>NC_138887.1:87127527-88575027 GCF_965194825.1 Balaenoptera physalus | reverse complement strand
CAAGTCTCCATATTTTGAGTGATAGGATTATCTTCTCTTTCAGCTTACATAAAATTTTATATAAATTATAGAGAGCAATCTGTGCTATTTCAAATGCGTGGTTAATCTGAGTTACAGGTGTATTTTTTCATCGTCAGGAATTGAGTGGGAAAGAATATTTCATTGATATTTATTTTAATCAGCATTTTAATAAACACACAGGCTTGAGGATAAGCCCAATTTCCTTTCCATAAGTCTACACACATTCTTAATCACTTTAGTAATACAAACTCCAAAGCCAGACAGAGAATATGGTTCACCTTTGGGGGTGTGAAAGAGGGAGATACAACTTGAGTTTTGCTCAAATACAAATACAAGCTTGATACCTTATCCATGTCCCTTTTATCTTACAGTCACTGTGTATACATTTCATCTTCCTGTCCCAAGTTCACTGAGAGTGGGATCTGTTTCAAGTTCAATATTGTATCTACTAGCATGATCTGTGCATAGTTAAAGCCTTTAAATACTTGTTGTCTAAATGAATAAATCAATCAAATGATTAACAGATGAAGGCGACAACAATCTTCTTTTTTGACTACTGCCACCTCATCTATTGTCTACCTCCTTCACTCTAGAAGTATTGTTGAGAGGGATGTTTCAGCGAACAGGTAACAAATGTAAACAAGGGAACCACTCACCGGTGGCCCTAATGTAGCCAGGACATCTTTTCCAAAGGCAGTAGTAATCTTTTTTCTCAAGAAAACACATGCTATCTGTTATTCCAATGTGAACTCTGCTAGCACATCTGCAGTGATCAATCTCACCTGCACTGCCATAGTTTACACAGCCAATGGTGGAAAAAATGTTTCACCATGTAAAGCAAAAAAATATTTATTGAGCAACTACTACATCTAGGCATATAACAAATGTTTTATATGCATTATCTCATCCTTGCATCCAGCTTGAAAAGTAGATAATAATATTCCCCTTTTTCACAAATTGAGGAAACTAGGACTCATATAGGTTAAGTTGCTCAGGGTCAAATAATATTTAATCCAGTCTTCAAATACAAGTTTGTTTGTTTGTTTGTTTTTACTCACATGCTTGTATTCTTTCTGTTATGCCTCAATGTCTCCTTAACAACTGTTTTACAGACCATCTGCTATGTACAGAGTACCATGTTAGGTGTTGTGGGGAAGTAGGAGAGGAATTCATAGTAAAACACAATCTAGTCTCTGCCTCAGAAACTTCCAATTAATTAATATAGATAAGATATGGATCTTATCTAGCTCATGTGGAATACAAGTCAGAATGTGATAAGCACATTAAGAGCGTACAAATGCCATTAGGTGTAAATTCTGAACTCGGAAAGATTATTGTGAGAGATCAAGGAAGCCTATATGGAGGAGGTCTCAGAATTGGAACTGGTCCCCCAAATGAATAAGCAGGACTTCTGTAATAGAAAATTTCTGGAGAATGCTCCAGACAAAGAAATGCAAAACTAAAAACATAATGATGAACCATATCCTGAGACAGGCATATGGTCCAGATTGACTGGAGCATACTCAATTCAAGTTGGTGAGTACTGGAATATATAAGGGTAAGTTAGATTTGACACTGGAGGAACTGGAGCATCAAAAGGAGGAGTATGAACTGTATTCCATAGGCAATAGGGAGTATCAAAATTGTTATCAAAGCTGGAGAGTGATAAGATTAGAGGTGTTTTGGGAAAGTTAACTGACCAGTATATAAAAGAAACTTATAAAGAAGTGGAAACTGGAGAAGGAAAAACATCAATTAGAAAACAATCCTAATAATAACTCTATGATGCAAGTACTACTATCCTGTTTTACAGAGGGGACAACTAAGGCAGAGGAAAATGAAGTAACCTGCCAGGACGACACAGCCAGTTAACAATTAGTATGGGAAAATCAAGAGAGTTAAAATATTCAGTTAAAATATTCATATGAAGAAAAAAGGGGAAAGAATCAATAGAGATGTACTGAGTTTATTCTTCACTGAAAGTAACTCATTTTTTAAAAAATGTCTTTAAAGATGCGATGAAACTATTTTTGTCTTATGGACCATGCAGGAAGATTATCACACAAAAATGAGATTGTAAAATATCTATCGCTAAGCCCTCTTTGAGGGCTCTCTTAGCATTGTATATACTCCATGCCGGGATCTGAGTTAAGTAAGAAGTAGTATCACTGAGCGTGTGGAGAAAGGATCCAATTTGTATTAATGACAAAATCCAGAGAGGAATATAGATATCTAACAAAACTATGTAGTTTATTAAACAACTTTTAGACACTTAATTGCTATTACGATCCACTTAAAGTAATATTATTTCCCCAAAAAAAATGTCTAAAAAGTGTTGACCCAAACTTAAGTTAATGGTCAAAATTTTCCAGTGTTAAGTACCAAAAGTGCTAAATCAATGATATTTAAGCAAATAAGAGATAACTTTCCTCTAACTAAACGGCTCAATTTTACATTTAAAGTATTGTTTCATTAATGAGAAATGATAGAACTCTATAGGATCACAGCAAAAGAAAAAACAAAGGTTACCAATATGTCAATGAAAAAGTAACAAGTACTAATGTAGGCCATGCAAAATGAAGGTTTGCTTTCTTCTTGCCACTTTGAATTTGTAATTAACCAGTGCTTTTCCTAAAATACAGGATCACCAATGATATGAAAAAATAAGACACACCATCATTATATTCCTTAGTGTGAGGTCACAAACTTGAACACTGTTATCTATTATTTGCAAGATATGAATTAGAAGATTGGCATGTTTTACACTTGGAGATTTACAAAAATTATAGCATTTATCTATTACATAAATTTGGACTTAGAAATAATCAAGGACAAAAAATAAGGATTAAAAATTTTAATTTAAATTGTTAGTAGCCCAACCTGCTAATCAAGCTATGTTATAACATATTTATTATGTTTCTGATGTCTTTTTACGACAAAAAAAGGAAAAATAAAAATTTGATGCCAAATGTGAGTACCAAAATTCATACATAAAACAAGTATGCAGATAAAGCATTTCAATCACCATTATGATTGTTTTTAAACAATCGTTTACATTTTTATAAGGAATAAAACAGAAAGAAAAATAGTGCTATAATACTTGAGAATTAAAACATTTTTGTATATCTTTTTAAGCACATTTTAAAAATGTGTTAGAGTTAAAATAGCACATGGGAAAGCTATGTCTGTGATGAAAATGGAATAAGATACAAGAGAATAAAAAAACATGTTTTTACTGAATGATGCCACAATGTTGTCTTAAGGGATCCCCTATCGTTACCAGATATTAAGCATTTCCTAGATAAAGTTATAAATCCCTAAACTTGCATGACATTTTCTGCAAACTATCATAAATAAATACACAGGTCAAAAAATAAACTGTTTAAACATTCTCATGGAGATAAAATATATAAGAACTTATATTTTAGAAAAACACTGTTTGCTCATAAATATAATTCTTTTTTTCTTGTTGGATGCTGAGGGAAAAGTATTAACATATGGTTATTCATATTGTTAGAAAGAACGATGAAATATTTGCAATTCAGCACTTCTCACTATGTAAAGCATCCTTCTTATCCCTTTAGTGAAAACTATTTCCAGCACTTTTAGGTGAAGAACCTCAGATGATAAAGGCCACAGTGCAGATTGCTGTTAGCACCCCATTTTGTCATTGTGGCTTATGTTATGAAACTGGCAGAAACTTTCACATAGGAAAACCATTTGCTATATTTCAGTATAGAAATTGCATTGCTATTTTCTGTACTCCTAAAATACCTTCATGGTGGTCTGATACTTGATCGTTCTATTACTAAAGCAAGTTAAATTGTAATTCCAACTATTTATCTTTCAGACATCACTAAACCTTCCAGGAATATTTTATTTACTATTTATTAATTTCTTTTGCAGATTGTGAAAGCTATTTCAAGAATGCAAATATCAATTTCTCATACATTTAGACAGTTTTCACACTTTACCTTCCTTTGATACACAAAATTTGCATACAATGTAATCTGATTTATTTCTGCTTCACGTGCTGTCAGCTTTAGCTTTTCTCTCTTATTCTCTTTCCTAATTCTTTCTCATTTTCTTCCTGTCCTTCCTTTCTTTCTCCCTCCCTTGTTCTCTCTCTGCAAGTTAATAAAACAAGATGAAATAAAAATTCTGAAAAATAATATATAAATGCTTCCAATTTTACTTAGCCAGAATTTCATGGCAATGTTCATGTAAGTTAACCCAGGAAAAGATACCCGACGGAGTTAAAGATAGAGACGGAGACTGGGGAGGGAGGGAAGGAGGAGAGAACAAGAATGAGGAAAAAAGAGGAAGAAAGAGAATCAAACTTTTTAGAGTATATTTATGCCTTGAAAGAGACAATATGGGCTATACTTTTCCTCCCTCTAGAAAGCAAAGCAAGTTTTGGATATTGAAAAACACTTTCTCTTTTTCTTCAATTTACTTTTGACTCAATTCTTTTTCAGAATGGAAACTGCATTATGTAAGTGAGAAAGTTATACATAATAAAAGAGCAGTTTCTTCATTTTGTAACAACTACCTTTATGGTGCATGGTGTTTTAATAAGTCTTCTATAATGGATATCTGAAAATAAAGCTAAAATGTGTACAATATGGACTGAAATCAGAATAATAAAGTCACCCCATTTAATTAAGTCTATAATGTCATGCCCATACAAATACCGCACAACAAATATTAAACTAACCACTGTTATAGAATTAAAGCTTCACCTACAGATGAATTAATGTGAAAAGTAACTTTAATTTCTCTTCCAGACTACAAACAAAATTAATTTATTGGAAAATAAACTAAAATATATGAGAAAGTAATTCTAAAAATGTTTATTTCTAACAGAAAATTCTGAACTTATTTTAAGAGGAGCATGGGAAAAATAAGCCCTACATATAGGTACACCTGATTTTTAATTTGCTAAAACTTTGACACCAGTGCTTTAGAAGCAGTTGAATTTTCATTTTTCCAATTAGACTTATGATATGTCGATTGCCGCATATATAAATCATACTTCTTCCTATGAACACATGATCTCACTGGACTATCTAAATATCCAGCTGTCTTTTACTAAAATTGACAATTGTCTTTCACAGGCAAGGTCTAATTTTTTAACGAACCATATCTTGAAAATGCTAACTATAAAAATTTTAAAAGTCAAGGTTATGAAAGAAGGGCCACACATAAGACAAACTATACAGGCATCATATAAATACAAAGAGAGAATCAAGAGAGCAAGTGTACTATTTAAATACATTCTCCAAATATAAAAAATTGGCAGTCTCATACCAGAAATTTTACTCTTATAAAAACTTTGTTAATACTAATGATACGAATATTTGGGGTCATAGTTATAAATAATAGCAAACCTAGGTAACTGTGTAAATCACTTGCATTTTGGTTAACTACACCTATTTTTACTTACCCTTCAAACACTACTACTTCTTACCAGTAGGCAGCACTATAACATCTTTTACCTGTTACCAATGTTAATGTCACACAATGCCATCTGTAACTTATTACACATTATCTGACCTTTGCTTGCATTTTAGTCTCATTATTTTGGTTCCATGCTATTTATCTCACAGATACTCTTTTCTTCCTAAAAACAAAATTAAAACTTACCATAAAATACCAGCAATGTCAGGTATAGTATACACAAACATCAACTAGCAAGTGTGTTAATTAATGAATGCTACTATTTCATTACTAGTTAATAGTCTATTCCTTATTGTAATTTAAAGGAAACTGAAATTAAGTGTAGTATGAAACTGGTCAAATGAGTTTAGCATTATAGACTTTTAGTTTCTGATGTTATATATTCACTAAACTGCCACTTTTATAAGAATTATAAGGACCTTGATATTAAAGCATTTATGTTTATCTATATATCTGTTTTTTCAGAAAAAGAATCAAAGTAAAGTATAATAAATTATTTAGAAACCCAAACACATAAATTTATAAGGGAAAGCATATCACAACACTTGTAAACAATTTATATTCTACAACTTAATAGTAGACCACATATTCACCTGACAGATTCCACCTTACTTTAACCAAAATGATTATTTTCTACTTCATGAAAAAGCACTTAAACGTAAAATAGGCCAACATCAAAATATACTAAGAGAAATTCTTCGGTTCCTTCACTAACTAATCAGAGATACACAGAAAAGGACCCTTTAAGTTTAATGATACCTGCTCATTAAATGATGCTAAACACTAAAATACCACGAACAGCAGGGAATTTCAGTTTACATTAGAGAAAAAAAATAAAAGGGTAAAAATGACTGAAGTTGGTCAGTTCAAGCTGATAGGGCACTTCAAATGAATAACAGAAGAATAAAAGAGACACTCTAGGTTAAATTAGGTTCTCCTATTCCTTTTCTTGAAAGTGCTTAACTTCACAAATTTTATTTGAATTAGCTAAACTGCCAAAATCAAAGCACATATAAAGTTAAACAGGCAAGTACACTTCACAGTAGTTTACCTCTTATACAACAGATAAAACCTTAATTTTAAAAAGGTGATTTTGAGTTTTAAATGGGTATGTTCCTCTTCTTCACTGAAGCAACTGAAATACTTCATTTCTAAGAAAACACTGCTGCACAGATTAAAGCATATACAACGCTTCAGGTGAATAGGTTTGTTTACACAATTTTGTTCCTTCATATATAAATGAAGAATTTCTCCTTTCAAAAACCAATATCTGATAATACTTAATAAAGTGTTATGTAGCCAATTAGAATTTACTATACAATATTTCACATACTTTTTTAAAAAGTAGGACATTTTCCTTTAGCTTATAACTTTTGACTTTGAATTTTCACTTACTAAAAGCATATAATTTTTCCTTGCTCAAATCTTATTTCCAAGTTCTTATTTACATTTGCCAAACAGTGGCATTTCTCTAGGAAAACTGGACTAAATCTTGACAAAATTTGTAAAGTAGTAATTATTGGCACCCCTCTCTCCATTCATCACTCCTTTCCCCTACTCAACTCAATTTTACTCTTACCTGTACTATTTCCTCTTTTTATGAATGGTTCCACCATGCATAAAGCTTAATACAGTACTAGTGAATATACATGGTCCTCCAAGCTGAATGAATGTCCATCTTATAGGAGGGCAAAGGAAAGAGAGGCCTTCTTAACCCAAAGAATACGTTGCTGATTAATAAACAATATTGTCTAGTAAGAAGTATTTTGATCCCAGGGGAATTCCCCTGCAAACTTCAAATCATACCATTTATGCTTTTTGCTTCTTTTTGCATGTATAGCTGTTGTTATAGTCTGAATGTTTGTGTTCCCCCCAGAAAAAAATCCGTAAATTGAAATCCTAACCCCCCAACGTGATGGTATTTGGAAATGGGGCCTTTAGGGGATTAGACCATGAAGGTGGAGCTGTCATAATGGGATTAATGCCCTTATAAAAGAGGCCCCAGAGAGCTTCCTCAACCCTTCTGCCATGTGAGGTTACAGCGAGAAGATGGGAATCATTGAGGAAGCAAGACCTCACCAGATACCTAATGTGTCAGTGCCCTGATCTCGGACTTCCTGGCCTCCAGAACCATGAGAAATAAATTTCTATTGTTTATAAGCCACCCAGTTTATGGTATACTGTTATAACAGCCGAATGAACTAAGACAGCTGTAAAAGGAGAGGCTCTAGAGAGGGTTCCCTTCTATCAGGCTCTTTCATAAAAGGCAGATAATTTCCCTGTCACTTAGGAACATTTACCAGTATTTTCTGGGGGTTTATATCTGTGCTTAATTTAGGCCGTATAATCAATCGTGAATTTAAAAATGCAAAAAACACTGCTATATTTAAAATGCATAACCAACAAGGACCTACTTTATAACACAGGGAACTCTGCTCAATATTATGTAATAACCTAAATGGGAAAAGAATTTGAAAAAGAATAGATACATGTATATGTATAACATTCACTTTGCTGTACATCCGAAACTATCACAACATTGTTAATCAACTATACTCCAATATAAAATAAAAAGTTTAAAAAATTTAAAAAAATAAAAATGCAAAAAACAAACAAGGGTAAGGGTAAACTGGTCTCCTGGTAACACTAGCATAGCATTTCTCACACTATTCCACAGAACACGAGTTTCCCCAGATAGTATTCAATGAATAGGTTCCACGGTAAAAAAATTTGAGTCTCTTATAGATGCACAGAGACTTTTAACACATAAAAGGCTATAAGAACTGTAAAGGGCAGTGATTTCCCCTTTCTCATTAGATAACTATTAAATCTCATACACATTAGGGTTTAGGGAACATATTTTGCAAGTCTGAATGATATCATTTGCCTGCAACACATGTTGCAGGGGTTCTGTAATGGCATTAAACTTGAAAACACTTTAACAAATTATATGGTCTGAGTCAGCTTGTTTACACCAGCATACATAGTGCCAGGCACACAGTAGGTCCTCAATAAATATTTGTTTACTGGATTAGTTAACTGATGAAGTCTAATGCTGAGTTCAGCATATATTTGTGCAAACAGTTTAATATAGGTGGATATGTGTTCTTTATGCAAATATCTCTAGGGGTAAAGACCCTAGAGCTTCTCTTGAAAGCATCCTGACAATATCAGGGTGTATACAAATACTTCTACTTGAATTTTAATTTTTGTCTCCCTGTTAATTTATGACCAGAGACAACATATATTAGAACCATCATCTTTAAAAATAGTTTTCAGTATTTCCATTTATTCTCTAAGTTTAATTAGTCGACTATATTTAAGTCTTTCCTCTAGAAATCATATGATAGAGATGACAATCATCTCTCCTTCACTTTTTTCTCTCTTCATTTTCTCTGTATCCTTTTTAGCACGCTTTTATTTTAGAGTAAAAACCTAAGCTGTACACAGTATTTTTTAAAGTGTGCTATAAATAGCATTCAATTCACTTTGATTTCATTTCAAATGCTAAACTGAAAGTTTGCACTGCTGTCCCTTTAGTCACAGGTGAGAGATCAGCACAGGAAAGAGAAGGGCAAGGGCTGCGGAATCTGACAGACCTGACCTTGACCTTCAGCTCCACCTTAAAATAAATCACTGAACTGCAAGATGATTATCATCCTGAGACTCAGTTTTCTCCACTGTGAACGTATGAATGATAATACTGACCCAGCAGCATTGTTTGGGGGCTTAAATTAGGTTAATATGTGAAAGGTGTCTGGTAGAAAATAAGTTATTATTAAATGGTGTGGTGGGGTAGGGAAAAGAATTGGGAGGACTAAAAATCACAAAGTTTTATGGCTCTAACCTCTGCAACTCAATCAAATAAACTACTGCTTTTAAAAAGCAAAAGTTTTAGTGCAAACTTTCTAGAAGTATACTCATCACAATGTTAATGGTGGTTTTCTCTGGGTAATAATACTATTAAAAATTTGTATTGTTTACTTAATATTCCTCCACGTTATTGGAATATACTGTGATAGGTGTGTAGTACTTCTGAAATTAGAAAAACTTGAATTCAATTATGTTTTTAGGAAAAATGTGTTTTAATATTTAAAGAGCTTCATTTATGTGGAAAATTAATTCATGAGGAGCTTCTCAGTCCTCAAAAATTCTAGAGAAATGAGAATTTTACTTTTACTATAAATGACAAATTATAAGAAATGAGAGGAGTTTTACAAATCCATTCAAATTTTATTCTCTTGCATAACACCCCATGCCTTCCCCTCACCCAAAAAATTCCATAACTACAAGTGTTCATCTCACTTTAAGATATCAGTATCTTTTAAAATAATTGCTAAGAAAGCAATGGTATACCTGTGGTGTGTGTAATTTCCTTTAAAAAATTACTAATAAGTTCAAACTTTTTCTTCATTTTCATTGGTCATTTGCATATTTTCTTTTGAAAGCCGTTCACAGCTTTTCCCCAATTTTTCCATTTTGGTCTATTTCAAGAATCTTAAAGTGTGTTTTATAAACAATGAAGGACACTTAGGCTTTGATATATTTTTTGCAAATATCTTTTTATTTCATTTTTTTATAATCTGACCCCTTTTTCTCTTTGTGGTTCCTTTTATTTCTTGCCTGTTTAAAAAGCATTTTCCTAATCCAAGATTATATTAATATTTGCACAATTTTTGGTTAGATATTACATAACTATAATTTTACATTTAATGTAATATACTAAGAATTTGACATGATACTTTTGAAAAATATAACTTTTTAATGCAAGTAGCCAATTTACTCTAGACTTTTATTGAAAATCTATCTCTTTGCTGTTCATTTAAAATGTTTTCCTTATTACATATTAATTTTAAATAAAAGGTCTATATTTAGGAACATCTGTTATAACTTCTCCTCTCCCAGTCTTCTCTCTTGGTTAGCGTAATCACTCTCTACCCAATTCCTCAAAAAAAAAAAAAAAGAAAAGGAAAACTAAGCTTCATCTTTGAATTTTCTCTTCTCATTTCTTACATATAAACTACTTGAAAATCATTTCAATTCAACTTCCAAGATATCTAGTTTAATCACTTGGAGCTCCACCCGGCCACCCTTGTTTAAGCCACCATTACCTATAGTCTGGTCTACTCAGTTACCTCCTATTTGTTAGTCCTGCTATGCTCTAGCTCTTTATAATATAAATAAAATGAAGTCTTCTCTCTCCTGCTAAAAACCCTCCAATGGCCTTCCACTGCACCGAGAACCTGTGATCTGGTCCATGCATAACTCTCCAGCCACAGCTCATGACCACTCTTTGTTTATCTTGCTTCCTGCTTTGGCCATATTTGTCTTCTTACTCTACCATCTTAGGGCATTTTCTTCTCTCTGCTTTCAGTGCTCCTTCATAGGAAAGGAGTCTTTCTTACAATCCAGATCACTTAAATTTCACTTCCTCCATAAAGCCTTCCTTGAAAACCTAACATATAAAGTATCTCGTTCATCACTCCCCTTTAGGTATTTATGTTTTTTTTCTGTCATATGAAAATATGAAATGTTATTACTTGATTTCTTCTAGTGTATTATCAGATGCTTTCTCTCATGTTTCATGAAAGCAGGAAGTGTATCTGTCTTGTTGAAGGCTCTACTCCTCATTCCTAGAATAATGACTGGTATGGGATAGACACTCAATAAATGTTGACTGAATAAATGAATAAATAAATGAATAAACGGGTACCTTCCCATTTAGTGTTCTTCTTTATTCAGAAAGAAAAATCTCACATAAGCTTTAAAACAGCATTTAATAAACCTCCATCCAAAACTTCTTAGCTATTCCTAATTATTTTATGCTTTTAATAACTCTTGCTTGCCCATTTTATCTTCGTGCCAGTATACAGAAAAATTACAATTTAAGTATTTGATATTTTACTATATTTTTATTTAGTCATTGAAACAGTTCATAGTTGTCTTCAGATTATCTAATCATAGAATTATAAATTCTCCTCTCCAAATCTATACCTCATTTCTTTGTCGTATCCAATTATACTGGCAAAAACCTACTTTACCAATCTAATTGACTTCTTAAATTCATATAAAAATATTCTTATATGAGGCTCTCTTACCCACAAAAATTTATTGTTTCTTTTTCTGGCATTTAAAGCTCCATTTATTTCCTTTTAAAGCATACTTCTCTTTTCCCCTATAGAAACATTCATGCTTGCACCAATTTTTAACCTTCAATACTAACCAAAACGACTGTGTTTCTGCTCCTGCCTTTATCCTCTTCTGGAATGCCCTAACTTCTTTTCCCACTTACAGCCATCTGTTTCAATATGCTTCCTTAGCATCATTTTAATTGTACCCATCAGAAATGACTTCTCTCTCCTTCTGCACTACTATATCTTTTGGGTTGTCCCACTCAAGTGATGGTTAGCATTTTTTATTTTGTGGGTGTCTGGCCATTTCTCATAGATTATAAATATTCAATAAAATGCACTGAATGAATGGCTATTTTGCCTACCATCAATTTCAGTTCTCACAGAAAACCTGGGAAAATGCTGCCATAATCACAAACTTAGAGAAAAGTTGCAAGTATGGGACAGAAATTTTTTTCCTGAGCTGTTAGAGAGTAAGTTATCAACCTAATGCCACAATCACCTCCAAATACTTTAGTGTATATTTCTTACAAACAAGAAATTTTCCCTACATAACCACAGGATCATCAAAATCAGGAAACTGACAGATATATTATTGTACCATCTAATGCAGTACTCAAGTCTCCTTTCGAGTTTAGTCACTTGTCCTAATAATGCCCTCTGTAGCAAAAGGATCCAGTTCAGATTCACACATTGCATTAAGTTTTCAAGTCTCTTTAGTCTGCTCCACTCTTGAACAGTTCTTTTCTTTTATTTTCATGACCTTGACACATTTGAAGATTATAGGCCAGTTATTTCGTAGATCCCTTAATTTTGGTTTGTCTGTGTTTCCTGATGATTAGTTTCAGGTTATGCATCTTTGGCAGACAATACAGAAGTGATGCTCCTTTTTTCTCATTATATTCAATCAGGTGGTACATGATTTCAGCGTATCTCTTTACTGTGTTCACTTTGATCACTTGATTAAAGTGGTATCTGTATCCGCCAGGCTTCTCCACTGTGAAGTTACTCTTCTTCTTTGTAACTAATATACGTTTTGTTGGCAGTTATTTTGAAAATATATCAATATCCCATTATTCCATTCCTTATCAAACTTTCAGCATATATGTATGTGTGTATACACATATATATATTCATATTTCCCTTTTTATTCAATGGTTTGTAAATATTTACCTTATAATTAATTTTATTTATAATTATGCATTATTTATTTTAATGCTCCAATTTTCTCCAATTTGACTGGTGGAAGCCTCTTCAAGTTGGTTTCTATATCTTTGTGGCAGGTCTCCATCATTCTTTAAGTGTTTCCTTCTTTTCTGGCACAAGATGCTTCAGGCTTATTTTCTAATTTCCTGCCCCAGTTTTATAGTGAGGCATTTTGCAAAGGAGCCCAGTCTCCTTTTAAGGAAACTGGCATTTAGAAAGGAAGATTTGGGCCCTGGGTGTGTTCAATGTTTTTGAGGTATTGTTGTTTCCAGGACCTCTAGATCAGTGGGACAGATCTAGAGAATACATATACATATACACACACACTCCCACAATAATTTCTATATCTATATCCATAAGTACGTCTATATCCATAGAAAAGTAGGAGTTCACACCAATACCTGTAATTTCAAACCAACACCATAGGGTTCATACAAGTTTTCTCCCTTTCCGTATTTGTACCTTGGACAATGAGAAACCTGGCTTCCATATCCTTAATATATTTATATTTTTACTTGTTTGGTCAATCCCCTACATACAACTCATTTCTCTTCTTCACCTCCATTGTTCTTCTGCTAAGATGCCCTATTCTCCCAGCTTGGGCTCCAAACCATGCCAGGCTGCTCTTCCACAGGGATATCGCCTTCATGCTGATGCTCTGATACCCAGTACCTTCGGTAGATAGGCCCTCACCATTCTTCTATGGCTTTGACTCCCCACACCAGGCCATTCACCCATCTGGATACCCTTCTCAGTCCAGTCAGCCTCAGATACCCCATGCCAGACTGCCCTTCTATGTGGATACCCTCCTCTCTGCAGTCAGGCTCTGACACCCTGAGCAGGACATCTCTCCTTTGCAGATACTTTCCCCACCCTTTGGATACCCTGCACTGGGTTACTAGGGCTCCATCACCTTTCTAACAGATACTTTTTTTTATCCCACCTAATGGCTTTAAGACAAAATTGTTCAAGAAGGGAAAAGAAAAAAAAAGGAAGGGAAGGAAAGGGAAAAGGGGAAAAGGAAGAGCTATTATGATCATTTTAAGTAGAAAGTTTAAGTTTCTTAAACACACATAGCTAAAAATATTTGGACTGCTTCTGGCTTAGGGAGTATGAAAAATTATATACACAGCTTCTCCAGAACTGTTTAATTGCACAGCACCTTGATAGTCTATGTATATTTTGCTGTGTTCCGACTATTACAACTATAATGACTATGCTGAGCTCTTTATATTCTGGACATTTACTGGTTTCCTCACCAGAATCCATTCTGTATTTCCTTCTTCCTGAGTACCCTAACTTCTCAGCCACTTGGTTTGGACTGAGTCCACACCAACCTCCACACGTAGGCACTGATTCTCTTAATTAGTCAGTTTACCTTGTCCTCCAGGCATCTGTGATTAGTTAGAAATGGGCCTGGAAGGTGGCCTCAGCCAATCAGCACATACCATTCAACTGGCCACAATGACTGGTTCAAGGGCAGGCACTTGATAAACAGGTCCAGAGTGACTTCTGGTAATGCTAGGTTACAAATTCTGTCTTCTCTTCTGGGCTGGTGACGTGAAGATGCAGGGCTTGAGAATACTATAAGAAGAGAGCCTGAAGTTGTATGGGGATCATTGTATGGACAGAGGTGGAAAGAAGCCCAGAAAAATGAGCCAAAGGAAAGACTTATATTGTTTGCATTCTATCAGAAAATCTTCACTGCCAAGAGGCAATTCAAATTGTTTTCCTCATCTTCCCAGTTGATCTGACAAATGTTCATGGACTCTGCTTCACAGAGTTACTCATTGTTTATTCCAAAAGGTCTTTCTGCTGCTATCCATGCATCATGAGCTATTCACTTCCTAAAAGCAAGTTGGAAATGTGAAAGATTGTTCTTGATAGTACTTTAAAGACTTCCTCATTTACACTCAGTTGTATCTGCATCACTCTGGTTCCTAGGTTTCTGTCCTACAAGTTCATGTTAATTATGACTTCTGGACCCTTCTGTCTGACATTCCTCCAATCTCCCATTTTGGCTTATTGGACTTTGGCTTTCCAAATGGATGTCAACACTATTTTTGATCTTCCATGTTGGACCAAATCCTCTTCCCCACTATAGCTGTTGAAAAACTCTCTGCTTCAGTGTTCCACCTGGCAGAATCTCTCTCTGAGCATCCCCCTTCCTCTTTGGACACTGTGAGATTCCGGCACACTGAACAAATGATGGAATGCTCACTCTGTATCGGGTACTGTATGAAAGATCTTGACAACATATTTTCCTTTGACATAAATAAGTTATAAATAATATATTCATAATTAATGCAGTTAAAATATTTATTTCATTTAAAAATCACTACATATATCAGTTCTGTTGGCATTCCTTTATTCTAATGACCTAGTGTTCTCTTTATAGTCCACAGTCAAGCTCAAACTAGAATAGGAATGATTTCATTTTGATACCTTACATTCCAAAACTACCAGATTCATGTGGATATTTGAGGACCAAATATTTGCTCGGCTTATAACAAGGTCACTTGACAATTCTTAAAACACCTGGTTAACTATGGACAAAAGCCTACTTTTTATGGCTAATGTATTAACTTCTAAAATGAAGTACATTTTAAACAGAAATATGTTAAATTAGTATCTGTGGACAGTTCTATTACTATCTTTAGTCATAGAAACATTTATCAATCCCTTGGAACAAGCCAGGCACTGTGCCAGGTTCTGCAGATCCCATGGTGAGTAACAGGCTGTGCTCTGTGCCCTTGTAGGGCTTTCCTAAGTTGTGAAAGACACCAAAGTGTCACTCAGAAAACACACAATCACAGCGCCCTCTGCATTTGAATCTTTCCCTCATATTCATATAGGCGTGACCTCTTGAGTAAAATACTTAGAAAAATATCTGAACCAGGAGTCTTAATCCAAATGCTCACACAGGCTAAGCAGATGTTTAAGCCATTGAAGAAGCAAGGTGGGAAATACGGCAAACTGGCAGATGCATGCCCAGGCTAAAGGGACATGCTGCCACTTGGAAATGTGGGCTCAGTGTTGCCAGAGCTTCACATGTTTTCTAGAGAAGCCAGACTCTAAAATGTTGAAAAGCAATTTAAAAATTATGAGGCCAAACGAAAGTGTATGAGGATTTGGCCTGTAAGCCACCAGCTTGCAATATATAACAAATGGCAAAGCCTAGGTCTATGATGACCTGACTTAATACTGTCAATTCAAATCTTAGGTAATTTCTTATAAGCAAATCCAGGGACCGCTCCTGAGCACCACCTCTCTGCGGAATGTATAACCTACCCAACAGGTGGTGTTTGACAGTGACATTCTAGGAGTGCTAATCTTCATAAATTCTGTTACATTTCATTTTCATATGATAATGACCATTATTCTCTGCCTCTTCCAATTGTGATAAACTCTACTGTTCAAGCTAACTATACTACATGCTTTCTTCTACTTTTAAATTCAAATTTTTTTGTGTGTATCTTGTAGTTATGTTGTTTTGTAATATTTAGGCCACAGAAAACACTTTAATTGTCACCAACTCTTCTTTGAACTTCTAGTGCATTTTTCTTGCCATAAATGAAGAAGTTATTCATGGTTTAAATCTCATTTGATATTCTATGGTCTGCTTTGAAATTTCTTCAAGCTAAAACCATCATTGTCCGGCCATACGGTATTTGGACACAATGGGGGACTGATCAGCAATTTGTTCACACGCCCTTTCTTAAGAAAGTAGTTTCCTGTGAAAAACCCTATTCTTCCATATAGGTACTCTTTTTTGGAGAAGAAAAGGAGAGATTCTTAGTTAGCACTTTCTGTAATTTTTACAAAAGGCTATCAACCTTAAAGTCTGCCCTATTTGAACTCTAAGGCACAGGATCTATATTCAGTCACTACTCAGCATGACAGTTCATTAGGCCCTAGTAAGTTCATATGTCTGGGGGTCAACTCTCATCTAGAACCTCGTTGAGAGAAACGATCTATTCATACCTCCAGAAATTCTAAGGCTGTTTCTTAGAAAACTGCATAAATGGGCCATGTTGTCTTGGTCTGCCATAAAATTATTTTGGAACAATATCCCTATTCTATCAGGATGTACTAAAATGAAGAGCTTTAGGTAAGTACTATCACATTCACTGTAGCTGTTATGAGGTAGAAAGTGTCTCTTATATTACGCAGAAAAAGCTGGTCATAGGTAAAGAGGTTATAGTAAATTCAAGACAAAGTTGCAGCAAAAATTTAATAATTATTGAGGCACTCGATTCTTTTTTTTTTTTTTTTTAATTAACTAATTTATTTATTTTTGGCTGTGTTGGGTCTTCGTTTCTGTGCGAGGGCTTTCTCTAGTTGCGGCAAGTGGGGGCCACTCTTCATCGCGGTGCGCGGGCCCCTCACTATTGCGGCCTCTCCTGTTGCGGAGCACAGGCTCCAGGTGCGCAGGCTCAGTAATTGTGGGTCACGGGCCCAGCTGCTCCGTGGCATGTGGGATCTTCCCAGACCAGGGCTCGAACCCGTGTCCCCTGCATTGGCAGGCAGACTCTCAACCACTGCGCCACCAGGGAAGCCCCTCGATTCTTTTTTTTTAATTGATCTTCACTCTCTACTCTCATTTATAATATTCAAGGTTCTAACTTTTTTATTTTGCATTCTGTTTTACTGATTCTTCTTGAGTGTAGTCTTCCAGGCTCTGTGGCAGAATTTGTTCTTAAAGATTACAAGCAATTAAACTTAATACAAACACTGACAATTTCCATCTATTTTTCTTTGATGAATCTAGTACTTTATAACTTACAATACATGCTTTCTTACTACTTTTTCCCTAGGCTATAAGTTTTCTAAATCTAAATATTAGCTTGTTAAGAAGCTTGGAAAGGAGAAAAATAACAAGGTATTGCCTATGGATGAAATCAAGAAATGTCATGATGATTTCCCTCTCTTCTCTCTCTAACACTGTGTTTTTACCAAATTTGTGAAATCCACAAATAATAAGTTCTGGAAAGTGACTATCAGAATTCCTTCCAGTAACAATAGGTCTACATTTTTTTTAAAACAGCAAGAAAGATATACTGGGAAAACTCCACAGTAGTGTCAAGGAGACATTAGGGTCATTCACTTTTAACCTCCCAGAAGTTTCACATTTCAATAACCCTACTTCCTAAGAAGGCCTGTGATTTTAAACTCTTAAGGAGAAAAAATAATAGTAAGAGAGGTGGCTTCCTTGTCAATTAAATAGGAAACTGTCAGATGGCACAAACTGCCATTTTAAACCATTTCAACAGAAATATAACAGGATTGAAATGTGTGGTCAAAACTAGCCTAATGGTGAGGCTCATTTTATAATTCAGCATTGGGTAATGCAGGCCACCTGCCAAATCTGGTGAGAGTGTGAGAAGGACACTTGCCTTAATAGGTAAAGGAAAACCCTTCAAGGAAGTTAAAGTGAAATGAATATGACCTAGGAGATTTGAATAACCGGTTGGCCAAACTTAAACATTTTGTCAAGTCTTGTTTTAACTGACTTTGTATATTAATGGCATTAATCTTACACCTTTGCCTGTCAAGATATATATGAAAATATGAGCATTTAATATTGGGAAGTCTATGATTGAAACCTTAAGGTGAATTTTTAAAATATAGTTGAAATAGAATGTTGGCAGGAAGCAATTCTGTTGTGACAGGTCTTTCTGAATTTCAAAATATTTTATTGTTCTGATAGCGCTCTAATTCTCTTTCTCTGAGTCTGTCTCTGTCTCTGTTTCTCTATCTATTTTTTCAATAGCACTATGCCAACAAATAACTTTTAAATTAATTAGTTTACTTCGTCTGCTACCCAGGAAACCATGTCAGGATTTTATTAAGAAATGGTGCATTTTATAGTAATTTACAAGAACTTTTTTTTTTTACTGTGAATATTTTCAAGCACTGTAAAAAGTTTGTAACCTTTTTCTATTCACCCAGTGAAAGTGTTTTGTGTTTCTGTTGAGTTTGCTAACTTTTCTTGCACACTTACATCTTAGTCAAAATCTTGTTGTTCAACATGTAGCGAAAAATACGCTTTTATTAGTCAAAATCTCCCCAGTCCCTATTAAAAAAAATTAAACAAAAGGTTAAATTTGACTTCTAACCATTTCCCAACAGCAATAATGTGTATTCTATTGAGATAAGAAGGAAACTCTTAGCAACTAAGAATTGACTCATGACTAAAGTCCTGCTTACAGTGAAATTACATCAGCATTGTACTGTGTGGTATGTCAGGGTGGAAATGGAACATAATTTCCTCAAGAGAAGAGAATACTTTTTAACCAAATCTCCAATGGTCTAATGAAAAGTTTGAAGATGAACATACTTTTTGCGTGAAATAACTCTATTCCCCAAATTGCAGGTGTTTTCAAAGCCCAGGTGAACAATATCTTTTATAAGATAAATAAGCAAGAGTTTGATTGAATAAATGGATGAACAGAACTTAGGAGTAATCACTTATGTTAGAGAATATCTGAGGCTTTAAGATATTTATTTTTCTCATCTACGTTTATATAGCATTTAACTTTTGGAATTAAATTCACATAAAATTAACTGTGAAAATAACTGTGAAAATAAATACTTCTGTAAAATGTTACAGAAGACTAGTAAAATTGCCCCTCAGAATAATTTTTCTGATAAGATTAAGTTGTCCACAATCTACTTTAATCATGTTAAATGTAAAATCAAAAAGCACATTTGGAAGAAGAGATGGGAGAGATAATTATGTATGATTAATATTTTCATTATTATATTTTCTGCATTTTCAAGTATTTCAACAGTACGTATATACTTTTGCTGTATGAAAAAAATGAAAGAACTTTAAATATTACTGAATAATTAAAATAGGAAGAGTCCCTGATATATAAATACTCAGAAATAAGCCTGAGTCCCCTGACCCCCAAATAGTTCTGGAAATTATCTTTCTTTCCTTTTTCTTCTTGTGTCTGTCAATTGACTGCTACCTGGGACCAGCATTTTTTGCGAGTATTTCCCCTATTTATTAACCATTAATTTGGTTCAGCATGTCACCCTTAAAGGTAAAATCTGTGAAAATGAAAGAGGGAAGACCAAACAGTTGCTTCTACCCTTTGCCTCAATGGGAATGCTCCCTGTCTCCCTACACAACAGTGTGTGTCCAGCTGAAGCCCTTCTGAAGTAGTTTTTAGGACCTGTATGACTTAGAGTAGCCGGCATCTATTTTTCCTCTGTTCTGGAACATTCTGCCTTGGGTAAACAAATCCCACTATTAGTATGTTTTTGTGCTTTTGCTCTTCAATATAAAGTATAAAAAAAAAAGTTTAAAAAGCTTAAACAGAAAGTAGGAGGTGTAGGAGAGAGTCAATTTACCTCCTGTAATTTCTCCCTTTGCTGTTTGTAGTAAAACCTTTAAGAAACCTTAAAAACTATATATTATACTGTGTGTTCTGTTCAGGGAAAGTGGCATAAAGGAGAAACTGTAAGAAGAAATTATTTTGCACTTGATTTGGGATGTTAGAAACACTTATCTGAAGTAAGAAGACATTGGTTAAAAAAGAAAAAGAAATCAAAAGGAAACAAGCAATGCCTTGTAAACACCTACTCTAAACAAGGTGCTCTTGCAGGTACCAGAGATACAGCAGAGACCTGTGGTTATCCCTTTCTTCTAATTTTGGGCGAATAAGTTCCATTCTGAGAGAATGAGTAGGAAGCCTATTCAGGGTCTCCTATCAGGCTGAATTCTCTAATCAGGATTTAGCAACAATAAAGCTGTTGTTCTGACACTCTGTCTGACCCCTGTCTACTTCTCAACCTGTTCTATGTTGCAGGTAGAGGCAGAAGGGATCAAGCCCCACCAGTAGATAAGGCAGACTTTTTCTCTGCGGTGGAGAAGCTTCGGCTTTTGTTGTAGTGAAGAAAAGAGTCATCAAACAATTGTCTGCACAAGCCAAACTTTACTCAAATTAGGATAAATGCTATAAAGATCCTACGGGAGCATCTACCAAGAGGACCCGACCGGGTCTGGCAGGTCAGGGAAGGCTTTCTTGAGGATGGGAGCTTTGAGCTGAGCTCTGAAAGATGAGTTGCCAGGCTACCCACGTAAAGAGAGAGGGGCGTGAGCGTGCTGGGCAAAGGGAAGAACTTGGACAGAAGCAGCATGGCGCAGTCACGGATTACAGAGGTCCGGCTGGATGATGTGTGACAGCAAGTAAGTAGATGACAGTGAGGTAGGCAGGGGCTTTCTTCCTCACCCCTGGAACAATGGGAAAATGTTAAGTGATTTTAAGCCGGAATCAGATCTTTGTTTTTGAAACTAATCAGTGAGGCTGCAGTGAGGTGAATGTTTCAAAAGGGTGCAAGAATAGATGTGAACAAAGTTTCTAGGAAATCATTACAGCAGCCAAGACCCTGTGACTCTCTCACCCCTCACCAAAAAGCTGGAACTCCAGGAGTCCTCACCTGACTGTCTAGTCAGAGGGAAAGGATATGTCCTGATTCCAGCTGCATCGTGGAGATGCGCCCTTGGTATATCTGGCAGGGAATATGTCCGCGTATTTCCAGTAGAACTAATGCCGACTGGTTCTTCTCATGCTAACAGCATTGTTGTATGCCCCCAATACACAATAGCTAAAATGGACAGTTGAAGGTAGTCGAAGAAAGCATCACCTTTTTCACAGTTTTCTTGGACCTATTTTCTATTGACTCTCCAGGATGACTGTACTCACTCCTGTTCCAAGAGGGAGTTACCATTATTTGGCAATTTTTTATTTCTAACTCTGACCTTTCCTCTTTATCCTAGATAGATACTTTCAACTGACCCCTCATAACTAATGTTCACTGGATATTTTGAAGGTATCTCAAACTCAGTATTTCTAATACTATACTTGTTTTCCAATCTACTTTGAATTCCATAACTCATTAATGGCTGGAAATCCCAAGTATTGTCACCATCTATCACTCTTTTAAACATTAACCAAGTTCACCTTAGAACTATTGATACCTTAAATTTGGTTCTTCCTCCTCTAATAATAATAATAATAATAATGGCAACAATAACAACAATAGCTAATGCTTATTGGGAGCTTAATATGTGTCTGGCAACTGTACTGAGCATTTTATATTATCACTGAATCCTCACAATGATCATGCTATTACCATCTCACTAGTCAGAGGAAATTGAGACTTCAGAGAGGTTATTTTATGTTATGTCCGAACTCAGGGGTATCAAATATAAGGTCCTTCACAATTTGACCCTACCTTACCTCTTCAGGCTCATCTCTCACAATCCATCCAGCTTCTATGATTCAGTTATAATCGACCTCTTGACTATAATTTTCTAAATATGCCACACTCTTTATTGCTTCTGAAACAAGTTATTTCTGACTCAGTTTTCATGGTCAACCTGAAATGTTAGCTCCTTTATGAAATCTCTAACTTTCCTGCACCACTCCTATCCATCTCCATGGTTCATGAACTAAGTTTCTATCCTTCCACTCAACTCAGGCTTCAGTTATTTGTTAGTAAGTATGTCTTCCTCAGGAGAGTTTTAGTTCTCCAGGTATGGAAAAATATCTTATGCTTAAGAGTCCAGAGCAGTGCCTGGAAGGTGGCAGGAGTTCTGTGACTCTTTACTGAAAGAATGGTGATACCTAACATGTATCCCCAGAACTGTGCTAAGTTCTCACACATATTGTTCATTTAATTCTCACAACAGCCCTACTAAGAAATTACACTTACTTATCCCCATTTCACACAAAAAGAAATTGAGAGTCAAAGAGGTTAAATAACTGTCATGGGGATTAAAAACTGTCCCAATATCTGTTCTCCCAATTTTCTCTCATGGAAATAGAATCCACAATTTTTAGGTGATCCTATGGCCATCCAGAACCAAGACTTTATTTCCTTTAAGGCTCCTAACTAGGTAGCCCTTGTGAGTAAGATCTGAATCTCTGCCATGCTATTAAAAGGAAGAAGGTACCCATCTACCCCTTCTGTTTTTCTCCTTTTCTTTTGGCTGAAATGAGAAAACAGTGGTGAGTCATCTTGGACGACACAGAGGGGGACAGCACTCTATAGAGATGGCAGAGCAACATGCAAAGCAATTTGAGCTCCTGGAGACCTCAGAGCAGATCCATTTTGATAGATTATTTCCAAAGATGGCCCCAGTCTGCAGATGCAGAAAGGTCTCCTCCCATTCTGCAAGTACTTTTGCAGTGTAATTTTTCCATCCTATCATCAAGAGGTAATTTCCCTCCGTTTAAATCTGGGCTGACCCTGTGACTTGTGTCAGCCAATAGAATGCAGCAGAAATGAGACCGTGACCTTCAGACCTAGATCCGAAAAAGCCTTGCAGCCTCTGTGTTCATCCTCTTGAAAGCCAGCAGCCATGTCAAGAAGTTCATGATAGACTACCAAATGACGAGAGACTACATAAGGAGAGACAGGTCATATGCAGGAGAACCAAGTGGTTACAACTGCAGCCAGCACAAAGGCACTAGGCATACGACTTTGGACATCTTGGATGTTTGAGACCCACTCACGTCAGCCCAGCTGACAGGATGTGAAGCATAGATGAACCTTTCTCACTGAGCCCTGCCCAAATTCTCAACTCTCATATATAATGCCTCTCTCTAAGCCCCAAAGTTTTGAGGCAGTTATATGGCAGAGAGTAATAGAATTAAAACAAACACTGTGCCAGCTATACTTTTATGAAAAGAAACTTTTATACTGCCATAAGCCACTGTCATTTTGTGTCTCTGGGACATGAGTGGAGCCTATATTCTAGCTACTCCAGTAACTTAACCAAGTTCCCACAGTAAGTGGCTGAAAGAGGATTTGAAGCAAGGCAGTCTAGTTCCAGATCCCAGGCTCTAAACCACAGAATTATTCCTTCTGGAAGGGAAGGAGGGAGAGGAGAGGAAAAGACACATTTGTTTATGGGAACGCGTTTTGTTTCAAATAACCAATGAAATATTCCCTATCATAAGGTAAAGATTGCTTTGATGTTTATTAATAATATATAAACTGACATTGACTTCCTATTTGGCTAATTTGTAACACCTATACTCTAATTTCAACCTTTATTAATATTTTTCTACAAAAATCCCTTAATTTTTCACTTGAGAGAAGCATCATGTATGTCTTTTCCCTTCCTATTAAATTATAAACTTCTTGAAAGCACAAACCTTATCATATGTTTTGAGTCCTTCACAACCTCTAGCAGACCATTTTGCCCATTATGAATATTCAATAACTATTAAAGTATTTTCTTGATTCATTTAAGGAACACAAACAATGAACACTTAGAAAATGGTAATTGCCTTAAATCTTACTTTGAATACCTGAGGAAAAAATTAATGAAGTTTTACTTTATTGAGCCTAGAAAGATGTCAACAAATTAAACAATATTAAAACAAACTCCAGGAGACTGTCTTAATACTTTTATTTTGTCAGAACTTTGTGTGACATATGAAGCTTAAATAAATAATCCATTACCTTAAATTTATAAACTGTTTGTTCCACAATTATTATTTTAACAGTGTTTGCTGTCATCAGAATTTGCCTGGCATACAAAAGGACTATATACTATGTATAATTATATTTTCTAGACTAATTATTCTATTGAGAATTATGAAATACCAAAAGAAAGTTATATCACTGATTTAATTGTTTCCTAAGTCTAAAATGTGTACAAGGAAATGTAGATGAAAAGGAGAAACTTAGGAAAATGGGCAGATCAGTGGATGAGGCGATAATGCACCATCTATGAGGCAATGGGAGAAAAACATGCTTTTGCAGTTCTGAGTTTGAGCTCTGCTACTTTCAATCTATGCTCTTTTGCTACTTAAACTTCTCTAACTTCAGTTTTCTCAAATGTAATGGATAGAAGGGTAGCTATCTTATACAGATATTGTAAAGCATAAAAGAGCAATGTATGAAAAGCACCTAACCCCGTGTCTCACATATAGTAGGCATGCAAGCAATAGCTATAAATTTTATTCTTATTTTGGGTACTCTGACAAATCTAATATCTTGATGGCCCACTTATATTCTTCTAAAAGAAAAAGGTATTATTGACTTTGATTAGAGCACACCAGTGTTTTGATATCAACAACTTCTAATTTTCTAAAGAAGAAGACCAAGAAGGAGAAGGAGGAAGAAAGAGAAGAAAAAAAAAAAAACTGGAACAATACTAGGTTGCCCACTTTATATTTTTCCATGTAAGGAAGTAATGATTGAAAGAGCATTCCCTTTGGACTTTCTGTTAGTTTGGTTTTTGGTCACAAGCCACTTCGTCATGGTTGGCATTTGTCTACACGTTGTGTTTGGGGAACCACTGGATTAAATGCTGTTCCGTTGCCCAGTTTCTTTTGCAACTTGAAAATTGTTTGATTCTATGACTCTATGCCTGTGTGATTATACAGATGTACACAGATAAATTCTTGCATGTCAATTAAAAATAAAATTTACTTATAACTGAGATATAAAAGAAAAGAGCATGGAAAGATGTTCAAGAGCTACACAGTTAATTTAAACATGTTGATCAATCTAGATATCTAGTTCCTTCCTTTAAAACTTTAACAATTATTTAAAACTTGACAATTGTTTGCTTTTTTGAAAACATATTAACCTTATTTTATTTAAATACAGGAAAAATGCTAATAGTGGAGTTATTTGGGGCTTTGGAATTGGACAGAATTGCCTACAAACCCCTGGCTCATCAGTCACTAATTTTGTGAGAAGCTGCCCAAGCACTTCACTTCTCAGAGCATCTGTATTCTTTGGGGAAAACTGATCTCAAATATCTCAAGGGCAATTGTGAGAAGTAAGGTAAGAAAGCCTGCAAAGAGTAGTACTTGGTCAGTGCTTGGTAAATAACATTTATTTTAAAAGGCATATCTTTCCACCCTTTTTCTTTTCCCAGTTTGTTTCTTTTCCCATTTTCTTTTTCCCAGGAGATGCTCTGTATACATATGTTGTCCCAGCCTAATTATTAACAGCGCCCCTTTTCACATTTGTAAGTGTACAAATTTGGATGAAGATCAATATGGTGGCCCTACTTAAGAAAGAATCCTCCCCATTAAATGTCTTTTGGGACTTAACCTTCGTTCTTAGGCCAAAGCTTTTCAAACAGTTGTCTAAAAAAGATAAGGATTTAGTGAATACCTAGCATTTGTTAAGAGTGAAGAGTAGAACAGTATAGTTGATTTGCCTGGGGAATCATATTCTTCACCTACAATTTACATCCTTCATCTACTATTTACTAGCTATATTATGAGATCAAGCTGTTTAATCTTTCCAAGTATTTGTTTTTCATTCCTCATCTAAATTGGTGACATGAAGATTAAAGGAGATAATAAAGCACCTAGTAGAATATATGATACTCAGTAAATGTTCAATATGTGACTGTCATTATACTCTTATGTTAACACAAAAGTTCATACACTAATGGAAGAAGTGTGCATTCATACATTTCTGAGGGCACATATGTTTGCATATAAAGTACTTAAAATATGAATATTTTTTAAGCCCCCCAAAAAACTCTTCAAGAATTCTACTGAGGAAAAAATCATGGGTTTACATATAAGAACATTCATCTCAGAGTAGTTTAAAAACATTTTTTATAGCTTTGCTTAGGTATAATTTATGCCTACTGAACAACACATAAAGTTTACAGTTTGTTGAGTTTTGACTATATGTGTGTGTGTATATATATATATATATATATATATATATATATATATATATATATGTATATATACAGTTGAAACTATCAACACAATCAAGATAATAAATATCCATCACCCCTAAAAGTTTCCACTTGTCTACTGTAGTCTATTTTCTCCCCTTCCTATCTGTAGACAAGTCTCAATGTAGTTTTTAATAGTAAAAGAATGGACAAACTAAAAGTCAAAATGGAGAACTAGATAAGTTAATTATATTAGTACTGGGTCGTAATACACTATGGTAGTTAAAGGCATGGACTTTGGCGTTGGGCAGCTCCGATTTAAATCTCCCCTCTGTTTCTTAGTATCTGTTTCACCTTGGTAAGTACTAGTCTCTCTGAGCCTCAATTTCTTTATCACTAAAACAGAAATAATGCCTACCTCAGAGAATAAAGGGCCTAAAGTATTTATAAGACACAGCAGAGAATTCATTTTGGCTCCTAGTTAATAAGAAAATTGGGTGCAGGATATTTAATTAGTTGGGAAATGTTCATAATTAAGTGACAAAAGCAAGTTATTAATTATTTAGAGACCCACCATATTATAATTTTTAAAAACTATACATGTATAGATTCAAAGAGAAGAACATGCTTGTAGATATACCAGTATGTTAACAGTAAATATGACTAATGATTTCTATTTTCTTCATTTTTTTTCAGTATTGTCTATGTTCCACAATAAATATATTCTCATTTTGGCAATCAGACAAAAATACAGAAAATTTATATATTTAAAAAAAATGTAAGTGTGAATCTCATTCATTTAGTATTCAAACATTTATTTAGTACTTACTACATAGTAGACACTGTGGGACACTGGGGTTAGAAAATAAAAATGACAAAATATTTACTCTCAAGGGAGAAAAAGGCACTAATCACACTACAGTAATTTTAAGTAATTTTCATTTTATTAACAGAATAATTTGACTAAGAGGAATTAAGTGTCAGGTTGTGGGTCATAAAAAGTAGAATCCTACTAGATGCAGGGTTTATTTTTCCACTTCTAAAAATACATATCCTTTACATCAAGTATAACTTATCTGTATATGTTTATTTTATTTCTTAAAGCAGTTTTATTTCTTTTTATTCTATATTTATGGTAGTAAACATTACAACATCCCTGTCTGTGTCACCTACCTTAAATTAGAAGCACTAAGTGAATAAGAACTATGTCTATTTAACTGTTTTGTTTTGCATTATAAACAGCTGGCATTACAACATCCCTGTCTGTGTCACCTACCTTAAATTAGAAGCACTAAGTGAATAAGAACTATGTCTATTTAACTGTTTTGTTTTGCATTATAAACAGCTGGTAAACTAATGATACATCATGAGAACAAATCTGGAATAGAGAATTTCAAGCTTGTATATCAGACTGGCTATAAAGTAACCCAGGATTCTTCTCAAGCAATGTAAGATGGTTAATTCACACTAAATTCTTTCACTAAAATTAAAACCATCTCCAAATATGTTATTTTTTGGCTTAAAAACCTGTTCTTTTTTAAAACAATTACAATTAGTCATAGGTACCAACAAACATGTACACTGACTAAACATGAAAGCAATGAAAATGAAATTAATGAAATGTGAAGGAACTTAAAACTATTTAAAAGAACCCCATATTTATAGTATTGCTATTAACAAAACATATCTTCTCTGTTACAGAAAAACAGTCTAACACAAATCTAAACTTGTTATTAACTATTTCAAACACACAGGAACTCTAAGAGTTACTGAATTTGAGCCTCCTGTGCTACCATCTTGATTTTTGCCATCAATCCAGTTAAAATGTCAGGTTCTCTTGCTTTCTATGTTATGGTAAATTGCTAATGTCTGACAACAAGCAGCACTTTGCCAGGCTCAGACATTATGTTGATATGCTAATGATCCAAAATGAGGCCACCAGACATCAATTACATAAATGAGACTAGGAACAGGGCCAACACAGGTACACTCTACTAATTTGTTCATCTCTGTTGGCCAAAAGCCAACTGCATGACAAGTGAATGCCCCTAAAGACATTGGGGCACGACTCCTTCGCTTCAGAGAAGGATTGTACTCTTCAAACCTGTGTGATCTCTATCTGCCTAAGGACACTTTAATGAACCATACAATGACCTAACGAGAATACATCTGAAGGGTCGGTAAATTCACATACTAGGAAGAGTACAAGGCACTAAAAAAAAGTGAAAAGTAGAAAAAAAAAACATCCGAGACCGACATAAAACTGAATCAAGTTTCTAAAGCACAACGCAGGAACAATACAAAAGACAACATCATTCTTTTCCAATATTTTGAATTTTGAACAAGTACAACTCAGTATCATGAATAGATTTAGTGTAATTGGGTTTAATCAGAAGATTAAACACTTTTTCTTTACCCTCATAATGTATTTTTATGTGTGATATACTAACAACCTCAAGCCAAAATGTTTTCCATTAGAATACACCTTTGAATTTTTAATAGAAATAAGCAGAGAAATATAACTCCTTGAATATCATTTTTTGACAAACATAGAGGCAATTAATGAATGGTATCTACATATAGAAGAGAAGCAATTAACAGTGTAGTAAAATAAATACATAATAAATACAATAAACTTTAATGTGTTATACAGTGTCTTAGAAATCAGTTGATAGGGGTTTAAATGAAAGGATACCAAATTTCTATATACCAGAATCATATCGGGGAAAACTCTATTCTGATAAGTTCTTGATATAATATAGAAACTGTTATCATAGTTTACTGGTTATTTTTGGCTACTAGGGCAGTCATTAAGGAGAGTGACACTACGTTCAGAGTCAAGCCATTTATTAGGGCCTTCATGTCCTTTCTTCAGCAGTGCCCAAGCCAGACCAGCTTACTCTTAGCAGGAAGAGGAAAACGAGAAAGTGCAGGTGCTGGCAGGCATGGTTTCAGTTGTCAATGCTGCAGAAACGTTTGGTCTACAGGCAAACTGCAGCATCTGAGGGGCCTAACAATCACAGATTTCAGACCAGATAAGCATCAGGATGGAAGTCCTAGATGGGGACAGGCTTCACAAGAGGCAGGGATTAGGAGAGGACAAAAGTCAAAGTTACGAAGTCAACAGAGCTTCTCACCTCACTAATAGTTCTTTGGTTTGTATTCCTGCTTCAGTCTTCAGACCTGACTCTTGTGAACATTTTCCTGACTCCAGCCTCAGCCTTCCCAACTAGGATTCAGATACGTTTTGACTCGCCTGCTGATAAGCATCCTTCATCAGCTCCCAACACAAGCCTCTAGCATCCTGGGACCTCCTTCTTCAAGACACAGTGTATTTGTTTTCCATTTGTAAGCTGTGCCCGCTCTCAACACAGAACTCCATCTTTACAGCATTTATATGTCTCTAATGCTTTCAAAAGACAATTATTTTAGAGAAACTCTTAGTTATCAGACTTCTGTATTCAAGTAAGTCATTTCACAGGTGGCTTTTAGATGAAGCAGAGTAAGTAGTATTTTCATAGACTGGTTGTCAAAAGAGGGAGACAGAGGGGCCATCTCGCATGAGATTATATTATACAGTGGTTAAGAGTATGAACTGTGGCATGAAGACAATCTGCATTCGAGCCTTGGGTTTACCACTTACTAGTTTATGAACCTTACTAACTTAACCTCTCTGTGTCTCAGATAATATCATCATCCACCTACAAGGACTGTTGTGAAAATGTAATTTAAAAAATGCCTATAAAGCATTTAGCGTATTATCTGACCATAGTACATGCTACCTGTATGTTAGAGGTTGGTGGCAGAAGTGGTGGTATTTACAGTCAGGAAGCTTGCTCCCAGTGGACTCAGCAGAATTCTTGGCATATGAATGTCCCCTCTACTCAGGCAATGCTGCAATTCACCCCCTTTGCTGTGGTAGGTTAAAAATGGCAACAGGGCTTCCCTGGTGGCGCAGTGGTTGGGAGTCTGCCTGCCAATGAAGGGGACATGGGTTCGAGCCCTGGTCTGGGAAGATCCCACATGCCGCGGAGCAACTGGGCCCGTGAGCCACAACTACTGAGCCTGCGCATCTGGAGCCTGTGCTCCGCAACAAGAGAGGCCGCGATAGTGAGAGGCCCGCGTACCGCGATGAAGAGTGGCCCCCACTTGCCGCGACTAGAGAAAGCCCTGGCACAGAAACGAAGACCCAACACAGCCATAAACATATAAATAAATAAACCCAAAGTAAAAAAAAAAAAAAAAAAAGGCAACAAATTCTTGGCCACTCCTGCCACTGTGAGATGGAGTCTAATCCTCTTTCTTTTAAAAATGGACTGGCCTTACTGACTTGCTAGACAAACAGAGGGAGATAGAAGCGATGTTCTTCGACTTTCAAGGCTGCATCAGAGCCTTGTAGTTTCCACCTGGGAACATTCTACGGAACTCTTGTCGCCAAGCTGTGAGGAAGCCCACGCAGCCCACATTTAAGAGGAACCAAAGCACTCTGCTGACAGCCCTGGCTGAATTCCGAGCCAGCAGCCAGAACCAACTTGCCAGGCTTGTGAGTGAGCTATCTGAAGGGGCTCCATCCTACAGGCTCAGTCTATAGCAACCCCAACTGAAGCCATGCAGAACAGAGATGAACTTTCCAGCTGAGCCCTGCCAAAACTTTAGATTTGTGTGAGCAAGATAAACTATTATTATTATTTTGGGCTATTAAGTTTTGGGGTGGTTTATTACAGGGCGACAGGTAACTGCAATGTTTGTCAGAGCAGTCTAGGCAGCAACAACGTCACAGTTCTGTTTATTGCCACATAATTTATTTTGGTGCAATGCTACAATTACAGCAGTAGCTGCTGATGTTATGCATGTGCTTGTTCACGAGCCACCAGGCTGCACCTTCCACTCGGTCTTCTCAGTCCTCCTTATGAGTCCCCTTAGAGACTAGAGATCTTTTCAAAATGGTAGAGGGATTTACACCCACTGTCCTGCCACCCTTCCTCCGAAACACACATGGTGGAGGCTCTATGATCAGCATGGCCTCCAAAACTGGACCTACATAATCACTCTTAAAATTGCTGTAATGCTATTATTCTTCACAGTAATCATAAATGATCTAAAATCATCTACATTCTCAAAATGGCACTCTCTTTCAAACAATGAATTTTAAGCAGAAGTTTGTTTAGTTTTAAAAATAAAGCCACATATATCAATCAGAAGATTTTAAATAGAATCCCCAGTTTGTGTTCTCTGTGATCTATATGAAATACCCAATCTTGAATTCGTCTTCAAATTCTATATATGCCATGGAGTACAATCTGATGTGTATAATTTAGTCCAATTAGAAATTTATAATGTAAATAACACAGGTTTCAAAAGTCACTTTAGACTCGTGAGGGTATCGTTGCAACTAAAAATAATAATTAAAAATTAAAGAAAATAATTAACATGCCTTTCAGCTTTTAAAATCAGACAGATGTTTTACTAACAGTTATAAAAACTGGAATAGTACTTGCCCTTAGGCCCAAACAAATGTGTCTGCTTCACTCATTTCAGTGTGATAGGTAATTTTTTAGAAAAACAGATATTTTTCAATGTACAAAGCCAGATCAAAAAATGTAATTTTTACAATTTATGTATACAATTGCACATATATAACATGTGTATTCATGTAATTGCCAATCGTATTCCAGGGCTTGTTTAGTCATCTTACATAGATACTCTTGTCTTCACTACAACGGGGCGATGTTCTACAATTTTAGAAGGGAAATGCTGGCTCGAAAGCAATGGAATTATATTATTACTGATATATTAATTGACACAATTACAAAGTAGTATTAGCACATCAGTGAGGATCAAAGAATAGTTGATAGGTGTGTCTGTTGTAGGGATAGAAACTTTTGTACTCAGGGTTCAGCAGAAACAGCTTTCAAGGATGTAAAGACCTACAAAGGTGCAGCGATGTAACTGTGTGTATTCTAAAGCACTAATTTTAAGATTAATTTTGTCTTATAGTTCACAGCTCTGTTATTCAGAGTAGAATATTTAGTAACCAACTAATTCTTACGCTGATAAATCCTGATATACTCCTGAAAGCAAGGACGTCAGATTGGAGGAGCCACAACGGTGGTTCCTCCATGGCAGAGGATCCCTAGCTGAGGATGTAGAAAAAAGCTGGGAGTTCTGGAAGTCTCAGCTGGTGTCCTGAAGACCAAATCCAGTCAGTCAAAGTGTCTTCCTTGATAATGACAGAACACAGGGTATTTTAAAACAATTGGATTTGAATACCTTTAGCAGGGGCCTGTAATCTCCAGTTTTGTCTTTCTCCATCACTTCCTAATTTATTGACAAAAGCCTATTTTACTCATTTGTGGGCTTTCCTTAGCTCCCAAAGGCATACGAGTTTAAAACTCTTGAACTATACTTGTAAATCGTATTACCTAAAAGCATTTGTTTAGATTTGATATAAAACACACACACACAGGCACACACATATACTGCAAGTTAGCCTGCACACAAAGTACATGCTTCTACATAGTCAAAGAGAAGAAAAAAAATTCAAAATAGTTAAGTGGAATTTGTTTCCCTATTAAAATAAAGGACCTGGCCATTTGAATTCCTTAATATCCAATCTTAACAAACTGCTAATAATGCTTTAAAGGCAGTAGTATAATTCCCCTGAATCAACTAAACTCTAATTTTACTAAAAAAATAATCTAATAGGAATGAGAGGTAATAATATGTATAACATATCTTATAAATGGCATCTAAGACAAAACAAAATTACAATTATCTTCATTTCATGACGCAATAATTGTTGCCAGGAAAAGAAAATAAGGATGTGACAGCTTAAATGTCTATCAAATGAAAATGTGCAATGATTGCTGCTGAGAAATTTCATAACACATATTCCATTCACCTTCCCAAACAAACAACAGACTGCATTTCGAATGTGTTGCAAAACTATTAGAGAATTATTCTCTTTTGTTTTGATTTGTTTAAGTCCAGTGGAGTTCAGTGACAAACATTCATCTTCTCTTTCTGTAATTTCTATAATTCAATATAATATCAGTGCAGGCTTTTTAGTTAAAAACAAACCAAAAAAGCAAAAAGGAAAAGAAAACAAACTCATATTTGTTAGGTTTAGGTGAACTAATTATGTATTGTAAAATAAAAACAGAGGCAAAATGTGCCTTTTTAGTACATTAATTATGATCTATCATTTACTCTATGTTTAGAACATACAGGGAAAAACAACATTTGTACCCATAGGTATTCTAATGAGATCAGACATGAAGCTTTTGAAATAAACCTCAAACAGCTATTACCAAGCCTTATTACTGTTTAGTAGCTTCGCTCACACAGTCATTTAGCCACAAATCTGTGGCTATAGACCAAATCCATACAGACTTCTAAAAGGACATAAACACCTCAAGGGACAAAAAAAGATGCCTGGAAAACCTTCCTTGAGCGGGAGTTCAACTACTTCCCGTGGCAGTTTGCACACGTTTTCCAGCATGAATTTCACTTATTTAAACAGGTGAAAGTAATTAGATTTTTAAATGATTGTATTGTCAGTGGGTCTGCACTCTGACAGAAGAATTCGTACTGACTGTAAAAACTCTAAAACTCATAAAAATAGGAATTTCGGGAAAAATGATTAGTAGCACATTCCTAAGTTTACACACACACACACACACACACACACACTGAAAAATTAAATATATTCCTTTTGTGTGTGTGGCATATCAAACAACCATAAAATGCAAGTATAGAATTGTTTTTTCAGAAATAAGGTATGAGAAGTACCAAGCACTTTCTATAGGGAAATTTTGATACTACATTAAGAATAAGAAACCTACACGACAGTTGCTATCAATTGTACTGTGCTATAGCTTATTGTAAAAATTAGATTGAAACAACTTAAAATCTCAGTAAAGAGCTATTGTCAGATCCTAGTGGTCTGAAAATGGTCTTTTAGAGATCTAAAGAAATTAATCTTCTCTAAACACAGAAGTCTTTCCAATGTAAAAAATTATACAGTGAAAACCACAGAGCTTTAATTTTTGAAAAGCCCAGATAATTATATATTCCATGGCTCTCAGACTTCCTTACCAATAGTGGTACTCAGTTTTAACATTTATATTTTACATCTTGTATTAGAATTGAAACTCTGGACAGGTTTAAAAGAGCTATTTTGAGCCTAACAGGAATTCACTGTGTACATTCTATAAACTACTTGTTCTAAAACTAAGGTTTTGATATATGATGATTAATTAGGCTGAAAGAATAAAATAGGTTTTGGCTGTACTAAATTAAACTCACCATTTTTAAAACAGAATGCATACAATTATACTAAAGTTGCCTCTTATGCAATGTCTGAGATGACCAAATGAAATGTACACTGCTTTTAAAGGAAAAGTTAGACTTGGTTTGTTAAATTTTAATTTTTAAATATATGTAATGCTATTTTGCATGACAGCCTGCGGAAAGAAAAAAAATTAAAAGTGGATCCTAGCTATGTTCACATTAATTACATGATACAGCATGATTAGATGGGAGTAATTAGTGTATGCTGAAGTAAACTGAGTTTGAAAGCTTACTCAACATTATTAAGCACCCTTTTTGATAGTAGTGAATAGCTTAATTTAATTTGTGCTGGTTAAAACACACAGACTTCCAAATACCAAGACAGTACTAAATTTACTCTTTTACCCAAATCATACTAATAAATGCAGAGGAAGAGATGTCTGAATGGTACTAGCCAAAGATTATGTGCTTGATTAAACATTTTTTCACAACTGATATTCAGCACAGACTGTCTTAGTCTCATCAAAACCATCAATGCTCATGTGATTTTTGCCCATGGTCTTAAAAATTAAACAAGACTGTTGCAAATCCAGAATGTCCTAAAAAGGTACGAAATTTTACACGTAAAAGAATGATATTGTATGAAAACAAAATGTGAAATATCTGTCAAATATAGTTATAAAATTTTAATCCAAAAGAATTAAAGCAGGAAGGCATTTTATCTATTAAATATAAGTGAGATTTTCTGTAAGTAAGATTAATGACAAACTATATATCTACAGTTCAACTGAATATAAACAACCATGTGTTGTCCATTAGGGAGACATTCGCTCAGGGTTATTTTCCTAGCTATGGTGATGAATTTGCACCAATCCATCTACACAGTCTCACCCAGTTCTCCTTGTCACCAACTGCACACATTTGCCAGCCAGCTGGCTGGGGTGAGGGGTGTATCCTCTGCCACATAACAAAGAGAAGCTTGCTGGCCTGCACCAGGATGAAACCCATGCCTTCGCCTTCATTAACAACACGGGTAGCCCAGTGAGCTAACTGGTCACTGATTAAAATAAATGTATACCTTGCAGACCAGAAACACTAGCACCAAACTTCAATATACTGATATGAGAAACAATTTTTTTTGCTTTCTCAAGTACACTTTTTTAAACAAATCGGTTATGAGAAACAAATTTCATGAAATTAAACGCTACCGTGATTACAGCGAAACTACTATAAAATTGAAGGGGAAAATGAGCTTCAAAAAGACATTAAGTACTTAAGGCCAATTCAACTGAGGTGAATTCCACTGGTTAAAACTCAACTTTAAATCAAAATGTCTCTTAAGAGGAAGGACCCGAATTAAATAAACTTCTAACAAAATAATTTTAATGAAAATGACTGAAGACATACAAGTAAGTATCCCTTATAAACAGGAATAATAAATCTATCCCTTAGCAATCACAAGTTTGCTCCTTTCTCTTATCATTGGCGTAAATTTTACTTTTGAAACACACACATACACACACACACACATCAGCAACAGGGGAAGGGATATGAAAGAAGGCAACTTCTAACCTAGAGGATGAATTATGATTAGATTATAAGCATCATTAATGAATAACCTTAAAAAAGATCGAGTAAGAATAAAAAATGTAACATGGAAAAATTGGACAGTCATAGTTTAGTCAACTGTTAAGCTTTTTTCCTTATTAACACTAGAGATAGTTTATTTAGTTGGCATCTCCTCTTGGATCTACATATCTGCGTTTGTATTCTTTCACTTCTAATCACATCCGTTTGAAAGGTGAGGCCAGAACAGGATACAACAGTTTCTATTTACTTTGTTTAAACATTATACTTTTAATGCATTTACATTTTAAGGCACTGACATTATGTCACTGACACATTTTTTCCCCTCATAATGTTAAACTAAGCATGCCTACTATTTTGTAATTCATCCAAAAACCTGTATCTAGTATTTCCCACTCAATCCATTATTTATTCACAAACCTATGCTTCCACGACAAATGTATGTGCTTATAATATAGCAAGGCTTATATTTAATCACAATTATTTCTTAAAATGTCTTCTATACTTCTAAAATAGGGACATGTCTTATTCACCTTTGCCTCTTTAGCAACAAGCTAAGGGCTTTACGTATAAAAGGCACTTAATAAGTGAACACTGAATAGAAAAAATAATGAATGAATCCCTATTAAATTCTACTTTCTTTGTTTTGGTCTATGATCCTATTGAGACCTGCCTGAATAAGGATTATATTAACTCTGCCATCCAACCTTATATCGTCCTTAAATTTGATAGTGAGGTCTCCTACATTTTTTTCAAAGTCAATGATAAGAGTTGGAAATGATAGGGTCTCTGGCACGTCAATCATGGACCTCTCTTCTAGTTGTCATCCATCCATTAACAAGCAAACCTTGAGTATGATCATCCAGTATGGAGGCAGCTATACTCTCCATTTAATTCTACAATCTATTTTTCTCTAACTTGTCCACACAAATATTTTCAATGACTTTGTCAAAAGGCTTGCTATAATCAGGATTAATTATATCCACAGCTTTCACTAAGTATTCTATCAAAAAAGAAAACAAGTTTGATTTGATGTAGCATACCCTTAGTGAAAAATACATGATTTTTAGTAATACCAACAATTCTAAACACTCACACACCTTCAACTTAATTATCAAAAATCACAAGACCAATATGAACAGTTCTACTAATATCCAGCTTTTCTACTTTTAAAAATTTGTCCCTTGAGCTCACCTCAATTTGTCTAAATTCTTCCTGTTTTTGATATCTCAAGCATCACCCACTTTGGTCTTGTGATAAGCATAAGTTGTTTCAGTACTTGCATTCTGTATGACCCTAGACACTAAAGTAGCTAAGTATTCTCTCTCACTTAGCTTAGAATTCCTCTGCAATCTGTTTCTTCTACCCATTGCAAATCACTCTCCTTAATAAAAAAGAAGCAAAGTAGGACTTGCGTTCTACTATCTTACCATAATCTTTTAACATCTCACCATTTATTCTAAGCAATAAATCTATGCATTGTTCTTTCTATTTGAACATGGCTCAAAAAAGACCCGCTTACAATTTTAATTTCCTTGCCATTTTTGTAAGCCTTAACACCAATCTCAAGTTTATCTTCCCTGATGTTTTCTCATGGTTATGAATCCTAATTTTCTATTAACCATTTACTCTAAGTTCACAGATTTTTTTCTGCTTGTCTTTTTTCCCCTTATATTCTGCCCCATCCCGCCCCACAGGTCATCATAGTTTCATCATATCAACACTGTTAGAATTTTAAGGCTCCCTTTTAGGATTTTGGGCTATGGACTCACTTAGATCTTCAGATATTCTTACTAAAGTAGATTTTAGTCACTAAAAAAAATAATAAATGACATAAATATTATTTGCATTACTCAGCCCGTTCTAGGTTACCTTTCAATCTTCATCAAGAACTAGCAATCTAGTCTTGGAAAAAATGCATTCCATAAGCAACTCAGCTGCTTATTTTGAGTGGGCTTTTACTTTTTCATAACACTTTGCAAAATTTTTTAATAATGTTTAAGATATTTTGAATTAATGACAATGCCAAAAGTAATAAGAGAAGATCCTTAGATGTCACGAAATGTTACATTTGCTGAATTGTGTGAATGCACACTTACTGCTATTTAAAAAACTGTTACTAAAATGTCTATGGAAAAAACAAATTGTTGTCAACTCTGTTGCTCCTAAAAGTTTTTTTCCATTGAAATAATTATTTTATAATTTGAGCATTCTTAGGTATAGAACTATCATTATTATGGCTGAACAAATTATATTTGAAGTCTACTCTCCCTAAGGCATACAGCCTGCTTCCGACCATAAAGAGGATTTTCTTCATTGGTCATTTCAAACTCTAATTTAATATGGCAACTATCTTGAACATTCTCTTTCCTTTTATACTGTCAACCATTCTTTTATATTGGTTAGAAAGAATGCAGTCCATTGAGGCATTTCCCTGTATGTTTTTCTCTATGTTCGTACAAGAGACTGAAATCAATTCTTAATTATCCTAGGCAAATTGTGCTTTCAAGTTCTTATTGACATTTAACACCAAATATAATTCGTTATATAGTTTGATCATGATTTGAGTACTGTCCCTAATGTTTATTCATATTTCCCTAACATTTCTCTGATGGGAGATCATTTGAAGCCAAAGCACTGCTCTATTCAGAGGAAGAGAGAAGCCTCTGAAGAGAGAGGAAGGAAGGGCAGATCTATCCTAGCTGACAAGGATGGTGCCCTACTCCAACAAGATGTGCCTGCCATTAAGAGACTAAACAAATTAGAAAATTACCAGCACTTCCTAAAAGAGCTGAAGTATATCTTCACTGCTCAGTTTTAAGAGCACAAAGCATATCGCATCCTTTGTGCATAGAACACCAACTATTACCCAAAGCCAAACTAAAATGATTTTTGAATGTTTTGCAAATTTAAATTACACATTATTCTCCTTGTCTTTATTAGCTTGGAAAATTAAGAGTTGATTATATTCTTCATATCATAATCTGTACAGTAAATATTGTGGTAATATTACAACATCGATTTTCATTTTCCTGATAATTGATATTTTGGCCTAAAAACTGCATTACTTAGAATATTTTTGGCTATGAGCATTAGAAAACCTAATTTTCTGGCTTAAGGAAGAAGGAATTTTATTTGCATATAATAGGAAACTCAGAAGTAGTTGGGTGGGTTTGATTTAGTGACTCAACAATGTCATGAAGGCGTCACAGCATTGGATTTATCCTATAGATGGTTATCCTCACAGTCAAAAGATGGCTACCAGGAGAAATAAAGGCAACATGTTTCTTTCCTTTTTTTCCACTGAAAGGGGTAGGAGGGAAGGAGAAAGGGGTGAAGGTAGGAGTGAAACAGAGGAACGTGGGGGTGGAAGCACATTTCTTATCACTCTCTCTTAAGAGAAAGGAAGAACATTCCTAGTCGCCTCCAGCCAACCTTTCCTCATTTATCAATGACAAAAATTGGGACAAATGACAATTTCTTAACTAGCTGTAAGCAAGAAGTTAATTAAACGTTAATTATCCAAACTGCATTGCTGCTACTCAGAACATTCGGTGGAATAAATATTGAAAAAAAGTATGTTCAGGGTCGATATGTAAGTACCCATAGATATAGACCCTATGAAATCAGTGTGTTTGTAAACTAATTCCTGTGGGTGCCATATGACCCAGTTCTGCTCACTGAGACTGGAGAAGGCATTTACTGAAGACCTCTAAGACAGAAGCTCTCTAGTTTCTGAAAGAGCTATAGAAACCACTCCTTATTCCTCTTCTAAGACGTGGCTAGAGAACCTTGTAGTCCTTTGAGTAGTGGGCAGCCATCTTGCAACCACAAAAGGGAGACAGCTTAAGATAAGCCTTAGGATAAGGCTGATATTGTGAAGAGAAAGTAGATGTGGTAGACAAAGTAGACAGATGCTTAATGACATCACTGAACCAATAAAGAAAACCAATCTTGAAACCCAAACTAATTTCTGATTTCCAGTTCATTGAACTAATCAATCCCGGTTTCTGTTTTTGCCATCTGAAGTGGATTTCCTATCACTCTGAAATTTATCCCAGGTGATAGCAGTCTGCAATTATTTAACTTAGGAGCAGTACGTTTTCAAGACATGATGCTACTTTGTACTACTTAAGCACACCAAATATATGCAATTATATGTATTATTACAATAAGTTCCCAGGATAAGAGAATCTAGCCTTACAGTCTTTTAAGGGTTTTCAAACAGCCAAGAAGAAACCTGAAAGTTAATCAAGTTATTATAAAAAAAGGGCAATAACCTAGATAGTAATCTGTACTTCTTCCAAGAAATTCTGTGAGCTAAGACTGGGGGCTTCTCAATTCTGATTCTTCTCTTACTGGCAAATGGTTGAAATATGCTCTTCACTGGCAAAAATTAACCCCTCCCCACATCATACAGATAAATATCAGAGACCTTCAGCTGAGGAAAATGTCTGAGTGACTACTATGGACTAGCCCCATTTCCCTTTGTTTTTAGATGGGTAATCATTCATTCAGTCATGAATATAATTTAATAAGTCTATGTCTATACTATGCCAAAAAGTGTCCTGTCATTGTTTTGAATCACAACTATCATTATTCGGCTTTGACAAAAATATTAGAAGGATGCATCTGTTTTATTAGTTGAATTGATAAAAAATGTTTCTCTACTGCTCTCACTGACACCATTTAAGAAATCTGCAATAGCATGGGGTACTCACAAAGCTTTCCTTGATTTTGAACCCAAGCTTCCAAGCTTGCCAATATTTACACATATGATGCTTGCGTTACCAGCAACCGGCAGTCATTCCTCACTCTCTGAGTAGGTGTTACTTCCTGGAAGTATTTCCTAGAGGTGCTATTCCCTGGAGTCCTCATTTAATTTCTCAATTGTACATTTTCAAGTTTAGCCACATAGAGGCCACTTTCTTGCCTTACCTTCTGGCCTGACCCTGAATTAACAGAATGCCCTTTATATCGTGTAGCTTAAACAAGATGATTAGTCATTTCATGAAATTATTTTCCAGATTAATCACTCAGCCAACCTGTGTAGCACACAAAATTGGCAGTATGCAGATATGTGGTAAGATTAAAATCAGTTACTTAACTGAAACTGGAAGCTGCTCCAAGTGCTAGAAGATACATTTTATTGATTTCTTTACAGATTAATTTATTTATTGCTATGAGAGAGGAAGGCTACTTTTTATGGTTTGGGGCTTCTTAAACAGGAAAAGTCATTTAGTTCTGTAAAATTCATTGGAGGCACTTGGTTAGGTAATGACAGTGATAAAGATAACAACGGCATCAACTGACTAATTAAAAATGATAGCAAGAAAAAAGTCAGAAATTCATCAAATGAGGACAGAAGTGGTTTGAACAGAGTTAAATATCACTTGAAGATTTTGGCATCTGAAGTACCAAAATGTAAACAAAATGATTATCCATGTTAAAAGTTAATGACCAAATGAGAGAAGCAGAGAGTCCAGGACAGTAGGAGAAGAGAGCTTTAAAGGGCATTTTTTTTAAGGGTACAGAGGTACTTTTCTCACAGGTGTAAGAAACAATGCTATTCACCCGTTTCCTCAACCAGCCCTGGCCATCCCCTTCAACAGGCTATAGCATTTGCTCCATAAAGACACACAAAGTCTAGTTTGTCTCCCAGCTGATACACAAGATCAAAGGTTAGTTATTTTTTAAAATGACATAAATGACTTGCTACAGATAAAAATCAGCTTTGTGGCATGTTTCAGTTCACTGAAAGACAGGACCAAAATGCAGTCTTCATTACATTCCAAAAGAATCTCATCTGAGCCACAGAAAACAGGAAAAGTCTTCAGAGAAATAACTCTGACCTAAGTGTATTATTAAAAATATGAATTCTTTATTTCCGTTCCTGCAGAACAAAGGTAAACACCACACATATGGTTACTGGATATTCTGGTACCTTTATAGAAGAGGCCCTAAGCCTAAAAGCCCAAAGTAGCTCCAGCCTCCCCATGGGACAGGTAAATCAAAGTAGAGTCAAGTTTGATCTCATTCCAGACTTGAACCACCTATGGAGGCCAAACTAACCTGGTACTTGTGGACTCCACAGAGGGGCCCACACAGGTCAGGCTAGATGCTCAGTTCCCCAGTAGTTTGGCTTGTTTCTGAAAGAATGCCTATTATTTTTATTTCCCTAAATCCTAGAAGGGGAGGGAGGGCTGCTTCTGAGGACAAAAGAGTATTTTTTACCAGTGTTAATACTCAAAAACACAGAGAACAAAAGTTAGAAGGTTACAGATATGTCATGTCTTATAATTATAGATGGATGACTTATTCATTTCCCCAAAGAATAAAATTCAGAATTGTAAACAGTGGTAGGAAAAGCAATAACAATGTTCATTTATTTACATATATGAAAATAATTTTAATTGCCATTAAATGTAAACATCAAAGCTGCAATTATACACACTCTCTCCACAACATATGCCATTTAAAAATATCCCATACATTAAAAAAATAACTATGAGATGTCATTTGGATATTTTTCATGAATATGCAATTTCAGAACTTCTAATGGATTAAAAATAACTGAGCAGGTATTCACAGAGATTCTTAACTCCTTTAACAAACTTCTATGATATAGAGGGGGAAAAAGAAGAAACAAAGCATTTAGAAACTTGGATTTGAAGGGAATAAAAGAGAACTGGGATATCATCTATAGGATCCAGGGAGACCCTTGTTTTGTTTGTTTGTTTGTTTGTTTTAACATCTTTATTGTAGTATAATTGCTTTACAATGGTGTGTTAGTTTCTGTTATATAACAAAGTGAATCAGCTATACATATACATATATCCCCATATCTCCTCCCTCTTACCCTCCCTATCCCACCCCTCTAGGTGGTCACAAAGCACTGAGCTGATCTCCGCATGCTATGCGGCTGCTTCCCACTAGCTATCGGTTTTACATTTGGTAGTGTATATATGTCCATGCCACTCGCTCACTTTGTCCCAGCTTACCCTTCCCCCACCCCGTGTCCTCAAGTCCATTCTCTAGTAGGTCTGCGTCTTTATTCCCGTCTTGCCCCTAGGTTCTTCATGACCTTTTTTTTTTTTTTTTTTTTTTAGATTCCATATATATGTGTTAGCATACGGTATTTGTTTTTCTCTTTCTGACTTAACTCTGTATGACAGACTCTAGGTCCATCCACCTCACTACAAATAACTCAGTTTCGTTGCTTTTTATGGCTGAGTAATATTCCATTGTATATATGTGCCACATCTTCTTTATCTATTCATCTGTCAATGGACACTTAGGTTGCTTCCATGTCCTGGCTATTGTAAATAGAGCTGCAATGAACATTGTGTTACATGACTCTTTTTGAATTATGGTTTTCTCAGGGTATATGCCCAGTAGTGGGACTGCTAGGTCACATGGTAGTTCTATTTTTAGTTTTTTAAGGGACCTCTATACTGTTCTCCACAGTGGCTGTATCAATTTACATTACCATCAACAGTGCAAGAGGGTTCCCTTTTCATAGATCACAGCAAGATCCTTTTCGACCCACCTCCTAGAGAAATGGAAATAAAAACAAAAATAAACAAATGGGACCTAATGAAACTTAAAAGCTTTTGCACAGCAAAGGAAACCATAAACACGACGAAAGGACAACCCTCAGAATGGGAGAAAATATTTGCAAATGAAGCACCTGACAAAGGATTAATCTCCAAAGTTTACAAGCAGCTCATGCAGCTCAATATCAAAAAAACAAATAACCCAATCCAAAAATGGGCAGAAGACCTAAATTGACATTTCTCCAAAGAAGATATACAGATTGCCAACAAACACATGAAAGAATGCTCAACATCATTAATCATTAGAGAAATGCAAATGAAAAGTACAATGAGATATCATCTCACACCAGTCAGAATGGCCATCATCAAAAAATCTACAAACAATAAATGCTGGAAACCCTTGTTTTTAAGACAAGAGCAATTTAAGCTCATTTGTTCCCCTTGACAGTCTGAGAGGGGGAATGTGGAGAAAGCACAGTCTTGGTAGGTGTAGCTTCAGTGTTGTTGGCATTTTGCCAATCAAGTATAGCAGAAGGGTGAATGAAATGTTAATATGAAAAAAGGAGAAAGGCTGAGAGAAATTCCTGGCCAGTGAATATATAGTGGGGGTAAGGAAGTAAAAGATTTGATGAGATACGGTAATGGCTAGAGAGTGAAATACTGGATTTTTGATTTGGAGAGTGAAGCTGTTTCAGATAATGACAAAGTTCAAGATGTGACAATAGGAGTGGGTTGCTAAAGTAGAGCAGAAATAAAGACCATGTGGACTAGTCAAGAGACTGTAAAACTACTGTATGAGATGGGTCATACATATCAGCTCAAAAATCACCAAGTGTAATACTGTAAATCAACTGTACTTCAATTGAAAAAATAACAGTTAAAAAAATCACCGAGTATGATGATGAGATATGGAATGGGGAGGAAGACTGTGTTCTGTGCCAAGTTATTCGCTGAATGTGAGAAGTGACGTCGAGATCAGTAGATGGCAATGGAGAGGAGAGGTAGAAGGTGACACAGTTGAATGACCCAAGTCTTAAAGGAGGAGTGGCTTTCATAAAAGTAGTTATCTCTTTAAAACAAAGTTTCAGAAGTAGTCTGATCACTTGTGAGGCCTACAGGGAGTAAAGTGTTACTAAAGAAAGTATCAAAGCTTTCTGATTTTTTTTTTTATATTGGAGTGTAGTTGATTTATAATGTTGTGTTACTTTCAGGTATATAGCAAAGTGATTCAGTTATACATATACATATATCTATTCTTTTTCAAATTCTTTTCCCATTTAGGTTATTACAGAATATTGAGTGGAGTTCCCTGTGCCATATAGTAGGTTCTTGTCGATTATCTATTTTATATATAGTAGTGTGTACTTGTTAATCCCAAACTTCTAATTTATCCCTCTCCCTCCACCTTTTTCCCCTTTGATAACCGTTAAGTTTACTGGTTACCAAATTTATTATTAAAAGAAACTGGAATGGATTGAATGTTGTTTCATTCCATAATGACACCACTCTCATGTAAATTCCAATATGCTTTCATAATGGAAAAGAGGTTGGCATTACAGCTAGTATGTTCAGAATTGTGCTTGGAAGTGTGTGAATATCATCTTTCATTGAGCAATAATTTAAAAAGTGAGAGCTGAAAAAAAAAAAAGTGAGAGCTGGCTTGGGGACCTAGGATGACAGTAAATCTTCCTCCAAACTCTGTGATAGATAGAGCTTCTGATAAAGCAAAGGCTCCTCTACAGATTAACAAATGGCAAAAGAAAAGATGATATCTGAGGAAAGGTTTGTGAAAGATGGAAATTCTGGAGGAGAAGATCATCTATACATAAATAAGGAAATAAGACTTCAGACAGTAAGAAGGACTTGTCTTTGGCAATGTTATAAGTTTTCTGTCATATCAGGATAGGATGAGATCTGTGGGTTTTTTGGTGTAGGGCTAAAGAACTCTCTTAACGACAGTTGGTGAGAAGCTGATGCGGAGTCTCTAAAGAGATCCTAGCCCATGTGATACGGATTAGTTACTTCTCCAAAGCCTAACCTCCTTGCAAATACCGTAACAAAGCCTCTTCTTCCTCCATATCTAGTAGGTTAAAGGATTCAGGAATATAGTTTCCTGGTCATTCAAGTTAGACTTTGTGACTTCCAGTTTGAAAATCTGTCAAGAACACTGTAAATACAAATTTGGAACTATTAGAATAAAGGACCATTATCATGGGCTGAATTGTGTCCCCCTCAAAATTCATATGTTAAAGTCCTAACCCCTTGTGCCTCACAATGTGACTGTATTTGGAGATAGGATCTTTATAGAGGTAATTAAGTTAGAATGAGGTCATAAGGGTGGGCCCGAATCCAAAATATAACTATGTCCTTTGAAAAAGAGGAAATGTGGACATAGACATGTACAAAGGAAAGACAATGTGAAAGTGTGGGGAGAAGACAGACATCTTCACGCCAAGGAGAGAGGCCTGGAACAAATCCTTCCTTCTCAGCCCTCAGAAGGAACCAACCTTGCCTACAACTTAATCTCAGACTTCTGGCCTCCAAAATTGTGAGACAATACAGTCTGCCGTTTAAGCCATCCAATCTGTAGTACTTTGTTACAGAAGCCCTAGAAAACTAATACAGAAATTTATAACATTGTTCTATGCTACTGATACTGCCTTCTGGATTAATCACGAGTAAAATTCTAAAACAAGGCTGAAGCAAAAACTGTGTTAAGATCCTAAGGCCTAAAGTGCAGCAAATATGGCCTTTCTCATCTTCTAACTCAGTGGACTTGAAATTTCACCCTGTTCATACATGGTAATAACATCTGACATCTAATGAGTGAATGCTATACAATAGTTTCCTATGTCCGATACTATAGTTAACATAGTGCTACAATGAAACAACTTGATCAACTTTTTTTAAAAACGTAGTTTTTATTTTTTGCCATATTGCTATTTGATACTTCTGATTATGATATTAATTTCAAGCACCTCCATAACAGTGAAAGAAAAGGTATTAAAAGTACTCATACAGAAATCTCCCATCTGTGCCATTACCGTTTATTATATACTGTAAGATAAGATAATATAAAATATGTTATCTGTCTTAATGAGCCCAGTTTTACGTTTTATATTGTGACATTTGGGGAAACTAATTACTGCTTTATGTGGTACTTTTTATGATGATAGAGAAAAATAAATATATTTGATAAAACTTAAAATATATTTAAAATAAAATATATTTGATAACACTTATGAAAATAAAGCAATTGAATTTGGATTGAGTTACAGTTTTATTTGGATTATCAAGCACCAATATTTTCAATATAATATTAAGGCACTATTCAAAGACTACTACTTATTGTAGACACATAATGCTTTATTCTTCTTTTTAAAGATGCTTTTGTCAGGGATTCATATGTAATACATAATGAGCTACTATGTTTTCAATTGATGTAATGTACACAACAAATATACCATTAGCATTCTATATATTTCTTGGAAATAACAATGGTGCAAATTGCCCTTTATTCTAAAAGTTTACTCTTTATATTTGCATATAAACAAGTTTATTGTATTGATCAAATCTCACTGCCACAGACATAAACCACTCCATTGGCTATCAAATGTTATATACAGAATCATGGGAATAATTTTATGAATATTTTCAATACAATTAAAAAAGTTGTAGAGGATAACCCACACCAGCTCTCTAGACAAGAACTGTATCTATCAACAACACAAACTGTATCTTGCTGTTTTCCATAAATCCTTTCAAAAAAGGGCAGGATGTTTGAGCAGACACTTCACCAAAGAAGGTGTACAGAAGAGTAATAAGCATATGAGAGATGCTCAATATAATTAGTCATTAAGAAACTGCAAATTAAAACCACAGTGAGATACTATTACACACATATTTAAATAGCTTAAATTAAATACTAACCATGCCAAGTTTTAGCAAGGATGAGAGCAACTGGAATTCCCATCCAATGCTGGTGGGAATGTAAAACTGTACAACCACTTTGGAAAACAGTTTAGCAGTTTCTTAAAAAGTTAAATATACACTCACTATGTGACCCAGCCATTCCACTTCTAGATATTACCTAAGAGAAATGAAAAATCTATGTCCACATAAAGACTTGTACATGAATGCTCAATAGCAGCTTAATGCGTAACAGCCCAAACCTGGAAATAACCCAAATGTCCATTAACAAGTGAAATCATAAACTGTGCAATGTGTGCAATGGAATTTTACTCAGCAATAAAAAGGAATGAACTACTGATAAACACAACATCGATGAATCTCAAAATAATTTGGGTGAAAATGGCAGACAAAAAAAGAGTACATAAGATAGGTTTCCATGTATTTAAAAATTCTAAAAAATTCTAACTAATCTATAGTGACAAGGCAAATCAGTGGCTGCCTGCTGACGGGGTAGAGACAGGGATGGCTGGGAGGCAGGGAACATAAAGGGGCAGGGAGAAATTTGGGGGTTGCCAGATGTGTTCATTACCTTGATTGTGATGATGTTTGTACAGACAATATACATATATCAAGATTTACCAAATTGTACAATTTAAATATATGCAGTTTATGTCAGTTATCCCTCAAGAAAGCTGTGAAAAAATTCTTTTGCCTTCTTAGTTGCCCCTGGTTCTCTGGAATTAGAGGCAATTATATGTTGAGGGACTCCTGAACAGTGGCTGGGACTCTCGTGAGAAGGGTTTAATCAAGGACCATGGCCAGCTTCATTCTGAGTAGCATTAGCAGTACACTGTAAATGACGTTAAATGAGGCATAGACAGATTCGTACAAGGAGAACGTTATAGGAGAGTATTAAAAAACAGCATCAGTAACTAGGTGCTTAAAGAAAACATAAATATAATACATCAGTTTTGAGTGGTGATGACTATTCTTTTATTCATTCCAGATACACTTATGTGCAGCTAATTTTCAGACAGGCATTGTTTATTTCTTGATATAGAGTATTACATAGATCCTTAGTGATATTTTAAAGTCATTTTCTCTATGTATAAGTGGGGGGTTCTGTTTCATAGAATTTCCTCAAGAGATACCCTACAAGTCCAACTATGGTCATCCTTTGAAATCACTTTAATCAATGTGTAATTCATAATTATGCAATTATTTTATGATTCAGAAACATTATAAGTGTAACAAATCGGATTAACCTAGGATTTTAGACACTAATTGACTTCATTAATAAACCCCATCCATACCAGTATGCATCTCCATAAATATTATTTCTTCTATTTTCATATTTAATTGACTATAAAACATGCTAACTAATACATGAGTGAAGATGTAAGGCAAAAATAATTAACACTTCTTTTTGTAAAGTAAATGAAACAATCAAAATACGTATTAAGTAAAATTCCATTGTCCTTTAAACAGTAGAATCTTAGACACTTTTATATTTTAAATATCACATACTCAAAATATATTCTACCAAAAAGGAAGATAGAATAAATGATAAACATGAAATTATTTGTTATATATAATGGAAAGACAGCACAGGAGTTAAGAATGTAGAAGGTTTCCTGCCCCACCCTTCACTGGCTTGTGACCTTGGGCTCCTTGCTCAACCCCTCTAAGCCTCGTCATTCTTATCACTAAAATGGAATGATAATAGTTTCTATCTCATAATATTATTAATGCTTTATCCTTTGAATTTTACTACATAATCCTATATGTTCCTACTATCAAAACAAATGACTTTCAGACATTGGAAGAACTTGTAGTGAAATGCCTTGGTTATTAAAAATCAGTTACCATTTGCTCCAAATCTCTGAGTTGCATCTGAGGTCTACAGTTAGTTGAAGGTACTTTCAAGGAATATAGAAAAACACTGTAAAGTGTCCCATCGTTGGGACAAGAGCAGTGTCTGAAACTGCCTCTATAATAGTATTTTATGGTAAAATGCATTATTCAGACAGGAACAAGTGGGTCTCTCTGGAACTCTAGATCTACCCTTTATGATCTATGTCAACGAATCTCTAGACATGGTTCACAACTAAAATGTTAAAAGTCCAGCTGTGAAATATATTTGGGTCCTTATCCTGCTACAAGATTCTGGCCCTATCATGAGCCCATTCAGCTCATTTGACTTTCAGGGAAAACTGAGGCAAGGTGTTGGGTACCTATAAGCTGATGCCTGGATTGTTCTCTGACTTAGGGCCGGAGACTGCCCCAGGATAAGGTGCCGTCACATGATGTGGCCCTTGCAGAATCATCCTTCTCTCTTTCAAAGGTAAAAATTCCAGCCTTCCTGGCTCCATACACTTAAGAATACTTCACAGAATCTTAGAGCTGTAAGGAAATTCAGTCTGTTCTATTCTGATCTCATTTTATAGATAAGCAAGCTGGGGCCAGAATTGCATTCAACCCCATGTCTTTTGGATTCTGGCCATTATTCTTTCCATAAGACCAGGCTTTACAAGAGGAACCAGAAACAGCTGATACAAAGCTGCAGAACAGATATGTCAGAAATTTCCAAATAAGTTTTGACTTACTAAAGCTTCTAGCGGAACACAATGAGAGAGAGAGAGAGAACTAGAAGCATAAATTAAAAAAAAAAAAAAAGTAAAAAAGGAGAGAATACATGAAAAGAAAAGTAAAAGAAGAAAATGTACAAGAACATCATTTTTAATGATATGAGGAAGCATGCCTTAAACATCTGGGGGAGGAAAAATATGAACAAAGTAGAGAAAAGGAGGAAGAAAACCCTAAAAAGAAAAAGAGAAGCATGGGAAAGAAAGATAAACCAATTAATGAAGGTAACAGGAAAGGGAAGGGAGTAAAGCATAAAAAAGAAAAAGACAAAGAATGGTGAGTTTAGATGTCAACCATAAAGAAAAAAGATATGGGACCTAATTTTTAAACTTTCACTGGCAGGTTTTGATTTACCAATGTTGCTAAAGGTAATTAGATATTCTTAATAATTCTTGCTATACAGCTCTTGTATTTACTGCCATAAACCACATAACCATTTAATAGAATGGTTATGTTAAGAATCTTGTACTATTAACCACATAAGAATAAAAAGAAAAAGGGTAAAGGATTTTCTAAAATAGTCAGATTATCTAGAAATGTTTAAGTTTTTGAACGGATTCCTTTTTCCACTCACAAGTTTTTATAATTGTTCTTATGTTTTAGAGTGTCTTTAAAATTATTGCTTTTCATCAAATTTTCTCTCCAAATCCATTTTTTAATTGGCAGGATTTTAAAATAATGTGCATAAATATACTACTTATTTTATATTAACCAAATAGGAATGGGGTATCAAGAAAGTGCTGATTCTATTCTAACAGAGAATAATCATCTCTGACAAATCACTTATCCTATGCCATTTAATTAACCCCAACATCTCTTCTGCTAACTTACTTCCCCACAAGTGGTTGTTTTTTCAATCAACACTACAGCAATTGACAAAGTTTATTTTAATAACCTTACGTATTTTCAATGTGCAAAATATTCATTTATAAGTTTGTCAGATATTTTCCAAAAATAAATACCTGTTGCTTGGGGAAATTTTCTAAGTCTTCCTTCGCTACAATATTATATATCTGAAAGCCAAACTTCAAGGGTGAAATTGTTGCTGCAGTATAAAATTGGTGGGGGTAAAATTGGTGGCAGTTAAATGACAGCATTTAACTGCCAGTAGGTTAGAAATAAACTGGCACGGCAAATTTACCAAGAGAGTATAAAATGCAAAGAATGAGTGTGACTATGTCTCACATTTTTCCTATCATAAACAACTATATATACATATATGTGTATATATTTTAATAAAAATATTTAATATTTATAGATTAAAATACATATATATATTAAAATATTTAATATATAAATATATGTGTGTATGTGTATCTGTGTGTGTATATATGATAATAGTATATATACACACACATATACATATATACATTTTGTTCTTCAAAGAAAGCCTAGTAGACACATCCAGAAAACAAAAGTACTCTATAATTTGGTTATACATAAATTGTTAATAGGTCAGGGAGATCTTAATGTTATTTTCTATAATCAACACTTATAACTTGGTTTAAATGGCTTGGTTATTACTTGGTTTAAATGGCTGTTATCAAAGCAAGATCACAGTTTTATTACGACCTTCTGATTTATTTTAAAATTGTTTGTTTTCTTTTATAATACCTGTAAATTAACTGATTTAAAAGTACTCAAGATCAAATTAATTTTTTAAAACTAATACAGAAGTTCTAACTTCTAATTTCTATGATTTTTACATGATTATAGTTGTTTAAAATTTCATAACAGGAACACTATATAACCATAAGTTAACTTAAAAATCATTTAAAGTTTTATTATAAAACTATGGATGATCATTTTTTTCTGTTTCTTTGATCAACTTCAAGTTGGTATTCGTAACAATAATATAAAACCCATAATTATGCAGCCAAATGTTAAAAAGGTACATTGGGATTCTAAGGCAAATACAACATAAGTGCATTACTCATTTTTATTTGAAACAAGGCTACTGATGAGAATATAATATTTTCGACATTTGTCTTAAGTCTACAGTAGTCCCACGTACATATGGTATAATACAGATATAAGCTTTACTTTAAGCAATTGAACTTTTCACACCCTCCAAAGCCACAAAATCAGATGGTTTGTGGTTTTTGCAGCTGGTGCACTATACTCATTTTGGGTAGTGTCATATGAAAAATATTTCACTCCCAAGCTTTAGACAGAATCAGTCATTAATGAAATGCAGGCATTACAATGAGATCATATGAAATACAGATTTCAACAGCCATACTAGTAACACTAAAGGAACTCAGAACATGAACACAAATCAAGTTCTTAATTCCAGCAAAGAAAGAAAGAAAAAGTATTAAGGAATGCCTCTGCAGACTTAGCATTTACTTTGAAAACAACTGTTAGCCACTACCCTTGAAAGAGGTTTTAGTTTAAGCACTTGCAGACTAAATAATCATAAGTTGGATACAGAATAACAAAAAATAACTTCAGACATAATGGTACATTACACGATTATTCATCATAATATACAACTATCAAAATCAAAAAATGATTTGCCTAATGTGACATATGGAATCTGCTTACTTAATAAGATTGGCTGTCATCAGTCTATACAATTTTAAAATAATGTCTTATTTGGGACACATCCAATTTCACCATTGTTTATTTTTATTGAAATATTTTGAGAAAACTATACAATTTAACAGCAGTATTGCAACGCATTCTTTCAACTGGAAACTGGTACAGAAATAGTATTTTTAGTATTCCTATTTTTGAAAGAAGAAATAAAAAAACATTGTTTTATATTTCTTGTCACAACAAATTGTCTTCATTCTAAAGTAAAGCAACTTTAAATATTTCTACTTCCAATCCATTTCCCTGTTTATACAATTCTTTTAAAACACACTCCTTTTACGAATGGAGTAGATTCTTACAGAATAGAAAGGGAAACGGTGGTGAAAAAAGAATGCACAATAAAACGGGAATATGTTTGTGCATTTGAGCTTGAGTTTGTGTATGTCCACTAGATTAATTTGTATCTTTTAATATCATTTCTTATTTCTCTTTACACAAGGCAATATAAAAGAAATTGGGAAAAATGATTATTTTACCTTTATTTTAAGCCATAATGTAAACAGTTTTCATTTAGTTCATAAAGATTCAATTGGAATTTGGAAGTCCTATATTTAGGTAACAATTTCATTATCTTTAGTATTGATTAACAGAATAAATATTCTGTGTATCTCTTAAGAAAATATGTCTACAGTAAATATGAGAAAGCCCTACATTTCTCTACATCTGTTATCCATAAAATCTTTATTTGTCTCAGGCATGCCACCTGGCACTAAACCCCAGCCTACATTTGGAACACTGATTAACTGGAATAGTGCACAGTGCACTAATATAATATAAAAATGTCCCAAATGAAGAGTAAAGTTGTACCATACTATGCTTTCCAAACAGTATGTTGGCACCCAATGGGGACTCATGGATTTTCTTCTTCTTGTGGGTGCTGTGCTAATGTTATTATCTTTGTAACATGACACTGGGTACGACAAAGTACAGACCACAGCTATGAAGCTTTTTAGTGGGCATAGGATTTCCCCACTACCCCTGTCTTTGACATAAACTTAGACATTCATGAGTATCACAGAACTTAAGCCAAAAATCACAGGTGTAGCAGGCTGAGAGTAGATTTTAAGTACCTTGGGAATTACCTTGTCTTAGAGTTCTTCTCTATTGATACTACACCCTGCACTCCAGTTCAACCTCATAAGCAAGTAGTGACTGGGAATCACATACCAAGTAATGTTTTAGACATTTAGACTATGCCAACGAATGAAACAGACAAAAATTCCTGTCATCATCAGCTTATATTCCCGGGCAGAGGTAGACAATAAAAAACAAATTTGCAAAAACCCCTGACCTCATGAGGCTTACATTCTAGCCACGAATGATAGACAACAAACATAATAAATGAGCAAAGTGTACAGAATGTTCAGTGACAGATACAATGGATAGAGCAGACGAAGCTGGACAGAACCAGGGAAGGAAGAGTTTATTACATTTTTAAATAAAATGGTAAGGCAGTTGCATTAAGGTGACATATGGGTAAATACTTAATGAAAGTAACGAGTTAGCCATGCAGATATCTTGAGGAAGCACATTCAAGGCAACAAACAGCACAGAGGCCCTAAGGTGAGAGAAGTACATGTACAAATTACATGTCACCATTCAGTCAAGAACAATCTTTTTAAGCATGAATTGCCTGGTAGATATAAAAAAATGTGGCATAATATAAATCATTATTGGTCTCCTTTTCTATTTCACACTTATTAGACAACCTCACGGGTAGGTCACTTAATACTATAATGCTAACTCTCTCTAATTCTCTTTTTTCTTCCATTCTTCCTCTACTCATTTTGTCCTCCTCCCACCTTTATTTCACTTCTTCATCCCATATAAATGAGGAGTAATATAGACAGAAGGAAAAATGCACTGAACTTGGAATAAGAATGAATGAATTTTTATTAACATTTCTGCTCTTAACTATCTGGGTTAATTAAGCAAGCTTCTTTGCTTATCTGAGAAAAAGCTCCATTAATAACATGAGGTGGTGGCAAGGAAAAAGGTGGACAGAATAATCCCTCAAAAACTGCTGAGAATAAAATGTGTTATAATTATGGAGAAGTGTTTGGTAAGCCACAAAGAACTGCACAAATAGAGTACGTACAGACGATATTGGGTTCTAATGGTAACATTTTAAAAATGCTTGCTAATCCCCAAATTATGGTACAGGGATGATAAAGAAAAAAGTACAGAAAAGTTAGTGCTTGATAAATTATGTTTAATTTAAATAAATAAATTTAAATTTATTTATTATCTATATCATCAAAATTCAGTTATTAGCACTTTAAGCATTTTATATTGCTGAACATTTTCTTCTCTAAAGAGTATAAGAATATAGTAAAATTCTCTTCAAATAAACTGGTCAGATATGAGAAGTTAAAATTAATAAAATATAGTGATTGCATAGTTCATTATCATATAACCATTAATCATTTCTCTGGAAACCCTTTTTTTATTTCCTTAAAGTTTATCTTCAATGCTGGCATAGAGAAGATGAACTGAGAACATAGTTACAGGCAGGGAACTGTTGAGAAGACAAACTTTTGACAGGAATAGCCATAGCAGGTAGGAAATAATCTTGAGGTGAAACATATACATGTTCAAGATTCACATATCAATCAAGTTGTATGAGTGGGAAAACTTTTGAGGCCAGTTGACAATAGATATTCAAAGCCTTAAAAATGGGTATCGACCTTATAATTAACTTAGGTATTTATCTAATTTCTAGGTATTTACCTAGAGTCTTTTCTAAACTTTTCATAAGTAAAATGCTTTTATAAATGTGATAAGATAAAATATGAAAATATCCAATGATTAGGAAAGCCTGTATTCATGACGTTAAAATATAATAGGCTACGCTTAGAACTATATTGAACAGAATTTTATGTCGAGGTACTTAAGAATAATTACTTAAATACTACCACGTGTAATAATGTAATATTGTAGACAATTTTGGAGATTTAGATTATGTTGTATTACTTGCATAATTTCAATTGAAAACTAGTGAAAGTTTATTGATTTGAATTTCAGAAAATAAAAGGAATAGTCAAAATGGAAGTTTTTTGTTGGTGATTCTAAGTTCAAGATGGCTCTTTAACTTACAAAAGTAATAGCAATATCTTACAAAACTTCGTGAATCAATAAGCAGTGACACCTTGCACATATGTAAAGCCTCTGGCCAGGAATCTTACAGCCTCAAAGGACTTAGTTACCCATTTTATCAAGGTGCAAAATGAAGCGTAAAGGAGGTTAAGTCCCAGGACAGGAACAGAACCCTAAGTTCCTGATAATCAGCTTCCAAACTAGTAAGAATCTAGTAGACTTTGGCAGTGATTCCTTTGAGCAGTCAAAACTACTGCTGGGGGCTTCCCTGGTGGCGCAGTGGTTGAGAATCTGCCTGCTAATGCAGGGGACACGGGTTCGAGCCCTGGTCTGGGAGGATCCCACATGCCGCGGAGCAGCTGGGCCCGTGAGCCACAACTACTGAGCCTGCGTGTCTGGAGCCTGTGCTCCGCAACAAGAGAGGCCGCGATAGTGAGAGGCCCGCGCACTGCGATGAAGAGTGGCCCCCGCTTGCCGCAACTAGAGAAAGCCCTAGCACAGAAACGAAGACCCAACATAGCAATCAATCAATCAATCAATAAATCTTTAAAAATAATTTTTTTTATTGGAGTATAGTTGCTTTACAATGCTGTGTTAGTTTCTGCTGTACAGCAAAGTGAATCAGTTATATGTATACATATATCCCCTCTTTTTTAGATTTCCTTCCCCTTTAGGTCATCACAGAGTACTGAGTAGAGTTCCCTGTGCTATACAGTAGGTTCTCATTAGTTATCTATTTTACACATGGTATCAACAGTGTATATATGTCAATCCCAATCTCCCAGTTCATCCCACCCTCTCTTCCCCCCTTGGTATCCGTAAGTTTGTTCTCTACATCTGTGTCTCTATTTCTGCTTTGCAAATAAGTTCATCTGTACCATTTTTCTAGATTCCACATATAAGCAATATTATACCATTTTTTTTTCTTTCTGACTTACTTCACTCTGTATGACCATCTCTAGGTCTATCCACATCTCTGCAAATGGCACTATTTCGTTCCTTTATATGGCTGAGTAATACATTTTGCTTATCTTTAAGGATACTTTTGATGTTAAGTATGGGTGTTAATTAAAATTCAACTATTTGATGAAACAAGATAATCTATCCAAAACAGCATGTCTAAGAGATCCTTGAACCTCATATGATTTCATAGATATTTACAAGAGAAAGTTAAAATTGCAGAAGTTTAATTCTATAGGGTGGTGTTGTAGAACAGTGAGGGTACAAACACAAGGGAGTAACAATTTAGTTGCAAAATTAATGTTTAAAAAATCAACTTCTGTAACTGTAAACTTCAAAAAGTACTATCGGGACTTCCCTGGTGGTGCAGTGGATAAGATGCTGCGCTCCCAATGTAGGGGGCCTGGGTTTGATCCCTGGTCAGGGAACTAGATCCCACGTGCATGCTGCAATGAAGAGTTCGCATGCCACAACTAAGGAGCTGGCGAGCCGCAACTAAGGAGCCCGCCTGCCGCAACTAAGACCTGGCGCAACCAAATAAATAAATAAAAAATAAAATAAAATAAAACTGTTAAAAAAAAAAAAGTACTATCAACAAAGGCTACCAACTACAGAATCACACCTCAGTGGTTAAGAGGAGCCTCTAAGTTTTACACTGTAAGAAGGCATGTGAGGCACTTAGCAGACTTATTTTCCTCAAAAGGTTGTAGAAGTCAACCCAGGATAGCAAATTTGAATTTAAAAAGAGTATATGCCTGGATTTGAAGTTCAAAATTAAACAGAACATATGATAAACATTCAACTGGGTGATACAGAGAGTAATCAAAGAAAATACATGTATCATCCATTTTGGCACTTTATTTTTTTGTCACCACAACACAAGGTCTATAATTTTCTATATGTTTCTTGGTGTGTTTATACATCATGGGTCACACTTTTTCCCAGCAACACAGAGATACTGTCATAATACATGCAACTCCGTCTCCAACATATGGAATCACCATCTTCACAATTCAAGTGAAACCAAGCAATTGTATAAAATGGCTTTGTGGGATCAGAAGAAATCATCATCATATAGTTTCCTCTAATAACCCTAACACAAATAAAAAGATTGTTTTGCTAGTATTTTTTAATGAAATCATTGGTTTTAAATGATTTTACTTAAATAGTATTGGGAATGAAGGAGCAATTTCTAGAGTTTTCTAGAATTTCTAGAATTTCTAGAGAGACTAGACACTACAAGTTGCTATTTAGATTCAGATGGCTAAGGTGGTTACTTTTTTTTTTTTTAATTGTGAACACACTGCTGGAAAAAAACCAAGGCTATAGATGCGAGGCAGAAACCAACTATTTCAGAAACATAAACTCAATTATATTCACATACTGCATAAGATATAAAAAAGTATAAGAATTCTTATCTTGTAAAGCAGGTCTGTATAAATCAGGTAAATTCTATGTGGTCACAAAAAAAATAGCATCTTTCTCTGAACACATTATAGAGCAATACATTCCCCCCAAAATGAAGAAAGGGTACCCTTTTTATACAGAGATGTGTAAACGAACACAATCACACAAATAACTTGACCTTTAGCTAAGCAAGGATTTGCTACTGGAGAATCAAGAAATCTCTCCCAGGCCTATCGCCTCAGAAGGGCTACCACTTACTTGCTAACACTCACCCAGCTAAAGCCTGAAAGAAAGTAAAGCTTCTGGAAATGTTTTGCATTGGACCCATGATGGAGGATTGTGGCAACAAACCAAACCTAAAAGAAAAACTAAGCACATGAAAGAAACAGGGTAGTTCTCAGTGATCATTTTCTTCCTTAGTCATCTGTCTATAATTTTAAAAGCTCACAAAAAGCAAAAAAAAAACAAAACAAAACTATACTCATTATTATGTTTCTGATGATCACGATGATATTTAAATTCTTAATACACTGAAGTTGAAAGAAGGAATCATTAAGATAAAGCTCATCTATCACATTGTCATATACCATGTGGCACTCTGTTTTGTTAAGTCAAAGTCATGCTCCTAGTTTCTAAACTTCAAACAACTGAAATACCACAACATTCATAAAACAGAACTGAGCTACTGGGAGTAGGAAAAAAACACAAAAAGGTAGCAGACCTCAACAGCAGATAGTAAAATTAATATTTCCACAGCTCTTGCCTTTCATCTCAGTCTCTATAGCACATTTTTTTCTGGAAAAGGTATGATTTAGTTTAGAAAGATGCAGAATTACAAAAAAACATCTGGAATATGGGACAAGAAATATTGCCTTATTATCCCTTGTGGACCCTCTCTATGAAAAATTTAATAGATCTGTTTTGGTAGTTTTAATCTCCAGAGCACCTCAAGCTATGTTATGGAAACATCATCTTGGTCATTTATATTAGAAAGAACACCTGGTGATGAAAGAAAATGTACTCTCTTTTAAACTGTGAGTGCTTTTTCTTTAATAATCAAACTTTTCATCAAATATGTATATAGATGTGTATGTGTGTGTCTGTAAACATCCTGCTTAGAATTTAGTTTTTTGCATTTTTGTGACTGAGGAGATTGTAAATCTTGAATATACCAAAACTGCAGTCCTTGCTAATGTTCTACAAATTAATAATTTTGCCTTAACTCTGACATTTACTCATTGCATAATGCAGAGTAAGTTAGAGAAATTTCATGATGTGAACACTAAAATGCCATTCATATTGGTCCTGGAAACAACACTGATGATTTTTAAAAGTTAAAAAATATTTTTTTGATTTTAAACATTTTCTTATTCCATAATACTTTTTAAATGATAATTTTAATATTTACTGTTAATAATAAAATGCTTCTTAGTTAATACTAAAATAATATGGCTGAAAATAGTTAATAACTTTCAGCATTAAATTTTGTTATTGAAAAGCTTATTGCTAGAAAAAATTTAATTTTGAGAATATGTGCATCTAAGGAAGATTGAATGATGAAGTCATTTGCCATGAAAATTTATAAAAAAAGTAATCTACAAAATTTCAGCATTACATTCTTTTACTGTAAAATCATATTTTATTGCAAAATTTTAAAATTGAGTTTCAGTGTAAGTATTTGCATATTAAAATTAGAGAAAATTCACATAATTGAAAATATAATAAAACACTCATTTTTAAGTGATCTTTTAAAATTGGCACATTATACCATAGCTATGCTATCATTAATAACACTCAAAATATGTAATGGGCCTCTACATATTCCAATTAAAATTAGAAGTCCTTAAAATATTTGAGTATTTATAGTCTATAAAGATTTTCAGGGACATTTTTATTAATTTGACACAGATACGCCTTCATTTCAAATGTTACAAACCTGAATCATTTTAAATGCAATTAAAAGTGGTTATGAAAGAGTGCGGACTTCCTTGTGAAGTAGGAAATCACTCTTGTGATTAACATGCAAACGAGCTCATGCTGGCAGAATAGATTGGGGTTTTAAAACCCCAATTACTTTTGTATGATTATCTATTTACCAGTACACAGTCTATTTTCATTTTTCATCTAATACAAAATCGGCTTGCTTACATTTTTAGCACAGCAATTAATATTTACAATAATTATGACATCAAGCACTGCTGAGAACTCCAAGTAAATCATTTACCCCCATCTTTTTTATATATGATTAATATCCTTTCATAATTTAATGCCTTATATGAGGTTACCATTATGTAAAAATCAAAATTAAAAACCACTCTCCTTTTTGATTTAAATTTAGTTAATAATATATATTTTTGGAATAGTAGTAAGATGACTATTGTTATAAAATGAAAACCCAAATTTTTAAATGTGATGAGAATAATATGTAAAAACATTTAATTGCTCATAGTGAGAAAAATAAATATGTACTGAGAACAATAAAATACGTCCTATGAATCTTTCCTTTTTAAAAGTAGTAACACAGACAATTCTAAACTTTCACTAACACGCTTTGATTCATACCTGCTACGTACTATACACATACACATTTTTCCAGACTTCTAAAGAAAATTATAATGCATTAATGACAGGAGCCATGGTAATGGAAAAAAGGTCAGCCTCTCTTGAACACCTTCTGTTTTAAACCATTATATATAAAGACATTCGAGAAAGCAAAGAATTAAAAGCCAGCCTTTGTGCAACCCATTACTGAAATATTATAGAATAATCTATATCAAATGTAGAGGAACAGCAGATTCTTTTGGATCTAAATTAACTGCAGCCATAGAAACGCTTTTATGCTTATTATGTATCTGCATGTTGATTCAATTATTAAAAGAACACCTGACAGCATCAGACTTATTTAATTGAATTAATTAAACTGGATGAATAATCACTGAATTCCTTTTGTGTGAAATTTGTACTGAAAAGTAACACTGGCATTTGGAAATTGCAAGTAATTTGCATGGTGAAATACAGTGAACATGGAAATCTCCTATTTCAGTATGCTAGGGGTCCCCCCCACCTTCTCATGTAAAGCAAATGAACAGATTCTTGCAGTGGATATTTTCCTTTTACAGTACAGACTTAAGAATACGTTTTAGCAATATATCATTAAGCAATTTTTCAAGTTTCCTATATATCACAATTTAAGTTTTCCTCCTATAGTGAAAAATATTATGCAAACTGTCACTTTTGCAAAAGAGATATGACGCCAACATATCCTTGAACCTATAAGGTAAGAAACTATTGTTTCAAGATGGATTACTAAGACACTTATTTTCTCTCTATAAAAATGTAACTACTTGTTTAGAATTAGAAGTGAAAACTAATTCAAAATAATAATAGAACAGTTAGTTATCTACCACACAGTTTTTGTAGGAGGTATTTTTTTTTATGATTAAAAGTTTAAGGCTTATGCCTAACATATATAAGATACCTGGCATTTTATTAAGATAAATATTTGTAGTTTGTTTACATGCATGATGATTTTAGATATTTATTTTCAAAAGAACAACAGTAGGAAAACTTCCTATACATATATTTTTCCCAAGTCAAGTTCACAGATAAACTAAAAAGAGAACTGTACAAGGTCTGTTTTATTTCTCATATCAAAATAAACAAAATTGACAACATTTCAAAATATTCTTAAGGCACTTGCTTGTTGCACTTGTAATTTCTGGCCTTTAGGTTCTTCATCATCACCGGGGGAGGGGGGCATCATTTCATATCCCTACAGGGATATATATATATATATATATATATATATATATATATATATATATATATATATATATATATATATATATAATTTTTTAACCATACCTGCCACTGGGAAGATGCATCAATATCTGCTATTATTAATTCATTATTAAGGATAAAACTTGGTGAAATACTGATGCTTGGCTAATCTTTAAATATACACATCCACGTAAGTTGCACTTCAATATATCAATGTGTTTTGAGCAATCTTTTTTCCTTTTTGTTGTGAACAGAAAATTATTGTACTTGCATACTCGAAATGATAGTCACTCTATACCATTTTCGTCATGCCTATTATTTAGGAGAGACTGTTTACCATAATAAATTATGGTATCTGAAATCACACACCATTCAACACGTACATTCCTCAGATTAATGAACCTTTTAAATATTCAGGCTGACCATACTTGAAATTTGTTCACTTTAAAATTATGCTTGATCCCTTCAACCTTCGATCCATGTACCTTCTTCGTATTAGCCTCATTTCTACACTTCCTTGGCATTCCCCAGACATATTTCTGTGTGAATGGTCATATTTAGCACAGTTAAATCTCGTGTGTGATACAGCATTATTCCTTCCAAAATAAAATTAAGTACAAAATATAGTATAGTATTTATAAAAAATAATTCCTAAAATAACTCAAGTATTGAATGAAACTGCTTTCTGTCATATTAAAATTTCTAGAATTCCAGATAAATTGTTTCTTTGTGATCTAAATTACAGACATGATAAATATACAAACTTTTACAAAATACTTTGTAAAAAATCTATGCCTTCACTTTAGTACCCGGATTAATGACCTTAGTGGTTAGATTTTTATTTTACATATATTATACAAAATACATTGGCATTACACCCCATTCTTAATACCAGTTTATTATAGCTTTATTTCATAATATTGGATGTAGAAATGGAAACAGTGCCATCATGTGATACTTTTCAGGGTACTTCACTTCTTATACTCTCTAAGTCTGAGCATATAGCTACTATACAAATAAGAGTTCATAGAAAAGCAGGGAATGGCAATATAATTCATCACCCAGTATTTTACAACCACATCCTGTGTTCACGTTTTTGTGTAAGAAATTAGGAACAGCTTTTGAATCTTCAAAGATCAAGAAGTATAAAGTCAGTACTTTTACTTGTGTATATACATACACAAACACACACAGAGACACCCTTTATTAAAAAAAATCTACTAATTGTTTATTCTAGCTCATAAAACCTTGTGCATTTACAATCAATTTCAATCTTGAAAATAAAAAAGTGTCACTTCAAAAATGGAGTAAATTCATTATTTTAATTAGCAAAAACCAGTAGTTAGGAAGAAGGGAAATGCAGATGGCATGTAAATATCAACTCCAACCCCCAAAAAACTTATATCTAAAATTGAACCCAGTTTCTCCATAGTTTTTTTTTTCCTTTAGTCAAGGGACATGGATATTTTCACACTAACTTAAGAAGAAATAAGCACCACGACTAAAATATTAGATTTGGCCCGAGTTATTTATTTCAATTTCAAAATCAGCTTTGAAAACTGAGGCATTCAAAAATCTATAATAATCCTGCATAAATATGAAATTTATTTTGCACTACAAATGGTCCCTGCTCTATTTCTTATAATTCACTCTGTTACTGCCATTCCATTAAAAAGTAGCTTCTTTTAGGGAGAGGTGTAAATTTGGGAGCTACTCTCTCTCTTCCTTCCCAGACTTATTTTGTACAAATACGGAATTGCATTTTAAGGACAGGTGTGTGTTGTTCAAACGCTAATATACACAGTGCTAACCCAGGTTAAAACAGAAAAGACAAATCAATTTTTATTTATTAATTTTAACAACTCATGGTTGATCTACAGTACATTTCATTTAGGTACACACACAATCCAAGGCATTTCAGTTTAGATTACCCAAAAGTGAGAAAAGTAAACTACTATGCAAGATTTAAAACTTCTGATGACTCTAAAACAGTAGTTTTAAAATAATTACCCTAAATCGAATTCTTTTGCATATCCTTTGTGATATACTGTAGCACAATACTTAAAATTTCACACAAAATGGATATAATGAAAGAAGGGAGAAAAAGCTTGAGAAAACTTTTATTCACACAAGCATAAGTGTAGCTGCTTGTTTTTTGAATGGTGAAAATAACCTCCAATCATAGAAGCCTGAGGAGAACTTAATTACAGTCACTGAAAAAATTAAGTGAGGAAAATTTTAGCAGTAGGAAAAAGATAAAAGTAGACGTGATGTATTAAACTCTTTGGTCCTAAAAATTCCTCTCTTTCTAGACCAAACTAAAATGAAAGTTACCAATTGGTAAGCTTATAACATCAAATGAATAATCTCTTCTAGGGGAATAGTGGGCTTGAGGATTACCCTGAAACCCTTTATTATTATCAGTATTACTCTTTCTCCAAATAACACGAGGCATGGACTCACTGGCAGGTTTTTTATTTGGAAATAGCGCTGTTCCTCTGAGAAGAGACTATTTTCTTGTTCCAAAACTGGTCTGCAGACTTTTGTCTTGTGGTAGAGAGGAATCTAGAGAACCAGAACATTTCTTTTTTCTTCATGAAATATATCTTCCATAAATCCTTTAGTTCTTCCAACCTGCACTGATCCTGATCTATCAATAGTTCTTTCAGAGAAGTAAGGGACAGAAGACTTTTTTTTTTTAACATCTTTATCGGAGTATAATTGCTTTACAATGTTGTGTTAGTTTCTGCTGTGTAACAAAGTGAATCAGCTATACATCTACATATATCCCCATATCCCCTCCCTCTTGCATCTCCCTCCCACCCTCCTTATCCCACCCCTCTAGGTGGTCACAAAGCACCGAGCTGATCTCCCTGTGCTATGCAGCTGCTTCCCACTAGCTATCTATTTCACATTTGGTAGTGTATCTATGTCCATGCCACTCTCTCACTTCGTCCCAGCTTACCCTTTCCCCTCCCTGTGAGGGACAGAAGACTTCTGAAGGTTTTCAATAATGTAACATGTTTTTCCTTCTAGGATAAGATTTACCATTGATACTTCTACATTTTCAGCTGTGGAAGAAGTCAACATCACCAACTCTTTTAAACTCAGTTCCTGACTGATGTTTCACAAACCACAGAACTCTAGGAAACAGCATCCAGAGAATTATGAATGGGGCATTGAACTTCTTCACCCAACCCACCCTTATTTTTAACATTATATTTGAGTCTAAACTTTCCTTACTTCTAGAATGGCAGTATTTGGAGAAGGAGAATAAAATGGAGTTGCTCAGAAAAGGCAAATAAAATGTGTGAAAAATGCTGATTTGTGAAGCAGTTTTTTCTAATCACAATTCAATGTAGCAAGACATACTATCAGATAGAAAATTATAAATCAAGACCTAAATTCTATTTTATATAGCTGTATCTTTATAACATTAAGAGCAATACCCCTACCTGAAAATGAATGATAGAACCCTACAGAGCAGCAATTTGTTACTGATTGTCCAAATCACCAGTTTATTACACAATTATAAACGCATTTCATGATGGAAGAAAAATAAATAAATTTTCCCTCGGTTAAGGTAATAAATTTTCTCTTCTAGAAGGGAAAAATAAGTAACTTTGTCTACTAAATTATTAAGTTATTTAAGTAACAGTAAAAGTTGCATGTGTCCATATTCAGTTCATTAAACAGCTTTTACCTCCATCATTCACAATGCTTCTCTAACAGCTCCCCTACACACACACACACACACACACACACACACACACACACACTTCTACACACACAGGCACAGACAGTAAACAACTTAGTGAACTTCACTGGGACTAATCAAAGTCTGCTGGCAATTTAGTGGGTGGGTATGCCTTTCTGTTAGTTAATACGGAGTTGTTATTTGTTGCACATATGATATGTGACTGTTGAAAATGTCAGAAAAGGACTTGATGCACTTATTCTAGTTAAGAATATTTGACATTTTATGAGAAAGTAATGTTAGTCCTTGGAGAAAATGAACAAAGCCTTCCTAGCCTGAGTAGAAGGTGACAAATTTTCTTCCACAGCCAACCCAATGACCAATTCGCATATTTCTTGACACGGTAGCCAAGAAAATTAACTTTTATACATCAAGCTTCATCTTTGTGCTTCATCTTAGCTATTATTCCTGACACACTCTTTAATTCGTCTACAGTTACATATACATATTGAAAGATCCTCTTTATATTAGATCGTTATTATGTTTTTTCCTTTTTTAACCATTATTCTTGTCATTTTAGCCTGAGATATATGTTCAGTAAGGGAATTGCAAAACACATTATTATAGGATATAATCATAGGTTCAGGTAGTATAAATATTTTGTATTCAGTTAAATTATAATTCAAGTGTTTATTTTTACAGTTTACAAATTATTTTTGAGCCTTAAGAGGTTTTCTTGTTTAAAGTGTTTCATAAGGTTATGTTCCACCAAGAACTGTATTTCAATTATTTAAATAACAGTTGATAATTTAATTAAGATATAATAAAGAAACTTCATCATGGGCTTCAGTGCCACCCAAGGACTTCAAAGGAAGAAAGGATGCAAAGACAAGTCTCATTCACAACAAATTATGGGAGAAATTGGTAAATTTCTTTTACGAAATTATTTTACGATTCATATAAATTCCTTGACAGTTGCAAAATATTTCCTTCCACCATTCTGCCAGTAATTCATGCACAGATATTCATTCAGACATATGTATATTCATATAATATTTCATACATTTAAAATATTACCTTTCAAAGAACAATCATGGTAGATATAGAAGGCATTTGTAAAATTAGAAGGTAATTTAAAAACTTTAAAAATTTCATCCAATTTCTTTTTTCAATGTGCATCTACTCATATAAACTGTCAAGTTTTTTTTTCCCCCACAACAGAATTACTTGACTTTAATATATCCAAAATTTTCACCAAACTGATCTTACCCCAGTAAATCTCTGGATAGCCAGTTACTTCAATCTGTCCTCAATAATAACTTAATGAACTCCAAGGCCCATTTCTGTCCAGTGAGACATTAGTAGTTACAATCACAGAAGCATTGATTTCAAGGAGCCCATTAGTTTATAAGCTCATTCAGCCTCCTAGTAGACTATAGTTGTCTTTTTTTTTTAAATTATGTTCCCATAGTGTGTCTTTTATAGGATGCAATCAAAGCCAAATTAAAAATGTTAAATAATGCCAGTCCTATATCCTGAGTCTTTTTGGCTTGTGCTTTTTTAAAAAAAAAATCTCAAAAAGAAAGAAAAAAAATACAAAAACCTGCTCATACTCCCATTTAAAAAATAATTATGTACAAAGAAATGCCTCTGTACATCTAATTTGACCCTTTTGTCCCCCAGAGGTAACCACTATTAAAAATTTGAGTCATATTTTCCCCATCTTCTTAAATTTAAACAACTGTCAGTTGCACCTACACCCCTGTAAAATATACTCACAAGACCACACATATACAATTTTGTTTTCTAAAATATAATCCTGCTTTTTTACTGGACAATGTAACATGTAATAGAAATACTACTCTTTTTTATTTTTTAAAAAGTCTGCCAGTTATTATTCACTGTTTATGCACATTTAGATGTTTTCTGTTTTTGTTATTATTATAAACAATGCTATACCCTTGCCTTAGTTTATTCTGGGGGTAGGAGGTGCCTGGAGAATATCAACAGAAATTGTTGTCAAATTTATCATTTCTTCCTTATATAAAAAGCATATCTTTATTGACAATAAATAACTAAGATGAATGACTGTCCTCAACGCTAATTTGTGTACCTCTAATAACTTCCCCTCCTACAGGTTATTTTACGATTCATAGAAATTCCTTGACAGTTGCAAAATATTTCCTTCCACCATTCTGCCAGTAATTCATGCACAGATATTCATTCAGACATATGTATATTCATATAATATTTCTCCTTCAATTACAACCTTTCATTATCCTTGCCATGTTTCACACATGCCCCCTAAGTCAAAGTGAAACTTTATACTGGTAGACCATCAGTTGCTATACAAAGAAACAGGTGCACAAATGCCATCCTAGGCTAAAGTTTAAATCTAATGATGTTTTAAAATGAGTAATATGAAAGCATGAACATCATGACATTGCAGTAATATTTACTTAAATATTATCAGAAAAAATAAATCGATAGGCTCAAATCAAATGTAACAAGAATTATTCCTTGTGATGAATTAAACCAATCAAAATCAGTTAAACTGAAGCAGAGAAAAGTTTTCCACATATAACTATACTTGAAAGAAAAACTAAAGCAACTTGAAAGAAAACAACCTTGAAAGGCTTGAAAGAAAAATTGAAGGAACTAAAAAATATTAAACCCAAATAACGAAAAGTAGGGCATGTATCGTTATCACATATTCATATAAAGTGAAAGAGCTTGGCCCCTGCTCATGAAATATATTTTCTCAGATAACTGACTTTTATTATCTAACCAAATGTTTTCATTTATCCATCATCATGGGGAATAAAGTGCTACAATTTATTTTTCCAAATAACTAAAGGCAAACACCATTCAATCAGTACACAATCCAGTTTTCTACATAGGCCAAAAATTTAATGTTTCTGTTTGTAAGAGTGTTGAAATCAAATGAAAGCTCATGGTTTTAAAACAGTTTACTGATGTTCCTTTCTCTCTCAAGGTGTACACACACACACACACAATTAATTTCTTCCTACTATTTCATGGCCACCAGTACAACGTCCTAATGATTCTTCAGGGCCACTGATGTGCAGAGCCACTTGCCCTTCACTTCATGAACCCAGAGAGTGTATGTATCATAGTTGTGCATTATTTCAAGGGATTTTTAAAATGCTATTTCTCCTGATATGAGGCTATCATTTTTTGCATGGAATTTGATGGGGTGTCTGTCTAGGAAGTCAGCTAAACAAATGACGAGTAATAAAGAGGATCTCTTTTACTATAAAGGTAATGGAACGTTAAGACCTGAATTAGAGACTCTGCATTTTCGGTTAGTTTGTCTGCTTGCTTGCTTGCTTGCTTACTGAGTTCATATTTTTGTTCTAACTAGTTCAAGTGCCTTAAATTTTAACCTCTAGGTATAAGTTATAATTTCATGTCCAAAAATAAAAACAGAACATGATGAAAAGAAAAGAGAATACAAAGTAAAATAACCTGTAATAAAATGTAGTATAAACCTACATAATATCAGGAAATACTTAACACTGCTTTTTATGTGCAATAACTCCAAGATTCAAAACACTTATTAAATGATGACTAAGTTTAACAATTAAATCAAGATTTGAGAATTTTAGTGGTACTTCATTTGTTCATTCATTGATGCATTCATTTATTCATGCAACACATATCTGAGTAACTATGTGCCAACTACTGCCAAGTACCTGGATGACAGAAGGAAAAGAACAGACACATTCAGTACATTCATGAAGTATGTAGACAAAAGTTAATAATCACACAAATATATAATTGCAAACTGTGATACTGATGTGAAGGGAAAGTCCAGGATTCAATGAGATCGCTTATCAGGAAAACTTAATCAAGTCTGGGAAGTCAGAAGGTTTTCTTGAGGAAATGAATCTCTGAGCTCTGACCCCCAGGATGAAAGGTCATTACTAAGGCAGGTGAGGTGCAGGGGAGAGTAATCTATGTTTACGTGAAGTCCCTGAGAAAAAAGAGAAAGGTAAGCTACCTGAAGGACTCTATACAGGTTAGCAAAAACTGCTAACCATATTACCTCTAACTTTTTTGGATCTATTAAAGACACGTGTCCTAACCTGTTCATTATGAAGATAACTGCTTGAAAGTAAACATTACTGAAATCTTTCCTCAAATTTTATCTGTGGTTATGGTAAGTGACCAGAGACAACTGCTTTGAATATTTTTGTGAATTAATGATTATCATACCCAGGCTCAGAGAAAAATGCGTGGTCTATCTTTAACTGGTAAAACACTGTAAAGAAGACATCATAGTGTGCCAACCTTTACTTTGGCTTTATTATTTACCTAAAGACATTGGAGAACAAATGGTTGGATTCACAAACAACTTGCAATGAGACCATATTCCCTGTGCCCCCAAATGAGTATCAGCTGTCACATTAGGAGCTGCAAATTACATCATAGAGATCAACTTCAAGGTCTTAAATCCTTAATCACCTCCTTTGGAGTGAATTCTGAAATGTTTTTGCAAAAGACTTTGCTCTTCCCATTCACCCTTTCTAAACCCATTCCCATGACTAGGTGGGATCGGGGGCCATCTATTCAAACAGAGCTCTGATTTAGGCACCTTAATTTACAGAAACCTCAACTTTACATTCTCTGTAGATAATCTGCCTAAGCCACAAATGACTTCTGAACCTCACATTCTTGCAAAAGTGTACAAGGTTTGCACTCTTTGCTATCTAATCCTCTATCAAAATTCTAGGTGAAAGACATAATATTCATGGAGGATTGCCTAAATGACACACAGAGCATCCATTACTCAGGCCAGAGAGTCTCAATTTTACATCTCAATCTGACCAGACCATGAATGAACTAATTCTAACTACAAAAGTAATGCTTCAGTATCTCTTAAAATTGCTTTTATTGAACTTCTCATTGGAGTTATCTATTCGGCGCACAGATATCATAAGAAATGGATTTATTTTGTCTATTATGGGGCTCCTGCTCATTCACTACACTACACAGTGGGCCTTCACGAGGACTAGGAAAAAATTCCTGCAGGTCTAAGTATCTAGAAAAATAATGATTCCTTCTAGAAACTGGGTATTTAAAAAAATGTTATAGTACAAATATGCTGCCTCCTTCAATTTATCTGCTAAATAGATCAAAGATAGATTAGTGGTTAATCCTAGAAACCAAACAGACCTTTACAGGAAATACTACAGCTTTATTATTTTCCTCCGTATCTTTTCCTTCTCTTTGATTCTATCCATTGCGTACTAACATGCTTTTAAACTGACTACAATCTAGAAAAACCAAAGAGCCTTTAAGAGTTTTAACTAAGTTTAACTTAACTCTTTAAGTTAAGGGAAATACAATGTTTATAGATATGTATTTTGAGAAAATTGCTAAAAAAACTTCAAGTATTTTTTAATATCAATCTTGATTACTGGATTTTAATTCCATATCTCCTACTACGTTTTTAAGCTTGATGTGTGACCCAGGACCAAAAAAGTCGTTTTTCATACATTTTGTACTTTCTGGAGAGCAAAAATGTTTAATTTGAAAGAAAAGATTCCAGAGATTACAATAAGATAAAAATGGGACTATATGGGATTTCATATACTAATCATCTTATAAACTTACATTCTGGAGAGTGTAGGTAAATGGTTCCAGAAACAAGAACACTCAGAGATATCTGACTTCTCTTTGTCCAGTGTTCTGATCCTCCCTTAATACGAGGAACAAGTTATACTGAGAAACTCTACAGACTATTTGTCATAAGCATCAATATTAAATTTTTCAAATATTAATTAAATTTATCAGTACATAATGTTGAATAACTGGAAGTTTAATGTAGAAACATATAAATCCTCTGCTGCCAATGAATTTTATAATCTATTATAAATGATTACTAGCACAGATAAATAGCAAAGAGCAGATTTAAAAAAAAAACAACAACAACTCTGGAGGATACGGAGAAAGAAAAGATTCATCAATACCAGCAAGCAATAATCTATAAAAAGCTGGAAGAGAGAGCCCTGATGAATTGCAACAAATTTCCCTGAAAAAGAATAAGTAAGAAAGCTTGAAAGGTGCAGATAACGCAGATAAATAAACAGTGAACACAGGCTAGTTCAAAGAGCACTGAGCATGGTATCTGAATATAAAGAAAGATGGAGATATGGTCAGGAAGTGAACAGAAGAAACACCTTTCAAAGGAATATTAACAAAAAGTGAAAGCAGGAGTTGTAGTGAGAGAACTGGAAGGATTTATGATGTTGAATTTTTTTTTTTTAAAGGAAGGTTCTAATGACAAAAAATTCCAACAACATATTCTCTGTGTAAAGATTGTGATGAGCCCAAAATCACAATCTCTCACTTTGAAAATCAGACATATGATAGAGAAAAAAACCTTAGTTCCAAAATATTGATAAGCATAAGGATTGATAGGATTTTTAGAATAAAAAGTATAGAGTTCTGCATCTTGAAGAATAATCCCAGTACTAACGTATGACTTCTGGTTTGAATCTAGAAAAGAGATAGAACGTTTTAGTTGGTTTCTTAGTTGTAATAGCTGTGAAGTCACTTGAGGTAGTAAAATGCTGAACAAAGATAAATTCTAAAAATAAAAACAGTATCAGAATTTTCATATTGTACTTGTTCTTTGGAGGAAAGTTATAAGTTATTTGCTGGCATTTCATATTGTTTACATAAAAGTGACTCACAACAATACTGACATGTAATTCTTTTTTCTATGGTCAGTTGATAGGAAAGTAATTATGTCTTCTAAAAATGAGTAACTGAATAAATTGGAAAATTGAAAGGTATTTCCTTTTTCAATGTCACATCTTTGGTGGGGGACACAGATCACGGTAACTCTTGCTTAGAATGATTCCCTTTTCCTAGTGAGGAGAAGACCTTTCAGCGACCCATCCTCTCACTGGATACATATGTGTCATATATAAACCTATTATGCATCTCCCTCTCTCTTTTATACTTAAATAACAGAATTGAAATTCATGTCTTCTGTACTTGTAAAACGAATGGATTTCTCTGTGCAGAAAACCAATGGGCAAGAAGATTTTACAACGTTTAACAGTATCACAAAGGCGATATACTGCTGTGCTGATTTTAGTCTGAAGCAGATAAACTCAAATTACAGTTTAACCTCTGGTAATAGGAACCATTCCATGTTGGAAATATTGGTTGTAAAATTAAGATAGATAATGGATTGTAATTGCATGAAGAGAGGCTCTGATGTGTTTACACTCACTAGGGAGTACACTCACAGATGGTGAAAACATGCCCAAAAATCACACACACAGACATGCCTTGACGTATAGAAATAAATACTCTATGTAAACTAATATATGCAGAAGTTAAATTTAATTGAATATAAAATGTGCAACAAACTTAAACAAAAGACATTAATGACTCAGGTATAAATCTGCCAAAGAACTCATGCCTTTCAATACATACAAGTTCACTATGATATCCATGACAATAAAAGTTAATTTTGCTTGAAGAAAAACATCAGATGTGAAGAGCAGTCACACATATTCTAAACCTTCCTCACACACAAATACACATGTACGTCATAACAAGAAAATAGTTTTGTATGAACACACGATCAAATCAGTACATGAAACATAACATAGCACAAACTTAATTAATTTACAACCCTATATTTAACCACCTGATGCTGACAAATGTGAATACTAGGTTTGTAAAGCCAGAGTCACCACATTCCTTAGAATCTGAACTCTATCCTTAGGAAAGGCTGGTTTCAAACACAGCTTCCGCCCTTAAAATTTGTAGATTTCTGACATTTTACTTAACCTCTCTTTGTCTCAGATGTCTTGTCTATAAAATAGAAAAAATAATACACATCTCATAAGGTTATTGCTAAGATTCAGTGAGATCATATTTGCTTTAATGTTGTGTGTCTATATATTGTTAAGGGCAAAGTACCATACGTTTTTTTAAAAATGAGACTTTGTATAGCGTAATTCTCTGAATTCTTACGGCATTTATTTTAAACTCATAATAAAATCATCGACTTATAGTAGTAAAAATGCATGGGCTTTCTCCACTTACGAACTGTGGACCAATTACTTAACCTCTTGGAGTCTTAGTTTTCTCACATGCAAACTGTGAATAAAAGTACTTATTTTGAAAATTGAGAAATTTAAAATGAAATAATGTAAACAAAAAAGTACCTAGAATGAATGTTCAGTATATTTTAATTTGCTTTGTGAATATTTCATTGCAACCCTACCAGCTTGCAAAAACAAGAGTTGAAATTACCTTTTACACATTTCTCCATTATCCACTGTATATACATTTTTGCTGAAAAGGGAAGTGGAGAATAATGTTCAGGAATTATGAGATACTGTTCCAAGGACTGATTTGCTGCAGAATTCCTGGTAAAGTACAATTAAAGTTATTTTTAATGAGAAAACTTACTTTAAAACTTACTAGATACTCATGGTTGCACCAATAGCAAGGCTCTTTGACATCTACCCTCCTTTAAATTTTTTTTTTTTTTTTTTGGTGGAGGTAGAGAGATCATCAACATATTCTTTTTGTCACACAAATGTAAAACAAATAGTCTTTCCTTGTCTGGAGAAGTTCAAACAGTAGAGAAATAATTCAAAACAAGTTGTTCATCTTAGGATTTGCAGTCTTATATGTAATAAAATAAATGGTGCCTTAAAAGCACAGTGACCTCCAGGAGGTGGAGGTCTTTAGATCATCAGTGAAGGCTGGGCTGGCTCTTCCTCCTTTCCTTCTTCCCCAGACCTTCTGCTTCTTGCAGGTACCTAGTTTGCCAGGAGCTAGAAATGTTCTGCTTTCTCAGGGTAGGGCTGGAAAAGCTGTGGCCTCAGAGCAGAGAGGTATCTCGTATTTTGTGTGAGTCTGACAAGATTGCTCAAGATAACCTGGGAACAGGGGCTGGAAGGTGCCACGAGCAGCTACCGAAACAGATCTGTGGAACAGCTGAGTTGAGCACTCATACGAGATGATCAGAATGACTCCTCAAATATTTTGAGGATATATTAAGTTCTTCCCGCTACGCAAGATGGAGTGATTGAATAACCAGAAAATTTTAGGCCTCTAAATCTTTTAGCTTCCTGTGAATCAGTACTGAATGTGGTGCCAGGAGTATAAAATTAAACAAAAAAGAGTGGATATATGTATATGTATAATTGATTCACTTTGCTGTACCCCTGAAACTAATACAACATTATAAATCAGCTATACTCCAATAAAATTTTTTTAAAAAGTCACAATATGGTGACATGGGAGCGAGGAAATAGAAACAAAAACACAGAATAAAGTGACTTAAATAATAAGTAGTTCTATAATAGTGGCAGCATATACAAAATACCACAAGAACACAGGTGTGGTAGGGATAAATTCTACCTAGCTTTAATCAGGGAAGACTTCAAAGAAGTGACGTTTAAGCAGTATTTTGAAAGCAGAAGTGATCAAGAGAAGGTGGAGAGAAGAGCCATCTCCCCAGAGTATCAAGAATAAATGAAAATTCATGGAATGGCATGAGGTATTCAGGAAATGATGAATAGTCCAGTGCAAGCAACCAATCACAGGTGGCATAACTTAAAGGGAGCAAAGGTGCTGAAAAACAGTGACTCAAGAAAGTATATATTATGAGACCTGGAGCCCATGATCAGATCCAAGTCTGGGACTTAAACTGCCCAAAACATTTAACAGTCCTCTGGAGATCCCAACTTACACTTCTATTGAACAGGAAGAAGTAGGATGCTATTATCTAGAATTCCAATGCGACTCTAAATCTGAAATCTTCACTAGTGAAAGAAACAGGCAGATTTTTCAGGGATATCTACCGAAATGTTAAAGATTCCAATTTTAGGCTCTGCAGTGCAATAAGTTAGTGAGTGAACAGTTACAAAACAGAATTTAAAATGTACACACTAGAGTCATCTATACAACAATGCTCAATTAATTCAGTGTAAATCAAAATAAACTAGCTGCCAGGACCCGAAAAAAACGTATGCCCAGATTTTTCTTTATTGATCTTCCTATGAAAATGAGCGTATGTTTTGGTAGTACAAAGACAGTAACTGTGATAAGTAGAAGATAGGGTGTGAGGAAGAACTGCCAGGAATTCTTTACGTGAATACTTAAATTGGAACCTGAATCATAGGTAGGATTCAAATGGGTCTAGATCCAGGAAAAGCATTTTAAGAGGAAAAATAACCTTGAGTAAAACCTTCTCTTCCCCACTGCAAACAGCTTACATTCTAAAGGGTGAAGAGAGTTACTCAAATTTAAAAATAGGAAATTCTATTGTATGTTAAAAGGTGATAAATGTTATAGGAAGAATTAGAGAAGGATGAGGGTGATTAGTCAATGTGGTTGTTGATTGGAAATTTAAATAGGATTGTCAGGGCAAACCTCATTGAGAAAGTGACATTTAAGCATGGCATTTAAGCAAAGACCTGAAGGAGTTGATGAAGTTAGCCATGCAGACATCTGGAGGAAGAGCCACCCAGGCAGAGGGAACAGCCACTGCAAAGGCCCTGAGGAGGGGGCACGCCTAGGATGTTTGAGAAGCAGCAAGAAGGCTGACGCAGCGAGACCAGAATGAAGAAGAAAGAGGGTACTAAGATATGAGATCAGATTGTATATGGTCTTGTAGACCATTTTAAGGTTTTTTCATTTTACTTTTAAGAAAATGGCAGCAGAGCCTGGGGCAAAGGGAGGGGGGAAGGAGGGTTTTGAATGGTGAAGTAACATGATCTGATTTAGGTTTTAAGTTTCTCTCTAACTGCTGTGCTGAAAACAGACTGTAGGTGATCAAGTATGTAGGGACTTAGACTAACTACAGGACAGTGGCAAAAATAAAGGCAGGAGATGATGGTGGCTTGGAACAGGGTGGCAGATGTGGAGACAGAACGAATTGAAATCCATATACATTTTAGTGGAGCTCACACAGAGCCAAATCTACCTAATTGTTTATTTTTTTAAATTCATTCACTTCTATTCATTCAGTTAATTATCAAGCATTTACTATGCATTTATTATGAACAAAGCACTGTACAGGTTAAATATCATCCTACAATTTTAGACTGTCACTGTGTCATTTAACATCTCTACTTTCTCAAGTCCACTCACTGCAATAAAGTATCTCTAAACTGTTGGTTTCAATCTATTGCTTACACTCAGAAATGTCTGCTGTCAAGCCAAGATAAGATGAGCTATAATTCTAATGACAGTCCTTCAACAGATAATACATTGGGGCAACTACAAGAATTAGGAAAAGAGAAGGAGAAAACTCATTAGGCATCCAGATGCCAGGGGAAGATAAAGGACTGAGGTGGGGGGGATGAGAGAATGCAAGTACAAGAAAACAATGATAATTTTAATTTAGAAATCGTCAGAAAAAAAATTTTGAAAACTCATACTTTTACTTCCCCAGGAAAAAATTAAACCAAACTTTAAGAAACTACGTGTCTTTGTCTCAGATTAAGAGGGAAACAGGTGCAGGGGAGTCCAGGGCAGTTCTGTGGGTAGATCTGGAAGGTTCTTTGAAATGGGATCAAGTATTTAAATCAGCTGCTAATAACAAAGTGTTTATATCATTTATAGGGTCATTTATTTCTTTAGAGGAAAAAGGATAATAGTTTTAAATTAGGTATGTTTTATTAGAGAGGTTTTGGTATGGCTAGGCTCCATGTCCTTACCTACAAGACTCTAAAATAGCCCCCAGCTGACTTTCTGACCAAACCTCCTAAGGTCCAGGCTTACTCTGTGCTTCAACAACACTGGCCTCTCTGCTCTTCTCAGACACCTTAAATATGTAACTCTCCTAGTCTTTTCCACTTGCAGTTCCCTCTCTCTGGAATGCTCTTTCCTCAAATACAGTACATACAGGGCTCATTCCCTCATTTACTTCCGGTCTCTACTATATGGCCACCCTATCAGTTAGGTCTTCCTTGATCACTTTATATAAAATAGCTCTCAACATTAGTCTCTATCCTTGGTCCCTGCCTTATTTTTCCTTGTGGCACTGATCATCATCTGACATAGTATTCTAAAAAAGTATCCTTCAATGAAAGTAGGGACTTTATTTTATTCACTATTAAACCCACGGTGCCTAGAACAGTGCCTGTCACAATGTATATGCTCAGTATGTATGCTGAATAAACACGTCAGTCAAAAACATGATGTTGGAAAATAGGAGTAATATGTCCTTTGAAAAAGTATTTTTAGTAATTATATATATGCATATTATTCACAGTTATTCCTCATTTTTCATAGATTCTACATTTGCAAATGCACCTATGTGTTAAAATTTATTTATAACCCAAAATCAATACTCATAGCACTTTCATGATCCTTCACATACATGCACGGAGCAGCAAAACATTTGACTGGCCTGACATGCATATTCCTAGCTGAGGTCGAACAAGGTGACACTCTGCCTTCTTGTTTCAGCTCTCGCACTGTACACAAATGTCCTTTTCGTGGGCTATGCAGTGCCCTATTTGTGCTTTTTGTTGGTGATTACACTGTTTAAAATAGCCCTCAAGTGTACTGTTGAACTGCTGGCTAGTGGTCCTAACCCAAGAAGGCTGTGCTGTGCCTTATGAAGAACATACGTGTGTTAGTTACATAAGCTCTGTTCAGACATGAGCTAACAGTGATGTTGGCGATGAATTCCATGTTGACGAATCAACAGTCTATATTCAATAAAGTGTTTTTAAACAGAATAGCGGATAAAACAAGGTTATGTATTGATCAGTTGATGAAAATGTTGTGAGCAGAGGCTCACAGGAACCTAGCCCTGCATTTCCTCTAGGAGCAATGATTTCAGAATTTGCTAATTCAGTGTTTGTAGTGACTTTAAAGAATATGGTTACTGTGAATAATGAGAATTGGCTATATTTATGTATATGTGCATAGTGACCTTTTATATACAAACTAAAGAAAGAAAAACTAAAAAATCTTCATAGCTGGTAGGAATGCACAGAACACTCTCTCTAGTCAAGAATATAATCCTTCATACAACAGAATGGTTGACAACCATGTTAATCACATGGTTCTATCAATTGAAAGTGGTTGAATAACTGAGGCCTAGTGGAAAGAATAGAAGCTTAGGAACCAGATAATCCTAAATTTAAATATTAACTGAAAGACTTACTAGTTGTGTGGGCTTTGGCAGTACTTACCTTTATGCCCCTTTATAAAATGGTGTTCATGAATATTAAATTAGATAAACCAGTAAATGTGCTAAATACAATGCCCAAATCATTTCACTTAACGGACATAACTTTCTTTGTTCTCTGTTAAATACCCAGGAAATTGCCTATAAAATTCCCAGAGGGGAAATTTGGACAATTATACCTCTTGGAGTTTGGGAAAAAAGCCACTACAAAACAGGGATGATAATCTGGATTAATTTTGTTTAGTATTATGAACTCAAAGTATATGTACACTGCTGACAAAGATACTGTCAGATTTTTGTGGCAACTATTAGGATGCTTAATAATGCTTATTGTTTAGTCAACACTTTTTTTTTCCTTCCAGGAGTAAGCAATAATGCACGAGAGAAGTTAAACAAGTAGTCATCTACATAATCACTGCACATGGAACACAAATAGCAACTTGACTTTATTCATTTTCCTAATTGTTGTGGTAGAAAATTGAAGCCAAGCCTCACAGAACACACAGCTGTTGATAATAATGGGGCAGATAGCCATTATTAATAAAATCATTCTCCTGATTTGATAGACATACCTTATCAATTGCCAACACAACCTCTTTCCAAATTTACGATGTGATCGCCTATTTATTCCTTTCTTCAGGAAGTGCTTATTAAGTACTTCCTATGTACCAGCACTAAACTAGGTACCAGGGATACAAAGATGAATAAGAAATAGCTCCTAGCCTTTGCATTTAGTCAAAGGGTCACAGTCATCTTATACAAAACTATATCTAGTTTTATAATACAATATCATAGGCTTGCACATCCAATTGGACTATGAGAAAACTGCCCAGCAATGATCGCTCAGGTGGTTCAGCACTGCTGGTCTAGGGGCCACACCTTCCCCATGCTGTCTGAAAGAAACCAAGAAGCACTAAGGTGGGACCTGACAGGTCTCTCCAGTCAAATGGAAATGGTATATTCAAGAGCCAGCTAGCCTGGTCCTAACTATATCTCAATCTTATACAAACAAGTGGCAGCTACTCCTTTAGGGGAAACTATCTCCCCAACCTTCTACCCAAAGTAAAGCTGCTATCTAAATGAGTCCCTCAATTCACAGAGGTTCCTTGAAACGCGTGGACTTGCTCCACTGATACTTTGGCTAAGTAGAAACCTGATGATGTTCCTTATGCTACAGCTGCTCAGTCACTCTGCTCAGTGGGCAGGACTCAAGGCCGTCCTTCTAACCCCGACCAAAACTCCCCTTGATGAGCCATGCCACATTTTTTCTAATTCTTGGACTGTTGCCAAATGACCCAACTGTACGGTCTGCCACCTGAAAGACCACAGATTGGTAGATTAAAGACACCTACCTCTAGGGCTTCAAACTCTGGGGAAAAAAATTGCGGCTGCTGATCAGATAGTCTGGGTCATTCCTATAGAGGCCCCCAGTAAGAACCTGTTCTCTGAAGAGCTCAACTGGAATCAAGATGCTGATCAATCCTGCGCCAGCCAGATCACCACCACTGCCACCTGGATCCATTATCACACCATCATAAACTGATGGCACTGCATCCACCATCATAAACTGAACACACAATGAAGGACTCCATGTTTCTGATGCAGAAGTCACCACTTCATGCCAGACTTTCAACACGGGCCGAAAGTTGGCCCATTGGTGTGGTGGTACAGGAGGCCACATTTCACTTGGTGTTTGTCAAGAACTGTGAAGAGCCTAACATGAAAACTAAAAGGTTAGCCAGTTTCCTGAGCTCCAATTTCCACCAAGTGATGCAAAGAGGGCCAAGTGACAACTGCATACTCAGTGGTTCCTTTACAGGAGAAGATCACTAAGCTCAGGGAACCTGGATATTTTATAATGGGAAATAAGCTTACCCCATCTGTATCTCAGGGATGCAGTGTCTGTTGGTACTTCACTGCTGTAACACTTTCAGATTACAGTGGCACTGTTTCACTCCAACCTCAGCCAACTGATTAGGCTGATTAGTATACCTTCCAGGTGGCAACCCAGTTATGAGGGGAGCAAGAGAATCGAAAGTGAATTGTAGGTCAGTCTCCTGCAGGCTATAGTTGGATTAACATGGCCCTAGGTATAAATATAATGGCCACTGGGTTGAATATACTATTCACTCAGCTTCTTAGAGTGGCCCACCCATGAGGGCACTGGGGAAGGAACACTTTAGATCTCTGGAGGTGGGAAAAGGGAGGGAAAATTAATGCCCCTTGATCCTTAAGCATTATTTAAACCTTCCTGATATGAATTCATGTTTCTCCTGATGCCCACTGGCCTTGACTTATAGAGTGTACGGCAACCAAAGCCACAGCTAGTCAGTGACCCTGCCCATGTGACTGAATCAAACTAATGTGGAATGGTGATCCAAACAAAGCTTAGCAATACATCTCAAAGAGGAGGAACAGGACCCTTTCAGTAACATGTTTTTATGTGAGGGAGAATAGGCCATAGAAATATCTCTCCATTGGCCCATCTATTTCCCCCTGTAATAACTGGCAATGACATCAAAGATCAGAACGTCAGTCTAAACTCCCTTGTGTGGGTCATAATGGGTAATTGACTGGCCTTACACTTATCTTGGCTGATTAAAATAAGATCTACTAGTCTTTCTTGGTATTTATTCAAAATTGGCTGAGTCCAGGGCTCTGGGGGCATAAATGAGATCAATAGTGCGGGTTGTCCTTATCCTGCTGCTTGGAATCATATTAATAGTAGCTTTAATTACATGTTTTATGAGACAAGTTGAATGGTTTGATCTCAACCTCTGTCAGATTAATCAGAGTGGCCAGCAAGGTAGCCAACTCATAAAAACTCACCAAAAGCCAAGACAGTGTATGTGGTAAGTAAAATAATGCCCTCCTCCAAAAGTTGTCCACGTCTCAACCCCTGGAACCTATTACATTATATTACAAAGGGGAATTAAGGTTATAGATGAAATTAAGGTTACTAATCAGCTGACCTTAAAATAGGGAGATTATCCTGGATTATAGTGTAATCAGATAATCCTTAAATGTGAAAGAAAGAGGCAGATGAGGCAATGTCAGAATGATGCGACATGAGAAAGACTCAACCACCCACTGCTGGCTTTGAAGATGGAAAAGGCCCAAGAGCCAAGGAATGTAATAGCTTTTAGAAGCTGGAAAAGGCTAGAAAACAAGATTCTCCCCCTGGAGCTTCCAGAAAGGAACACAGCCCTGCTGATACCTTGATTTCAGCCCAGCGAGATCCATTTCATACTTCTGACCTCCAGAACTATAAGATAATAAATTTGTGTTGTCTTAAGCCACAAAGTTTGTGGTAATTTGTGACAGTAATGATGAGACACTAACAGAAAGTAGGGTTTAGGGGTGGGAAAGACATTCCTCCACGAGCGTCTTGCCCTCCTACAGCTCTTACAGAGGCACCAAGAATGCAAGACCCTATCCTGCCTTCACCTGGTCCGTTGCTCAGGGTTGTGTTTACAGTGAGGAACCTGGAGGGATGATGTATTAAATCTCAGGCTTGTTTACTGCTTTCTATAAATGTGGCAGATTTCCATAACTCAGTGTTCCTTACTTGTAACATATATGCACTATGTGCATAACATCTGTCTGGGCCCTATTGGCCTGCAGCACTTGGGAACAAGGGGAACTAATGCAAACATGCTGATTGATATGCATGCTGCTTGCTGTGCTGTAACTAACACTCTCCTTTGTCTCTGATCCAGGACTTTCATGTCTTCTGCCAGCATCCATGAAACAGCAATAGGTTAACTTATTAGATTGAAAGCAGGATGAAATCTAATACCAGACCTGATACTCTGTGGCTAATCTAACAGAACACTGAGCATCCCATACTTTAATATGTAAATTTCATTCTCCAAATCGCCACAGATTAGGGGTATAGAGAAAAGCGATACAGCATTTTAAAATTCCGATAGCTGTTTTACTACTCTCCCCTTCTACCCAAGGAGTAGTATGTATAAGTGGGTAAGAGCCACTTACAAGTTCTTCTATTTATTCGCTGTGTGACCTTGGGTAAGTTATATAACTCACCTGTCAGAATGGGAATAGCAATAGCTACCTCACAAGGCTGCTGAGATATTAAATGAGTTAATACATGTGAACTGATTAGAAGGGGCTGGCACACAGTAGCACTCAATGAATTTTAAATGTCTTTATTACTAACTGCACTTCAGTGGGAATTGATCAGGACTGGTGAGCATCTAAGGGGTGGGAAAGAAGGAACAACTGCCCTTCTGGTCCCAAACCTCTCACTATAACAATTCCTTCATAACAAATAAGGACTGCACATAATATAAAATAATGCTTTTATATGAATTATTTAAGGGGAAGCTATAGAATATTGAGAATTGCATTTTAAATGGAATTCATTCAAGATAAATCTCAAAAGCAGAATTTATTCAAGAAATCTGCCTCTGTATTTCTGTTATATAGTTTTCAGTGCATTTGAGTAAAAGAAATCTGATTAACACTATAATTTAATTTAGTTAAAGGAGCTGTAATACTCTAAAACTATTGTTATAAGGAGATTTATTCACAGAAGTAAATAAAATAAGTATGAAGCTGATAAAATGACTACATAAGCCATTTTACAAGAGGGATATATTTTTCCTTCTTTTCAATGAATGTTTAAAGCTCTCCTTCAAGCTCTTGGTAAATCTATTGATCTGTGAAACACAGTGCACTCCAGGGAGGCAATTCAGTTGACATTATATATCAAATGATGAGATGAATAATGATCATACCATTTGGTAATTAAACGTCTTATAAACCTTTTAACTGATTGAACGTCAAAAAAGTCAAATGAGGTCAAACATATTGTATTTTTTTCATTCTCATATTAATGATATAAACAATAGTGTTAAAAGATATACAGAATAAGAGGGCATAATAAAAATTACATTAAAATATTTCAATATAAAATATATACGAGGTATCTAGCTTACTATTGACTATGTATTGTGTCTTCTTTTTAGCTTGCAGAATTGTTTTCTATTCTTAAATGTTTTACTTTTAAAGTCGTTACTGAAACATTTCAAACCACTTCTTTAGATGTGCAAAGGAGAACACGTGGGAAATGTTAACTATAATCAGTAAAGACAAAGTATCACTGAGAGAACATGGATTATAGAGAAAGAATAGAAATCCTCTGAATCTCAAATTACAAGATTTTCATGTACAAATTCTATTTTAAACATAACAAGGAAGGGTACTTTCAAGAAAATTTGCACATTTTATTTATTCTCCAGTCCAACATTGAGCCCCTCCAAAAAAGACACACACACTATCCTCCCAGTGGTTGATTATTGAAGAGTTAAAGATGTAAAAATTAGAAACCCATATTAATTAAAGACCTGTAGAAGCTAAAGTGTTTGTTAAAGGCTACTTTCTGTGGTCATAAATACTAGGTCACTTACATTACAGTATTATTAACAAGCAGTCCCATAGTGAGAGATTTTAAAAATTTAAAGTAGGCCCATGTGCCTCTTTGTTAGCATACAAACTAAAATGTAGTTATTCACTGTATCTAATTACATTTACCTAATAAAGTTATCTAATTACAATTGCATTTAAAGTACTTCTGTTTAATATTCAGTACCATATTTATTTTGATCATAATTTAAAAATTGTTAAACAGAGTTTTATTAAGGTATTCAATACATTTATGATAAAAGCTATAGCTCTTGGAGAAAAGGGAACCCTCCTACACTGCTGGTGGGAATGTAAATTGATACAGCCACTATGGAGAACAGTATGGAGGTTCCTTGAAAAACTAAAAATAGAGCTACCATATGATCCAGCAATCCCACTCCTGGTCATATATCTGGAGAAAACCATAATTCAAAAAGATACATGTACCCCAATGTTCATTGTAGCATTATTTACAATAGCCAAGACACGGAAGCAACCTAAATGTCCATCGACAAAGGAATGGATAAAGAAGATGTGGTACATACACACAATGGAATATTACTCAGCCATAAAAAAGAATGAAATAATGCCATTTGCAGTGACATGCATGGACCTACAGATTGTCATACTGAGTGAAGTAAGTCAAACAGAGAAAGACAAATATCATATGATATCACTTACATGTGGAATATAAAAAAATGGTACAAATGAACCTATTTACAAAACAAATAAAGTCACAGATATAGAAGACAAACTTATTGTTACCAAGGGGGAAAGGGGGTGGGAAGGGATAAATTGGGAGATTGGGATTGACATATACACACTACTATATATAAAATAGATAACTAATAAGAACCTATTGCATAGCACAGGGAACTCTACTCAATACTCTGTAATGACCTATAAGGGAATAGAATCTAAAAAAAGAGTGAATATATGTATGTGTATAACTGATTCACTTTGCTGTACAGCAGAAACTAACACAACATTGTAAATCAAGTATACTCCAATAAAAATTAATTTAAAAAAATAAATATTACAAAGGGTAAAAAGACTTAACATGGAAAGATCTCACAAAAATTCATAAAAATACTATGGTTTCAAAATATAAATAAGGGGCTTCCCTGGTGGCACAGTGGTTGAGAATCTGCCTGCCAATGCAGGGGACACGGGTTCGAGCCCTGGTCTGGGAAGATCCCACATGCCGCGGAACAACTAGGCCCGTGAGCCACAACTACTGAGCCTGCGCGTCTGGAGCCCGTGCTCCGCAACAAGAGAGGCCGCGATAGTGAGAGGCCCGCGCACCGCGATGAAGAGTGGCCCCCGCTTGCCGCAACTAGAGAAAGCCCTGGCACAGAAACGAAGACCCAACACAGCCAAAAATAATTAATTAATTAATTAGTTAATTAAAAAAAAGAAAAATATGTACAAGTAAAAAAAGAAAAACAAATGCTTATTTGACACACAAAAAAGCTGTAGCTCTATAATATAAAATAAATAATTGAATAAAATACTGTATGCTTTCCTCATTCTTATAGCATCAATCTATTTATGCCATCAATGTTCTACTTTTACATGCTTTAATTAAAATTAGCTTATATTGTAAGTTATTGATCATAATGGTTCATAAAGTTTTCAGCTATTCAACATGGGCAGTTAAGAAACTAATTTGTCCAAAATTTTGAGATGAAAAGTATACTTTCAAAAAGATGGAGAGATACTAGTTTCAGATTTCTAAGACATACAACAAATAGGAAAGGGTGCCCAGATTAAGGAAACATAAAAGAAAGGTAAAAAAATGATCCAAAAGAAGAGAGAGAAGGGCTGGTTACCAGAGGGCATGAAAGATGAATGCTTCTATGAAAGTTATTCTTGTCTTCAGTGCTTTGGTCAAACAAACCTTCTACTAAAGTGTTCTAATGACGCTCAGATTCACTTTGTTATTAGTTGAGATTTTCTTTAATGCATCAGAAAATTCTTTAATAAATATCTATTTCCCAAACATATCTTCAGATCTTCCCAAATGTAAATAGTTACCTTCAATCATATTTTCTTATGTGCAGAGGATTTTTCACAGTTATGTATAGCTGTAATTCCAAACAGCTCAACCTCATTCTTCAAAAATCATTTCAAGTTCCACATTATCTGTGAGACTTACTTACTAACAATAAGTGATATGGGATTTTATTTCAACTGTTCACAACTGTATTACAGCTGACCCTTGAAAAATATGGGGGTTAGGGGTGTGGACCCTCCATGCAGTCTACCAACTGCAGATCCTGTAGTACTGTAGTACCGATTTATGGAAAAAAAAAAAAAACAGTGTACAAGTAGACCCACGCAGCTCAAACCCGTGTTGTTCAAGGGTCAACAGTAATTATCTATTGCTGTGTAAAAATTACTACAAACTTAGCAGCTTAAAGCAGCATGGATATATTATCCTAAAACTTCAGATGTCTGGGCACAGGTGAGCTGGTCACCTGCTCAGACTCTCACAAGGCTGCCATCAAGGTGTCAGCTGGACTGTGTATTTTCTGGAGCTCCAGGTCCTCTTCCAAGCTCCTGTGACTGTAGGCACAATTCAGTTCTTTGCATCTGTAGGACGGAGGGCTCCATTCTCTTGCTGGCTGTAGGCAAGGGCTTGTCTCAGCTCCCGAGAGGCTGCGTGCAGTTCTTTGCCACATGGCAATTTCACAGGTCCTCTCAAAAGACATTAGCTTACTTCTTCAAGTCCAGCAGGACAAACTCTTGCTCCAGTTTGTTAAGATGGAGTCTTATATAACAAAACATATTCATAGCAATGACTGTTCCACCACCTTTGCCGTATTCAGTTGGCTAGAAATAAGTCACAGGTTCTGCCCTCACTCAAGGGGAAGGGATTACACAAAAGTATGACTCATTATGGAGTCACCTTAGGACGTGTCCATCACAATAATTCCTAGGCTAAAGGTATAATAAACTCTGGAACCAGACTGCCTCAGTTTAAATTCTGGCTCTATCCTTACTAATTACTAATTATATCCGTTTCTTCGTCTTAAAATGAGATTATAGCACCTCCTCTTAATGTTGTTGTGAGGATTATGTTAATATTTTAAAACTGCTTAGAGAAGTATCTAGCAAATAGGAAGTTCTATTTAAGTTTGCATTAAGTAAATTAATATTTGAACATTTATATAAATTTCTAATAAGGGAATACATTTTTACCATCAAAATTTTGTACACTGTGACTGTAAAAAAGTATATTGTCATTTCTCTGAATGACTCACATTTGCATATGTGCAAATGTGTGCTCTACCAACCACCGTAACAACATGGAAATTCCTAAAGAGCATTTAAATTAGCTAACAAAGATCAAAATATGAAATAATGTGCAAAAGAGCAGTCAATAAATATGTTAAGTAATCATGATGGTAATTGAAATCCACAGTTACAACTCAGTAAGAGTAAGTTACGGATCAACTTCTGCTAATCACCAGCCTCAGAAACTTACCTCTGCTTTCTATCACACAATTCACAAATGCTTAACTTCTCAAATATTGCCATGTGGTGATGAGTGATACTTCCACCCTTTTAATCACCTTCCATGAGCTGACTAAAAAATCAGGCAGAAGCCCACAGAGAATTACACAAATGCCAAGTGCTAGAGATCAGGGAAAATACCCATCCTTTGGGATGCTGATCAGAACTTGAGATGCAATGGACTCGTCTACGAGGTAAGTCCTTCTGAACAAACACTCTTAGAGGGTTTCTCCAAGGTAGGCTGACAAAAATTAGATGACCTTATTTTACAGAATTACAAAATGTGATACTTAGAAGAGATCATAGAAGTCTAGTGCAAAATGCCTTTTTAAAAATCATTTTTCACCAAAAATCATAGATCTGAACTTCAGACAGATAAGCAGGCCGTTTAAATTCACAAATAGCAGCAGAGACAAAGAACAACTCGGATCTCTCAACACTGAAACCAGAGCCGCCCAGCAGGGACCATATTGCTTTCTAAGGAGAGTTTTGGAAATCTGTGGGGGACTTTTTTGTTGGAACAACAATTTGAGACATTGCTATCAAGTGTGGACAGGGGTTTTGTTTGTTGGTCATCCTGCAATAATGAAGAATGCTATTGCATCTTGCGAGACTTTTTCTAAAAATTCATAGAAATTAAAAACTTGTGACTAGATCTAATCTTATTTCACATATATAGTCTAAAATATTTTTCATGGTTTTAATATATACTCAGCCAGGATACTGTATATCAAGGTCATATTTATTTTCTTCAGAACTTGTCTAATTTTTATCATTTTGGGAAATAGCACTAATAATGGCTCACGTGTTACTGTATTTTTAGCTATCATATTTATAGTTAGTCTATAAGTAGGGCACTACATGACTACTTCATAAGATCTTCTAATTTAGTCATGGCGAATAATTTACATTTTATACTATATTGATTTTTTAAAATTATGTATTATCATATCTAAGAATTTCATTTCATATTAATAAAGGGAGAACTACAAAATATTTGCTATAAACAGTGGACTTATGTCTCATGGGGCTAAGAAACACTTGGCCTAGCCATTTCCTCTTAGGATTAATTCTAAATTAGCTTACACAGTAGAAAGAGGTGTTTTTCAGGTTTTACAAGTGACAGTTCTACAAGATAAGTCACTGAGTAGTTAACATCTAGGTTTTTTTGTAGAAGTGTACAGGTATCAAGGAAAAAAGTCTCGTATGCATGAAAATTCCAATTTCTAAAGGCTCTGGAGCCATGTGTTTCACAACATCATTGTCTTTAAAGGTGTTAAAATCCTGAGCAAAAATACAAGCAAGGATATGTTAAATCTCTATTACTCAGAACTGTTGAGCAATGGGACACCTGGCTAATGGTATATAGCAGAAAATTATGCATTAATTAGAGAACTGCAACTGGTTAAGAATTTTAAAATTGTTTTTCTATTTTAAGATTTTTTTCTTATTTCAAGAAACAATACATGTTCAATGAACAAAGTTTAAACCATACAAAAAAGTATAAATGAGAAAATGAAAATCTTATAACTAACCCCTGGAAATAACCACTGATAATATTTTAGGATATATATATATATATATTCACATATATATGTACTATATAGAATATATACATATTTCTAGTAAGTTTCCCTTGAAAAATTAAGCAGCTTAAGCAAAACTTACATGTTATTGAAACACTGTTTTGTAACTTGCATTACTGACTTACCTAAATACTCTAGGTTATTCTGCTGTCTATTTATGCTATAATTTATTTAACCAGTTTCCTTTCCCATGGTTATTCAGGATGATTCCTCATCTGTGATATGAGAAAACATAAGAATCCATATATCTAATCACCTAATTCATAATAGGACAACAATAAGTTGAACCAGAGAAGCAGCTATCTTCAGATGAGAAAAAAAAAGGTAGTTTAAATCTCTTTTCCATTCCCTTCAAAATCCCACCAAAAGTGAAGTGTTACCTGTGTGTGCATGTGTATGTGTGTGTGTGTGTGTGGGGGGTGTTTGCAGGGATAGATTCTAGAAAAATTGGAATAAGCCTTCCTGTAAGAAAACTCCCCAGAAACTAGGAACATTTCTGTGCCAACCTAGAAGTGTAAATGGCTACCGTGTAATCCTTTGATTTTCTTAAATTATTTTTAGAAGACAAAAGACACAGAAACCACTTTTCTATTATTTTAATAACCTTTCTGAACTCTTGGGAGATAAACTTCCATCCCTGTTTTTCCCCTTAGGCTCCTTAGTCCTCTTGCCTAAGCCCACCCTGCGTTATGCAAATAGATTCCTATAGAGTGAAAGTCCGGTTAGGGTCCAACTCCTCAAATAATGATTAGAACGAGTATATCAGAATATTTACAGTTTCAAGTAACAAAAAAACTAAACAAAAAAGGATTAAGTAGAATAGAAAGTTACTATCTCACTTGGTCAAGAGGTAGAAAGGGCTCCAGATATAGTAAATTAATTAATCAAATACCAAATGCATTTATTTATATAAGTTTAATGAAGTTATTTAACATTATTTAATATTTTAATTTAATAATATAATATGAATTAAAAATTCTTGGCCAGGGAATAGAATTATCATAATTGGCCTAAACTAGTCTGTATCCACACATTGAAACTGGGGATAGGGTCAGTTTCCCATGAAGTATATGCTATGTGCCGTAATGACGTATATCTCAACAACATCAGGGTTCTGGTAGCAGAGGAGAAAGGATGTTCAAGCAACAACCAGTAGTGTCTACTTCAAGCAGAGTGACTATACGTCTTCACCTAAGACAACTCCAAGGCACACCTGTTGTCTAGGGTAAATAATAATATTAATAATAATAATACTCTCAAAAATGTCCTGGATGATGTATAATACAGCTGTCTAGCTACTAGCTGTATATTTTTAAGATTTCAGAATTAACTTCTAACGTATCTTTGTTACAATTATAAAGGAAAATTGCTAAACCTACAGTGAAAATAAAAATAAGGTTTCAGGATGCATAGTCAGCTTAATAAAATTTTAGAGTAATTATGAAGCAATCCCTTTATATTGACTGAGACACTCATTACAACTCATTCTCACCAACTTCTTAAACAGATTTTATGGATTCTTACTAATATTTTCATACCTTAGTCCATGTTTTTCCATTTGAAAGAAGTGCTTTATTTAAAAATATATTCTGTATTCAGAAGTTAACTCATTTGGACTGTGCTAGCCTCCAAGCATTTAATATACAGGGCTATAAACTGCATCATAAACCTCTTTATGCTTAAATACACACTGCGTTTTGGGCCATAAGTAAGAACCACAAGAGAAGAAGGGCTATTCAACAGTCCTGGGCAACAGAGCATTAAAGGGCTTTGGACCTAGTCTGCCTTAGCTCATATCCTAGTTCTGCCACACATGAACTGTGCAACTCTCTGGGCCCCACTCCTTCACCTGTAAAATGGGGACAATAATGTTCTCTACCTCAGAAGTATCTAACTCATAGGTTGTGAGAATGAAAAGAGTTAATACTGGTGAATCTTAGAAGAGTATCCAGTACTAAATAATTTAAATGTCAGCTATCATCATCATCATCATCATCATCATCATCCCCATCATCATCATGTGGAGCTCAGGCTGCTGTCTGAGGGACCAGATTCTAATGCTAGAAGAACACATACAATCTCAAAACTAGCAATGTAAAGAGACAATAAAGTATTATGAAAAGTAGAATTAAGTGCAAAGGAACAAAAATTGACCAGAGAGAAAAAGTAGGGTATAAAGAAATCAAGGGTGGGAACAGAAACAGACTCACTAAATGCACCTCTTTACTACAAGTTCCTCTCAATTGCAGTTTGGCATGTTGCTAAATGTCTAGAATATATTTATAAGGGACTAAGGCTTCTCAGAGTCTCAGTGTAATGCTCTCCTCATTTAAAGAAAACTTCTTTACACATGATTTTCTGAAGGCAAGTTCACAATGAAAACCAAAATGTCAAAGGAGATAAATGGATGGAGTCCAGAGTAAATGAGATGCAGTTCTGGAGAGAGGAATGAACTTTAACATTTCTGGTTAATCAGAGAGAAATATGTACAGACTATAACAATGAAGAAAACAAATATAAAATGTAAGGGCACTAGAACACTAAGAATATAAAATTATTTAATAAATATTGGGTAGCTGATTATACTTATAGCCTTGCTATATGAGGAAAACTGAAATGTAGTAACTTCTCTTTGAGTTCACTCACAACAGAACATGAAGCATGTTTATTCCATTCAGCCTTGCATGCTCTCAGAGTCACCCTGAACCCTACTGAACCCAATGGAGGAAAAAGGGTCACATTTATGGTTAAGAATCAAGCACTTATTAACTGATAATATTACTTAAGAGGTCAAAAAAGAGTGTCAAAGATTTCTTTAAGATGGCTCATTGCTAATATGAGAGTGTCATGTATGCTTTACATCTAACTGATGACAGTTGAAATCATTATGGCATAAATAGTTCATAGTTGTGAGAACTGATAAAACTATTGGGTACCCAGAGACAAGAAAACATGTATTTAATGACTATAACTAAAATTAAGCATGAGTCATTACCTGAGAAATAAATTAATAAAATATATTAGCAGATTCTTTTTCAATGAACTAAATATTTAAGAGGGTATAAACTGAAGTTATCTTGAATTTGGAGAAATTACAGAAGAAATTATTAACGTGACAGATTCTTTGTAACGTGGAAGAGAAATGCTGTCTTTAATTAGCAAGTTCAGAAACTTTTCTAACAAAATCCTTTTATTGATTTTTCTTCTATAAATATTTACTTTTAATCTGACCCAGGCAATCAAATAAGAGATCTTCATTTCCCTGCATCAGTCTTTCCACACATTTTCACACAGGTGCTCAGATCCTTGTATTTTACAAATTAAATATGTCAATACATGTTATCATGGCATCATATGCTACTGTCATTAAAATCTCATAGAATTCCAGATGCTAAGGTCACTCTAACTTCTTTATTCCTCCCCAAGATTATTTCAGATGATAATATGTACAAAATAAATATTTTAAAATTCTTTATATAAACCTAACACTTGTATTCAAAAAAGAAAAAAAAAATCACAGGACAGTGTCCAAAAAAGGGTGTTCTCATGTGAACACATACTCTTAATTAATGAATAAAACACTCAAGATCACTAGCATCTTTTAGTAGACTAAGGTTTACTGTTATTTTCCAACCTTATGAATCTAGAGTGAACTTTGGCAAATCCATTCATTTGTGTTGTCTATTAAATTCTCTGAGGCAACTGATCCATGCATTTAAGTGTCAGAAAAAGACAAAGAAAAAATCATCACAGTATTGTAGTCTCAAAAGTTCTTATCCATTTTACTTTCATGCAGAGGACCCACTGTTTAAGACCAAAAATAAAATGGCAATTGAGACTTATGCTTAACATTTAATTGTATGGACAAGAATGAATATTTAGGCCCAATATAACAAGAATATTTTTCCCTTGATATACTGAACATGAGAAGTATTCACATGTGTTTCACTGCTTTGCCTTCTTCATGGGCTTAAACCTACCAAATTATTCCATTTGATTTCAGAGAATTCTCATACGGCAATCTATTTTATTTACTTTATCTTCAATAAAATGGTTCAGTGAGCATTAGCAACTCTGAGACACAAGTTTCAATCAGTCTTCAGGCAAAGGCGTCAATCTATATTAGACCTACTGTGCTCTGAGTTGCAGCTAGAAAGTTGGATAAGGCAGAGCAACGGCAAAAATGTGAGCGAGGCCTAATAAAGCCACAGTGAAGAGAAAGAAAGCTCTCCCCAGGCTATCACAAGCATCGCTTACACAATACCAGGTGCTGGGTTCAACACATGAAGAACTCCTTAATAAGGCTGACAGCTAAAAGGAGGCTTCAGACTCTAACTTTATTTTACGTGACACCTACAGTAATAGTCCTCTGTACTCCAGCAGCCAACAGTAAGAACTTGAAATGCCAACAGTTAAAAATGAAGTTTCATATTCACCCCTCGGATATTATAGAGGGGAAAAAAACCCTAAAAACATTCAAGCTGCATAGCATTTCTTCTATAACATTTTTACGCAATCACTAATACAACAGTAGTTTCAGTGGACCCTTCCTTACAAATTTGTATGACATTTTAAATACAGCCGCTGGATTAGATTTTAACCACAAAACAGTCAGTACGTTTGAGCAACATCTCATTTTGGAAAATGATATCATTAAAGACTAATTCCAAGAAATGTGGGGCAGCCCTGTTAGATGCCGTGAAAATGTCTCCCAAAGTACAAACTTTGTAATAAGTGATGCTGGTTCATATTTGATATGGGCTGTAAAAAGCAGATTATTGTAATGGTGCTCTTCCCAGCAAATAAGACCATTACAAAAGTACTTAATGTTCAGTTGAATTGAAAAGCAGGCCAGTTAAAAATCCATATTTTGCTATTTTGTATAATGGTATCAAAAATTTTACTAGTGGATCACTCCAATCCACAAATTTAAAATTATAAATGTAAACTCTCTTTTTTATAGGAACAAATTTCCATTTTTTCCTTTTTTTAAAAATATAATGCTGTATTTTTGCCCAGGTTCTATCATCACAGTATAATCAATAGGAGGAAAATTTGGAATGACGGTTTAATGTGAATTTATACAAAAATGTTGTTCTATTACTTGCTGATACATACTTCTCAACTCTTTTTTCTGGAGACCAAATGTATTATTTTTCTTATTTAACATTTCAAAGTACAGCACCCCAATTATGTGTACATATATCTAGATGCTTTCGTGTAACGCTATTCTTTACAACTCTATAAGGACATTAAAGGAGAAGAATGGAAAACTAGCATGACAGATTAGTAGAATAAATTCTTCGAACTCAGATTCTGTAAAGGTAAGAGTGTTTTTAACTATTCCAAACAGCTCTTCTATAAGAAAACCAGTACGCACCCAGACCTACCCAGTCCTGAGGAAGCATGACTCTCCAACACTAATGTGATCAATGAACAAGAGACTAAAAGTGGCCTCTGCGTATTATAAAATCAGTATTCCAGGTGAAACCTAAATATTTCACATTTTCTTCTCACTTGGCTCACTTTCTTAGAAACATGCATGCCTACCCCATTACATTTACTTTAGAGACCACATATTCAGTATACCATTAATCCTTTTATTCCCTGCCAAGTCCAGGCCAGTAATGAAATTAGTGGAAATAATTTTTAGGGGTAATATATTATAAAATGTATTAATTATCTACTGCTACATAACAAATTACCTCCAAATTTAGCAGGTTTTGACAAAAAAAAAAAACATTTATTCTGTCACACATTTTCTGAGGATCAGGAATCCAGGAGTAGTTCAGCTGGGTGGCTTAGGCTCAGGGTTCCTCAAGAAGATGCAGGGTATTGCCAGTTCCTCCATGTCTATTGGCAAGAGGGCATAGATCCTCACCACATGAACCTCTCCAAGGCAACTAGCCTCCCCCAGAACAGGTCATGAGACTGAGAATGAGAGACAGAGTGAAAGAGAGAGAGGGAGAAAGGGAAGGAGGGAGGAAGGGAGGGAAGGAGGAAAGGAGAGAGTGAGAGAAAGAGAGAAAGGGAAGGAGAGAAGGAGGGAAGGAGGAAGGGAGAGAGAGAGCGAGAGAGTGAAAGAGAGAGAAAGAGAGGGAGAAAGGGAAGGAAAGAGGAAGGAAGGGAAGGAAGGAGGGAGGAAGAGAGAGAAAGAGAGGGAGAAAGGGGAGGAGGAAGGAAGGGAGGGAAGGAGGAAGGGGGGGAGAGAGAGAGAGTGAAAGAGAGAGAGAAAGAGAAAGGGAAGGAGGGAGGAAGGGAGGGAAGGAGGAAGGGAAAGAGAGAGAGAGAGAGAGAGGAAGAAACAGAGAGAAACAGAAACAAGTAAGAACACCCAAAACAGATGTCCTAATATCTTGTATAATCCAATCTGAAGAGCAAAATCCCATCACTTGTACCATATTCTATTCTATCAGCAAGAAGGAGCAACTCTGGTAAATGTGGGAAGGAAAATACAGTTGTATGAAAACTAGGAGATGAGGATCATTAAGGACCATTTTAGAGGCTGCCTACCACAGCCCACCCTCTGGACCATAATCATTCACATTCTTCCCATGTGCAATCAGTTCCAAATATGTAAGTTGTACTGGATTCCTAAAGGTCATTTAAGAGTTGATGGAGGTACACTTCAGATTACTGAGTCAGTGTAAGAGTGGATAATTTAAAAAGAACATCCTTTGAAATATGATTCTCAAATCAACCACTGTTCTGAATCAAGGAGGTATTTCATATATTTAGAGAATATTTTTTAAGATACTATTTTGTGCAAGGCTACAGGAAATACACACATGATATTATGCAGGAAAAGTCCTGGTTTGGCTAAAAAGGAGGAAAGAAACAGGAAGTATGTAATGGAAGAAGTAGAGATGTAAATGTGCTTTACAGGCATGGAGAAAGGGAAAGAAACAGTAGGATATGCATTGACAAAGATATGGGCAAGTCTAAGGCACGTAGTTCAGGGTATACATATCAGTGTAATGAGGAGGAAATGTCGGATACTGGGGTTTTGTCAGATCCTGGAGAGTATTAAATACCGGGGCAGGCTGTTTTAGTCTGGTGGTTAGCCAGCTTAAAATAATGGATCAGTATTAGGCAGGGAGGAATGGCCTGTTGGGATTTATACTGTGAACATAACTGAGAATAAAATTTTACAGTTAGTGACAATATTCCTTTTTTATTAAATCTTACATAATTGTAAAAAACCCTAAAATAATAGGTTAAATGAATTTTAAATTAAGAAATTCAACATGCCGTGGCAGACAGACTCTAGTGTGGTCCCCACATTCACGCCCTGTATAATTCCCTCCCCTTGCATGTAGGCAGGACTGTGACTTGCTTCTAACTAATAGAATATGGCAAAGCTTATGGGATGTTATTTCAATGGTTATGTTAATACATATACACACACATACATATATGGCTCCATTTTGCTAGCATTTAGTAGGAACTCTCCTACTGACTTTAAAGAAACAAGCAACTATGATGTGAACTGCATATGGAGCGGGCCACATGGCTGGGAACTGTGGATAACCTCTAGGACCTGAGGATCTCAGTCCTACAAATGCAATGAACTAGATTCGGCCAAAGACCAGTAAGTTTGGAAGAGGATCCTGAACTCCAAATGAAAATGCAGCCTGGCCAATATTTTGAGTAGCCTTGTAAGGTCCTGAGCTAAGCCATGCCTGGACTCCTGACCTGTGGAAACTGTTAAGATAATAAATGTATGTCGTTTTAAGCTTTAAAATATGTAACATCTTATATAGCAATCAAAAACTAATACACATGCTAATCAAATCACAGAATGTACATTTACAAATTAGTTCCTTTTTACCATTTCATGGACCAAAGTTGGAATGCTATTCTGGATACTGACCAGGTGGCCTGGATAATACAGTCAAACTTTGAGATTAATATAATGGGGAACAAAACAACAGCTAACTTTAAAAAAAAAAATGCTTACTATGGCCTTTATATGTATTCAAACATTTAGTCCTCAAATCGATTCTATAAAGTAGGTACTACTATCTCTTTTTTCCAGATTCAGAAATTAAGGGTTAGAGAGTTAAATCACTTGTCCAAGGTTTCACATAAGGTAGGTTTGTTTTGGAACCATAATTCAAATCTAGGCAATCTGATGTCCAAGCTTACATTCTCAACAGCTGCACTCTAGAGCCTCTTTGTTTACAGTCTTATTCACTCTGTTTCATTTTGCCAAGAAATGTATGCACACCATGTATTTGAACACTTGTCCAGCCCCTCCTAGGCCAAATCATCTTCCTGTACAGTTCATTTACTTTTCATTAATTTGAAAATTAGAGCAAATATTTTGTCAGGTATGATGCCTAATTTTTAGCAAGTATTTATGAAACTTACAGCAATTTTCTATAAGTATGTGAATGAAGTTTATTTCTACTCCACTGAAATAACTAAAACTGATCTTTTATTTGGATTTAATATTCTTACAGTAGAAACTCTGGAAATAATTGTAAATATCATGAAGTAAAATATACACATACATATACACACTCAACTAACCATTTACCCATATACACAAACACTCTCAGTTGGAAGTTGTGTGAAATATTTTAGTTCCCGTTTCAGAAGTATAGCCTAGGTCAGGTTCTGTAACCTCTCTAAGAGGTAAAATGGGGATAATTGTTTGAAAATAGGAAGATTCAACCGAGTATTTACTTTAGGGATTTCTGGGGGAAAGGAACAGAGGAGTGGTAAGGGAAGAAGAAAATTAGTATTTCTTGAAAATGGCTATGTATTTTCATACATACACAATTATGTACCCTTCTGGGAAAAAGACTCTCTATTTTCTAAAAGTCATTTCTTTCATGGTTCCATGATGTTCACTGTCAGGCAACTCTTACTTATAAACCTAAAATCCCCTGGCTATTACTAAAACAAATGTCCTGTTACTACTCAACAAATGAGAATTTAAATATAAAAGGTCTTACAAAGATGGGATATATCAACATAACCACTGTCTATAGCAAGCATAAATCACTAACTCAGAAAAAAGAAAGATTGAGCGTAAGCAGGTATGGGTTCTAATAACACGTAACAGTTCATTATTAGCTATAAGATCACAACGAGCTATACTACTTTTTCCAAGTCATTGACATTCTTTGTCTTTTAGTTTCTCCACTTACTAAACAATGAATAATAATGTCAACCTTACTTACATCATAAGCAATGCAAGAGTAAAATTAGTAAGTTTAATGAAAGAGCAAAATGAAGTAAAAGGTTGCCAAAGTGTTTCAAAAATCTTAAATGCTAAATAAATGCGGAATCGTTTTGTTTGTATGTCTGACAAAATTATAAAGTTGGTACAAAACAAGAAAAATTCCATAGGCAAAACAGTACCTGAGAAATAATTGACTATATAATTCAAGCACATTGACAAAAATCTCTCAGGGACGATATGGAGTCTCTATCTAGAGAAAGTTTTAGAAAAGGTTAGAGCAATGCAGTCATCACAGTGAGGGTCCTGAGACCTGTCCTACGCTTATGGTGAACCCCTTGATAAAGAATCCTGGTGAGGATCCTGAGACACTTCCTACACTTATGGTCAACCCCCTTGATAAAGAATTCTGGGGTGGAATGGGCAAGAAAAAAAAAGAAATCTGAAGAAGTCAGGGCACCAGGGTTCCCCTCGCTTTGGGGGTAAAGGCTGGAGAGAAAAATGATGTAAACTCATCTAGAATTTCTTTCAGTTTTCTTTTTATAAGTATATTATTACAGATTTGGCCACCTATAACACACTGCTTGATTGATACCATAGTCAAGAATGACACTGAAAAACTAATTTCACAGAAACATTATAGAGTAAGAGTGGGAGATAAAATCTGCATTTCTTGGAAATGCAACTCATGCTGTCTTTGTGGTCCTTATTTTATACCAAACAATGGATTTAAAGTTCTCTAAATTGACATTGTAAATATCAAGGAAAACTACCATTAGATTCAAAGAAGTATAACATTAAAAAGTAAACAAATGCTTTCTAAACAGCTGACTTGCTAGGTCTCAAAAAGTTTATTTAAAAAAATCAAACTTTCAAGAAAAAATCATTACTATTATTCTAATCTTTAGTTGCTGACATTTCTAGATCCTCCCAAAAACCTCAATATCACCTGGGCCTTAATAAAATAATATTGAAAATATCGGTATAAAAGGCCAGCATAGGGCTTCCCTGGTGGCGCAGTGGTTGAGAATCTGCCTGCCAATGCAGGGGACACGGGTTCGAGCCTTGGTCTGGGAGGATCCCACATGCCGCGGAGCAACTAGGCCCGTGAGCCACAACTACTGAGCCTGCGCGTCTGGAGCCTGTGCTCCGCAACGGGAGAGGACGCGATAGTGAGAGGCCCGCACACCGCGATGGAGAGTGGTCCCCACTTGCCGCAACTAGAGAAAGCCCTTGCACAGAAATGAAGACCCAACACGGCCAAAAATAAATATAAATAAATTAAAAAAATTAAAAAAAAAAAAAACAACTAAGCCAGCTTGCATTTAAAAAAAAAGGGCAGCATAATGGTAACAGAAAATACTCCAAGCATTTTTCTTGTCTAGTAATTTCCTTTCAGTATTTCAAAACCAAATTCACATTCCGCGTAAATTTGTGTTAATTTTCAAAAAACAAAGTGAGACCAGTTCTAAAAGGAAGAAGGAGCACAGCAAGGTGTGAAATGAAAAGCCCAAGAGAAGAGACAGTGATTAAAAACTCCTATTGCCATCCTTGATATGTCTCTATGGTTCACTGATAATTTTTTTAACCTTTGGGCAAAGATATTTAACCCAAAAATAAAAGGACAAAATAAGTATTAGATAAACAAAAATAAGCACAACGAACAAAAGAGACTTATCACCAAAAGACCACTTACCTATTTCTTCCAGATCTTCCGCAAGACTTTCGAGTCAACCTTGATATGGAGCCCTAGGTAAATTCAATCCCAGCATCACATTAGAGTAGCCCTGTTAACAGAGACAAATAATTGTCACTGCTTTGAAAATTAAGTTTGCATTTATGTCCCAATTAGTTCCATGACTTCACAGAACATAAAACACATTCAACCTCAAATAAGCATAATGCATTAATTGCTTTGTGAATCTTCAAACATGTATAAAATTACTTTTCTACATTTTAATTTAGAGAACTTTAAATCCATTGTTTGGTACAAGGCAAGGACCGCAGAAGCAGCACTAGATGCATTTCTAAGAAATGATTTACTTCTGATTTTACTTCTGACTCTTACATTGATTTGCCAAGTTTAAACTTTTAATGATTAAATTTTGCAATTTATAGAATAAAATCATTTATGTCTCAAGGTTCCCAACTGAAAACATGGCTGATTTCAACTGCCTCTTCAGCACATACTTAAATGAGCTTTGAAGGCCTTTCCACAACTGACAAATTGGTAGTAAGCATTTTCTCCTATAATCACAATGTAAGGGTTATTACCCTAATACTTATTTGAATTTATATTTTCCAGACCCATTTCCTATTTAACCACTCTCTTTTCTAGTCTCTTACTTCTTTAATCTGAATGATTTAGCTCTTACATTTCTTAGGCTAAAATAAGTGTTCTGAAGGTCCAACAAAATGATAGGACTTAGTGTATACATAGTAAATGGACTTCGACTCATAAAACTCTGACTGACTGGTAGGGACCACACGAAAAGCTGTAGGGAGACTAAATCTAAGTCTACTACAGCAAAGAGTACTGTGTTCAATTAGCAATGTCTGCCACAGGCATTGAAAATGATGAATGATGTCATATGCCGTATCTGTTGAACATTTAGGCATTTCAGTAATTTTATTTAAATCATGTCCAAACACTTTTGGCTAAAAATCCTTTCTTCCAATGCAATCTTAGTGAGAGGTCAATAAGTTAAACAGATAGAAACGAAACATTCTGGTTGAATCAGGACCCCAAATACTCAGTTCCACCACTATTCTCTCCCCAGTTGCCTTGGAGGTATTCCACGAAGCTTTAGTTATACTGCAAAGCATAACTTGAAATCACTGTTTTAGTTCATCTTAAGTATTAGGTAACTCAAAGTCACAGAAATGTAGGTAATTCAGACTCCTGTTGTTACATTCTAGCATTCTTCCTCTATTGCTTCTGTTCTCTTTCTCTCAATGACAAAATTTTGCATAGGAGCAGGCTCCACCCTTGACTTTCCTTGTGTTAATCTTTCTTCCATAATTATTTCTTGCCTGCTATATGCCACCAAAAGATTTCTTATTAAAATGTAGCAGTCTAAATTATTTCCTAACTCCATATTGGCTTTTTTCCCCTTCCTGTATTCATGGATATCAATTTTTCCTAAATCAATCTATAAGTTCTAGATTTTTAAAGAAAACCTAAAAACACATTTTAAAGTATATGCTATAAAAGGTCTATCATTATCAAAGTTAAATTAAAACATGAAGGGCAAGGAGAAGGAACCCACTCTACCAAACGTTAGGATACACTACAAGGCCGGGGACAGACACTGAGATATAGAGTTCAGAAATAAATCCACATATCAATGCTAACTTTATGTATGATAAGGATGATATCAAAAGTAAAAGAAAAGGTTGCTATTGACTTATTGTATGGAGAAAGAAAAATAGTCTCAGAATATGGCAAAAAGTAAACTTAGCTCCTTATTTCACACCATATACAAATTTGGATTCCACCTAGATTAAAGAGTTTTAAATGTGAAAGTTATCTTTTCAAAGCTAATAGAAAATATTTAGGCGAGTCTTTCTGAGAATTAGAAGTAAAAAGCAATTCTGAAACAAGACCCAAAAAGCATAAATAATGAGGCATAAAATTGATGGATTTGGCTAAGTCAAAATGAGAATTTTTCAGTGAATAATACCATAGGTAAATTTCACAGATAAACTGAGGGAAGACCTAACACAAACAAGGAATCAATATTAGAATAAATACTCAGAGGAAGCTAATAGAAAAATAATCCAAAAACTTAAAACGGCACTTTCTTAGAAGGGGAAGACAGAATAGCTCTCAAGTATAGTTTAAAATGCTCAAAATCACTTGTTATCCAGAAGATGCAAATTAAAAACCAATGAGACACCACTTGTCATCAGAATAGCATAAATCTGAATGCTGGATTCTACCCAGTGTTGGCAAGAATGCAGAAAGACGAGCACTCTCTTGTTTACTGCTGATGGAAGCATAAACAATACAGCTATTCTTAAAAGCAATCTGGAAGACCTAAAATGTCAACCTGTTTTTTATGGACCCAAAACACCCTGTGCAGAGCTCTAGTATAGCATATATCAGCTTAGTTTTAATTTCACTTTTTTATTGACATGCCTTTCTCTCCCACTAGTTTCTCCATTTTCATTAATCAAAATTAATGTTGAAAACTGATAAGTCAAGAAATAGCAATAAGAATATCATTTAAAACTATGGATGTAAACACCAGAAACATGTTGCCTCTGTATAGCTGGACTGGGCAGTGGGAAGGTACAAGGCAGAGGTCTGCTATTTTTCATTATAATAAGCCTTCTGTTTTATTTGATTTTTTTAACTCTGTGCATGTATTTCTTTGACCAAAGTCAATTTTAAATACAAAAGAAAAAACAAGAAGCTAATTTTAAAAATAAACAAAGAACATATCATCATTGCAGCATACAGATTTTATTTTAATAAGCATATATTATTTTAGTAACTTAAACCTCAAGAAAAAAACAAAACATGTCATAGAATATTGATCACAGTGATCATAATGATCACTTAATTATATACCAAATGATAAGAATCAAATGATCACTTAACTGGATAAGGGGGAAAAAGCTTAATTAAAAAAAACAAAGAAGCAAAAAAAAAACTTAAGCCAGTAAAGAAACTAAGAAATTGGAAAAGGCAAAAGCAGAGCCAGACAGGCAAATTAGAATTCTCTTACATTTACACATTCACATGCGTGGATTGGTTGCTGACTATATGCCAGGCACCGTCCAGGCTCTGAGATAAAGTCACAACCCTGCTCTCATGTAGTGTGCAGTACAATGAGGAATATGTAAAGGATGATGATTTCATTGTGTTGAGAAATATGATGTGTGTATGTGTGTGTGTATGTATATACACACAGGGGCAGCATCCAATTTAAGCTAAGACACTCAAAGATGTCCTGGATAAAAGTTCACAATTACAAACACTCCCTTTTCTAATTTCTTCTAGCCTTTTAAACTGGATTACAAATTTATTTAAGGTTTGCTGTGGTAGGAGAGGACAGCATCACTCAAACATTCCCAGAGAGTTTGAACTGTCTTCTTTTAAGGAACTGTATTAGATAAAGTGAACAATTACTAGGTGGTTTAATTTTGCTGTATTTATATTTTCCTAGGAACTCCTGGATACTCAAGAAAGAGATTTAGTTTTCTAATGTGTTACTTGGAACTCTTTGTTTCTACTCTCCTGTCTTTTAATTAACAAAAATGAAGATATGTCCTAAAAGAAATACTATCATTCAATTGTTTTCTAAAGAAGAGAAAAAAGTACATTGTGTAAACCTTAAGTGTAAAAAAAAGTGTCTTTTGAATTCTACTGCAAAATAGCATAATACAAAATCCTCTGTCTAGTGAACATCACGATTTGGAAAAATATACTCAAAATCTGAAGTAAATAAACAAAATGCATTTGTTATATAGATCAATGTGTAATTGACATTCAAAAGTAAAAATTACACTAACATTTTAGATACTGTTTTCACACAGATGTGGTTATAATTTTGAAAATTCAGCATAGGTCTTCTCAGAGAACGGTGAAACCTAAGAATTATTTTCTTATCTCAAAACAAACTAGCTAACTATAACCACATCTGAGAATGTAATAATTGACCATTGGTTACGAAGGCTGATAGTATAACCAACATTTCAGGGAAGAGAAAATAAACAACCAAACCCCAGCAGAGCAACAAACTCATAGGTTTAATTTCAGTTGTTGGGCAATGTGGATATACGCTAATAGCATAAAAGAAACAATCATAGGCTTCGGAGGAATGGGGAAAGGTTTTTTAAAATTATTCAGAAGCGAGTCCATATTCTATATGAATAGTTATTCCATTCCTACCAAAATTTATGAAGGGTTTGGAAGGTGTTTTGCAACTGGCATTTTTTCTTTTTGCATCAGGCATTTACATGAGAGGAACATCATATCATTATCATTTTGTACAGATGTTGCAAATATCAAGAAAGGACATAACTAAGATTTTTTAAAGCTGGTTCCGCAAAGGCTAAATGCTGTGAAACTGCCCACAGAAATATAGAGAGCTCACTACAATTAGCATTAATTAATTTAAAGGTAGAAGTAATGCTAGGTCAGTTACATAAAGGATTCTGCTCTCTTGGACTTCACTCAGAGCAAAAGTCAGAGCCGCCGGGTGGAACTGTGTAAAAATACATGACCATATTTACACAAATACATAAAAACACTTTAAAATCAAATTTCATTTGTTTCTATTCTTCATAGTAGTAAGAACATTTAACATGAGATCTTGGCTCAATAAATTTCTAAGTGCACAATACAGTACAGTTATCTGTAGGCATAATGCTGTACTGCAGCTCTCTAAAATCTATTCATCCTGCATAACCAAAATTTTATACCTGCTGAACAACAATGGTTAATTGCATAAAAGACTTTCTTCCTCTTCAATCATTGCAGTTACTGAACACCTCCTAAGTACCAGGTTTGCTATCTGCTGGAGACACAGAGATAAAAGATATTCTCTCTGCTGACTGCTGAAGGACTGGTTAAACAGCCAGTAAATATGCTTCTGAATGAATGATATTCCCCGAAGCCAAAGATAGATCCTAAGTTAAAATGTGATACCGTGTAAGCAAAAGTAAGCATGGGGTGATACCAACTATAACAGCAATTTGTCTTATGAAAATAATTATTTATGTGGCAGCAGTAGAAGGTGACACCTCTGTCTGAATTGGAATTAAATGCCCTTCTGAATTTCTCATGAAGTAACAAAAAGAATAATTCTTATATTCTAAAAGCTGGAGACTTTTGAGTATATTTAAATCTTTCTCTATGTTTTATAAAAAAATTACTGGAAGTAAATAATTTTGATGACAGTTAAAGTTAAAAAAAAGGCTCATCAAGTGAGCATAACTCACTTTTCACACAACACGTAACTTTCATAAAAAAAACTTTCAAGCTTAGTGGAGCTATTTTATAATAATAATTGTCAGTTATTTGAATGAGAACTATTAAAGTCATATAAATCATAAACATGCAAATATATGCTTCTATAAATCAAAATGAATAATAAATTCCAAAATAACATAAATACTGTTTACTATTTCTAACAGGTTGTGGAAGAAAGAAAACCCACACAGTACTCTTGACACCATTACTAATAGAGTAAAATATTAAAAATTGGAGAAGGGAAAAAAGCACTTCAGGCAATAAAATTAAAGTATGAATTCTGACCCTAAATTCAAAAACTTTTACAACCATAGGTAGGTTGAAAACAAGCTCCTGGGTTCAAACACAGGCTAGAGGTGACTTTAATTAGTTCTACAGAGGCATGTGCTCAGTGGGAGCTCAAAAAACACAGCACTAAGTTAATAAAAGAGAATTTCTTCAAAAACCACTTTAGTTTTTACTGTTGTTTTAGACTGAGAGTATAAGACGACTAAATTAGAGGAAAATGGCAAAGAAAAATTCAAGAATGTTACTAGTAGAATTAGTAAAGCAGGTATAAACACTCATATTACAAAGAACACACAGATAAGATTTCCTTTCACGTCCTTCATTGTAGTATGATGCCTAAGCCTTAAAAAAAATGCATCAGGGGCTTTCCTGGTGGCGCAGTGGTTGAGACTCTGCCTGCCAATGCAGGGGACACGGGTTCGAGCCCTGGTCTGGGAAGATCCCACATGCCGCGGAGCAACTGGGCCCGTGAGCCACAACTACTGAGCCTGCGCGTCTGGAGCCTGTGCTCCGCAACAAGAGAGGCCACGATAGTGAGAGGCCCGCGCACCGCGATGAAGAGTGGCCCCCGCTTGCCGCAACTAGAGAAAGCCCTGGCACAGAAATGAAGACCCAACATGGCCAAAAATAAAATTAATTAATTAATTTAAAAAAACAAAAACAAAAAAAATGCATCAGACAAAAGTGCTTTCTTTCTCTGTTTACTTTTATTCTCTTGCTCATCCCTTCCTATTATGGTAATTCCCTCCTTTCCATTTTACTTGTATAAAAAAGTAAGTATCCTCATTCCTTTTGATGTTGACCAATAATTGTTTTTATTAATATCGATACCCAGTTTAATAGCAGATCAACATTTATGACCTTCAGAGCAAATCCCTGGATCTATAAGTTTTTTATTTTCCTCTCCTATTTTCAGTGACAAGAAGGTCTCATTTTCAACAAAAATAACATAATGCTCAAGTCTGTAAACAAGGCTTGGAGAAGTGGACAACCTTAACGTGCATGAAAATGACTCTGCAGCTGCTTTCTTGATGCTGGAGATGCTTGGTCCATCTCTTTCAAACCAAAAGAAACATGATGCAGGCAGTCTAGAGAACCAGAACTCCAACCTTAGGGAAAGCCCTTTAAAGGATGTAAGAAAGATTTAAGGTATTGGGAGTTGTAGGATTTCCCAGTCCTTTGAGGGACCCATAGCCACAACTATATAAGGAGTCTGATAACCCTGGATGACTTGGAAATTTCATGTTTTCTCAACCACTTGTCAAATGATTCCATCCCCAAATCCCTTCCTTGACAAATTCATAGTCCTAATCTTATACCAGTTCTCTTGCCTTCTACCACAATACAATGCATTTATCAATAAGGAGAATCCTCTACATATTGACGTTTGTCATAAAAATTTTTCAAGGGTTAACACCAGCATATTGTCACCCAGGATACAGTACTTGTTTCATAAATGCTAAATTAATATTACAGCTACTTAAATTTACGAACCTCTTACTTCCTGCCTATCCACAGCTTTTTATTCAATACTTCTGTTTTCTCAAATTGAATATTCAGTTGAAGTTCCACCAACACTGAGCTACTTCTATCATCTAACCTAATCTACCCAAAACCCAAAATTTAAAACAAAAATTTTTTTTCAGAAAATATAAGCTCTTGAATGAAATGCAACTTGAATTGAGCAATGTTTTTTTTTTAACTTTTTATCTTACATTGGAGTATAGCCGATTAACAATGTTGTGATAGTTTCAGGGGCACAGCAAAGCGACTCAGCCACACATACACATGTATCCATTCTCTCCCAGACTCCCCTCCCATCCAGGCTGCCACATAACATTAAGCTGAGTTCCCTGTGCTATACAGTAGGCCCTTGTTGGTTATCCTTTTAAATACAGCAGTGTGTACATGTTGAGAGCAATGATTAAGAAAATCACTTCCACTGGAATGCACTGGGTCAAGCAATGGATTCTGAAGTCAATTTATTGTCAGCAAAGAAAATAAAGTCAGAAGGTAGGTTCAAAGAAGCTATATCAGGTGAAGAGGTATGCCCATTTTACAGTACTGAATCTCCCTTCAATTCTGCTTACTTCACAGATGTACTTATTTCATCTGTTTACAGAAGCTATTCCATACATTTATTAAAGTAAAACAACACAGCTATGTAAGTTATGAAACAAAATGCTTTGATTGAATTTTCTTACATAATCTCATATCTAATTCAATATAGGTTGTTCAAATTTCAGGCTGGCAGCTTTAATAAAAAACATTACCTTCTCTTTCTTTTTTTCTTCTTTCACTAAAAGAACAGTCATCGTTTATCTGATAGCTATCTCTTATGTTGTTTATTTATTGCTGACAATAATTCTTAATCATCATTTGATTCTGGGAGTTTATTTTATTCTACGCCCTGGGTGAATGCTTATAACTCTAAGATGAGATTCATATAAAGGCCCCCAATGCATTCAAATCACTAAGAAATAGTCCATTTCATAGATAAAACTATCTATTACGCCAATTCTTCTTTCTATTTTTTTAATCAAAAATTGGTGGATATTTTACCACCATACAGTGTGAAATAAAGCAAATTATCAGGGTCTACAAGTGATAAAATTTATGTGAGCTAAAAATCACAAAAGCATCATTAGTTTTAGAATTGAAAAAGAGATTGTGAATATATGAATATATGGCCAGAAACTTCACAAAACACTGTTTTTTCAAATATTCAAGTAAATACAACTTGAAAATTGACAGAGGAGAGCACCAACTTGATAGCGCTGTACCCTTTTCTGTGTATTTTTATTTAGATGAGAATCTGTAGGGAACTGGATTCCAAGTATAATCTGGTGGGTTTTTTTCTAATGGTTTTTAGCCACAAAAACATATCTGCAGGCCAACATTTATTGAGGATTTATGATGTGTAAGCACTGCGCTTGGAGCTTCCCAGATACCAAACCAAACTGACAAGAAGCTCACCAGGTATTCACAATAGTTAAACATATATTCCTGAAAATTCAGCAGGAAATCCAAAATCCCATTCTCATACAGTTTTCTGAATTATCTTAAAGTACTCTTCACAGCATATCAAGCCTAACATTTTACAAAACCATTTCAGGGGTACCATTTGAAGATCCACAGAAGTATACCAAAGACAAGAAAAAAATATTTGCAAGTATACTCACTTAGCTATTGAAAATGTTTCTCAATCAATTATTCAACCGTGCTAGGTTCTTATTAACCAATATCAGTCTTCCTTACAAAGAACTTTCCTGATGAAGTGAATTATTTGTCAGTGTGTTCTAATTTCTAAGCACTTAGGTACCTATATGAAAGGGGAGAAACTAGTTAAACTCTTTATACTTTCTTAATGCGGCTGTATCCATCATTTCAAATGTTAATTTTAGCAACTCCATTATTTATTTTTATTTCCAAAACTTCCATAGAATTATTGGATTAACAAAGATTTATTGAGATATCTGGATACAATGTGTTTTTAAAAACATAAATAGCTTTCTCATTTGGCCTATTTATCTACAAAATCTCAGAGAATGTATTTAAAGAGACATACCTTATACATGGTTAGAGAACTGCTACAGTTATTATTTGTGTGGGTCATGTTACATCATAGAATGAGAAAATTAATTTATCATTGAGCCAGTTACAGAAATATGAAGCATTCTAGATAACCTAGCTATTTCTGTATTATATAAATGAAAACTTATACTTGGGAGGATACAAATAAGTATGGTTTACTTTCTGGAAAAATAAATAGTAACTTGAAAGTTTACTGAGGTATTCAACTACAGTATTTTAAAAATAAGTGGAGTTTCTGGCTGACTCTTCAAATACAACCCAGAAAATTCAACTTTACAGAATTATCTTTCCTTCCATTAAGACTGAACACAATTTTTCGCTTTTTGTTTTATTGAGTTTTTTATTTGTAAATAAAAGTATCTGCCATAAGTAAGCTCTAAGTATTTGTCTGAAATTGAATGAATGAATGAATGATCATTACTTTAAAAACATATGGTTCTAGATTATAAAATGAAGTAATCTCTGATGGACAATCTTAAATGTACCCCTAATGCTGGTGGGGGGAATATAATTCTGAAATGCCTGTTTTATTGACAGTCATGAACAAAAGAAGGACCAAAAGGCTTTTAAAAATACATTAAAAAGAGTTGCATTAACTCATTTAAGAGATTCATATTAGTAAGATCACAATTTAATGGTATTAAAATAAATTCTGAAACAAACCCAATAGAATCATGTAATTTGCACATCAAATATAAACTGTTTAACTCAAGAATAATACGTACTAATAAATAAGGAAAAGGAGATCCTTAACTGTCACTTCTACTTTCTCATCCAGTGTCTGTAATTTTCATTACAAATGTAAAACACTTTCCTTTTTACAGTTACTTTTGTCTCAAATAATTATTTTCTCTCTTTTTATCCCTATTCAAAATATCAACAGCATGACCCTCTAAACAACTTACAACTATATACTGGTCTGCTTGTATACCCCTGGGCATACCTTAAGCTCTACACCATATCAAGCTCAGCAACTTGTACATAAAGTATATGCATTATTTGTTTATTTACCTAGAATATCCACTGGTATTTAAGGTTCAGATAAACAGTTATATGTCAATTATATCTAAATAAAAAAGGTACAGATAAACACAATAAGCTAGTGTTATCTTTATATAGTATTTAATCATTGGTCTGATTGCTCCAAAATAAAGGGAGAATTATTTTGTCCTCAATTGTTGATCATAATTCCTTTATAATACACATTCAATATAATACATACTCAACACAAGCAAAACTTTACTTCCCCTAATTTACTTTTATGCCTCCCATAATTTAGCACTACTACTAATCTATAGCAGTGGGTATCAAGAAACAAACACTGGAAAATAATCCCCTCACAGACAAACATACACATAGTCCTGAGTGGTCCTACAAATGATTTTTCCAATTTTCTCTTTAAAAGCAATAATAGTGCTACAGCATCACAGTACTGAAAATGAGTGACCTACTGACATAGAAGCTGTGCCTTCTGTGGATACTTTGTGAGTCTGAAATTGATTTTCTTCATTTTAGCCTGTGAGGGGTGTAGACATTACCCATCATCAGAGTGAGTAGTGGCACTAACAGAACACATTAAAGAAACAACAACTGTAAGAAAGTCAGAAGCAATAGTTCTAGGATCACTTCCCCAGCAAAAAAGAACTGGCTGTTTGCACCCGCTATGCTGTTTCTTAAAACACTATATCTATATTCTGATAGATGTTGTATTTTTGTTGACAAACAAAGTCTAATGCATAGCTTGCATAGAAACTTGAGTGGTAGTTTTCAAAATGTGAGTATGTTTGCACTCAATCTGAATTTTTAATCTGAATTTTTATTTGCCTAGACTCTGGTCAAATAAATATGTTCTAATATTACCCTACATGTGAGCAGATTCCCTTTTACGCAAATACCTATAATCACATAATGGCCTTAACTCCATGTCCTACCAGGTAGCCTATAAATATAATGCTTTGTTGATTTGATTATAATGAATTCCATACAGAAAAGTAAAATCCCAGTTTACATATTCATGTTCATAAGCAGATGAATGAATAAACAAAATGTGATATATGTATACAGTGGAATATTATTCAGCCTTGAAAAAGGAGAGAAATTCTGACAGATGCTACAAAATAGATGAACCTTGAAGACATCAGTGCTATGTAAAATATGCCAGTCACAAAAGGAAAAATATTGCGTGATTCCACTTATATATCTAGAGCAGTAAAATTCACAGAGACAGAAAGTGAAATGGTGGTTGCCAGGGGCTGGGAGAGGGGGAAGTAAGGAGTTATTATTTAATGGGTACAGAGTTTCAGTTTCACAAGTTGAAAAAACTTCTGGTGATGTTTGCACAAAAATGCAAATGTACTTCATGCCACTGAACCATATATTTTAAAGTGGTTAAAATGGTAAATTTTATGTTAGGTATATGTAACCAAAATTTTAATTTATTATTAAAATTTGTAGAACTTCATGTAGGAGTAAATCTGTGAAGTACTACAGGTACAGTTCATAAACAAGAATGATTATGTACTGTTTGGGGTGAAGGTGGAGATCAGGAAAGGCTGATGAAGGACTTAGCATCCCACTAAACATTAAAGATAGATGATATTTAAACAGGGGAAGGTAGGAATATATGAGCATATTTGTGAAAAAATAACACTGGAATAGTCACATTAGGTTACAACGGAAGTTCTTAAAACTTTTTTCTCTCAGGTCACCTTTATACTTTTAAAAATTAACAAGAATCCTCTTCCCTCACAAAAAAAGCTTCTGCTTAAGTGGATGATCTCTTTCTATGAGTACTTTATTAGCTATTAAACTGAGGGACTTTTAAATCACAGGAATAGACAAGTACATATTCCATTCCTTATCAGAACAATGACGTCGATTGTCATTTAGCCTCTAGAAAACTCTATTGCATATTCACAAGAGAGGATGAAAAGAGTGAAAAAGAAAAATGAGATCTTAATATTAGCGTGAAAATAATTTTGATTTAACAGTCACCATAAAAGGTCTTAGATTCCCTAGACCATACTTTAAGAATTTCTCAGTTACAGAATGGAAAAGATGGCAGAAGAATAAATACAGAGAGCCAGAATATGCCTGATTTTACTGAAGGCCAAGCTAGAGATTTTAAAACAGAAAAATATTAAAGATTTTTATACAAAGCAATTACATGGTGGTGAGCTGACTTTATAAGGATTCATTCAGAAAGACAGAAATGGGTGCAGAGGTATAGGAAGGCAATCTAGAGTCCAGTTAGAAGCCTATAAAATAATTTACCAGGGGCAAGTAATTAGTACATGGGGACAGTGCTGGAAGAAAGAAGAAAACAAAAGCATCTTAAAGGAGCCACAGAAGTTACAGAAAAAAAATCAAGAGATAATGTAGATGGTATAGTTTTAGACAGCGATACTGCCCAAAGCAATATACAGATTCAGTGTAATCCCTGTCAAAATTACAAAGGTATTTTTCACATAAATATAACAAACAATCCAACATTTGTATGGAACCACAAAAGACCTTGAATAGCCAAAGCAACCTTCAGAAAGAAGAACAAAGCTGGAGACATCATGCTCCCTGATTTCAAACTATATTACAAAGCTACAGTAATTAAAACAGTATGGTATTGTCATAAAAATAGACACATAGATCACTGGAAGTAAATAGAGAGCCTAGAAATAAACCCACACATATATGGCCAACTAATTTATGACAAAGGAGCCAAGAATATACAATGAGGAAAGGGCAGCCTCTTCAATAAATGGTGTTGGGAATATTGAACAGCCACATGCAAAAGAATGAAACTAAACCAACATCTTCTACCATACATAAAAATTAACTCAGAATGGATTAAAGGCTTGAATATAAGACCTGAAACCATAAAACTCCTAGAAGAAAATGTAAGCAGTAAGCTCCTTGACATAGTTCTTGGTCTTTATTTTTTCAATCTGACACCAAAAGCAAAAGCAACAAAGGCAAAAAAAAAAAAAAAAAAAGTGGAACCACATCAAACTGAAAAGTTCCTGCACAGCAAAGGAAACCGACAACAAAATGAAAAGGAAACATACCACATGGGAGAAAATAATTGCAAATCATGTATCTGATAAGGAGCTAATATCCAAAATATGCAAAGAACTCATATAACTCAAAAGCAAAAAAAAAATTTGATGTCAAAAATGGTCAGAACGGGGCTTCCCTGGTGGCGCAGTGGTTGAGAATCTGCCTGCCAATGCAGGGCACACAGGTTCGAGCCCTGGTCTGGGAGGATCCCACGTGCCGCGGAGCAACTAGGCCCGTGAGCCACAACTACTGAGCCTGCGCGTCTGGAGCCTGTGCTCCGCAACAACAGAGGCCACGATAGTGAGAGGCCCGCGCACCGTGATGAAGAGTAGCCCCCACTTGCCACAACTGGAGAAGGCCCTCACACAGAAACGAAGACCCAACACAGCCATAAATAAAATAAATAAACATTTAAAAAAAAAAATGGTCAGAAGATCTGAATAGACATTTTTTCCAAAGAACACATACAGATGGCCAACAGGTACATGAAAAAATGTTCAGCATCATTAATCATCAGTGAAATGCAAATCAAAACCACAATGTGATATCACCTCACACAAGTGTTGGCAAGGATATGGAGAAAAGGGAACCCTTGTGCACTGTTAATGAGAATGTAAATTGGTGCAACCACTGTGGAAAAGAATATGGAGGTTCCTCAAAAAATTAAAAATAGAACCATATTATCCAGCAATTCCAATTCTAGGTATTTATCGAAGAAAATGAAAACACTAGTTCGAAAAGATATATGCACTCCATATCCACTGCAGCAATATTTACAATAGCCAAGATATGGAAACAACCTAAGTGTCCACAGATGAATGAATGGATAAAGAAATTGTGGTATATAGACACTGTGGAATATTATTCAGCCATAAAAATTGAAATCTTGCCATTTGTGAAAACATGGATAGAACTGGAGGGTATTATGCTTAGTGAAATGAGGCAGACATAGAAGGACAAATATTATATGATCTCCCTTCTATGTGGAATCTTAAAAACAAGCAAACAAACAAAAATCCAAACTCATAGACACAGATAACAGATTGGTGGTTGCAAAAGGCAGGGGTGGAAGGTGGGAAAAATGGGTAAACTGTTTTTTTACTTTAAATAAGTTGAATTTATAAAAAAGAACACATAATAAATGTCAATATTAATGAATATTTTGATAAAAGGAATGAAACTAACAATTTCCTAATTTAGTTACAACTTTTGCTCTCCTTTTAAAAAGTCAAATTTTTCTATTTCACAGACTCCCTATGTAAATTTACTAGAGATCAAGAATTGATCAATTTGAAAACCACTTACATTGCTCAATTACTTCTAAAATAGTAGGTAGTAAACCTGCAATTACTTTATGACTTAGTCTTCAAATATTAGTTTAAAAAAAAACAGGGAAGAGAAAATGACAGAGATTGAAACCTCAGGATTCCAACTGGAATGCTAATAAGATAGTTTCTCAGGGGGACAACAAATAAAGGTTTATACTAGATCCACATTATCCAATATAGGTAGTCTGTACCCACATGTGATTATTTAAATTTATTAAAATAAAATTTAAAATTCAGTTATTTAATGGCATTAACCAGAGTTCAAATGTTCAATAACCATGTGCAGCTAGTAGCAACCACACTGAATAATGTAATATTGAACCCTTCCATCATAACAGTAAGTTCTATTGGACATAGATGCCTTAGATGCATTTATTAGAAGGGTGGGAAATAATGCATTATATAGTACCTTGTTACTGTGTATTCACTACGCATCGGACAGTGTACTAAATAAACACTTCACAATGATTGTATTCAGTCCTCACAATGATCTTTTGAGATAGGTTCTATTATATTTCCATTTTACAAATGACAAAACAGATTAAGAGAGACAAATAACCTGTTTCAGATCACTCTGTAGCAGAGACAAGCTTGAACCCCAGGACTTTCTGACCCCAAGGACAGAAAATGAGGAAAAAGAACAATCTTTTGAAAGTGATAATATCCTGGTAATTTGAAGATAAATTGTATTTACTTTGGATAATCAGAATACTATGAAATACATGAAAGTAACTAGAGTGGAAGGCTAGGTGAACAAATATAATTTATATTTAATGGAAATAAAGTATCTATGTAATATTAAAGTACCAACTTGAAACGTTTTAAATTAGAAAGTGTTAAAAGTTATCATAGCAATTTTAACTCACCCACCTTACTTTGTGAGTTCCAATCAGGTGGGAAAGTTATTATTGCCATGGAAACCACCATAATACTACTACTTTACACTTGTGTAACACCTTTCATCTGATGAGCTCAAAGATACTTATAACATTAATTAATAGTTCTTTTATTGAAAGTGCATCAAAATTTATCTAATAGCATACAACAACAATTGCAGATCAAACAAAAGGAAACTTCACTGCTCTCTAATGGATTCACATAGATTATACACCATCTCCTACTATTTAAAAAGAAAGACAGAGAGACAGTAATCTTACACAGACATTCACCTTCTTGTTTCTTCTACCAAGCTGAAAACCATCTCCTATTGTTTTATTGTCAAAAATATGCAGCTCTTCTTCCACCCACTCTTTAATTTCTTTCTTCGTGTGTTCAGCTAATTGCCTGGGAATGTCTTTTAAAATGCCATTACACAAACTAACCTGTGCAGCTCTAACCACTAAGATATTCACAAGTACAAATCTTGTTCTTTCTTTAAAAGATATACGACCTCATTTTAAATTAGGAGGAATAAAACTAAAATCTGAAGGTTTTGGGGTATGTAATTAAAAGTTTGAAAACTAAAAATAAAAAATCCTTAGCTGTTCATAGTGATTTGTTCTTAAGCTATTAAAAATAAAGCAAATATTTGTTTCAACATTCTAAAAATATATAATAATACTAAGCTAGAAAACTTAGGTCAGTGAAATGGTCTGTTTAGTATAGTATTTTGTTTTTAATAGAGTTGCCAAAGGATATTTTATATGATTACAAGTTCTTAGATGATTTTATGAAGTTTGCTTCAAAGGTAAAGGTAACAACAACAACAACAAAAAGTAAAGGTAACTTGCCTCCATTAACTAACTAGGATCTGTCACTTACAAACGTAGGCAAACAGCTTTAGAACCTGTTTATATTCCACAAGACCATCCCTGATTCAACAGAGCAGAGAAATAGACTTTTCATGGGAGAAGTTTTCAGGTCACATGGTAAAAAGCATTCAAGGATGGGAGGACTCTGTGGCCATTTTTTTTGTAACTTACCTTAAATAGAACTCTTTCTAAGATGGATTATGTTCAGACTTTTTATAAATGATAATTCAGAATCTGCTGACTCAAGATTATTGTTCGGAAAATCCATCAATAACAAGGCCATCATTTTACAATTCAGCATTTTAAGCGTCGTCTTTTCTCAACGTCAGGTTTCCAGCTATTATCAAACTGCTCCTGCCTTAATGATCCTATCCTTTTCTTCCCTAGTAATCCTATTCTCCCAACATATACAAATGTAACTTGGTTTTCCTGGTGAAAACTTGTTTCATGACTGAGAAACCATACAGCACAAAAGCTGTTTGTCATATATCCTCTAAATGAAGGCTGAATTAAGAATTTAGTAGGTACCTCTGAGACTCAAACATCTTTCTCTGGTTACTATTATGTTCTGGCTATATCTTTCATTTCTAGTCAAAAAATCACTTTATATTAAGGTGATATTATGAAGAATTCCTCTAGAGATTTTTTCTTAATCTCAGAAACCAAATCTGTTTTAAAATATTAGGTCACTGAATATGATTGACCCAAAACAGAATTTTTTAAATAGCCTGTTTTGGTGTAAAGAGCTTTAATATATCTTGGAATAATTATTCTTTTTGTGAACGAGTTTGCCTAAAATACTTGTTAAACAGCTGTTGAGTTTTGAACTCTGTTGCTATTCATCAATAACTTTTCACCCTCATTTGTATTCTTCCAGTTATTCTACTTCTACTGTTCATCGGGTGAAATGGTCATCAAAATGTAATAAGTTGATCAAAGAGTCTCAGATATTACTTTAGAACAGGCTTAGTCCTTTTACTGAAAGACGCGTCTGTATTTGACTTTGTAAAACAATAAATTCAGGAAAAACCCAACTGGGATCTCTAACATACTCCTCTACAATATATAAATTTTATACTAAATAAGACTATAATATTCTCCCCTTCAAATGGAAGCCACATTCCCATAGGAAATGAGATACTAAACTATTAATAGCTTACCCAGGCTTTCTCTGCCTACTATGGAACCACAGACTTCATCACAGTCTAAGCACTGTAAAACAATACAGTTTATATTCATATAAGTGAAACTCTCTAGGTGTTCTTCAGCTAGTCTACGACTCAATGTTTCTGATGTTTTTAAGACAGAAAACTTCTTCACATTCAACCTGAGAAAAAGACAGTGTCAAACTCCACTTAAAAGTCAAAAAATATTGTCATAAGCACTGCCATAAGGTTTGTAATATTTTAAAATGTTATGGCAGCAAACTGAATAGTTATGATAAGTAAAACTACTGACAGTTTCTTTTTTTAATTTTGGAATGTGCACATTGACACTGTCTTTTTTGCTATCTTGAGATCCTTTCTTTCATTGCCTCATACAGTTCTGGTATATTTGGGCCATTACAGAACTCCAATACCAGCCTAGGCAACTGCTGTTTCCCTATGCTCACTCTTGAAGAAATGGTTCTATAATACTGTATTTCTTTGTCAACAGATAATTGGCATAATTGGTCAAGCCCTGGCCTTCTGTTCCTGCTTTGTACAAGGACATTAATTGATCATAAAATATCCACCAAATACATTATAATAAGACGACTAAGACAAATAAGACTCCAGCAAATTCTATTGTTTCTACCTTGAAAATGCAAGCTCTTAAATTACCATCCACCACTACCTCTACTACTACCATCTAGGTCCAAGCCACCATTATCTCTAATCTGGATTATTATGTTCGCTTCCCAAATAGTCTTTTTTTTTTTCTCTCTTGCCCCTATTGACTACTCTCAACACAGCAGCTGCTGTGATGATATTAACACAAAAGTTAAATCATGTTTCAAAACCCCTCTTCTCCAATTGAAACAATAGCTTTCATTTTAAGGGGTTAAAAACCAAAGCACTTGCAATTGTCTAGAAATTCTCATAGGGTTTGGCTCTTCTCTTTCCCTGCCTTCATTTCCTACCACTCTTGTTTCTCTTATGCACTGGGCTCTAGCCATGCGGGCCTCCTTGTTGTTCTTTAAGCATAAAAAGCATGCTCCTACCTAAGGGAATCTGTTCTTGCTACTCTACTTCCCTGGAATATTTTTTCCCAAGATATCAGCGTATCTGGTTGGCTCACTTCCCTCATGACTCTGCTCAAATGTGACTCTATTAGAAGATCTTCTTTGGTTACTCCATATATAATGGTAAATACCACTCTTCTCCAACCCAGGCACTCCTTTCCCCCCGACCCCATATTACTATCTGACAACGCACACAAATACATAAGTCGCATATTTAGCAGGGACTTTGTCTTGTTCACTGCTGTATCCCCAGTGCCAAGAAGAGTGCCTGGAACACAATAAATATTTTTGAATGATGAACTGGATAAAGTTTGAATACATCCTGTTTCAGCTGTTGGACTTTGGAAAAAACATTTAGCCCCTCTGTGGCTCAGTTTACTCACTGTAAATTGGAAATGTTAATAATGAGTAATAATAATAATAGCCCTGTTTAGCTGTTGTGAGGATAAAAACAGTTAATACATATAACATGCTTAGAACATTGCCTGGCACAAAATAAGCGTTACATTAAGTTTTAGCTACTGCTAATTTTCATAAGCGTATAAAGTCAAATCCACATAGCTGTAGTCTTTACTGGGGACAAGGATAGACTTGAAAAATAAGCTGATTCAATATTTTCCTTTTCCTTCTTTTATCCCTATATTTTTGTTGATATTTATTTTAAAAACCCAGTTGCAACTAATAGTAAGCAGAAACTCACATGTTCTGAATTAAATGGCAACAACAAATTTTCCAGGCACAAAGAAACTGTAATCTGAATGACCATGCACTGACTTTTCTTTCAGTTTTATTTTTATCCCAGGTACTTCCAAAAGTTTTAAGATAGACTCTGCATTCTTTCACTCCTTCCAACTATTATTATATCTCCTACATGCTAGGCACTATACAATGATTGGAAAGCCAAGATATTCCTCTATTCTCAAAGAGCTTCTAGCCTAGGAGTGAACTGAAAACGTGGAAAACAAGTAAAACATCAACTGCAATGGGTACCATGTTAGAATCATGCTCAGTGGACATGAGACCACCATTCATTCTGGGACTCAGGAAAGGTTTGTCAAGGAGGAGGCAAGGTGCCACTGAGAAGAGTACTGCTAGACAGAAGTGTGACTCACTCAGGCAGTAGCAAAAGGGATGGAGAGTAGAGGGAGGTGATACAAGAAGTTTTAAAGAAATAGAATAAATAAGACTTTGTCACTAACTGGGCATGTGGAAATAAAAGAAAAACAAAGACAGCTTAGCACGCATATGTCTGACTTGGGCAGATGATGTTGCCATTCCCAAGATAAGCATCAGAAGAGAAGAAGATCTGGGGTAAAAGATGATGGATTACCACTTTTACCAGGTTGAATTTTACATGTCTGTGAGATATTACGGTATAAGAGGTATGTTGGTAGATAATGAGATACTCTGATGGAGAGCTTTTTAAAAAGTTCTGGATTATAAATATAGATTTGCAAGTTTCTGAAATATAATCAGAGATAAAATAAGTATACTAAGAACAAAACCATATTACATAGAATATATGGAAGAAAACGATATCTCAAATCCTGTTTGAGCAAAGCTGTAGCTTTAGAATTCTGAAAGGAATTTATCATGAGATTATTTTATAAAACACAGTGATCAATAAAAAAAATGATACCTTGAAGACAACTTTACACAAAAGTTACACGATTCCAAATATGCCTTTCAACAACGCATGGAAAAAGCCACGTGTGAAATACTCAAGTAGACTTCTGAAAAGACAGTTCCACATGATATGATACAGTACACCATAATTTTAAAAAATAAAGTGTGGATAACTTACTGAAAGTGTAATTAACATATCTACTGCACCCTACCTCTCAAGTATCTGGTACCTCCGTCTACCTTTACAAAGTTACCTAATTATGAAGACAATTCATTCAAAAAGTGTTCTAAAAGGAATCTTGCAAAAAGCACAAGTTTTAGGAGTAAGACAAGAATTTAAGTCCTGGCCTTGATGCTTATCAGCTGTGTGACCTGAATCCTTGGTACTTAGAACTATGTCTAGTTATAAGGGCTCAATAAATATTTCTTAAATAAATTAAATGAATGAGTTAGGACTTCTTTGAAAATTAGTTTCTTTAAACATAAAATGGGCCTACTGGGGCTTCCCTGGTGGCACAGTGGTTAAGAATATGCCTGCCAATGCAGGGAACATGGGCTCGAGCCCTGGTCCAGGAAGATCCCACGTGCCACAGAGCAACTAAGCCCATGCGCTACAACTACTAACCCTGCGCTCTAGAGCCTGCGAGCCACAACTACTGAGCCAGCATGCCACAACTACTGAAGCCCACGTGCCTAGAGCCTGTGCTCTGCAACAAGAGAAGCCACTGTAATGAGAAGCCCGTGCACCACAACGAAGAGTAGCCCCCGCTTGCTGCAACTAGAGAAGACCTGCGTGCAGCAATGAAGACCCAATGCAGCCAAAAAATAAATAAATAAAATAAAATTTTAAAAAATACTTTAAAATAAAATAAAATAAAATGGACCCACTAACTCATAAGCCCCCAAATTCCTTAAGTTTGTAGTAAAGTATAAATAACATATATAAAGCCCTGTAAAGTATCCGGCCAATAAATTAATAAATTGTGCTTCTCTTTATGTTTCCTTAACTTTTTTTAATGGTTTAAAGATGACACCTGAAGAAGAATCTAGGTGTGCTTTAAAAAATGGAGAAGTACATTACTAAATGGAATAAGTCCAAGATTTTAAGATTGCTAAGGATCTTTTTTTTTGTTCACTACTTTACCCCTAGTATAAAGAGTCAATAAATTTTTGTTAAATAAGTTGATTAAAAGATGCTTTGAAGACAACTCTCACTTAAAGTGGTAATTTAGCTTGACTGGAAAAAAAAAAGCTTGTTTAACTTGAAGGATATACTTTGTAGTCAGTGGAAGCAACTTTGGCTTCTACTGTCTATTATTTCAAATCCATCATGTCACTGTACCTGTGTAGATATGTTCAATGAATCTTCAAACCATCTTTATACCTTTTTTAATGCCAGAGGGCAATCACTTTTATATTCTGTCTGTGAATAGCTCATATCTGTGTTCTTGACTCATTCTTACAGTTCTTCTACAATAACCCTTTAGCACAGTTTTGTCCCAACGTGTTTCCGAATATGAAAACGAAATACTTCTACAGTGAGAAAATAAAATAAAGTTTAGAATGTTAAACCCTTTTTTCCTGCATCCTTTTTAATAGAATAAATCTCATACACTAATAAAACTTTTAAGTGTATAAATATTATTCACCTATATATTTGTAGGTCTTTTTATAAAGATGAAACAGAAAATCTTTCAGTTACAAAACTCATGTGGCAGATTCAGTATTATAAATAATATGCATTTTTATTTGTAAGATGATTTATTTTGAAAAAGCAGTGAGGAAACTACTAAAATGTCAAGTAAATGAACAATCGAGAGACAACAGTCATATTTTAAGTGTCAAAAAAAGAGCTATGGTTAACCATTATTGTCCCTCTATTTCTTTTACATAACATTGGCTATTGGATATGTTTGGCTGGGTATATGGATATTCACAGCTTCTTCAACTCTAAAAGTTTTAGAGGATAGGAACAAAACATCAACATATTTCATATATGCTGAAATTGCCAGCTCTTCCATGGAAAATTGCCTATGTATTTCCTGCATTCACCTTCTATTTTTCTCATTCTTTTTATAAAGAGGTATGAATACAGTATCCATATATTCATTCACTCACTCTCTAAATATCTGAGCATAAATTATGTTCAAGGCACTGTGGAATTCACTTTGCAGAGTGAAAGAAAACAGGAAGGCAATGTTAATGTCAGAGTAGAAACAAAGGCAAGGAGACAAACTAGACCAAGAGGGTAAATAAAAGGTACATTCCATAATGAAAAAATAATGATCATGAACCTTTTTAAAATGAATAAAATAGAGTGTATGTATAAGGAAAACTGTCAGAAATGCAAAGAAAAACTGACAGAAACACAAGATTTTAGGAAGATTTTAACATGCCTGTTTATCAGCTGTATTAGCATGAATAAAATCAAATGTATTAGCATGAATAAAAATATTTGATAAATAGAAATAAGAGTAAAAGGTATAACAAAATTGAATTTATGTGTATGTACATATATATAATCTGTATCAAAAGTCCTGTCCTTTATGGAATATACTACACTGACTAGCATTCATACTTTTATAATATTGACCATATCATAGGACACTGAGAAAATTTCAACAAATTTCAAAAACTAGATTGCATGGGCCAAATATATATATATATATCACAGGGAGAAAAAAAAAAAAGAAAAATGCTCAACCAGTTGAAAATTATATTTTCCTAAATAATTTGGGGGCGTAAAAGGAAAGCAGAACTGTTCAGCCATCAGGAGCCTAAGGAAACATAATAACTAAATTTAGTGTGTTATTCTGGATGCAGTATCCAGAAAAACGACATTAGGCAAAAACTAAGGAAATATGTATAACATATAAACTTTAGCTAATAATAATATATCAACATTAGTTCATGAATTGTGACAAATATACCATACTAATGTCATACAATAATAATAGGGGAAATTGAGTGTGTGGGGGGTTGGAGGGTATACAGAAACTATCTGTACAATTTCTCTATTTTTCAGTCAACTTAAAACAAAAAGTTTATTTCGAAAAGGAAATCAGGTGAGTTAGAACATAATGGAAACAAAAATGTTATGCATGAAACTTCCTAGAAACAGAAAATACCATTGCTATATTGAAAATGTTCTAGAGACTAAGAAAGGATGGCATATGGCCTAATTTATTATATGAAAAATACCTAAATACTGAAATTTGTCAATTGTCCTCTCTCACCACCTCCTGCAAAACAAACACAAAAGGCTCTTTATCCTGGTCTAGAAGGTCACACTTCGTCTGTTTCATGGACTCCTCCTGGCTCACTAAATAGTTACCTTGGCCTTCTTATGGTTGTCCAAACATATCAAAAGAGCTTAATCTCTCCTCAGAACTTCTCTTTCACACACACACAGAGAAATTTCCAAGAAAAGAAGGAATAAATAATAAAACAGAACATTATTTTCCGTAGGTCCTTAGCAACACAACCTGGAAAGGGAAAGGAAATACTACTATTACTTTCATACAATATAATTTTTATTTGTAAATCTGAAGAGAATACACTGACAAAAACTTAGAACAAATAGAAGATCAGTAGGTAGTAAGATAAACCTATAAAGTCCTACAGCTCTTCTGAAAGCCAACAATTGGTTCAAAAACATAACACAAAAAAGGTCCCAATCTTAACAACCTCCTCCTTACATTAAAAAAAAATACTCTCACACTCCCACTCCAGGCACTAGCCAGAGCATGAAGGTGACCTATTGGACACACAAAGATGTTCAGGGTAATCATCCTGGTCGCTTATTTCAAACCTACACCTCCTTTAATCTGGTTTCTGTCCTGTCCCTGATTTGGAGCTCTGTCCCCCTTTACTATCCCTCTCCTTTCCCTTAAACCTCACCTTCGTTTTTGTTTTCTCAAATGCTTTTTATCGTCAGTGTGCTGGGCTATCTCCTTCTAGTTTTGTATGTTTCACTGGGTCATGATGAACACCTTGAGACTAAACCCTTAGTCCTAGCCCCAGACAGCACATACCTGGCCCACCTCATTCCACTGAGGAAATCAAAGAATCACTATAGTGTGGTATAGATAAATATAAAAAGGACTGGCACAATGCCCAGCCAAGAATAGAATGTGCCTGACAAAAGTTAGTGGAATCTCAATCTGAATGACTTTCAAATTTCTGTACCCAGAACAGGATTCTCTTCTGAGTTTGACGCCTGCAATTTTACATAGGTGCTGGATATTCCCATCTAGGAGGCCTATCGAACCACAAACTTTACAAGTCCAAGGTCAATTGTATTAGGCAGTAGGTTTCTACTTATAAGTAGAAGAAACCAGCTTGAGCTAATTTAAGTACAAAAGAGGACTTAATTATAGGAATTCAGAAATAGGAATGTAGCCACCCCTCAAGAAGTATAAGAGCAGAGAGTATGTTCCCTCTCTCTTTTCCTGTCTGTTTCTCTTTGCACATCTGCTTCAATCTTCTTACTAAAGAGTAACTTTCTAGCAAGGTTATCAGTCCACAAAGTAAGTGGATTAAAGGATTAAAGGATTAAAGGAAACTGTCAGCTCTCAAACTCACATTGTAAGGAAGGGTCCCAGCTATAAATATATTGACCCTGCTTGTCCCAATCTTTAATTCTGGAAGCTGACCTCTAGTCCAATCAAAAATGGCCATGGGGATAGGGTCAAATTATAAATTTGACTTAAGATTCCACCTCTGTAGAAGTGAGGGTATGTGCGTGATAGGGGCAAATTATAGAAGGGATTGTGAGCTGAGCAGACATCCTAATCGGTATACCGTGCATAATCCCAAACTAAATCCCAAACTAAATGTTTGTATCCTAAACTAAACTACCCATCCCAAACTACTTCTCAAAGTTTATTAATAAAACTTTCATTTTTTTTCTGGTAACCTAGGTTTAAATATCTTTCCTATCAGGGAAATCATCTTTCATATCTTTCATTGTTCCTTCCAACCAATGACCTACAGAGGCTGGAATTTTCAAGTTACCTCCTTTCACCCCCATCCCCACTGCCCTGATTCCAGGATAGCCCCATTGTTTCTTCATCTAAATTTCTCCAATAGTCTTACAAAAGGTTCTCCTGACTCCATACTTTCTCTGCTCCATGACTGAAGCTTCATGGGTCGAGAACAAGCTAAAAGATAGTACTGGAGAGCCACACAGGAGCCAAATCACCTATAAATTTGTATAAATTGGAATAAGGACATTGTGTGTTGTATTAAATACACTGGGAGGCCACTGGAAGATTTCATGGGAGGCATGGGAGTGATTTTAGTTGTGGGGAAGAATGGAAGCAGGGAGAGCAGTACTGAGATTAACACTGGCAGCTTGGATTGGGCAGACAGTAATGGAGGTCATCTAATTATGTCATTCCCTATTTTAAGTCCTGTAATGGGTTCCCATTACCTATAGAATAAAATAAAAATTTTAACATGGCTCCAAATCTCCTTTTTCAGTTTTATTTCCTATCATGCCACTCTATATCATGCCCAACATTATAACCACACTAGATTTCTCATAAATCTTGAGCTCACCATGCATTTTCACACATTTTTAGATGTGTGTTCACAACATTAACATAGCCTACAATGCCTTTCTCAACATTTTATGGCAGTAAAAATCCCACTCATATCAAGGGCAATACCTCTGTCACACCACCTGTGGAGCTTTCCACTACTCTGTCCAATAGAATTAATTCTTTAGCCTTCTGTAATCCCATAGCTTTGTGTACATCTTAAGGGCAGTATTTTTAACATAGTAATAATTTGCGTAGTTAATCCTTTACCTAATTTGATTTTGGCTCCTTGAGGGGAGAAAGTAAGTATTATTCATCATCTGTAACCTGCCTGGCATACTTACAGTAGATATTCAAAAAATCTTTTACTCAATGAACATATGGAACAAAAATAAAGGAATATAAACATCCTTTCCTCCTAAATTAGAATGAAAGCTCTTAGAAGGCAGAGAATATCTTATATGTGTATTACTTTTGCATTTAAGTTAGTAAAAGTGGACATAAGAAATACTTGGTTGTGGTAATAAAATGTAAAAACTGAATTTGTTATCAACTCTATTCTATGATAAATAGACAACCATTTGTGTCATCAGAATACCATAAATGCATTAGAAATTCAAGGAGAATTAATTCCAGATTCATGGATCACATTTTATCTAATTTCTATTACTTATTAACAAAATCATAAAATCCTATGGAAGGAGTTATAAAGGTCCAATCTAGAAATATCTGAAATATCTGAAATCTTTATACGATTAATGAAAAAACCTAAGAGTTGCCAATAACTCGCAGAAGAAAAATCAATAAGCATCTTAAATATTAAATGTAGAAATAAGACAAATACTGAAGTGGTGTTAACAGTGATATAAATATTCATGCAACATATCTGCCTAGAAAGTCCTGAATCATCAGTTATCCAAATAAAATTTAAAGAAAAAAATCAACTTTAAAGAAAGTGGAGGGCTTCCTTGGTGGCGCAGTGGTTGAGAATCTGCCTGCCAAAGCAGGGGACACGGGTTCGAGCCCTGGTCTGGGAAGATCCCACATGCCGCGGAGCAGCTAGGCCCGTGAGCCACAATTACTGAGCCTGCGCTTCTGGAGCCTGTTCTCCGCAACGGGAGAGGCCACGACAGTGAGAGGCCCGCGCACCGCGATGAAGAGTGGCCCCCGCTTGCCGCAACTAGAGAAAAGCCCTGGCACAGAAACGAAGACCCAACACAGCAATCAATCAATCAATCAATCAATCAATCACTCAATCAATCAATCAATCAATCAATCAATCAATAAATAAATAAATAAAATTAAAAAAAAAAAAAAGAGAAAGTGGAAATGAGTAAGATCAGTCTAAAAGTCATTACTTCCTGGGAAGAGCAGTTTAAACTTTGAAAGAAGGCTGTTTTTTAAATAACTCTTTTTAGTAATATTTACAACAAAATTAGGTATAGTTCTTAGAGCTATCATGTAAACAATTTTCTCCTCTAACTAGAATAATAAATGATTAAAACAATTCCCATAACAACCCTTCATATAATGATGCATACAATACCCATGAAATAAAGAATATGTTTTAAAAGAAACAAACAAAATATAATGAAACAATGCATGGTTTTTATATTTTGAAGAAAATTCTCAAGGAAAAGACATTTCAGAGTGTGTATCCACATTTTGTGAATTTATTATTCTATTGATGAAAAGTCTGTACTTATAAAATGCAAATATTTCAGTACATGATATGAAACAAATATGAAGCAAATATAGTAAAATATGACTAATATAAGGAAATGAATGTACTTTAGAATTTGAAGGGAAATTATTTGTAATCATAGGCTATACAGAAATGAAGTAGAGGTTTCCTACAAAAAAAAGTAAAACATATAATTCTTCTCAGTGCTATTGTTTCCTTTCCTTTGCTTCTACAAAAGCAAGGAATACAATACATCTTTTAGCATTTACTAAGGTAATAAATAGGACAATCCCAACACTGATCATGTGAATATTTCATGAAGGAGGCTTGAGTATGGTAAAAGATAAAATGCTGCATCTGTCTTCATACTAGATCGTTCTTTGAAGGTGAACAGTTGTTCTAAGCTCTTGCCTATTTCTGGCAAAACACACGTTAAGTACATTTTGTTTTCCAAATCAGGCATGCCATATACAGACATAGACAGACATAAAAAGTTCCACATGAATGTCACAAAATACAGAATATGTTTTAAATAAAACTTTTTACTTAGACCAGACCTTAGAACCCCATGCGGAAGAATGGTTCCTTGTAGAAGACTTCTGGAGAGATCTTTTCTTTTTTTTCTTTAATTTTTTTTTTTTTTTTACTTCTCAAACCAAAATGCTCATGTAACTTTGGTAATATGATGAAATCTTTTAATTATTTTATTTACACTTTTTTTGGCTGAGTAGGCAATCTCAGTTCCTGAAATTCCCGCTAGCACTTTACATTCACTGGTGTGGCACTGGGTGATGAAGAGGGGGTCTAAAAGCAGCTGTCTTCCACCCACATTTCAACATAACCAAATACTCAATTTCTTCTGCAGATGCTTTTTCTTAAACCAGTGTATATCAAAACCAACTGCCACCACATTTAATACATGAACATTTTCTACCAAAACAAATAAAAATACTATATATGCATAAGACACATAAAAAGGGAAGAGGAGCTCACAAAAGTTTTTGACATGAAGCAAAACCTTCAACACAAATTTGCAGGGACTTTACAAAAACTAGCAATAAAAAAAACCCTGTTATCTACACATTTACTGCTTGAAACTCATGACATCTGTCCTTATGATAAAAGACATCTCAAAGAAATTATTTGTTCTAATGCAAAATATTTTGCTACATTCCAAAGAAATATCTGGCAGAATTAGTAACAATATAATATGGCAATTTATTTACTAGATGTTAACACTTTTGAATGATAAAACAAATGAAATAGATGGAACTCCAAAAATATAGAACTTGATTCTCCTTCACTTTTAAAAAGTAAACAAAGAAAGAGTTGCTGTAATACTGTTTCATTTGTGATAGTAGATTAATCAGTCAATTCACCTAACCATTAGGAAATAGCCACTAAGTACTAATTTTTGCCCAGCATTTTCACAGAATTAAAAGTTTGAAAACCTGCATTTTGGACCATAAATACTAAGTTTCTAAAGGATGCTATAAGACGATTTCTTAGAGCAGTTTTAAGGTACAGAGATTTCTCATATGCTCCCTATCCCCACACATGCATAGTCTCAACCATTATCAACACTCCAAACCAGAGTGGTATATTTGTTACAATAAAGGAACCTACATTGACACATCATTATCATGCAGAATCCACAGTTTACATTAGGGTTAGTTTATACGCTGTTGTTCATTCTAAGAGTTTGGACAAATTTATAATTAACATGTATCTGTTATAGTATCAGACAGAGCAGTTACACTGCCCTAAAAATCCTCTGTGTTCTGCCTATTCATCCCTCTCCCCCCACCAACCCCTGGTAATCACTAATCTTTTTAACTGTCTTCATGGTTTTACCTTTCCAGATTGTCATATAGTTGGAATCATATAGTTTACAGCCTTTTCAGATTGATTTCTTTTACTTAGTATTATGCATTTAAGTTTATTTCATGTCTTCTCATGGCTTGAGAGCTCATTTCTTTTTAGCACTAATATTCCATCGATTGGATATACCACAGTTTATCTATCCACTCATCAAAAAAAAGACATGTTGATTGCTTCCAAGTTTGAGCAATTATGAATGACACTTTCAAAAACATTTGTGTGCAAGTTTCTGTGTGGACATAAGTTTTCAACTCCTTTGGGTAAATACCAAAGACAGCAATTTTTGGATCAAATGGTAAGTGTTACGTTTAGTATTGTGAGAAACCACCAAACTCTCTTTCAAAGTGGCTGTACCACTTTGCATTCCCAATAGCAATGAATGAGAGTTCAGCTTCTCCATACCCTCATCAGCAGTTGGTGTGGTCAGTGTTCAGGACCACTTGTAATGGTCCTAATAAGCTTGTAGTAGTATCTTTGTTTTAATTTGCATTTCCCTGATGACATTGGTGTGGGGCATTTTTTCATGTGCTTACTTGCCATCTGTATATCTTCACTAGTGAGGTGTCTGTTAAGGTCTTTGGCCCATTTTTTAATTAGGCTGTTTGTTTTCATATTGTTGAGTTTCAAGGGTTCTTTATATGTTTTGGATAATAGTCCTTTCATCAGATATGTATTTGCAAGTCTGTGGCTTCTCTTTTCATTCTCTTGACAGTGTCTTTTATAGAGGAGAAAATTGTAATTTAAATTAATTCCAGCTTATCAATTCTTTCTCTCACAAATCATGCCTTTGGTTTTATGTCTAAGAAGTCATTGTCAAACACATGGTCATTTAGATTTTCTCTGATGTTACTTTCTAGTTTTATAGTTTTGTATTTTACACTTAGGTCTGTGATCCATTTTGAATTAAATTTTGTGAAGGCTGTAAGAACTGTGTCTAGATGCACTTTTTCTGACTGTGCGTGTCCAGTTGTTCCAACACCATTTGTTGAAAAGACTATTTTTCCTCCACTCAATTGCCTTTGCTCCTTTGTCAAAATCAGTTGACTATATTTATATGGGCCAATTTCTAGGGCTCTCTCTTCTGTTCCATTAATCTATTTCCCTATTCTTTTGGCAATACCACAAAGTCTTCATTACTGCAGCTTTATTGTAGTAAATCTTGTAGTCAGGTAGTGTCAGTCCTCCAAATTTGTTTTCAATATTGTGTTGACTATTCTGGATCTTCTGCCTCTCTACATGAACTTTAGAATCAGTTTGTCAATATCCACAAAATAACTTGCTGTGATGTGTGATTGTGCACTGAATCTATGGATACATTTGGGAAGAACTGACATCTGACAGTACTGAGTCTTCTTATCCATGAACATGCAACACCTCTCCATTTATTCAGTTCTTTGACTAACTTCATCAAAGTTTTGTAGATTTCCTCATATAGATCCTATACCTATTTTGTTAGATTTATACCTAAGTATTTCATTTGTGGGGTTCTAATATACATGGTATTGTGGTTTTTAATTTCAAATTCCATGTGTTCACTGCTTCTATATAGGAATGCAATTAACATTTGTATATTACCTTGTATCCTGCAACCTTGCTTTTAGTTGTTCATTAGTTCCACGGGTTCTTTTTAGAAATTTATTCAGATATTCTATATAGATGAGCATGTCATCTGCAAACAAAAAATAGTTTTATTTCCTCCTTCCCAGTCTATATATCTTTCATTTCCTCTTCTTGTTTTATTGCATGATCTAGGACTTGCAGCACAATGTTGAAAAGGAATGATGTCAGAGGTAACATCCTTGCCTTGTTCCTGATCTTAGTGGGAAAGCTTTTAGTTTCTCACCATTAAGTATAATGTTACCTCTATGTTTTTTATAAATGTTCTTTATCAAGATGAGGAAGTTCTTTTCTTACTGAGAGTTTTTATGATGAGCGGATGTTGGATTTTTCATGCTTTTTCTGCATCTACTGATAGGATCATGTGATTTTTCTTCTTTAGCTTGTTGATGTGACGGATTACATTGACTGATTTTCAAATGGTGAAGCAGCCTGGTATGCCTGGGGTAAATCCCACTTGGTCATGGTAAATAATTCTTTTCATACACTGATGGATGCAATTTGCTAATCTTTTGTGAGGATTTTTACACATATGTTCATGAGAAATACTGGTCTGTACTTTTCTTTTGCTGCAATACCTTTGTCTGGTTTTGTACTAGGTAATGGCGGCCTCATAGAGCAATTTGAGAAGTATTCCTTATGCGTCTATCTTGTGAAAAAAATTGTAGAGAATTGGTATAATTTCCTCCTTAAATGTTTGATGTAATTCACTAGCAAATCCACCTAGGCCAGGTGTTTTTTGTTTTTTTAAGGTTATTAATTATGGATAAAATGTATTCAATAGATACAGGCTTATTTAGAAATTCTCATTTTGTTCATGCATTGTTTTTCTGAGCTCAATGAGCATCTTTTTGAAGGTTATTTTGAATACTTTGTCAGGTCATTCATATGCTTCCATTTCTTTAGGGTTGGTTTATGGAGATGTATTTTGTTGCTTTGATTGGGCCATTTCCCCCTGTTTCTTCATGTTCCTGTAACTTTGTATTGGTATCTGTGCATTTGGGGAAAAAAACTATGTCTCCCAGTCTTTAATGACTGGTTTCATATAGGGAAATCACCCATCAGCCCAGCCCAAGATTCTGGGAACCTTTCAAACCTGTTTTGTGGATGTATCTTCTCTGCACTTGTGCCTACTAAGATTCCTAGAGGGGTTTGCCAGTTTCCTTTTCTTCAGCAGGTTGTAATCTCTTGCTCCCTCTGGTGTCTGTCCGCTATACTGTGGGTCCTCAAGAAGCAGCATGCTGCCCAGCTCTTTTTTGTTCTCAGCAGCCTGTAGGCATCAAGAGTACGCCAGGTCGACCTAGAAGGATGGGATAGGGAGGGTGGGAGGGAGACGCAAGAGGGAGGAGATATGGGGATATATGTATATGTATAGCTGATTCACTTTGTTATAAAGCAGAAACACACGACTGTAAAGCAATTATATTCCAATAAAGATGTTAAAAAAAACAAAACAAAAACAGTACGCCAGGTCGCATCAGGACCCTGAATTGAGCTAGTCAGAAACTAATTCCTCAGACAGTCCCCTGAAAAGCTAGTACATTGGGCATATGCTCCACTCTTCTTTTTCTCTCTTAAGGGAGGGGCCCCAAAGCTGTATGGCCCTCTGGAGCAGCAATATGGTGCCCAGTTCTTTTTTGTTCTCAGCTAGGATATGCCTTGTCCCATCAGCACTCTAATACAAGTGAGACAGAAGCTAGTCCGTCAGGCAGCCCTCCCACACTTGTGAAAAGTCAGAATGCTGCACGCATGGTCCAGTCTTTTCCTCGCCAGGGAAAGCCTGGGAGCTGGGTGTTTCCTCCTGACCACAGCTGTGCCAAGGGTAGCAGCTACGCTGAGAGACACCACAAATTTCCTACCAGCTGCGCTGAAGCTGGTTTTATCCTTACTCAGGGTGCAGGAATCTTTTAAGTGGTTTCTGGATTTCTTGTAAAGGGAATTAGTCCGTATACTGCAGTTCAATCTGGGTTTCTGGGCAAGGAAGGAGGGTCAGGGTCTTCCTGTTCTGCCATCTTGCTTATTACTTCATTCCAATCATGCTTTTGAATATCTTTACCTTAGCAACAACTAGAAGGTGTGGTTTTAAGGGTTTTTTTTTAAATTTCACATTTTATTTCATATTTAGTTTCACAAGACGACCTAATTTTATAACAATAACTCACATGGATCAAAATGGAAGTGCATCTTTATCTGTTTACTAAATCATGGTATTATTTTCCAAACTCCTTCATCTGTTATAGAAGAGGGAGCCAGAGATTACAAGCTGCTGAAAAAAAGGAAACTGGCAAATCCCTCTAATTAGGAATCTTAGTAGGCACAAGTCTACCCACAGAAAAGGTCTGAAAGACTCCCAGAATCTTGGGCCAGGCTGATGGGTGATTTCTCTGTATGAAACCAGTCAGTATATAAACATTTCATTTAGTAAATTTTCATATTCCCTACAGTCAGTTGTTTTTGCAAACTGACTGGAACTTTTACATTTTTGACAAACGGCTTCAAAGCTCATGAAAACATTTCATTTTGTAGGTTTTAAAAATAGATTAGAAGAGCTATTTCCAAATGTTTTAAGTGTACAAATGTGAGAGTTTTTGATATGTGACACAATACTGTTTTCAGCAAAAAGAAAGCATTATAAATAATGATGAAACATTTCCAAAATCCATTTTCAGAATTCTCTTGCCATAGAATAAGTTTCTTTCAATAAGTTTTTTCCTTACTCATTAATTCAATCAAAATTTAGAAATAAGGTAAGCTGAGACAAATTAGAGACAACTGTCGTTTCATCCAATTATATGGCAAACTTCTTATGACAGGGAGAAAATGAGATTTCCCAGAGGATATGTTTTTTCTTTCACTATTAAGAATCACAAAGGGGACTTTTATTTATCATTGTGTTTAGTGAAATTTTGTAAAATACTTGGTTGAGTATCAACTGAATCTGAACTGCTGAAGAAAATGGGATTTGTCTTCATGTTCTGGATATTTAGTTCTAAATATACCATATAACTTATAATAGGTTCATAGTACCTACTATTTCAAGGCACAACAGGTACATATTTAATGACAGTGGAAGTAAATCTTTATTTCGAATAGTCCTTCTAATAATCAAATATTTTTGGATGACTTCTTGTCAGAATTATTTAGATTGTTTTAAAATTAGTTTTGTTAATGGCAAAGGGCTAAGAGTAGAAGTAGTAGCTCTTTTCTTCTTGCTGTTTGCCGGTTGACATTACTATTATTTTCACACTACAATTACTTTAAGTCACTTATTTCACAGGTAAAACAAAATTAAACATTCCAAAAAATCCGCTTAATCAGATATCATCTAAGTGTAATGAACTAAACAGTGAAGGTACCACAATTAAACTCTGTGCCTCATGGGATACCTTCTCTCTTCTGCAAGATAGCTCTTGAAACTAAAATGACATGTGACAATCTAACCAAGGCACTAACTGAGTACAACAGTCTCAATCTATACAGTAAGACAACTAAAGCTTAAAGTTTATTTTTCTTTTATTAAAGCTAAAACAAAATTAAAATGCAGAAAAAGTCTTGGTATGTCATTCCAACAACACTCAAAGATACTCTTGCGCATCCCATTCTGGGGACTACACAGTGGCATAATCTGAAACTTATCTGATTTGGTCACATGAGCAGATAGTATTGTACGACAGATGGTCCCTGACTTAAGATGGTTCGACTTACAATTTTTTGACTTTACAACGGTGTGAAAACAATATGCATTCCATAGAAACCGTACTTCAAATTTTGAAATTTGGTCTTTTCCCAGGCTAGTGATATGTGGTACAATACAATACTCTCTTGTGATACTGGGCAGTGGCAGCAAGCTGTAGCTCCCAGTCAGCCACGTGATCATGAAGGTAAACAACCCATCCACTTACAACCATTTTGTATCCATACAACCATTCTGGTTTTCACTTTCAGTACAGTATTCAATAAACTACATGAGGGCTTCCCTGGTGGCGCAGTGGTTGAGAATCTGCCTGCCAATGCAGGGAACACGGGTTCGAGCCCTGGTCTTGGAAGATCCCACATGCCGCGGAGCAACTAGGCCCGTGCGCCACAACTACTGAGCCTGCGCGTCTGGAGCCTGTGCTCTGCAACAAGAGAGGCCACGATAGTGAGAGGCTCGTGCACCGCGATGAAGAGTGGCCCCCACTTGCCAAAACTAGAGAAAGCCCTCGCACAGAAACGAAGACCCAACACAGCCATAAATAAATAAATAAATAAAATTAAAAAATTAAAAAAATTAAAAAAATAAAAATAAACTGCATGAGATATCCAACATGCTATTATAAAATAGGCTTTCTGTTACATGACTATGCCCAACTGTAAGCTAGGCTAAGCTATGATGTTTGGTAGGTTAGGTGTATTAAATACATTTCCGACATACAATATTTTCAACCCAGGGATGGATTTATCTGGACATAATCCCACTGTAAATTGAGGAAGATCTGTCTAGTAGAATAGTTTGATCTTTCAAAGAACTAAATTTGTTGATATGAGCCTTTTCTGATATGCCATCAGAATAAATTAAGAAACGTATATGAAAAAGCCCCAGTGGAACATATTATTGCATGGAAGGCAGTGGTATTATTGAAAGTTTTTATTTCACCATGCCCTCAGTACCCTGGTAAGACTGGTTTGCTGTGATATTACAGATACTGTGTGAGTCACGTAAATTACCATATTTCTCCTTTGCCATCTGTGGTTAGGCAGAGCCCAGTTTGTGGCCCATCTCTTGGAAGTACATTAGACTTGATATTGTCCATGTATATATTAACTTTGCTCCTTGTTGCATTTTAAATTTCCCACTGATATTGTCCTTTTGCTCTGTTTCTTTGTTACTTCATAATTTTTGTTGCACTAAATGTTGTAAACCACCTCAAATATTTTTAGAAGAGTAGAAAATAGTTATTATAAGAGAAACAATAAACGAATTCTACCTAAATAAATAAATTCCCTCTAACTCTGTAAAAATGAAGTTTCACAACATAAGTAAAATGCAGAAATCTAAGACAGATATTCAAGAAAGGCCTGCAACTCTCTGATCCTTGTGTTGAATTACAATGGCAAGCAATATATTCTTTAAGTGTTTACTGAAGAAAAAGAAAGCACAAAGCTTTAGGAAAGTAAAAGCATTAGGGACTAGAAGATAGACAAATCAGAATGCTGTTTGGGTGTTTGGGGTCTTTGCTCTGAGCATAAAATGTGTTTTGTTTTGGTTTTTTTCCCTCTAGAAACACTAAATAAATAAATAAATAAATAAATAAATAAAGACTGACTGATTTGAAATATAAAACCTCAGCTAGAAGGGAACTGAACCTCAACCCTGAAGTCAGGCCACAAACTTTTTGAATTTCTTCCATGCTCACAGTGATTCCACCATAACAAAATGATGGAAATCTTGTAGCCTGCCTATAAAATCTATAATTGTTGAAACACTCTAAACAGTATTCCCTATTTTTACGAATGATTACAATTATGTAATTATTCCAAACCCGCGTACCAAAATTTGTTTGAACTTCATGAAATCTGACATAGAGCACTGGTTTAGTAAACCAGAGTTTCAGGAGGAGAAAATGATTCCCTTTTCTCTCTTGCAAGATTTCAGTGGCTCAACATATTGGAATCTATAACTTCAAATAATCAAGAAGCCGTAGGTAAAATGGATTTCACTGAAGCCTGTGTTACTGCAGCTTAACACTAAAATAAGTAAGAATTTCAATCTAGTTGACTCAAGCAGAAATCAATATTGGGAAAGACTGTAAGAGAAATATATACCAGTGATGTTGTTCCCTGCATAAAACCAAGAAATTATCAAAATAATAAAGAGAATGATTAAGGTAAATAAGACAGACATAATAATGATATTTTTACCACCTTATCTGACAAAAATGGAAAAGAGATAATGAAATGGCAAACTTTCAAAAGCTGAAAGCTTAAATGGCAACATTAATGTTTCCAAATATCCTGGAAAGCTGGAAATTCTCATTTTCTAATCTGCTAAACAAAGAAATTCTAAGAGCAAGCTGTTCTTGCTGAAGCACATTAAAATAAAGAAGATGAGATGAAGTAAATATTTAGAGGAACATATAACAGCCCAGCCATTGTACAGAAAGGTGCCAAATGTTAGTGGACATATAAATAAAAAGTGGTGAAGAGTTTCAAGTTTCATATGAATTGTTCCATCTTCAAGGGAGTGGCTGAGAACAACCAATGACTATATTTGGAGGAAGAAAACCATCAAGTCATTGCACAAAGGCATCCCGAGTCACCACAATATGTTCCTGTGAGTCAAACAAATGATCTGAGGTTTTATTTAGTGTACAAAGGGAAAAGCTCAATAAGAATATTTCCATAATAACATTTTTAAAAAACTCAAAATAGAATCTATTAGGATTTTCAATAATGGATAAAAATGTAAACTGGAGTGCTTTAAAATGTGCTTCAAAGTCACAGATGGAAGGCAAAACATTTTATGAGTTGTTTTTTTTCCCTCCAAGTTGACTCTTTCAGACAAATGTCATGGCTCACTTCCTTCAACTCAGGGATTAGAAAACGGACATTGTGTTCTACTGACAAGCGCCTGTGTGATCCATAAGGAAAACAAGTGCAATTCAGCTCCACCACCAACTATGTGACTTCGGGCCCGTTATCCTCTCAGAGCCGCTTATAAGTAAAATGGGAAAAAATAATGTAATAATTTTTGTAAAGATTTTTGGCAGACTGCCTGGCATATATGAAGCGTTTATTAAAAGTCAGAGGGGAAAAGAGGGGGAAACAAGCAAACAAATAAAAAAAGCAGTTCAGTGGGAAAATAACAGAATAATATGAACATTATGACAAAATACAGAAGAAAGTTAAAAATTGCTAGAAAAAAATATTTACTCAAGGAGAAGGAGCAGTTGAAAGGCAAAATAAGATGAACCAGTAATTTCTAAAAAAAAAAGAAAAAAGATATTTCCTAAAAAAAGGGTAAGAAAAGAAAAGAAAGAAAAGCCACAAAAGACCCAGATTAATTTACAAGCAAGAGGCAAAATTCTATCAAACTTTGAAGGAATTTATCTTTCCAATCTTACAAACATGCCACACAATACAAAACAAAAACAAAACACTCCCACCCTAATAGCTCAGTCAGAAAAGTTCTATTTGAGAAAGACAAATAACAGGCCAAAATCCTAAACAAATATTAGCAAACCAAAGCCAGCAGGATATAAGAATAATAGGGAATCTATTGTGATCAAGTAGGGTTTAATCACAACATTCAGGAAAAGTTAACAACAGGAAAGCTATAATTTAAATTCAGTAGCATATTGGGGAGAACCTCTTCTCAAAGGTAAAAAAAGTACGTGAGAGGGGTCACATCTATGAGAGTTTTTACATCTCTTAAAAGCTATTAATATAACTTTTTTAATCTTATCAACTATCTTCCAAAAACACTGGAAATATTCTCTTTAAAATAAGGAAAAAAACAAAGATGCCCACTGTGAGTGCTTCTTCCAACACTGTAAACTCTCCTTGAAGTTCTTGTCAGCTGAGAAATAAAGAAAAAAATAACAGGTAGAAGATTTTTAAAGGAAAGAATAAAACTGGTGATTTGCACATAATTGTTGACACAGGAAATGCATTTTGTATAATAACTAAAAAACATAAGGTATAAAGATTCTAAAAATATAAATATTTAGAAATTTGTACATGTTCTTCATAAAGAAAACTGTAAAACTCTATTGAAAGAAGCTGAGAATGTATAGAGAGGAATAAAATGTTCATCAATAGGAAGACTCAGTATCACTCAGAGTTCTCCCATACTAATTTATGGAATCAATATTATTTCCATGAAAATCCCAAAGGCTTTTATGCAAACTGCAAAGCTGACTGCAAAATTCATATGGAAAAGCAACAACCTATGAATAACCAAGGCATTTCTAAGAAAGCGGAAGTCTTAGGAAATATATAGTAATTAAGACAGTGAAGTTCAGAGATGGAGTAATTTACTAATCAAACAGAATAAAGCCCCAAAAATAGGGTGATACATAAATGGCAACAGTATAGGACAGAGAAGGCATGGACTTGCCAAAAACAGTGCTAGAATTACTGGTTAGCTATAAAGAATAAAATGAAATTGATCTCCATCATACCACACACAAAACACATATATGTATTTTATATATATATATATATATATATTCCCAATGGAAGGAAGACTTAAATGAAAAAGACAGAACTTTAAATTTCTAGAAGGAAATAAAGAAAAATAACTTTGTGATTGCAAAATTGGAAATGTTTGCTTAAATAAGAAACAAAAAATCCTAACCATAAAAGAAACATGGATAAATTAAATTAAAATTAGGACTTCCACTTCATTAAGTCACTTAAAGTAAAAAGATATACCATAAATTGGGATAATATATTCACTATGTATAATCACAAATTAAGAGACTGTTTTTGCCATCTATCTATCTACCTATCTATCTATGTATCTATCAACTTATAAGTACTATATATAAAGAATTCCTTCAAATCAATATGCAACAGATGCATAACCCAATAGAAAAATGGGAGAGGGAAGAAGAAAAAAACATAAATGCCCAATGACCAATAAACAAATTAAAGGCTGATCAACCTGATTAGAAATCCAGGAAATGCAAATTAAGAACATCATGATTTACCTTTTTTTTACCCATTAGATTGATCAAAAGAAAAAAAAAGGGACTTGTCTGACAAATGCTGATGAGCATATACAGCACGTAGAAGACTTATATGTGCTGGCAGAAGTGTAAACTGATGCATACATTTAGGAAAATAATTTGGCATTGTCTTTTAAAGCCGAACATGCACACGCTATGGCTGAGCTATCCCACTCCTAAGGAAAGACCCTAGGGAAACTCTTGCATATGTGCACTAACAAATATGTATGAAATGTACAAAAATGTTCTACTGTTGTTTGCAATAGCAAAAACAAACTAAAAATGTCTACAGACAATAAAATAGATAAGTAAAATATGGGATAATTATAAAATGGAATATTAAATAGTGAAAATGAATTAATGCATTTTATTGGTTATTGGGTGTGGATTCACAATGTTTGTCTTATTACATTTCAGAACTTATGAAAACATCACATACATTCTTTTGTATGTATCAACTATTACATAATAAAGAGGGGGAAAGAAAGAAATCCAATAACCATAACTAAAGCAACTCCCTGGAATACAACAGTTACCCAAACCACCAGGGAAAACTTTTTTCCAAATTTTTCACTGAAATTTTCTTGACTATAATAAAAAAAACTGACAGCCTAATTTATTTGCCGGAGTATTTAATGCAGATACGGGAAGGCTTAGAGGATAAGAAAGCTGCACTAATTTGGGAAGAGTTAGAAAGATCAAGATAGAAATCCTAATCTGGATATGAAGAGTAAGAACAAATTTGGGGAAAGTAAGTTGCTGGTAGTTTAGAGCGCCAGAGTAGAAGCACTCTTAACTCACTCATTGGATCAACAGTGTTCCTCATTCCTTTTACTAAATACACTGACTGATGCCCATATCACAGTGAATATGAACATATATGATGTGTATACAGTTCTCCATTACGCTAAATCAGGACTGACTGTGTTGGTTCATAAGTTTGCCAAATATTTTTCGCTTGCCTGTTCAGTGCCACTCTCCACTCTGCTCTTTCTCCCGTCTGTTCTATCGAAGTGAGCAATGCCATATACATCAATATACATCTTCAGCTTCCAGTCAGGTCCAACCAGTGAGAAGTCAGAAGGAGGCACATAACTTTAGAATAACCATTCTTGGGTGTTGCATAATCCCTTATGATTTCCCTATACCCTGCCTACCCCTTTGTTATATAGGTCCTCTATTAAACTCTCCTTGAATTACTTGAGTATGCTATTTCCTACGGTTTGAACTTGTTTATTCCAATTGAAGTTGTCATTGCGATTCCATGATTAAATTAAACATTCATTAGGTAATGTAATAAAATATGAATTCAAAAATAAAAACGCAGAATACTTTGAAAACTGAATTGAATGCTTTGGAAAAATCGTTAAAGATAAGTTGACTTAAAACAACTACTATTGGGCTTCCCTGGTGGCGCAGTGGTTGAGAATCTGCCTGCCAATGCAGGGAACACGGGTTCGAGCCCTGGTCTGGGAAGATCCCACATGCCGCGGAGCAACTAGGCCCGTGCGCCACAACTACTGAGCCTGCGCGTCTGGAGCCTGTGCTCCTCAACAAGAGAGGCCACGATAGTGAGAGGCCCGTGCACCGCGATGAAGAGTGGCCCCCACTTGCCGCAACTAAAGAAAGCCCTCGCATAGAAACGAAGACCCAACACAGCCATAAATAAATAATAAATAAAAATTTTTAAAAAACAAACAAAAAAACAAAAACCAACTACTATTAAATTAGATATGGATGTAAAACTGTAAAAGCTGGGAAAATAGTAAAAATCTTTTACCCTCAGAAGAATTTTACCCTCAGATTGCTCTTCAAGGGTCTTTAGGTTCTAAAGCTCCAATTTAAAGTAACTAGAAAGTACAGATAATGAATTATGGGTGTGACTAACATACAAAGACCCAACTGAATCAAACCTTTAAGCCATTTCTCAAAAAACAGACCATGGTCCTATTATACTTAATAATAATGGTTAAAGAAACATATGATGGAAAAATGATATACACAAATCTGTAACATCTTAAGCTAAATCACATGAATACGCTTATGAAGAGGCAAAAGATAATTTTCCTACACATTTCTAGTCAAAATACTAAATAGCAATAATTGAAAGAAATTTATTTAATATGAAAAATATCTATTTTAAAGTACTTAAAGCACACAAAGAAAATAAAGTATTTACAGAAAAAAATACAGTACTGTCTTTAATACTCAGAGATTATACAAATTGAAAACACAAAAATCCAAAAATATACGAACCAAAATAGTACTGCTGGAAGACAACATGGAAAAAAAAATATCCTTGCTAGCAAAGACATTTAAATTTGAGTATCATTAATAATTGATTTTTGTTTTTCAAGTACTAACAATATTATGGTAAATTACAATGCATTTGCTGGCAAACCTTCAGGAAAATTGGCACTCTCATTTTCATATATTACTGGTAAGAGTAATCCTTTTGTCCATTTATTCAATACTCTTTATAGGTCTCTGAGATTACACTATCTCCTGCCTTCATTCTCTTCTGGGATTCTTTTTCTCTTCATCTTGTAACTAATTTTTCCATGTTCTTCAAGACTCAACTCAAATGTGCCTTCTTCCAGAACCATCACATCCTTGGGATTGCTTTAAATACTACCGTTATGCCATTTATGACAAAGCCACAGCTAACATCATACTCAACAGTGAAAAGCCAAAAGCTTTTCCTCTAAGATCAGAAACAAGACAAGGATGCCTACTCTTGCCACTTCTATTTAACGTAGTATTAGGAGTCGTAGCCACAGCAATCAGACAGAAAAAGAAACAAAAGGCATTCAATTCAGAAGGAAAGAAGTAAAACTATCACTATTTGCAGATGACATGATACTATATATAGAAAATCCTAAAGACTCCAACAAAAAAACTGTTAGAACTAATAAATGAATTCAGTACAGTTGCAGGATACATGATTAAAATACAGAAATCTGTTGCACTTACCATACACTAATGATGAACTCTCAGAAATAAAAATCAAGAAAACAATTCCATTTACAATCACATCAAAAAGGATAAAATACCAAAGGATAAATTTAACCAAGGAGGTGAAAGACCTGCACCCTGAAAACCATAAGACATTGATGAAGGAAACTGAAAACAGTACAAATAAATGGAAATATATCTGGTGTTCATGGACTGCAAGAATTAATATTGTTAAAATGTCCATACTACCCAAAACAATCTATAGATTTAATACAATCCCTGTCAAAATACCCAAGACATTTTTCATAGAAAAAGGATAAATAACTCTAAAATTGGTTTGGGACCCCAAACAGCCAAAGCAACTTTGAGAAAAAAGAACAAACTAGAGGTATCATGCTCCCTGACTTCAGACTAAACTACAAAACTACAGCAATGAAAAGAGTATGGTACTGGCACAAAAACAGACACATAGATCAATCAATGGAACAAAATAGAGAGCCCAGAAATAAACCCACACACATATGGTCAATTAATCTATGACAGAGAAAGCAAGAATATAAAATGGGAAAAAGACAGTCTCTTCAATAAGTGGTGTTGGGAAACTGGACAGCTACATGTAAAAGAATGAAACAAACATCTTCTCACACCATATACAAAAATGAACTCAAAATGGATTAAAGACCTAAATGTAAAACCTGAAACCATGAAACTCCTAGAAGAAAACATGGGCAGTATGTTCTTTGACAAATGTCTTAGCAATTTTTTCTGGATCTGTCTCCTCAGGCAAGGGCAACAACAGCAAAATTAAACAAATAGAACCTAATCAAACTTTAAAACTTTTGCAGAGTAAAGGAACCATCAACAAAAGAAAAAGGCAACCTACTCAATGGGAGAAAATATTTTCAAACAAATATGTCCAAGAAGGCATTAATATCCAAAATATATTTTAAAAGCCTCATATAACTCAATATCAAAAAACCAAACAACCCAATCAAAAAATGGGCAGAGGATCCAAATAGGCATTTTTTTCTAAGAAGACATACATATGGACAACAGGCCCATGAAAAGATGTTCAACATCACTAATCATCAGGGAAATGAAAATCAAAACTATCATAAGATATCACCTCACACCTGTTAGAATGGCTACTGTCAAAAAGACAAGAAATAACAAGTGTTGGCAAGGATGTGGAGAAAAGGGAACCCTTGTACACTGTTGGTGAGAATGTAAGTTGGTGCAGACACAATGGATAACAGTTTAGTGGGTCCTCAAAAAATTAAAAATAGAACCACCATATGATCCAGCAATTCCACTCCTGGGTATTTATCCAAAGAAAATGAAAACAATAATTTGAAAAGATACATGCAACCCAATGTGAATAGCAGCATTATTTACAATAACCAAGATATGGAAGCAACCTAAGTGTTTATCAACAGACAAATGAATAAATAAGAAGTGGTATATATAGACAATGAAATACTACTCAGCCATAAAAAGGAATGAAATTTCACCATTTGCAACAACATGGATGGTCCTGGAGGATATTATGCTTAGTGAAATAAGTGATACAGAGAAAGACAAATACTGTGTTTTCACATATATGTGTAATCTAAAAAATAAAACAAATGAACGAACATAACAAAACAGAAATGAACTCACAGATATAGAGAACAAACTAGTGGTTACCAGAGGGGAGAGAGGTGGGCAGACAGGCAAACAGGTGAAGGGTATCAAGAGGCACAAACTACTAGGTACAAAATAAGTTATAAGGATATAATGTACAACACAGGAAATGTAGTCAATATTTTATAATATAATAACTTTGTATGTAGTATTATCTATAAAAATACCAAATTTCTATGTTGTACACCTGAAACCAATATAATATTGTAAATCAACTTTACTGCTATAAAAAATGTTAACTTATTAATTAATTAATTAATTACAATACTATCTTTATGCTCACGAAGCAACTCATGGAAACCCCTTTTAATGTGAAACATATTTTATTATAAACATATTTGCTTCTCTGTTTTTCTTTCCATAGACCCTTATAGCCTAGTTACTCTACTAGACCATAAGCAAGCTGCATAAGGTGAAGAGACCTGTTTCTCTCCGTAGCATGGTACATAATACCTGCACACAGCAAATGCTTAATAAATACATATACAAATGCAAATTAAAACAAATTAGTGAATGAATGAATGGATAAATTAACAAAGTATCAGAAACAATGTCAAGGATTACTCCTAAAGCACCATGTTATGCTTGAAGATAAATTCTCTCAGGAGGGCCCCCTGGAAGCGGCCCATTCTTGTCTTGGAAAATAGGGGCTGGTCTGGTTCACATGACTAAATAGGTACATATACTTCTGCCATAGATCCTTTCTATCTGCTGGAAAGTCAGTAGTATATCCTTAAGGTGAGTGGAATTGGAGCAAGGCTTAGGAGAAGAGCATGAAGAATGAACCCAACAAGTCTTGAGAACAGTTATTTATCTTGGGTCATGGCCACAGTTGTATCTGTGGAGCCTAAAATCAGGAGCCACACAGTATCAATAATTTATCAGATATTTCAAGTCATTCAGTTCAAAAAGTTCCCATAATCATGACACACAAATTATGATCTAATTAGGAGAAAGGAAGAAAGGAACAAAAGCATATAAAATTCCACTTCTGAGGAAGGATGATTTACTGCAGTGCACAGCCTTAAAGAGACAAGAGAGGCTGTAGATACCGTGTGGAGGAGTTAGAATAAATGCTACCCGATGGCTGGGAAAATAAAGGGGATAAACAGAAGATGGAGAGGATACACATGAAAAAAAAAGTTACTTGCCTGTTTTGCCTAGGACTGATCCTTATACCTTCTTTTCCCCTGACTTTTTTGGCCCTAAGTATAGTAAATCCAAATATTTCTTAGAAAAATATTGATATTACTTATTTGTTTTTAGGACATAGTGAAGTATAAAATAAACTGTCTTGGCAGTACCCATTTCCCCCCACAATTTCCTGGAAATTGTGTCATGAAACAGAAAACTACAAAGTGAACTGTTTTTACCCATGTGAAGGACATTATAATTCAGAGCTTAATACTGACTAAAGGGCTTAGTATCAAAATTATGAAAAATAGTAACAGAAGAACTAAGCCAGTAAAACTAAAATCATAGTCATAAAATAAAGTCATAAATAATAAAATTAAACTTCAATAACCACAGACTGCTGACAGATATTTAAAATACTGATTATAAGACAATACTACAAGATGTATAACAATCAGCTGACACTGCAAATTTGCTGCATCATAAATTTGTCCTAAAACTAATATACTTCATGCTACTACTACTCCTACACTTAATAAGAATGATGGTGATAACCATACAATGCCACTTAATTGCAACTAAACTAATTTAGAATTTAGAAGAACTTAGAGTTTTCTTTTAATCAAAAGAAGTCTGAGTGGATGCCTAGTTCAGGTAACTCTTCAAGAAAAAATAGGCATTCAAAAATTACATTTGTCCATTTACCTTAGGACTACCTCAATCAAGTGAATATTGAAAAATTTCTATTATTGTTGTGGTATTGGTGATGAAAGTGGTGGTATTTCTTTGACTAAAAACTTTTTGAAAAGTAAAGTCTGAACTGCCATTTTTTTCCCCTTTCCTTTTTCTCCTAAGCAGAGACAGTCTGAATTATATCAAATAAGGGCTACCACCAAATGATAAGAAAAGCAACTTGAAATAATGTCCATTTTGGGTAAATGATGCTACATGAATTAATGTTCATTTGAAGTAAGGAAATTCCCACTATGAATCAGAAGAAATAGTGCATATTCATTACAGGTAATATTTATCAAAATAATGTCATACTATGAAGTTAAAGAAGCAATTAGAATACAAAATGGTAAGGCTTCCCTGGTGGCGCAGTGGTTAAGAATCCGCCTGCCAAGTCAGGGGACATGGGTTCAAGCCCTGGTCCAGGAAGATCCCCCATGCCACGGAGCAACTAAGCCCACCTGCCACAACTACTGAGCCTGCCCGCTAGAGCCCACGAGCCACAACTACTGAGCCCACGTGCCGCATCTGCTGAAGCCCGGGAGCTCTAGAGTCCATGTTCTGCAACAAGAGAAGCCACCACAATGAGAAGCCCGCGCAACTCAATGAAGATCACCACAACTAGAGAAAGCCCGTGCAAAGCAACGAAGACCCAACACTGCCAAAAGTGATAAATAAATAAAAATAAATTTATTTAAAAAACAAAGAATACAAAATGGTATATACACAATGACAGCAGTCATGAATCCATGTAAATATATGGACAACAGATACTGTTATATAATAATGTAGGCTTATCAATATTTTTCCTATTATTTTCTTCTATATTGTAATATTTGTAGGAGAAGAAAAAAAAAACTATCACCAAGTTCTACCATCAAACTTTATAAAAGACTTCTTAACACTCACAGCATTATGAAAACAGAAATCTCATGTCAGCTGTGGCTACAATGTGATTATCCTGTGCTTGGACAACGAAACTAAATAAATGGGTGGAAAAAAAGGCAGAAATTATTTACCAAATAGCAATGAATGAAGGGGCAATACGTTGGAGAAGTAAAAAGGTATGACTGATTGAAATAATTTAAAATTTTAATAAAGATATTTTATACAGGCAATATGTCTTGCTAATAATACCAAATAAATACAAATAGGTTTAAAAAATCGTAGCCACAAAAAAAGGTGACTCAAAATTCCAAGTAAATATGGAGAAAGTTTTATCTAGTAAAGTAGGTGGTTCTAAAGTGCTAACAAAGATACATACCAAATATAATTGTTACTACTGAAAAGAGAAACTCAAAAGCAGAGAAAAGAATATATTTTAGCATGACCAAACTAAGTATATTAAAATGTTAACAATCTTCTAAAAGGGAAAGGTAAACACTGTTCTAAAAGGGAAGGTCACATGTTATTTTACCCTTTAAAATTGTATTCTTATCTAACTCTACTAAGTAATAAAAAACTAGTTTTCATTTTTTTATTGTCATTGAAATCAACCTTATGTTCTTCTTACAACTGGATAATTAACTTTTATCATTAAAATGGCTATGGCTTAAATGATAATATAATTAAAATTTATATCATCTTTTGTATTTGGAAAACTTCATAAAATTAAAAATTTGATTAGTGTATAACCTACTTGTAAAAATTAGTATAATTAATCTATTTGAAAAACTAGCAGCTTTTAAACTAAAATAAAATGGGACTTCAGTTCTTTAGATTTAGTCTAACCACTGAATATCAAGTTGGCTTTCCACTTCATGTGTTACTTGCCCAGACTCAAGAAATAAGGGGGGCAGGGACTGCCATTAGGCAGTGAATATTATACAAAACTTTTATGAGTTTAGGACAGAAACTGGTACCAAAATATATCAAGCATGGCTTGATATAATAATATATAATTGCATAAACCTGTATACTGTTGCTATAGAAACATGAATGGCTGGAGGTAAATAATACTACCCTTAATGATTGACACTGCCCAATATAAGCAACTGAAATAGCACACAACAGAACCATATTACAATCCTGCCAGACAAGTGAAGATTATTCCTTCATAGCTAATATATTCAGTGCTTGACACTATTTCAGTTTTGCTTAGATTATTTTTTTATTTACTTTTATTCTCTCTTCTTTCCCATATCTATTCCATTGCTGCTTATTCTGTGCAGGAATAGAGAATGTGGCCTTCTTGAAGAGCCTCCTGTCTTTAAATACTACGCAGCTCTTAAGAGTCACTCCCACTGCGTGAAAAATATCATTTTCATATGGCCCGGGGGCATTTTCACACAGTCAATTGCTATAAGAAAGACCTATATTTAAGAGCTACCTTATAATTCTTGCTGCTTGGTGAGCAAGGATGCAGTGGAGAGAATTCTTCTGGGGGTGAGGCTGAGGGCCATCTCTACTCCTCTAACAATACATGCATCTAACCCGTAAATTTGGACAGAAAAATGTCACACTGCTTTCAGAGTGTAGAAGGTACTGTAACACAATTAGAGCAGGCTTTTCCATATGAAGGTCAAAAAATAAGCACTTTTATAATACACACTTAGAGTACATATGCATATTAATTCTTTCTAAGCTTAAGATCATTTCAGCGAACTTTTATGAGCCTAACATTTTCTGAAGCATTGGGGATAAAGCACTCACTGTCTAGTGGAGAAAACAGGTAAAATAACAATTAATTGTAATATATGTAGTAAGGACATGCATATATGCACAAAGTATGATCTTAATATCATACAGATTTTAATAAAACTTATTATTACAGCATCCAGGCCTAAAATGAGAAGAGGTGTTACTTGGAGAGGGACCTAGAATCAACACAGGCTAATACGTTTAAACTAATCTTCACACAGATGATAAAACTTTTCCTAAATTCCGGGAATTATTTTCTATAAAGGCAATGCTCTATAACTGCACTGAACAGCTTTTAAAGTTTTATTTTTAATGCCATTATTTGAGCATAAGGACTTTATGTCAAACGGTGTCCTATACTCGTTTTCTTTTACTCCATTTAGTTCTTACAGCAACACTATGAATGTATCACTATTGACTCCCATTTGTTACTGGGAAGATTTCATGCCCATCACTTTGTGCAGTATGTATATTAATTTTCAATCACAACAATACTACTGCTAAATTGATATTATCATCCCCATTATGCAAACCAAGACACTGAGGTTAAGAAATTTACCAGTGATTAAAAATATCGTAAATGACAGAAATGGAATCCAAATGTAGGTGTCGGGCTCCAACCTCAACTAGTTCCCCAACTCCATACTGACTGGTACTCAGATTCCAACCAGTCATTCCAGCCTCACATCTCTCCCCCATCCTTGCCACCAACCTTAGAGTCCAGACAACTCACACCTCCTCACATTTTAGCATGCTGCTCTGTGTGCGCCTAGTGACCTTACTAGCCTTTACCAGTGGTTCAAAATTTATTCATCTGTCAAAACCCAGTTCAACCACCTTCTTCAACACCTCCAAAAGAATTGATCATCTGGCTCCTGGAGTATTTTGTTTATACTTCTGTCACAGTACGTCCATGGTGAAATTTGTATTGTAGTATGTTATATCTATCTCAACCCTTGGGCTGACAACTCTTGGGAGGGCCAAGAACTACATTTTATTCATCTTTCTGGTGCCTAGCATGGATCAAGGCACCCAAGTATGTGATCAGCAAGCTCTATTAGTTTTATACTAGTTCACACGTAAGGTCTTCTGTATTGTGATCATTACTCTTTTTCCACTCTTCAAGTATCCTACTCTCCAGAGCCAACAGACCACTTGATGTTTCTCCCACATGTGACTCCAAAGTTTTGCTTTGCTCACGTTTTTCCCCTCTATACATTGTAACATTTCCTTCCCAACCCTATTTACCTACAAAATCCTGCCTACCTTTCAAGATTCAACTTTATCTCTGTCCCGTACAGGAAAAACCCGTGTAAGCCTAAGTATTATAAACTTTACCTTTTTCTTAATGCTCTCTAAGAGTACTTATGAAATACATCATGAGTGGCCTACACTGTGGTGATTATAAGCATTCTAGAGAGAAAGAATCATGTTATTCTTTTCATCCCCAGTTTTATCACAAAGTCTTGCTATAGTAAACATGTATTTGATAGTAACTTGATTTAACTTTAATCCTTGCATTATAAACTACAATATAATAGAATAATGTGAAATAATTCTTCTGCCTGTTTTCCCTTTATTTTGCACTGGCATACACTCTGGTAAGAATTACATTGCACTGCCTTATAATCATGTGTGTAAATCCTAAGGCAAGGAGGGGGCTGATCAACCTCAGTGGTTGACCATGTCCAATATATGCAATTGAAATATCACATAAGCATGCTGCAATGCTACCAGAGAAGCAAAGTGTATTCTTTTAAAGTTAATGTATTCACGCATCATACTATTTGGGTAATTTTGCTAAAATTAGGTTACTTTTTATTGTTTTTTATTCCATCTCTTTTACCATACAGATCCCATTTCTATGCATGAAAGCATAAAAGAAAACAAGTCACAGAGATAACTGAAAATGTTCATCTAAGCACTATCTGGGGAGATAGTATTTTAGACTTCACATTTGGAATATTCCTCCCCTAACTGGCAGGGGTAATAGGTAGCCAATAGGCTTTATTATTCTAATTCTAGTAGCAAGACCACCCATATGGTGGATATGGCTATATCAGACTGCCTGGGCCCAATACCATAAAACAGCTGATACATGAACTTCCTTTCAATTCTGATTCTACAATCCCCAAGCAATCTGGTGATTCTGTTGCTTTCCGGCTGCCAGTCCTGCTCTGCCTAAAGGAAAAGAAAGTTTCTAATGACCAAATTCCTCATTTTAAATTTTGCATACACGGAACTCACAGATTCTTCATATTCTAATTATTTTTGTCCCTAGAAAAATAATTTCTCACCATAAATCAATCTTTTTAGTTTTAAACACTAATTTCATGAGCTTGCTTAACATGAGTCTATCCTCAGAAATGTGAGTCTATTTTACAGGCCAAGGACTACATCCTAGACCATGACAGGAAATTAATGCTAGTCTTCTGGTCCTACTAGACCTCTCTGCCAATCCCTTCCCTTGATGACAATAAGATGACAGCATTAATTTCTACAAACCATATATTTTTCTTCCTTTATGGTTAATTCCAAAGGGTAGAATGGAAGACAATATCTCCTACAATAAACTAGCTCACAATTCTACCTTTTATATAGTTATTTTTAAACATTAAGTATCTGTCCTATTTGGTGATAAATAATGCCAAACTGTTGTTATCAATGTACTTGCCAATCAATCAGAAGGACTTTAATATTAACAGGTTAAAATAATTATTTTATTATTATCTATTATTTTATATTCACAAACCACAATGCTCTTATTATTTTTAAAAATGACGATGCTTATGATTTCATTCTGTCAAGGATAATTTACTTATGACATTTGGATAAAGCCAGACTTTACTAATATATTCCATTTGCTTTATGATGTTTTATTTTGTTTCATTGTGTTTGAGATGGAAATTGGAAATAAGGAATGTAGAAGCCACAAATATTTTATCTCACAATAATAATCCACAAAGTAGAATACCAACTTAGCCACCAGAAATCAGAGATGTGTACATATGAGATAAACCCAAAAGGTTTTTTTCATAATGTCAGTTATAAGAATGAAGCAAATACATTAAAAATTCTTTAGTAGAAACCAAGATCACAGTGAATGCATGTATCATATATATCGTATATAAAAATGAAAATATGAATATGCTTTTCTTACTCATTGTTTTACTCTTAAGCTTACCTTGTCCAAGCCTCCACTGTATTAGATTAGTTCAATGTCTACCTATGTTCACTACCATAAACAATATTCATTTTAATGATCTGCAAATGTTGGTATATATGACAATAATTTAAATTGAATCTTATAAATGCCAAACAAAAGCTGCAGAAAAAAATTAATAGTATAATTGGTTGGAGGGATTTATGTTTAATTAGAGTATCTTGGGGAACAACAGGGAAAACTCTGTTTCTTCTTCTTCATATTTTCATGAGGAGACTTTTGATCAAGAAATGCAATTAGTTTTATTCTGTCCCTCACTTCTTACCATGAGAGTGGCAGAGACTCATCACACTGGTGAGTTTAAGAGAACATATGAACGTGCCCAGTTCAATTCCTTTTTCCCAGTTCAGTGCTACCTGTAGAGAAGACACATTCAGGCCTGTTTTTATCCATTCCTCAGTGACAGAGGACAGTGGATGTCCCACTGTGCCAGCAGCGGGGAGGGTACCACTGTCTAATTCAGAGCTGAAGCCAATTTCATATGGACACATAATGCATGTCCTCCAATTCAGCCTCTACCAGTAATAAAACTGGTACTTTGATCTCCATCTGCCTGGCACCTGTGTCTGTTTCTCTGAAGTTTCCAAAGTCTGGAGGGGATGTGATTAATGTGATTTATCCAACCTCTAAAACCCCAAACCAAGTCGACTGCTGACACAGAGGTGGAGATCTACATAGACTGAATACTGTAAGACTGCCTATTCTTATTTATTCATTCCGTAAGTATTTACTGAACACTGAGTATGTGCCAGGTATTCTCTAGGCATGGGAATATGGCAGGGGAGAAAGACAAAAGCCAGCATCTTAGGAAACCAACTCTAAGCACACACCACCAGGCTGTGAGTAAATCAGCAGGGAAATAGGAAGAGAAATACACCTGTGTTTTCTTTTTCATGGACTTCAGAGTATAAATTACAGTATTTCAACATATTAATTGCAACAAAAAATAATAATAGGCTGATATAAAACTGCAGAGAGTCATCCATTTGACCTACAAAAATAGCAGTTGTCTTACGATAGAGACTAATAATTTGACACTAAAGAATAAGTGAGCAAATTCTATCCTTTTGGAATGACACAAAAGACCATATAAATATCGAAAAATCTAAAATAAAACTAATTAATGATTATAAAGAGATATTTTAATTTAAAATAGCGTATATATATATAAATAATGAATAGGGTTTGATGTGGGAAAACCACTTGTACAGATTGATTGAATCTTATCAGTTCTGGGTAATAATACCATATCCTGTTCTATGACAAACTAACAGAAGCAGCATCAGTTTTCTTTTAATACATCTGAATATTAAAGATTAAATATCAAAAGTAGCACTGATTTTCTTTTAATGCAATTGAATATTAAGGATTCATATTAATAACAACACTTATCCCCTCTAATGTGTTTCTCATATTTAAAGTACTTTACAAATATTAATTCCGAAAAATCATTAATAGTGTCAATCCAAGATGGATAATATTCATATGTTTCAAAGATAGTCTATATCCAAAACGCTTTATACATCTGAAAACAGAAGACTTTACAAAAACTCTGACAAATTGCTAATACCAGCTAACAAAGACACAAAGTAGAACACTTTTTTGTATTTATAGAAGATTATAATCACTATGATACTAACAGGGAAGAGGTGGCATTTTGCCAACTGGTATGAGAGCCGTTCTGCTCCCTAGAAAATTAAAATTCTTCAAAAATTCTATACTAAATACAGAAGCATTTAAAGTTAGGAGTAAAGGACAGCAGAGGGGAAAGAATGACTTTGTCAGTGGAACACGGCCGAAAGGCAGTCAGAGAACGGTTACCCCAGCAGAGGCAGAGCCAGCCTGCAGTAGCCGTGTGCTCCAGGTCAGCCTGAGGTGTCTCACCCAGTGCCATGTCTTCATGTTACTGCATCTATCACAGTCTATATATGCTGAGAATAGGCGTGCTAGTTTATTACAAGTCTCTGAACTTCAAGAGAGGACACGATATATAGGATAAAAGATGATTTCCTGAAAGGCAATAAGAAATTTTATGAAATACTATGCACTTACTTTAGATTTTTCACCTCTGAAATCTCAATTGGAGATAGGATCTTGAAAACTCTAGCATGATGATAACATTTCAGAACAAAAATGATAGTCTTAAAATGAGCATACCCTACAGAAACTTATGTCATAGTTTATCCTCTCATTTTTCCTTTCTATACAAAATTAATTGAGATGATTTCAAAGTACATTTTCAGTATAATCTGTTGCAAGGTGAGAGCTCTGTAGTTCAAATACCTACAACTATGCTCATCAAGGATTGCTGAAGTTTTACTGGTTTTCCCTAAAGCCAATCCTTTCTAATTTTTGTAACAAATTAACTTTCAAAAATTAAAATATACCATTTTATGTAGTTACTTTTCTGTTATTTTAAAACAGCATTGAGGGACTTCCCTGCTGGCACAATGGTTAAGAATCCGCCTTCCAATGCAGGGGATACGGGTTTGAGCCCTGGTCCGGGAAGATCCCACATGCTGCGGAGCAACTAAGCCCGCCCGCCGCAACTACTGGGCCTGCGCTCTAGAGCCCATGAGCCACAACTACTGTGCCCACGCACCGCAACTACTGAAGCCAGCGTGCCTAGAGCCCGTGCTCCGCAACAAGAGAAGGCACCACAATGAGAAGCCTGCGCGCAGCAACAAAGAGTAGCCCCTGCTTGCCATAACTAGAGAAAGCCCGCATGCAGCAATGAAGACCCAACGCAGCCAAAAAAAAAAACAAACAGAACTGAAGTGATGCTTGAGTCAAAATAAATATTATGGTTCAGGTAACTAATAGTTGGGTCATATTTAAGAGTCATCCAAGGATAAACTCTTACAAAATACTTAGTTTTTAAAATGACAAAATTAAGTTGCTATAAACCTTAATGAAGTTTTTAAAACTTTCTAGAAAAGATTTGAGTCTGGGAGATAAAGTCCAACCCATGGAAAGAAATTAATTACATATGTTTACAAAATAAGTAGGTCAAATAGGCATTATAGATGATGTCAACAGGCATTATAAAATTATTCTGAGTATTATTTGAGTAAACATACATCTCTGAGATGCTTATAAGCTGAAATGCCTTATATTTATGAATTTTAAACTCTCCACATGTACAGTCTTTGTTTTAAAACCCAGAAAAGAGTTGAAATGGAAAAAAAAAAAAAGAGTTGAAATGGAGAGCACATAATCACAGTGAAACCTTCGGATGCACAAAACTTACATTCTCAACTAGAAGAGCATATGTCTTTCTATAACACTCCTCAGATGAGGCAATTTCTAGATGTACTTATGTAAAAAAAGATGACTTATAAGTATGTCTGAAATAACATTTTCAAATATAATGAAGATCAGGAAAACAATGAGATGGTGTTTACAACAAATAACACTGACAGAGAAATCTAAAATTCCTGACTATTTGACTTTTAATAAAAAAAAAACCTTCTAACCAGCTTAGTAACATAGGAATGCTTACAATAAAGTTCATTAGAGGATCAAGTTCAGCAATCGCTCATTAAGGGCTTACCACAGACAAGGCACTGTGCTCGGCACTTAGAGGAAGCAAAAGCAAACAAGAGTTCACTTTCTCACATATATTATGATTGGAGCAGACACCAAAGCTGACACCAAGTAATCCCATTTACTTCCACGGCCTTTTCCAGCTCAAATTTTTCCAGTCTCCTGGCAATATTCACTTACACGATGTTGTTGTTGATTTTCTGGGAAAAGGACTTTCCCCACCCTTGTTTTTCTGTCTCATTTTATTCCTATTTTTAATTTATGCCATCTTGTTGTATTTTGCATACTCTAAGTTGCCTTAAGACCACTGTAGAATGCGGCAGGGTATAAAGAAACAAATAGAAGACAAACACAGAAGAAGAAAATCAAGTCAAGATATTCCAGGACACACTTGAAAATCAGATTTTAAATGTCCAACTCTTCTTTCTCAGCTGGCATATTGGCCTTGAAGTCAGAATATCAAGATTTTAATGCTACCTCAATATCTATAAAATTTTAAGCATGATTCTGACCCTCATTAAGCCTCAGTTTTATCATCTGTAAGTAAAGGTAAAAACAGCCATGTCACAGGATTTTGTCTGCATATTGCAGAGTAGTTGGTATGGAAGAAATGTTCAACAAAAATCAGTTTCATTTCCTTCTTTTACAAACTCATTAGCTGTCTATTGCTCTAATATTGCAGTAAAATGTCAGTCAACAACATGGCATGTCTTGTTAGCAAAAACAGAACAAATGTAAAACCAGTATATGGATAAAACTATTAAGACAGTAAAACCAAAAATATCAAGATAAAAATTCATTTAAAAATTCTGCCCACATTTTCTTATAGTTACTACACCAACCTCAAATACTTTGCAGAATGAAACAGAGATATTTTTTAAGGAAAAAAATGGTCCATTACTTCCTCTAAATTTCTGCTTCTTAGTCAGGGTACATATATGACCCCCAGAATGTACATAAGAAACCAAAGGATGAACATTTTGTCATATTACTTTTGAAAAAATGTCAACAAACATTTTTATATAAAATATAACTAGATGACAAAATAGGATTCAAGATTCCCTTGAATTTAGGGGCAGAGGAGGGGGAAGCTTGAGATATCAGTGATAATTTTCAATTATGATGTGCTTTTTCAGTTAATTCTCCCCAAATTGATCTATATATTTAAAACAACCCCTATTAAAATCTCAGCAGGCTTTTTGTTGTTGTTGTTGAAACTGACAGGCTAAACCTAAAATGTATATGAAAATTCAAAGAACTTAGATTATCCAAAACAATTTTTAAAAGGAAGTAAAAAGTTGGGGTATATACACAATCTGGTTTCAAAGCTTGCTATAAAGCTGCAGTTATTATAAGAGTGGTACTGGTATAAAGATAGACCTAGAGATCATTAAAACAGATAAGAAAGTACAGAAATATGCCCTTAATATATATATGGTCATCAACTGATTTTTGACAATAGAGCCAAGACAATTTAAGGATAAAAGATGGTCTTTTCCACTAACGACCCCTGCCTACCATATACAAAAATTAACACAGAATGGATCAAACCTAAATGTGAGAGTTAAAAGTATAAAACTTGACAAGTAAAAAATAATAGAAAATCTTTACGATCTTAGATCAAGCAACAACTTCTTAGACATACACCAAAAGGATAACCCATAAGGTAAAAAATAATAAATTGGGCTCAATCAAAATTAAAATATTTTGCTCCTCAAAATGCCATTAAGAAAATATCACTAATTAGGAGAAAAATTTTGGAAATCATATATCTGATAAGGAACTTGTATCCAGAATATATATAGACCCCTTACAACTCAATAATGAAAAGTCAAACAACCCAATCAAAAAATTGCCAAGAGATTGAATAGACAATTCACCAAAGAAAATATACTAATGGCCACATGAATATCATTAGTTATTAAAGAAATGCAAATTAAAACCACAATGAGATACCACTATATGCCTACCAGAATGGCTCTTATCAAAAGGACCAAAAATACCAGAAGTTGGCAAGGACAAGGAAAACTTGGGGTCCTCATACATTTCTGGTGGGGATGTAAAAAACAAAACAAACACCATTTTTGAAAAAAAGTTTCTGTTTAGTAGTTTCTTAGTGGATATACATAAACTTATCGTTGAACCCTGCATTCATACCCCTAGAAAACTACCTAAGGGAATGAAAAGATATGTCCACATAAAGACTTATACAGAGAAGTTTACAGCAGCATTTAGAACAGCCAAAAAACAAGAAATCCAAATGTCTATAAACTGGTGAATTGATAAACAAAATCTGATCCATTCAATGGGATATTTCTTAGCAATAAAAGGAAAAAAATTCTAAACATGCTACAGCATTGATGAATCTCAAAAGCATTATGCTAATTGGAAGTAGCCAGACACAAAAGATTACATATTGTAAGATTCTATTTATAAAAAATTTCTAGGAAAGGCCAATCTGTGAACACAGAATACAAATCAGCAGTTGCCTAGGATGGGACTGGTAGCAGGGTTCGACTGCAAATGAGCATGAGAGAGTTTTGGGGGGTAATAAAGGAATTATAGAACTGGATCTGGTGATGATTACACAACTCTAAATATACTAAAATCATTGAATTCCATCAACCGCAATGAGTGAATTTTATGGTATGAAAATTATACCTCATTAACGCTGTTAAAACTAACACAACATTGTAAATCAACTATACTTCAATTTTTAAAAATTAAAAAATAAGAACAAATGAGTATGCAAAGTTCTAAACTAAAGCCATAGACTATTTTTGCAATGATTAATCAATAAATTATTAGTTTAAGATGTTTAACCCAAAGAAGCGGACATAAAGTAGAAACATAACTATTTTCAAATACCCGATGTACTTCTAACATACGATATATGTATGCATATGTACACATATGTAATGTGCCCTTCAAAGGACAACTAAGGCTAATGGGTCTTAATTAGAACAAATAAATTTTAAGAATATAAATACAAATCAATACACTGAGAACTCTCTAAAATTAAGAGCCAACGTTTCCAAAAAATGAGCTGTGAACATTTAACAGGATGCTCCATGAGTCAGTCTATTTCTTGTTACTGAAACTGTTTTAAATGGTTAATTGACTAGCTAGTATTGTTCAGAGCCAACTCCTACATGGAATGGAATTGAATAATAAATCAGATGACCCCCAAGATTCCTTTCATTTTTAGGATACTTTTATTATTTTTATTTCTGCCACTGAACTGACACATTAAAAATGAGGGTAGCCTTGAGACAAATGGGCACTCAAAGTCAAAATTACAGTCCAGTCCAGGGCCTAAAACAAAGCCTCTACTTGTCTGATGACCCTAATATATAATGGGTCTGAAAGTGAAGTTGTCAAGGTTCTGGATGAATACACTGAGTCTGGCCCAGGCAGCTACTGGGGACGCTTACTGTAACTGTAACAGCATAGAGGGTCACCTTATAGCCAGTAATAAACTGTCTTTTGATCTGATAAGCTTTCGAGTACATCTTTTCAAAAAAATTATCAAATATTTTTTTAATATAAGGAGGTAAGGTACTGATATAAAAAGACTATTTTATTCATTTCTTTCTTAACAAAAATAACATTTTTCAGCAGGAGAAAAATGAGTAGAATTATGTAACTATTGTGCTGTGTTATAAGTAATAGTTATTGTCAAAATAAATCTCTTCTTGCCTTGAAAAACATCTGACCTGAGCTCAAGTAAAACTATTATTTCAGGAACTATCTCTGTAGTGGAGAGGTGATGGGGGTTCATAGGATACATCAGCATCAACTAAAACAAAATAAGGTAGATATTATGTTATAGACAGAGACACATGCTGAAAATTTCAGTGAAACTTCTGAGACTATAGTTTTTGCCTTGGCGATTAAAACCTTGGAATTTTAATAAAGCAATACTTATTTTAATAAACTATTGCAAACAATACCCTTACTGTGACATTTTCTACCTCATTCATAACCAGAGAATACTATACATATGTGTGCATACATATGTGTTTTAGGTTTATACTTTTCTAATTTCAAATGTTGTATTCATTAGGTCATTTTACTCTTTAAAGAGATGAGATTTTAAACATGGCAGGAAGATGTGGTTGAACTGGACAGCAAATAACAGCTACTGGCTTGCTCTTGGTTATCTATGAGCCTACTTCAGTGTGTTTCCTGTGTGTTCAATTAGCTCTTTTTTCTTTTCAAACAAGGTGAGATGATCATCTCAACAGACAAAGAAAAAGCATTTAATAAAAACATTCAGAAACTAGGAATAGAAGAAAACTTCCTGGACCTGATAAAGGGCACCTACAAAACAAAACAAAACACATCTAACATCATATTTAGTGGTGAAAGATTATTAAATGCTTTCTCTCTAAGTTCAGAAAGAAGAAACGAATGTCAGTTGTTGTAACATCTATTTAACACTGTATTAGAGGAACTAGCTAGGGTAATTACATGAAAAAAAATGAAAAGGCATCAAGATTTCAGGAGGGAAATATTAAATGTATCTGATTTTGTAAACAAAAACTGTGTATATAGGAAATCCTAAGGAATCCATACAAAAAGTCTGTTAGAACTAATAAATGAGTTCAGCAAGGTAGCAGGACACAAGATCGATACACAAAAGTGAATTGTATACTAGCAAAGAACAACGTGAAAATAAAATTAAGAAAAAAATCAACTTACAATAGCATCAAAAAGAATAAAATACTTCAAAATAAACTCATGAAAATAAATGCAGACCTTATACACTGAAAAATACTAAGTATCATTGAAAATAATCACAGAAGACCTGAATAAATGGAAAGACATCTAATGTTCATGGATTTGAAGACTTAATATTAAGATGGCAATATTCCCAAAATAGATCTATAGATTCAACACAATCCTTATCAAAGTCCCAGCTGTATTTTTTTGCAGAAATTGACCAGCTGATCCTAAAATTCACATGGAAATGCCAAAACAATATAGAAAAAGAAAAAAGTTAAAGGATTCGCACTTCCAGATTTCAAAACTTACTACAAAGCTAGATAATCAAGACAATGCAGTACCAACAGAAGACATACAGATTAATGGAATAAAACTCAGAGTATAGAAATCAACACACTTATGGTCAATTGATTTTGGGCAAGGGAAGACAATTCAAGAATAGTATTTTCAACACAATGTGCTGGGACCTGGATAGCTAAATGCGAAAGAATGAACTTGGACTCCTATCTCACAAGATACGTAAAAATTAAATCAAACTGAATCACAGACCTAAATGTAAAAGTTAAAACTATAAAATTCTCAGAACACATCTTTGTGACCCTAGAATAGGCAATGATTTTCTTAGATGTGGCATCAAAAGCACAAGTGACATCAGAAAAAAACAAATAAATCGGATTCTCTAAAAATTTAAAATTTTTGTGCTTCAAAGGACACTATAAAGAAACTGAAAAGATAATCCACAGAAATGGAGAAAATATTTGCAAATCATATACCTGAGATTAGTATCTAGAATGAGTTTAGTATCTAGAATGTATAAAAAAGTCTTACAACTCAACAATAAAAAGAATTATACCCAATTTTTTAAAAGAGGACAATATTTGGAATTATAAAATGGTGTATCCGCTTTGAAAAAGTTTGTCAATTCCTCAAAATGTTAAGCATAGTTACCATATGACTCCTAAGTATATAACTAAGAGAACTGATAAGCATATGTCTGAATAAAAGCATAAGTGTTCATACCAGTATTATTCATAATAGCCGAAAAGTGGGAATAATCCAAATGGCCATCAACGAATGAATGGATAAACAAAATGTGGTATATCTATTATAATGGAATATCATTTGGCCCTAAAACGGTATGAAGTATTGATGCATGCTACAACATGGATGAACCTTCAAAACATTATAGCAAGTGAAAGAAGCCAGACATAAAAGGCTGTGTGCCGCATAATTCCATGTATATGAAATGTACAGAATGGGAAAATAGAAGGTAGAACAGTGGTTTACAAGGGCTGGGGAGAGAGGGAGGTGCTAAGAGACTGCTAATGGGTGTGGGGTTTCTTTCTGAAGTGAAGAAAATGTTGTAAAATTTGACAGTGGCCAACAGCTGCACAAATCTATGAAGAGTAAAATAACACTGAATTGTACACTTTAAAATGAAGGATTTAATAGTATGTGAATTATGTCTCAATGAAGATGTAATTAGAAAAATAAGTCAAAGCAGGTGGGCCACTTAAGATAGATCAGGACCATCATTCAGTAAGGAATAAAAAAACTTATCAAGGACATATTATAGGAAGAGGTGTAGATTGGGAAAATGACTCACAGAGCTTTAATTCCAACAGGGGAAGACAGAAAACATAGAAGAAAAATTAAATAAACAAGACAATTACAGCTTGTAATAAAGGCCATGAAGGAAAATATAGTGACCTGACAGAGAAAAATTATTGGAGGCCTTCATTAAACAAGGTAGTCAGGGAAGGCCTCTATGGGGATTTGATCCAAAGAATAAGACAAAAACTATCACATAAAAGGTGTGGAGGGGTGCATGCCTGGTTGGGAAATGGGAAGTCCAAATGCCCTCAACTAGAAGACAACTTGGCATGTTCAAGAAAGGCCAGTGTGTCTAAAACATAATATATGAGGGGGAAAAGTGGCACAAGAAAATGCTGCAGAAATAAACAAGAGTTAGATCAGGCAGAGCATGGAAGCTACAGTTATGAATTTAGATTTTATCCTTCCTTCAAGCGGAAGCCATGGGAAGATTTTAGGCAGAGTAGTGACACTATCTGATTTACACGATCCAATTTTAAAAGCTTGTTTTGTCTGTCATGCAGAGAACAGACTGGAAGAGGGCAACAACGAAAACAGGAAGAGTAAATAAATGGCTCTAGCTGTCTTCCTGGAGAGATGGGTGGATTGGCCCAGACTGAGAGAGTCTCTTTATGTAACTGTATCCAGCACTTCAGGTTCTAGCCTATTCTAAGTGTAGTAGATATTGTGATATATTGCCCAAACTCATTTCTGGGATGAAGGACTTATTTCCCCAGCTACTGGCTCAGCTGAAAACAGACTTCCTGGAGCAGCCTTCATCCAGTGATCAGCACAAAGGTAGAGAGCCCTGGCCCCTTACCTGAATGAGCCATCCAGCTTCAGACCTCCCCACGAGGTCCACGATGCCTTCACTGAAACTACATCCCTCTCCCCAGTTCTGCTTCCTTCCTTTCCCTCCTAAAGCTATTGATCTCAAGAGTGTTCCTTAATCATTGTCCTCTATGATAATCTCCATCTCATAATCTGCTTCCCAGGAACTCAATCTGACACTGATTTCATAAATCTCAGTACATGGTCCTCAGTTTACCTTAATTTATAGATGGTCAATAATAATAAACTTGAAATGATAATACCATTTTTAAAACTCCTTAACAATGCAGCGATACCTTGCAAATATGAATGACATTTGTACCATAACCCATTCATACTACATGTATCCTAATTAAATCTTTTGTTTGTAAACACATTTGAATTCTATTTTAGCAAAAAGGCAATAGTAAAAAATAAAATAAATGGCAAAATAAATTGTACCATTAATCACTCTGAAGAACCTAGGAACAAAAGTGTACAAGTTTACTAAGTGTCTTTCATTGCTAGATAAGAAGATAAAGCATTATTTACAACTGCTGATCAGATCAATTAATGTGAACCATTATAATTGAAACATATTATCCCACTCCATACTAATCAAAAGTAAAAATTCAATGGAGTACCTTGTTTCTATTAGCCCAGAACATTATGTCCTACAATCAGAAAAACATTCAAAATTTGCATATGCAATTCTATTCTTCCAAACTACAGTTGCTCTCTATATTTATAAGTGGTATAATTTATGAAACAATTTGAGGTACATAAGAACAACATATAATCAAATCTTGATTATTTAGGGTGGTAGAAGAAATATATCACTAAAATCTACCCCATTTAACTCATCACATACAATCTTCTTGCCTATCAAACAATTTTCCCAGACTGCTTGCTAGTAGCTAAATAATTTAATTTGGGTTTTACCCTTTTCTTATTTCATAAAGGTTCTACAGTATCAGTGAAATGGCCAAAGGGCAGCAACATGAGAGAGCCAAGTCAGAAGTAGCAAAGTCCCTAAATAATCCTCAAAGTATTCTACATCTTAAATAACTTAGAGTTTACTGTTGGTTGTGTTGGCAAAAAATATATATATATTGAAAGGATCTTTTCTCTGGAGTTTCAGCCCAGATCAGAATTTTATTGCCTTTTGCCCAAGGCCACTGCAAGACCTCCGGAGCAAAAAGAAGGTACAGTGTGATCCTTAATATGAGTTATGAAGATCAAAATAGAGCAAAGAGAGGATTTCAGAGATTTAAAAATCAGTAACAATTTTTACTGAAATTTGGAAATATGTCTCCATATTTTAACTGTATATTATAAAATAATTTTCACTCTGTTTTTGAAATAGCCAGGCAATAAGTTATGTATGACTGTGAGTTCCTTGAGGTGGGAAATACAACTGGATCATTCTATTTCCAATGTGTCATATGGAGCCTGGAACATGGCACTCAACAAAAGAAAACACAAAGGAAGATCCTTTAGTTCTGTGCTTCCACATACACAGATTTCCTCAACTAAGAGAGTGTATTTGAAAACGAAGTGTAAAGAAGTCAGTAAAAAGCAGATGACCATGTGGAATAAAGTGTTTATTTTTCAGTCTTCACAACAGCTTATGAGATATCATCCCATGTTAAAAAATGAGGGGGGAGAGGGAAAGAAGTTCAGAGACCATAAATAACTTACCCAAGATAATGTAGCTAATAAGCTGCAGAGCTGTGAGTCAAAATGCTGCCTCACTAACTCAGTTCTCAGAACTTTTCTGTAGCTGCATTGTCTAGCACAGTAGTCACCAGCCACGTGTTGTTGATGAGCACTTGAAATGTGGCAAGTCTGAGCTGAGTTGAGCTACAAGTGCAAAATACACACTAGATTTCAAAGGAAAATATTTTTTAAAAAGAATGTAAAATTATTCACCAATATTTTTTGTATAAATTACATGTTAATATTTTTGAAGTATTAGTTAAATAAAATGTACTATTAAAATTAATTTCACTGCTTCTTTTGCTTTTTTTAAAAAATGTGGTTACTTAAAAATGTTAAATGACATATGTGGTTTGCATTACATTTCTATCAGGCACACTGATCAACAGGAAAAGGTAGACAAAGAAGAGAGACTTCCACTGGAGAATGAGATTGAGAGAAGGGAAGAAGTGATCTTTTAACTTTTAATTTGTCATTATATTATCATATACTGTTTGACATTTTTTAACATGAATATATATAAAATACAGCACAGATTCTATAAAAATACTATGATGGCAGTGATTAGCCCTACCCATAATCTCAATGAAGTTTTACATTTAGGGTGTTAAGCTACATCTAAAGGAATGAAGAGAAACAAACAAGAAATGAAGAAAATTTGGAAAGGCATTCCAGGTGGAGGAAAAGTGTACCCAGCAGCAATGGGACAGCTGAGTAAAATGTAGGAGAGAAGAGAAGAACAAAAGGACATATGGGGCAGCTACATCAGGTCTGTAAGCCATGCAAAGACATTTTATCTTTATTCAAAAGATACTGGAGAGTCGCCAAAGGGAAGGGGCATAATCTGAACCGTAATTTATGAAGACAGCTCTCACTTTATAGAATATAGGTAGACTGGGGTGAAGAAAAATGGAGAATGGCAAGGAAGGAAACTAATGTTTACTGAGTTCCATGCACTTGGCTAAGTGGTTTACCTATATTCTTTAATTTGGCGTCATTGTTTATAGCTGAAAAAAACAAACAAAAAATTAAGACACCTTCCATGACCACACAGTTGGCAATTTATCCTCAGAAACTGTAGGGGATAATAAGGATGGGTCCTGATGCAGATAATTTGGGAAGCGGTGGTAGGAAAGTCTGGAGGCATCATATCTTTATTATTATCTATAAATTAAGTGATGATATTTTGTTAAGCCTAAAGGACTGAAAATGGATGGGGACTTGAAAATAGTAGAAAAGAATTTGTAGTAGCACAGAAATGAAAGGAATGGAAGGAGCTAACCAAGAGGAAGTAGTAAAGGGAGTGGTAAGAGGTGTTGAACATCTATTAAACAGTAATAAAACTAGATAAAATTTATTGAGTTCTTATTATGTACCAGCCACTGGCTGAGCATTTTATATGCATTTTCTCATTTAATCCCCAAGACATCTAATTAGATGAGTATAATTATTTATCCTTCTATTACATATGCAAACTAGAGATTAAATAACTTGAACTTTCATCACAGAGGCATGAGTCAAACCAACTTCTGTCTTTCCCAAGCTACTTAACCAGGTCTCCAATAACACTGTAATGTTAAAAATCTGAAATTCCATTCTATTACAAGCGAAGAAAGCCTCTCATTTTAGAAATGAAGCAATACTGAGGCCTAAAGAGCTTGAAGTGACCTATTTAAGATGTCAAAAATAGTTAATGCCAATATCAGAACTAAAATCTGGGTTTCAAAATTTCAGATGCAGATAAACAAACTATGGTATATATATATGTATATATCTCCAGACATATTGTATTATTTACAGCTAAAAAATTATTGGACATCAATCTACGGAAAAAACACGGAAGAACCTTAAATGCATATTACTGAGTGAAAGAAAGCAATCTGAAAAGGCTACATAGGGAGACTGGTTCAAGATGGCGGAGTAGAAGGACATGCTCTCACTCCCTCTTGCGAGAGCACGGGAATCACAACTAACTGCCGAACAATCATCAACAGGAAGACACTGGAACTCACCAAAAAAAGATACCCCCACATCCAAAGACAAAGGAGAAGCCACAATGAGACGGCAGAAGGGGCACAATCACAGTAAAATCAAATCCCATAACTGCTGGGTGGGTGACTCACAAACTGGAAAACACTTATACCACAGAAGTCTACGCACTGGAATGAAGGTTCTGAGCCACATGTCAGGCTTCCCAACCTGGGGGTCTGGCAACGGCTAGCAAGATTTGATTGCAGGACATCGACAGGACTGGGAGAAACAGAGACTCCACTCTTGGAGGGCACACACAAAGTAGTGTGTGCACTGGGACCCAGGGGAAGGAGCAGTGACCCCATAGGAGACTGAACCACACCTACCTGCTAGTGTTGGAGGGCCTCCTGCAGAGGCAGGGGGTGGCTGTGTCTCACCGTGAGGACAAGGACACTGGCAGGAAAAGTTCTGGGAAGTACTCATTGGCATGAGCCCTCCCAGAGTCCGCCATTAGCCCCACCAAAGAGCCCGGGTAGGCTCCAGTGTTGGGTTGCCTCAGGCCAAAAAACCAACAGGGAGGGAACCCAGCCCCACCCATCAGGAGACAAGTGGATTAAAGTTTTACTGAGCTTTGCCCACCACAGCAATAGCCAGCTCTACCAACCAACAGTCCCTCCTATCAGGAAACTTGCACAAGCCTCTTAGATAACCTCATCCACCAGAGGGCAGACAGAAGAAGCAAGAAGAACTGCAATCCTGCAGCCTGTGGAACAAAAAACCACATTCACAAAAAGATAGACAAGATGAAAAGGCAGAGGGCTATGTACCAGATGAAGGAACAAGATAAAACCCCAGAAAAAGGGCTTCCCTGGTGGCACAGTGGTTGAGAATCTGCCTGCCAATGCAGGGGACACGGGTTCGAGCCCTGGTCTGGGAAGATCCCACATGCCGCGGAGCAACTAGGCCCGTGAGCCACAATCACTGAGCCTGCGTGTCTGGAGCCCGTGCTCCACAACAAGAGAGGACGCGATAGTGAGAGGCCTGCGCACCGTGATGAAGAGTGACCCCCATTTGCCGCAACTAGAGAAAGCCCTCGCACAGAAACGAAGACGCAACACAGCCATAAATAAATAAAAATAAAAAAATTAAAAATTAAAAAAAAAAACAATAACAGAAAAACAACTAAATGAAGTGGAGATAGGCAACCTTCCAGAAAATGAATTCAGAATAATGATAGTGAAGATGATCCAGGACTTCGGAAAGAGAATGGAGGCAAAGATCGAGAAGATGCAAGAAATGTTTAACAAAGACCTAGAAGAATTAAAGAACAAACAAACAGAGATGAACAATACAATAACTGAAATGAAAACTACACTAGAAGGAATCAATAGCAGAATAACTGAGGCAGAAGAACGGATAAGTGACCTGGAAGACAGAATGGCGGAATTCACTGCTGTGGAACAGAAAAAAGAAAAAAGAATGAAAGAAATGAGGACAGCATAAGAGACCTCTGGGACAACATTAAACGCAACAACATTCACATTATAGGGGTCCCAGAAGGAGAAGAGAGAGAGAAAGGACCCAAAAAAATATTTGAAAAGATTATAGTCGAAAACTCCCTAACATGGGAAAGGAAATAGCCACCCAAGTCCAAGAAGCACGGAGACTCCCATACAGGATAAACCCAAGGATAAACATGCCGAGACACATAGTAATCAAACTGGCAAAAATTAACGACAGAAAAATTACTGAAAGCAGTGAGGGAAAAATGACGAATAATATACAAGTGAACTTCCATAAGGTTAAGAGCTGATTTCTCAGCAGAAACTCTACAAGCCAGAGGGGAGTGGCATGATATACTTAAAGTGATGAAAGGGAAGAACCTACAACCAAGATTACTCTAACTGGCAAGGATCTCATTCAGATTTGATGGAGAAATCAGAAGCTTTACAGATAAGCAAAAGCTAAGAGAATTCAGCACCACCAAACCAGCCCTACAACAAATGCTAAAGGAACTTTTCTAAGTGGGAAACACAGAGAAGAGAAGGACCTACAAAAACAAACCCAAAACAATTAAGAAAATGGTCATAGGAACATACATATCGATAATTACCTTAAACATGAATGGATTAAATACTCCAACCAAAAGACACAGGCTTGCTGAATGGATACAAAAACAAGACCCACATATATGCTGTCTACAAGAGACCTACTTCAGACCTAGGGACACATACAGAGATGGAAAAAGATATTCCATGCAAATGGAAATCAAAAGAAAGCTGGAGTAGCAATTCTCATAACAGATAAAATTCGACTTTAAAAAAAAGAATGTTACAAGAGACGAGGAAGGATACTACATAATGATCAAGGGATCAATTCAAGAAGATATAACAATTATAAATATATATGCACCCAACATAGGAGCACCTCAATACATAAGGCAACTGCTAACAGCTATAAAAGAGGAAATCGACAGTAACACAATAATAGTGGGGGACTTTAACACCTCACTTATACCAATGGACAGATCATCCAAACAGAAAATTAATAAGAAACACAAGCTTTAAAAGACACAATAGACCAGATAGATTTAATTGGTATTTATAGGGCATTCCATCCGAAAACAGCAGATTACATTTTCTTCTCAAGTGCACATGGAACATTCTCAAGGATCGATCATATCTTGGATGACAAATCAAGCCTCAGTTAATTTAAGAAAACTGAAATCATATCAAGCATCTTTTCTGACCACAATGCTATGAGATTAGAAATGAATTACAGGGAAAAAAACGTAAAAAACACAAACACATGGAGGCTAAACAATACGTTACTAAATAACCAAGAGATCACTAAAGAAATCAAAGAGGAAATCAAAAAATACCTAGAGACAAATGACAATGAACACACGACGACCCAAAACCTATGGGATGCAGAAAAGCAGTTCTAAGAGGGAAGTTTATAGCAATACAAGCCTACCTCAACAAACAAGACAAATTGCAAATAAACAATCGAACCTTACACCTAAAGGAACTAGAGAAGGAAGAACAAACAAAACCCAAAGTTAGCAGAAGGAAAGAAATCATAAAGATCAGAACAGAAATAAATGAAATAGAAACAAAGAAAACAATAGCAAAGATCAATAAAACTAAAAGCTGGTTCTTTGAGAAGATAAACAAAACTGATAAACCATTAGCCAGACGCATCAAGAAAAACAGGGAGTAGACTCAAATCAATAAAATTAGAAATGAAAAAGGAGAAGTCACAACAGATACCGCAGAAATACAAAGCATCCTAAGAGACTACTACAAGCAACTCTATGCCAATAAAATGGACAACCTGGAAGAAATGGACAAATTCTTGGAAAGGTATAACCTTCCAACACTGAACCAGGAAGAAACAGAAAATATGAACAGACCAATCACAAGTAATGAAATTGAAACTGTGATTAAAAATCTTCCAACAAACAAAAGTCCAGGACCCGATGGCTTCACAGGTGAATTCTATCAAACATTTAGAGACAAGCTAACACCCATCCTTCTCAAGCTCTTCCAAAAAATTGCAGAGGAAGGAACACCCCCAAACTCATTCTATGAGGTCACCATCACCCTGATACCAAAACCAGACAAAGATACTACAAAAAAAGCAAATTACAGACCAATATCACTGATGACTATAGATGCAAAAATCCTCAACAAAATACTAGCAAAGAGAATCCAACAACGCATTAAAAGGATCATACACCATGATCAAGTGGGATTTATCCCAGGGTTGCAAGGATTCTTCAATATATGCAAATCAATCAATGTGATACACCATATTAACAAATTGAAGAATGAAAACCATATGATCATCTCAATAGATGCAGAAAAAGCTTTTGAAAAAATTCAGTGACCATTTATGATTAAAAACTCTCCAGAAAATGGGAATAGAGGAAACCTACCTCAACATAATATGACAAACCCACAGCAAACATCATTCTCAATGGTGAAAAACTGAAAGCATTTCCTCTAAGATCTGGAACAAGACAAGGATGTCCACTCTTGCCACTATTATTCAACATAGTTTTGGAAGTCCTCGCCATGACAATCACAGAAGAAAAAGAAATAAAAGGAATACAAATTGGAAAAGAAGAAGTAAAACTGTCACTGTTTGCAGATGACATGATACTATACATAGAGAATCCTAAAGATGCCACCAGAAAACTTAGTAGTTTTGAATTTGGTAAAGTTGCAGGATACAAAATTAATGCACAGAAATCTCTTTCATTCCTATACACTAATGATGAAAACTCTGATAGAGAAATTAAGGAAACACTCCCATTTACCATTGCAACAAAAAGAATAAAATACCTAAGAATAAACCTACCTCGGGAGACAAAAGACCTGTATGCAGAAAACTATAAGACACTGATGAAAGAAATTAAAGATGATACCAACAGATGGAGAGATACACCATGTTCTTGGATTGGAAGTATCAATATTGTGAAAATGACTATACTACCCAAAACAATCTACAGATTCAATGCAATCCCTAACAAATTACCAATGGCATTTTTCACAGAACTAGACCAAAAAAACTTAAAATTTGTATAGAGACACAAAAGACCCCGAATAGCCAAAGCAGTCTTGAGGGAAAAAAATGGAGCTAGAGGAATCAGACTCCCTGACTTCAGACTATACTACAAAGCTACAGTAATCAAGACAATATGGTACTGGCACAAAAACAGAAATATAGATCAATGGAACAGGATAGAAAGCCCAGAGATAAACCCACGCACCTATGGTCAACTAATCTATGACAAAGGAGGCAAGGATATACAATGGAGAAAAGACAGTCTCTTCAATAAGTGGTACTGGGAAAACTGGACAGCTACATGTAGAAGAATGAAATTAGAACACTCCCTAACACCAAACACAAAAATAAACTCAAAATGGATTAGAGACCTAAATGTAAGACCGGACACTATAAAACTCTTAGAGGAAAACATAGGAAGAACGTTCTTTGACATAAATCACAGCAAGATCTTTTTTGATCCATCTCCTAGAGTAATGGAAATAAAAACAAAAATAAACAAATGGGACCTAATGAAACTTCAAAGCTTTTTCAAAGCAAAGGAAACTACAATCAAGACCAAAAGACAACCCTCAGAACAGGAGAAAATATTCGCAGACGAATCAACGGACAAAGGATTACTCTCCAAAATATATAAACAGCTCATGCAGCTCAATATTAAAAAAACAAACAACCCAATTCAAAAATGGGCAGAAGACCTAAATAGACATTTCTCCAAAGAAGACATACACATGGCCAAGAAGCACATGAAAAGCTGCTCGACATCACTAATTATTAGAGAAATGCAAATCAAAACTACAATGAGGTATCACCTCACACCAGTTAGCATGGGCATCATCAGAAAATCTACAAACAACAAATGCTGGAGAGGGTGTGGAGAAAAGGGAACCCTCTTGCACTGTTGGTGGGAAAGTAAATTGATACAGCCACGATGGAGAACAGTATGGAGGTTCCTTAAAAAACTAAAAATAGAATTACCATATGACCCAGCAATCCCACTCCTGGGCATATACCCAGAGAAAACCATAATTCAAAAAGACACATGCACCCGAATGTTCACTGCAGCACTATTTACAATAGCCAGGTCATGGAAGCAACCTAAATGCCCATCGACAGATGAATGGATAAAGAAGATGTGGTACATAATAAAATGGAATATTACTCAGCCATAAAAAGGAATGAAATTGAGTCATTTGTTGAGACGTGGATGGATCTAGAGACTGTCATACAGAGTGAAGTAAGTCAAAAAGAGAAAAACAAATATCGTATATTAATGCATATATGTGGAACCTAGAAAATGGTACAGATGAACCTGTTTCCAGGGTAGAGATTGAGACACAGATGTAGAAAACAAACGTATGGACACCAAGGGGGGAAAGTGGCAGGGGGTGGGGATAGTGGTGGGATGAATTGGGAGATTGGGATTGACATGTATACACTGATGTGTATAAAATGGATAACTAATAAGAACCTGCTGTATAAAAAAATAAATAAAATAAAATTCAAAACTTCAAAAAAGGAAAAAGGAAAAGGCTACATACTCTATGATTCCAACTATGTGACATTCTGGAAAAGACAAAACTATGGAGACAATAAAAAGATCAGTGGTTGCCAAGGGTTCGGGGGGAAGTAAGCAGGAGGAACACAGGCGATTTTTAGGGCAATGAAACAACTCTGTATGATACCATAACGACAGATAGATGTCATTATGTACTTATTCAAACCCATAACGTACAATACCAAAAGTGAAGCCTAATGTTAGCTATGGACTTTGGATGATTATGATGTGTCAACGTAGGTTCATCAAGTCTAACAAATGTTACAATTTGTCCTAACTCTGGAGGAGAATGTCAATAATGGGGAGACTACGAATGCTTGGGAACAGTGAGTATACAGGAAATCTCTGTACCGTCCTCTCAATTTAGCAGTGAACCTAAAACTGCGCTAATACTTGAAGTCTTAATTAAAAAAAAAAAAAAGATTAAGGGACAATAAAAGGTGACAAATACAATAAGAGAAAAAGTTTTTTTTTTTTATTTCAAGCACAATGTTTAGGTGTGAGTATGAAATAAACTGGCTCTTTTAAAAAATTATCTGCATGGTTGTAATAGACCTGAAACAGGTAACAGCATTGATGAATCCATGTCTTATAACCCTGTAGGATGCACACGTTAGGGCAGTGTCTTGCACGAAGAAGGAACTAAATAAATATTTCTTAAAGGAAAATAAATAGAAAAGTGGATGAAAGGAAAGAAAGGGGAAAAAGGAAGGAGGAGAGGAAGACATAGAGAAAGAGAGATAAGACAGAGAACAGTTTTCAGGGAAGATGTTTCATTTCCTAAAAAGTTTGATTGTGACCAAATTCTTTGAAATTTGTTGACTCAGAACTGACAAGGCACTAGAATCCAAATTTTTTACTGCTTTAGGGTACTATCGAGTACGGTTTCAGATTTATAACAAGTTAATTGCCCTACTTCCATACTCTCGCTACTTAGGGAATTTTCAGCCATTGCTTAACTACAGAATTTTCATGCTGGATAAAGTAGATGGGTCACTTTTTATTCCAATAAAATTTAATATGGTTGTAACCTTTTTAGTGACTCTATTATCTATACTATATTATCAGGTCTATGGTTCCAGAAATGCCTTTAATGAAAATAAATCCGTAGATTGTATACATTCTGCAGAAAACAACTATAATTATTTTATGAACAAGGTAAGGTATAACTAAATAAAAATACATCAGTAAAATAATCAGTTCAAAGTAGCTATGTTTCTTTTCAAATTCCTTCAATTAGGTTATCCATTAATTATGAAGGACACCTCTTAGAAATGGTCAGTATTTGGAAAAAGCATCTTAAGTAGGAAGGTCAAATCATTATATCAACACAGAGGAAAAAAGTGACTTATAAAAACAAATTGAAGGGGCTTCCCTAGTGGCGCAGTGGTTGAGAATCTGCCTGCCAATGCAGGAGATGCGGGTTCAAGCCCTGGTCTGGGAAGATCCCACATGCCGCGGAGCAACTGGGCCCGTGAGCCACAACTACTGAGCCTGCGCGTCTGGAGCCTGTGCTCCGCAACAAGAGAGCCCGCGATAGTGAGAGGCCCGCGCACCGCGATGAGGAGTGGCCCCCGCTTGCCGCAACTAGAGAAAGCCCTCGCACAGAAACGAAGACCCAACACAGCCAAAAATAAATTAATTAATTAATTAATTAATTTAAAAAAAAAAAAACAAATTGAAGGAAAAATCCAAGGTGCATAATCTTTAAGTTACGTAATTTAAGTGAAGTCAGAAGAAATGTGGGCTAAAACATAACATTGCTTCATAGTTCTTGGTCACATGACATCAGCTCTGAAATTCCTATTTTGTACTAGCAAGTAGCAATGATATGTCTATCAGTATTGGTATTAGCTAAATTGTTCCACACCTGGATTTTACAGAAGTTGTAGGAACTGTGAGATCTCTAAATGTCACTTTTGCAAAAGAATAGATCTAGGTTTAATAAATAGTGTCTTTGTTTTACAGTGTTTCCTGTATTCCTATTCACCATATGGGAAATCGTCAGACATCTCACTACAGTGTGTTCTCCAATCATACTCAGTATAGTGGACATAATAGGGGGTTCAGAATAACTTTGGATAAATTGCTCAAGAAGTCAAATATTACACCTGTGTCAGGATCAAAACTCAGAGACATACAGAAGTGGATTTAAGAAAACTTTAAAACTTTAAACTTTACAGGTTGATCAGGATTCTACAGGTAGCACCCTATCAGAAAGCTCTCCCTCAATGACCTGTTTGCTAGTTCACACTTCTACTAGTTATCAGTTAATTTAGCATTAGCGAATATCACTTGAAGGTATTACTCCCAAAGCTAATTGGCGATGCCTACTTTTAAGTCAGTGGAACTAAGATTAATTGAGGGCTGATTTTGCGTGTATGGAACTAACTAGAGGATAAAATTCATAGTCTAAAGTAAAAGAAAATTTATTATAATTTTCAGCTTATTAGTTATAAGGCAGAATATGATTTAAGTGGCATAATCTTCTATACTGCCTTATTTATGACAATATTTGTTTGATTAAAAATGTTTTATAAGAATAGATTATAATGTGACAAATTTCTCTTTTACCCCATATTAGGCAACAGCTGTGTTGAATGTACAATCTGTTTTACCAATTCCTATAATCTTCTGTGGTATTTTGAGCTGGTGTATTTCTAAGTGTCATTTTCATCCATACTTATACAACTTTCTTGAAACTTTAGAACAAGATTTTATATTCATTCCATTAATTTTCATCTTGCTATTCTCAGACCACCGTGCCAAAATCCTTGTTGGATCTCAATTCGGACATTCAACACAGTAGCTACACTTCCTTAGTTCACGTATTTTGCTCACTGTGATAAACCTTACCAGGTAAGGCCAAGCAAAGAGCTTTGTGATTCATTACTGTGTTAGTGAATCAATGTGCTCTACACACACTTCTGTTAGCTGCTCCATTTCTAAAGTTTCCACAAAATTGAGAGGGCACTGAATCTTATTAAGTAATAAGGTAATATATATGGTATTGATCAGCATTATCTATTCATTCATTTACATATACATCTATTTATTTTATGTTATTTTCAGATCATTTCAAAATTAGAAGGATTACATAATATTTTAAAAGTAGAACTGACCCTAAATATTAAGTGATGCTGTGATGGCTAATTTTGTGTCAACTTTGCTAGGCCATGGTACTCAGATATTTGGTCACACACCAGTCTAGATGTCAATGGGGAAGTAATTTTTAGATGGGATTAACATGTGAGTAAAGCAGATTACCCTCCATAATGGGAGTGGGCCTCATTCACTCTACTGAAAGCCTTAGGAGAGAAAAAAAAAGAGAGATCTCCCAAGGAAGAGGGAATTCTGCCTCCAAACTGCCTTTGGACTTGAACTACAACATCAGCTCTTCTGAGGATCTCCAGCCTGCAAGCCTGTCCTGCAGATTTCAGACTTGCCAGCCCCCAATTCCTTAAAATCAGTCTCTCTCCGCCCGTCTCTCTCTCTCTCTCTCTCTCCATACAAATACGACACACATTCTATAGGTTCTGTTTCTCTGGAGAACTCTTGACTATTATAGGGACCTTCAGCATTATTCCCAAGCCAAGGTTGGGATGCTCTAGAGGTGGCTTTTGTAACAGAGAGAAGATAGTCTGGATTATTTCTATGATCATTTTCATATTCAGTGTTCCTTCATGACTGCTAGTGACCTGTTCTTTCTAATCAGTACAGTCTTTGGGTGTCACACAGCTCACTGCTTAGATGGACCTATAGCTGAAACATAGGCAGCTGACAAATGAAATAAAAAATACTGATCAAAAATTATAATGACCTTTATTACAGTTATACTATGCTGTAATCTAATACACCATTCTTTCACATATCTATTACCTTTGAATTTCCCAACAATCCATGCCACATATAGCTTATATTTTTATTATAATTTCAAACAAAGAAACGACTGTCAAAAAGATACACTCTTACTTAGGGAAAGAATTAGGACTAGACTCTGGAAGTCTTTTTAAATACTTTAGCATTACCTCTTGTTTAATATAAGAAATGAATCCACGGAAATTGGACTGCTGTGGATTGAACTGTGTCCTCTCAAAATTCATATGCTGAAGCCCTAACCCGCAATGTGATGGTTTTTGGAAATGGGGCCTTTGAAAGGTAATTAGGTTTAGGTAAGGCCATGAAGGTGAGGCTCTAATGAGGGGACTAGTACCCCTATAAGAAGATCCATCTCTCTCTCTACCACGTGAGGACACAGTGAGAAGACAAGCCAGGAAGAAAGCTCTCACCAGAACTCAACCATGCTAGCACCCTGATCTCTGACTTCTGGCTTCCAGACCTGTAAGAAATAAATTTCTGTTGTTTAAGCCACATAGCCTATGGCAGCCAGTGCTAACACATAGACTTGCAAATTCTGAGTGTTATTGAATACTACAACCCATTCAAACATTATATATTAAGAAGATTTTTTTAAAAAAACAAGTAAAATTATACTAATCAATGATAAAGATCACATAAATAAGTGGAACTCAGACTCTAGGTTCATCAGAATCCCTCGCAGAGATTCCTAAAGTATAATACTGCTGACCCCACACCCGTAGCGTGTGATTCAACAAGTCCGGGTTGTGGCCCAAAATTCTGCATTTCTAACAACAGTTCCCAGGTGATAGTGATGCTGAACCGTATTTTGTAAATGACTGATATAGGTTGACAAAAGGTGTAACTCACAGTCTATTAAGAGCACTAAGAGTGCATTTTAAACACACACATATACACAGAACACCAAACTGGATTTCTAAGCGTTTAACCCTGGGTATCTTGAGTGGGGCATGTTTTCAAAAGGAAGTTTTAAAAATTTCTCCAGTTTGTTTTAATAATCACCAGGTTTGGGGAATTAATAGTCTAAGATTATCATATTAGAAAAGAAGTAAGTTTCATTCCTTTAATTATCTACAGTAAGAAAACTAGGTTAAGATAATATTTAGTAAAAAAATTCTTTCAAAATTTTCTGAATATAAAATATAAAGTTAAAATACCAAGTTTTTATTTATAAAGTAGACTGTCAGAAAATAGTTTGTTATTTTGAATATATTTGATATGTATCATTAAAATCCTGTGGACATTACTCATTTACTTAAGCCCTTTCATCCTGGGCAGGATAAATGTAAACTAGTCTAAACCTAATCAGAGGGAAATCAACAGATACAGCAACAACACTCTCAAAGAAAGCACAAAATAATTTAAAAATGATCATCGGACACAGAAAAACAACTCCAGCAGTTAGCTTTAACAACAGTAAGCTTCAGTAATATTTGTTCAATGAAATTAATGAATGAAAGAATTATTGTTTAAAATATCAATAATGAGTTTTATCTAATAAATAATATATATAACTTATAAATATATAAATGACAAATTGATATATTTTATATAAATATTATATAGATAAAAATCTATCATAAGCAGCAATGAAAAGATGCTTGAGAATACTATGTCTACTGAATGAACTACAAGTAAAATGAAGCTTGAGTATGGGTCAGAATTATAATCAACAGAATGTATAGATATATAAGATAAATGTGAAGCAAGATGATCAATAAAGTAAATCTGAACTCAATTCCCAACTGCCATTTTCTATGTGTGAACTAAGGCAAGTCACTTGATTTCTCTTGGTCTCTCTTTCTTCAGCTACAGAATGTCCCTCAAGATAGTTCTTGCTTGAAGCGGAAATGTTACACCCAACATTTCATGCACTTCTGCTTTTCCTTAGAATACTTATCTGCTCCTCTCCCTCTGTGAAAAGTGAGTATCTAGAGCTCTACCGCACAGTTTTATTTCTTAGAATGCCTAAGGACAGACTCATAAACCAACCACCAACCCAGTTTAGTAGAGTTTGGTTAATATATTTGCTATGGATCTTTCTTAAGTCCCAAGAAAATAAGTTATGAAATTAATATTTAAGAATTAGCATATATTAAACCAAATGTATAGACTGTTTGGACAGATAAAGAAGTTTTGTGAAAGGGTAACAATTTCAATATAATCTCTTATTTTTTATTATACCCTTGATCTGCACTCATAATAGTATTATAAATGTATTCCATCTAATCCCAAAGATTTAATGAAAGGCAAAATTACTTGTAGTCTAGCTACAAACAAATGTTTATGTCTCAAAAGTATATTTTGTATACAGTTAAATTTAGGGTATTAGGAAAATGGAAAATAACCGAATTTGCTATATATCAGCACATCAATTATTTGGGCTTTAATTCAAAAAAAAAAGAAGAATAAAAAAGAGGAGAAAATGTGTCATATAAATCTTTCAGTATCCACACAATAAGGCTGAATAAGCACTGTTGTTGGGTTTTTTTTCCATGTAGTATGGAGGATTTAGTAGTATTCTCTCTCTTTAATTCAATATGCGTAAGCAGAGTAGGTTTTCCTTATATACAAAGGAAAACGTAAAATTAAAAAGATAAAACAAAAGGAAAAAAATCAATGAAATAGCACAATGTTAAGAAGAAGTAACGTTTAAGAGGAAATCAAAGGAAGGGAGAGCAGCTAAGAAGACCAAAAGAAAGATAAAGGGCAAAGGATTTAAAAATTAAACAGAAGAGAAAAGATTAAAGAAGGAAAGGCAAAAAGCAATGCAGCAGGATTTAAGAAGCCAGTAAAAAGAAAAGACATGCAGTAATGACAAAGGGATAGCAAGTGCCAAAGAAAAGATACTTGAAGTAATGAAAAGAAGGGAGAAAAAAAGAAAGTAAAATAAAAGCAGTTGTAAATTAATTTTAAACACAGTATAGGACAGATACAATGCTAACGGGCTTTCAATTTTTTTGTTGTCATCTTCTTGGCTCTGTTATTGATAAAAAGAAAAAAATCAGTCTTTAGGCACAGGAGATTTAGAACAGTATTTCCAATGTACAGGGATGCAGCATGGGTTAGTAAAAAGTGTGCTGCCACCAGCAGGCTCTGTGGTGTTGCATAAGGAACTTACCTGCTCTGCCCCACACTACATCTCACAATTTTCTAATTTACATATTGAAGCCACTCTCACCTTATTTCTGATGTCCTTAGCTGACTAAATGTTGTGACTTTACATACAATCCATCATTGACTCTGATTCTGAAATCACTAACTTATTTTACAGTGAAATAAAATGTATCATAAATGACAAACAGAATTACAAATAGACTCCCTTTTAAATAATCAATCGTTCCCAGCAACAGTAGTGCCACTGAGAGTTTCAAAAATCTGAGGGGGTATTTTAAGTTGTCATAATAATTGATGGGAACAGCTAGTATTTAATAGGTAAGGGTGAGGGAGACTAGATATGTTCCAATTTCCTGCAGGACATTCTTTTAGGTAAAAACATGTTTATAATTATTTAGGCCTCTTTAAGATTAGGGACCATAGGCTCTCAATGAATGTTTACTGAATGAGTCAATGAAGTATAAAGCAAATAAAACACCATCATTCCAAAGCAGTCCATAGTTCTCTTCTTATGTATGTTTATGTCTATTAAGGGGTAGAGAATATTTTCAGTATGTGGAAAATAAAGTATGCTGATGTGATTACTTTAAATGTATACAGCACCTTCTTCTAATCAGAATCTCTCTTCTGGCAATGTTAGGGTCAATGCAACATCAAATAGTAACGTAGCAGTGACTACTGAAATCATAAAACCTTTATAATGAATTTTTACTTGTGTAAACAATGACAAGTGAAATACAAATTACTATTTACGGTCATGTGCATTGCTCTATAAAACAATCTAGATTATTTCCAAAATATAAAAACAAGTTAATCTATAGCCACTTTGGAAGACAGTTTGGTAGTTTATTACAAAGCTAAATATAGTTTTACCACAAAACCCAGAAATTATGCTCTAGATTTCACCAAATGAGCTGAAAACTATGTCCACACAAAAACCTGCATATGAATGTTTATAGCAGCTTTACTTATAATTGCCAAAACTAGGAAGCAACCAATATGTCCTTCAATAGGTCAATGAATAAACAAACTGTGGTAAATCCATGTAAGAGAAGGTTATTCAACAATAAAAAGAAATGAGCTACCATATCAAACCATGAAAAGACATGGAGAAACCTTAAATGTAGATTCCTAAGTCAAAGAAGGCAGTCTGAAAATGCTACATATTGCATGGTTTCAACTACATGACGCTCTGGAAAAGGTAAAACTATAGACAGTAAAAAGATAAGTTCTTGCCAGAGGTTTGAAGGGGAAGGAGGGGGAGAGCAATGAGTAGGTGGAACATGGGATTTCTTAGGGCAGTGATATTATTCTTTATGATACCGTAATGGTGGATACATGACATAATGTATTTGTCAAAACCCATAGACCTGTACAACACAAAAAACAAGCCCTAATGTAAACTCTTCAATTTAGTTAATAATAATGTATCAAGTTTGGTTCATCAATTGTATCAAATGAACCACAGTAATGTAAGATGTTAATAATAAGGGAAATTACTTTGAGGATGGGGGTTAATGCAGGAACTCTCTGTACTTATTGCTCATTTTTTCAGTAAATCTAAGAATTCTCTAAAGAATAAAGTCTATTAAAAAAAGAAGTTAATAAATCAGGCTGTATGTTCACAAAACTTCAATGGAAATTTGAGTGGACTGACACCACATGCCCTCTAAGAATCTGAGCTTAACTGTTCGGCTGCATATGTGCCTCTAGTTAAAGCTCAGTTTTTAATCCCCATCCTCACCCCAAATCACACTCTAGGGCACGGGTGAAGTTAAATACTTTTAGGCATGGGTGAAGTTAAACACTTTTATTGGGCCACAAGGCATGGTTTCTCTCAGGATTTTAAAATTATTTAAGAGTATTTCTTTCTCTCCTTCCATGTGTAACCAGATTCCTCACATATCTTTGTCGAACATGAAATGAGACCTTCCGGTTCAAAACAGAATGGACCACCTCCCTTCTCTCTCCATAATAAACCATACAAACATGACAGCTAAAGGCTGTTCAATAAAGGAATAAACCTACAAGGATAGAAAGTTCAAGAGAGAAGGCAATAGCAACAAAATTCTGGAAGCTGGCAAGCTAACACGTGAGTTATAGTTGATTAAACAAACCTCAAAAAACTGAATCCTGGGCTAACACTGGGGACAAACCAAGAAGCTACTTGATCCATAGCAGAAGCCCCAAACTTGGTAGCATGAGGGGCCCCTGGAATAAGACTGAAGACATTTAAGAAGGAATTAGACTCTCCTGCTTCCCCTCACCTATTCCACAGAGCCAGGCAACAACTCCTCCTCATTCCCAGGCAGAAACTCAGTTTACTATCTAACAACAATTTTTCTTTTTACATTGATTGATTTGCTTGTTTTCTTATATTTTCTAATATCAAATGCATTGCTTTTACAAATTTTTTGGAAGAAGGATAGGAATGGAGGGGGGAAGAGGAGGAGAGGAAGGCAAGGAGGAAGAGATAGAAGGGAGGGAGGAGGGAAATCAATAAGACATAAAAATATTAAAAATTGGGATCAGACATAACTTCGGTGCATTAAATGATGAGGAGAGAAATAGTAGTAGGAGATGGCACTTAACATTTAGAAACAGCATACTAACAATGCCCTTGTGTTCTCAGGGACCTAAAAGGAATAGGGGGTGTATCAAATGAGCACATAGGCCTTCTTTTTCCTTCCTGTTATATCTTAACTGACCTAAAGCAAAACTTCCTCAATAAATATGCATCTATAAACATACGTTTATCTGCGTGAATTTCTCTACAAAGACTCAAGAAAAGAACAAGCAATCAATTATGTTGAGCTACAAGTGAAATAAGGAAAAAGAATATCTTCAATCATTTAGTGAGCTTTAAAGAATTAAAGGATAAAAAGTAATACAGTCAAAAACAATCACTTTTTCTTCAAGAAGAAAATTACCTACTTTTTTGGCTCACAAAAGTCCTCTAAATAATGATCAAAGTATAAACTAAATTTTATGATTTTCTTCATTTTTATAGATGACAACGTCATGTAGAATAAGATGATACTGGTTATTTAGGATAATAAGAAAAATATTCTCAGGTTATCACTGACCTAGTTAGAGAAAGAAAACACTGTACACAAGCCTTTCTCCAACGCTACTGAATACGTTTCCCTCAAAAAAGAGGTGGGAGAGATTATACCTTCATGGGATTTATTTCCACATATAATATAAAAGGGTTACTGTTTAAATCTATGCATCACTGAGATGTATCTTCCATTTTTATGAAGAATCAGCTCAATAAACATACTTTAATTTAGAGAATAATAATAAAAGGCAATTGCCTTACTCTGTAACAGGATAAAAAGTATTTCATTATCATAATTTTGAGATATAACTTTTTATACAAATGATAAAATGTTTTTAAAAGTAAATGTTATATATGACAGAAAAGCAGTTTCAATGGATGCACACACGATTTTGGTGTATGGCAATCAAGTGAATCAATCATAAGACAAAGTTATCATGAAATAGAGTTAATTAGGTATAGGCTTGAGGTATGGCAGATGGAAGGTGTAACATATGAAAGGAAGTTAAGCACACTTTTTGAATTCTGATTTTCTGGGTGGTTCCCCTTGTCATATAATGAACTATTACATTTCATTTCTGAATAACTGAGGAGATTAAAGCATTCAACTGTAGCTCATGAATTACTCTGAAAGCTATTCAGAATTTAAATGTAATAGCTGGTCTCTCATTTTTCATTGTCTAGTAAATGAGTTTATGAATAAACAAATGAATTCATATATTCCAAACAGCAGACCAGTCATGCACCCCCAATTCATTCATTCATTCATTCATTCAATAGATACTTACTGATCTATAAAGGGTCAGGCCCTACCCTAAATGACAGCCTAAGACAAACATTCTATGCCCCCATAGAATTCACAAGTTAATATGAAAACAGACATTAAACAAATGTATTTATGTGTTACCAGTAACGAAGTAGATGAAATGAGCTGTGGAAAAGAACAAAAGCATAGAGGAATGGTGGGTTATTTTAGAGAGGGAGGTCAGCAAAAGCTCCCAGAGAAGGCACCATTTAAACTGAGACCCAAAGGATAAGACGGAGCAGGCCAGGCATGGAGAGGAGCATTCCAAACAGTGGAAACAGCAAGTGCAAATGCCCTGAGTCAGGCAGGGCTGCAAGAACTAACAGAAAGCCAGTGACACCAGGGAGAATGAGCAAGGGAAAAGGAGGCAATAGATGAGGTAGGAAAGCTAGGCAGGAGCCGTTACCGAGAGCATTTCAAAGCCAAGGTAAGAAGTTTACATTTTATGCCAAGTACACGTAAAGGCTTTAACACCGAGAAGTGACATGACCCATTAACATTCTTAGTACAGCACCATCACTGCACTCTGGAGAAAATAAATTAGATTTCTCGTGGGGATTCTTAGCTGTTTTGGGCACCATGAGACCTTCCATCAGTCTCCTGAAGCCTACAAATCCCTCCTCAGAATAATATTTATAGATGCATAAAATAGAATACATATAGTTACAAAGGAAACCAATTATATTGAAATTTATTTCTATCAGGGACTCTTGGAGGCAAAGAACCCAGGGTGAAAAATACCTGCTAGTGAACATAAGTGAAAGTAGAGTTAGAAGGCAATGGCGGTGGATGTGGACAGGAATGGATGACTCCAAGAAAAAATTAGCATTTTTGGATTCTTTGCTTATTATGTAGGTCCAAATTTTTAAGCATGGATAAAAATGTGTGTCTGTTTTCTTTTTAATCAAACTCCTCTACATTTGTGTATTTTAAAGGACATTTTCTCTCATATAGAACCAAAAAGTTTATATTGGAGAATTTTTCTAATAGAAGTTGTCCTATAGGCAATCCTTCACTCTGTGAGCATTGATTGATTATAATGATAAGCACTGATGACAAGAGCTAGCATTTATTGAGCACTTACTATGTTCCAGGTACTAAGCAAAGTGCTTTGTAGTGCAATGTCTGGTTTAATTCTCATAACAACCCTTTGAGGTAGAGGCTTTATTGTTATCTCCTCTTTTACAAATGAGAAAATTAAAGCTCAGAGATATTAAGTAATTTGCCCAATACCACACAGCTGGTAATTGTCAGTACTGGGAATGGAGGCCTGGACTAAATCCAGAGTGAGGGATTACTGAGCATCTACTAAGTGCTCAGTATTGGGTTGGCAATAATTGGAACCCCAAAAATGTATAAGCCGGGGCCAAGATCTTAAGGCACCAATAAAACAGTTTATAAGTATAACAAACACACATATGTATGTATCATTAGTGGAATATGGGAGACCATAAAAATATGTACTTACTTTAGTATCACTAGCACTAAATAGTCAGCAAAAGGAGAGCTCTGAATTTGTGGGGAATGTTTTAGGGCAAGTATAAGACTTGAACTGTTTCTTTAAAAAATTCAGTACGCTTTAGATAAGCTTAAAGGTGGAGGAAGTAATTTTGGTAACGAAAGCAATGAATCATGTGAAGTATTAGGGTATAGTCAAAAGATAAACTTAATGGCAGAACGTCTAGATTTTTAACCTCCTAGAAGTGACATTTTAGAAAGTTACTTAACTCCCTTGATACTCAATATTCTCACTGGCAAAATGTGTTTAATAACCTCTGCTTGTGAAAGTATATGAGTGTATGTGGCAAACTGAAAAGCAACTTCCCTTAGCAGTTTTCTACATATAGTAAACATTTCATTTTGCCAAAAGGCAGGGACCTCATATAATGTTGTTTTTGTTTCTCTTTTCCGACCTAGCCCCAGTGAAGAATGCTGTGATACATTATATGATTCTTTGCTGCGTTTCATTTGGAACTTATTTCTACACATCTAGGAAACGCTAAAGGCAAACCTAACCCGAAGCACCTCCTTCCTCCCAGTCACCCCCTTCTTGGAATCCAGTTCCATCAGACCAGCTTCTGAGTGATGAGGATAATGGGTAATAATGGCTTAATGTGTTATTCCTTCCATAAAGCATTTACGTTTAATAATAGTCCCCAATGTCCTATAGCTAAAAATTGGAAAATAAAATAATTTCAGATCTTATAGAAATAATGAGAAGGAAAGCTGAAATTCTGGGACAGAAGGGCCACTGGGTCTTCTTTAAGTCACACTGCTCAGGAGTTGCAGCCTTTCTGAGGAAGCTACATTAACCAGTAGTACAATAACCAATATTAAAATCAGAAAGAAATATCAGTTAAGAGCCTTAGGATGTTGCTGTCAAATAACCAGTTCAGAAATGAGCATTTCAAGACTAAAAAGGAAGGCTTTGATCTTTTAAGATTTCTTAATAAAGAGACCTAATATTAAAATGGCAAAATAGCAACATTTATGAAATCTGAATGGTGGGTGCATGGATTCTGCTAAATTGGTTTATGTATGTTTCTGTATGTTTTAAGCATTTCTTAACCTGAAAGTAACAAATCATAAAAAGCAAAAATAAAGAAGTTCTTATTACAATGGACACAGAAATATGTTCAACAGCTAATTCCAATTTTAATGTTTCTCTTGTTTTGTACTACACTACTAATCCTCTGGCAATTGAGTATGACAGGCTGGATAAAACACACCTGGATGCAACAAAACACTTTATCCCAAATTCTTATGAATTTAACACTAGGTCAAGATAAGGCTTTGCAGACTTTTCCTAAAACCAAAAATTATAACAGAGTATCACTAATTAGTGGTTTTTTAAAATCTAATAATATAGCCAACAAAATTATGCTGATACGATTTGCCAAAACTTGAAATAAATAATGTAAAGTACACAAATAATATCATGTAAACCAGATAGTTTAAGAAATGTAATAATGCTAATTTATATCTATGCTATAATTTACAGTTTTCAGAGAACTTACAGCTATATTATTTCACTTAACTGTAGAAACTATAACTTGTATATTCTGTAGGGAAACGATACAAGTGTTAATTCAGCACAAGTCTTGACATGCCAGCTGATAACGCTAGCCTTTGGCATATTTTCAGTTAAAGAAGGCATTCTTAAGAGTCTTAACTTGTTGAAATTGCTTAATATGCTAACTGTATAAATGATGGTTGAATATATGAGTGTGAAATATAATTTATTTATATTTTTCTACAAAGTTTGACAGTTTAATAGTCAACAGTTCTATGCTTCCACATTCGAACATGTAAACTTGAATCTGAAAACAAATGATTAAAGAACAAGAGGCAGTAAAGGCTAAACAAGAATGTCATCTGATTACTGTACAGATTAAAACTGGATGCAAAAGTGCTATATGTAAAATATACTTAAATGATACGAGGATAATTTCCAAACAACTTTTCAAAAAGGCGCAAATATTTTTTTAAAAACAAACACAGCCCAACAGCCTGGACTTTTGTGATACAGACCTCTACCACCACCCCCAAATCTGACAATCCCCGCAGGCAACCAACTGCTGTAACTGTGGAATGTGCTCTTTGAACTGTACAAAAGCCTTCAGCCTTTCCTGCATTCTGCAAACAAAAACTGCCAAGTGCAATTATTTCTCTGATTTAACATAATACAAGTGTTACTTCTCCCCCCTCAACTTCCCTAGTGCCAGCAATGGCCTATAATGTCTACATTTATAAATGCACAGAAAAACAATCATTTTTCGTAATCAAAATTAAATTTGTTTTAGAAGTATAACAGTTCAACTGAACATAATATAAATTCAACAGGCACCATATTCCCTTTTGTGTATATGTTTTAAGAATTCTATTTCTATAGATGGATTCAAGGATTGAATGGGATTAGTCCTTTTAATTATATGACTAGGATCTTCAGTTTGAAATCTTTCTTACCAAAAAAAAAAAAAAAAAGACAAACACAATAGTTGTTTATATTCAATTCATTTACCAAAAAAACTCATTAGAGCTAATAAGAATATGTCCTTCCAAATGTGAATATCTCTTGATGTTCAAAAGAAAATGAAAAGTAAAAGGCAAAATAAATCCTAAGATAGTGTTGCACAGATATTTAAACTTACCTACTAGTTAAATGTTAGAATAGAGAATTCTTCTAGCCTAGATCCAACACAAACTGCTTTTCTTCACTGAGTATGTCCATGACATTATGCATACCTGAGTGTTTTTCTTTTTAAAAAGATAATATTAAACCCAGTACAGAAGAGTTAGTTCCATTTTTCATGTACATTAATGCTTCCAACTATTGGTATGTATAAACTAATTATCAGCTGCATTACTCTACTGGAAAATATTTGAAGTTTTATAAAATTAAGTTATGAACAGATAAGAAACCATCATTTATTTAACACAAAAAAAATAATTATCAAGTAGAACCAACCATTATAGGAGATGCTAAGAAAAGATAAGGCATGTTTTTGTTCAAAAGAAGCTAACAATCAAGTTGAGGGAGCAAGACACATGCATAAAACAATGAAAGTTTAAGAAAAAATAAACATGATATATATTTGCCACTATTAATTTAAAGGAATTTGTTCATTTCATGGCCTATTTAAATGAAGTTCAACCTCATTCCTTTTTTGAGAACCAGAGGCATCTCAGGTTGTTACAAACAAGGCTGAAGTAAACTGGCTTAGAAGTTGAACCATCCTACAGATAAGGATTTCTTTTCTCTTTCTATCAAACGTTTTATTTTCTATGTCAGTCAAATCACTTCTCACTGATGCCATAAAAGCTTTTTTAGCTAATTAGTTCATACAGTATTTTATCTTTTTATTGATGCCTATATTTAATAAGTACTTATTAAATACTGACTGTGTCTAGCAAAGGATAGTTCAAGACTGATGCTTCGAAGTCAGACATGTGAAGGTTCAAATTCTGGCTCTGTCACTTAGTAACTGGAGAAGCTACTTAACTTTTCCAAGCCTCAGGTTCATCATCTGCAAAATATACACAAGTGACATAAAGGAAGCTGTCATCGACAACTCTGACAGCTCATAGCCTCCCAGAGAATCTGTGCTTGAACTGGGTATTGAAGGACAGTAGGGGGTTCATCTACCACAAAAGCAGTGGAGGACTTTCCATACAAAGAGAACAGAACATGCAAAGAGGCATGGAGTGCAAGATATCTTTGGAGAATCACTGTATGAAGTTCTGAAATATTTTAGGTTGCAGAAGGTTAGGCTAGAGAGGGCTTATATGCACGTTATACTTCGATGCTTAGATTGTATATATGTCAATTTACTAGGGTAAAGTCTATGACAAAAGAAAATAGAATTACTAAGTTTGAAATCTTAGGATCATCCTGATCTTTTGCCCCATGCATCCATTATCAAGTCCTAGAGCAGGAACAACAGGCACAAAAGCCACAAGGCACAAAAGAACTTGAAGCCATCAATTAATGAAATTAGGCCAGAGTAAGTGGAGCAAGAAAGAAGAGTCTAAAATGTGCTGAGTAGAGAAAGATGATGCTAGAGCAGCAGGCATGGTCCGATTTTTGCAGGGACTTATAGATCACTCTGAAGAGTTAGTTTGGATTTTACCCTAAGTTCAAGGAAAAACAAATACAAAATTTTAAGAAGAAAATAAAAATCATCCAATCTTTATTTTTAAATGAAAATTGCTCCCTAGTGAGTTAGAAGGGATAAAGGGTACAAAGAATTGAGTAAAACAGGTAGTCACTGCAGTGGTCCAAGTGAACATTTTAAAACAGGGTAGTGTCAGTGGGATGTGGAGAAAGAAACACATTTTGATCAAATCTGGAGGTTGAATTAATGAGAGTATGAGAGTGAACATGAGAGAAGGGAGATGTCCAGGTGGCCAAAAATTGGTGACCCAACATTTCTGACTTAGGCAGCTGGGTATATAATGGTGCTTGCCATTCACTAAGACAGAAAACAGCATAAAAGAAGCATATTTTCTATCCTATTTTGATACGTGAGACAGGAGCTGGCAATGAGCTCAATTTTAGATGGATTCCTGTGGGACATTCTAGTAGAGATATCAAGAAGACAGTTGTAAATGCAGATCTTGAACTCAGAGGAGAAATATGAGCTAGAGGTACAAAAGTGGGAGCCCCAACACTAAAAGTGGTAGTCAGAGCTTTGGAAGTAAGGGAGCTCATCTAGAATAATGTACATACAGAGTGAGAAGATAAAGCAGGAGGAGAAAGACAGAACACAGGAAAAGACCTAAATTTATGAGGCGGGCAAAGAAAAGACTCACAAAGGAGACTTAGGAAGGAGAGTAAGCGGGAGGACACGCCACAAGAACATGAGATGATAAAAGGAGGAAGCAGTCAGCAGCGTTAAAGACTTCACGGAAGGCGAATGATGGAAACTGTCCTAAGATTTAGCAATGATAATAACATTGAGGGACTTCTGGTTACGCATAGCAGTCTAAACACATGCAATTACATCCACTCCTTTCCAAAATACTAATACAGTGGCAATACAAGAATAAAAAGTTATGAACCCATGAAAAAGATCATATCCGAAGGGGTGACACCCAACAAGACATGACAGCACATCTCTGTATGCACTGCATGGTCTAACACAGATCCTCAAAGAAAGTTGTTGAAGGAATCAGTCAGTACTTTATTCAATCATTCAATCCTCATCTTGTAGAAAAGGAAGCTGTTCCAGGAGTCAAAAAATGCAGAGGAGAAATTACGCATGAGTTACACCCCAGGAAAAATTCTCAAAGCTGATGAAAATGTCCCTGGCTCCCTCTGAGTGAACTTAAACTAGATATATTTACATTTGTAGATTTTTTAAGGTAGATAAGAACCTACTGTAATACAGCATAGCTTTTTTGTTTGCTCTTTTTTTTTTTTAACTCAAAGGTTGTGCTTGAAGAAAATAATCTTATTAATTAAGCCAAATATAGTTCCTCTGAGTTAAAAAAAAAAAAAAAAAAGAGCAAACAAAACAACTAAGCTGTATTACAGTAGGGTCACTGTCATCAGTTTTGAGAATTTTTTCTGGTGTGTAACTCCTGTTACACATCACGATGTTAACTGCTCAGCCATTATAATTCATATTCATTTCATTTCAACATGGTATTCCAAAGGATTACACTTCAAGGCAAAAGACTAACATTCACCTTGTATCACAGCATAAAGAGGCAATGTCCTTTTCTGAGAGAGAGCATCAAAATCAATTCATTCACCAAATACGTATTAAATGTGGACTGTGTACCAGCACTATTCTGGGCAGTGGGGACACAGGGTTGAATGAGGCATAAAGGAGTTTATACAACACTGTACGGAAAGGATAAGAGTGGGAAATGGGATGGTACCTTATGACACTGATTCTTAAAATCTAGTGGAAAACAAAAATTATTATTTTCAGTATTTGCATATAAACATCATATCCATTAGCATTCATCTCTATAATGAAACTATTGAGAAATTATACCACCTCAAATCATGATCTATATAAATTCAAATATAACTAGATTTAAAATAATAAAAACAAATGCAATCTCAGATCACTTTAACCATAAGAAAACAGGAACACCATAGAAATACTATTTTAAAACTGCACAACAAAGCCAAAATTGTCTTTTGCACAAGCCTTCTAAGAACCAGTTAAGTGTAAAGGATTTTGAAAAATTAAGAAGTTGGCAATAATTGAGGACTCAGGTAAAATTTACCGGTACAAGTTTACTCTGAAAAATCAACCTGAAATTTTGAGTTGATATTTGGTTTGCTAATTCAAAACACACTTGGTGGAGAGATACCCACAAAAAAAGGAGAGAGAGTGACTGAAACAGATTCTGTGTAGCAACATGCATTTCTCATCTGAAGAGAGAAACTAGGGGTTGACTAGATCAAGACTAATTAAGGATCCTGTTTCTGACTTACTTCACTGTATGACAGACTCTAGGTCCATCCACCTCACTACAAATAACTCAATTTCATTTCTTTTTATGGCTGAGTAATGTTCCATTGTATATATGTGCCACATCTTCTTTATCCATTCATCTGTCGATGGACTAAGGTTGCTTCCATGTCCTGGCAATTGTAAATAGTGCTGCAATGAACATTGTGGTACATGACTCTTTTTGAATTATGGTTTTCTCAGGGTATATGTCCAGTAGTGGGATTGCTGGTAGAGGGGTGGGATAGGGAGGGTGAGAGGGAGGGAGACGTAAGAGGGAAGAAATATGGGGATATACATATATGTATAGCTGCTTCACTCTGTTATAAAGCAGACACTAACACACCATTGTAAAGCAATTATACTCCAATAAAGATGTTAAAAAAAAAAAACAAAAAAACTTCCTGGGGGTGGGGGGAAAAGTATCCTGGCAGAGGGGAAGGGCAATGAGAGAAATGGAAATTATTTTTTAAAGTAATGGTAACAAACTAATTACATTCCTTCTTTGAGACAAATGCTGACCCACCTCACTGATAGGGTCAAACCTAAGAACTGAGATTAAAAGTTTTGCTTTGGTCGTCCTACCAACACTAACTATTCTTATGTTGAACAGAAAAGATACATATCTTAGTATTACTGACTAAAAACTATAAAATAAAAGTACATGTCATTTTCATAAAACTCAGTGGGAGCTGGCAAAGCAAATGTTGGCTCCACTTCACCATTTTGCTTAGGATCAAATCTCCAATAAGAACGCACGAAGGTATAAATCTATTAATCAAATCATATAAACTTTCCAAACTATCTCAGTATATAATGTCCCTGGGTGATCAAAAATCAAGATCAAATATATGCAATGACACTGTTATGCAGGGAAAAACAGACTTTAGTAAAGAAAGAAATTTCAAAGATTGGAAGAAGCTACCTTAAATGGATCGTGGGAGAATTCACATGAATTGTAAGGACTCTAGAATAAGCATTGTACAGCAATATAATGATGAGTAATCCAACAGTGAAAACAATAATAATGGAAGCTTTGCATAATCTATATGCCAGGAGCTGTGCAGGATGTTTCATCTCTCCCCACTAAATTTTCCCCAAATCATCTGGTACTAAGCTTTATATAATGCCCTTTAAAAAGCAACATTTACACTCTGCACTTGATGAGTATGATTTATAATAAAACAAAAATTACCACTTTGTGATATAACCCCATTAGAGAGACATTTAGCAATATATTATAAAAATAAAGATGCAGTATTCTAAAACTCAGACATTGTACTGCAAGTTATAACTTTAGAAAAACTCTCAAACATGCACACAAAACGATATATACAGATACGCTCACTGTATTAGTGTGTGGAAGAGTAAAAAATGGAAAACAGCCAAATTGTTCATTTACTGAGGAAGGAATTTTAAAATAACTATGCTTTATTCAAACCATGGAATGTTATAGAGCAATTAAAACCTAATTATTACCCACAACAATGGCAAAAATGAAAAAAGACAATCTCAGTTTTGGAAAGATGTGGAGCAACTTGAACTCACATGCATTGATGGTGGGACGGTAAATTGGGATAACCACTTTAGAAGACTGCTTGGCTGTGTCTACTAATGTCGACACTGACACTAATTACAGATAAGCTAGGATACAGACACTAAGTTGATACAATGATGTAGATATCTTATCATACAAAATTTCTCCTCCTAGCTATACAGATATGCATAATATGTAATGGATATGTACAAGAATCTTCAGAGTAGTATTATGCCTAATAGTCAAAACAAGAGAACAACACAAATGTCCCAAAACCGAATGGAAATAAACAGTGGTATATTCATGTAATGGAATACTAGCTAGCACTCACGATAGACATTTAACTACACACAATAACATGGAGGAAGCATGTAAACCTAATAGTAAGAAACAGAAGCCAGATACACACAAAAGACTATGTCCTAAATGATTCCATTTAAATAAAGTTCAAAAACACAAAACTAATCTATGTTGTTAGAGGTCAGAATATGGTTTCCCCAGTGGGGGTGGGGAGAGATAGTAACTAAAAGGTGGAAAAAGGGTGGGAAGGCTTCTGAAGCACTGGTAGCGTGCTACTTCTTGAGCTGGGTACTGATTACACACAGATGTGTTCATTCTGTGACAATTCATCAAGAGGTACAAATAAAATTTTAGCAGTTTTCAGTATACAACTGCAAAACTCATAAATGCACAATATATACTTAATAAAAGCTTACTTTAAAAAAAAACCTAAGAAATCAGACCTGTGTGTAACACCATGGATAAATCCCCTAAACGTAATTTTTGAAAGCAAAAATTTTTCAGAAGGGCAGATTTAATATGATGCCACTCACATAAATTTTAAAATCACACAAAAAGTGTAAGAATACAGATAAAAACCAACTTCAGTATAGTAAATATCTCTAGAGAGAGAAAAAGGAACAGGACGAGAGCACACAGCTTTTGCTATATTCGTGGTATTGTATTTCTTAAAAAGAGAGAGATCTGAATATAACAAAATATTCACGTATGTCAAATTTGAATATGTGAGTGCCTATTGTGTTATCGTCTGTATATCTACAATATTTTTAAATAAAAATCTTAAAGAAAGCTATCACTTTGGATTCTAGAGTGAAGAGAATCTTTAAAATAATTTTCAGTGAAAAACATTCTTAACCATTTTCCCAGATCAGCTGATTAACAAATGCTTTTATATATAGCTTAAGTATCTGAGATGGCTGATGGGTGTTTATTTTAGGTAAAATATTTACTAAAATACACTCTATATATAGAAAAACAGTACACTCTTATTTGCAAAAAGATAATTTGGGCCTTTTAAGCTGTACAATAATAAAATCATTCAACATTTGAGAGAGTTCAGCAGACATGGTCTTTAGGAGAAAATATACCTTCAAACTAATTCTTTAAAACCCAAGGCAACTTTGTTGCTCCTTTATGCATTCCACTGGGCTATAATCAAAATGAAGTATTTAAGTAATAATGGTTGCATGGGTAGAATCGTCAACTCCACAAAACTAGATCATCAATATAACCACTAAAGAGAGTTATTCATCCCAGGAATACTCAGTCCCTTTTCCCAGATATCACTTTGCATCATTAACTTGGAAGTGGACTCAGTGGTTAGCTAACTGGTCCTTCAAATGGATTTGGAGGTTACCATCCACTTTGTGTTTAATAAGAAGTTTTGTCTTTACTGTCTTGTCTTAAAATTGAAGAGGTATAGGGAATAAATAGAGACATATAAATGGGTAGAGAAAAAGAAACACAGAGATAAATACACATACATGTATATATAAACACATACATATATGCAAACATACACACACTTACTTATGTGTACACACGTTTCTACATACATAGGAAGGGCAAGAGAGACTACTACCGTTAAGTGCCTACTCTGTGCTGGGTATTTTTAAGTTTGATCTTTTAATCTTCACAAAACCCTATAAGAAAGTTATTATTATTTTTTGCACATGCAAAACTTACCCAAGATCAATATAAAAAAAAAAATACGTGGCAGAGCAAACCCAGGTCTGTCAAATGCAAAAATGAGCCTCTTTCCTCCACAGTATGCTTAAAATAAGTTTTAGGTCGATTGTAAGTATTGCTTTGTATCACTTTAATGTAGAAAAAAATTCATTTTGGCACTATGAAGAAACATAGCTGGATTTTAAAACAAAATCTGATTTTATTCCCAAAATTTCAATATGGCAAAGGAAAAGTTGCTACAAAGATAATTCTTAGTTGAATATGTTCAAAATGTAATTCCCTGGTAATCTGGGTTTTGGCCAAGACAAATCAAAATCATAGATATTTTACAAATGCCAAGTTTTCAGAGAAACAAAAAAAATGCAATAGCAACAGATGCATTCTCCATAGACATTTGTGTTGAGCCTAGCTATATCCAGAGTCTGTAGAAAAGGGGGATTTTTAAATTTCATTTTTATGAATAATAAATTCCTGATTTCTATTCATGTCAACCAGTTAAATAAGATCATATTCACTCCTTGGAAAATTAGACAGTAGAATATACTGAGAAAGAAATAAGGAGGAAAAAGAAGATGGGAAGGAGGAAAAAGAGGATGGGAGGGAGAAAAAAGAAAAGCAAGAAAAATTTTAAAGAGACTAGAAAGAAAACTATATCTGGTACTTCTTAAACTAAAACTATATTTGAAAATTTCTATTCAAAGAAAGAATACAAAGTGCATTTGTTTTTCATTTCTTTTACAATATACTAATATTAACATTAACAAATTAAAGTCCCACTTGTGTAAAAGCAAGTGTGTCTGAGGATGATGGACCATTGCATAAAATGTATTAAAATTTAAGGAAAGAAGCTACAAACAACTCAGTAAAGATCAGTAGTTCATTACTATAGAATGGGTTTTGGTTATACTGTAAAAAATATCCATTTTTAAATTCAAAATTGGAATATCTATCTTAAGACAAGTTTATACTACATAAATAAATTGTCATTAAAAGTTACTAAATATATGCAAGCATAGAGGTTCCCCTCTATGGATATTAGCACTTTCTCCAGGTAAAACACACTACTTTATAATATCACAAAATATTGATTTTAAGACCCTATCTTTTTAAAAAAATTTGAATATTCAGAGTAGACAGATCAAATATGAAATTATCTCACCTTTTCTCAGAACTCTACTTAACAGAATCACTGAGATTGCTTTTTTAATTCTTTTTTTCAGTTATATTAGACATGCAGAAACATATCTAAAATAAAGCCTTAATTTTTTAGAGCAGTTTTACTTTTACAGGAAAATTGAACAGGAAGTACAGAGTTCCCATATATATCTTCTTCTCCATTCCCAATAGACATAAAGTTTCTACTGTTATTAACATTTTGATTACTGTGGTACATTTGCTACAACTGATGAACCATATTAAAACATAGTTATGAATTAAAGTCTAGAGTTCACATTAAGGTTTATTGCTTGTGTTGTATAGTTCTACAGTTGTACAGCTGGCAAATACATAATGCTATGTATCCATCATTAGAGTACCATACAGAATAGTTTCACCACCCGGAAGATCCGCTGTGCTCTGCCTATTCGTCCTTCCCTCTCCTCAACCCCTGGCAACCACTGAGCTTTTTACTGCCTCCATAGTTTTGCCTTTTCCAGAATGGCATATAGTTGGAATCACAGGATGTAGCCTTTTCAAATGACTTCATTCACTCAGTGATATTCATTTAAGGTTCCTCCATGTCTTTTTGTGACTTAATAGGTCATTTCTTTTCATAAACTGAATAACAGTCAATTGTATAACTGTATCAGTTTGTTTACCCATTTATCTATTGAAGGGCATCCTGGTTGCTTCCAAGTCTTGGCAATTATGCATAAAGCTTATATAAACATTCTTGTGCAAATTTTTCATAGACATAAGTTTTCAACTCATCTGGGTAACTACCCAGGAATGCAATTACTGGGTTGTATAGTAGTGAATATTGTATGCATGTTTAGCTTCATAATAAACTGCCAAACTATTTTCCAGAGAAGCTATATCCATTCCACCACCAGTGAATCACTGTCCTTGCTGCTTGCTCCACATCCTTGGCAGCATTTGGTGTTGTCAGTGTTTTGAATTTTCGCCATTCTAATAGGTGTGTAGTGGTATCTTGTTGTTTTAATTTGCAACTCCCTTATGAAATAAATACCAAGCATCTTTTCATAAGCTTATTTGCCATCTGTATATCTTCTTTGGTGAGATCCATTTCTTACAGTTGAGTTCTTTGTATATTTTGGATACAACTCCTTTATCAGATACGTATTTTACAAATATTCTCTTCCAGTCTGCGACTTATCTTTTCATTTTCTTAACAGTGTCTTTCTCAAAATAGAAGTTTTTCATTTTAATAAAGTACAACTTATCCAACTTATCATTTTTTTCTTTCATGGATTGTGCTTTTGGTGTTTTATCTAAAAAATCATCTTCTAGATTTTCTCCTATGTTACCTTCCAGCTGTTTTATAGTTTTACACTTTACACTTAGCTCTATGATTCATTTTTAATTCATTTTTGTAAAAGGTATACATTTTGTGTCTAAATTTCTTTTTTGCATGTGGATGTCCAGTTAGTTGTTCCAGTGCCACTTTTTGAAGTCACTGTCATTGTTCAACTGAACTGCCTTCACTCCTTTGTCAAAGATCAGTTGACTATCTTGTGTGGGTCTATTTCTAGATTCTCTATTCTGTTACAAAGATCTGTCTATTATTTCATCAATATCATACTGTCTTGATTACTGTAACTTTAAACAATGTCTTGAAGTCAGGTAGTGTCAGTCTTCTGACATTGTTCTTCTTCATCTATATTGTGTCGTCTATTCTGGGTCTTTTGCCTTTCCATATAAACTTAAGAATCAGTTTATCAATATTCACAAAATAACTTACAGGGATTTGATCGGGATTTTGTTGAATCTATAATCTTCAAGTTAAGAAGACCTGACATCATAAACATATTGAGTATGCCTAGCCAAGAACATGGACTATCTCTCCATTTATTTAGATCTTTGATTTTCTTTCATCAGAATTTTGTAGTTTTCCTAATATTGTTGTTGTACATATTTTGTTAAACTTACTCCTGTGTCTTTTTTTGATGCTAATACAATGGTATTGTATTTTTAATTTCAAAATTCCAGTTGTTCATTGTTCACATATAGGAAAGCAATTGACTTCTGTATATTAATCTTGTTTTCTGCTACCCTGCTATAATTGTTTATTAATTCCAGAAGCTTTCCTTGGTTGATTCTTTTGGATTTTCTACATAGACAATCATGTCATCTGCAAATAGACAACTGCATTTCTTGCTTCCCAATCTGTATGCCTTTTATTTCCCTTTCTTATCTTACTACCTTGGCTAGGATTTCCAGTATGATATTGAATAGGATTGTTAAGAGGAGACATTCTACTTTGCTCCTGATCTTAGTAGAGAAGCACGTAATTTCTCATTGATGGTTTTTCATAAAGCAAATATCCATGCAACCACCAGCCTACTGAATAAACAAAATGTTGCTGATACACAAGAAGCTCCTGGAACCTCCACCCCAATTTCTACCACCTATATACAACTTAACCATTATCTTTAGTTTTGTTGTAATCACTTCTTGCATTCCTAAACACTAAAGTCTAGTTTTGAAACTTCATATAAAATAAATCATACAATATTATTCTTTTGGGTCTAGGTGTTTTTTATCAACATTATGCTTAGGAGATTTGACCATGTTATTGTTGCTATACTTTATCCAATTTCATTGCTGTAGAGCAGAAGATGAGAAAATTTTTTCTGTGAATGACAATATTTTCCAATTTGTCATCAAACTCAAACCAGTAAATGAGAGTTCAGTACTGACCTATCAAATTTAAATAACTCTTTAAAGTTTCATCACACTTTTCAATAATAAAAATTAAAGTTTTAAGTGAAAAGCAATTGTTTCATGTCATGAAAGTAATACTAATGTCTGTAGTCTTTCTCCAAGTTGTCTATTCTAGTTCAATGATGAAAAAATTTTGAACTGAACTTCTAAAACCGAAAAAGTTTCTTTTTCATGCATAGTTTCTGCTAAATTCAAGATTCCTAACTCACAATTATAGATTGTCAGGAATGGCCACAGTGTTTCCTGGCTCTATCAGATGTTCCAACCAACAAGATTAAACATTAACCTAGTAATTTTGAAGAATTCTCACTGTAGACTACTTTGACAGCTTTGTCAGATACTATGTGATTAAGAATATCACATTCAAAACTTGTAAAGGCTCATATTTCAGTTTTGGAGATAAGTGGGAGAATGTATGATTTGGTTTTATTCAACTCTAATAAGTATTCATTTTCTATTGCATAATTTGGACCTTTTAAAACCAAAACAATACTCTATCACTGAGTTATTTCACTGATGAATGAAAAGTGTTACCAATTATTAAGCAAAAGTCAAATTTCTGGCAGTTAAGCCATTATATCACATATTAAGAGCCTTATCGCAAGGATGATGCACGAGGTAACTTTCCAGATAAAGGTAGTGATGATAAGAAATTTCTTCCCAAATAATTTTCCTAAAACAAGCGTTGCCTTTAGTCATCATTCTTTCTACCAATTTCTGAACAGCAACTGAATTCTATGTTTCTATAAAATCATTAACAGACATCTTTTAAATTCTTCCTGACAAAATAGGAAATCAGTCTTTCCAATACACTGAGCTGACAGAATTTATATATATTTTATAGTAGATTATGGATACAAATTCAGTCTAATTCATTTTCACCATGCAAAGTGAAAAAAGGACTTAACGTCTCTCTTACTGGAAGGTGTATTTAAATAGATATGTTAAGATAGTCTTATTCTCAGATATGAAGAAATATAAAAGAAAAAGAGAGAATCAAAGTTTAGCGCATAAAGGGATTATGACGGCACAATTGCACATATTAAATCAAAGGAAGTTACCTTCTTTTCATCAGAATACTCTGAAAATTCTTAACAGTTCTCTGCCAGAAGGTAAAATTAAAACTAATCCATTTTGCATTGAATGTTATTATTATACGGCATCACCCTATGTTATTAGTTAGAAAATGTTAACACAAATAGAAATTTAAGTTACCAACCAAAACACCCGCACATTTTATAGAGAAAAAAATTCAAAGAATGTTGTCATCGCATAGTTTTCTATCACTAACACCTGAATAGCCACAAAAACTGAGAGATGGAAAATATAGAGTGCAGATGACTTACATATGGAGGGTTAGACTTTAATTCTCTCTCCCAGGATTGAGGAGTTTTATTCTTTGTGCTTACAATGCTCCTTTCTCCAGGGTATTCTTCTACTTCCAGAATAGGTCAGGACAAAGCTTCAACAGACTTCTATTATTTGTTTGATCTAGGGGGAAATTATACTTTTAATCAATTATTATAAAATGCATCAAACTTTTTTCTCACTGTGCTGGGGGGTGGCGGTTTCTCATTATTTTCTCTTGGATCTGAGGTGAACAGAGAAAATAGGAATTGCCATTGTTGCATATTACAATAAATAAATCAAGTAGTTTAAATTAACACCACTAAAAGAAACCCACATCTATCTTCTTTTTCATTTTTATGGCTAAGCAGCACAGCAAGAGAAAATTAATATTCAAAATCCAAATGACTACAAAAGCCTACTCAAATGTATTTTTAAAAGACTTTAACATAATTTTGCAAATCCATGAGTTTGAATGGACTGGCAGAGATGATTAGGTATCAAATATTTTTACTCATTCATTTTAATGTCTTAGGGCTAAAGAATTACAGGATGATTAGAAAAGTGTAAAGGGAAATCCATTTTAAAAAATTTTAATGGAATAATAAAAAAGATGATTTCAAGAGCATGAGACAGACCAGAAACAGATAGCAAAGGGTCTGCAAAGGGCAGGGCAAGAAATCTAGAGTAAGAATTTTGAAGATGGTACAAAGGTTGGGAACTGCTATTCAAACAGAGCATGTTGGTCAAATTAAAGCATATAACATGAGTACATTTTTAATATGGTTTGATGGTAATTCTCTAAGAAATCTATATAATGTAAAAATGCAATACATCTTACCTTCACAAGAACAGAGAAACATAATATACGATTATTTGATCTTTGGTGGTATGAACATTCATAATTTTAAGAGAGTTAATTGTATTCTACAAACTTCATCAAATTGCAGTTTTCTAATAACGGATATTTTCTGCCTCATTAAAATGAAATATTAAGATAAATGTCTTCAACTTGTGCCATACCCTGGATCACACTCTCTTGCCTTATCTTTAAGTCATTCATATTGCTTTCCATTAAATAATAAATTAGAATGTAGGGGGAACATTTAGAGAAATTGGGAAATAAAATACAGATGGGGGAAATGTGTCTGCTAGCACTTTAAAGCCAGTTTTCGTTCAGAAATTTAAGACTATTACACTTGTGATTACTATTCCCAAAAAAAAAAAAAAAACTATAGTGGCAATATAGTAAACAAATGAAGCCAATTAATAGCTGTATCGGAATAGCTAAATACAAAAACCAAAATGTATGTGGGCAGAAGAATGTCTCTTTAAGCCATCTATCTGGTCACAAACTGATACTTATGTGAGCCCCTTCTGATTTTAATCAGAGTCAGGGGTACTTGTAAGCATTTACCTGGAACACCTCAAAATTATTTCAAAGTGAAACAAACAGAAATTTGACTATCAAAAATTAAAGCTATTGAAGGAGAAAACTCACTCAAGACTAGATTTTAGGATTACAGAAAACTGGTATGTTTTCTTTTAGAAAGATCCAACTAATCTTGGCCTAACTTAATAGTCTTACTACTAAAACTTATCAACATGCATTCTATATGAATATTTCCATATGGCTTTTCAAACACAGGTAGTTCTACCTTAGTTTCGAGAACACAGAAATGATTTTGCTATATTTTGGATCAGTGCAGATCAATGCACATTCCTTTAGGGAAGCCTTTTGAACTGACAAAGGGTGAATGATTGACATCAGTAATAAATACTTTTTGTTGTCCTGGACTGACATGTCATTTATAGCAATACCTATGCTAATTAATGCCATACATATCTACCAGATGTGTCAGAGAAATATGCCAGACCCCTCACAGAATATTCCGTTTGAGTGCGGCTAAAATTACATTATACATATGGAAATGCATCCCTTTGTGATAAAGAACTGATCGCTCTCTCTCTCTCTCTCTCTCTCTCCCTCCCCCCATGTATCACACACACATATATACATATATATAGAATACACTTTTCTGTGATAGAGAAAAACCCACTTATACGTACAATTAGCTATACCTTGTCTATTCCATTGGTAAAACTTTTTACAAAAAGCAAACTCTACCTTGCCATGTTCAAATACACTATAATCTTAAGCTTAAAAAATACAGAACATAATGTACTAAAATACTAGTCAGGGTCTTCAGAAACTACACTATCATCATGACACTTTACATTGAAATGTGTTCCCAGATTCTCTCAACTCCACTGGTAGACTGTTAACAATGGGAACTACGCGTTAATCATCTTCATCTCCCTATTCCCTAGGACACAGTTTGGTATATAGTGGGTACCAGCTTTTTTTAAAAAAAAATTAGAGTTAAGGTCAGTAAAGACATCAAAATTATGTATCACATTTTTGTCAGTGAATTCAGTATATACAAAGAAATAATTGCTAGTGTTGGCAACTGAAACCCTTACTCATTAAATCAAATAAACTGGTAAAGAACTCATCTCAGTGTCTGGTACAGAGCTAGCACTCAAAAAACTGTGATCTATATAATCAGGTTGAACATTCATCCTGCATTGCCTGGGATAGATGGGGTTTGTACTTACTGCAATTATTAACAGCTACCACTTTTCTTCTCAAAAGTGTCCCAGTTTAGATGGCAACTTTATTCCTCCAAAGTATAATTAATTTATTATAATTCATTTATATGATTATTTCTTTATATCAACAAGTTATTCTTTTTCTTGTTTTCTATGATGCTGTTACATGACAAAACTATTTTATTGGGATTGGGATGAACAACATTCCATTCTTTTAACATCAGTACATTCACAGAGAAGGTCAAGGGTTTATTAAATCCTCACATCCTTGAAGCTAAACATTTCATCATCAACAAAGGAATTATCTCCTAGCTGACCAATCCAAATGTGACTTCTTAATTCTTGGTTTGCTTAACTTTCCTAATTCATTTAGCTTATTTTTCATTCTTTCCTTCATAAAACTCTACCTTTGGCCTACATGACACCCCTCTTTCTTGATTCCCCTCCTACCTCTGAGAACCTCCTTTTTTCAGTGTCCCCTAGTTCCTATTCATACATGTATTTCCTCAATGTCAGTTTTCTCAAGACTTCATTCTAGTCCTCTTCTTTTCCTAATCTGCACTCCAGTTCTTGCAATAACCACAACTTATTGCAAATGATTCCCAGGTGTGTATATCCAGTCCACACCTCTCTCCTGACCTGCAGATCTAAAGTTCCTACTGAATATACAATCTCCTATCTGTCCCCACTTCCTCCAGTCTTAACTCCGAGACCAAGGAAGCAACCAACAGTTAAGGAGAAAGTGAAGTCCTGCAAGAATTCACAGGCAACAGAAGACAAGGGGGGGGAAATCCAAACCCACTAGAGTGAGAGGCAACCTGTTCCTGGTACCACATTTGTAATCCAAGCATGTTTCACTTATAAAAATTGTTGCATGTAGTGGACAGGTTTCAAGGCAAATATTACTAGAAAGAATACTATGATAAACATCAAATATATCATGAGGATCACAAAATAAAATACCCAAAGATAAAAGTGTAAAGCAGCTAGGTGCAAGATAAAAGAAAGTTGTAGGGTACTGTGGCAAAGTCTCTAAAGAGGTGGTTTTTAACCCCCATCAGATTACTGCATATGCTCCTGCATTTGCTCCATAGGAATGCAGTCTTAGCCCTACCAAATGTGAGTTTTCAAGAGAAGTTAGAAAAGCTGTGCGTGTGTGTGTGTGTGTGTGTGTGTGTGTGTGTGTATGTATGTGAGAGAGAGAAGAGAGAGAGAGAGAGAAACAGAAACAAAGAGAGACAGAGACAAATCCAATTTTTAAGATTTAGTAACCAATTTCATATTTTAAAAAATAATAAATATAATAATATTTGCAAGCTAAGGACATAAAGCACTCCTTTTTGACCTCAAGGTTAAATTGAAGGGCTAGCCTTTGACTTAAAAGCCATGCGTATATAACATGGCTTCCTAAGGAAAGTGTGGTCTGAGTTCTGAGCAACCAACACAGTACAAAATCTTTTGTTATACAATCCATTTACATTTTGAGAAAAGCTTGCTATTTAATTGTATTGCCTAAAACATCCTATGAATGCAATTTTCCACCTTCTCTTCGGCTCAGCTCTCTATCCTCTACTGCCTCTTACACATCTTCACTTGAATATTCTGGTTCTGACCCTTCTTCAAATTAATCGTGGTTTATATATCTTCAGAATTTTATCTCAAACCTTCTCTTTACTCAAGAACACTCAAGTTTTCTTAAATATATACCAAAATATTTATTTATTTATTTATTTATTGGATCTTCTAACAGGGAAAATTTTGTGTGCCTCTGGCTTACCGTCCACAGTTTATAGGAGAGATTTATAGAAGAGAGTAATTTATCCAAGGTCTCAGAGGGTGTGAGTGGCAGAGATGGAACTTGAGCTCACCTTCCTTTTGAAACCAATGCAAGCCAAATTTACCCAAAATTTAATTGATAGGTAAATATACACATATAATATTTAATTTCTCTAACTATATTTGAAAATAACTAATTTCCGTTAAATAACATATACTATAATCAAAATTAGAAAGTACCGATATTTTTGTGTTACCTCAGAGTATGCTTATTACAACACTTTAAATTTCACATTAAACACATTTCACTTATGTATTATACATGTTTATAACTGCAGAGTCAAATGAGGATATCAGACTTCCAAAACTAATAATCATCCATTCTCAAAAGGGCACAACCAGTAACAGCATCAATAGGTTCACATTTAAAGGAGATCGACTCATTCTGTACACAATTTCTGAGTAGTTGATTGTATATTAGCTTACTTATGAAGTGGAAAAAATCTCAGAACAAATGAGCAGAAGAGGGGGGGAAAAAAAAACCTACCTTATCTATATTGCCCTGACAATTGAGTTTGGACAACAGTATTTTCTAAATGTACCCTATTCAGGGCTGGATATGTAATTACCTTCAGTTCATAGTCTAGACATTAATGCTTTCATAGTATTTAAGACTACTTGTAACATGCTTGCAGCTTTAAGTAAGCAAGGCTAAATCTTGACCAGATAAATTAGCAAAGAATGCAATAAAAGCTGCAATAAAAGAACTTTATCCTACAAACCTTCAAGTTGCTGCTAAATGAGATTTCTTTGAAATGCAGATCAGTTGAACTAGATTAGTGAATTTTAGCTCCTGTCAACATCATAACAAAATACAAATACAATTGTTCACTGGCCTTATCTCCATGCTTCCATCTGCTGCCTTGTTATTTACTTTCCTTGATTTACTATGCAGATCTAAATAAGGCACATCAAGGAGGGCTTACAACACAATAGCTTCTTAAGCTTTACATCAAGGTATTTGAAACTGAAGCCAGGAAAGGGCTGCCATCAAAGACATATCTCTAATGAACTTCCATATCAGAGAAGGTTTGGTATTTAATACTGCTGTGAAAAGAAAGAGCTACAAATCAGAATGGCCTATGAAAGAAAATGCCCACAAATCTTGATGAGATTAGCACCTCTGAGAATTAATATCCCAATAAAAATGATGTCTGGTACCTTGAAGAGTTAACTTCCAACCTTTGCAAATATAATGCACTGTGTCAAGAGCAGGGAAATCATTTGACAAGGTTAAAAGGTCAGGGAAGAATTTTTAATTTTTCTCCCAAAGCTAGAAAATTGTATTTTATACCTGCTTATCGTAAATCCATGTCAGAATAAACAAACTTCAACATAATTAACACAATTAACAAATTTATAACATTACTTTCTATGGTATACGCATTCTGCACTATTTTTCAAAAAGGAAAATTAGGAACAACTTCACAGTAAAATATGTAATATAAAATGACAGCATGCAACATTTGTTCATCAATTCTAGTATTTCCTTTTTCTGCCCCACAGCAATCTATGGCAACACAGTAAAATCTTCAGTCATTTTGCAAATCTTGAGGTGCCATTTTTATTACATGCCGCTCACCTTTTAAAGAGATACAGTAAATAAGAATTTCCTTTCACCCTCTCTTCCTCCCTAATTGTGTTTTCCCACTTTTATTTATGTCAAAGTTGAACAAGACAATAATTCACAAACATTAGTGAAAGTTTCCAGCAAACTCTACTTGCATTACTATTTGACAATTTCTTTCCCATAAGCAGTTAAGGTCCATAAACAAATGATAATTCTGTTTTTCCTAAAGAAAGCATTTCAATCATTTATGTCATTCTATAGCAAGGGAAGATCCCACAAGCAAGTTCTGTTCCGTGGATCAATCAGCTCCAAACCAAAGTAGACATGTTGTCGACTCCAGTGCCTGGAAATCCTGCTGCAGGCTCACCAGATGATGAAAACCGAGGTATGCAGCGCGGGGGGTGGGGGGGGGGTCCACGTGGCATTCGGTAGCTTCTGGGCATGTCAAACTTCACAACAACCCCACAGTCAATGACAGCAAACACCTTCCCTGTTCTTGCCTCCAAACATAAACTTGCCTCTCTACCCTCCCTCCGAATTATGGGCAGTCTTCCAGAAACAAAGCCCCAAACAGAAGAAACCTCCCATGACTACACAACGGAAATCACAGTTGTCTTTTTGCTGGATTTCATTTCATGTAGGCAATGTTCCAGACTTATTTACAACCACAAGAGACTGTTACCTCTTCTTGTTTAACACAATGACAAAACAACAGATTTACATATGCAAAAGCAGGTGCTGTAACAGGTTTGACTACTCTTGACCTAAAGCATGTAAAAGAGGTTTATCTGCAACAGCTGTCTCAAGGGTATTGGTGCTATGATGGGCAGTCAAAACTCCATCTGTAGAAGCGTGTGCTCAAAATGACAATATGAATTAAACACTGATCAATAGGCCTTCCCTCATCTTTATCCATACGTTGAAATCCCAAGATGTGTATATATTGGGCTATTTTACCTATCAGTCCTAGATAAGGAAAATAGAAATGTTGACATGCAAAAGTAATGTGTTCAATTGATCATTTCAGAACAGTTCTTTTCACCATGCTGACATACTGTGAGATGCCAGGTACTGAATTTTAATCACAGTATTATTTTAGAGCACAATTTTCACAGGATTAATAATTCTAGTTGCTGTAATAATAACCTAAATAACTACTCTGTTGGATTTCTACTACCGTAATTGTTTTCCTTAACTATTTTTGCATTCAAGTTGTAATTTTAGATCTTAAGAATAATGAAATTGTAGGCATGGGTATCAATCTCTCTTACTCTGAGCTTCAATTTAGAGAGGTACATTTTTCTGAGATTCTGAGATTACAATTTCCTTTAAGAGGCTACTTTTCCCCTTGCACACCAAGGTAAAGAACCCGAGTCTGAACATGACCCCTTACTGAACAGAATGACTTGTTTTTGAGTTATATTTGCAGAAGGTAGCACCATATGCCCCAAGCTCCAAGTTGGATGCTCTTTCTATGGTCTAATTTGCTTGTCAAAAGATGTTACAATCACAAACCTACAATGTCTAGATAAACTTAATATCGAATGGAAAAAAACCAATTTTCCTCACTTTCTTTAGAAATAACAAATTAATCTCAAATAAATGCAAAAGTTTGTAAAGTTCTAGAAACCTCTGAATTATAAATAAAAGAACTTGGTGCCACATGACTGAAAAAAGAAAATCACACACACGTACATAAGTTTAAATTAATTATTAAGAACAAAAACCTTGTCTTCTTTTTGAAAGAACAGAAGCAGTATGAAGTGCACGATTTTCAAGCTGACAGAAATAAACTACTTTTTAAACAGAAGTTTCACAAAAAAAATTTAAATCAAACCACAGTTCATTATAAAAATTAACCTTTCAAATTTGAGTGAAATACATCCACTTATTTTAAATGTTTTTGCAATTTACATTGTACATCTTTGGAATTTTGTTTTAGCCTCCAAGAACCTTTAAACTCTGCTGCAATATTCTTTTGTTTGTTTGATTTGATTTTGTTTGTCTGTTTTTTCATAATGTAGAGATAGTATCATGGGAAGGAAGAAAGAAAGACTATATCTGCAGGCAATTTGTTTCAATTTTTTCTTTTTTTTTTCCCTTTGTCTTGTTGCTTAAACACTAAAGAATTAAAATACCATTTAAAGAAAAAAGCAAGGGTATTCAGTGGCTGTTTCTCACAACTGAGATGAGACATCATTATGACCCTTTCAAAGCCTTTCCAAATGTTTAAAAACTAAAATTATTTACTCAATAGGTCGTAACTGCCTTTTGTGAGCCACAGTAATCCATCATGTGAATAAATATTTAGACAATATTTTAAATGTGTGTGATATACTTGACAGAATGCTGCAGTTCCAGGCTGTCCTATAAATACAATCTGATCAAAAACATTCTGCTTGTACAATAAAAAACCCAGCTAGAAACACAATAGTCCAGCCAAGGAGAGAAAATTGATATCTAGGAAAACCTCAACAGTGAAAGTGACCATCAGTGACATAAACCACTGCAATTTTAAGAAGTTTGAAAAGCTGTTCTTGCTGAAGTAGATATCATATAAAGAATATACACCTATCTTAAGCAGATATTAACAAAGCTTCTTAAAAATGTACCACTTGTAAATAAAGATAATATATCTATTTAATAAGCAACACTCTGCAGCAGAAAAAAAACAACAGAGTAGCACTATACATACTGATGTACTGACAGAGAACAATTTCCACGGTACACCGTTAAGTGAAAAAAGCAGGATACATCAAAGTGTATATGTTTATATTACCATCTGTGAAAAAGTGACATATAGAGATACATATATGTTTATATATACATCACTATTTCTAGAAGAACACTAAGAAACTGGCTGGTGTGACTGATTCTTGAAAAGGGAAAATGGATACTTAAGGCATTGCTTCTCAAACTTTTTCATAACTACATACACATAAAAACCAATACCAATTATATGGCACATTGGGACAAACGAAGGACCATCTGTCACAGGTCCCACCTTGCTTAGTTGGGGGTTAAAAGCATAACTATCTCTTCACATCCTTAAAGTAACTGAGACACAGTAAGCTATGAGGTATTACGTATTACCTGTTTTTAATAATTAAAGTTGAACAAGCCAAATTGACCATTTAAAGCTTATCAGTGGAGAATAAACTTGAAATATCTACTCAATCTTTTTACAGTTTAAATTTTTTTAAATTAGCACCTGCTAGAACATCTCACTGCACATTAAACAGTGTTTCAATAATCTCTCAATTTTTCTAATTTTAAAACACTGCTGATTACGATATTTATAGAGTACACACCAAGAGTCTTCAAACCAGAGTTGCTTGCACTATGTTGCACTATGATATGTTTACCACATCCTTAGCATTTCAAAAATTTAAACGGAAATTATTTTTTTACTCAAGATAAGGGTACTAAAATTAAGTCAAATTTTATCCATTATTCTGCTATATTTTATTTTTAATTTATTTTTAACACATATAAAGCAGGTAACTCAAAAGTCTCACTTGTTAGCTTAAGAAGCTCCAGTTGACATTTATTTTTATTTGATTGACAAAGGTGGAAACAATTTATTATTTTATTACTTTAATGAATGCAATTTGTTACATAGATAAAAAATACTCGAAGCATAGTGGGAAGTAATAATAAAAGAAATTCTTGGTGGTAGTTAAACGGCTACTGCTGCTGCTATTACTTATAACCTCAGCAAATAGCAGATGTGTGCTAGAAAGCACTTTTTTGTAAAGAAAGTATGATTTGCACCTTTCAGAAGGACATTTTAGTTGGTTTTCACAGTGAAATTATATAATAGCTTTTTTTATTACTTTGTATAAAAAAGCTTATGCTAAGAATCACACATCTATACATTTGGCAATTGTGTATTTATGATAATATGTCAGATGATGGAGGTGTTCCAAGGAGAAAGAAGTCAAGATCACTTTTCAAAAAATCACAGGTAAAAGATGAGGACTCGGGGAAAAAAGACAAAAGAAGCTATGTGTGATTAGGAAAAAAGATGGATTCAACACTTTTCCCAATGGAAGAAACAGCCAATATGCTAGGATAAAATAAGGAGGATTCATTGTCATTGGGATATTTAAGGAGTTTTTAATACTGACTCCCATTCTGCCTCTAACGCCTAATCATTCAGTCAAAAATATCTGTACGTACACCATGTCCAGATGCTGTGTTCAGCACTAGGAATTCAATGATGTAGCCCCACAAGCTGTATAAAAGCCTGGGATAGAAGGTGGAACTGGGGAACAGTTGGTGTCAAATATTTTGCACAGAAAGAGGAACTGAAGGAACTACAGGCATAAGAATGAATAAAAAGTAGTAATCCAAATAAGAAGGAATGCAAATCTGAAGGAGGATCACACCAAAGGAGATGAAGCGAAGAGGACATATTTGATAGACATTTATATTAGTGTCCACTTCACTTTGTGATTGACTAAAAGAGGGAAAATTGAAAATGACTTTCAGATTTTTTGGCTTGGTTATATGTCGTAGATACCACAAGGAAAGCAGTCTAGTGTGATTTATACTGTGATAGCAGCCTCAAATATTTCCAATGATCCCAACCTCTGCTACCTCTGTCCCATGCAATCCCCTCTCCTGGAGTGTGGGCTGGATCTAGTGCCTTGCTTCTAATGAGCAGAATATGGCAAAATGATGGCATCTAATTTCTATGATTAGGTTTCAAAATAACTGTGACTTCTGTCTTTTCACTCTCATGTGCTCACTCTGATGGAAGCCACTTGCCATGTTGTGAGTTTTCCTATGATTAGGCCCAGGTGAATGCCCAAGTGACAGGCCCACATCTTTTATGTGAATAGCACAAAAAAACTGAGGAAATGTTCTCCCAATATTCAAAAACTATAATCTGGTTCTGCAAAGGAGTTACACAAATGATGAATTATTAAGTTCATCTCTTTATTATTATTATATTATTATTATTAAGTTTCAGTATACATCTTTGTTATTTCACTCATATCTTTCCCCTTAATGTAAGCAAAATATTAACCAACATTCATACTAGAACTAAACTCATTCATTCATCAGTTGCAAACATAAGTTGGCTGTAGATATAAGAGTTCAGCAAAAGTCAATGAAAGCATTCAAGACCTTCGACAAGGGACTTGAGTTTTCTTGAGCTAAGAATACAGTATTTTATAGTTGCAAAAGATCATTCTTTATGTGTATGTGTTTCTGCCTTTGTATGTGTTTATGTCTGACACTGGATAGCTTCTGTAGAGTGGTGAGTTTCATTTGCCTTATAGCCAAAGAGTAAGAAAAAGTAAACCTTGTACCTCCTAGAGTTAGTCAATTTATCTGGATTTAGAAACCAACTCATTCATTTTTGGTGGTGGATCTGATTCAGATACTGTGTAACCTTACTGTTTGTTGCCTAAAAAATACATGTTGAATTGACATGAATTGATTCCTCTGCTTTACCACCCTGATAGCTAGTAAGATTCTAAATCTTGTCTTGTATTTTCTTAACTACAAAGAGTGCTCTGCTCATAGATTCAATGAATGTCTACAGAATGAGTGGATGAATGAATGAGTCACTTTATTAATCAGTACAGGCAATGGTAGATTGAGGAGGGTGTGAATGATGAAGCTTGAAAGGAAAAGAAAGGGGAAGGAATCAGGGATATTGCTTTAGGGTATGTCATCCATCAAAGGAATTTTATTTGCACACCTTTTAAAATGAAATTTTGGCAGCATTTTTAGAATAGATTTGAACATTATAAAGGTAAGAAACTTTGGGAATGCTAATTGCTAATAGGACACTATGATATAAATTTGTCATGGCATATAAGGAAAACGATACTTATTGCCACTGCTGTGTGTGACAGGCAGAAAAAACAATAGACATGTTACTTGGCAACACGCTGAAACAGCATCATTATCACCATAGAGTCATGGAATCTCCGAATTGGAAAGGATATTAAAGGTCATCCAGTCCAACAGCAAGCTCGACAGATGGCCATCTAGCCTCTGCCTAACCATTTCTAATCATCGTTGCTTTTTGTGGTAGCCAGTTATACAGTTGAATAGTCTTAGCACTTACAAGGCGCCTTAAATCCAGCAAAATCTAACTATTTGAAACTTCTCATTGTCCCTGATTGAATACTTGGAATTTACATAAATGACATCTGCTTCTTAGGTGGAAAAGTATAGAGGGAATGGCACTGGACATAATATCTGAGGATTTGGATCTGTCTCACAAATCAGCCACTTGTTAGTTTATTCTTGGTCAAGTCATTTAACCTCTGAGCTTTACATATATATATATATATATATATATACACACATATATATACACATATATATATGTATATATATACATACACACACACACACACACACACACATATAAGATAGGGTTGTTATGGGGAATCAACAAAGTTAATATATATGATAGGGCTTTGCAAACTATAAAATGCTAAAGGTACTGTATTTCATTTTGACAGCCTCTGTATATTGAATATAGTTACTGTTTCTCTTCTCCAGGTGCAACCACAGTTATCTTTTGTAGTGTCATATGGTTTTGTGCAGAGGCCAGGAGACATACCTAACCTGTGCTGACCAATACACTAAATCATTTCCTTTTTAGGAGCAAGGGCAAACTATGAAAGAAAACTAAATCTCAAGAGAATCTAATTACAGTGCTTTATAATATTACTCTGATAAATTATGCCTTTTAAAGTAGTACTAGGAAGTATATTTTCAAATGGTAAAAAGATTGTCAATCATTTTTGGGATATGGTGGGACACAGCTTAATTTCTCTAAGTTGAAAGTGGGCTTTTAAAAAATAATATTTTAATTTTTCTTTCAGCATGCTTTCTCAAGGATACATAACAGTTACATTTAATTTTATCTTTCATTAACAGCAATACTTGCCTAGTAGTTCAGCCTATAAATGATTTACAAACCAACAAGGAGAAACGAAAAGAGGGAAACACCATTTGCTGAAACCTGACCACATGGCAGAAGATAGAGAGCCTTGAGGTAAGGTGGAACTAATATAGCAAATGCCATCCAATTCCTTCTGAAGAGATTTTTTTAGGTTAACATAAATGGTATAATACCATCTATAAGTTAAGCTCTTACTTTTCCAGACTTTTCGACTTGAAATGGATCTTCTGGAAATTATTCTAAATGTTCCTGGATACTTGAAATTTTAATCCACCCCCTCATTTAAAATTCATAGCTTATACACTTTTTAAGTTCTAGTGATTCTTTGGAATTTATAATAGTAAGAAAACTGATATTTACCTATAAACAATACTGTGTCTGAAATATCTGTGCTTTCTAAGCTTAAACTGTCAACCAAAAATAGAAGAAGAATCTGATTTTTTTATGATTTTATAAAATACTGATAAATTTCCTAAGTCATTAGCTGGAAAAACTTCAGTTTGAAATACTCTTTCAGGATGTAAGAGAGGCTCTAGTAAGAGCCCCTTATAAGGCTCTATTTTCTCTACTGGTATGTAAAGCATTTTACCTTTCACAGCTCTCCACAATTAATGATGGCCAATCACTTAATGGTACTGGTGATTTTCTTCCCCACCCATGCTGTTTCCTGGGAGTTTGTAGAGAGCTTACTCACATAACCCCTGCAAGTTCTTGGTCTTCTCTCAGTCTCTTGGTCTTCTGCCTCTTGCCAGGGAAGGAAGGGTAATCTTATTGGGAAACATGGGTCTCTCTTTTATTTCTCATTTAATTCAGAACACAGATGGGAAAGAAGAATGATTTATTGGGCCACATAAGACACGCTCCCCACCCAGAATAATGAAACTGTCCATGGAAATTGTGACGAGCAAGATTCAAATCTGTTTCAGAAATTATAATGTTATCTGTCCTCTATATAATCCAGGTTTCAGTGTAACTATTTTTGTAAAAAATCTTAAACAACGTGGTGTGGAAACTAAGTACACATGGGGAAAACACACCAGTGCATGTCATAGAAAAGAGTGCTAAAGCACCTGGTATGTCACAAATATGTTACAGGGATGCCAAGATGCTGATCCCTTCTGCCCTCAGGGTGGCAAGAGGAGCCTGGGACAGCCAGAGTCCTCAGGCCAATCACCCCTGGCCACAAGTTAACCCAAGGCGCTCTCCAAATACCATCACTTTCTATGTGTGCAAGGCATGAATAAAATCAGGAGGCAGGGCCACAGAAGTAGCAGCTAAATAAAAAAGGTTAAGTGGGACAGCTAAGTTACCTGCCAGTGGCATGGCAATCTCTAGTCAGGATGTAACGGGCTGCAGGTATAAAAGAATGGACCGCTTTACTGTAGGTTAAATTACAGAATTTTAATACAGTTCACCAAAAAGAAAATACTCTGGCAATTTTTCTGTGTCCCATAATAAATAAGTCTCACTAGGCCCTCACTACTCACTATGTGCAAATTAAGAAACTGGATTGTGAGGCATCCTAAAGATTTAAGCCAAGGGCAAATAGTTCACCTCAAATGACAGAAAAGATTTTTCTGGGCAGATATTCCTCTCTGCCTATTAGCGTCACCTCTACTTAGACTGCAATTATGTAAATATAAAATAATTTTTATAAAAATAATAAAGCTGAGCTCATTGTCAGCTGTGCTCTAGAAAACTAAGAATTGTTGGGAACTAACTTTATACTATTTCCATGTCACAGAAAAGCACAATGGAAGTGTGCAGGATTACATGTTTTGGACCTCTTCATACAAAAAGTTGTCAAACAAGCTTGATTTAATGTCCTTAGGCCTCAGTTACTTTATCTGTTATTTGAAGATTACAAAGTCAACAAAACCCAAATGCTGTTGTAAGAAAGGATGTAGTAAAAAAAGAGGAGAAATACTTTAAAATACTGTAATACAACGGCAATGCTAAATAACGATTATTTTGCCTAAGGTATTATTGTCAGAGAGTATTTGCTCAGTTACTGAAATACTAGTGAGTTGGGGACTCCAGCAATTTGTAGAATTTCAGTATATCTGACATATAAAAGGACAAAAAGTATCAGGAAAATGAACATGAAATAATCACACACCATAATCTAAAGGAGTAAACTTTCTATTGTAGTTTCATTTTATATATATACATATAAACAAAGTCTTCTTATTACGTTTTATCACCTACACATACATATCTACCAACCCTGGTGACAGAGGGGAACTGCTTTCTGCAGCTACACCCAAAACAGCCATTCTCAGCAAAGCCTAATAGTTAAGAGAAGAGGATCTAGAGCCTGGGTATTAATGCTTAGTCTTGGGCAAGCCATTTAACATTTCATTTCTTCAGCTCTAACAAGAGAATAACACTACCTGCCAAAGAGTTGTTTTAAAAAATTAAGACATGTAAAATGTTTAAAGAATCCCTGGCCTACAGTAAGCTCTAAATAGTGTTAGCTATTTTTATTATTCAATCCTACCACAAGTCCTCACCCCCCAATCTCCCACCATATCCAATTTAGCCACACTAAGCCCACAGATGCAGAAATGCCAACATTAAATTTTTTTGAACACTAACTAAAGTCCACATCATGCTCACATTTCCATAGTTTTTACTTAATGTTATTTTCCTGTTTCAGGATCCCATCCAGGATACCATATTGTATTTTGTCATTATATCTCCTTAGGCTCACTCCCCTTGGCTGTGACAGTTTCTCAAACTGTATTTTGTAAAATGTCCCTCGGCTGGGATCTGTCTGATGTTCTTCTACTGATTAGATTAGGCTTATAGATTTTTGGGGGGAGAGGACCATAGTAGAAAATGGCCATTTTCATCACATCATATCGTTTATATACTATGAGCATGATATATCACTTACATCACTGTTGCTGTTTACCTTGATGATCTGGCCGAGGGTAGGTTTGTCAGGTTTCTCGAATGGAGTTACCCTTTTTCCCTTTTTCCATACTGTACTCTTTGGAAGAAAATCACCATGCGCAGCCCACAATTAAGTCAGGAGTTACGCTCCACTTTCTTGAAGGTGAAGCATCTACATAAATTATCTGAAATTCTTCTCTTCTGGAAATGTCTGTTCTCCCACTTATCTATTGAACCCTTTATCTATATAAGTATGGTACGGACTCATGGAGATGCATGTTACATATTGTGCTTTTTTGAACATTTTCTTATTTTCTGGCATTACAAGAGTTCCAGCTGAATCTTGTGTATTTCCTGCCCCAATCTGAGAATAAGCCCCATTTCTCCAAGGATCCCTGGTTCTTTTTTTAGGAGAATGGTGTTAGAAACCAAGATACAGGCACTAAGTATGCTTGTCGCTTTTAGGCCCTCTCAGTTGACAGAGCAAGGAAGTAAGTATGTATACTAACCAGTGTATATGCAAATATCTATAAACACTTCTACTTGTAATCATGTATATGTACATTAAGCTAAAGTCTTTAGTAAGCTAAACCTGAAGTCTACGTCTCCAGCTCTATTACCACGTGTCATTCTATCCTCCTCCCCTCGCTTAGCCATAAACTCTAAAATAAACTTTTGATTAACACCTTGTCCCATTAAAATACTTCATAAATAAGATATTTTTCCATTAAAACTTCTTGAACTTCTCCAAGTGAAACTGAACTTTTCAGCCAGCGTATAACTTAAACAGAACTGAGCAAAACTCGGAAAGTGTACAATGTAATGTGTCCAATAGTGATACAGAAAGCACCTCTCAATTACCAGTCTATGGAAGCATTTCATGTACAGAAGTTTATTGAAAATATGTCTCTAATCATCTAAAACTATGTAAAGAAAACATTTGTTTACTTACTCATAATACTTGTCACAGATAGCCCCTCACGTATCCTCTGAGACGGTAAATAAGTAAACCCAAGAAACTAATTTTCTCTATATGTAAATGTCAGTCATTCACTTACAGATTCACAGTAATGAATTAACCCAATACTTGTTAAATCTGCCTTCAACTATCTTAATCTTTATTTCCTTATCCTTAAAACTTAATACATCATACCCTCTGCTATCCTCCTTAGCACAGAAATATATTCCTAACAAATGTAGATTTGAGTATCAAATAACAAATACTTCAGTACAAGACTACTCAATAATTCAAGCTGGTGTTATTTTATTAATTTTTGGAATAAAGCATGATAAATCTTGATGAAAGGCAAACTCATAAAACTCATTAAATTTTTCAAGTACTATTTTACTTTAAAACCATTAATTTAAAATTTATAAATGAGGTTCACATCCCTCAGCATTTTCAGCAAACATCAGTCTCTTGTTTGGATTTTTAAGGATGTCACTGTATACAATCTTTAAAGAATCACAGTAGCTCTGACTCACTAAGGAGTAATACTGGCTTATTACTGTTGATGCTATGGTGTTGGAGAATATGTCTAAAGATAATAGTCTCTAGCCTCTACTGCAGTAATAAAGGTATAGCCAAATTAGAATAAATTTTTAGAATGCATGAATAATTCATTATAACAGGTTTGATTTTGTTGTTATTTCTAGTGTTACTTTTAAATTTGCTTTTTTTTCCTGATGCCTAGCTTAGACTCATTTACCTAAGTGTCCTTACAATTCTTGGAAGACAATCTGAGGCCAATTTTTTCAAAAAGGGAAACTATATCCTCAAAAGGCTATTGCCCATTTTTGGAAAGCAACAGAATTTATAGTCTTGCAAACTTTTTATTAAAGAAAAGCTAGGGACTCCCCTGGTGGCCCAGTCGTTAAGAATCTGCCTGCCAATGCAGGGGACACGGGTTTGAGCCCTGGTCCGGGAAGATCCCACATGCCGCAGAGCAACTAAGCCCATGCACCACAACTACTGAGCCCATGTGCCACAACTACTGAAGCCCGCGTGCCTAGAGCCCGTGCTCCACAAGAGAAGCCATTGCAATGAGAAGCCCGCGCACCGCAACAAAGAGTAGCCCCCACTCGCCACAACTAGAGAAAGCCGGCACGCAGCAACGAAGACCCAATGCAGCCAAATAAATAAATAAATTTATTTTAAAAAGCTAACTTTTATTATATAACTATAATCTTTTACAACATAAAAATATTTTACTGACTTCTACTGTGTAAACATCATCAAATTTTAGGTTACACCATACTACCTTCTATTCAAACTCTGTCAAATCCTGAAATTCTGAATTCTGTCAATAAAATGAAGCTAAAAATCGACACTGTAAGTTAATCAATTCAAGCTAGCATATCTTAAATGGCAAAGTGCAGTTCTCCAAAGGGGTAAGCTAGAGTTGACATAAGTATTTAATTAAAGTTTTTCAGAAATAAAAAAAACAGAGGACAAGATAAAAGTAACTGTTCTAGGATACTGAGAGTGGAGGACAGATGGAAGTATCATGAAAGTTGCAGTGTAATACATGGATTAAGGTCCACAGTTGCAAAATGACATATACACACTACTATATTTAAAATAGATAACCAACAAGGATCTACTGTATAGCTCAGGGAACTCTGCTCAATATTCTGTAATAACCTAAATGGGAAAATAATTTGGAAAAGAGTAGATGCATGTATATGTATAACTGAGTCACTTTGCTGTGTACCTGAAACTAATACAACATTGTTAATCAACTATACTCCAATATAAAATAAAAATTTTTAAATAAAAAGGTACACAGTTGCAGAAACCTTATTCTCTAGCAGCAAGGAGAGAATGTCAAGGGCCGGACTCTAGCTAAACCTTGTTGTTCCAGTTTCTTCTGCCTCTCTTGAATGGTGTATGTCACTGACACGTATATCTTTGTTTGGTTTTATATTGAAAAAGGAGGAATATTAGGTACATGGAAGACATTCACTTAGTGTTGTAAGAAAGTCATGATTACCTATAAAATAGCTTAAATACATATGAAGCATATCTTTCTCTAATTATCAGTGATTTGAGCAGAGACTTAGAAAGGAATTATTACGTGGAGAATGGCACATCAAATCTACGGGCACTGCCAGCATTTTGTAGATGAAATAATGTAGACTTTGCAGATAATCAACTTTTTCAAAATCAAAGAGAAATTTAAAACATCACAGATTTCTCTTTGATCTAATACATAACACTACGTGGGTCACTGAATCTACTGCTATACATATTTTAAATTTCAAAGCTACTCTCGATTTACATTTACCAACAAGCTATATATTATTAGATCATCTTTACATTTCTTTTACATATTTTTCATATAAGCAAGTAAAAGTTTATTTCTCCCTCTGAGACTTTACTTTTAGAAAGTGAAAGTGTGAAAGAAGCTGAACAGGAAGTGGATATATGTTCTTAAACCTATACTGTTCATCATAACAAAGAAAAAAATCTATAGCACGCCTTGCATAGCCAACAGCAATGAAAACAGCACCTTTGGTTTGTTATTCTGGTCCAACTCGGATTTTCCTTGTCTATTTTCTTTTTTATAATTTTGCCTTTTCCTACAAAACAGGCTTTAGTGCTAAATTAAAAAATTTAGCTGAAGATCAAGAGCATAAGATTAAAATGATTTTATCATGTTAAATTTCCAGTTGGTCATCAAATTAGCAGCAAGATTAAAAACAATAGTATCTGATTCTAGTGAAAATCAATAAAATATGTATCTATTTCTAGAGGGATTAGAAATTAACTCATCTGGGAAGAAATCTGGCAATGTTCCCCATGTTCTACTCCATAATTCTACCTCTAGAAATACACATTAATGAAATACTCAAAACCTGGACAAAAATATATGCACAAAAACTGTTAATAATAGCTTTATTAACAACAGTGAAGAAGCAAAAGTAATCTAACATTATGGAGAGAATCTGGTAACTGTGGTATATACTTACTGGTATTTATGGTATGTTATATATGCTCTACTGACCATATGTTGGTCATAAATGATACTCAGAGTTTATTTGATCTCAGAAAATATTTATGACATGTTAAGTTTATATATATATATACTAGGAGAGATATCTATTAAGCTGATCAAAATGAACAAAGACAATGATTAAAAGTCTCTGGAGAAGAATAAAAAGATGTGTAACAACCAAATCTACCAGAACTCAGTAAGAACACTGGAGAGTTGTGGATTTCCAGCCAGGGACGGCACCTGTCCTGGACGAGCTGGCAGCCAGTAACAGTATCCATCTCCCCCGGCTCCTAGGTGGGGCTAGACATTGGCGACTTTTGGCAATCTCATTTCCACAGCTCTGTGCTGCAGCAAGCCTACACCAAGCACATGGAAGCAGCTGGGTGGAGGTGCCTGCTCAACCGCCCCCAGCTCCCACTAGGCAGGGAAGATGCTTTGGGAGGGGCAGTAGTAAGCAGTGCCGTCCCCCAGCCCCACACAGCTCCACACTACAGGAAAGCAGCCTTGGGGGGCTTAGCAGCTGAGTGGCAGCTCCCAAATCGCAGTAAAAAAATTCCTCATTTCTAAGGGGCTGGATAAGGAGGAAATGGCAAGAGGAGAGGCTGGAAAGAGAGGCAAGAATAAGATAACAAAGAATTTTGAAATTTCATATTATAGAATCTGTTTTGCTCCTCAAACATTAGAAGCCATAGAAAAAGCCTAGCAAGGGGAATGGCATTATTAGGTTTATGTGTGGAATGATTATTCTGGAAACAGAGTAAAGATTGGTGGGAAAAGGTGAAGATAGAGAGAAGGTAAGAAATCTGGTGAGAGGACATTGGATTAATGAACTAGAGGAAAGGCAGTGAATATGAAGAAGAGTAGAGACAAAAGATATTCATTGTATGATCACGTAATTTATTGTCCAAAGAGGTTCCCTGTAGAGGGAGAAGGGGGCACTCTTAGTTACGCTGGGGCCAGGCATAAACTGGGACTGTTCTGGCCACACTGAGGTACTTGCCCTGCCAGAGCTTGGGTAAGAGAACACATTGGCCTGTTTCTCTCAAGGAGCCCTCTTTTGGTGATCTTTCCTAGCTTCACATGGTTTCAAATAACATCTACGTAATAACTTACAAGTGTTTCCCTACAGCTCACATCTCTGCTCCAAACTCCAGGTTCCTATATCCAATTGTCTATTTACTATCTACAATCAGATATCTAATAGAGCTCTCAAACACGTCCAAAATTTAATTTTTAATGTTCCTCCACAAAACCCATTCCCTCTATGGTCTTCCCCAACTCAGAAAAAGGAAATATCATCCTGTCAGTTTTCAGGCAGAAACCTTGGGTCAACTTTAACGCCTCTCTTTGCCTCAAACACCACGTTCAATCTGTCAGGGAATCTTGTTGGCTAAATCTTCAAAATACATCCAGAATTTGATCCCTTTCCTCACCTACACTATGATTTCACTCTTGTTCAAGCTACTACTATCTCTTGTTTGGATTCTTGCAATAAATTCCTAACTGGTTTCATCTTTGCTCCCTTCCTTGCCTTCATCCCTACCTCTCTACAGGTTATTTTCAACACAGCAGCCAGAGTGATTTTGTCAAGAGGTAAATCATATTGTGTTGCTCGTCTACTCAGTGGTCTAGAGTAGCCCACAAGGCCCTATGTTCTCTATCCCTTAATCCCCAATTCTAGCTCCTGCTATCTCTGCCACTGCTTATTCTGCAAGAGCTGCACTGCCTGCTTGCTGTTTCTCAAACTTCAAGACCGTTACATTTGTTTTCCCCTTGCTTTAGCATGCTTTTCTTTCAGATACCAACATAGCTCTTGCCTTCACCTCTTTCAGATCTTTGCATAAATGTCAACTTTTCAATGAAGTCTTCCTTGACCATCCCATTTAAAATTGCAAACCCCATTCCATCTCTTTTTTTATTTTTCTCCATGGCACTCACCATCATCTCATATTCTTTATCTTTTACTGATTTATTTTATTGTTGACTTCCCCTCATGAGACAACAGCCTACATGAGAGAAGGGATTTTTGTGTTTATTCTGTGCTCTACCTCAGTGCCTAGAGTGCATGAGAAGAAACAACTGAATGAATGATTGAATGAAAAAAGTAGGTTTCAAGGTCATTTCCAAGCTTCTGGCTTCTAAAACGGAATGGACGATGATGATGTCAAGACAAAGACTGAAGAAAAAAATCGGAAAATCAGAATTATGTTCTTTAAACTAAGATAAAACCGTATATTACTTTATAGAAATGTCTTCATTGATGTTAATACATTTAAATAGGTAATTTTAAAGAAAGCAAGGATAATTTTTGGCCACAGAAAGTTATGATTTAATATTACTTTAACAAAGTTGATGAAAATTAAACTATTTCCTTTTCTGAGAAGACATGGGATAAAGCCTAACATCTACATAGTCATACTATCCGAGAAAATTGTAAAGCTTTATTTTAGAAAGTATTTACTTTAGAAAGTAATGAGTTTTTTTCCACATATACATCATATAATATATTTAATATGCCTTGCCGCCTTCAGGTATTAGACAACGCTGACAAGTGATCACGAAGACAGTTACAGAAGAGGACAAGTACACCATCCTTGAGTGAATATCTTTCCTCTCTTGTGGAGCTCACACAGCTCTGGAGAAACTTCACAACTCCAGTCCTCTTTATAAGAACATATACACAGATGCTTATTTCGAGAATCTAAAAGTAGGAAAAGTTTTTAATGTGCCTCTATTTTAAGAGTAAACAGAGGGAAGTCCTTAGTTCCATGATCAGCTTGGCAATTCCTGTTTGAAACTGCAAAATTACCTTTCCTCTTTTTGCACATCTTTGGTAGCGGACTCTACTGATGTAGTTACAATATTCTAGGGGAGTGAGTGATTTAAGGAAAATCACTAAAACTGCCCCAATAAACTTTTCCAAAGAGGTCACTTAAATGTTGTTTTTTGTAATGTGTGTGTGTGTGTGTGTATGCATGTGCATGGGATTTTTTTGGGGGGAAGGTGGCATTCGTTAAGAAGTAAAGTTAAAAGGAATTTCAGTTTTTATATGGTCAAACAAAATCAAGATCCTCCCAATTTTACTCAGCATAATACTTGGTCTTAATAAAGTGTAATTTGTAGAGTACTGAAGCAAATGGACTCTTCTATACTGATGGGGATAATTAGAGTATAAGAGCTTCACAGACTAGAAATTCTAATGCAGCCTTTTATCAAAAGCAGTCACTCTACCCTCAGTCTGACAGTTAACAACATATGATCTGATAAACAAATACTTTCACACAGAACAAAAGTGCCATTAAAGGCCAAAACTGTCAACACAAATTCCATTCTTACAAGAGAAAAAAATACGTAAACTGTTGATCACCTCTGGTTGTCTTAACTAGCATGGAGGTTGTCATGGAAACATTTCTGCGAAGTTCACAGTGATGAAATACTAACACTTCCAGTTTAATTGCTATTAGGTTTAGCATACCAGAGTTTATTTATACTCAGTGTGCATTATGATAAAATGTAGTAGAAATAAAGCTTATAATGATCTAGCATAACAAAGCCAACATTTCCTTTTAAAAAATTAAATGAAAATGAAATTCAATGGCAGTTTAAATTTTTTCCCAGAAAAAAATAATAAATTCCCAATTTTCTCAAATACCTACTCTGATGTCTTTGTACTTTTTTCTGTAGTACATGATTTATAAAAATATTTTTGTATTTTTACTTCTATAGCATGTGATTTACCAAAATGTCTACTTCACGCACTAAAAATCAACACACAAAATATGTTAAAATAAAAATCCCAGAATGGCAGAAATTTAAATATTCTAAGTTACTTTTTCATATCAATAGTATGCAATTATTAACATTTAACAGGGCATTTGTTTCATTCGTGGTGATAAAATACTAGGAATGGTTTGCCTAGAAATTTTCTTTTTCTTAATTGCTTCCTCAAAAAAAAAAAAAAAGAAAATCTACAAAAATACTGAGGAAAAATAACATTATAGGCATGTATATAAAAAAATACGTTCATGGAATCCAATTAATGACATGCTTAATTGTGTGGAATTTTTAATAGCAAATCTTTCTGATGTGTTCTAGAGATAGACTTTTTTTCTAAGTTTCAAAAAAGTTTTTCTTTTTCCCTCAAGAGAAGTATTTAGGTTTCCTTTTACTACATTTTAATGACATTCAAAGAATATACTTTAAGACTTAAAAATAATTTTAATTTTTTTAATTAAATGCCTAATATGTGCCCAAAAGTAAGGTAATTACTACATACAATACAATAGAACAATAAGACAGTTCTTGTCTTAGCAGAACTATAATTCTAGTTAATGACAGAAAAAATAAAGATATAGGAAGCAATTACAGAACAACACAAAGCAAAATACAGTTAGGGTTAAATTATGAAGCTCAGCCTACACTCTAGTGCTAATCAGTAGTAAAAGTGAAATGAACTGGCATAGGCTTCCAAGTTTTCACAAAAAAGGTAAGATCACATGACTTGCAGTAATCCAACATCAAATTAAAGGATACTTACTTGAAATATCCCCAAAACACACATAAGAGTAGTAAAAGTGCAATTTTACTATAATTCTCTAAAAACACATTTTTTTAGTCTCAAGTTACTTGCCAGTCAAAATAAGACCTGCCATCTGGCATTGACTCAAAATTGTCCAGTGGCTAACGTACTGAATATCTACAATATCACTCAATAGCCAATAATCAATGTGCGTCATTATGGCAAAGATGCATGAACAAGTTAGTATCAATTGTGTCACCAGGTCTCACTAAACTACAAGCAACACACACAAGATAATAATATTATCCTGGTTCACTAACAAAAAAATATAGAGCTTGCAGTTCAAACATTTGGATTTTTAGTCAGGGGTTTTCCACTGAATATCTAGGCTCAGTTAAGAATGCTAGACAGTGTAATTCCTCAGGTACCTTCTTGCTTCATAACTCTAACCGAGTACTCAACTTCCTCCCCACATTCCTGAATGGAAAGGACAAATGAGAGTGGACATTGTGATATCTCCAACATAACCAAGTCAAAAGGAAAAGGTTCTGGCAGCCAGAGATCTATGGTATTTCAGATAAAAGAAACACAAAGAGTGCTTTGTTTTGTTTGTTTGTTGGTTTGTTTTAATGTCTTAATAAGACATGGAGAGGATGAAAAGGGACATAAGGCTAAGAAGCTATGAAGAAAGAAGTCATTTCAGAATACTGGAGAATCTTTACATTATTATGACTCTGTATTTGGTTGTTTAAAAATTCTGGATTTCCTCAGAAGACTTTTAACTGGGTTACCATCATCAGAAAGCATTTATTGAATGCCTAATTGCATGAAGTTCTACACAAAGATATTTACATAGTGACAGTCCTTGAGTTCCTGGGCTTTTTAAATCTAGGTCAAATAACACTAAAATGGGCATGTTCAGGACAATATAGATAATATACTAAATATATTTTATCAATAAATTTTTTAAAATTCAATTTTTGGAGTGTTTGGATCCCAGACTAGTGAGTAATTTGAGGGTAAAAAGAAACTTTCAGAACTAACTAAATAGAAAATAAAGTTTTAAAAATACATTAATAATAGAATGTCTATACTGAAAATGTAAGAAAGGCCAAGGCTAAGAATCTGCTTCTTAAACAAGAGATGAGTCATTTTAGGGGGAGAAAGGACCTTTACAAGAGTTTAGTAGTTTACAAGAGTTTTAGTAGTTTATATTTGGATAAGAGGTAGTGACCTGAAGTTGAATTCCCTGCTTTTGATGACTATATTTCTTTCATTTCAGGGTAATACTGGGCCATGATCAACCACAGATGATCTTGTTAACTAAAGCAGGAGAAATGCATTGATTAGGAGTTGGAGAAAATCCCCTAGGTTTGGCTGCACATTAAAATTGAGGTCTTTTACTAACTCTGATGGTGAAACAGCAATGATTATTGGAATATTCTTAAAATTTAAAAGGTATTAAGAAGCAAACAAAGCACAAGAGAATTTACCACATACAATTCTCTGATCATCATTCAATCCAATGTAATCATTAACCCAGTGGCCTGTCCCTAATATTCCAACATATGCAAATACTATGTCATGAACCTGTCAATTTTCATTTCCAAAACCAGCTATAAGTTTTATATCATTACTATTTTGTTACTCATAAAATATTTAACAAGGAATATGTTCATTTTATTTCCCTATTTCTTTTATTTATTTTTATTTTCTAGTACTGACTACAAACACATGCAGCTGCTGTGATACATCAAATAAGGAGTACTCTGGAACAGGGAAGAGGAAAAGGAATGGTAGGAGAAGTCATGATTTCAAATTGTTTTTTAATAACAATAAAGTTATAATTATAAATAGTCACAGGCTAGAACTTCTCTGAGTACAGCCTCGACTTCTCTCTATGTAGTTGAAGAAAGCAATAAATGTTTTAGATAAAGATAAAATTCATAAACTGAAAAAAAATCTGTCCTTCTTTTCTTTGAATGTTCTAGCTTAATGCAATCATTTCTTTCTAACTCATCAATCCAATGCCTTCTTAGTCTCTTTATATTCTCTGGACATTAAAAAAAGGGAAAACTCTGACATCATTTGCAATTGTTCACTGACAAGTGAAATTAACTATTGATGAGTTTCACCCTTCTGAATTCTACATCTTTTATATATCATTATAGAATAGGTCTATCCCACCCAAAATAAATTTTAGGCATTGTAGCAGACAGACTCTAAGGTGGACCACAGTGATCTCCACTGCCTGGTATTTATGCCTATAAGGCATACTTAATCCCTTCCCCTTGAGTGTGGGAAAGACCGGCGACTTACTTTTAACCAAGCAGGTACACCAAAAGTGATGGGATAACACTTCCATGATTGTGTTACATAAGACTGTAACTCCCATCTTGCTTGTAGACTCTATTGACCCCCTCTCTTGTTGACTTTGATAAAGCAGACTTTCATATGCAGAGACCTACATGGCAAGAAACTGAGGGCTGTCTCCAGTCAAAGGCCAGCAAGGAACTGAGGACCTCAGTCCAACAACCATGAGGAACTGGATCTTGCCAAAACCACATGGATTGGAAGTGGATCCTTTCCCAGCTGAACCTTCAGATGAGACTTCAGCTGTGATTGGCACTGTGACCACAGCTTGTGAGGGTCACTAAAGCAGAGTACCCAGCTAAGCCACACCCAGATTCCTGACTCAAAGAAACTATGAGATGATAAATGTGTTCTCCTAAGCTACTGATTTTTGGTAATTTGTTATGAAACAATAGATAACTCATATAGGTATCATCAAAAAAGTAAAGAGATTTGGGAAGAGGGAACTAGAAGCATCTAAAAGACCTACTTTAAGGGTAAACCAGAGAATTACTTTGGTTTAATCATTTCAAGATGACATGGGTAGGAATACATGATCTATAATGTCTTCCCCCATGTAGATTCCTACTTATCCAGGCTAATCTAAGTTAACACAATTATCGTCTGAATACTACAGAGCTGCCAAAGTGCTGGACTTAGGAGCTTTCCCAACAAAATTATGTATGTCCCTTCATGACCAGGTTATCTTAAAATCTATCTGTTATTTCACCTTAGCACATAGCCATATGTCGCTATAAGAATTGTACAGGTTACTATACTATTTAATAATGACTCCCAAGAGTTTTAGTTGCTAAACTCAAGATCTAAGTCAAAATAATATTCCAATAACATCAATTAAGGGACAGAGATTTTATAAAGCCTTCAATATAGTCACATTTCATGAAAAAAATGTATTTAAGAGGAGTACATGCTAATCTCACCATGACTATGCATTTGCACACACACATACACACATCTGTACAGACCACATATATACCAACATATATTCATACTGAGAATGTGTGCTATTATATGCTTGAATATTTACATAAATAAACCTATTAAGCATCTAGTTTTGCATTATTCAAAACTCAGGTCAAGTGTCATCTCCTCCATATTTTTTTCTTGAAGTTCATATTAGAATAGAACATTCCCATAGTTTGTTCTGCATTATACTTACATAGATACACACACACACACACACACACACACACACACACACATATATCTCCCACTATATTTTAAGCTCCTTGAGAGCAATACTAGGTACTCTTCAACTTTAAATTCCCAAAGACCTAGCACAATACTTTCCTTGCATTCAGAGGTTTTTTAGAGAAATCCATATGAAGTTCAAATGAATTGTTACTTCTTCTTATTAATCTCACTAAAGAAAGGTAACATTCTTCAGTAAAACCAAGTATCTTTTTCTTGATATGCACAATTTTCATAGTACATATAAATGAGTGTTTTGTGAAATAAACATGGGATGGGCATGTGCCCAAACTGGCATGTTATCAACCTAAGACCAAGAGAGGGAATCCCTCAGCTGGACAACCTGCTCTAAAATTAAACAGTGGTTAGGCTTTCTTGGTGTAGGGGGACTGTCTAGTGGGGAGGAAGGGCAGGAATTCTGATTCACTGAACACCAGGGACCCAAGCTATGGTGAGGCTTTATAGTCTACAGCAACATTAGATAACACAGAAAAGATTTCTGGAGAATTAGGCTTCTCAAAGGATTTTCAAGGTCTCTGAATTCTCCACAGTCATCATTATTATTATCTCTCCTGGAAACTTCTAGGCCTAGAAGTCCAGTTCCTTTGCTGCCACTATGGGTTCATATTTTAGATTGATATAATATGCATGAGCTACAATCCAAGTCCAAAAGAGAAGATTCACACTTAAGTATGCAGTTACTTAAGAAGAGGCAAGAATACTTTACAGTCATTAACTTACTATTGATTCTGCATACTGGCTAGGAAAAAACATTCATTTCTTACATTTTAATACTGAATGAATTAAAACATCTTTGACTATATAATAGGTTATATAATAAAATGCAAATATGAGAGCCATTTATTCATCACTCATTTATTCTAACTTTTATTTAGTGTAAGATATAAGGCAATGTGAAAGATGGTTTTAAAAGATTTAAATACTAGCTCATGCATATTTAGTGACAGAAATCCACAAACTGGCAAAGGCTGAGACTATGATTCCTTGAAGTCAGTAGTGGTTATGAGCACAGACCTAAGGAACAGACCTGGGTCTGAGTTCTGACTTCACTACTTATTAGTTGGGTATCACTAGGAGAGATATCTTAATGTTTATATCTTTGTTTCCTCATTCATAATATATATGCCTCATAGAGTTGGGGTAAGAATTAAAGTAATCATGAATTCCAGCAATTATCATAGTTTCTTGCATATGCTCTATAAGATAAAGATGACAGTGATAATGGTGATGGTGATGATGATGATGTAGGAGAAGACAGAGAAGGAAGAGTAGAGGAGGAGGAAGAAGGAAGAGAAGAAGAGGAGGAGAAGGAAGAAGATGAGGAAGAAGAAAACATATCCTATTTTGAAGCTGTCTTTAACAGGACAGCCATACTCTTACCTCACTGCCTCTTAATATACTACCACTCGGCCTTGGACAAAGAAAGATGAAACATAGTCCCTGACCACAAAATCTCAAAGTCTATTGGAAAGCAGATCTATAACAACAGATTGTGTCACGCTATAATATAGATAAAAACAGAGTCCTTTGGGAACTTAGAAATGGCAACACACTAGTGCAACCAAATAAATCAATCTCCAGATATTACAAGAAATTCCAGGAACCTTGGGAATCCACCCTAAAAAAGAATTTAATTTTTAAAACTAAATTATAGAATGATTTTAACAAAATCATCATGATTTGATCTTCATGATTAGAATAACAGTCAATTGCTTTCAATAGGCTAGTTATTATTATATTATCACTTTTCAAATCCAGGCATGGATAGCATTTAACATGAGAATGACCCTAGATTTATTAGAACTGCACAATTATGTTTGTAGTTAGCAGTGAGGGAGGATAGACTGTGTTATGCAATTTCCAGTATTCTTTTCCTTACAAACCTACCTACTCCCCAGGGCCAAACAATATGTCTCCAAATAACCACTTTGACTGTGGTTGGAAGGTATGCTTACATTATGCAAATTTTCTAGGCAACACACACACACACACACACACACACACACACGCACACACACACACACACACACACACAGATGGGATAAAAATGGAAGAGAAGCCCATAAAAGGAAAATCAAGTCAAAAATATTTTGATAAATCAGCTCCTAAGCATGTATGCTCATTTTGTAAATTCTCCCATAATTTCATACAGAAGACTAATTTCATCTTGTCAAAAAGTCTTTTAATGTATGTAAACTTTCCAGAAGCATGGGTTCTGTTATAGCTTAACATAATGTCAAAAATCTGTTTAATAAGAAAATGCTGTATATGGTAGAAAACTCAAATACTTACTTTACAAGGCTTTTAAAAATATTCTACAAACATTTATGTACTTCAGAATAAACACAAGACCTTTATCAAACTTTTATATTCCATACTGAATATTTTGTTTGTACACAAAGCTGAGAGAAGTAGTAAAGTTGTCCATCTAACATTTATAAATGTGTAATATGTAGCTAGACACAGAGAACCAGATTACGTTCGAACAAGCTACTGACACATTAGCAAATATCATGCTATAAAAAAAATCAATCTATGATGATAAAAGATCTTTATAATTAAAATATATTTTACTAAATAAGTGATAAACTTATAACAGTTGGCTTTTCCATATTGGTACTTTCATTAATTTTTTAAAAATCAACACTTTTATTGCTATGCTATATATGTAGTTGACCACACAAGAAGTGGCAAAACCTCAAAAATATCTGTTTATTTTAAAATTTCTATTGATTTATTAATTTCTTATTTTGACTGTAAACTGTACTTTACCTCAGTTCAATACTAATTGTCAGCATCAAAATAAATCAGAGTAAGAACAGGCAAACAAATTTGTGGAAAAAAAATCAAGAAACCTAAAACATGAATTACAGTGTTGTTAATTACACTTTCTGGAAACATATAAATGAGTCATTTCTGTATCAAATTGATAACTGATGAGTACTTTACCACTCCTTAAAAATTGTGTATATTCAAATGTTACCTATACTATAGCATATAAAAAGCCTTAGATCTACTAAGCTTTCAGGCTGATCCATCAGCTTAGGAAATGTTTGCAAAATTTTTTAAAATGCAGTGTAAACATTTCAGCCCTGAACCTTCTTTCTATGCCTTTGAACCTTCTCTTTCATGTGCAATACCTGAAGGCCCACTGAGAATAGCTGCTGAAAGCCCCAAAGATGGGTAAAACAGAATTTCTGACTCAGGAAATAAAGATCAGCTGAATAGGATTCCCATATGGCAATCCAGATCAATGGAAAAGCAAGGCCAGAATTTTACAGTATCTATCCTACACAGTACAACATGAAGGTTGTATTTCATTGCCGGTAACAAAACTCCCAGTTGCCAAGAAAAAAAAGGAGATACAAAGATTGTAAATCCAGTAATGAGAAACTACACTTTATTTTGACATTTTGCTCTAAGTGGAATTAAAAACTCCACTACCTTTATTTGGAATCACTGATATGGTAAACAATTTCTGCAACCAAACAACTGCATTCTGCTAAAACAACTGAAGCAGTAATGAGAAGTGGATTAATATTTAGGGAAAATCCTTACACATTTCCAGCAACTATCATCTTAGATGGTAATGGTTTAATGTGCTTTATGCCAAGAAAAATAATGATTTACTTTGCTTTCAAGTTTTGTGAAGAAAAACTCACAATAGACCTATTAATAATCTATAATCAAATTATAAAACAACCCAAAACATTTTATTACAATGCTGTAAAGTTCTGATGGACTCAACAATCTGCGCGGAACAGGAATTACCTCTACAATACCCCTACTGCGTGGCACTCCAGTTGGTATTTCAATATTTCCTTACATAGGCACTACCTCACAAGGCAATCCTTTCCCGTTTCAGACATGTTTTTATTCTCAGCATATCTATAACTGAATAACTTGCATCTATTTGGTCCTATTCTCACTATTGAGGCTACATAAATTCCCTGTTCTACATAACTATTCTTTAACATATTGTGCACTATCAAACCTCCCCAAGCCTCCTTAACTCTGTACTAAACAGCCCAGTTTTTCATCCCAGTCTTCTTACAACATTGTTTCCCAATCCTTTGAAACCATGTTTACCTCCAGATTAAAGAGTGACTTTCAAAATTGAATACAGTACTACAGATATGGTTTATCACAACACCCCCTGCATCTAATCTAGCCACCAAGTTTTTAAGAGTTTGCATTAGATTTTTACAGTCAAGATCCATATATTCACTGACCAGTAGATCTCTTCTCTTGGATTTCCTACAGATTTCTCAAACTCAAAATGTCCCAAACTGAATTTATCCTCTCCCTTGCCCTTCACTTCTCTACTTCATCACACTCCTAACACTTCACCTCCTAATTTTCCTACATCAATGTCTAGACTAGAAATGGCTAGAAGTCTACTAGCACCCTAGGCACCTCTTTCACCTCGTATCTATCACCCAATTCCACAAATCTACCAGGCAGTTTAAGAGTTTGGGCTCTAAGCCAAACTGCTAGAGTCTAAATTATTGCTCTGCCCTAACCAGTTGTGGCCTTAACAAGTAACTGAGCCTCTCTGTGACTCAGTTTCCTCATTTGTAAAATGGAATTAAAAATAACATTTTCCTCATGCGGCTGCTGTAAGGACTAAATTCATACACACAGCGCGCTTGGTAGTCATCAGCCCGTAGCCCAAAGCCCATAGTGAGCGCACAGTAAATGTCAGCTGCTATTATAATCATTATTACCACTGCCTTAGTATCTCTCACATCTGTTTATCATTCTCATCACTGCTTATTATTTAGTTCGGGTCCTTCATTGCTTTTCACCCAGATTATTGTTGCAGCTTCAAAACTGTTGTCTCTGCTTCCCTTCTTGCCACACTCTTGTTTTCATAACTTTGATCATGCCATCCCCCAGTTCCAAACGCCTTGATGGTTTACTATTGTTCTTAGGATAAATGTAAATTAGTGAGTATGGTATACAAAACCCTAGATAATATGGTAAATTTCTCTAGCCACATTGATCCCCTCTGTTCTCCTAGCAGGTGATGCTTGAGTCACACTGATTTATCTCCTCTGTTTTTCTAGCATGTGATGTTTGAGCCACATTTGATCAACTTTAATTTGTTCGCAGAGACTCTCAATCTTTTTCTTTTTTCTTTTTTGGTGAGTTACTGAAATTGACCAAAACACTCTGAGACTCTGCTACCCACCCACCTATTCATCCCATCTTATGAATGCTTATCTTCCAATAGAGAAGGACTAAATGATAGGAGATGCCATTACACAGGATTGTTTTCACGGGTTGTCTGTTCATCTGCTTTAGCAAGAATGATACAGATCGGTTTTATTCAAAGTATGGCTGAAAAATCAGCAGTGTCAGCCTCACCTGGGAGCTTGTTAGAAATGTTAATTATCAGGCTCCACAGAGAGTACTGAATTAGAAGTTCTGGGGGTGGGGCCCAGGAATCCCTTTTGTAACAAGCTCTCTGGGTGATTCCTACTCATGCCAATATTTGAGAAGCTCTAATGAAAATGATTCATGGTTAATTTTTCACTCATGATTTACCACCTGTAAGACAGGCAAGAGCCAAAAAATACTATTGATACAAATACAAATTAACACTTTAAGTAAAGAATACAATCCTGAAAAAAACATGATGATGAATCTACGTTAATCATTTATAATTCACAAGCAAATTAGCAGCATTTAAACACCATGACCAATTTAAGACAGCCCACCTGATATACTGATAACAAAACATTCTGTGAGAAAACACTGGTAATTCCAGCCATCTGTTTCTTGGGCATGAGCAGTTGGAGTTCTACAACTTACCAAATATTTCATCGCACTTTGTCTTCTGATAAATTACTAGTATCTTCAGTAGACTCTAGTAATGAGTTTTATTTTGGCAATGCTGTATTTCAGTAAGCTTTAATATCCAACTTAGGTTTACTAGTAAGTAGTCCTTAGTTGTTCATGGAAGCAAAAACCTGTGCAAACCTGTGCGAATTTTTTTCACTCGTGAAAATGAAAGAATGGATTTGCATTTGGGATTTATTTAATTCTAAAATGGACTGTCCTTCCCAATCAGGAGGTGGCCAACCACTTTGACAATCATTGCTCGAAAGAGCCAGAAAAACCTTCATTTCCAGCACTGGTACATGAATCAGCCTGCCTGTAACAATTCAGGGTTTTCTTCTGGGAAGCCTCTCCTCTCCCCATACACCCATTCTGTGGTAGTTGTCCCTTCTCTGTCTATCTTTAGCATGCTGTGCAAACCTCTGTAACTGTACTTATGGGGTAGTGAAAAATCTGTTAACTTTTGTGTCTGTCAAGATCTTTTCAAAGCTTGATTCTGCCTATGTAAAGAAAGAAGTAGTCAAAAAAATTCTAGGCTGATATATAACCAGTCATTTACTATACCTGTCTATTCTTAGCTTCATCACATACTTTTTTCTATCTTCAGTCATTTTGAAAACCATTAATTTTTCCCATTTTGAAAATCATGCTTTAATGATGACAAATTTCACACAGAGTAAGAAATTATGCATAAGGACAGTATGAGTGGCATAAATTCTCTATTAATTCATTCATAATCTAGAATGAGAACACAGTTTCTATTAAAACTTCACATTCTTTTTTGCCATTCTTATTCATAAATGTTACAAAACATTAAACCACTGTGAACCCAAGAAACAGTAAGTGGAAATACAGTAAAAGGCTATGGTAGAAACATAACTATACAGGGAATCAAAAGATCCAGGTGTAAACCTCAGCTTGACTAATAAACACTAGTTAAACTATCCTATCAAGACCTCAGATTCTCCAACTCTAAAATACAAGTTTAAAGTAATTAATGGGAAATAATGAAGGTACTTGTCCCAGAGGTGGCTATAAAGATCAAATAAAGTAATGCAAATAATGTATATTGTAAACATTCAAACATGTATTCACTATTATAATTATATAACAATAAATAAAGGAATATAGGGTGACCCGAAGTAGAATCATTTGTAGACCAAAGTAAAAATTTTCTCCTGAAATAGCAAAATTATTTTCACCAGCCAGGTTTAGAGAGTTATGTAGATGCAGGTTCTTGTTAAAGCTTCTGCAACTGACTCTGAGCACGTGTCATGTAAAAAAACTGGGGTGGGTCGGTGCTGTCCCAGCTTCCACAGGTACCTGCCAAAGGGTAATCTTAGATTGAGACATGGGGAAGGCATGAGTGCCCTTGAAGGATGGGAGACAAAAGGTCCAAAGCTTTAGTAAGAGGTAACTCTCTTGTGAAGACAACTCATCTCCCAGCGCCTCGCATTCCCTCTAATCACTCTTCTTCCACGTGCATTCTTAATCATAATTATCCTATTTAAAATTTTAATCTTATACACTTTACTGTTATTTTTGCTTATTGTATACTGTACTTCCTTATCCAACTTTCAGCTTCTAATTTTTGTGTCACATTTTTATTCTATTAACTCTTACCCCCATTTTCTGGAATTGTAGTTCTAGTCTTTTTTTTCCCCTATTGTTCTCATTTATAGCTACCATTTTAAATGCATTAAATGTTTTCAAATGTTTAATGCAATTTCTGATTTTTATAATATTCTAGTCTTCTTAAACTTTTTCCCTTTGTCACTTCTGCATTCTATTTATTATTATTTTTTATGATATGTGTTTTTTGGGGGAGCAAAAAGTCCGGAAAAGAGCTAAAAGTAGAGAAAGTCATTATAAACCAGAAGGGATGGTAGTTACCTTCCTTGCAACTGCTTTTTCTGCCACTCTGATTCCCCGAAAGATTCCCTGGCCTAGTCCTGGATGGCTCTCCAAAAGATCTTTAGCTCCCAGGGGACAAAGCCAACTAATTCCCTCCCCCAGGGCCATAAGGCTCATTCTGCAAATGGCATCTGGTTTTGCTCCAGTGGTGTCATTTGTTAACTTCTCATGTTATATCCAGGCTTTATACTAGCCATTCTGTCTATTTTAAAATTCGTAATTCCAAAATATAACCCCAATAGACTTGGGGTCGTTATGACCTAAGTGACCTAAAGGAAATGAGGAGACCTTATAACCAGAGGGATGATATAAAAATAAGTGTTTTATAAATATCATTCCAGTTGCTATGTTACAGAACCTACCAGAGAGATATAAAAGTGTCCATGAAGAACTCAATCATTCATTCAACAAATATGTATTAAGCAACTACCATGTGCCTGTACTCTGGTAGGCACTGATACAGCAGGGGAAAAAAATAAGAAAAACCACATACCAGAAATATGTACAGTTAATACTTATTTCAAAAGACTATATTGCATTACCCAAGCAAGAGCTGGGAGTGTCTTAGACACTGACAGTGGTTCTGGACATGGAGAAAAGTAGATTCACTAAGGTGATACTTAGAAAGTCAAATGGACACTTAGTAATCACTGATTCAAAACAAAACAAAACAGTTGTATGTTATGTTCTTTTCTGTTTCACACAAGGTTTATAAATTTTCAATTGCTTAAGGTAGAGAACTCTATTTCTTTCCTTTATTTCAGTTCTTCCATGAATTCAGTCTTTCTGTTTGGTTACTGTATTGAATCTCTGATTTCTCTAATATAAGTCAGAATTTTAGAATGATATAACTTCAATATTTTCAGGCAATCAGGCTCTAAAATCCACCAGCCATCACTATTAGGTTCATTCTGAGATCTGAACATCAATAACTCTAAGACACTGTGGCGTTAGAAATAACACAATTTAACCTTCTTGAAGGAAAGCAGTATTTTACATTCCAACCAAGAAACTCAAAGAAGAAAGATTATCCAGGAAGAGATGCATAGTATACTGTTGAAAGCATTCAAATCTGTAGCACAAGGAGAAATTAGGGATTAAAAACATAAATTTGGAGCTGCTGTATCAAAGGATTTAACTGAAGTTGTGGAAGTGAATCAAGTCAAATAGGAAATTGTATAATAATAAAATAAAGAGTACTATATATTTCAGTCCTTCTCATAATCAAACTCACAGAGTTGTACTTTGATGATATATCTTTGGGCTTTACAGAAATACACAAAAGAGCCCCTTCAGAAAATCTATTGCTGGAATGTGGTCGAGGGCATAGCCCCTTACATAGCACTCATTACTCTCATGTAAGGCCTGACATGAGAAATCTCTTTTAGAATTTAGTCCAAGGAATGGCATTCCCTTTCCTGAAAAATGGTATTCTTCCTTGTTTTTCAAAATGGATATTCTAAAACTAACTACATTCCACTTTAACTGCCAGGAACCTCAGAAGCAAATTAGGAGCTTAAGTATAGGTCTCTACGTCTTTGCTTTTGGTAGACATCTGTCATTGTAGTGACTTTCTGTGCTGCATCCTGTATCTGCATGAATTCCTGTATCCTTTTATCAACTGCTGCATAACAAACAACTCCCGAACTCGGTAGCTTAAAACAACTATTTCTCATGATTCTGTGAGTCAGCTGTGTGGTTCTTATATGGACCTGGCACGGGCTCACTCATGCAGCTGCGTTTACCTGGTGGGTCAGCTCTGGGCAGAGTTCCCTTGGGCCTACTGGGCCTTGAACAAGCCAGATCTCTCCATGTGGCCTTTCATCTTCAGGAGGCTAGACCAGACTTCTTCATGTGGTGACAACAACATTCCAAGAAGGCAAGCTCCAACGTGCAAGCACTTATCAACTGTCTACTTGAATCATATTTGCTTATGTCCCACTGGCCAAAGTAAGTCACATACACAAGCCAGAGTCACTGTGGGAGGGTGTGGATACTGGAAGGCGTGACTCACTGCAGACCACTAGTGTAACTATCTACCATAGCAGCTCCCTAATAGGGCCGTTACTTATTCTTCTTACAATCCTTCTAATACTTGAATGTTATTCTTTAACAAAGTTTATTTCCTCTCCGCTCCATATCTTATCTTTTTCAGAGCTAAAATATCCCTTATGGGTGTTCTAAGCTCATGCTAGTCCAACATATCAGTGAATGAATGCTTATGTAGGATTCAAGAGTATTTTAAAATTTAAAATGCACCATATGCCACAGCAAATGCTCACTCCTAAATTCTTAAAGCTCTCATAAAAAGAAATAAAAATTCCTTTGAATTTAAGTTGCAAAAGCCTTTACAAACATCAGGGCCAATTAGTTCCCCCACCAGGAAGAAATGCATCATTCCATTGGTGATGTCCCACACTCAAGCTCTTGAGGTACTTTGTATCTCTAATCAATATTGAATGTATTATCATAAAGTGTCCAAAATGCCTGAAATCTTAAAGTACTTTTACACAAAGTACTCCAATTAGCAAGAAGACAAGAAGATGCTGAAAAAATATACAAATGTTAATCTGAAGAACAGTAAATAATATAAACAAAATGGCAAAAAAAAAAAAATCACCAAAGAAAACGTGTAAAGATGAAAAGAATTCATTAAACTTGTTTCATCTTACAAGTTGTTACTATTTTTAAGATGCCCTATGATAATTTAAAGATAAGTTGAATAGGCATTAAAAAAAGTAAACTGTTAAGGACATGACTGTACTTCTTGTGATTAGTTTTAATATGCACTTTTTATCCCATTGGCTTTTTTCAAACACCAACTGCAAATTCAAGACTGTTTTTGTGAAAATGAATGTGTTTTGGAAAAAGGTGTGTGCCTATGTGATTTGAAGGGTAACTAAACTGATATCAGGTAAGGTAGGTCTCTTTGGACTGCCGAGGTTTGCACTATGACTGGGGCACACATAACTAAAAAAAGTCAAAACAGACCTTCTGGCTGCAGTTATGATGCCAAACAAGATGTTGTTCGGTGAATAGGTGGCAAAACGCTTCAGAGATTTTCCACCAGGGGAGACAAAATGTGGAACTTTACTTATGCACAGAAGACTTTTTTTGTTGTTGTTAAATTAGGCCAACAGCAGAGTTATTTTTAGATTACTTACTTCACTTTCTCTTCTTAATGGGCTGGTATACAAAATAGGACAGAAAACGCACCATATGCCACAGCAAATGCTCAAATCCTAAATTCTTAAAGCTCTCATGGAAATAAAAGATATCTCTATCTTAAAATATAAGGTTTGCATTCAGATGCAATTAAGACTATAACTAATCTGACAGATCTTTATCAGTTAACAACAAATAAATCATATACATCTATTTTAAAAAACAATGTTTTGTAGGTTTTTTTCCTTTAATCATTTTTAGTAAAATAAATAAGTTGTAAGGGAAGAGATAAAGTGTGAATGAATGCGTTGACTTACATTTATGATTAAAAGTTAACATTTAAATCTTACAGTACTTTCAAATTCTACAGTGACTAACATAGTTCTTGATTTCCTGAAGTTACAAAATTTAGATGACTCAGCCACTTGCTCTTTCATAAAATCAACCTAAAGTCTCTTCAGGCAGGCTCAATTTTATAGAAAGATAAACTTTCAAAATTTACTCTTTGTATTTCAACATGATGCATTCTCATTTTATGACTGCAATCATGCTCCACAAAACTATACTATTATTTTGATTTATACTACTATTATAATTATGAAGATGACACAGAATGCATAACATTAAGGACATATATATGTACATAATATATGCTATTGGAATAAAAAAATAACTGATTTAAAAAGAAATTCTCCCCACCCTTATTAATGACATACATAATTCAAACTATATTATGAAATATGAAAAATTATTTTAAAAGAGATTAATAAAGTCAACAAATATCCTTAATATAGCAAAACATTCACCATGTTCTTTGAAATGCCCTGATTTTATTGAAGCAATAAAACTGCAGGACAACAAAAGATCTGACACCTTTTTGGTGTCTAACCCACTGCACATAGTTTACAATTAGGAGGAGAAAACAAAGTGCTTATTCCCTTTAAAAAAAATCAAGTAAAATATCTAAAGTTTTGATATTATTATTTTGTTAAATTATAGTACTGTGAGTTCTTCATACGTTAAATGTATGTCTATTTTTTCCCTAAAAACAGGGCAGACAAATATTGCTAGATATAGTTCACCACTCTAAGTAACCTACCTAGTTTTAAAAAGATTAAATATAGCAATTAAATGAAACATGTTTAAACCAATATAGATATTTAGGCATATAAAAATTAATTTCTAAATAACACTGGTATGCTGATAAGTTGCAATTTGCCAAAAAACAATTTTAACATATAGCCTAAAGAGACAAATGTATGATGCAAAACTAGGAAACGAATATTATGATTGTTCTAAATGTTGCTAAACTAATAGTACTAATGAAATTCCGTTTATAAAGACTAACTTACACATACATAATTTTTACACTTAAAAATACACTTAGATAATCTGCATTTTGATATAATCCTAAACACGTTAATTCTGACATGTAACCTCTAAGAATAATCAGGTCTCATGGCAGAAAGAAAAATACTAGGTTGGACACAAAAAAGTAGTTCTTAAAACTTTAAAGAAATCATAATACCTTGCCAATAAAATTATTAACAAAAGCAAAAAACTGAATAACTAAAAATTTAAAAGGCTGCTTTGAGAGAAGAGTAGACTTCGATTGGGAAAGAGAAACAGACAGGTATATGCATTCAGAACCTCACCACACTTTGGGGCACACACTGGTCTTGGTCCTGAAATAAATTCCATGTCTAAACTGCTGTTAAGTAATTCTTCATATAGTCGGGTCAATTAATTTTAAAGAGACCAACCCTGAAGATAAGAAACAAGGAAGAGGCTATGTCCTCTAAATAAAATTATAATGCTAGACTTTTATTGACCATTAAACCTGCTTCATATGCTTTTTTTTTCCCCTCAAGTAAATAATCAAGTTGGCAGGTATATGGAAGAAAACTTTAAAGTAGCAGCAAAATATACTGACTTTCTTATCAGGTGACGTGACTATGTCTAAGCAGTTTAGTTTTATTTTTATCTTTCTCTGGTTGCTAAATTCACATTTAAATTACTTAACACCAATTTCACGATATATTTACTTTAGAATTTCACTAAAGTTGACCTCTAACAAAGTACAACGGAAGCCCAATTTTCTATATTGTATGGATAGGTATTTCCAGAGCTGGACTAGATCTTGAAAACTACCATTACAGAACTTGTGTATTGGTTTCAATTCATCCATTATTCCCACTCAAAATGAGGCCCCTCCCGTAACACAATATTGTTAGAAGAGTTACCAAGCACACACAGTAAGCACCTTTTGAGCACGTGCTTTTTATTAGGGGATCACTAACATATGCTCCCAACATCCACGAGCTAAAGAATATGTATGTACCACTTGCCAAACCTTTCTTCCACTGAGCACATATCTACTCAGTAAATAATGATTTCCAGACAAATGGGAAAGGAAATTGTGCTTCTTTGACTAAATTATCTATTGTTTTTTCCTAGTACTGAAGGAGAGGGAAGAGACACAAATGTGAAACATCTTCAAAATATTCTTCCTAGTGCTTCCTTAGTGCCTGAAACCTATAAGGAAAAGTCCAATATTTTCAACCTCATTTCCTCAGTGTGCACATGTAAAATGGTGGTCAACGGTATACACAGGATAGTCTATTACAGGATACAGCAGTACTCTGTGAAGAGCTCACATCATAGAAAACAACGGTCTGGGCCATAAGACACAAAGGAGAGGATCCCAATTCCAACAGAAACTAGTAATTAATTAGCCTTATTATAAAAATAGTAAATTACTCCATTTCAGAACCAGAAAAACTGGCTTCCTAAATTTAAAACACAGCCAAGTTAAGAGTAAAATTCTCAGCTTAGCTGTAGGCTCAGGAAGAGGTCCTCAGAACATGGGAGCAGCAACTCAGTGAAAGTACCTATGATTCCAAATTAAATGATATGCAGATCATGTTATCCATATCCATTACTGAAATACAAGAAAAATATTAACAGGGGAGTCAGATTGATACCCAGAAAGGAGGAATCTTTTAAATTTACTACATAAGACTGCTTACAAAACATATTTCTCCAGAAAATGGGAATTCGTTTAAATGATGAATTTATTAATTAAAAAAATCATGTTTAAAGCCATATATATCAAAGCTTTACACCGTATTGATTATACATATGATATATATATATATATATATGAAAAAACTACTGTAAAACTGAGACAATCTTAAAATAGGGCAACATCTAGTTTTGCCACATCTAATAGCTTCAAAGAACTTCATGAATAAACAATTGTAGCTTCACTTACAAATACCACAAACAAAATTCAAAATTAATTTTTAAGTTTCAGGTTTCAAGTTTCCAAGGATATACTGGTTCAGGCAGAGACAATATTTGACTTCTGAGCACATCCACAAAATCAGATTTTCCTCTAAAGAATATTCCTGGATCAGCTGTTTGTAACTTAACTGCCTAACCAAAGGGGGCAAGAAATGAGGAACAGGATATATTTGTTTCTGGTAAACTACCTATTTCCCTTTCTTACAGGTCCTCAGAATTCATGGAGTCTGGTATGAGGGATGCCCCCTTACCAGAACGGGTGGCTCCATCCTACACCCTGGTACTGTTTTGTAAGATGAAAAACATACAAAACAAAGCCAACAAACAAAACACCCCTGCAGGAAAAAAAAAAAAAAAAAAGTAGAGGAAGAAGCTAGGAAAAAGCACAGTCATAAGATCCATAGTTACCGTTGAAGGAAGGGCATCTACTATCTGGCAGCTACTGTGTAGGGAATCTTACAAATGTTATTTTTAATTCACACACAATAAAACCCACTATATAGAATTTTCATCCATATTTTACAGATGAGAAAATCAAGTTCAGAGATCAAATAACTTGCCCAAGTTCACACAGTCAGCATATGGCCGAGCCTCGGATTTGCTCTCCATCTGTCTAATGCCAAGCCCTCCTCTTGCCATGATGTCAAGCCCACATCTAAGTTAACAAATATTCCTGCTGGGCTTCCACTGTGTGCACCCATGCTACAAAGAACTACAAAAGAAACAGAAGACATCGCCTTTGCCCTCCATGCGGTTAACATCTAAGAGGCATTCTGAAGATTCAGGTGCCCAATTCATGATAGGCAGTGTGGTTTACAGAGAGGGAAGAGTACTAGGCCAGGGGGAGGGAAATGACTCACTCTGGGCTGTGCTACTTACTAGCCATACAACCTTGGGTAAATAAGCATTTCTATTATTTCCTCATCTGCAGAGGCAGCAACTATAACATCTGCCTTAATTATCTCACAGAATTAATTCAAAGATCCAATTAGATAATAAACCTATGGAATGGGAGCGACTGACAAGGGCTTAATTTCCAAAATATACACACAGCTCATACAGCCCAATCTGAAAAAAAAAAAACAAACAACCCAATCAAAAAATGGGCAGAAAACCTAAATAGACGTTCCTCCAAAGAAGACATACAAATGGCCAACAAGCACATGAAAAGATGCTCACCATCCCTAATTATTAGAGAAATGCAAGCCAAAACTACAGTGAGGTATCACTTCACACTGGTCAGAATGGCCATCGTTAAAAAGTCTACAAAAAATAAATGCTGGAGAGGGTGTGGAGAAAAAGGAACCCTCCTACAATGTTGGTGGGAATGTAAATTGTTACAGCCACTACGGAGAACAGTACGGAGGTTCCTTAAAAAACTAAAAATAGAGCTACCATATGATCCAGCAATCCCACCCCTGAGCATATATCCGGAGAAAAATGTGGTTTGAAAGGATACATGCACCCTGCATGCACTGTTCACTGCAGCATTGTTTACAATAGCCAAGACATGGAAACAACCTTAGTGTCCATTGACAGATGAATGGATAAAGATGTGGTATATATATACAATAGAATATTACTCAGCCATAAAAAAACAATGAAATAATGCCATTTGAAGCAACATGGATGGACCCAGAGATTATCATACTAAGTTAAGTAAGTCAGACAGAGAAAGACAAATATCATATGATATCACTTATACGTAGAATCTAAAAAAAATGATACAAATGAACTTATTTACAAAACAGAAATAGATTCACAGACATAAGAAACAAACTTATGGTTACCAAAGGGGAAAGGGGTGGGGGGAGGGATAAATTAGGAGTTTGGGATTAAAATACATACTACTATATATAAAATATATAATCAACAAGGATTTACTATATAGCACAGGGAACTATACTCGATATCGTGTAATAACCTATAATGGAAAAGAATCTAAAAATGTGTGTGTGTGTGTGTGTGTATATATATATATATATATATATATATACACACACACACAGTCATATATATATTCAGTCATATATATATGAACATATATACGACTGAATCACTTTGCTGTACACCTGAAACAAGCACAACATTGTACATCAACTATATTTCAATAAAAAATTTTTTACAAAGAGCCTTATTAGCTACTAAATATTTCAGAAATATGAAGTGCTAATACTGCTTTGCAAGTGTCCATAGTCTTGTCATTACAGAACTTTGGACAGATATCTGAATTCAGCAGTAAAAGGATTAGCTGACTCACTTTTGTGTCCCCTCCTTTTTGTTTTGCTTTAATTTGGCTTGTTGAGAGAGCTAGTGCTGTAAGGATGAAGGATTAACCAACTGGTTCTGGTTCTGGTTCTGGCTCTTGCTCCCTGCACGGTTCTGAAGGTGGGACCCATGACTAAACCACTTTTCCTCGCTACAGCTGCACCCAAGCCTGTCCAGGTGCAAGCTCACTGTTAGCCGAAAGGTAAGGTAGCCCTATCTCCCTCTCTTCTCTCCTTCATTTCCTTTTCTCCCTTCTTCATAAGCTATCTTATAAAATTAGAACTCCATGCTCAAGTGTCCATCCACTCTCAAACCCAAAGCTGTACCTCAAATTATAAATTCTTTCTTTCTGTCAACTCAAAAGTATGAGAGACCCATTCCCTGAGGGAGACTGGAGGAACTCGGTTCAGAAACCAGGTGATGAAGAGATTCTCTGAGGAGGTAGAGAATTTGCAAAACAAGAAACAGTCTTTTGCTGACTGGCAAGTTTCCTAAACTAGGCTGTACCAACCACAAGCATTTAAAATAAATGAACTAATTTTCTGTCTTAAATGCTAGTATTCAAACATAATTTCCTATCAACTTTTTCACTGAAAATTAATCAATATTTAGAACATTCTTTTTCAATGGGAAGAATTATTCCCAATTTCAAACAGCCAATTGACAAGCTTTAGAAGGCTATCTAGACTCCAAATATGTTTGATAGAAAAAGAGTTACTGTAATTCTTCAGATAACTCCCAAATCTTCATTTTATTTTGTGTAATTTTAATCCAACCATTATGATACAGCATAAATGTAGCTCAATGAAGACAAAAGAACAAAAAATTTCATTTTAACTGAAATGTCACAGGAGAAATTTACACACAACTTGACAAACTTAAATGTCTCAGGCTTTAAACACACACACACACAACACAACTACCTCTACCTATCTCTCTCTCTCTCTTTCCCTCTCTTTCTCTCTCTCTCTTTCTGCTCCCCCCGACCCTTCCACCCCCAAACCTCCTCCCTTCTGTCTCTGTCTTATTTAAAGGAAGCAAACAGTATTCTCTCCTTTCTAGAATTTCTTTTCTACATGTGAAACTGTAGACTCCTATTAGATTGTAACAGAAACTCAAAATGCTCACTGGATCAATAAAAAAATGGAAGTGAAAACCATTAGAACTTTAGAGGTTATGAATTTATTCTTATAGGAGTAGTTATAAATTTTATATTCTAAATCACAATTTTATTTCTGATAACCAGTGAATTCTGTGTTCTATTTCAACTCCCTATTTTCCGGGGGAAAAAAAAAGCTTTAGAAATGCCATGTAATATTTTACTCTGGTGTTTCTAAAGCGTGGTCTTCACACCACCTTACCTGAATCATGTAGAACATCTTCTAAAAAGGCAAATTCCTGATCCCTCTCCAGAATTACTAATGAATCAGATAATCAAAGTCAGATCGGTCAGCACTGTGACAATTTTCCCCAAATGATTCTTATGACCAGTAAGATTATCACAAATGAGTTTTTTCACTTATTTATATTATGTTTAAGACATTTCCTCAACAGCACCATCTGTAACATTTTATAACCTTACTATGTTAAAACATATTAGCTCTCTTTATTTTAATAAATGTTATTTTCTAGCAATAGAAGATTATTTCTTCAACTAATAATATATTTAGTTTGGTTTGTTATAATTTACTTATGCACTTTACAAGGAGAATTCAACTGCCACATCAAAAGACACACTAAATTTACTTTAACTTTTACCATGACACATTGAAATTTAAATTAAGAACTAGTTAAAATGATTAAATATTATTGTTGGAAAATGTGATTAAAAAACAGAAATAATGGTATAGCTCTTCATGAAAATAAAGACTACAAATACACATATTCATAGTTTTTCAATTAAATCTTCTTAAAATTTGTATCACTATGTCATCAAACAATATTCTTGAACCTCTCATTGTATTTCTTCATACTCTATTAACATTTTCAAAAAAAATAAAGAGAACTTCACTCTCTGAGGAAGACCATAATAGTTCATTAGCCCTGCAGATCTCAGCAGCCCCACACCTGACTGCATTAGGTCTCTTTGCACTTTTCATTTTTTAGGTCACAGAAATACTGTAAGTAATGTAATGAAACCACAGGCTTGCCTGTATTTTCTCATACGGCCAAGCCCTGACTCATAAATATTTCATTTATTGTTGTCTTAACTCTAAAAGAGATTTGTCTGTATTTTTCAAGCTCTGTTTTGAAACCTCTCTCTTCTGAAAGCTATTCTGACCATGACTTTGGTAAACTAACACACACTACCTCATAGAAAGAACTCTGATTCAACACAATGGCAACTACCCAGACCAATGAACCAAAAATTTTTAAGACACAGAACTATAAAATTCACATAATTCTGAAATAAGTTATTTCACAAGGAAATTCAATATTATATGATAGAAGTATGTTTTCTGAGCCTTAAAATGGTAAGAATACTGTTCACATAAGTGCCTTTAGGTCAAAGAAAGCAAGGAAAATACAAGATGAGTTCAGAGAGGGAGTTTCGGGAGAATGGGTATTATGAGTTAGTTGAGAATTAAAAATCACAAATTGCTTATTCAAGAAGTTGAATAGTGGAAGCAAAAAAGATTAAAATTCCAAGAAAGAAACAGAACTGATATTGTTCAATTTACAACTCTTTCATATGATAAAGTAACAAATGTTACCTCTAAATCAGGCCTCCTGCGGAAAAGAGAGATATGTATTCTGAAGGAAAAAAAAAAAAAAAGAGTCAAATAGTTTACTAAGCTAGCTGAGTATTGTGGATTTGCTCATAGCAAGGAAGAAAAACATCAAGGGAAAGAACTTTACTATTCCTCATTCTTAGTCTTTTTCATCCATCTTCCCATCTCCTCCAGCTGAGATTGTATAATCTACAAAGTTTACATCAAATATAAGAACAGAAACATTCCCTAAAACAGACGCTGCAAGGTTGGCTATCTTAAAAATATAAATAAAGAAATACCAGAACACATCAAAAACCTAAAGAGCCACCATGAGTAAACACATTAGGAGATCCTCCTTACCCAAAAGCACAGAAGCAAACCTAGTTACATAGTCATTCTGGCTGATTGAGAGCCCTTATGTGATAAGTTTTCAAATTTCTGATTCCAGCCAGATACTTCACTCATCAGATCATACCCTAGGCGCCTGGTCTACCCATATCCTCACTTACCAAGGGGTATATTAAAAGCTCTGGGTCGTGCCAAAGCTTCGTCTCATACTTAAAGTTGCCTCTGCTAGTCATGATGCTTCACGACTCTTCTACCTGTCTGGGGACCTTCAGTACATTTTTGTTTCGCCCTGACCACGGAGAAAATGATGTGAACATTGTTCTTGGTTCACTACCTAGACCACTGATGACTCAGCTTGTCACTGCATTTTATTATCCAGATTGACACCTAATACTGATAATGACAAAAATTGAGCATCTAATGAATTATTGTCTTACTAATAATTTCTTCTCTCTGAAGGCTTAAGAAGTAATAAGGAGAACTACTACTTAACAGCAGTGAAAAGGGAAGAACCAAGATGAAAAATTTTGTCACAGAATTCTTAGAAGTCCATGTCAATTTTAAGCTCATAATTCCAAGCCAGTGAACAAAATGTGGCATGGATTTTAGAAACAGAAATTTTAAAAAGATATGTCTATATTTATATGAACAACTCTGTGTGTGTGTGTGTGCACACGCATGTGCGTGCGGCACTGGGCAAAATATAGTCCACGGGCTGAAACTGGCTCACTGCCTGATTTTGGATGATCTGTGAGGTAAGAACAGTTTTTACAGTTCTAAGTGGCTGAATCAAAATCAAAAGAAGAATATCTTGTGAAACATAAAAATTATATGAAATGCAAACTTTAGTGTCCATAAGTAAAAGTACTGGCACACAGCCACATTCATGCGTTTAGGTGTTGTCCATAGCTGCTTTTATACTACAATGGCAGAGTCAAATATTTGTAAAGGGACCAATGGTCCGCAACCTGTATTTACTATCTAGCCCTTTACAGAAAAAAATTACCAAGCCCTGCTTATATACAATGGCTTGACATGAAACTCAAAAATAAAAAATGGTCTGAGATAAATATCATATCAATTGAAATTATGAAATCTTGAAAGTGAAATTACAAGCTTCCAGTCTCAGAAAACACTAACAAAAAAAAGAAATTAGAAAATATCTAAAAAAAAACATAGCGTTACACAGGGATTATTCAACCTCAGAAGTGATATTGCATGGCAAGAAATAGTACAGAAACATGACTCAAAGCTTTAATAAATGCTTGAAATGGGCTGAAGGAAATCCCGCCCCCCCCCCAAAAAAAAAGCTAGGAACATTTCAAGATATTATTTAGATACAGGGAAAATATTAAAGATATGAGCCTACTGTTTGGGGACAATGGTATGTTATCAGATAACTGAGATACGCCAAACTTCTTGGTTCTTGGGGTGGTTTTTACCTTCTGCACCAGAAAGAAAAGTGATGAAACTAAAATGGAAAATCAAATACGATTAACAAGAAAATCAAAGCTCAGGAATTAATAAGAGGACTGTGAGTCACTTTAGATAAGTTTAGGTGTACAGGACCAATAGATTACAATTTCAAGATATCTTTAAAAAGTGGCTTGTATATGTCATCACAGAACTACAGTTGATAACCTTGACAGAGTTACAAACAACAGAAGAGCAGATGTAATACTTAAGAGGGACAAATGTTATTTTACTTTTTGAAGGTAAAAGCATTCTAGGAAATGAAGATCAGTGATCTTGACACTATTCCCCAACATTCTAGAACAGGTTACTAAACAGATGGTTTGTGAGCACTTAAATTTTTTTTTTAAAACCTGCCATGGATTTGTTAAAAATAAGCCATGCTAAACCTCGTTTCCTTTTCTGACATGTTATTAGATGAGTAGATGAGAGAAATGCATTGGCTGTATAATGCCTGGACCAAGAAAAGTATGGAGTAAGTCTCTCATGGCCAACTGGGGTAAGTCCACTTACTATCTGTGTAACTTTGGGGAAATTTCTTAATATCTGGAATTAAGAGGCAGATGTCACGGATCTGTCAAGTTTCTGCACGCTTTGTGAGCAGAGGCACAGGAAGCCTTTGTTCTAGACTGTCTGTTCATGGATGTTTGTATAGCAAATAGCATTTGAAGACCGATAGTATCTCCCTCTGGAACAAAGGGAAGGTTTGCTTATAGCCCATTATAAAAGATCAGGGTTCCTAAACTTGGAGTTCGTTATCTGTGACACATAGTGTGCAGCATGGACTTGAGCCACTCCGTGGGGCCCCTGTGGGTCTGGGGGGACAAGGAACCAAAAAAAGCATGAGGCTCAGGCTGCTCGCTGTACCAGGAGTAAGACAGTCCTTTGTCTCTGACCTGGAAGTCTTTTGTCTTCTATATCATCCACAAAACAGTGGCTGGCTAAGTTGTCAGCGTACAAGTAGGGTAAAATCTCAGATACTTCACAGTGCTTGACAACCTGTGGCTCAGCTTTGCCATTGGTAAAATGGGGAAATAACAGTAAGTCCTCATAAACGTAGTATGAAGAATTAATTCATACACAAATTGCTTAGAAAAGCACCTACTTTAACTGCTCAAATGTTAGCTATTATTATAATGATAGTTATGATTCATTTCAAATGTACATAGGTAGGTAAATAATCCCATCCAAAGGAGTAATGACAAATCAAGAAGTCCATACTCACTAAGTTCAGAAAAGGCTCTATTCTTAACCCTGTTCTGCTCAATATTTTCATAATTAATTAAGTAGCACTATAAAAATGTATGAATCAAAATTATGGAGACACAATTGCTAACACAGATAACAGAATCAGGATATTTAAAAAATCTTGACATGCTGAATACACTAAACTATAAAGAAACAAATTTAACAGACATACAAATCCTATTTTTACAATAAAGTATTCATGTTGTATATTAATTGCAACCTACATGAAATGAATTACAATTCTAATAACAATGTAACACGACTGAAAAAAAAACAAATTTGCCATTATGTTAGAGAAAAATGGAGATAAATTTTCATTGTGTTCTGTGTTGGTTAGGCTACATTCATGATATGATATTTACCTCTGGATACACTTTAAAGGGAAACTCCAGCAAAGAGAAGTGTACCCAGAGGAGAGTGATCAGAACTGTGAAGGGTGAAATAAATCCATATAAAGTATAACTGAAGAAATCTGACTTCTTTATCCTGAGAAAGGAAAGGTTTATTGAGGATGAAAATTTTTCAGACATCTGCAAAATTATCTGTGTGAAACAGTCTGTGTAAAACCAAAGGGTGGAGTTAGAAAAATGGCTAATTGATTTCAATTCAGTGTAAAGAAGAACTTTCTATCAATTAAAGTTTTCAAATATTGGGTATTAAGATAAGTTCTTCATTCATGGAAGTTTTTGAAAGCCACTAGCCAGGACTATGAAAATGGGGATTGCCTCTCTCACGTACAGATGTCTTTAAACTGCTCACTTCTTATCTGTAAAAAAGGCAACCCACAGGGAGTTTCTCCAGGCCTCTTGTGTATTTTCACTCCTGTCTTGCCTCCCTGGTTTCTATTCCATTTCAGCCCAGCTGGTCTCTTCAAACTGATGATTTGTTCTTAGCAGCCCACCTGACTTTTTGATTTACCTCTCTGATTATTTCCTTTTTCCATACACTGCAGCCCATAGGCCATCTCACAGTAGCACCTGGGTAACAGACCTTGGCCCCATCTCCCGTCTGCTTTGGAAGGGAGAATAAAAAATTAGTTTCATGATCTCAAAGGTTTCTTTCAATTCTAGGATTCTTGGATCCTTCTTACGTCTTTTTCCACATCCACAGACTGGTGGATGATCAGTAATTGATGAATAAATGAGTAAGTGAATGAATAAATGAGTATTATTAAGCAATTGATAATGAGTTTCTTTCTTCTTTAAAAACTAGCTACCTGAATGGGTCTCACACCTTTCAACCAGTCAAACAGATGACAAGGAGTGAAAAGACAAGAAGAGCAAACACCTGTGGAAACGAAGGAATGAAGTATGAGAGCAAGAGAAAGATTAGGGGTGGAAACAGAAATGAGGGTAGACAGCTATGGAGAAGACCCCAAAATTAACTCTCAGAAATTATTAACTAGTAAAGTCTCTAGTTCATAAGCCAAGTCAATTTATAAGCCAAAATAAAATTTAAGGCTATATTAAATTAACATATATTTGAATAAAAACAGGAGAGGAGAATTCTAAACTCAGAAATTATGACAGGAGCAAGCAACTACATTCTTGCAAAGGCAAAAATGATATACACAACAATATTGGTGAATCTCATGCATTAAGCCAGGTGAAAGAAGCCTGCCTCAGAAGGCTACATACTGCACGATGTATAAATATAACACAGAGTTGAATGTAATACATACATATATATATATAAAATACATATATATACACACACATACAGTGTAATATTATTCAACCTTGAGAAAGGAGTATATCCTGCCATTTGCAACAACATGGATGGACCCTGAGCACATTATGCTGAGACAAGTCAGAGAGAGGAAGACATGTACTGTATGACACCACATCGAAATGGAATCTAATAAAGTCAAACGTGTAAAACACAGAGAGCGAAATGGTGGTTACCAAGAGATGGGGATGGGGGGTAAGATTGATGTTGTTTAAGGGTACAAACTTGGAAGCAGTAGTAAATAAGCCACAGAGATCTAATACACAGTATAATGAATATAGACAAAAATATTGCACTAAAATTTTGTGATGTGATAGATATGGCTACAATACCAATCATCTACAATATATAACATGTTGGACAACTTAAATGTAAACAGTGTTACATATCAAATTCATTCAATTAAAAAAACTGTTCCCCTCCCCCCAAAAACAGACTTGAAAAAAACAAAACTCTAGGGATAGAAAATAGATCAGTGGTTACTAGATGCTACAGGATGAGAGGAGGGGTTGACTAAAAGCCATATGAAAAAATTTTGGAGCAAGATGGAACTGTTCCAAATCTTAATTGTGGTAGTGATTACACAACTATATATGTTTGCCAAAATATACAGAACTGTACATTAAAAAGAAGCAAATTTTACCGCATGTAAATTATCTTTAAAAACGGAAAAAAATTAAAGAGCTGAAAACAACTCCGTAAAGATGAGCAATTAAAACATGGTTTGTGTTATTAGTAAATCACAATAAAATCATAGCAATATTTTCTTAGATCAGTCTCCCAAGGCAAAGGAAATCAAAGCAAAAATAAACAAATGGTACCTAATCAAACTTACAAGCTTTTGCACAGCACAGGAAACCATCAACAAAATGAAAAGACAACCTACGGACTGGGAGAAAATATTTGCAAATGATGTGACCGACAAGGGCTTTATTTCCAAAATATACAAACAGCTCATACAACTCAATATGAAAAAAACCCCAAACAACCCAATGAAACAATGGGCAGAAAACCTAAATAGACATTTCTCAAAGAAGACATACAGATGGCCAACAGGCACATGAAAAGATGCTCAAGGTCACTAATTATTAGAGAAATGCAAGTCAAAACTACAATGAGATATCACCTCACACTGGTCAGAATGGCCATCATCAAAAAGTCTACAAATAATAGGGAGTTCCCTGTTTGCCTAATGGTTAGGATTCCGGGCTTTCACTGCTGTGTGGCCCAGGTTCAATCCCTGGTCAGGGAACTGAGATCCTGCAAGCCATGCATGGGGCGACCATATTAAAAAAAATAAAAGCCTACAAACAATAAATAAGATATGGAGAAAAGGGAACCCTCCTTCACTATCGGTGGGAATGTAAATTGGTGCAGTCACTTTGGAAAACTGTAGGGAGTTTCCTTAAAAAACTAAAAATAGAACTACCATATGATCCAGCAATCCCATTCCTGGACATGTATCCAGAAAAGACAAAAATCCTAATTCAAAAAGATACATGCACCCCAATGTTCATAGCAGTGCTATTTACAACAGCCAAGACATGGAAGCAACCTAAGCGTCCATCAACAGATGAGTGAAGATGTGGTGTTTTTATACACACACACACACACACACATACACACAATGGAATATTACTCAGCCATAAAAAGAATGAAATATTGCCATTTGCAGCAACATGGATGGACCTAGAAATTATCATACTAAGTGAAGTAAGGCAGAGAAGACAAGTATCATATGATATCACTTATACGTGGAATCTAAAATATAATACAAATGAACTTATTTTCAAAACAGAAACAGACTCACAGACATAGAAAACAAACTATGGTTACCAAAGGGGAAAGGGGGAGGGAGGGATAAATTAGGAGTGCGGGATTAACAGATACATACCACTATACATAAAATAAACAACAAGGATTTACTGTATAGCATAGGGAACTATATTCAATATTTTGTAATAACCTATAATGGAAAAGAATCTGAACATATAACTGAATCACTCTGCTATACACCTGAAACACAATATTGCACATCAACCACAGTTCAACTGAAAAATGGAAAAAATTAAAGGTATTAAAACAACTTGGTAAAGATGAGCAATTAAAATATGGTTTGTATCATTAATAACTCACAGTGAAAGTAACAATTCTGATAGAAAATTATCAGGATCATTTCTACAATACAGTGACCAATATCTTATTTAAGAATGAAACATCAAATGTATAGCCAAATAGCTTTTTTAAAATAAATATATTTTCACTGTCTTATAAATAGGTAACATGTAAAAATAAAATTAATCATTCACATTCTATTTTTAAATGTCCTCTCATAAAAATGTAATTCTAGTAATAAGAAAATAAACATTAAATATTTTATTATGTATGTATTCATATCTTGTTACCATATATTCTCTATTACTGTACATTTGCCCTTAAAATTTGATCTTATACAGTCAGAAAAACAAGTTGTCTCTCAAAATAAAAACTAAACTTATAATAACGATGTTCCTTTAATATAGTTATATGAGTAAGCATGTACTTGGTCATATTTTAGAATCTGGCATCGTTTCAGCCAAGTGGGAATGAGATATTTCCAGGACACAATTAGAGGGATATCAAGGAGAGCAGATATGTAAAATCAAATACCTATTAGAAGTGACAAACTGCATTGCCTTTCTTCTATTTGTGGAATAGTTTGAGCAATAGACATGTGGGACTAGAGATAGTTTGAAATTACTGAAAATTACAAAAGAGCAAAGAATTGGAAGTGATAAGAGGGCAACTTAAAAGCATACTTTTCTGGAAGTAGAGAAATATTATAAATAGATCAAGAAAATACAGATTTAAAATTATTATATTTGGGACAACACAAAGTGAGACTGTCAAATGAATTTTATTTTTAGTTACAGGAGTATACATTCTCTGTAACATACAACAAGGTAAAATGTATTGAAAAGTGAACATTTGCAAGCTTACATCACCGCTAAAAACGACCACAATTTATAATCCCCTGCCTTCTGAGAAGTAATCTGTAGCTACACTCCTGATCTGTCTACATAGTAGGCTGATGGTCAGAATGAGAAAAGAGACAACACCATGCATGGGACGGCACACTTCACGGGGTATGTACACTTGGTGTAACTGCACACATTGCATGACTGGGGGACGGGACAGCAAAACAGTGAAGGAATAACCTAGACGAGGCTCTAAAGACTTTTCAGCATTTCCCAGGAGAAGAAAAAATGATGTCTCAAGAAACGTGGGACCAAGCTTCCTATGCGGTGCACTGTATAAAACCTCGGGTCACTCCCTTTAAGCCAAACTACAGCCAAGACACGCAGCACCCCTCCAGCTGGGAGTTAGGCTTCCTTTTAACGTAGCACAATGCACAGACTGGACCATGAGGCGACCCAACGTTTCAGGTGTGTGCGTAAGGTCCATTAAAAAGGAGAGCTCTAATTTTAGAAAGACAAAGTTTATCAAACAGCTCATTCAACTCCACATTTTATTTCTGGATTGGTGCCACCAACTGCTAAATATAGAAATGAGCACAGGACCAAGGCAAAATTGTGAAGAAATTAATATTTATGGGATGTTAATGGTATGCGCTTCAGGGAAGAGGATGCCAGGCGGTTATTTATTTTTCTCAACCCTAACATGCCCAACTCCGCATGCACTCACTTCTCCTCTCTTTGTTTCATCATCCTGGTTAAATAAGGGGAGGCTCCATTCCTGACTGAGAAGGAGGGGAGTGATGTGAAAATCCCAAGCGGGCTAAGACAACTTAAGAAAAATACTCTCACATTTTAACTGAGCCTCCTGAGCTTCATAAACAAAGTTATCTATGGTAATTTTTTGTTGGTTTTAATTGTTTTGATTTTAGGAATTATCTTTTTCTCCCAGTCACTCTTACATGTGTGTTTACATGGTAGTAAGAGAGAACCTGTTCACAGCTTCAAATTTGATTCCATGTATTTCATAAAAGGTTTCAGTTGAAAGTAACCTAAAAACTACTCCAGTCTCTTTTTAATTTTGGAGGAAATGACTCACCCAATATTGCACAATAATTAAAGTCAGACCAAGGACCAGAATGCAGGTCTCCTGGCACTTAATGTGGAACTCTGAACAGTAAACCAAGCGGGCTGTTTTACTATCTGAGATAATAATTACGCTTTCCAGAAGGAGTCATTTTCATTCACATTCTAATATGCATTATTATTATTATCAGACAAGGCCTTTAATACAAAATTTCCTACTTGGAACAAGGAAAGGAGAATACACTGGGACTTGGAATAGCCAGATGGCAACATAGAGGGCACTGGGTACCTAAGGATCAGGATAAAAAAGGCAGAAAGCATAGGTTAGTAATTTTTTAAAAAGGGAAAAGTGGGGTAATTATGTACTAAAGCCCCACTTTGCCTTGCTTCAACTTTCCAAGGACCACATATTCACTCGTGATATAATAAGAGATCAGAAGTATTCTGAAAGATCTCATAATTCAGTCAGGAGGAGGGACGAGAAAGAGAAAAATGAGATGAAGTAGGCAAAGAGAGACCTCCTTCTTCATTACCAATAGAAAAGATTATAGACTCCTTTCTCTTTCTCAAGGTATTTAGAACAAGACTGCTGAGCAAGCTAATGCAAATTTTAAATATGGACATAGTATGTGAGAGAGAGCTCTATAGGACATTAGGTTTATGAAAACATAATCTGTGTATGTGGGTGGTATTATATGGAGAGTTGTATCACTTATTCAGGCCTTAGCTGAAGATGTCCCAAAGCAATGTGAGCAAACTAAAGAGTGGGATTTTAAATTTGGAAAGATGGGCTTTCCAGCAAATCATAAATCCACAACCTGCTCTGTTTAAAGATAGATACTGAAAGGATGAAAGAAAAGATACGTTGTAAACTATGATGTGTGTGCCAATGCAAAAAAAGTGAAGCCACCTAAATCTAAAGGTTTCACAAAAGACCTTGACTTAACCCATTTTCCTCCCTCTTTCCTCACAGAAGATCCCCAGAATTACTTGGAATGCCCGTGTTGTACTCATAGTGTAGCCATTAGAAACATCTATATACATGACTTATGCTAGTCATATTAAGATATAATGATGAGTTATATGATTAAATGTCAGTTAAACGGTGCTAAGCATTATTACATTGAAGCACTCAACTACTGAGCATTTGTCGTCCAAAAGCACGAACATCCACTCACAACTTTCAAGTTAAATGTCATATTGTTTCTCAGATCAAGAGTAAAAAAGAGACACAGAAAAATGAAATTGAAGCATACCCACCTGAGATGAGAGCCATGTCTTGGCCAATATAATAGTAATATGGTATAAAATTATGTAAGATGAAAAAGTAAGGTGAAAAGGAATTTCAATGATACACACACAAAATGGAGCAATGATACAGACAGAAGTAACTTCCTGGACCTACACAAAGTCATGCATTCCTCAATTCAATATTTAGTTTTAGAGCTCCTACCAAGTACAAGGCATGTTCTAAGCACTGGGTTAGAACAGTGCCCAAAAGAAAATCTTTGGATCCATGGAATATACAATCTCATTGAGGGAACAGATGATAAATAAAGAAACAATCTTTTTAAAGTCAGCTGACAGTGCTATGGGGGAAAATAACGTATGGTAAAGGTGACAGAGCATGATCAATAAGGATTTAGGATAATAGGGCAGTCAGAGAAGGCTTCTCTTATAAGGATACGTTTGAGCAGAGACCTGAAGTTAGTGAAGATACCTGAGGGTAGAGCATTCCAGACAGAGAGAATAGAGAGGAAAACTCTGAGTTTGGAATCAGCTGATCCCATTTTGAGGAAAGTCAAGGAAGTCAGTGTCTAGAGTTGACGGAATAAGAGGAAAATGATAGAAAATACTGTCAGGAAGCAGGTGTCAAATAATATGGACTTATGTAAGGTCTTTGTCTTTTATTCTGAGAGACATAGAAGCTGTTGGAAGGTTTATACAAAAGAGTGACATAATCAAACAGATATATCTTCAAAAGATCACTCTGCTACATGGAGAATAAACTGTGGTGCCTGGAGGGAGAAGAAGGGGGATAAATAAGCAGCTACTGCAACAATTCAAGGAGTTGTTGATGGTCTATCTGATCAGACTGGTTGGGGGTGTACTAACTAGATATATAAAACAAGATTTGGGGGGACCATTTAGCTCAACTAAAGACAGACTGAGAAAGGGGAAAAAATGAAGACAAAAAGGAAGTGAAGAGTTAGCTGCAGGCACACAGATATAGCTCAACCAAATCCTGGAACATAAATTTGGGTGAAGTAATGGTGAGGAATAGCTTTTAAGGATGTTGGGGATCTTTTTTTTTTAAATGAGATGATTTTATGACAGTCTACATATGCTAAGATGTTAAGATATTTGGATTAATGTACTATAAGTTTCTCCACACTATCTGCCAGCAAGAAATTTTATAAACGCTTTCTCTGAAATATGCCTACCACAGATTTTTTTCTTACCCCCTAAAATACACTTTAAGAAACTTTTTTTTTTCTTAAATGGAGAAAAAGTTGCAAAATGATGGTTGTGGTTCTGTATGTGTACCAAAATGATACAAAACAAAAATAATGCAAAAAAAAATATTTCACAGAAAATGCCATCATAAAAGTTGAGAAGAAAAGAAATAAATGAATACCAGGAAAACTTTAGGTTCTTTGTAGTAGCATCCTTTCTTTGAGGAATTTAAAGTTAATTTCCTTAACCTGTCTTTTAAAATTTTATGATATTCTCATGGTACAAATTTTTAGACTTATGTTAGAAAGAGCTTTAAAAAGAAACACTAAAAACTTAAATAAATTTCAAATCAACATTATCTTCCACAAAGTATATTTCAAGGTTTCCAAGATAGAAATCAAAGGAAATTGAGGAACATTAATAAACTAAAAATGCTGAGAGCTTTTAAACCCCTGGGGATTCATCTGCTTCACAGCAATGTGCTTTTTCAACATTTAAATTTTATTGGCTCCTGCTAATGAAAAAATTTGCCACAGCAGAAAAGAATGAAGATGTCAGCTCCATATGACATATTTATCAATATAATGGTAAGGTATGTTCTCGAGCCCCTTGGTGGATTGTAGACAGAAAGAAGTGTACAACTGACTGGGAAGCTGAATTCAATCAACAGAGTATATTAAAGGTAAAGAGCACATATCTCAAATATCAAGGAATTCAAAAGGTTGAACCTTCACTCCACAGACAATTTATGGAGAAAATGGATTTTTAATAAAATTTTACACAAATCATATCAATTGAGGGAATTTTAGAATTCAAATTGTTCGTGGTAAGGAAGCTAAACAAATGAACGAATACAAGTCAATTTAGAGAAAGTAAACCAAGTTCACAATCACAAAATGAAAAAGTATTAGGATTCAGTGTGAACTATAAGCTATAAATTGTTAAAATATAATGTTGCTTTAAAATGAAATAGGGGTGATACAAGTATACCTCATTTCAGAGCACAGGTATATTCTGTTAATTTGGCTGCTGGGCAAAATTCTGTATAGATAAACACAAATTCCTAGTCACTCCAATTATAAAATTGAGATTATGCTCCTAAAAATAATTAGGTCAATACTTAATAATATCACATTTGAGAAAACAGCAAATCACTGAAGCATCTATTTAGAGAAAAAATAGTTTAAATGAATACCATTACTGAAAATAAGTCACCACATACATATAGGTTTACTTTTTCATTTTAACATTAATAGTGTTGGAACATAACAAATCTAAATATTCTCTAAGGACCTCTCTTCAGCATCTCAATATTCTAATGTTAACCTCTTAGCTATAATATCTCTTTATATGTCACCAAAGTTACTCTTTTTTTGTTCGTTTTGTTTGAAAAATTGCAGGCAGGGGATAGATGAAAACACTGTGCAGAGCAAAAGAGTATATACAAAAATACATCAAAGGTAATGACAGGGCAGAAGGAAATAAGCAAGTGGAAGTAAGTACCATTTATTTTAATAGGTAGGAACACCTACAAGGAAAGGCTATTCTACTTATTAGTATTTATGAAATTCAATAGTAGTGAATTTTCATATAACCAATGCTGGGCTTAAAAACAAAGTAATGTTATTTTTAATCAACCCTCCTATTCTTAGATAAGGTGTTAAAAAACAAAATAGTTATGGGACAAATGAAGAAGCTAAAGTTTGGAACAACTCCATAAGAAAGCACTGAAAATGACCTAAGCCTCATGAAAAAACAAACCTAAAGAACTTAAATTATTTTCACCTGATAACACTCTGTAAGTGATATGACTGAAGTCCAAGTATATTAAGAGATAAGTAGTTGGACCTAAGAAAATATGCATGTCATCTACAAAAAAGAAGAGATGTAAACTATGGCATATAAAACTCAAATTAGGCATTAGGTTATTTGTGCATCATAAGCACCGTAATATGTTTAAGGAAAGTTTCAAGCACCTTTCAGAAGGCTTAAGAAGATAAACAACAATCTTTCTGGGTTGGATTTGACCAAGTTTGTTAGAACTCTATGAATTAAGCACTACATAAATAAGGTTACTTTCAAAATCTATGCAAATCTTAAAATACACTAATTAGGGGGCCTAATTTAAGAAATAAACTTTCTTTTATCAAAGGGCAGTATGAATCTGGGCACTGGTTAGAACATTTTAGATCCATTCATTTATCACTAAGATCACTACCATCTATCACAAAGTTAAAGAAAAAAACAAACAAAAAAACTGTGCCATGAATTAGTATTCAGTGACTGTAATGCAACTGATATTATTTCGGAATTCAACTGTGATTTGCAATTTTATTTAGCAACAACACTCATGCCAAGAGAACTTCTTAGTGATATTCTCTTACAAGTCAATGGTCTCTTTTTTTTTTTAATTTTTATTGGAGTATAGTTGCTTTACAATATTCTGTTAGTTTCTGCTATACAGCAAAGTGAATCAGCTATACGTATACATATATCCCCTCTTTTTTGGATTTCCTTCCCACTTAAGTCACCACAGAGTGATGAGTAGAGTTCCCTGTGCTATACAGTAGGTTCTCATTAGTTATCTATTTTATACATAGTATCAACAGTTTATATATGTCAATCCCAATCTCCCAATTCATCCTACCCTGCCATTTCCCCCTTGGTTTCTTTTTGATTTAATTGAGAGAGACAGAAAATACATAACCACTTCCAACATTCAGTTTTCTATCAGTATTACAACAGTTGACACAACATGAAACTGTCCACACAGAAACAAGGGTGATGAGGCAGAGCAGCTATAAATCTTTAAATATAACGCAAACAATATCTCTTCTATGTAATTAAGTACTGTATCCCTCACATTTTCTCTTGAAATAAAAATGTCTGGTAAATTTAGCTATGTTCAATATATTATTATATGCTCTAAGAGTCTCAATCAAGCCATGAAGGTATTTTCACATATTTAAATATACTTTTCATAAAGTACAATTCTAATAGTTATGCAAAGAGAGTTGTTTTGTGTTTCTGAGTTTTTGCTTGTACAAAAGGAATATAACTTCTCATTACAGGTTTTCTGTAATTTTAACGTTCACCTTTTTTCCTATTTTTTGGTGTGTCACATACAATTTCCCCTATTTTAGGATTCTAGAATATCACAAAGATTTATTTTAATTTATTTTTAAAGCAAAACCACTGTACTACCATCAATGCAAAGAAATAAAACTCCAATGACAGTTTACTCAGATATAACTATTCATAAATCTATTCACATCATAATGTAATTATAGGTCTCTTTTCACTCGAAAACAATATTCAGTTCTAGAATTTCTATCATCTGAATTCTAAAGTATAAGTTGAGGAATTTTGAAAGATAGTTTAAAATAGCTCTTAACTGCTATTTGTATACATTTCCCTTTGATTGCTCTATTTTAATATTCATCGTAGTGTAATAGTAACATTTAATAAACTATGTATAAAAAAGAAAAAACTTGTACTCACATTTAAATTGAATGTTAAAAGTTATTCCCTTAATTTTTTTTGTATTCTTGTACTTAAAAGTGAAATTTAAGACGATCTTTTAAAATTGAGTGTCTTCTGTCACTTACCAACAGGGATATATTATCAGGTTTCTAGTCTCCTCTTTAAAAGTCAGTAACTTTACCACAGTTCAACCTTTCTTTCACTTAAGTTTTAGATAACAATGAAATGGTGGGTTTCGTAGAGAAGTACTGAACTGAACAACTACTGAAAGTGGGTCTAGTTTAGTAATAAAAATGGAAGGATGGACGGAAGGATGGAAAGATACAACTTTTAAAAGCTCTAAAGCTGAAATGAAATTTTATGACCCTAATAACCATAGTGTATCTGACTTTATAACCACTTTATTAATACATATACAAATAAATCAAAATTGTAAATTATTGTTTAGCAGTATTAAATAAACACTACATTTTAAAATTCCAGGACACTGAGAATATACTTATCCATAACTCACAATGACAGAAAAGATAAACAGGCCTTTTGACAACATAAAACATTTCCTGAGGTACACCACAATGAGAAATTGAAGACGAAAATATCTGAAAGCTCATCTTTGAGTCTTGACCTCTAGCACAGACGTGCTATTAAACACACCCCTCCTGTCTCCACTGAAGCCTAACCAAACTATTTGAGTTAGAAGAGTGTGCAAAGATGTGCCTTCCAGGCAAACTTCTGTTTTCTAAAAGTTAATCTCCCGAAATACTTCCAGTTGGAAATCGTCCACTTGAGCTACTTGACACCAGGGCGTCACTTTCTCCCCTTGGCTTACCTGCTACTACTTAATTATTCTTCTAAGCAGGCTCTGGACAAGTTGGGGAAGTAGCTCTTTCAGCACTTCTGAATCCATGACGACTACAAATGTACACACCTAACACACTCCCACAGGTCTTTCACACGTCGCGAAAGCCTGACCACCTGGGAGCAGACAGGACTCGAGGAACAATCCTCAAAATCAAGGAACTGACTGGATTTCAACATGTGGTGAGAGAAAATGGGCGGGGCGGGGCAGGGCGTGGGGGGGCGGATAGGAGCACTACAGACTAGCAGCTGTCCATTAAGTGGTTTAAAACTGTTGGTTAAAAAGCTGAATAAACAAATACACAGATGGGTCTAGTTCCTTGGGGATTCCGGAGTCTGAGGAGCCCCCCAAGCGGTGTCCAGGTGGGCCTCTCTTGCCGAGTCCGCGTGCAAAGCGCGCACTGGTTCCGCTCTCAAATGCCCCACACTCGCACGTGCCTTTCCCTCCCGTTGCTCCTAATGAGTTTCACCCGCGCGCCAGGTGCCCTGAGAGACTTACCTAAGGGATCTCAGGGTCTGAGGATAGGAGGGCAACTTTCCGTCCCTGCTCTAGCCGGACCCGAACGCTCGGGGCAAGCGAGGGTCCACGCAGACGCTAGTCCGTAGGTCGGGGTGCCCGGGCGTCCGAGCGCTTTGCGGCCCGAGGGGCGGGGAAAGGCGCGCGGGAGACGTGCGGGCGGCGGACGCGGCCACCTAGTGGGTCCGGCCCGCGCCGCCGCCGCCGCACGTGCGCCGCTGCGAGCGCTGAGGGACGTCGGGACCCGCGCTCCCCCGGGGTCAAAGTCAACCCGGCGCGCCCGCCCTCCGCTCGCCCGGGGCCTCCGCGGATTTACAGGTAAAAGCCAACCGAGAACACCTCCCTTTCTCCGAAAGGTGTCTGCGCCCCTCCCTCGTGCCCTCCCTGAAGAACCGGGAGGCGTGATTTCACCCCCAAACCCACCCTCAGAGTGGGGAGACCTTTCCAAAGCTGAATAAAAATAAGAGCAGGACAGACCCCGGGTGAAGCGGCTCCTGCTAACCGTGGACAAGGGAAAGAGCGCGATCGGGGGCAGCAGTCGAGATGCACGATCATCCTGAAGCGTCACTAGGGGCCAGGAGTTTCTTCGCTGGAGAAGCAGGACTGTCCCCTCTCCGCCTCCCATTCCAGAGAAGTACTTGTGAAATGTACGCTGAAGTGTCTAACTTTGAGACCAGAAGCGTGCACTTGCCCCACTGAGTAAATAAAGGTCAGCAGTAGTTGGATCAGTAAAGTTGGTCCAACCGCCAGATGTTCTCACTCTCGTTTCTCCTCTCGGGGGGGGGGGGGGAGGAGGGGTAGGAAGGAAGAGGAAGAGACAACAAACAAGAGAAATAAAAGAGTAAACGAACACAACTGGCGTCTCCGCACACATATTCCTCCAGCCGCGGTCTCGCCAGACGAGGCAACACTGGGCACATACAAAACTAAAAACCGTCCGTGAGGCAACAGCTACCTCCCCTCTCTCGACTCCCCCTTCCCCACATCACAAAGCAAAATGAAAAAGAACGAGCGGTGATGTTGGGTCCGGAACGCGACCCGGATGCCGAGCCGAAATTTGACACATGTCACACCCGCCCCGCCGCGCCGCGCCGCACCAAGCGCAGCGACTGGGGCGAAACTTTGCCGCCGCCGCCGCCGCCGCCCTGGGAGGAGCGCGGAGCAGAGTAAAGGCGCACGCAGCCCGGCCCCGGGTGGAGGTGGCTGGGACGGGCTGGGGGGCGGAGGTGAAGCGCGCCACAGTGAGGGCAAAGAAACTTACCGCGACCGAGGACGCCTGGGCAGCGTCCCGGGAGGTGGCACCCGCGGCGCCGAGGCAGAAGCTCCCAAACAACACACCCACGCGCGATTCCTGTCAGCTGCTGCCGCGGGTGGGGGCGCGCCCGGGTTGGGGGCTGGAGGAAGCCGCAGCTGGCGGACGCGGCCGCCGCATAAATAACCCGCACCGGCGCTCAAGGGCGGGCTGCGCGGGGCTCGAGCCGGGGCGCTGCGGCCGCCGCAGAGCTGCACGCGCCGGCGTGTCTCGCGCTTTCTCGGAGGCTCGCGCTGTCTCGCGCTGCCGCTCCCCCCACCCGGATCTGTGTGTGTGTGTGTGTGTGTGTATGTGTGTGTGTATGTGTCTATGTGCGTGAGTGTGCGCTGGCGGGCGCGCGCACCCGGCCGCGCGCGCGTGTTGTTGGCAATGCAAACTGTACACACGCTGCGCGCCGAGCCGCCTCTTCTCGGAGGGGCGGGCGGAGGGAAGGGACGCCTCCGAGGATTCTGAAGTACTGTTGGGCCACTTGTTTGTTTTTGTTTTACTTTGCGTTGTTATCGTTGACTGTTGTTGTTGATCCCCAAAGTGGTTTGGAACCAGCTGGTGAGGATGCCTGTCACCCCCATCCACCTATTTCCTCCCCCGGCTCCCCCAACTTCTTTAAGGGAGGGGGAAGCGCGGAATAGAATGTTGTTCCGATTTGCAGGGGAGCCTCCTGGCTGACGTCAGGTCCACCTGCTCTGTAAACAACTCGCCGAAGAACTTGTTTGTTCTGCGCCGGTTCCTCCCCCACCCCCACCCTTCTCCCCACCTCCTGCTCCGCCTCCTCCCGCTCGGCCCAGACGGCGAGTCGAGGAAGGGGGTTGGGGAGGGAGGAGAGAACAAAACCGTATGCTGTATTGGCAAAGCCGAGTTGTGTCTGCTGCTCCTTGGCAGTCCCCAAAGTACGTCCTCTCAGCAGACGGAGCTGCTGGCAAATGAAACAGGGGATTCCAAGAGAAGTGCAGGAAGCCTCGAAGGGATCCGAAGCCCTCGGTGGCAACGAGTGAAAGTACTCGATAATCAGAAAGGGAGACCCAAGCGTGCGTTAAAACGCTGATTGGCCTTTCTTTTCACGGTGTGTGCCTCCGCGGCCTGGGATGGAGAGAGGCCGAGTGTCTTTCTCACTCTTTATTGTTGTCGTGGCTCCTGTCTCACTTGGGCCCGGGAGTTCTCGGGCTTCCTCGTGGTCGCACAGCCCTGCTCACCGGCTTGGGGCCGGGCTGCGGGCTGGCCGGGGCGGAGCTTGGAAGGAAGGGGCCGCCGAGCTAGGACTCTTAGGGTCTGCGGCTTTCGAGACGGGCCCTATCAGTGACTGAGGGGAGCCAAGTAACCGGAATGAAAGGAAAGAAGAAACTGCCAGAACTGCCGTGCGCACTTCAAAGCCGAGGCGCCGGCGTGGGGAGTGCGCGGGCCTAGCTTCCAGAGACCAGGTCTCCGCTCCTGTCCGTGGAGTGTGACTCGGCCAGGTCCCACGCGGGACCGAGGGGATGACAAGGGAAGGGCCGAGGGAGGACGACACGGGCCCGGGTGGGACATGTGACCCGAGGGGAGGGGGTGTACCGTAGCCCCTATTCCACCGCCGCTCCTGGCAGGCCGTTCGTCCCCGCAGGCCCCCACTAGCTCCTCCCTTGCCCGCGGGCCGCGCAACCCTCCACTGGCCGCGTCCCCTTCGCGCCGCGGCGGATCCCGCCGCTCTGCCAGCAAATCAGTCGCGAAGCGTGGCGTTCCGAAAGGTGCTGAAACTTTCCTCCAAATAGCTGCAGACGAGAGGCCGTGGCGAACAGACCCCGGCCCCCGGCTTCTTCCCGGCCAACTTTAACATCTCCAGTGGCAGAAGAGGGGAGGGGGGTGACTGGGGAGACGGGCGAGCAGGACCAACTTATGCCTTTGAGTCTTTCTTTTCCTCAAAGAGCCGCGCACCCTTTGTCTAAAGGGCAGAAGCGAACTCACACACACACACACTTGGCACCAACTCTTCCCTCCAGAACCCGCAGTTCTCCCGCGGAGGAAGCAGCCCTGGCACCCACATCTATAAACACACCGTCGGGTTTTCTAGTGAAACCAATTAAGTCAATAAGCCACGGGGCTGGTCCTGGGAAGACGGCCCCTGCCAGGAGGACAAGGGAAGAGGTAGAGTTGGGCTTTGAATTGCGGTGCTTTCTGTGAGCTTTCAAAACTCCAGGCAGTCCGTAAGTGCTCTGCCTGTGGACTGTGTCGTCACTCTTTTTTAAATTGTCTTTTTTCGAAATGCTGGCTGAATAGTGGACAAATAAACCGAATTTTTTTAAAGATGGGAGCGAGGAGAGAAGGAGGGAGCAGTCATTTAAATTATAATACAAAACACCAGATGTAAATGACCCCACCTCGCCCTTCTGAAAGGTGGAGATCATTTTATGATAAGTAATTTGCGTTTATACTTCACAAGCAACCCTAAATAAAAAGCGGATTTTCTGAATTAACCTGAAACCATTTTGGAAAAGAGAAGAACAAACGGCGTCGAAATCCTTGGAGATCCGAGGATGTATCTTTCCGCTGGGTTTGTGAGTAAAGGCAACAGAACAGTCAAAAGGTCTACAGCTCCTCACTGTTTTTCCTTCTTCTTCCTCCCCCGCATACACCGACCCCACTTACTTCCCTTTCTCTCTAGGGGTCCGACGGAGGAAGTGAGCGGGAAAGGTTTATTATAAATGAGCCTGGGCAACTTGGAAGAGAAGTTCAAGTTCCCAACGAGGAGAAAAGAAAGAGAGTTATGCTCTCGAGACTTGGAGAGGAGCGGATTTAGTTAGCCTTTCACTTTTCTGTACACAAAGACACGTTTTGGTGAAATTCACAGCCACTGACGTTTCTTTCCTGTGAGTACAAATAGCCAGGCGCCAAGAGGTGCAAACGGATATCTCAGTTGGAGGAGCGTATCTTTCTCTACCGGCCGCGTACCCTGGCAGGGATCTTTCTAAGCGGGGCTGAGCCCGCAGCCCCCTTGGGCGCCCTGCCTAGCTTCGCCCCTGTTATCTATCTCCTCTTCGCCTGCTGCCATTCCCGGGCCAACCACTCTTCCCCCAGGGAAGACGCCCCGGGAGTTGAGAAAGCAGATCCTGCCAGGAGCGGCTGCCTTTGGCGGACCCCTCGCCCGCAGCCAATGGGCTGGGCCCGGGTTCGAGAGGTGAAAGTTCAGGCCCGGGGCTTGCGGCTCGCTCCCCCTCTGCCGTCGCCTCCCTCCCAGCCAGCGCCCCCGGCCACACTGCAGACCCAGCCCTGCTACCAGGGGCTGCCATGGTGGCACGTAGTTTGTTGATGGGTGGTCATAAAACATATTTATTTGCAATTCCTTTCCCTCGCCCACCACCCCCGCCCCGACATGGCCCCGAACACTGCAGGCTTTGTTCGCCTCGCTGCTGCCGGAGCCGGCCGGGGTTTACCGCTCTATGCTAAGAGACTCCAAAAAAAGTTGAAGTATAATAATAGGAAAACCGGGTTTCCGCAGCCCAGGGAAATGCTGAAAGGGCAAACAGCGAACGAATAGTTTTCTTTTGCACAAGTCACTGGTCAGCCCACTGGATCAAGGCAGCCTTGAAACGAAACACTGCATATCAGAGAGAGGAGGGAAGCCAAATTCTGTCCCTGTAGTCGCTGCGCAGGGTCGTAGCCACAGTCAACCCACAGTTCAAGTCCCCTTTGCAGCACGTGGGTCTGCAGAAGTCATTTAAAGAGGTTCCACGGGAAAGTTAAACGGGGCTACTGGGTAATTGGGGAGTTTCACCAAGTGGCCCTCGAAGTTCTCTCACTAAAATTTATTTGATTTCAAGTTTATTTTACGATGGAACCGCAAATCAACAAATTCCGAGCCATTGCTCTATTACGGTCCAAGCAAAAGATAAATTCGTTTGAAATGGTCCCAGCCAGCGCATCTTCAGCGAACTAAACCACCCCAAAAGAGACTAGCTAAAGCCTGGATGAAGGGAAGCAACTGACGCGAAATGACATGTATTAGAAACGTTGGTTAATGCTTCTCCGAGTGAACCGCTTGGATTTTTAGTTATTTGTTGTAAGAATATAATTATTCACACACTTAGGTCTGTTTTCTCCAGAACTTTCAGTTAAACAACAATTACATTTTTCTTCTTCAGAGTCGTTTCATTGGTGTAATTGTGACTAATACTTAAAAATGTAACTGACTGGAGAAAGATCGCTAGCAGAGAGGGAAAGGGGAATGGTTTTCTAAATCATTTTTTTTTCCTATTAGAGATATCATCTTCAAAGTTGTATTACTCACTTCAAATAGACTAACAAAAGTCTTCTTTAAATGCAAGGTAAAACATTTTTCTTTTCACGTAGAAGAACGGGCACATATCAGGTTCCTATTTTTCACATCCACTACAGTTTTCTGAAGGTGAGCAACTAAACAGACTCCTTTTAGACATTCTCCTATCCTTACTCCCCTCCCAGACACATTTTTAGGAAAAAGAGAACATTCCAGTTTCACCGAAGTCAAATCAAGGATAATCTATGTTACGACGTTAAATTGAATGTAGAGGTTGCAAAATTGGTGGAGTTACACCACCATCTGTCGTTAAGCTTCGGGACTACAAAATTTGGGACCTTAAATCTTAATGAGCTTTCCCAACGTTTTTTTTTTTTTTTTAATCGCAGACTACTCTTTCTGTTTGTGTTTTTATAACACATGCCCTAAAATTACCTGGATCCTGAATGAACGAATATGTCTTCATAAGCCCAATGCTTCTACCTGGGTTCTCTAGTCATCTCATCTTCAGAAAAACAAACAAAAAACAAAACAAAAATTAAAAAAACAAAACCAAAAACCCTTCATCTGCCAACCTCCAGATACAGATTTTTCAAATCAGCTGTGGGACTGCAGATTTTCACCCCTCCCGCCTTCCTTGCTTCTAATAGGCTGTTGATAGGAAAAATGGAGCCTAAACTGCAGGGTCCACCCTCGTCCTGGAGTGAATAATAGGCTCTTAATTCTCTCTTGAATGTAACCTAGTTCTCTGGTAGTATATCTAATCTTGAAACGTGTAAACACAGCATATCTCTGCTAATAGGCTGACTGTGAGTGTCTTTAAAAACTGATTGAAAGGCAGTTAATATCAGGTTCCAGTTCTGGTTGACCTTGCTGTGGAGACAAAGATCAATTGCTCTGGGCTAGAATCTTACCAAGGAAGCCTTTATCCAAATGAACACAGAAAGGGGACAATTCCTGGATAAAGAATTCCAATGCTGACTCAAAAGCCTCCATTAAGCAATGAAAACTCTTTTTCCCACAACACTCCAATGACACATATTTATATTACATCTATTTTTTTAAGTCTCTTCAAATATCTCAGTATCTATAATACTGCACCCCTTTCCATGTTAGGGATTTGATTACCAAATTTCTATTTTCCAGAAAAGAATTTAAAACAAAATGTAAATATACTTCACTAGAAATAATAGTATGAAGCTGAATCATACTAAATTGTCTATATTTGACCAAATTTGACCCACACAAATGAAAATTTCATATGCTTCAATTAATAGAACCCAGATTTTTTCTGAGACATATTCTGTCTCTGTAAGAATAAGCATTAGTTAAATTGCCCAATCCCTGATATTTACTTCCTGCCACATTGATTCAAATATGTTGAATTGCCGGGTGCAAGGGCCCTTTGCTTGTTGATGTTTCTACAATTAAATTAGCCTTAGAGTTTGTATGTCTCTGAGTTACTGTGAAATTTTAGAGCTGAAGAAAACTTCAAGATATTCTAGTACACTCTCTTCATTTTAAAAATCATAAAGCAAAGGTCCAGAGGTAAAAGCAGGATCAAACAGCTAGTTAATAAAACTCTGATTATTATTTAACTATTTCATGTTTCTAAACATTCAATGACCCTCCTTCTTTACTCCACAAAAGACATTTTTGTCACACACCCCCATCTTTTTATGTTTTCTTCATATCCATGAAAACTGACATGGCTCAGTGGTACCTTTCTTTGGATATCAGTACAGTATTACAGATGGTTAGCTGTCATGTCATGTCCACTGTAATACACAGGAGAAAAAAAGTCTGATGACTTGTTTCTCTTGAAAGTCAGAGTCTATAAGATTTCTTCAATAATGTAAAGAGGTTCATCACTGTTGATTGCAAGTGTTCATCATAGAAAAACTGATGGCAGTAAGTGCTAACACAAACCACAGTTTATGATGTTTTTCAGGGTTAATAATCTTCAGGAACTCCTAGGGGAGCAAAAACCACTCCTAGGGGGCCTTCACTACATTCTTAAGAAATAAAGGCTATGAGACAAAATATAACCTTGATTTTGTTTAAGCTATGGGCAAAAAAAAACTATATCAAGATCCTGCATCACTGTAGATTTTTATTTAGTTTAACAACTACATGGCTCCAATAACCATCATAGCTTACCCAAACAATGTACTGAAGTGGTTAATTGTCACAAATCATATAAAAGTTCATTTGTTCTCTCCTCCTTCCCCTTCTGCTCCTCCTTTGGGTTCTCCTTCTGTATCTCCCACTCCTTTTCCTCCTTCATTTTCTTCCCTCTGCTGTGATCTTTGTTACCACCCTCACAATAACAACTTCCAAAATTCCCCATAGATGTTTCTCTTCTAAGCTCTACGTTTATTCAATTGCTTAATGATAGCACCATCTGAATTGTGAAAAGCTACCAACTTGCCCTCTTCACTCCTTGGCCAGCTACTCCTTATGCCGTCTGATTAATGGTTAATGACACCTTAATCCACCCAGTTCCCAAAGCCAGAAGATGCCACCTCCTCCATCTTCTTATATCCAAGCAGCGTTAGGTTTTGTTCACTGTTACCTATTTAATCTTCCATTGTCCTCTTCCATCGATCCCCATTTCTTACCTGGTCATTCTTTATAACTTTCTCATCACCACCTTCCTGCTTTCAGTTCATCCTCCTCACTTCTTTCTAAAACATACCTAATATGTATATGTACAGCTGATTCACTTTGTTATACAGCAGAAACTAACACACCATTGTAAAGCAATTATACTCCAATAAAGATGTTAAAAAAAACTATAAGAAAAAAAACAAAACAAAAAAAATACCTAAAACACGTCACTTAGAATTATGCCAAGCTTCTCTATAGCTAATGGAATTTAATCTTAAATTCTATAGTCTGACATAGCAAATATGTCTAGCAAGTATGAGATAGCTAATAATCTTTTTTGGAATGGATGAATGAATGAATGCCCCAGACAAATATATTTTAGATGTTAAGTATATTCTGTCAGACGTTGTCAGATATATTTTTAGCTGTGTATCACTTTCAGCAAATTTTAAGTCTACTTTGCTACCCAATCATTTGGTTAAAATAGTAAAGTAATAACCAAAGATTTTCATTATTTTTATATGAAAGAACTTACCAGACAGATATAAAAGTATATTCAACCTTGTATTCAAATTCCCAACTGTACTGTTTAATGGCTCAACAAATATTTACATACTAAGCACTGTGGTAGGTATTCTGAGATCTAAAGATATATGAGATTAGGTCTCTCCCCAGAGCTTATATTCTAGTAAGAGATATAAGATATATAAAAGTTTATTTCAATAAAACATAAATTTCAATACAGCATAAGACAGAGGTATATACAGGATACAATGAAACCAGGGAAAATACTTCTTAAGGCTATTTTTTTGTTTGTGATGAAAACTTAAGAAATAAATATATCTTTTAATCAAGAATTTATAATCAAATAGCAGCTTCAGAAAACATAATTTTTGGATAAAATTGCAAAGCTGTGGTAAAAACATGGTTTAATCAAAGACAATGGAGGGTTTAACAATTGTGACGAGGTATCAGGCAATCCCTTGAATTATCTCATAGTACTCTTAAATACAGAATGCACTTTTATGGAAAGACTACTTCTAATTTGTCATGATTTCACTCCAGGAAAAGAGTTTTATAATAGAAAAGAAAGAAAAAGCAAAAGAAAGTAAAAAGAACTGAAAAGAAAGTAAGAGAACATAAATATTTGGAGTTTAGAAGGGATTCACATGTTTACCTCTCTTATCAGCCTCTAACTCTGAAGTGAGGAAAGCACCTGATCCTGGGCCAATATGGTTCCCTGGGGACAGGCATAGGAAATTGCTGATTGGTGGGGGAAATCTGTTTCCCCCACCAATCACCATTTTCTGCCTCATCAAGGTGCATGCTGGTTTCCTTATGTGCCTCTTTTTTAACACAACTCTCACCTCATTAAATATAGTATTAGCCAATACTTTCCCAGTTATATACTACCTCCTCTCTAAGTTCTTCCCTCCACCCACATATTTCTGATTCTTTTTCATTTTAACTCAGGAAAACATTTCTCACTAATTCTGTCTCTATCTTTTTTTTCTTTCTCCCTCTCTTCCAAGAAAACACACAAGTGCACATACATACACACACACACACACAATCATGGTAACATGCTTAAAAGCAGAACTAGTGATATAAGAAATCAAAGAACAGGGAAATTAACATGAAAATAGAAAAAAACTAGTACTATTAGCTTCGAAAACCTTTAAAGTCCCCATATAAAGGAGCAGTGAAACAGACACTGTTATACCCCTCTGTGAGTTAAATCAATACAATCCAATTGGAAAGCAATTTGGCAACTTGTGTTGAGGCTTTTTAAACTAGTCCCATAGCTAGACAGCAATCCAAAAGAAATGATCTGAAATACAGATGGAAAAGCTTCATGCAAAAGCTGTTTATCATAGAATTATTTACAATAGTGCATATTTGGAAACAATACAAAAAGTCAACAATATATAATGTAGTCTAACCACTAAAACAATATTATGAGATGTTTTAACAACACATAAAATGTTTTAGTTATATCATTTGGTGGAACAATAGTATATAAAAATACAAAAAAAGGCCAGAAAGAAACATACCATTTTGGTACTGCCCTCTAGGCTGGCCCGCAATGATCCCTCCCCTCCCGAGAGTCACACTCCTGTGTAGTCCCCTCCCGCATTGTTTCAGGCTCCATCTATTTGGTGTAAGTGATGGTATGTCACAGTTGAGCTTGGGTTATAAAAGACTATGTGACTTCTGTCTAGGGCTCTGGATCTGTCCCTTAGGTCACTTGCTCAGGCAAGCTGCCATGCTGCCAGCAGCCCTGTGGAGAGGCCTATATGGTGAGCAAGTGCTGTCTTCGGCCAACAGCCAGGGATGAAGTGAGGCCTGCCAAGAACCATGAGAGTGAACTTGGAAGCAGATTTTTCTTTCCCAATTAGGACTTCTTGAAATGACTGCAACCCTGGCCAACAGCTTGATTACAACCTCATGAGTGAAACTGAACAAGAACCACTCGGTTCAACCACTCCTGGATTCCTGACCTTCAAAAACTAGGAGCTAAAAAAAGTTTGTTGACATAAAACTGTTAAGTTTTTTTGGGGGGGGGAATTTGTTACACAGTAATAGATGGCTAATATAAACAAGATAAGAAAGGTTATATTTAAATAATAGAATATCAGGTGATTTTTTTCCTTTCTATTTTTCATATTTTCAAATCCTCTGCAATGAAGATTTATTACTTTATAATTGGGAAAAATAATTTATTAAATAACTATTTAAAAAATTATGTTTGAAAAGACAGTGCCCTAAAGTACTTTTTAGAATTGCTACAAATTTAGTTCCCCCAATCAACATTCTCTAAGAAAACTGGATTTATCTCAAACACAGGACATAAATATAAAATTACATTTCAATTTTCCTTTGTACTTTATTTACTGAAGAGAGATATAAAGTAGTATTTTACATTTTGTTAATACAAATAAACAGCATATCCACATATGATAAGTATCTTTCATGAATTAGCAGGGTATCTGAACACCATTTACAACACTGTTTCTGAGAAAATGCATTCCAAGTTTTATACAACTCACTTACAACGTAATCTATTTTAACTTGGTATCTTCCTATACAGTTGGCTCTTCATAAGTAACCTTGGGTTCCACATCCTCAGCTTCAACCAACCGTGGATTGAAAATATTTGAAAAAAAACTCCAGAAAGTTTCAAAAAGCAAAACTTGAACTTGCCTCTCAACTATTTACATAGCATTTACACTGTATTTACAACTATTTACATAGCATTTACGTTGTATTAAGAAATATAGAGATGATTTAAAGTATATTAGAGAATTGCGTAGGTTATATGCTAATATTACACCATTTTATATAAGGAACTTGAGCACCCTTGGATCCTGGTATGTGCAAGTGGTCCTGAAATCAATCCCTCTCAGGGACTGAGGGACATCTGTACATGCCAATCAAAAAATCACACAGGTAAAAGACCTTTTAAGCTTTGATTATAGTGAACAGCATAAATGTTAAAGTACTTTCAGTCTTATTCCAGGTAAATGAATAAAAACAAACTGTGAACTGATAAAGTTAAGACTAGATTCTCACTTCATATTTGATCATAAGAAACACTGATTGTCTCTTGAGGTTTTCCTAATTAGGTTATAGCACAGTTACAGCAGTTGAGTAGAGGTCAATGCGAGTTTTAAATTAGTTTAGCAAAAATTAGCAAGTCAATAAGCATGTTTTTATCAAATTACAATAAACATGCTAAAACAAATAGATTGCCTAATCTGTTAATAATTATGCCTTTTCTCTTCATATTATAAAAACCTCAAATAACAATTTTATGCTCAGTTGATTTCTCAAAAAGTTTAAGTCATTAAAAACCATAAAAGTCAATTTTGGGTTTTTATAATATTTTTTATATAATCAATTTTTGATTATATCTAGATTGTCTTATGGATTTAAATGTTGATAAAATACGTACATTAAATAATGTTCATAACATAGGAATATGCAGTGTGGGTATACTATTTAGTTATGTTGATAATAACCATGAACATCAAGTACATTGTTGAGTTTACTTCAGGAAACTATTAAACAGAATATTATCATTGTGTTCATGATCATAAATACATATAGTTCCTCCCATAAGAATATATCATAAGTATTAGACAGATAATTTTCTGCTAAAGCAAGATTTCATTTCCTTATCCAAAGATTCTCACATTTTCTGACTTATTTTTTGAAGTTAAAATATCTTTTCATTACTTCTATGATCCTTTGTCCATCATGTTGTTGATTCATCTTCTATAACAATTCTCTTTTCCACCTCTTCACTAAATTCTGTGAATCAGGATCAAAGACAAAGATGTCTGAACTGGTGAAAGAAATGTATGATATTTTAACCAATTGAAGAAAACTCCTTGATACCATCCATGTTTTTTTCAAATAACTAGGTCATTAAGGATCATAAATCATAAAGAATCTTTGCTAGAAAAAAATCGAGTATCCATTAAGCAAAAAGTCCATGCCCATTAGTCTATGATCCCATATGGAATCAAATTCAGGTAATTTATTTTCAGATAAGAGATATGAAAACTCTATGTTGGGACATAATACTGAGGAAAAGACACGAAAATGAACCATCGAAGGCAACTTGACCTCTAAAATAGGGTTAGTAAGATGAGCTCTACCTCACAGATTTTAGCAGGGAAATGTGGTGAGCAAATGTAAGACTTTCAAAGAAAAGGAAGTTCATACAGCTGTTTGTGAGAATTAGATAAACTGTGGTCATAAAATATAGACCCTTTTACTTCCTGAATTCAACTCAGTTCATTTCAGCAAATATTTATTGAGTCTACATTATTTGTCTGTCAATATTAACATCTTAGAATCATAATCTTTAGGTTAGATAAGGACTTAGAGGTCACCTAATCCAAGATTCTTCCCAAGGAAGGAATTTGGATTTGGATTTTTGTAACAAAGTGATATTTCTTGGAGACTTTTTATTAAGAATAGTCAGGAAATAGAGTCCAGAGGTGGCTGGCTTCCCAAGTTCTTTCCAAAAATTCTTGCATTTCAATGAATAAATGTCTTCAGTGCATTTCTTGATTGCATGTTGAACAATTTACCTCTTGACATTTGTAGCCTAAACTGAAGCTGAACATACTTATTTCTTGGAAATATATGCTTCTTGCTTCCCCCAGGCAAACCTAGACTCCCTCCTGTCAGTTTCCTAAAGGTTTACTTCTTCCTAGAGGTTTATCCTGGAGCTAACTCTTCATCCCTCTAAAATAAAGTCTGGAGTCAGACTCCCCTTAGGTGATCTTGCTTTTTGCATTGCTTCTTCATTGTTGGCTTTGGATATAGCATAGAATACATACTTTGGTTGCCTTGCTTAGCAACCATCCTTAACTTTACACTGATTATTTGAGGGAAGTCCTTAATTCCACCATAATCAAGTTCATCAAGGATTCGATACCTCATCTTTGACGAGGAATCATCAAAGATGCTTCTAATGTCAAGAGCTGACTCAGCTGGAAGAGAAGACGAACACTGAGCACATTTGTTGGAACAGGCCTACTAGTCCAGTTCTTTCCTACGGCAGAACCTCAAGATGTGCTTCCCTGAAAATATTCTGGGCTGCAGACCTTTGCAGTAGGTGCTTAAGTTTCCTTACCTTGCTCATTCTAAAGCAGTGCTTTTCCTAAGGTACTCATTGGCAAGAGGAAATCATCTTGAGGTGGATATACAGAACAATCAGGTACATTTGCTTCTCCACATATAAGTTAGTTGCTAAACATAAGATGAAATCTAAGGGGCTTGTAAGATGCATGATCTGAGTGGAGATTTGGTGGGGCCGCCTCAGTTAAAAGTGTTTTAGGGAATTCCCCGGCAGTCCAGTGGTTAGGACTCCTCCCTCTCACTGCAAGGGCCCGGGTTCAATCCCTGTTGGGGAACTAAAATCCCACAAGCCATTCAGCATGGCCAATAAAAAAGTGTTTTACACAAATCCTGTCTTTACCATTCATAACCATTAAACAGAATAGGTGACACTATTATTTTGCCAACTACAGTCAGCCCTCCCAACCTGCGCGTATGGTGGGCTGACTGTACTATGCTACTTTATATAAGTGACTTGAGCATCCTTGGATTTTGGTATCTGCTGCATCCTGGAACCAAACTTCCCTGGGTACTATATTGAGGGATGACTGTGTAGACTTAGATTTCTAAAATACAAACTGAGAAAAACATGTAAAAAGAGAGATGACTGAACATATTAAATCCTGAATATTCTTTTTTGAATAATAATGATAGAAACAAAAAATAATCACCACGAAAAATGGTTCACCTCAATTAGAGAGATTTGAGATTAACATATAATAGGCATAATAAATGCACTGAAAAAGTATTAATTGATTTTATGTTGCAAATTTTAAAATCACATAAGTATATTACTAATACATTTTCATTTTTCTTCTGTGTATTCTGACATTTTCTATAAACTAAATTTTTCTATTTTCAGTTTTTGATTATTGATTCTGGTTTTGGTAGATTTCTGACTTTCGTGAAAGGTAATAAATTTATGGGTGTTTATTGATGTTTAAATGATAACACAGCTAACTTTGGTAACACTTATTTAAAGTAACCCGGTTACTTATTAGATTGGCCTTTCTTAGGATAGGTTTAAATTTTGTTTTTGGTTTCTTTTTTTTTTTAATCGAAGTACAGTTGATTTACAATGTTGTGTTAGTTTCAGGGGTACAGCAGAGTGATTCAGTTATATATATATATCTATCCATTCTTTTTCAGATTTTTTTCCCTTATAGGTTATTACAAAATATTGAGTATAGTTCCCTGTGCTATATAGTAGGTCCTTGCTGGTTATCTATTTTATACATAGCAGTGTGTACATGTTAATCCCAAACTCCTAATTTATCCCTCCCCCGCTTCCCCTTTGGTAACCATAAGTTTGTTTTCTATGTCTTGTTTTTTATATGTTTTGTATATAAGTTCATTTGTTATCATTCTTTTTCTTTTTTAGATTCCATATATAAGTGATATCGTATGATTTTTTTTTTTTAAGTATTTGTTTATTTATTTATTTATGGCTGTGTTGGGTCTTCGTTTCCGTGCGAAGGCTTTCTCTAGTTGCGGCAAGCGGGGACCACCCTTCATCGCGGTGCACGGGCCTCTCACTATCGCAGCCTCTCCTGTTGCGGACCACAGGCTCCAGATGCGCAGGCTCAGTAACTGTGGCTCACGGGCCTAGTTGCTCTGCAGCATGTGGGATCTTCCCAGACCGGGGCACGAACCCGTGTGCCCTGCATTGGCAGGCAGACTCTCAACCACTGCGCCACCAGGGAAGCCCGATATTTGTTTTTGTCTGGCTTATTTCACTTAGCATAATAATCTCTAGGTCCATCCATGTTGCTGCAAATGGTATTATTTCATTCTTTTTTATGGATGAGTAACATTCCATTGTATATATGTACCATATCTTCTGTATCATTCATCTGTTGATTGACGTTTAGGTTGCTCCCATGTCTTGGCTGTGGTAAATAGTGTTGTAATGAACAATGGGCTGCATGTATCTTTTCAAATTATGGTTTTCTGCAGATATGCCCAGGAATGGGATTGCTGGATCATATGGTACATCTATTTTTAGATTTTAAGGAACCCCCATACTCTTCTCCATAGTGGCTGTACCAATTTACATCCCCACCAAGTATGTAGGAAGGTTCCCTTTTCTCCACATCCTCTCCAGCATTTATTATTTGTAGATATTTTGATGATGGCCATTCTGACTGGTGCGAGGTCATACCTCATTGTAGCTTTGGCTTGCATTTCTCTAATAATTAGGGATGGTGAGCATCTTTTCATGTGCTTGTTGGCCATTTGTATATCTTCTTTGGAGAAATATCTATTTAGGTTTTCTGCCCATTTTTTGATTGGGTTGTTTGTCTTTTTGATTTGCGTTGTTGTATTGAGCTATATGAGCTGTCTGTATATTTTGGAGCTTAAGCCCTGGTCAGTCCCATTGTTTGCAAATATTTTCTCCCATTCTGTAGGTTGTTATTTCATTTTGTTTATAGTTTCCTTTCATATGCAAAAGCTTTTAAGTTTAATTAGGCCCCATGTGTTTATTTTTGTTTTTATCTCTAGGAGATGGATCCAAAGAGATATTTATTTACTAGGTAGACATTTGAAGAATACCTCAAAAATGGAAGCGAGCTATTTCTTGGACAGAATCACCCACATAAACCAAAATGATAGCTTATTATACTAAAAATAAATGTGTAAATTGGACTTCCTCAAAACTTAAAGAAAACCTTTGTTCTTCAAAAAACCTGTTAGAAAGGCATGAAAAGATAAGCTATAAACTGGGAGGAAGTATTGGCAACCACATATCTGAAAAGAGATTTGTATCTAGAGCATATAAACTATCCTCAAAACTTAAAAGCAAAAAAAAGAAAGGGAGGGAGGGAGGAAGGAAGGAAGGAAAGAAGGAAGGAAGGGGAAAAGAAAGAAATACAAAAAGAAACAAAGGAAGAAAGCAAGCAACAATTCAACTAGAAAACTAACAAAAGACATGAGGAGACAATTATCAGAGAGGATATACAAATGACAAATAAGCACATGAAAAGATGTTTAACATTTATATCTGTAGATGGCTATTACACACCTTTTAGGACTGATAAAAATTTTAAAAATAGTGGCAATGTCAAATGCTGGCAAGGATGTGAAGAAACTGGATTTCTCAAACATTGCTGGTGGGAATGTAAAATGGTACAGCCACCCTGGAAAATAGTTTCTTAAAAAAGTAAACATAAACTTGTCATACAACCCAGCAATTGCACTACTGGGCATTTATCCCAGAAAAATGAAAATTTAGGTCCACCAAAAACCTGTACAAGAATGTTTATAGCAGCTTTATTTGTAATATCCCCAAACTTGGAACAATCAAAATATCCATCAATAACTGAATGGCTAAACAAACTGTTACATCGATACCATGGGATGCATGGAATTAAAAGGAAGAACTATTGATGTACACAACTTGGATAGATCAAGGGCATTTTGCTGAGTGAAAAAGAGTCACATAGTGTATGATTCCATTTATGTAACACTCTCAGAATAATCAAATTATAGAAATGGAAAACAGATTAGTAGTTAACAGGGCTTAGGGATCATGGGGTGAGGGGCATGGTTGTGATTATAGAGGGGTAGCACGAGAGATCACTGTGATGGAACAGTACTGTATCTTGATTGCTGTGGTGGTTACACAAATATATATGTGATAAAATGTCATAGAACTATACACATACATTGTACCAATGTCCGTTTCCTAGTTTTAATGTTACACTATAGTTATATAAGATGTAACCATTGGGGGAAACTGGGTGAAGAGAACACAGAACCTCTCTGTAATATTTTAAAATCTTCCTGTAACTATGTAATTATCTCAAAACAAAACGTTTTTAAAAAGTAAATATGTAGAACTGACAAAGAAAGCCAAGAATTAAAAGGGAAGACAATGGATTGTATTAATAACAAAGTCATAGCATGAAACAGTCTATTTGTTTATGTTCGTGAATAGTATTTAAGAAAAAAAAATCCTCATTCTTTTATTAAACACAGTTATGCCTATTTCTTCATGCCTAAATAGGTAATAGGTTAGTTAGGTTAGATTTTCCTGTTCTAGAACTTCATATGAGCTGACTCATATAATAGTGTTTTGTGTCTGTTTTCTTTCACTAGAATAAAGATTTTGAGGTTCATCCATGTTATGTGTGTCAATAGTTCATTCCTTTTCATTGCTGAGCAGTATTCTATTGAAGATATATACTACAATTTCTTACTCATGCATTTTTTGATGACTGTGTGGGTTGCTTCCAATAACAGTAACAGCAACAACTATAGTTACAAACCCCCAAACAAAAAGAAAACCCTTGTGCCATTTAGGAATTCTTTTGCCTTTAAGTAATAGCATATTTAATCAACATATGGACATTTATTGTGCCTTAAACAAAAAATAAATAAAAAACAAACTCTGAAGATGCATACTTCCAGGGTTGGTCTAGCAGCTTAAACATGTTACAAGTGACTAGATTATTTTAATTTTTTGTTCTATCATCCTTGGTGTGTTGATTCTTCTCCTTATGCTTGTGACCTTATGCTTGCAAGTTGACTTAAATTCCTGTTCACAGCAAGAAAGAGAGGAACAGGGCAGTTCCAGCATGTTCTCTCCTATGTCTTTTTATAAGAAAGAAAAACTTTGCCAAAGCTCCCCAGCAGACTTCCCCTCATGTCTCACAGCTCTGAACTGTTGCATCACTGGCTCAAGAACAGCTGGGAAAGAGGGCAAAATTCTAATGATCAGCTTCCCTGAAACAATCGTATTTCATCACTTGGGATGGAGTCCATTGTCAACCCAGACAAATTAGGGTTCTGTTAGCAGAGAGACAGAGGAATGGCTGATAGATATGGATCTAATAGTGTCTGCCATAATACCTTCCCTTGATCTCTTTTTACTAATTTACATTTTTTTTCCTCAGGTGATGGTTCTTCTTAACTTCTATCACTTCAAATATTTTTAAAGAAATGCAATTCTTCCAATGGCACTTGTATAGATATATACTATAGAATTTTTATTTGTTTGCTTGAAAAGAGACTGTAGATGAACAAAAGTCTACATTTAGGGCAAAATATAGTCACCAAAATATTTGTCTCTAATTGTGATATCCTGTTCATATTGAAGAGATGCTCTAGAAATACGATGATACCATTCCAATTTTACCATGTCCATGTCCCAGGAGGAAATGTTCCCAATTTTCTGTTCAACTTTTCCATACTTAGACCAACCATTTGTATATGAATCAAAATATTATATTTAATATATACCAGCTGTACAAAAGTAACCTTGAATTTAAGATATGATTAAGACTAAAAAGAAAAGCTTTTATCACAACTTCCTATGTACATTTTCATCAACTCATATGGTGCACATCTGGGTCTTTGATAGCTATGTGTTTAAAAAAAAACCTAACAGATTCAAAATTAATTTTAAAATCCTGTGTTTTTCTCTAGTCAGTCATTTAAGAAGATTAATATTATTAGCATAATCATAAAGCTATCTATGAAAGTAATTTGAAGATAGAGATGAAAGTGAATTCTTAAAATCTAAATGTTTTACATTAAAAAAATAATAATCTCATTGAAAAAGAAAACATAAAGAAACTAATAATTATTGAACACTTAAGATATTCCAAGCAATAAACCTGGTGCTTTGTACACTGCCTGTGATTTAGTCCTCTCCAAATATCATGAGAAAACTAAGACGCAGAGGAGTTAAGTAATTTGTCCTAGGTCACATTAAAAAAATAAATCCAGTTCTGTGGATTTATTATCCAGATTTTTTAAATTAATGAAGAACGAACAACCAACCAACCAAACATCCCAAGAAGCCAAATCAGTGCAAACCTTGATAATATTAGAGAACTCTTTATTTATGTTGGATAAAATAGAATCTAGGAAACCCAAGAAAACATAAAATTTAAATGTGGTGTATTTCTCCCACTTTATCATTATTGCTATCAGCAGTTTCTAATCATCTAACCTCTAGCAATGCTCACCTTCTCTTCCACCAAAGGCACATGCCAGATGAATTTAGAAAGGTTTAATTGAAGAAGATTTGTTCAGTAATCAAGCAATTAAAATGGGCAGGAAAAACACAGAGCACTAGAAAAGCAATGTGCAAAATTCACTAGACTTTGAATCCAGTGAAAATGTAAAACTAACCTAAAACAAAAAGGTCATACAATTTGGGCAGAGAAAGCACTTGAAGAATCATCAAAGGATTTAACACCAGTGAATTTTATGAGGTGCTGTCAGGCAAAAAGGAACTATGATAAAAGAATAGACAATAAGAGTGAGAAAAAGGGTGAGGGGGAGTGAAAGTATATGCTGAAAGAAAAAAAAGAATAAAGGGACTGGACTGTGTGTATAATAATGGAAAAATGAGGCTCTTTTCATACAGATGGTGATCAGTGGCCAGAGCTTTGAATACAAAGAAAAGAAGTGTGATGAGGCAATTATAAAAGAAAGTTAATGGATAGATGAGAAAAGCCTTACCATGGTCAGAGTAACAGGAGGACAAAGCCACCTTGGAGGAGGCCTTTAGGCCAAGTGCATAGCCAAGAAGCAGGTCTGTGCTGTGCAAACTGAACAGCAAGTAACCTCTGAGGCAGAAGTCAGTGTTTGTGTTTGTGTGAGAGTGTGTGTGTGTGTGTGTTGGGGTGGCGGATGGGGGTGTCTTAAGGCATAAGAGAAACAGAACACATTTTCCTGGAACCTCAATTTTACTTTCTGGTAAACAATCAAAATATCATTGCTAATTATCCTATGGTATAGAATGTCAAATTCACAAGAATTTTTAAGATAAATTATTTTTCCCAACTTTATTTAGATATAATTGACATATGACATTGGGTAGGTTTAAGGTATATAATTTTGATTTGATACACTTACATATTGCCAAATGCTTACCATAGTAGGGTTAGTTAACACTTCCATCACTGTAAATAATTACCATTTCTTTTTTGTGGTAAGAACATTTAAGATTCACTCTTCTAGCAACTTTCAAATATGCAATACAGTATTATTAACTATAGTCACTATGTTGTACATTAGATCCTCATGACTTACTTGATAACTGGAAGTTTGTACCTTTTGATCCCCTTCACCGATTTCACCCACCCTTCCACTGCCCACTCCCTTCCCATCTGGCAACCACCAATCTGTTCTCTTTATTTATGGCTCTGTTTTGTTATGTTTGTTCATTTGTTTTGTTTTTTAGATTCCACATATAAATGAAATGATATGGTATTTGTCTTCCTCTGTCTAACTTATTTCACTTAGCATAATACCATCTAGGTCCATCTATGTTATCACGAACGGGAAGATTTCATTCTTTCTTTTATGGCTGAGTAATATTCTTTAATCATTCATCTATCAATGCCCACTTAGGTTGCCTCCATAGCTTGGCTATTGTGAATAATGCAGCAATGAACATACGGGTGCAAATATCTTTGTGAATTACTGTTTTTGTTTTCTTCAGATAAATACCCAGAAGTGGAATTGCAGATCGTACGGTAGTTCTATTTTAAATTTTTTGAGGAACCTCCATACTGTTTTCCATAGCAGCTGTACTAATTTACATTCCCACCAATAGTGCACTAAGGTTCCCTTTTCTCCACATCCTTGCCAGAACTTGTTATGTGTTGTCTTTTTGGTGATGGCCATTATGACAGGTGTGAGGTGATATCTCATTGTGGTTTTGATTTGCATTTTCCTGATGATTAGTGAACACAGTTTTTTGATTGAAAAGAAATATGATCTCACAGATAAGACACTGATTCACATTATGCATTTTAAAACCCAAAGAGGCTGGGACGGAACCACTATCAGGTTCAGAATTCTTCAACAGCTCTGCATAGATGCAGAATGAAATTAAAAATCCTTTTCTTAGCACAAAAAGCCATTGTGCCTGCTGTTTACCCTTGTCTACTCTTGTCCCTTCTCCTTATTTGCCCCCTGAGACTTTCCTTTTTCAAAATTACAGTCTTGGGGTTTCCAGAATTTGTCATGCCCATAGTGTCTCCTCTGCCTAGACTGTACCTTTCTCCTTGTTAACCTGGGGGAAGTTTTACTTGTTCCTTCCAAGCTCTCACTGCACTTTGTCTATATCCCATTAAGGAAAATATCTCCATGTATTTCTCTGAATAGTTTTCTTTTCATGAGATTCTAAGCTCCTAGAGAGCAGGGACCAATTCTTTTCTTTCACTAGAGGCCTCACAGAAAGTATATCACATATCGACAGAACCTAATAAATATGTATGGAATAAATGTACTTTAATAAATGAATTAGGCCATCTAACACAATATTTGGATATAGGTATGAGATAAAACTTATTAAATAAAACTTTACTGCAGACAAAAGCCACAATTCATTGAAGTAATATGCTGGAAGAAAGGGATATAGAGTTAAAAGAAAATTACATAGTACTAATCATATGTCACATTTTTTCCCAGAATGCTTTAGGGAGATGCTTTAAAAACTTTAAAGGAGCTCTTCCCTTCAAATCAAATCCCACTGAGAAGTGTAAATGAATGAAACTGAACAATACAAATTTTCTCCAATACATGTGGGTGAGGCAGTTTTAGGGTTCTAGTGAGAAAAGCAAATGAGAGACGCACCGTCAAAGACACAGAATATTAGTAACTTACTTTTACATGGGACTTTTCAGTTTATAAATTGGTTTGACATTGTGTCATTTGAGCCTCACAACAACAGTGTTGAAGTTGGCAGGGTAGATACTATCCCAATTAACTAAGTCAAGGAAAGCTTAAATGACTTGCCCAAGTCTTGCCAAGAATTGCTCTCACTGCAGTTATATACTGTAGCTACTCATTAAAACCAGGTCCTAGGATATACAGCTGATCCTCTCGTGTAGAGTTGCCATTTGAATACACAAATACACACACACACACACACACACACACACACACACACACACATAAATGTCATGATAACCCTGGAAAGCTCCCAGTGGCATTCCTCAAGCATAGTAGTTGCATATCCCCTGGGCGCCCAGCTCTTTCTTCTTTGCCCTACTGGTATGGAATATGCCCAGACAAGCTGTTTCCCAGTCTTGTTGATTCTAGGGCAACATAATTATTACAGTTTTTTTTTTTTTTAATGTAAGGTCTACACAATCCAGATATCCCTCTATAAATGCCTAGATGGAATCTTTCACTTGGAGTTTTATACATATAAGAAACTGTTTGTTCAAAGCCACAGATCCTACAATGTAACATGGGAATTTCACACATTTAAAAAATATAGAAATTCATAAACAACAAAAAAAATTAAGAATTCCAAGGAATTAGGGCCAACTACACAATTGGAGGGTGCCACCTCTAAGACCACCCTCATTTCTGACACCAATTACAAGATCAAAGTGTTCCCCAAACCACTCTCAAGTTTGATAATTCTCTAAAAGTACTCATAGAACTCATTGAAAACTATTACACTCACAGTTACAGCTCATCACAGGAAAAGGATATGAATTAATAGGATTAAAATCAGCCAAAGGAAGGGACACATAGAGCAGAGTCCAGTAAGGTTCCAAACATGAAGCTTGCATTGTCCTCTCCCCATGGAGAAGGATGTGTTACTTTCTCAGCATTGATGTGTGACAATATGCATGAAGTACTGCCAACCAGGAAAGCTCAGCCAAGTTTGGGTATTCAAAATTGGTATTAGGACTTCATTCTGTAAGTATTATGGATTGACCGACTTCCCACATGGTTACTCTCATTCTCCCGGTTGACTGACACTGGATGATCCAAAGTCCTCACCCTAAGTTACACTGCTGGTCTGTCTGGCATGTCCAGCCTGTTTCCTAGGACAGTTGAGTGTGGCTGGTCACACCCTAAGTCTAGTGTGACCAGTCCCCACACTCAACAAGGACACTTCTATCGGGTATGACATAGATTACTTCCTAGAAACTGAAGGCTAAGTCCAGACCTCTCCTTGGGCAAGACCAAATTCTTTACTACCTAGGCCACAACCAGTCTTTGGTCAAGGCTCTCCTACAGCAAAACAATTAAGTTTGAGCATCTCCATTTAATACAGCATTTATGACAGACAGAGAAATAGTATCAATATAAATATGCCTAACATTTGGAGGAGACAGTGTAGGGGTAGCAATAGATTTTAAGAAAAAACTAATCCATCTTATAAAGCCATCACATTCATTTTCATATTTTTGTCTTTTGATCTACCACTGTTTGTATCCTGTGATAAATTTGTGTAGAACTATTTAGCATATAGATTAGCTGATGGTTAACTAAATGTAGTTCTTTATCAGGCCAGTCATTTTCCAGCAGTATTATATCCTGAGGAGGTTCTAACTTAGTTTCCCAATATATTTGATCATCAATATCATATTATAATCCTACAAACAGTGCTAGTGTTAAAACGTATCACATTATGGTAGTAGATATAACCTGAAAAAAACAGTAAAAAGATATTGGCATATTACTATATTCTCACTTGTCATTAATAATTAGTCCAGTCTATAATTATATTATATGACCAAAACATCTCCCAGAGTGATGCTACTCAGGTTTGCAGGCTTCTGGTCAACCTTGTAAGTTTCCAAAATAGTTTCCAAAAGCAGGAGTAGCTTCACTCTTTCAGATATGTGGCATAACTAAACTAAGAGACAGTATCATCTCTTGCTATGGGTCTCTTGAGTAGGCAATATTGGATTTCCCTCATTGTAAAACCCACTTATTCCTTCTCTTATCATTAGCTACTATTCCTCCTTCTCTACATTTATACCTACACTTTTTCATCTTCGGAAGGGATGTTAGGTTGAGCCACTGTGCTGGTCCAGATTGCAGTAGCAATACTAGTCAAGCCAATGCCTCCTGTTCAGTCCACTTCTGTTCATATAGAGTTGCACAGGTAGAGAACTAGTGTGCGTCTTGACCACTAGGCAATATAACTGCATTGACTGTCAACCTAATTTTGCCAGATTGGATGAAGGCACATTTCACCCCATCAGACCCTAGGAATTCTAACATAAACTTTAAAAGGTTTAGTTCCAGTTTCTTACTTGCTGGTTCCAATCACTTTCCCATCTTGGAATAGGATTCTTCTGATGGGCATCACAATATCCTACTTTAATGCATCCCCTTAAATTCCCATTGTCAGGAAAAGTCTTATCCCACCAGAGGAAGCAACTGAAAATGGATCATCATTTTCTGAGAGACTTGATGCTTCCTGTGTAATACCATTAAAGGCCCCCTAAGCAACTCCATCTCTAGTCATGTATTTTACTCACTTTGGATTACTTAAAATTGTAGTACAGTGGTTCTCAAACTTTATCAAAATCATCTGGAGAGAGTCTGATTCAGTGGGTCTGTAGTGCAAACCGGGAATTTTCATGTCTAAGTTCCCAGGAGTCACTAATGCTACTGGTCTGCAAACCACTCTTTGAGAATAACTGTTAAACCCCATGATTTTAGAAATCATCTGTTTATTTCTGTTTCCTTTCAGGAATATAAGCTTTTTAATTACAGGAAAAGTTTTATTCATCAATATGTTCCCATGACCTAGCAGAGCATTTAGTAAAGAATCAATAAATATTTGTTGATTAAATGAATGATAATGCCGTTTCTAGCTTCATGCTACTTATATTGATACTGCTTCTATTGGTGAAATCATTTGCATATTTGAGGACAGCAACATGACTTTATTTTTCATACATGTAGTTTAGTGTTTTAATATATAAATATCAATAATAAAGCATTATTATACTTTAATAACATCAGCATGATATATTGCTAATGGTCTTTGCAGAAATATATTTTTACTAAATCACTACGTATATATGTTTGTGTATGTGTGTTCACGTGCTGGGTTTAGAAGAATACTATTTTTCTTTTATTATATGCAAATTGATAGTATAAAATTGTTACATGAAATATGTGGCAGCTGTATACCTTGCAGGCAAAATTAATGAAAAAGAAAAATTTATAGAATCTAGGCTAATTTGAAAGTGTGATGAAACATGTCCTCACAAATTAAAGTTTGGAGAATGGTAGAAAGTACAAAAATCATTGATAGTCTTTCTGAAGATTGCTCCCCATTCTGTCTTCTGCTCATTAATTATTAATATTCATTTAGATTCTAGTTGGCCTCTTTAATGCCAGGTTCCCAAACTCAAGTGGAACTGAAGGCAAACTACCTTAATTTTCTCTTTTACATCCCTCTTAAAGTTTTTAAACAAGCACTATTAATTTTAAGAAATTAGCAAACCAAGTACCCTGGGGGCCATGATTTAGTCCAATCTCATTAGCTAAGTGAGGCCTAACCTCAGTGTCACCCATCTTACTTAGGAGATGTAATTAAGAGGCCAAGGAAGGGAACAGTGTGGTTGAAGCTATGCCAGGACTTACAAGTGAAATGATGAGAAACTACAGCAACTAGGATAATTTAAAGTTGCAGAAGAGAAGGTAAGTAAATAAAATTAATGCTATAAATGACGTAGCAAAAGCTAATGAGTCTCTTCTTTGAATCAATCCAATGACATGTCAAAACTAGTCACTGGATGTTATTAGTGACATATAAATGTAAAACCAATAAAAAGAGGTACTTCACCATCCAGCACAAAACCAAACTATGAAATTCTTAACCACTAAAAATTTAGTGTTAAATTCCACATTTAGATTTTTAAAATTGCTTAAAAATTCATTTTAGTTTGATTTAAAAACTCTTAACAGACATAAAACTAAGGTTTAAGGGCATGTGTTAAGTTTTGTCAACTGAAAAGAACCACTTACTCAACTGAAGATGTGCAGCTTTTTGATAATTTTACCTAATGTGGAAACACCAGGCATTACTGATAGATAGAAGCAATGTGAAATGTGAAATATCCTGTTTGTGTCCTGTTTGAGGAGTTATTTACAAAATGAGTCAAAACAAAAATCCCTGTTATTGCAAGAGATTTTTTTCAACCTTGCTGAGCCTAAAATATTAGTCTTGATTTCATTTTGGAAAATGAAAACCACACCAAATGTATTCAGTTGCAATCTGGTCCTAGTCAAAGCTGTGAACTAGGTGACGTTTTTCTTTGAGGCTAGCCCACTTCCCTTTGGTGTCTAACGCAGTACTCTCACTCTATTTCAGGGCTGCCCATTTATGGAACAGGCCCAAATCCTGCAGGGTCCAGATCTCTAATAGGTGATGATTTGCTAATCCTGTGAAGTAAACTGTGCTAATAATTGGGTAGGGTGCCACAGACTATGACTTCCTAATTCAGTTAGTGAAAATTGCAGTCTCTTAGGATTATAGGAGACCTTAGAGGCTACTCTCCACACAGTGCAAGAATCCCACCTAAGGGACCTCTTCAGTAACAGTTCCTGTTATAGGAAGTACACTACTTCACCAGGTGAGGCAGTTTTAGATGTTAAAAAGTTATGTTTTATATTAAGCTAAAATCAAGAGGTATCAGGATGTAGAGAAAAGAACATTTGCTATGGAGAAGGCCCAAGGCCAAATTCCAGCTTCACCATTCACTATCTGTATGAATCTGAGCATGGTTTTGTTTTGGTTTTTAACTTCACTGACCTCAGTGTCCTGATAAAGAGGAATAAAAGAAAAATCTCAAAGAATCATGATAATATTAATTACTAATTATTTGTAAGACATCATCTAGTGCTGGGTACAAAATGATGATCCAATAAATCTTATACTAATTTTATCTTTTCTCCTATTATCCCTAGTCTAGTTCTTCCTATATGAAACATAAAATTGTTCTGTTCCTTTTATTTCATGACAACTTTCGAAATGTCTAAACCTAAGTGTCATATTTCTTCTTCTACTCTTTTCTTTTTCGGTCTAAATATCACCATTTCCTTCAGCCATTCCTTGCATGGCCATGTTCTTCCAATCCCTCACTATTCTATTTCCTTCATGTAAGTGCATATTGTACTTTATAAATATCTTTATGGAATGATGGTGCCTGTAATCGGGGACGGTTCTCTAGAGATGGGTTATATAAAATAATTTTTGAGATGCTTATTCTCCATTCCCTACACCATCTTATCTTTATCAGTCCCTTTGCCCTGCTTCATAGCACCTTATCCTTACTGGGAATATTTTCTTTATTAATGAGATAATTAATTCAATAAGTATATGTTTGTTTATTATTTCTCCCTCTTATCCGAACATGTCACATGATGGCAGGAATCTAGTCTTTTTGTTCACCCTTTTATAACTGGTACTTAGTACAGTCTCTGGCACATGAAAGACGCTAATGAATATTTGATAAATAATAAATTCAAAAGCAGTTTGAGAAATTATTCTAGGTAGAGATGATGGTAACTGTATACATGGAATTGACAACTCACAAATCTTGCATAAAAAAGTAATTGCTTAGAATTTAAAAAATTTTTACGGCAAAAATGTATATATGATAGGAAAAAGAGAACAATGGAGGGAAATGATTCTGTCCTTGATTCCACTGATCAGGCCTTCCTTTTGGTTAGGTTCCAAGCGGCTGCTCCCCAGGCATGGAGACTACCCTCCACGTAGACACAGAGGAATTCCCTGTGCAAACAGAGCAGTGTACTTGCCTACAATTGAGGGACTCCTCTTCCAAACTCCAACTTTGGTTGGCAGATAAAAAGGAAATTCTTGTGCCCTGGCATGCCTTAGGTAAGCAGAGTTGTGGCCATATGTCCTTTGTGAAATGAAGATTGCAATAAAAAATACTGTAGAGAGGTACTTTGTAGTTTAACGAGGTAATTGTTCAGGTACTATTTAAGGGGATAATTTAATATATAATAGTCTATGAATACTTAAACTATTAGAGAAAATCATTTTTTGGTATCTCATTTTAAAATGAGTGTCAAGCTTAAAATATTACATCGACTCAGTGAAAATGTCTAATTCAAATGTATTCAGTTGCATCTGGTATTAGTCTATTCTTTTGTTACATATAGAAATAGGAGCTTCTTTCAAATATTATTTAGTAATATATTAAAACAATTTGTATCATCAAAAAAACACCAAAGGGGTGGTTCTAAACTATTTATAGAAAAATATATTGATATTTTTGGAAGGAAACATTTGACAATACCTTGTTTTCCATTTATATTTTGCAAATGAAGTAGGCTTGGTGATTCATTGGGTTAATAACGAAAGCAAATAAAAGGTTAACTTTTAATTTTAACAAATTATGTCAAAATTTTACATGCTTAAGGAATAGTTAGTTCAGGTGTAGCCCAGTCAAATTATCTAAGGACTTTGGAGGAAATAAAGCTGAGAAACTCAGGCCACCTTAGGGCAATTGGGAGAAGGCTCATCCCATCTAGGTGATATAGCCGCTGCTTGGTGTCAATGCATTGTGCCACTAAGAAATATAGGCTTAGCGTTGCCAGATCTTACGATTTTTTAAAGAGAAGCTGTAAATCTGTAATTTTACCTAAACTCCTTAATACTTAAACATTGGTAAAATATATGAAATGTAAAATAAATCACTATATTACCTGAATATGTTATGTCTGGGTCATATCTAGTAATGTATGAAGTTAGAAAATGATAAAGTTTCTATTTTACCAATAAAGAGAAATTTTCTTTCCAGTATTCAGAAATAGGGAAAATAAAACAATCAAATATAATTTCCCACCAGATCAGCAAAAGAAAAAAACCCCACAAACCTGAAATTGATAAATTTCAGTGTTTGTAAGCACACAGAAAACTATGCATTTTCATTACAGTGTTGTTGAGAGTATAAAAGGTAAAACTCTTTTGGAAGACCAGTTGAGTGGTAGCTATTAAAAATATTTAAATTACGTATATGTGTATATATGCGTATGTGTGTATACATATACATACATATACTTCATATATACTCTTGGACTAAGCAAGTCCATTTCTAGGAATCTATTTTAAAGAAAGACTCATGTATGTGTACAGTAGTAATATGTACAAGGATGTCACTTTCAGAATTGTTTATAATAGCAAAAGTGAAGATATCTTATATATTTGTTGAGTAGGTGAGGGATTCAATAAATGTGGTGCATCTTAATTATGAAATATTGGACAACAGCTAAAAAAAGCATAAGACCCATATCTACTTATAAGGAAAGCATAAGATATATAATTATTTAAAAAATTGGAAGAATGGGTATAGAATAATTATGATTATATGAAAATAATATTTCTATGTGTATATATACATGTGTGTTAGATATTTAAAAGAGTACTGGAAGAACTGGCATAGTATAATTATGTTTTCATAAGATATTTGTATGTGTATTTGTGTTAGTTCTTAGCAAAAGGACTGAAAGGGCATAAAGCAGAATTTTAACATACGTTGTCTTTCAGACAAGACATTGGAATGGAGAGGTGAGAGGGAACTTTGATCTTCTATAACTATTGCTTAAATCTTTTCCAATAAGGATATATTCATTAATTGTTATCTAAATAAAAGGAATAGTAAAGACAAAACAAAATTAAGCCAGTAAAATGGGATTATCATAGTGATGAAAGATAATAATATGAAAAATAAATCATTGCTTATTGGTTAAAGCTATTAATTAAGAGGATATGGAAGCTATGCTATCATATATAGATCTCTATACTGAAATGATTTAAAACACAGGTTCTTTCATGTGACTGGGTTCAAATCTAAGCCAGTCAGCTGAGTGACTTTGTCCAAGATTTGTGTATATAACAAATTCCTACTTATAGCACCTTACCAATAATAATCGATAATGGATATAAAATACTTAGCATAGTTCCTACTACATTGAGTAAATTCTCTAAAAATAATGGCCATTATTATTCATTGGAGATTACGTTATGAAACTAAATCCAGAGTATTTACTTAAAAATCTCTGGATACATTTTTCAGAGGTACTGGTCAGCTACTGCCATCTTGTTAGCTGTAATGCCTCCACCCTTTATTCAATCAAAATAATTGGTTTTTTCTTAGTTTCTTTTGAAATTAACTAAGTTTCAGGTGTACAACATTATAATTCAATATCTGTATACACTACTAAGTGATCACCACCACAAGTCTAGCTGACCTCCATGTCCGCGCAGTTGATCCCCTTCATCCATTTCACCCACATATCAACCCCTTTCCCTTCTGGTAACCACTAATCAGACCTTTGTACCTACAAGTTTTTTTTTATTTTATTTGTTCATTTGTTTTACTTTTGTGGATTCTACAAGAGTGAAATCATATGGTATTTGTCTTTCTCATTCTGACTTATTTTACTTAGCATAATACCTTCAAAGTCCATCCATGTTGTCTCAAATGGCAACATTTTTTTTGGCTGAGTAGTATTTCATTGTACATATGTACCACATCTTCTTTGCCCATTCATTTGAAGACATTTTAATGGTATATTTTTAATCAGAAATCCATGCTATTTTTGTAGTGGGTCAATAGTAGTACACAGGTATCTGGCTATGGTAAAGTTATATATTCAAGATGATGTATTTGTGAAATTCCCCCTCCCTCTTTTAGCTGCTGTTTTGGTATTAGATAGTTCTATACATTATACGCAAAATATGGTAGCAAAATATAGTCTACCTCTGAGACCGCTGACTTTGCAACAGAACAAATTTCATCAGCTACTTCCACGCATTCTTATAAACATGCAAGGTCATAATACCACCTCCAATAATGCAGCTCTAGAGAGAAGTTATTGTTTGGCCATTGAAACCAGTAGTGATTATTAGTCAGTTTTTCTGTCAGTGTCAGTGTCAGCCTTATGTGGAAAATGGATGACACCCAATCTGAAACTTAACTGGATAGCTTAATAAACATTAGGCAGAAGTGTTCAAGGGTGTATTTTGTCAATACAACATTTCCATCACTCCTGGAGAAGCATATGCCGAAAGATCATTCTGGCTGAAGATAATCAGAAAACCAAATATAAAACTATTTTTGATTCAGAAAAGAGAAAACCACAAGTAATGACAGATACTGAAAGGAGAGATAATAAAAGCGACCAAAACGGGAGGGACCTCAGAGTAGATCTGGCACTCTTTTGTTGTACAATAACTTAAGAGCCTTTTAATAAATGAAATTTATTAAAATAAACATTGCTTTTATGTATACAAATATATTTTTTTCCATTTTAAAGTGATAATCTTTCCAAAAATCATCTCACTGACAGTTTAAAAATTCTGTTTACTATTCCTACTTCTGATGAGAACAGAGTTTTATTATCATTAAAATCAAGAAATGTGTAGGTTTTCACATTTCATTTCTCCCACTGCAGTTTCCCCAGCCATTTTTTTTAATCTATTTTTTTATTGACAAATGTAGAGCCTTTAAATTAACTAATGTTTGGAAGTAGGCAATCACAAGTCCCATATATGCTAGACTCTGGTCAGGAAAATATAGTCTTTAATTTACCCACTTTTTTTTGCAGGTCATGGAAGAATTTGACATGCATGCCTCTGGAAAAGGCACAGATTTGAAATAGAATACCTGCTAAGCCCTTGTTTTCTTCTAATCAGTAGTTTCTGACTGAGAAAATTAGACATGCACACAATATATGTGTGTTACATGTTAAGCATACTCAAGCTAATTTATTTGTTATTCATATTGAATTTAGTTCCCAGATCTCTCAGTTGCTTAAAACCCAGGCAAGTTTGTAATCTTGAGACACTTAACGTCTGTCTTTATTTTATATTCTACCAAAGCAACAACTTATTTGGAGAGATATTGTATAATTCCAATGTAAAACTAGTAATTCAATATTACTGTTTTATATTTGCTACAATTATCCACTTTATAACAGTATAGTTTTTTATAATTGGCTACAGTGTCTTGCAGTTTATAACATAGTATCTTAATCATCTCAACATTCAAGAAATGTCTGCTAAATGTAACCATAATGAACTGTGGTACATTTAAGCTAGTTTTGCTATTCTGTTAATTTCATTTTTTTTTTTTTTAGTAATTTTTGTTATAGATATCTACTGCTGAAGGATTATTTCCGCTAGTTGTGAAAACTGAAAGAACCCTGTGTTTTGGTAGTCTCTATCTTTTTCTCCACAAATAAACACTATTTATAGACTCTAAATTAAGGACCCACATTTTCAAGGAAATTCTGTATTGTGCAAAATGAGTTCTTTTAAAGCCAGAAAATGACATTGAGTGTAGAATCCAGGACCTCTAACTTTGAGTTCATCATCGCATCTTAGGAACTACCTGGTAAAATGCCTTAACTGCCAGGATAGGAAATGAGGATGTCATATAACTTACTTACAAGTCCTAGGCCATGGAGAGCTTTATAAATTAAAATGAACACCCAGAATGACTGTTGGAAGCCAGAGCTATGCACAGAGCATCCGTATAATGTGCTCTGTGTGGTTGGCATTGCTAAACAGACAAGCTGTCACATTCTGTACTAGCTGAATATTCCAGGGCTCTTCCTCTGTCAACCAAGGTAGAGGACATGGCAGTAGTCAAACCTCGAGGTGACAAAAACCTAAAGTAGTGTGGTGAGCCCTGTATTACAGAGAGAAATTTACAAGTGTAGATGGGAAGAAGCATCTCTTGCCACAGCACCTATATCATAATCCAAACGCCTCCTTGGACTGAGAACATCACTATTAAAATAAAGGCATGTTGTGTAATGACAGGAAAAGAGATTTCAGTAAAAGAGATCTTAAAAACAAAAATAAAACCTATAAAAAGGATCATCTTACATGCTTTTAAGCAGATTTTTTAAAAAAATATTTATAATACTGCAATAATTTAATGGGAGAAAAGAGTAACATATTTTGAAGTTCAACAAAGAATGTTACCATGAATTTATTAACAGACTACACGAATATACTTCAACTTATTTTTTAAATTATGTTCTATTTACTTAGGAAAAAACTGTGTTGTATTTCTTATTCTATAAAATCCCAAATTATTTGTATTTAATTTTTTAAAATATTGTCTTCATAAGCAAAGAAGAATGATAATCCTTTAAAGGCCTGTGTATGGTTTTAGGATACAATCTATGAATTATGGCTATTTGGTGCCACCTAGTGGTAGAGGGCTTTTAAAATCAGTTTAAGTTTAAATTTAGAAAATTTGTAATGAAAAATAATTCACAGATGGCTAGACTGTCTCCTAAGAGAGAGAAAAGTTAAGACAAAGTATATTTGGCATTCATAGACATTAACTGAGATGGTCTCTTACCCTCAACACTGGAGAAACATTTGATTTGACTGATTCAGAATGCTTTCTGACTAAAAAGAGATTTGGGGTTGACAGGTTTTTACGTTATTTTTATTGCTTTATTCTTTGTTGCTCGGTTGATTGGTTGGTTTCTAAGGTTAAGGATAGATCTAGGATTGATATAAACTTAGAGATGGTGTACCATCTCAGATTTAATTATTATTAATTAAACATTATCAATATAGGAAATGACATAATCATACCATTCTGTGGACAAAGTGAAAATAACACATGCCTATAGCATACAGAACGTATAAAAGTGCCAGATTGTTTTTCACAATTCGGGAATAATAGGCATTCCCATTATTTTAGTGGTCACATAGACATACCTCCTGCCCAAGTACCTTCTTCTTTAGAGAAGCTGATCTACTCACAGCATCCAGAAGGAGAGGATGCACAAGTGCCCATCCCTGGGGTACAGTTGATTGGCCTGAGTGGATACTGGGAAAAAACTGAAATAACTGAATTCTTTCTTCCGACCTTTGGGATGGGGACACTGAGAGGTTACATCAAATGAATGAAAGTAAGCGTTTAATGTGAAAATTCCTGATAAACCAAGGATGAGGCTACTACAATGGAATGTCAAAGTCATTTTCAAGTTACAGAATCCACAAAGAAACAGAATAGGCCAGTCTTCAGAGAAATTAAGAGTAGTCAAGCCATATGGAGGGAAAAACAAAGATGAGGAAGGACTCTGTAATTTATGAGAGAAAGGAGCAGTCTTACTGTTGGCTTTCAGCTCCATTCCTCCTGTGCTCAAGCTTTTAGCTTGTGTCTTGTCCTTGTTGTCCCTGGCGACACCTTCACATAACTTCCTTCTTACTTGATCTAGGAATTTTTGATCCTTTCAACCAAATGATCCCACATTACGGAGTGGGATATTCCAATTCTGAAATACTTCAAATTTGGTGAAATGTATTTCACCAGATGGGAATGATGTCTTTCCCAAAATGTCTGCGAATATTGGCTGTCACCAGGAAATTATAGAATATTTGACTGAAATTTTAATTTTATACTGAATTTCCAGATCTTTAATTGTGGCTTTGATAATATTTTAAGACATGTGTTTTTTCTCCTGTATTTCCCTTTCCTTTCCTCCTGTTTAGCAAATACCTAACTTGTTGCCTCATAGGAGAGGTATTTGGGTATAGGGTGTGTGTGCAAACATTGACGTTCCTGGCTTAGGTTTCCAGAAGCTCTAGGCTGGGGCTGTGTTTGTTATGGGGGTTTGGATTTAGGATTGTTATATGGCATAAGCCCATGTCTTGGAGAAACAGAAGTGAGAGAGAATTTCTCTAGTCTCTAAATACAAAAGATATACAGTCTTGATGAATCTAAAGTAATTTCCTAACTATTTTGATTTTTCAGAGAGAACTACTAATAAAAATCTAAAAGATATGTCCTGCTGTGATAATTTCTTTATTGCCTAGGGCTGTTTTACTGAGGGGTGGAGGTGAGTGGGTGGTGAAGGGATTTCCTGCTTCGATTTGCTGGGGATGGAGCAGAACCTAACGACTGACTGATACTGGGAAGTGGAAAAGAAAGAGGTTTGTAGGACTAGAAAACAGAGGGGCAGTTAAGCCCTATTTCTTGAAAACACTGCTGAGGGAGGGGATGGGGTATGGTGACAAGACCCCAGTAAGGAAATGGCTGTATATTTGGTCTAGGCAGAAGGAACCATAAAAGCCACAAAAATCTTTCCTGTCTCCATAATACCTCAAAAGGAGCAGCAAAGAGCTCTGGGATGTGCAGGGCCATGTGGCAGAGAGACCTGTAGTGATGACCAAGACCAGTTGGTCCCTTTTCCCCCATCCTTGACCCTGTGTAAGATCCTAGAAGTGGATCCAGATCCTAGAAGTGGATTCTGGAATCCTAGGAGGATTCCAGAGAGGGCTGAGGTTAAGTCTTCAAGATCCAAGCAGAACAGGGGCTAGAAGCTAAAATGAAGTTGTTCCATAAACAATAGTCCTTGTACTCCTCATGCATGAGTTGAGATTCCACTACGTAACGCTAGAATATAAAGTGTTCCGCTGCTCTTTCATATCGACCAGTATTTACATTAGTTTTACAAACACGTTAAGAAAGGTTTTATTTTCTACTTTAGTGGTATCTCCAAAAATTGTCTGCTTCAGTATCACTCAAGTGCTTATGAAAACAAATACAGACTCCCAGGCTGCACCCCGGATGCCCTCACCCCCTCCCCGGCCAGGGTCAGGGCTTAAGGGAAACTTTTTGAAAAAGTGCCCCAGATCCTTCTGATTTGTAACCAACTTGGGAACCAACACTCCAGCTGATTAAATTGTTAAAAATCACTCCATGGTTACATCAGTCTTTATTACTCAAACCTCTTTTGGTTAACTACAGTTAATTTGGAGGACTTTTATACTGGAGAAAAATTTGTTATCTTCACTAAATTTACTTTAAAATCACTGTGTAAATGATGTATGCATAATTTAAATGTTAAAGGTAACTGTTATATGGTTATATGGACTTCTCTGACATAAATCACTTTCTGGACAAGAGAAACACTACTTGAAATACCTAAATAGAGCAGATGTGGATTTCTCCTTAGTTGTGAGCTCCTCCTTTTAACCTAACATTGACCATGTCCCAACCTTGAGATCTGAAGGGCAGGAAAGATGGAGTGTTACCAGTGGCCCCAGCCCTTCCCACTACTTACCTTTCAGTGCTATGGGTACGAATTGAACCACAAAAATGATTTTAGGAGTACTATTGGATCAAGCGTATCTTTGGCACTAAAATGTCACCATACATGCCTGAATTTTTCACCATAAATTGCTAATTTAAGGTAAATTTTTTTTCCCCAGAAGAGTACAAGTTAGGAAGAGAAAAAAGGTGGAGAGAACAGATAACCTAACACCCCCAAGCCCTCACAATTAGCACGGTGATAGAGATTCATTTTTGAACAGAACTATTCAAGTCATGGAGTATAAAGTAAAAACTAGAGCATAAGAATATCTCTCAGACCAAAGTAAAGGGGTAAGTGGGTCCTAATATAAGCCACTGCCCTGGCAGAGTGGGAGGGTAGTACTGTCAGCGTTTGCACAGCCCAGGCACAGCACTAGGCTAACAGGATAGGACAGAGATGACAAACAGGGCAGAACTAAGTCTTTCAAAGCTTTGCTTCCAACCACAGGGCCTGAGTCTTCTCATGCTTGTATTTAGAATATATACAAGGTGCCCAATGGAAATCTACTGAATTAAATTGGATGTAGGAACTCCCAGGAGAGCTCACCTCCCTGTACCTGAGGTAAACAGAAAGTACCAGTAGTTCTGGGACTCTGCCCCTGGCCTCCAATACTCATCCAACAGCCTTTGCTTACTTTTATGTGGCAGTGTAGTTCATGTTCACATCCTTTCACTGAGAATCTAGTCATCATCTAAGCACTTGAGATACAAAAATGAAAAATCCAGTTAAAGCAAGCACAACTAAAAATGTCCAATATAACTTCATACATACCATGCCAGAGGGATACACAAAGTACGTTGGGTGCATAATGAAAAGACACTAAGCCAATTTGAGATTTTGGGGAAATTCCCCAGAGAAGATGTCAAAAAGAGTTAATTTTGGAATTGATCTGGTAAAGAATGGGAGAAGGGCATTCTAGGAGATGGACCTCTATGACTCCGGGGGTAGAAATACAACACTATATGGTGTATGTAAGGAACACTCAATCTAACACAGATGACAAGTGTTGAGGGCTCAAGGAACTGGTGATAAGAGTAGAGAAGATGGATTTGAGAAAAATTTAAAAGGTAGAATTGATAGGCTTTAGCCTATCACTGGATATTGGGGGGAGGGGAACTCAAGGTGTCTCATGATTCTGCCTTTACTGATCGGGTAGAAGGTGGTCTTATAGAGACAGGAAATATGTTACGACAAGAGGGAGATTTAAGGCAAAGATAATAAGGCATATTAGATGAATCGCACTTGAGGTTCCTGTAGGACATTTGTTAGACTACAAAAAAACAAGCAATTGAATATGTAGGTCTGAAGTTCCAAACAGATGTCAGGGCTTCAGACACACATTTGGAGAATTTAAACATACAGATTTTAAAGGTATTTAAAAACATGAGAAAGAATGAGTTCATTCAAAGAGGTTTAGAAAGAGAAGAGCAGGGCAAAGTGGAAACATCTCCGCTTATGGGAGAGTGGCTGCAGGGTGAAAGGTCACAGACTGCTTGCAAGTGTAACTCTTGATTCATTTGGTCACTGTTGCCTTGGTTGACTCCATCTTGGTCTGTACTTGGTAATTGTCTGCCTGCTTCTCCTGAACTCACTGGCCTCCCAGACCTTGGGTATAACCCAGGCATCCTCTTGTTGCTCCTGTTCATTAGAGATGTTCTGACATCTCTAATGAACAAAGAAGCTGACAGAATCTCAGCTTCTTTGGCTCCATACTACTTGTAAAGTCTTTATTTATCAAACCACTGGCTTCAATCTGTTGACTTCCTATACTTGTACAGTCTTCCAGGTGCCGAGGCCTCCCTGACAAACACAGGGAAATACACACACTAGAATGCAGTGGTCTGTAAATTTTTTTTTCTTTTTAATCAGTGGGATCAATGTTTCAAATGAGCTCTAATAGATGAGAGATAAATCAGGGGTGTTCTAATTAAAGCTGAGTGTATGTCCCAGAACAAGGCTCACTCAGATCCCCTTTTATTTCTATAGTAGCCCCTTAGGCATCTCCTTAGGACCCTACGGTTTTATAGGACACAGAAAATCACTGTTATAGGTAAACAGTATGCACTTTATGAAACAAATTTATGACAAACTGCTTAGGCTTTCTCAGTCTTATGTTCCTCAGCTATAAAATATAATTACTTCATGGGCTTGTTAGCATCAGATGAGATAATGTGTCAGTGCAAAGCTCAAAGGGCATGGGAGCCTCAATAAATGTTAATTTTCTTGCTTTCACCATATCTTGGCCCTGGTGGACAATTTATGGAATCAAAATAAAATGATAGAGTCTCACAGTGGGAAGGGGTTGAAAGCTATCTAGTCCAGCCACCCTGGGGAGTTCCTTTCAAAATGTCCACATCAGATGGTCATTTAGTAACTGTCTGAAGATTGCTCAGAGACTGAAAACTTTATTTTTTTTAGTGATGGATTCTCCTTCACTGATGTACACCTAAGACTGAGTCAAATATGTGACCCATTCTTTTAAATGTTGTTCTTTAGAACTGCACATATAATGGTAGTCATTCAAGTTTTAAAGCCAGATTATCAAGTATTATGTAAATTGTGATGCTGTTTTGGTTAAAAGGTATATAAACATACTCACATATGTATATATTATGTGTGTAGACATCTGCTAGATTTATATAAAATTTTAATAGCTGTTAACTGTGCATTGGTATTATAGAAACATTTCTTCCTAATAAAAATTCTATACTAAATCATTTTTCTCTCTCATTAGCACACATTTTCAAATATAATATAGTCTTTTTTTTTTAATTTTTATTTATTTATTTATTTATTTATTTATTTATTTATTTATGGCTGTGTTGGGTCTTCGTTTCTGTGCGAGGGCTTTCTTTAGTTGTGGCAAGTGGGGGCCACTCTTCATCGCAGTGTGCGGGCCTCTCACTATCGCGGCCTGTCTTGTTGCGGAGCACAGGCTCCAGACGCGCAGGCTCAGTAATCGTGGCTCACGGGCCCAGCTGCTCCGCAGCACGTGGGATCTTACCAGACCAGGGCTCAAACCCGTGTCCCCTGCATTGGCAGGCAGATTCTCAACCACTGCGCCACCAGGGAAGCCCTAGTCTTTTATCTATTTATTTATTTGGTCTTTTTTTTTTTTTTTTGGTTGCATTGGGTCTTCGTTGCTGCGCGCAGGCTTTCTCTAGTTGTGGTGACGGGGGCTACTCTTCATTGCGGTGCACGGGCTTCTCATTGTGGTGGCTTCTCTTGTTGCGGAGCATGGGCTCTAGGCACGCAGGCTTCAGTAGTTGTGGCACGTGAGCTCAGTAGTTGTGGCTCGCGGGCTCTAGAGCGCAGGCTCAGTAGTTGTGGTGCACGAGCTTAGTTGCTCTATGGCATCATTTATTTGGTCTTGATCTTCATAACAATTTTTAATGAAAGACGGGGAGATGTTATTTTTGTTCTGCATACACACACATACCTGGAACCCAGAAGAATGAAATGATTTTCTGAGAGTGGTTTTCTGAGGTTTGTTGAGAATGGTGGAACAAAATTTAAGCTCAGATTTTCTAACTATTATTCTTCCCACCACACCTTTTGTTTTGGCTTGGTCTTTTTTTAATCTAAATTTCTCAGTTTCCTCAGCTCTGTCACTTCTGACATAACTCTCAGACTTCCTATAATTCAAGTCATTCTTCCCTGAATGCATTCCCGCCTGTTAATTTTCTAATTAAGATGTGTATTTGGAAGTGTGTGTAATATTCAAGGGTAATCTGAAAAAACACGTAATAGACTGGATTACCTTCCTTGCTTAGCACATCACACATGGATTAAATTAAGATACAATACTTTCAATAAATATGCATGCCTTTCAGCAAATTTTAACATAACATTTTATATTTCCATTATGAATGTCATATATATTCACTGTACGATGTTTGCTAAGTACAGAAAAAGCAAGAAATCACTCATATATCACCCATAGTTCGTCTACCCCAAAATAACTTCTCTAAATATTCTGTGCCTTTTCCCACCAGAAAGGAAGAGCTTTGTAGGCGGAACTTTGATTTATTTTGTTCAGTGTTTACTCTGTGCCTAGAGTAATGCCTGGCATATATTATTAGGCATTCAATTAAAATTTGTTGAAGTAATGAATAAAATATTGAAGTGTATACATTATTTTAGAGTACATATTAGGATCCACTAAGTTTTGTATCCTAACGTTTTTCAGTTCATATTGTTATTAATAGTATTAGTATTTTTATGTCATCATAAATTCCAACGCTCACCATAATGACTGCATAATACTCTATTGAGTGAATATTCTGTCCTTATTTTGGACACTTAGAGTGTTTTTAATATTTTGCTGCAATGACAACATTATCACAAACATCTCTTTGTGCATATTTTTATAATTTTTGAGAAATCTTTTGCAGGTATTTCCAAAGTGAAATTATTCGTCCAAAGGTGTGAGAAGTTCAAAACAAACATTCTTCTTCCCTCCCCACAGTTATACAAAATCTGAGTACATATTGAATTTATGGTCATCTACTGCCATTGGGCTCCCAGCTCTTTTCCACTTCACAATCTACATAGACACCAACCGACAAGTTTTAGGAGTACTGTTGACGCAGGTATGAATTCACGTTACTGTAACATCCTTGTCTATATCTCCTCTCACTTCTCCATACCAACCACTTCTTCCCTTCTGGTCAGAATAAAGTAGCAGTTCCACCTTTTGCATCTACTACCTTCTGAGAGATGAAATTGTCAGCAAGACAAGTCAAGAATTTGTCTGATGCTCAGCTTTTTAGTCTAATGAGATTTCTAGCAGATGTCTTTATAGTGGAAGTGCCCCATTACTGTTATATCTTTTCTCTGTGACAGATTTTTAATCTGTGTTAAGAAAGCGATGCCCATATCTTTTGTCGGGCTGGGCAGACTATTGTAGGCTCTTCTAGTGTATTCCTTTAGTTTCTCTTTCTCCATAAGGCTTTCATCTTTACCAGTCCATAGACTTCCATCTAGAAGCTATCTTTGTAAAAATCAAAACATAAAAATGTTTCATAAAAAAAAACCATAATGCATATTTAGGCTTCAATTTTAGAGGTCACACTCGTCAATTGTAAAAAGCCTAGGAAATGCTGAAAAGTACAAAGAAGAAATCCCCAAATAACTCGTAATCCCACAACTTTAAAGATAGTATTTATTAACATTTTGCCATATTTTTTCTAAATTTTTCTTTTCTGTGTAGGAGTGTATAAGCGTGTGTGTGTTAGATGTAACTGGAGTAAGAGTATGTGCAACTCTTGAGGTTATATTTGATATCATATTATAAGCGTTTTCTTATGGCTTTAAAAACTTTTGGAAAAAAAGGTTACTTTAATAATTACATAAATTTTTCATGGAAACCATCTATAGCTAATTTAATCATGTTCCTGTACTTCTCATTTGTTTCAATCTATCCCTAATATAGATAATTCTTCCACAAACATCTTAGTAAGTAAATCTTTACATACTCCTGCGATGATTTCTCCCAGTTGGATTCCTAGATGTGGATTTGCCCGAGAACATGCTGCACTGCTTTAGGCTGTATCTATGTGCTCCTGTATTCATGCACCCTTACCAACACTGAGCTTCCGTAGTCTTGCCTAATTTTATAGGTGAAATTGAAGTCTTATAGTTTCAATACTCATTAGATTATTAGTGAGGATAAACTTTCTCATCATATAGGCCATTTTTCTTTTTTTTTAATTTGAGCTTTGTTATCTTTACTGTGCTTCTCCTTCCCATGTAGGAACTTGCTATATCTGTTATTCGTATTTTTCAATAACTTGACAGTTTTTAACTTAATTTTTATTTTATCATATGAACTCATGCATAATTTTAAAAGTCACATTGTATTATAAGGTTTCTCACCAACAACAGCAGTCCTCGGCTCACTCCTACCTACCACCAATCCTATTTTTTCAGAGGCATCCACTGTCATCTCTCTTAGCTGTGTTAAATGCTACTTTCTTCCACATTTCTGAATAATGTGCTAAGACATCTATTTAAAATATTTTAAATTCAGATTGACTTACTGTTATGAAATTAGCTATCTTATGCACTCCCCACCCCCACTGATATGTAATTCCTCTCCACTCCACCTCTCAAGTATAATTATAACATGATTTTTGGCTAGAATCAGTAGTTGATATTTTCACTAGTATGGCTATGTAACTGTTATTCATAGTTAATTATATTCTTGTACATGTTATATTGTCCCCTTTTGTTGTTTTGTTTAGTTTTACATCATTAATCACTAACTTATCCTCAAACCATTTGGAGCTATAAAACTTGTCTATGCGATCAAACATACCAGATAGATTTTTTCTTCCTTCCCTTGGTGGCATCCCTCGTGGGACCCTCTAGCCTCCTGCCGCAGTCTAAACCATTCACTTGCTAGTCTTGCTTCACATCTGTCACCCAGAGCTGCCTTTGCCCCTCTCTTGCCTAGAATTCCATGGTTTTTTTTCTTCTTGAATTACTCCCTTCATCAGTTTCCTAGAAGAGGGTGTACAGTATAGGAAGTTTTTGTGATCCTGCATATTGTTTAACTGACCCTGATACTTGATAAATGGTTTGGCTTTTTACATAATGCTCTATTGGAGATAACATCCTCTCAGAATTTTTTAAATGGCTCCATTGTGATCCAGTTCCAGGGTTGCTATTGAGAAATCTGACATATTTCTCTTCCTACCCTCTGTATTTGTCCTGTATTTTCTCTCTCCATGCAAGGTCTAAAATCTTTATTTTACTTCTAGTGTTCAGACAGTTCATCCTTTTTTGTTATGGCAAGTCAGCTGCCCGCTCAGCTGCTTCTGGCACTCTGCACCTTTAATGTCCCCAGAAAGTAAACCTCCTGTATTCTGGGTGGGGAAGGAGCAGTCATCTAGCTTGAGAAACAAGCATGGGGGCGGGGTGTATGGAGGAGAAGGATGGTTTCCTTTAATTTTATTCATTCATTTGTTGATTCATTCTTTTTCTGTTTGTTCAGTCCTTCTTTATGCATTCAACAAACACTTATTAAATAATAAAAATGTGTGAAGCATGGGGCCTGGCAACGGTGATACAGGGGAACATGCTTTCTCCTCTCAAAGAGTTTATAGCCTTGGTCCTTTTACCTCTAATTAGCATCCTGATTGTGATGTTTTTCTGTTCTTTCAGTTGAATATTACATCTTAATATATACCTATGTTTTAACAGTAGTTTTGACTTTCCTCCAACCAATTAGTGTATCTTTTTGTCCCCCATAATGTTATTCAACAAACATTTTTGGTAGCCCACTCTGGGCACACTCAGTGCTTGGGGCCAGGGATACACAGGTGGGTAAGGATGGAGTCTCTGCCTGTACATTACTCTTCTGCTCTCTCTCTGTTTGCCTCTCTTGTGGCCCAGAGACCGAGAGAACACTATGAGAGATTTCCTTTCCTCAGGGCTCCTGAAAGGAAGTAGAGAACACATCTTTTCTCTTAGATTCATAATCTTAGGTGGAATTTTATTATCTCACTCCAATCCCAGTACTCCACCTGAGGGAGTCTCTCTCTTCCTTCTCTGATGTGTACGAAGTTTGGTGGTTGCACTCAGAAGGTGGAAGGCAGGATTGATGCTACTGGAAAGAAATCTCCTTAGACAGTTTTATTAAACTTAAAAAGACAAAAATTTGATAACTTAGCTCTCTGTTACCCCTTGACATAATGGAGGTTGGGTTCAACCATGAGAATGGGCAATGTCCCAGGGCAAAATAGAAGTGTGGAAAGGAACATTCAATTAATAACATTCCACGTTTTTCTTCTCATAATCACTCTCTCCATTTCTTTGGTAGTAGGATTGACAAATGTCTTGTCAGTTACTTTACCAGCTCTGACCTTTGCGATTAAACAACATGACAAAATTTTCCCTGACTCTTGCATTTTCAAGCTCTGCTACATGCACATAAGTTTTGGGGATTCTTGAATTCTTCTACTTGTCTACTAAAATTTAGAAAGCTTTCTCAAAGAATTTTCTTAATGTCTTTCAAAGGAATATTTGAGATAGGATGATCTCATACCACGTTTAAAATTATTTACTATATCTGCCAACATCTGTATTTCTTGTAGTTTGTTTCTTCTTTATAGGACTAACAGTTCAGAAAATTTATAATTTCATCCTTGTGTGTAAATAAATTATAATTTGAAAGTAAATAATTAACATGATTTAATATATGTTAGGCATGTAGAATAATGCCTGACACATGGTAAGCACTATACAAGTGTTTGCTCTTATTCTTATATTCATTTGTTCATTCTGTGTCTTTTATATGCCAGGAATTATACTAAATGTTGGGGATACAGAGTTGTATAAGATTCTATCTTTCCTACCTCCAAGGAGTTCAGTTTAAAATAAATGTAGAACATGGCAATTAAGCTTTTGCAACAAGAGATTTAAGTAAAATACTCCATACTTTATAATTGATGATAGATACATTATTTACAATGTAAGATGTGACTAAGCATTGTAAATTAAGCAAAATTTATCTCTAATATTTCTCACATCATCTTTCTGCTTGCTGCTTTCCTTTCACATCCTTCTTCTCTACTCTCAACACTGTTTTTGAGTCCAAATTTGCAACACATGGAAACTGTCTTCAGCCTAGCCCTTCGGGATTTGAACCTTTTCAGAAAGATTCTCTTTTTCCTGTAGATCTTACGTCTCATTTTCTAATTGCCTGGACAAATCACTAGCTAAATAGAAAAAAATATTGTGAATTTTAAAAGGCTGGGGTCCACTGCTAACTCCCCCACGTATCGGACCTGGCGGTATACAAGGAGAAGGAGAAGAGGGGTCAAAGAGCAGCCGTCTGAGAACAGACGATATCAGAGAGCGGAAATCAGAAGCCCAAATGGTGAACTTGAGAGAGGAAAAACTGAGGCACATCAAATTCACAGGCTGGAACAAGGTGGCAAATGGAACACTGTTACAGAGGAGAGCCCACAAGCAGGAGCTCAATACCCTAACCAATTCAAACTAAGATGAATACGGGATGAAGTAGGAGAGAGAGTAGGATGAGTGCAAGGACTGAATATACGCCTGCACGAGCCTGAAGTGAAATGCTCCCCATACTCTTCCTCTTTCCCCTTAAGATGTGACGATACTTCGCTTACCAAGTGGCTATACTTCCTGAATCTGAATACGCAAAAGGACAAGAAGAAGCCTATACTTCAGTCCTTTGCTTAGCAGTGGATGTGATAGTGTGCAAGAGGACCCTGATTCTGGGAAGGGCAAAAGTTTGTTAATAGGGCAGCTAGAATTGGCTTATTTCCTAATGCGTTAGGAGTTATCTACCTGGAACTTCCAATCCATGATTATTCTTTCTGTGATCTTGTCTCATGATTTGACTAATGCTTCTCTCAACTTTGCCTGTTTTTAGAAAATGCTCATGTTCAGTCTGTTTCTAACTCTATATGCTTTCATTAGAACTTCTCATGACTTACATACCTCCATAAACTGATGATACCTGTATACATATTTCCATCATTGAACCAATTTTTAAGTTTCAGAGTCCTACATTGATTTGACTGCCTGACATATCTACTTAAATATTCCCCAGGCACCTCAAATATAATATGTGTAAAAGTGAATATATTTAATCCCTTTCAGACCTTCCACTTTCAGCCACATCTCAGTCAACTAACCAACCAAATATCAAAAGTCGGAAGAGACTGGCGCCCATGGGAGGGAGCTGTAAAAGAGGAAAGGTGCCCTCACCCTGGGAACTCCCTTCGCCAGCTGAGAGGTCCGCCAGGACAGATAGAGGAGCTGGAGGGGCCTAATCTCTGTCCATGAGGAGTGCACCTGTGCTGGCCTGCTAGCCATCAGGGCGGAGAGCGGACAGCAGCGCTGACCGCTGCCATGTCGCAGTACTTCCCAGGCTGGGAAGGGCTGCTTCTGCACACAGCAGCAGGGCGCTACAACTCAGGCTCCAGCGGGTGGACCCCGGAGAGAACTCAGTCTAGCTGCACAGAGACAGCTGGAAGGATCACACGCCAGGCCGCCACTGTTAGCATGTGCAGGGTGGGGCGTGGGCCCATCACAAGAGCCCCATCGGCAGCCAGGTTATGGCAGGGCCAGGGCTGACATTAGAGCCCATTATCAGCACTCCCACAGCAGGCACAGGCCGGAGGGCAGTTCCAGCAGCTGCAGACTTTGTTGGCGTGCACACGGGGTGGCATCACAGAATCACACGGCCTGGGCAGGCAGCCCCTGAGGAGAAGTACTCAGTGGTTCCTTTCCTGGCAGGAGTGCTCCATTCCACCTACCTCACACCGCAGCTTGGAGCCAGATTTGGGGCAGACAGGCCCTGGGAGCGCCCTCCCATGTAGGCAGCCCAGGTCTCAGGTGGCAGCACAACCACTTCGATTCTAAAAGCCACAAAGCCCTGGCCCCCAGTGTCATCCTAGTACTAGGTCTGGGACAAACACAACGGAGAAAGGGTCACAACCTTGGGCTGCTTCTTGGCAGAACCTCGGACGCCTGCACGGGTGGCGCATAGGTTTGCTGTGACCACACAGCCCTCACTCGCTTCAGTGCTCATCTCCTTGATGCACTCCAGAGCACACATTGAAGGGCGACAGAGCCTTGTCAAACCCAACCCTCAAGGCTTCCACTCCAACAACTGGGGAGCAGACCCTGCCCCTGACAGAACTGTGACAGCACAGAGCAAAGAGGAGGCCCCACCCAACATCCAGCGTAGGCTCTGGTCACACCACCAATCACAACCCCATCAAGGGGATAATGGCCAGCACACTCTGAGGAAAGACATGGCAGGCATCCACACCAAAGCAGCCCTCACAGCAAAAATACTGGACTCACACAGTCTCCCCAGGGATGCTCCCACATAAAAACAGTGCTTCGAGACCACAGTAGATAGTCATAGGAAAAGAGAAATTTAGGGAAAATGAAAAAGCAGAGGAACCACTCCAAATTAAGAGAAGAGAAATCCCCTGAAAGAACAACCAATGAAATAGACATCTCCAGTATACTACACCCCGAGCTCAAAAAGGAGGTAATAAAAATGCTAAAGGAATTAAGAAAGATTATGGATAGAAATGCAGGTCACTGTAACAAGGAACTAGAAACTATAAAGAGGAACCAATCAAAATTAGACAACTCAATTGCTGAGATAAACACTGATGTAAAAGCAATGAATAGCAGACTAACTAAAGCAGAAGAATGAATAAGTGATATGGAAGACAGAATAATGGAAATCACCCAATCAGAACAGCAGACAGAAAGACAAAAAACATTAAAGTGACATAGCAAAAAGAAAATTACAGGGCAATATCTTTGATGAATATAGATGCAAAATTCTCAAGAAAATATTAGCAAACTGAATCTAACAACACATAAAAAGGATTATAATATATGTAAAATGAAATATATTTGGGTTTTCCGTAACATCATATGGAAAAACGAGAACGAACTCTTTGACCAACGCAATATTACTCAGCCATAAAAAATAATAAAATATTACCACTTTCAGCAACATGGATGGACCTAGAGAATATCATACTGAGCAAAATAGGTCAGACAGAGAAAGACAAACATTATATATCACTTATATGTCGATTCTAAAACAGAGTACAAATGAATATATATACAAAACAGAAACAGACTCACAGGCATAGAAAACTAACTTATGGTTACCAAAGGGGAAAGCAGTGGGGGAGGGATAAATTAGGAGTATGAGATTAACAGATACACACTACTATAGATAAAATAGATAAACAACAAGGATTTACTGTATGACACAGGAACAATATTCAATATCTTTTAATAATCTACAATGGAAAATAATCTGAATATATATATATATATATAACTGAATCGCTTTTCTGTACACCTGAAACTAACACAATATTGTATATATATATATAAATATATATAATCTACAATGGAAAATAATCTGAATATATATATATATATATAACTGAATCGCTTTTCTGTACACCTGAAACTAACACAATATTGTAATCAACTATACATCAATAAAAAAATAAATAAATAAAATTGCATGTGTCCCTTTCATTAAGCTAAGAAATTAACACAACAAATATACTTGTAAGTTCTCTGTGGAATCTTCTATGATCATACACCCTTACTCACTGTGCCATCCATTCTCCTCTCTCTCCTTGTTACCAATATACTGAATTTCATGTTTATTTCTGTGCCTATATTTATTTCACTAGATTGTATGAGTCACCAAATCAAAATATAATAGTATTTAGCTTTATTGATAACTGATATCATATGATATATATATTTTTTTTTTGCAACTTGCTTTTCTCCCTTAACATCTTGCTTGTTAGATTTACTCCTGTTGATACTTATAGCTCTAGTTTACTTCACTTCTGTGCAATAGTTAAATATACTACACTTTATTCATCTGTCCTCCCTTGATAGGCTTTTTACTAACTTTTTACTTTTACAAATAATACTATTAGAAACATTCTCATATACGTTTCCTTGCGTTCTTTTGTAAGAGTTTCTCTAGAGTGCATGCCTAGGAATGGAATTTCTAGGTTCTGGGGTTTATTATGTATCTTCAACTCTATCAGGTACTGTCAAATTTCCCTCCAAAATTCATATACCTATTTACATTCTGACAGCATAGAAGAGTTCCCAACTGCTCCACAACCTTTCTGGTTCTTATTATTGTCACACTGTTTGCCAATCTGATGGGTATGAAATGGTGTCTCGTTGAGGTTTAACTTTGCATTTTCTTCAGACTGAGCTTCTTTTCATGTATCTATTGACTATTTGAGTTTCTGCTTATGTCTATTTTCTTATTTTTATACTATAACACATACTACTTTCTTAAAAATAACAGTAAAGGAAAAAATGGAAATGTAATACTGTTCACTTTCTCCACCACCCTCAAACTCTCTCCCCATCACCCCCAAATCCATGGCCTTATCAAAACAGACCTGTCCTGTCTTCTGCCTGACTTTCATTTGGGCCTCTGTGCATGCATTTCCCTCTGCTTGACTGAGCCTCCACAAACTCTCTTGAAGTATCCTTTCCTGGTGCTCCTGCAGTACTGCTCTATTAATATATGAGGCACATTATATTTGAAAGACTTATTTTTATGTTTATTCCATTCCTGCCTTTCCCACCTCCCTGCAACTGGACCTTAACCTCCTGAAGACCAGGGGTCAAATATAACTAGTTTTTGCTTTCCCAGAGCTCATCATATTGCCAGATATGAGTTGAGTTTAACCTTATGGAGAGTTTACTAATATCTGGGAAAAAAGTGTGCCAGCCCCGCAGCTGCTCCTCGGTGGCCCAACAAGAAATCTGTGAGTAGATGCTATCTAGTTATGCTACTAAAAGGGTGATGCTGAGCAGGCAAGCTATTCACAGAACTAAGACTGTTCTAGAGTAGCGGTTCTCAGCCTTGGCTTCTCATTAAAATCACCTGGGGAGCTTTAAAAACTACTAATATCTGGTTTCTGCCTCCAGAGATTCACATTTAACTGGTCAAGGATACACACTTAGAACTGGGATAGTTAAGAGTGCCAGGTGATTCTAATGTGACCAGTTTTTAAAAATGCTATTGTTGGGGCTTCCCTGGTGGTGCAGTGGTTGAGAATCTGCCTGCCAATGCAGGGGACGCGGGTTCGAGCCCTGGTCTGGGACGATCCCTACATGCCTCGGAGCAACTAGGCCCGTGAGCCACAATTACTGAGCCTGCGCGTCTGGAGCTTGTGCTCCGAAACAAGAGAGACCGCGATGAAGAGAGGCCCCCACTTGCCGCAATTAGAGAAAGCCCTCGCACAGAAACGAAGACCCAACACGGCCATAAATAAATAAATAAATAAATAAAAATTTATAAATAACAAGCTCAGAGAGGAAACTATAATATGATTGATTTAAAAAAATAATAATAATTAGGTCTGTCTGTTATGGTAAACTGCGTGGGAAGCACTGTCAAATAAGAAGAGAATCTTAACTTTAAAAAAAAAAAGTTATTGTTCTAAGGATGCACTATTAGAATTGGCTACAGGAGGAGCTATTTGTAGCTTTAATACCAAGAAATGGCCTCCGTGACAGACGAGGGAAACATCTCAGATTGCTTGCAGGTGTGAACTGCTGCCCTTCTCATAATAACCACCATTAGAGAGCCATTGCTATCATAGGAAGGGGCTGCCACTAGGTGATTAGAAGATGCTATTCACATAGTATCACCTCTAGTTGCTGCTATAAATATAAGGCTGGGGAGACCTCAATGCACCGAGGTTTCTTTTCCTCCTTTCTATTCTAATGAATAACACATAGCAATGAGGGAAGACCAGAAATCATATGCCTTCTCTGGTGGCAATTTATCCTGAATAACCGTATCTAAAGGGTTATTTGAAACAGCAGAAAAGACTCTGAATCATAAGTCAACCTTCAGCTTTTCAAAGAAAGTGGATGACTTTGAAAAAAGTGAAGTACATAGAGTGTAGATTAAATTTAATGTTTAACACAATTCTTCGGTATAGTTATGATAAAATTCTCAAAGAAAAGCTTTGTTATAGGATCCACAATAAAGTTAAACATGAACTATCCTATTCTCTAAAGTCTACATCATGTTTTATTTCCTCATTGACTTTTCCCGTTTCTTTACCTAACAGATGGAGCAGGAAAGAGGTGTGTTACAGGATGAGTAAAGTGGCAGTCATATTAAGTTCTGGTTATATATTGCTGCATAGCAAACTACTCCAAACATTTAACGGCTAAAAACAGCAGCTTATTATTATCTTTCACGGTTCAGTGTTGACTGAGTTTACCTGGGCGGTTCTCACTTGGTGTCTCCTGGGTTTCAGTCAGTTGGAAGCTGAGGCTGGAGTCTCTGACGGCTGGACTGGGCTGGCTGTTTAGACTCACGCACAGGCCGGAGGGGCTGCCGCGGACAGTGCGTGCGCGGAACGTGCGTGCGCAGAACTCAGCGACGCGCGCTGTTGACAGAAATGCCCACGGCCACGCGGCCCCTCCACGTGACTTGGTTTTCTCACAGCATGGCGGCTGAGTTCTGAGGGAGTTCCTTGGAGCGAGCGTTCTAAGAGGCCGGGGATGGAAGCTGCCGGTACCTTTTAGACCTAGGCCCAGAGTTCCCAGAATGCCACTTTTGCCTCAGTATACTGATCAAAGCAGTCACAGTGTCCACGCAGTTTAAAGGGTGTAGAAAATAGTCTTCATCCCTTGATGGGGGGGTGTCAAGGTCACATTGGAAGCAAGCAAGGGACCATCTTAGGAAGCAAAATCTATCACACAACAGCTCTGTTTTAAAATTTTATTGCTGTTAATAATTTGACCAGAGAAATGTCTCAGAGTTACTAAAGAGTTCACTATAAATGGTGAAAGCCTGTACGTCGTTAAGACTATGTAAATTGTGACGTGATTAGCTGCGTTCATGTTGTTATGAAATCAGAAACAGTAACCTCAGAGTTACATCTTGAGATTAGTTCTGATAAGTGAACCTCAAATATGTTTTGTTTATTTAATGAAATAATTTAGAAATTATTTTGCCTTTTCAATAACATCATTAACAAAAGTTATGCTTATTATTAGCCTTTAAATGTTCAGTATGATATTTAGCACATTATGATGACTGCATTACCTTTTTTGCGGGAAGGGGGAAGTATGGAATGTTTAGTGGAAAATTCAATTTACTACAAATATATTATTTTCAAAGACGAAATAGTAATTATAAACTAATTTATTCTTATATCTTTAGAATCTTATAAAGTGAAGTTATGGAATGGCCTCAGATGTATCTTTTTTTGGATGAAACATATATACACATATTTTATTGGAGGTATGTCTTCTTGGTATGTAAGAACAAATTTGTTGGATTTATTAGAACAATAACTGCTCCATGTAGTTAACTGACTAGTGCTCTGGTATTTTATAATTGATGGGGAGCTACAAAATTCCCACATAACTTTATGCTGTGATAAGACTGTAGAAGGAAATATGTAATTATTCAATGGGCATTCATACTTGCTACATTTTTCTGTCAAACGAAAAAAAAAATAATGTAACTAAACTCTATGCTCTCTTTTTCCCACACCATCTCTATTTTGTTAATCCCTCTGACAAGCTGTGGACATTTTTGTCAGTATATGAAGGGATGGAAATAGCATTTTGGCTATAAACGTGTCAAAATGATTGTGGTTAAAAAATGGCAGTTTATGGGACAAGGGGTTATTTTCTGAAGTAGTATTTAGAATAATCTGGGAATTGGGAATAGATACGTCAAGAAGTCTTTTGATGTATTGCAAAAGGAGAGTCATTTCAAAAATACATTGATTTGTAAGGTCTAGAAAGTCACTGTGGGAACCAGGGGGCTCAATCATAAAAACAACAAAATGGGAAATACTTTGGCTTTCACACCCTCTTTTATTCAACTCATATCTCATTTCTTCCTCCAGCATAAACAGACTTCAAACTTCAGTGAAGCACTTTTGTTATCATACCATGCATCAGATTTCCCTTTATGGGACACCCTTGGGAATACCTGAAAGTGAGACGCTGTACAGATGCACAAATTCAAAGGCGTCATTGCTCCATCCTGTTTTCAGAAGAGACAGAAACAAACTTATTAGCATTATACGACATCCAAATAGCTAATGTGAAAAATTAATGCTATTAAAAGCTTTGATAAAAAAATTAATGAATTGGCAGAGATGAACATTTCCTAATCAACTTAAATTGGGCTAAACTGGTTAGAAAAATATTTACCTTTTTAAATTTCTAACTTTTTCAGGAGAATATCAAGGTGAATTTTGTACCTTATTCAAGAATATAGAGGTAGTCAGTCCATGATTCATGAAGGAAAATTCTGGAACTGAAATTATTTCTTCTGGCTAAATCTTAACCACATGCATCAGTAGACAGAGTTTTTTCCTTTGGGAGCATGAGAAAAGTATGAGGCTTTTATGTCCACACAACTATAGGGCAAATGTCAAGGCTCATTTTAAAAAGCAACTTCATGTATTCATTCGTTCATTCATTCATTCATTTACTCATCTATATATTCTTGACCACTTATTAATGGTAAGCCCTTTTCTGGGTGATTGGATACATCACTGACCAAAACAGACAAACATGCCTGCCCTCATGGAGTTTACATCCTAGCAGGGACTGGAGTAAGTGTTATAACCTCATTCTTCCAAAATGATAGGTTGGAACAGAAAAACATGGTTTATGCTGATTAAGGTAAAGATATTTGCAGTAAAAACAAACAAACAAGCAAAAAAGCCTCTAACTAAATATTCAGTTGTGTATTAAAAACTAAAAGTGTCCCATTCATCTGACCTTCGCCTGCTATTCTACTCCATTCCTCAGTGAGGTTTGCTTCTGTAAATTTTATATGGCTTTATAAGTATGAACCATTTTTCCTTGGTTTTAAGAGTTCACCAATTGTAAGAGGCTCCATTCAAATAAAATATTCTAGCAAAAATTTATCAATAAAAAAGACACTACCAATAGTGACTAGACACTACCACTGATTGCAAGACACATTTCAGGGAAAAAAATGAGCTTTAGTTTTAATAAAGGCTGTATGTGTAACTTGAGTAACTCATGGTCTTCAGCATTATTTTGTGTAGTATAGGAAAGTCCCGTCCCCTTGCTGGAGTCACTCCAAACTCTTTTTCCATATTTCATTGTTAAGTGCCTCAAGCAATCTTGGCCTCCCCTCTGTTAGTAATGATGTAGTTAAGGCTTCCTGGCTACTTCCTGCCAGAAGCAATGGCTTTCCAACTGCCTTTAAAGGCTGGCAGCTAGGACCTACTAACTTCCTCTAGAAAGCTTTTTTTTATCTCCTTGGTTTTCTGAGTCTCAGCACCCCGGCTCTTGCTACTTTGTAATATAGTTTAAGACCTTTCCTTGACTCAAATTTATCATATTAGGGCCTAGAAGAAGTCCAAATATAGCTAGCTTTTAAAATATGAATTTTTCTGATTTCCATATATAAAGGATTGTATTTATTAAGAACAAATGGAATCATGTTACATATTCTGTTCTAATGCACACACATATGTGTATATGTATATGTGTGTATGTGTGAATGTTTGTATATTTTGGGTAACTAAGTATTATAGGCAATTACCTTATTCATTTTACTGGGTTGTATAGTGTTCCATTATATGAATATATAAAACACTAATTAATAAATATTTATGTTGCTTCTATTTGTTACTACAATATTGCTACAATGAATATCTTTTACACACACATATATGTGAAGATGTATATGTGTGTGTATATGTGTGTATCTTTGAACACTAATGTGAGTGTATATATATATATATCTTAAATAAATAAGTGAATTTATTTGTTAAATAAATTCCTAGAGCTAGATCTTGTGGGTCAATTAATATTGCTATTTGAAATTTTGATATTTTTGCCTAAATTGTCTACCATATAACCTTGATAGCAATTCTAAAGTCCTAGGATGGAAGTCACAGAGGAAGCAAAACCTCCTGCTTTGCAATATTTGTCATGGACACTGCATAACACGAAGAAAACATTTAAATCTGCTTTTCTTGGAATAGTAGTATATTGATTAAAAATCATACTGAATAGAATAATTTTGGCTTAGTGGTTTGGGACATCAAAAAATTCTATTGGAATAGTTTCCTATATGTCTGTCTTTTAAGACTAAAGGGATGTTACTGTCATTGGAAGTATTTGATAGACGCTGATAAAATCTAAATGGTGATTTGGGGCATGCCAGTAACAATCATGAATAAAGATTTAGAGGCCACATTTTAGCCTTATTCCCACTTATTGAACCTATTTTTATTGTATTTGCTGTATTGTATGTACTTATACAAAACTTATTATTAATTCTATTTTTTTTTTTTTCTATTTTCAAGTAACTCTCTAAATGTGCAGATAATGGCAGAAAATCAGCTTGACACAGATAACTGTGCTTTTGCAGTGCAGCGTACTCATCAAGCTGACTGGGGAATTATTTCATGATAAGATAATTTTCCTCCAAATCTTAATACCATAGAGGTCACGTGGTCTGGTGATATTCATGAGGAAACTGTCACTTTCAGGCTCCTACTATCAGTCACTCTTCTATCTATATTTGGTCTATGGATTCAGGAAAGTGTGATAGCAGTTATTAGCTGCTCTCAGAAAATCCTCTTCCAAGATAGATTTATTTCCTGATTAATGATGGGAATGATCCCATATTAATTTCAGTTTTTGATATCAACAATTTTATGTTAACATCATTCTTGTTATGTTCACCTTTCAAATTACTATGATCATTCTAATGATTAAAAAGCTATCATTTGACTTAGATTCACTCCATAATTGTCGATCGTAGCATTTCTGACATTTCTTACTAAATTGGGGTTCAGGAGGTTGTACTCCAACTAAAAAAAGCTTTTCCTAAGGAAACTTTAAAAAAAAAATATGCATATTCAGGTAAATTTAAAGCATAGAAAGCCAGGGAAGTAGTATTAGTCATACATTCTATCCTGAGTATGATTTTTGATAGATGCAGTGAAATTTGTTTTATTGCTTTTTATTCTTGAAATTAGGATACCTTCTGCAATCTTTTGTTTGCAGTCATAGTTTTCTCAACATTTATGTTATAACAACATCAAATTGCTTTTTCCATTATTCTATTTTTAAAGTTGCACTCTTAGACCGTTCTAACTTTATATTCCACGTAATTCACTATGATTAATGAGTTAGGGCTTTTAATTGGAGCATAAGAAAAGTACTCTCAGTTAGTACCCAAAGAATATAATAATTACCTTAATACTTCTCCCTTTTGGACATGTTCTTATGAAGTAAATCTATGAAGGTAGCAAACAATTTAAAAACTAGGAAGTACTATACAAAATTTTATATTCCCTTTTGCTTAGTGAGTTCTGTAAGTGTGAATGACAAATGTTTGTGAAAATTTTTCAAGTATATACAAATCTTTACTTACTGGATTTCCTGTCGTTTATATCTATTGCCACTTTTGTTTTGTTTTGTTTTGTTTTCGAATACCACAATATCTTCTCCAATAAAGCACCTCTTCTTTATTCGTTGTTTTGTTACGGTGGATTCAAGTAAAAAATATGTGTCTCTTTTGTTCTAAAAATCTGAAGACTGCAAATAATAAGACTACATCTTATTGATATCCTTTGGTCATTTACACTTATCAATATTTTAATATTGGAGTTACATCTTTTGAATTTTCATACTCTGCTTTTAATGCATTAAATATAACATCTACAGTGAATCTTCATTATGGAAACATCTGGGTAAATTTTAACAGTTACTCTTCTTTACACATTGGACAATCTTTGAATTGAGATCTTGAAGGTCAATCAAGTTCCTTTGACATCTGCCTGAGTCTTGTGTTTAGATGTCATTAAAGAAGCAAGAAACTAGATAAGGAATTGTAATGGCATTGAAATTTAGAAGCAGAAAATATATTTTGGGAAGTTTGTTCCTAATGTTATTCTGCACAGCCACAAATGAGTGTGACATCAATAATTATCCTTGGTTTTACTCAATGGGATCAGAACAACTGGTTGGTAACCCCTGAAATGTGCTCTGAATATTATTACCATGAGAAATAATTTCTTAAGATGGAAACTGGTCTTCACACTGGATCAAAACTTTATTAAAAAAAAAACTGTTATAGTAAAGAGAATTTTCCATTCAAGAGCAGTAAACGAAAGACCAAACTTACATTCTGCCTTACTTGGATATACTTTTAATCCCTATATAGATTTAAAAAGAAAGTGAAAATAGTAATTTAGATCACACCGTAGAGAACAATTTAGGAAAAAATGCTTATTTAGTAAAGACACAATTTAATGGTCAGAATTCTCTTTAGAGTTGATTGATTTTTAAAGTTCAGATCCAGAAGACATTATCCATCCTCTTACATTATACTCAGTTTATTGACTCAAAAGAGTGGAACTGGAAATGACTGCAAAAGGTTCATAAACTTTAATAGATGACAAGCTACACAGTGTTAGAGGCAACTCTGAGAATCAGTTTCCAAGTTCTTAGTCAAGTGTTCTATTACAATACACTGCTTTGACTCCTTGTAACCCAACCCTCACATAAACCTTCCTTGCTTATTTAACATAGTCCCCTGAATATCCCTTTAATTGTGTTTTTTAGCCATTATCATCTGTTAGAAAATACAATTAACATTAAATTCCTCATGATGCAACCTATGCTTATTTTGTTCTTTTTGAAAAAAACTTCAGACATATTGACAAGTAGCATAAACTTAAATATCTTCTTTTCTTCCTTTAATCTAAGTGATATTCTAGTTTATGATACTAAACTTGCTTCACATTTCTTTTACTTTGTAAGATCTTGAAATCAATATAGAAATGTTATTTAATGATTTTCAGTGTAAAGTATGTGACTCTTTTTCTGTCTTTGTAAAATATATGTAATATAGGTAATAGCATCCCTGTCTGTAATGCTTATGGTAACAAATGTTATATATAAAGTATTTTTATTTAATCTCTAGAGTATACTCTGGTTGACAGATTTTCTTTTTAATTTTGCCATCTTTATTGACAACAATATGTCACATATATTTTATTCATTTCAAATAAATCATTTCTTCCCATCAAAATTTTCACTTTGTCCTGACTTCGTGGTTTTTTAGATTAACATTCTACCTAGAAAGCATTCCATCTACTTTATATATTCCTGGTACATAACTGCAGGTTAGTAAAAAATTTTTTGAGTGAAATAAGAAAAAGAGGAAGGGATTTAACATTTATTTAGTGTCATTGTATCTGGCACCACCATGCTTTATTACCACCTTGTTACAAACTAGGCAGATTCCCAGGTAAAATAATTTGTACATGACAACAGTTAAGAAGCAGCAGATCCAAGATTTTAACTCCAGTCTTTCTGACTCTAAAGCTGCTTTCTACTTCACCATCCTGCCTTTGTAGAAGTATGTAATCTACAAATCTTTTGCAGTGATTTCTTAATATTAAAATAAATAAAATAGATCTGGTAGTACTATGAATGGTGATTCTATTTCTGCACCAGATCTTGCGTTTAACCTATTCTTATCATACCTCCCACTATTTTTCTATTTCAGGCATTTGTTACATCCCATTTTGATTTCCATAATAACCCCTTAATTATTCTCCTCTCTCTCTGGTTCCCTTCTACACCTAAGTAATGTTCCCAAAGCATATCTTTTATCATGTCATTCTTCTGTTTGAAAGTGTTTCAAGGTTTCTAATTATCTACACGACAAACTTTAGTTTATGCTCTTCATTGACGTGGTCTCACTGTGCTCCCTCAAACACCTCTGCTGAACTATTTACATCTTTGGGAGCTAATCATCCCTTTTCCAAATTCATACTTTGCTTCCTCTGCTCACTCCACCTGGAATAATGCCTCCTTTCCTCATCATTTATAGAAATGCTTTTCACCCAAAAGTGAAATGCTTCTTATTCAATAAATACAGCTCAGGACCCCACCTGGAAGTATCCTCTCCTGCCTCTGTTTCCATAGAGCTTTGTAGCTAGGTGACAACTAAAGTTATTGAGGATGTTTAGACTCTACAAGAGAAAATTTGCTGTGACAACTGTCTTCAGATATTTGAAGAGCACTCAGCTGGAAGAAGGGTAGGCTCACTCTCTGTAGTTCTAAAAGGAAGAACAAGAACCAGACAGATATATTATGGTGCGATAGGTTGCAGCAACTTTAGTATCTGCTTCAAGAAAGAGTGAATTATTTCTTCAAAGGAAGCATTTCAGCAAAATCTGGATGTTCCCTGAGTGTGGATATTACAGGATTTATGATTCAATCACCATTATTTATCTTATAGTAGTTTGTGTTCATGGTATTTTCCCTACTAGACTTGAGCTCTTTAAGAATAAGGACTTAAAAAAAAAAAAAGAATACGGACTTTTGATTATAGGTATGTCTCTCATCATGTTTATTGGTTTGCCTTTGTTACGCCAAGAAAATATGAACACATACCTCTAGTACCACATGGTGTAAATATAAAATAGATTTTATTAGGAGAAAAACTTTCAAGCAAAGAAATAGCAAAGTGTACCATCTTTAAAGTCTCACAATCCCCAGTAGAAGTGGGCTTACACTGTGCCTAGCTTGGCTGTGTGCACCTTGCAAAGTGCTCAGCTGAAGGGGCTTCAGGGGTAAGATACATCTAGGCAAGCATTATTTCCCTGCTGGAGGAACTGGCCTTGTTAGAAAGGAGGAGCCTCTGGATCACAGCCTCTAATATCAATCTATTCTTCCCTTGAGCTAACACCTGCTGAGCTAATTTCTCGCTAAATTATCCAAAGCGAGGTAATGAGTCACCCAGGTCTGTTTCTTCATATACTTGCAATGCCTTTGCATGAAAACAAGTACTCCTTAACAGCAGTACTGAAAGAGAAAGAAGGTAAATAGATCTCTATCATGTTCATATTTTTATTTGACACAAGAAAAGAGAGTAGAAAATGGAAATAAACCTTTGGACTTTTGTATGCATTTAGAAACTAATAATTAATGTGCCCAGTAAGAAAGTGTGCCAGATCATCATCGGTTGTAAGAAACAGAAACCAGTTTGCAGATGACATGATACTATACATAGAGAATACTAAAGATGCTACCAGAAAACTACTAGAGCTAATCAATGAATTTGGTAAAGTAGCAGGATACAAAATTAATGCACAGAAATCTCTTGCATTCCTATACACTAATGATGAAAAATCTGAAAGTGAAATTAAGAAAACACTCCCATTTACCATTGCAACAAAAAGAATAAAATATCTAGGAATAAACCTACCTAAGGAGACAAAAGACCTGTATGCAGAAAATTATAAGACACTGATGAAAGAAATTAAAGATGATACAAATAGATAGAGAGATATACCATGTTCTTGGATTGGAAGAATCAATATTGTGAAAATGACTCTACTACCCAAAGCAATCTACAGATTCAATGCAATCTCTATCAAACTACCAATGACATTCTTTGCAGAACTAAAACAAAAAATTTCACCATTTGTATGGAAACACAAAAGACCCCAAATAGCCAAAGCAATCTTGAGAAAGAAAAACGGAGCTGGAGGAATCAGGCTCCCCAACTTCAAACTATACTACAAAGCTACGCTAATCAAGACAGTATGGTACTGGCACAAAAATAGAAATATAGATCTATGGTACAGGATAGAAAGCCCAGAGACAAACGCATGCACATATGGTCACCTAATTTATGACAAAGGAGGCAAGAACATACAATGGAGAAAAGACAGTCTCTTCAATAAGTGGTGCTGGGAAAACTGGACAGCTACACATAGAAGAATGAAATTAGAACACTCCCTAACACCATACACAAAAATAAACTCCAAATGGATTAAAGACCTAAATGTAAGGCCAGACACTATAAAACTCTTAGAGGAAAACATAGGAAAGACACTCTTTGACATAAGCCACAGCAAGATCTTTTTTGACCCACCTCCTAGAGTAATGAAAATAAAAACAAAAATAAACAAATGGGACCTAATGAAACTTAAAACATTTTGAAGAGCAAAGGAAACCATAAACAAGACGAAAAGACAACCCTCAGAATGGGAGAAAATATTTGCAAATGAAGCAACTGACAAAGGATTAATCTCCAAAATATACAAACAGTTCATGGAGCTCAGTATCAAAAAAACCAAACAACCTAACTAAAAACATGGGTGGAAGAACTAAATAGATGTTTCACCAAAGAAGACATACAGATGGCCAAGAGGCACATGAAAAGATGCTCAACATCACTAATTATTAGAGAAATGCAAGTCAAAACTACAATGAGGTATCACCTCACACCAGTTAGAATGGCCATCATCAAAAAGCTATAAACAATAAATGCTGGAGAGGGTGTGGAGAAAAGGGAACCCTCTTGCACTGTGCGTGGGAATGTAAATTGATACAGCCACTATGGAGAACAGTATGGAGGTTCCTTAAAAAACTAAAAGTAGAACTACCATATGACCCAGCAATCCCACTACTGGGCATATACCCTGAGAAAACCATAATTCAAAAAGAGTCATGTACCCCAATGTTCATTGCAGCACTATTTACAATAGCCAGGACATGGATACAACCTAAATGTCCAACGACAGATGAATGGATAAAGAAGATGTGGTACATATATACAATGGAATATTACTCAGCCATAAAAAGGAACAAAGTTGGGTCATTTGTAGAGATGTGGATGGACCTAGAGTCTATCATACAGAGTGAAGTAAGTCAGAAAGAGAAAAACAAATATTGTATATTAACGCATGTATGTGGAATCTAGAAAAATGGTACAGATGAACCAATTTGTAGGGCAGGAATAGAGACATAGACGTAGAGAATGGACATGTGGGGGGGAGGGGAGGGTGGGATGAATTGGGAGATTAAATTTGACATAAATACACTACCATGTGTAAAATAGATAGCTAGTGGGAACCTGCTGTGTAGCACAGGAAGCTCAGCTCTGTGACGACCTAGATGGGTGGGATGGGGGGCGAGTGTGTGGGAGGGAGGTCCAAGGGGGAGGGGATATATGTATACATAGAGCTGATTCACTTCATTGTACAGCAGAAACTAACACAACATTGTAAAGCAGTTTTACTCCAATAAAAAAAAAAAAAAAAAAAAAAAAGACCTGGGTTTGAGAGTTGAATGTGACTTTGCAAACTGAGGCAGGTCATCTGAATTTTCTGTAACTTAGTTTCCCGCCTCACAGTGAGATTGTGCAGAGACTCATACAGGTATGTTATGATATACTTTCTGTTTTTTGTTTTATGGAATCTTCCTCAAGAGACAACTCTATTTTCTCAAAATACTGCTCATGGTTTTAATGTCATTTGAGGTAAAATAAGGAAATATAGAAGCCAGTTAGTGCCACAAGTTACCTATTCTAAGAACAAGCCTATTCTGCAAATTGCTGTCCTCCCATTGGCAAAATCACACATTTGCTTCTGTTGTGGGGTTGAGGTCAATCCAAGAACCAGTACATTTTGACTGTGGCTGCCACTTACTGCCAGCCTTCATCTCTTACTGCCTCCTAAACACATGCTTCACTCACAGTAAGGTTATTTAACACTGGTTCTTAGTTCTGCCTAGTGATCTTCAGTGACACAATTCCTGACAATAAAATAAAATAGAAGCCAAACGACAAAACCAGCATGAAATCTGTAGGTAGCATGATACAACACTAGGACAATGGGGATGGGACTGGTAAAGGTCATTCTCTGGCTACACTATCAGTTGAAAAAAGATGGCAAAGGTAATAGTAAATAACAGCTGGAGAGGAGTTGGCCTTCACTTATTCTATGTCGTGGTGGGAAATGGGGTGGGAATTGACAGGTGAGTAGTAGAGGGAGGGGAAGAACAGTAAAGGAGACTAGAGAGACTGGGCAGAACATGAGGAATGGGAGGACAAACAGTATCGGCATCCAAGCGCAACTGAGTTTTAATTAGATTCTAGTTTAGATTATGTCAAATAACACTTTCACCCATGTAGCAGTTGGGAACTGACATTTACTTAGTGAATGACAAGCAAGATATAGCAAGGTGACATGGAACCACTAAAGAATAAAGCCATCATTATTTCTCTTGCAGTTTATACTTGCAAAAGTTTTGTATTGTCCTTTATTAAACCTTTGAAATATTACTGTGAGAAAGATGGATAACGAGAACTAGCTATTGACTCTCCCTTGTGGACTAAACAAAAGGAAATTGGCTTAAATTGCAGTCAAGTAAAAATGTCTTGGCTAAAAAGCCCATATCTTTGCTAAAAAGTATTCCTAAATGAATTGCCCTTTCAGTAAACAGCTATTGAACCTACTAATTTTTATCTTTACAACACATCAGCTTTAAGCCAGGGTGATTACACTGGAAGACCCGGGGTTGAACACAGACGTAGAAGGCAAAGGCAGCTTTCTACACTGTATGTTTAACACTCGCTTGCCCTCAAATTTTTCCCAAAAGACTGTCACATTTCCTGAAATTTTCACATTTTTGACTCTTTGGGATGAGTCACTGAGGACCCCCACCGTGGAAAATTGTATTTGGATTACACTGCACTTAATTTTAGCCATCTGCATTCACCTAGATAATTTTTTTAAGAATAATTCCCAATCATCTAAAAAAATTCCAAGAGAATGGAACATGGGAGTGGGGAAGTGAATCAAGAATCGCTTAAGACAAAAGTTACCAGGTAAAATTCCCCGGTGGTGGCTTGTGAGCATGAAAATCCCTAGAGAAGGAGGCCATCCATTTGAGATTACAAAGAACATGTCCAGTAATTGAATTATTCACTCAACAAATATTTATTGAGCCCATATAATAATGCAGAAGACACTGTCCTTGGTGCTGGGGCTAGGGTAGTTAATAAAACAGACAAAAATCCCTGTCTTCGTGGACCTTGAATTCTAATGGGGAAGACAGACAAACAACAATGATAAATGAGCCAACTATATATATAGAGAGAGACAGAGAGACATAGAGAGACACAGAGACACAGAGACAGAGAGAGAATGTGTGTTAAATATTGACATGGGTTAAGGAGAAAAAGAAAGCAGGGAAAGGGGACAAGAAGTTTGTGTGTATGTGTGTGTGTGTGCTTCCCAGAGAGGAGCTTGTAATTTTAGAGAAGAAAGTTGTTTTATAGTTAAGGTTAAAGGAAACCAAGGAATGAGCCATCAGATATCTGGGGAGAAGATCCTTCAAGCAGAGGAAAGGCATTGGATAATCTCATGAGGGGAAAAGGAAAGAGGAATTCCAAAAGGAATCAGGAATGCTGAGTTAGGACTGGTTCCAGAATATGATACCTACCTGAGTGCAAACCCCTCAAAGGAAGGTAATCTTTCATTGTAAAATTCTCAGGTAATTTTTCCTTAGGTAATGGGCTGCTTGCCTGCTTTACTAAGGACGCTACCCACAGGGACTCCATGGTGACTTGTCCCCTAAGGGAGGTTCTAGGTAGGAGGGCTTGTTCAAGGATACAAAGGTCATTCTCTGGCTACACTATCAGCTGAAAAAATATGAGAAACATCCCCCTCATCACCCTCCAACAACGTATCAATTTCATCTCTCCTGGGGTGCCCAGCCTCACAACAGTAAAAAGGAGAATTGTTCTAAATTTTTAAGGAGTTTACAATCTAGTTGAGAAGACTAAGGTTAACTGACCTTAAGGTTAACTTACATAACCTTACCTTTTTTTTTTTTTAAACTATGGAGACAGTAAAAAGATCAGTGGTTGCCAGGGGTTGGGGGGAGGGAGGGATGAATAGGCAGAGCACAGAGGATTTTCAGGGCAGTGGAACTTCTCCATATGATACTGTAAGGATGGACATGTCATTATACATTTGTCTAAACCCACAGAACATTCAACACCAAGAATAAACTCTAACAAATTATGGACTTTGGGTGACCGTGTGCCAGTGCAGGTTCAACAGCTGTAACAAGTGCACCATCTGGAGGGGATGTTGATAATGGAGGGTGCTGTGCAGGTACGGGGCAGGGGAGGAATGCTGTCTTTCTTCCCAGTCTCTTCAACCAAAGTTCTCAATTACTTGCTGAGGCTATTGCCACATAAAGTAAATGAGAGAAGATAATGTATTCAGTTTCAGATTTGTAAAGTGTATCAAAGGCCATTCAAGTGGACACATCCAAATAAATAATGAAGATAAACAAGGCATAGGCGAGCTTTATGACCTGAAATGAGGACTAGAGTGTCATCAATATAGTGATGAGAGGAAAAAAGGAGTAGACTGTTATGCTAAAGGAAGTTAGTTCTAGTTAGAGATTACACTGCAAGAGGTTTCAAGATGTAATAATAAACTCTGTTTATTTTCTCCCCTGGCGTTATCTCACTTAAACCTCTCAACAGTCTTATGGGGTAGATGGTATTATAATCCCTGTTTCACAGATGAAGCTCAGAGTATGTAGGTTACTTTTCCAAGACCATACAGTATATGGCAGAGATTAAGCTAGAACCTAAGAATTTGAGCTTCAGAGCTGCACTGAAAAAGACTAATGACTTGATGGCTTCTGCAGTTCTGTATATTGCCATATACTGTGAATTTTTTTGTTTTATATTTATGTGTATGTATGTGTATATGTATGGATGTATAGGTGTTTGTTTGGTTCTGCCTCTGATCCTTAAACTAATCTTGTCTCTAATCAGAGGAAATGTATAAGATCCTAGCCTCGTAGCACAGAGCCTTAAACTTGTCTTCTATTCTTGACTCCTTCAGGTCTTATACCTAATTTTAGGGACGGAGTTTTTGTCTCATGATCTACTTCCAGGACCTTCTTGTCCCTTTTTATTTCCATTTTGGCTACATGGGCAGCATTCCAGTTCTGCCTCTTGCATACTCTTCTGCTATGAAATTAAAGTATTCAAGTGTGTGAACTCGAATCTTAAATATGTGAGTCTTCCAAGTATTCAAGTTTACACAAAGCTCAGTTTGATCAACCCCTCTACCATGTGAGAGAATAAATCTAAGAAACTTTTCCGATGGTGAGATCTACCAGCTTTGGTGACTGATTGCACTGGGTGGGGAGAAAGTACTATCTACATTGCTACTATCACTTTCTCTCTAGCTAGATAGATGGGATATTGACATGAGCCTGCTCCACATTTCTGGCCTGAATTGTTGGATGAATGTTGATGCCTCCATTTGAGATACAGAAGGAATGAATAATAGAAGATGAGGCCAAGAAAAGTACTAAGAATGAAGCCAGTCTGCTGACTGGCTGGCTGGTGGTGCCATCAACTAACTAAAATAGAAAATCTGAAAGAGAAAAATGTTTGGGGAGGCTGTAGTAAATTATAAACATAATTTTGGACATAATAAGTTTAATATGCCTTTGAGAATGAAGGTAAATATATAACTCTTGACTTTAGAAGAGGGTTAGTATTAGAAAGATATGGGAGTTATTCACACATGATTTTATGTGTCTACAGTGGCAGTACCACTGAATGGCTTGAGGGAGGGAGAACATATTAATTCCCAATAATATTTTAAACTATATCTTACATAAAAATATGGTTGACCCTCTGCATCCATGAGATGCAGAAACTGTTGATACATAAGGTCGACTCTAGTATGCCAAAAGAAACTCCAGTATCATTGGATTTTGGTATCTTTGAGGTGGTCCTGGAACCAATCCCTTGCAGATATCGAGGGACAACTGTAATGATAATATTTTTCATGTGAAGATTTGTGTTTTCTTAAACTTATGTAAAAGCCAAATAAAATTTTATAAAATATTGATGCTTTTATCCACTATAATTAACAACCTAAATAAAAGTAGTGTACTTGTTCTGCAAATGTAACTTCAACACAAGACCCTTGGCTTAACCAGATTTCGGTCCTAAAGCCCCACTTATGTAGAATTTCGAAGCCACTATTGATTGTGTTACATATAAATTTCTGGGCTTCACTTTCATCAAGATATTCAAGATTTTGCTGGTTACAAATTCAGTATATTTTAAGAGGAGGTTCTACTTTTATTTGCTGTTTAACAGTATATGAGATAATTCATGAGGACAATAAGTAATTTCTCCCTAAAAGTATGGAGTCAATAGAAGCAGAATACAAGTACAGCATTATTTGTTTCTGAAACCCAATCTTGTCCCCACCAGTTGCAGTAATGATGAAAGTTATAGAATGTCATTGATTTAAAAATACTTATAGATGATAATTTTAATACTTTATTGGTTGGTTAATCAGACAATATTTGTTTTCAGTCATAACACTATTATTCTATAAGCTAGTTTTTCTACCTGTCTCATTTCCACTTATATCCTGTTACTTTGTATTCAATAAAATACATTTTACATAAAAAATAGTATTATAGGTTAAGAGAAAGAAAGAATTTTTACTCAATAAATGGAAAATGATTGTTTACATATTATACCTTCAGAATTGTATTTTGTGAACTTTTCTTACAATGTTATGAAATTAAAGAATAATGAGTGTAAACTTATAAACTTAAAAATACCTATTGGACAGGTGATTAAAAGTCTTAGTGATTACTGTAAATAGAATTTCAATAATAAACATGTGTGCCAAAATATACCCTATTCTACCTATAATCTTTCAATAAACTTTCCTGTACTGGTCATAATCTTTCAGCATGTTTCTTCTCACGGAATGCAAGGGAGGTGCCATCTGTGACTCTCTGAACAACTGGATAGATGGGACTCTAATAAAAGGATTAGTTCTGATTTTACTATGAAATACTGGACTTTCATCATTTGGAAAATTATTTTTTAACCCTACTCAATGATTACAACTCTTCTTCTCTTCTAAAATGTGTGTGCTGCACTGCAAGCTAAGCATTTTCAATAGTATGCTTGTATGTTGCCTGATAATAGGGAGTGTGTCTTTTCCATTTTTGGTAACACCTGGCACAATTCATAGCATGTAATAGGTGCCTTATAGTGTCTGTCAACTAATGGAAGAGGGTTTTTTTTCAGATTTATTGAGTTTGATCCATAATTGTCAAGTGTTCTTGTTGCTGTTGCTGCCTATTCTCTGGTGATATAAAAATGTGCCCAGTTTAGACAAAACCCATGGCTGTGCATTTTTAAACTGAGCCAATCCTAAAAATATTTTAACAAATATTCCTTTCTTCCTTCTAGATTCAGCGCAAAGGTTATCGCTTCTGGGAAGCATTTTTAAGTCAGAATCAATCATTCACCTCTAGCTACTCAGCAAGAGTATAACAGGATCTATATGTTGAACATTGTTTACGTGGCTTACTCTCTTGCCTTTCTGAACTACATTCCATCAAAGAGATCCTTCTGCTTTGATTTGGTTAAGGTTTCTTCCAAAAGGAATGAAAAGATAAAGTTTGAGGTAGTAATTAGTATTCAAGAATAGAATTTGCAGCACGGCCATAGTCTGGAGCTCAGTGATTGAGAATTGGACTTTCCAAATTTCATTATTTATTATTAGCATAGACTTAGGAACTTAGTCCATAGATATTTACATAAGCATTCTAGACAGGAAGAGGATGGAAAAGAAGCCTGTCCCTTTCAAATCTTGGAGAAATGTGTCAAGAAAAGAGAGATGTGGGAGAATATGATGAACAGATCTATCCTTTCTATGAGTAAATATCACTGGGAGCAGAGTGAGGCCTCACCCCCATCCCCATTTGGGACTTTGGGTGGAGGTCCCCTCATACTTTTCTTTGTACCATCCTGTCTGGGACTCAGCCATAACAGAATTATTTTAAAGGCACAACTTGATATTTTATTTTTCCAATTCACTCTTACTCTTTCCTGTGTAGCACAGGCCCTTGGGTGGCTAAGAGTCTGATTGGCGATGTTCCAAGACTTGGCAGTGTGGTGTACTTCTGTGAGTGGACCACCTAGGCTTGTATTGAATGTGACATTCAGCTTACTGTTTATATCAGCAATATGGACAAAACCGAGGCTGAACCCACTAGGGGAGCAATCTGTACATTGTAGAGGCCAAAAGAATGGTTCACAATTTTCTTGCTCACATTTTAGCACTGGAGGCCCATAGAGCAGTCAGAAACTGGGCACTCAAGGAACACCACCAGGAGGCTGGAAGAGCCAGACTACTTCACTGAAAGAACTTCCCACCCCTGCCACCCTTACACCACACCCAGATGCCCTGTTGGAGATGAACCTGAGAGGCAGAACAAACAGTAAGAAGTCTGAGAGACTGATAACAGTTTCTTGGAGTTCCTGAACAGTACCCCACTATATTACTTCAATTGTTGGATTAAGTTTTAGACTGGATTAAACAATTAGTTAACACTTCTCTCAATAAACCAGAGGGGGGCCTCTTGAAGAAGACCATATCAGCTATAGACAAAAGTAAAAAACTGCATCCTCTCTAGGGATTAAATTTTGTAACCCATCTTCATATTTTTATTAGAAAAAAATTAAATTTATTCTTTCCAGATATTTGATTTGTACATCTATTCTTTTCATATTCTTTTATAGAAAATGATATATGTATCTGTCTTTGTACTAGTCTTCAAAGCTGCCCTAAAGAATACCACAGACCGGGTGCCTTCGACAACAGAAATTTACTTTTGCACAGTGCTGGAGCCTGGAAATCCAAGATCAAGGTGTTAGCAGAATTGGTTTCTGGTGAGACCTCTCTCCTTGGTTCCTTCTCACTGTATTCTCAGATGACCTTTTCTCCATGCATGGACACTCCTGGTGTCTCTTCCTTTTCTAATAAGGACACCAGTTGTATTGGATGAGGGCCCCACCCTTATGATCTCATTTAACCTTAATTACCTCCTTAAAGACCCTATCTCCAATACAATCACACTGAAGAATAGGGCTTCAGCATAGGAATTTGGCAGGGGGTGGGGGGAACACATTCAGTCCACAGCAGTCTCCATTACTATATTAGTTATCTGAAGACAGGAACCTTATCATTATATCCCTAATCCCTAGCTGACACATTTTAAGTGCTTAATAAATAATGAATAGACACAAAGGAAAGTAATACATGCAAAATGCAGTATAATGTGTTGATTAAGGACACAGACTTTTGAGGCTTTTCTTCAAGTTCCAGCTATACCTCTTATACAAACCCAGTTTTTAAATCTGTAAAATAGGCATATATAATGCCTCTCTTTTTTAATTGTAGAAGATTAAAGGAGTGTGTCTGGTAAATTATAAGTGCTCAATAAGTGTTAGTTGTGATTGTTATCATTTAACTGTGCTTCATTTGATCAGCCTATTTTCATTTGCATGTCAGCTAAAACCAACATCGTTCTTGTCTGATAAGCAGGATCAGAGCACCCTAGGTTGTAATCAAGGGCTGCAGACAGGAGAGTAGAGTGAGCATGTCACAGAGCCATCATCCTGGGCAGTCATTCTCCAGGGATTGTTTCTGTCTGCATGGGGGCGATACTTCGGCTCTTGTGATGGGTAATATTCTTAGTGTTTTCAGGCAAAGTTAGGCTGCATTAATTTTAGAACTGACCCACTTACATATTTTTAAACTTTGGGCTACGGCAGCTGAACAGCTAAGTTGGACAATTTACAAACTGTATTATGGCTTATATGGGGCAGGCCACTCTCAAAATAGGACCAACAGGCTCGGGAGTCCAAGTGAGTGGTTCTTGACCAATTCAAAATATCAATTAAATACTTAGCCCTTAGTTGTCTGCTGGAAATCTAACACTTTGGAAGAGGAAGTAAAGAAAACATGCTATAGGCTGTCTGAGGAATAAAAAACAAAAACAAAAAACATCAAATCTAGAATGTCACAGAATTGTTATCAAATAAATATAAATTTGGGCAAGTTTCAATTACACTGAACTATATTCACTTGCCAAATTTTGATTTTAAAATTTGAATTAACTTTGTAAACCTGCAGGCTCTTCAAGTGTACAGGGAATGATATGACAGATTGTCAATGTGAAAATAGTACTATTTCTTCAAAGAGCTGAGACTTATATAGAAAGTTTTATCCATTTTTCTTAGAAGATATATTACAAAACACATAACCATACAAACTTTACATGTCTAATATCACAAAGGAATACTATATTTAGAAGGAAATTTAAAGATATTTGAATTTTGTCTCATCAATCAAACTAAAGAATAAACTTACCTCATATGCTAGGATTTATTTAATGGCAAATAGTTTCTCCTGTCAACATTCTATTAGGATCTGATTTTCTAAGGCTATTAAAAATAATAGGTAAATCAATAATAATTTAGTGAACTTCTTTCCACTTCAACATTCTTCACATAAAATGAATAAGAACATTCCATTTGACCACTTATTGAAAGAGGAATAAAATCATAATCTATTGACATAGAATCAATGTCTCCTGTTTGCCTTGGCCTTGCTATTTTATCTAAAGCAAGGAGATAATACCTTGTGAAAATATTTTGGTTTAAGTACATGCACTTTTAAATTAATTGGTAAGCCTTTCTAGTCAACTAAAGAAAGTCATAAAAGGGACACTTTAATGATGCCAACATTTTGCTAATAGTGAATACTGTTGTCAAAATTCCTGAAGTTCTCAGTGTTTATCAATGGCATTGGATTAATATCTGATTATGGATCACATTTTGATAGTATGTTACTATACTAGTAACAGCTGTACATAGTTCTTCTAATACAGGGAAAGAACAAATTGCTTCAAAGACATGTTCATAGTTATTGGAATTTATTGATAGGTATTATCTATATCGTGTGAGAAACACTTCCAAAATACTTACCAATATAGACTAAAACCATTAATCACTAATGATTGATGGAGCAGATTGCTTAAAAGCATTTTTCAGTGACAATACAAAAAGTCTACAATTAATAAATGGAAGTATAAATGCCATTCAAATTTAAAATTACTGACAAAGTAATACAAACCCTTCTGCATGTGGTGGCTGTTTTCATTCTTAATGGAGAAATCATGGGATAATAATTCACTTCTTCATTAAAATATCAGTACACCACAACTTTTACCTCCTTTAGAAAAATAACTTTGAAAACTAAAATCACATTGGTTCTCAACTTTGTGTTTTTATTACTGTTAAAAAGGAAAAGTGCTATATTACTTGGAAGCCTGAGGAAAATTTTAATCTATACCAGCTGTAAAGTTGTGGATGATATTTTTATATATTTTTTAGGTAAATGAATTAAGTGTATAAAAGACAGAAAGATACCAAAGGACTCTAGAACATCAACATTCAGCTCTCCTCTGCCTTGAGCCCTGCCTTGTTTTTAGTCCCAAATCTGTTTTCAGTTCTTTCTTTGCTCTTAGGACGTATTTTGAACTCCATATGAAGACCTTACAGGGAGTCCAGGCATGGATCATGACTGCCACATGCTGGGCAAATAGAACCCACTGTAGTTATCTCTATTTTCCAACGGATGAAACTGAGATGCAGAAAGGTTAAGCCATTTGTGAGAAACCACATATAAGTAAGCATTCTTTGAGATAGAGATAGAAACCTTTAATCAAGAAGAGGTTAAAATGTCACGATTCCAAATCTGAAATAGATGGTCTGAAATGGCAGATTCTTAAGAGAGAATAATTAAAGGAGTTGACGCCTCATTGTCTTTAACGATATTCCTTGCTGTTCCATCAAACCATTGAACAGATAAGAGGTGAGCAATAAGTTTCAAGCTGATCTTTTGTGTCGCTAGATAATTTAGACAAAAGCTCACAGGGATGGTGTAGAAAGTAAATTCACCTGCCTGGCCTCCAAACTCCTCAACTTTCAGTAGAGGGTGAATGAGTGACACCTGGACACATAGAGTAGACTAAAATGACTCTAGATTTTTATTTCTTTTTTGGTATTTGCAGTGTCAGGCCACAGACCATGTATGCTGATTGTAGTAATTTGAATCTTGGAAACCGAGATTGCTATGCCACTTCTGAATTTTAGACTGGGCAAATGAACTTTATTCATATTCTATTTTCACTTCACCTATGCTCAGAAGACTTAACCTATAGTTATATAAGATGGTTAATCCTTATTCTTTGCTGCAGTAATTATAATTTCTGGTGTTTAAGGATGGAAAAAAATATTGCCTTCCAAGTAAGCTAGGACATTTTTTTTTTTTACCCTTCATGTCTGGGAAAGTTCTGGATCAGAAATCTTGTAAACCTTCCCACCTCCAATTTAAGTTTTGATTAGTCTCCTGGGGAAAGGAAATAGGCCAGACCTAAATTTAAAACTTTTACAATCAGGTGGAAGTAGTGACGGTATGTATTTATCACATCTTCTCTAACGATTCTAATTCCTTAATATCAGTTTTTAATGGATCATTTCCCTCACATCTTTATATTTTATTTAAAACTATACTTGAAAATGATCTAATGTTAGTCTGCTTGTCCATGTATTCATAACTCTGTTTTCTTTTCTACTCTATTGTTCTTTAAAGTTTCTTTTATCTTTTGTGAAGCCTATATAATACATGATGCAAATTTATCCCATAGGGCTTCTTATATAAATGAGTATGGTAAATAGCTTCATATTACATTAACACATGCTTATTGTTCTTTTAAAAGGATTTCTTCAGAAAGATAAAAAGCACTGTCCTTTAGACTCCAGATAGGCAGTGAAGAAATTGCCTCCAAGTGGGGATAAGCAGAAAAATGATGGCATATCAGTGTTGTAGGAATCCTTTATCAATTGAGGAATCATCTTTGTACTTTCTCACTGCAATGGAATATGATAATTATCCCAGTGTGGTTTACTTCGATTAAGAGGATAGATACCACTTCCATTAAGGGGACTTGATTGATTCTCAGAGTTGCATTTTATAGACCATCCCTGTCTTAAGTATGGATACAATAAAAATATCTAGAAAAGAAGGGTTCAGCTGCTACTGATCTGGAGGACTCCTTCAGGAAAGGCACAGGGACACATTTCAAGCAGTCCTCTTAATTATTAAACAAGATCTGCTTAATGAGTTTGAGGGAAAGACCAGTGAATTGTGAGCCAGCTGATGAAGTGCTGGCTTTGCCTATGCTGCTAGTGCACTCATAATAGGAGGGGGGAAATTCCCTTCTTTCCTATAGACCTGCTTTTTTTCACAATAAAATGAAGCAGAGGATCAAAATGCTGTCTAGAATCCCTTCCAGCTTAAACATGTTCTAGTACACAAACATCTTCTAGTAAGGCTGTGTATCTGGAGCTGTGGGAGACATGATATCATACAAATGCTTTTCCAGCCCTTCAATAGCTAGCTCTCACTTCATCATATATGAAAATGATGGAGATGAACTGAAATTTTGAGCCAATCCTATAATACTATGCAAGTAATGGAAAAGAGCTCATAATGTCTGATCTGAGCCTAGTGACAACTATGATACTATCTTCATGGTCTGTTTCTTGGATATGCAGATTTCCTAATAAGAATAAAACACCATTCACCACAGCAATCCAGTGTGCTTCAACCTGATGCATATTTGATGTAGGCAACTTACCTAAATAACATGTGGAAAGCTATGCACTAACATTTTAAAAATTAAAAGAAAGTCACAGGCTGATAAACTTTTAAGGAAGTAAAAGCATGAACTCTAATCATTGCATACAAAAATATTTGTCTAATTCACAATGGAGAAGTTATTTAAGTTACATTTTCTGTGATAAATTGTGGTGCCCTTGAAGGCAAGGGCATGTTCTTATTCACCCTTTCACAAGGTTAGAGTATCAATAAATATTTACTGACGTGAATCTTATAAAATGGAAGTTCTGGGGGTCAATCAATAGTGCCTGTCCCAGCACATACATGTACACACACAATGAACAAATTGGTAAAATTCAATATACAAGTTTAAGCACATTGCCATAAATTTCATGGGGCATAGAGTCAGAATCAGAAAATTAAAAAGGACCTTGGAGATCAAATAATTGTTTTATGATAGTGAAATTTTGTTTTAATGAGAGAACATGACGAGGAATCACATTCTCTTTCTGTGGGAGCTGGGGATGAGAAAGAATTTATATTTATCCTTTCTGAGGGAATTATCAAATTGAAATAAGTTTAAATTCCAGAAGCGTAAAAAGGGTAGTATCAGAGCCTTCCCATCCCCACCTCTTTATACTTTAGGCCTGTAGGACGTTCTTGTGTTCTGTTAGGCTATTTTGGTGTGGTTTGGGAGTATAGGTGGGTGTTTTTCAGATGGGCTGATGGGATTTGGGGGTGGAGATAGGAAGATTGGGACTTAACATCTTCAATGAAACAAGATACAATAATTAGGACTCTTCTTCTATGGTTGTTCAAGTGCAAACTAAGCACTACAAGTTACTGTCTTTAAACGAAAGTTACACAGACAGAAACAGAATAAAATGTTATAAAATTGATAATATCTAATGCATACTGTGCTTTAAAAATGTAATATTTTTACACGAGTTTAAGGCAATAAACTACCTTATTTTTAATTTCCTGTACGTTATTGCTAACTGAACACCTGCTATGTGCTAGGCACTGTGCTTGACCTTTAAAAAAAATCACCTCATTCAACATTCATAACAGTATAGTTATCATCTTTGTTTTACATATGTAAAGAAAATGAGAATCTTTAGAAAAGTTAAATACTTGCCCAAGGTCACATGACTGGTAATACATGAACCATAGTTTGAACAGAACTTTCCAGACTCTAATGCTCTTTTCATAATATGCTGCTCTCTCCCCAGTGGATTTCAGCTGAATTGAATTTATTGTAAAGCGGTGAGCAGATAAAAAGTACTAGCTCTGGGACTAATGCCATCCTTTTACTAACTAGCTGTGATGGGGTCAAGATATGCCGTGTACCTGCCCTTTAATATCTACATCTCTAAAAAAGAAGGGTTTTAGCTAAAGTTCTTTATTGCTCTAGAAATATGTTCTATTTAATTTTTTTCAAAAACTTTCTTGCTGGAGACCATCTAAAAAACATGGAAATAGCTTTAAAGTCTTTTCTTTTTATCAGAACAATCTCATAGATCATCGTTACTAGTTTACTGGAAGTTTGTACTTGTATGGGTGAGGAAATTTGGAAATATTGCACCTATAAATCTATAGAGAATATAGATGTTAGAAAATTATATCCTACCTAGGAATGCTTGTTGTAACAAAGCTGAGTGCTATAACTAATACGAAAGCTGGATGCTATAGCAGATGAAAGAAGCTGACAAGAATAATATTATTTACATTTAGGTTCATAAAATCAATTACACTAATACACATTGAGGGAGAACTGGTATATTTAAAAGACAGAAAAATTAACTTCCCTTTCTGTTACGATGCCATATCTTGTGGCAGACTAATTATCCTGCCAAGACCAATGAGAAAGAAAGAAAAATGGTTATCAGACATGGATTTTAAAATCGTTGTGAAAATAGTGCGAGAAAATAGGGCAAGATGGAGAATTTCACCAGAGAATTGTATCTTTAAAAATTGAGACAGGGTTTCCCTGGTGGCGCAGTGGTTGAGAATCTGCCTGCTAATGCAGGGGACACGGGTTCAAGCCCTGGTCTGGGAGGATCCCACATGCCGCGGAGCAACTGGGCCCGTGAGCCACAACTACTGAGCCTGCGCGTCTGGAGCCTGTGCTCCGCAACAGGAGAGGCCGCGATAGTGAGAGGCCCGCGCACCGCGATGAAGAGTGGCCCCCGCTTGCCGCAACTAGAGAAAGCCCTCGCACAGAAACGAAGACCCAACACAGCCAAAAATAAATAAATAAATTTTAAAAATTGAGACATAATTCACATATCTTAAAATTCACTCTTTAAAATACACAGTTTAGCGAGTTTTTAGTATTTTCACAGATATGTGCAACATCAGTACTATGTAATATTTTCATCACTGCAAAAAGAAACCCAGTACCCATGAGCGGTAACTTCCCATTCCCCTTACCCTCAGCCTCTGACAACCACTAATCTACTTTCTCTCTCAACGGATTTGCCTATTCTGGACATTTCGTATAAATGGAATTATGCAATATGTGGCCTTTTCTGTCTGGCTTCTTTCACTTAGCATAATGTTTTCAAGGTTCATCCATGTTGTAACATGAACTTCATTATTTTCTATTGCTGAATGGCATTTCATTGTATATACCACAGTTTCATTGTATATACCACATTTCATTGATACACCGCAGTTTGTTTATCCATTCATCTGCTGATGAACATTTGGGTTTTTTTTTTTTTTTCACTTTTGGGCTATCATGTATGAGTTTTTGTGTACGTAGATGTTTTCATTTCTCTTGGGCATATACCTAGGAGTGAAATTGCTGGTTCATATGGCAACTCATATTTAACCATGTGAGAAACTGCCAAGCTATTTTCCAAAATGGCTATAGCATTTTACATTCTAGCATTTTACTAGAAATGCATGAGACTCCGTATTTCTCCAAATCCTCAACCACACTTGTTACTGTCTGCTTTCTGATTATAGCCATGCTTGTGGGTATGAAGTGGAATCACATCGTGGTTTTGATCCATATTTCCTTAATTACTAAGGAGGTTGAGCATATTTTCATGTGCTTATTGGCCATTCATAAATCTTCTTTGGATAAATGCCTATTCAAATCCTTTGCCCATTTTTGAATGGGGTTATTTGTCTTTTTATTGTTGAGCTGTAAGGGCTCTTTATATATTTTGCATATGAGATCTTTATCATATATTATTTGCAAATATTTTTCTCTCATTCTGTAGGTAGTCTTTGCATTTTCTTGATAGTGTCTTTTGGACACAAAAGTCTTTAATTTTGATGAAGTCCAATTTATTTTTTTCTTTTATCATTTATGCTTTTGGTATCATGTCTAAGAAACTATTGTCTAACCCAAGCTCATAAATATTTATGCCTATGCTTTTGTGTAAAAGTTTTCTAGTATAAGCTCTTAAAATGTAAGTATTTTTGAATTAATTTTTGTTTATTTGGAGGTGGGGTCCAACTTAATTCTTCTGCATGTGGATATCCAGTTTAACCAAGGTTAAATTTCATACTTGATGGTGAAATATTGTAATCTTTACCATATAGATGAGACTTACACAAGGATGCTAGTTACAGCCACTACTATTGAACATTGTACTAGATTTTTCTTTTTGCTAGTGCAATAAATCAAGAAAGTAAAGCAACAGATAAAAATATAAGAAACTAAGAAATAAACTTCCAGTATTCACAGATGATGTGACATTGTATACATAAAACACAAAATAAACTAAATAAACTACTACAATTAATAAATGAATTTAGTGAGGTCACTAGCTACAAGGTCAGCTTACCAAAGTCAACTGCATTTCTATATACCAACAAAAGGGAAAATAGAAAATAGAAATGGAAAAATAGAAAATTAAATGTTTAGAATGACAGTATATACACTAGCACAGCAAATTAAATACCAAGAAATGAATCTAATGATACATGTGAAAGGACTCCTCACTGAAAACTATAAAGTATTATTAAGAGAAATTTTAAAAGAGCTAAAAACATAGGCCATACAATGTTTACAGTTTGGAAAACTCAGTATTGTAAAAGTGTCATTTTTCTTCAAATTCTCTTCAAGTAATCTATAGGCTCAATGCATTCCAAATAAAATCCTAGCAGAATTTTTTGTAGAAATTAACAAACTGATTCTAAGGTTTAAATGGAGTTGCAAAGGGTCAAGAAAATTTTGAAAAAGAACAAGTTTGGATTCACTTTAGAGAATATGAAGACATTATGAAGCTACAATAATTAAAATGTGATATCAGTACAAAAATAGTAAGATAGAACAGTTTTCTTTTTTTTAAAGATTTATTTGTTATTTATTTATTTATTTAATTTATTCTTGGCTGCATCAGGTCTTAGTTGCGGCACTCAGGATCTTCGTTGAGGTATACGGGCTCTTTTCTGCGGCGTGCGGGCTTCTCTCTAGTTGTGGCATGTGGGTTTTCTCTTTCTGGTTGTGGTGCACAGGCTCCAGGGCACATGGGCTCTGTAGTTGTAGCGCGTGGGGTCCAGAGGCAGTGGGCTCTGTAGTTTGTGACACACGGGCTCTAGTTGAGGCACGTGAGCTCAGTAGTTGTGGTGCACGGGCTTAGTTGCCCCACGGCATATGGGATCTTAGTTCTCTGACCAGGGAAGGAACCCGCGTCCCCTGCATTGGAAGGTGGATTCCTTACCACTGGACCACCAGGGAAGTCCCTAGAACAATTTTCTAGATCAGAGAGTATAGAAACAGACTCTCACACATATGGTCGCTAATTTTATTACAAAAGTGACACCATGGTGTAGGGAGAAAGAACAATCTTTTCCATAAGTTATGCTGCACACACTGGATATTTTATATGCAACAAAAATAAATCTTGATTCTCCTACCTCATATTGTATCCATAAATCAATTCCAGAAGGACTGTGGATTTAAATGTGAAAGGTAAATCATAAAGAATTCACCTCAAGGATTAGCAAATGAATTCTACTTAAAATAAATTCCATGTATCAAAAGACACACTTAAGAGTGAAAAGACAGGTCACATAACGGGAGAAATAATACACATATAGACATGCACACATGTATTTATGACAAAAAACATATTAATATCTATCTATTGATCGATCGATTTATCTGACTTGAACAGTCACTTCACAAAAGAAGACATCCAAATGTTCAAAAAATGAAAAGATGCTTTACTTCATTAGACATCAGGGAACAACAGTAAGATACCATTTTATAACTACCGGAGTGACAAAGAAAACTGTTGACAATATCAAGGGCTTGCAAGGACTTCAAGTAACTCAAACCCTCATACATTGCTGTTGGGAGTGTATATTTGTCCCACTGCTTTGATAAACTGCTTGGTAGTAGCTATTAAAGGTAAATGTACACATACCTTAAGATCCAGCAAATGCACTCCTGGGTATATACCTAACAGGGATGCATACACCTGTGCACCAAATGACATATACAAGAATGTTTACAGGATAACTGTCTTTAGTGGTTCATCTATTAACAAACCCATGTCTTTCAACAGTAGAATGAATAATAAGTTATGATCTATTCATAAAATAGAAGAGTATACAACAGAGAGAATGGATGAATCTCAAACATATAATATTAAGCAAAAGACACTAGGCCAAAGAGTTTGATTCTAGAAAAATTAAGGTTAAAAACAAGAAAAACTCATCAGTGGTGATTGGAAGTCAAGATAGTGGTTACCTTTAGAGGCAGCTATTGGGAGTAAGTATGAGATGGATTTCTTGCTGGAGTTGGTAATCAATTTTTCAAACTAGTTGGTTAAATGGCTAAGATCACTCTAGGAAAAATTCAGTGGGCTGTACACTAATGATTTGTGAAGTTTTAGAATAAATGTAGTACTTTTTAAAGTTTTGCTTCAGTTGACACAAATTTTTATGAAGACTTTGGTTAAGGCAGTAAGTTCTTATGAAGATATCAAATCCTGCTTCTGAGACAAAAATAAAAATAAAACACAAAAACTAATATAAATTAAACTGTAGCACAAAATAATAGAACTTTTATTAATTTTTTAAAGTAGAATGTGATGCCGCATGAAGCAGTGAGTTTGTTATCACTGGATTTATACAAGGTAAAGATAGAAGCATTCCTATTAAATAATCTTAAAATGGAGTCTTTAAAGGGTGGACTTTGGATAAAATGATTTCCAAGGAGCTTTTCAACTCTAAGACAAAATAATGTCAACCTTACAATGAACAAACACAACCTCCCAAGTGGGTCATACCAAACAATTTGCCAAACACCGTTCATCAGTGAGCAAATCATTTAAATTATCAAGCTGATTCCACTTAAAAGAAAATATATTTCTCACTTCCTTATGTTTGACAACTTTTAGTTACATAATTTAAAATATATATATATTAAAATACATATATATATATTATTAAACTACTGAGTTAAGCAATATATTAGCTTATGCCTAGATATTTTTATATTCTTAACAAAAACCTAAAATAATCTAGTGACAGTTGACTGCTCTATTGGTGAAAGATGTTTTGCCATGGGAAAATTTAGAATGATGCTAACTATATCTATTCACTGTACCAGGACTGCCTTATGAAAAATTAAGCAAGTTCTATTTATTGCTCACCTAAATAGTCAGATTAGATATGCATAATGTGTGTATGTGCAACACCATCGTGTATTTTTCATACTACATAGCAAAGAGGTTTTTATAATGGATACTGATTCAGTTTGGGCTGAACTTTAGGTGCATGAAAGGCAGAGACTGGCACATATTCTACTTTTAATTCACAGGACCAACTCCTCCTGGTTGTCAAATAATTATTTACAGATATCAATAATTCTTAAATTTTTTGGTTCAGGACCTGGAATAAAAATTGTGTATGGTCAACACAGTAAAATGTAGACATGAATAAATTTAAAATATAATTTTAGAGACTTTTCAGACCCTTAGTTTTCTACCCACATATCTGGCAGTGTCCTGTACACGTATATCACAGGTCCTGGCCTGGTTAACTAAAATAATGTATAGTTGACACAAACACTGACAATGTTGCTGGCTTTGTTATAATATTAAACACTATTAGGCATCCTACCCTGCATGGTAAATTCAGTTTGAGATTCTTTAAGTTGTTGTGGAAGCATTAAGTATTTATCATCACCCAAAATTGTGCCAAGCATTGAATAAAGCATTTACCTGTCTTTGAAATTTTGAGAGAAATCCACAGTTAATGCTGAATTTTTGCCTATATTAACCAACTCAAATGACATAAGACATAAAAAAGTAAGTCACATATATTACAATACTACCCTGTAAGTAGACTGGAAAAAAATGTAGTTACCTACATGCTTACTTATGTAGGCTCCCATAGTAAAATCCCAGAAACTCTTAATTTCCTTCCATGCCCTATGTTGTTTCATTCTATCTTAAACAATTTATTGAATTCAACGACTACAAGGAAGGACTAGTATGAAGTGGAGAAGAAGGCAAAAGGCTTCTAGTGGTCTGAACCTATGGTGACTCAGTGGAAAGAAAATATATACCTCTAAAATAGTGTAGTAGAAAATGAATCTGAAACAACTAATGCAATTCTTTCTTCTGCTTTTATCTGGATGTGCACATAATAAAACGTCACCAACCACATGCACTGGTATTTACATTCTGTTTACTTCGGGAAATATCCAGCCTGAACAAAGAATAGAGTACTCTGCTTAACAAATTATTTTGGCAGATGGAGAATTGCCACATATTCCACATATGAATAATTATTTTTAATAATTTAGAAGTTACTTCAGGATCTTACATTATAAACATTGATTTTTACTATATTGCAGAAGTACAGAAATAGCAATAAAAGGTATACTTGAATTCCAGGAAGATGATGGCTTATGCTGAAGTCATTCATTCTGCCTACCACTCATCCACCCATCCATCCAGCTATCCATCTCTCTTTCTAACCATCCATGCATACACCCACTCATCCGTTTTACATAATATGGGATATATGGAAATACAGTGGTACACAAAATGGATAATTTTCCTCATGAAACTGTCATGAAGAAAAATGTAAGAAAAATACACAATGACTATACTAGATGATTGGATTTTTAAAAATTTAGTGAGATATAACTGACATATAACATTGTTCAAGTTTAAGGTGCACATGTTGATTTGATAAATTTATATTTTGCAATATGATTACCACCATAGCGTTAGCTAACACTTATATCATGTCACATAATTTAGATGATGAGGTTTCAAGTGATCTTTTTCCTTGTAAATTTTAACCACCATAATTGTATATTTTTTATTGCTTCATAAGCTTTCCATTCATTAACTATTTGATCCTTGTAACAACCCTTGGAGGTAGGAACTATTAGTATTACTTATAGCACAGATGCAGAAATAAAAGCACAGAAAGGTAAATAATTACCTAAAGTCACTCAGCTAATAAACAGAAGCAGGATTTGAACATATGCAGTGCATCTCCATACACTGTGTTCTCAAATCCCACAGCTGTATTATCTCTCAAGAATGGAGGTATGTTAATATGATCAAAAATATTGCAATGTTAGCATCAGCAAGAATAACAATAATGATATACACAATTTTTATTGTTTATATAGACTTGTCACTGTTGACAACTGCTTATACACAAGTTCTAGCTTAATCTTTACAACAACCCAATGACTTAAGCATTATTGTGCTCCATTCATAGAATGAAAAATGAGGCACAGAGTAGTTAAACATCCTGCCCCAAAGCAAAAAGCTTATAAGAAAAACAGCAGGCATTTGAACCAGGTCTGTTTGACTCCAAAACTTACTCTTAACCACTTTATTAAACTTCCACCATTAAATATGTTTAATGAAATAAACATTTGTGTCTGAAAAATATGACAAATGTGTCAGAGTGAATCTAGATAAACATTATCTAAAATTTAACTACTAGAATTTATAACTTTAAGTATTAGGTTAATATTTAAAATAATTTTTTGATAATTCACATTAACATAATTAGGGGAAAAAAACCCTTGAATTTGCTTTTCTTAATTGTGTAAAGCAGCAATTCTAGGCTAGGGCTATCTATATCATACCAAGGGATATTGAGCTCTCAGGTGGACTCCTAAGTATTTCTTAGCTGATTCCCTCATCTACAGGAAAAATGTGGGGTGAAAATTGAGCAGAGCAGTTTCGGTTAACATTCCAACACTAGAGTACCTGAAAAAATAGTCAATAAAATTAACAAAGTAAATAGCAGCCACAAGAATCAGTATTTTGTAGCATGTGGAGTCTGAACTTCTTTAAAAAAAGGGATAGATCGGTCCTGGCTGCAGATAAAAGAATTTAAAAACCTGACTACGAGACAAGAGTCCAATTCTAACACAATATACGTCTAACACAATAAAGAGAAGAATATTGTAAACCAATTCCCCAAATTTTCCAATCAATGACTAAGGATGTTAGGGCAAGAAAGTGAGCTATATTATGATGAAGGGTATCTATTGTTGCCTATCTCTCCACTAGATGCTAGGCTATTGAGAAAAGATTGCATATTTTATATTTAACTTTGTAGCCTTAGGTTCTAGCACAGTATGTGGCACAGAGAAGGAAGTCAGTGTATGTTTGCTTCACATACAAATGGCAACTTTCAAAATAAAAGGCTCAAGGGTTTGCAGATTCCCAAGTTTTGAGGAGATCTTAAATACATATCTGGGCATTTATACAAAGCAGGTAAATAATTTCCAATGTCATACAATTTCCTAGTGATAAACGTGACTCCAGAATTCAGGCCTACTTACTCCTAGTGCAATGTGCTTAGCTGTACTTTTTAATATCAAAACACATACACTGTGAGCATGCTTTTTATGGGTCAATCAACAATTTACTAAGATATTATCAGATGGTATCTGTCTTTCAGAAGTTTACAGTATGCTTTCCTTCTAAGGTTAATGCTGAAATCACCCACAACCCAAGGTAAGAATCCAGTTGACCACTTAGATTTCAATTTTCTCATAAGTAAAATGAAGGGGGTAGCCCTGATGCTTGCTTGCTAACTGTCCTTAAAACTCTAGATTTCTAAAACTACTCTATACTTATATGCCTTTATTTTGATCAAAGGAGATTACAGCACATTATACAATCCATATAAAATAAGCACTTGGTGCTTGAGTATGTTTTAGTTTTTCTTTTACAAATTAAGCTAAAGAATCTAGATGCTGCCTTTGGTGGCAAACCCTTCTGCTATAACATGATCAATTAACTATACTGAATTATTCACCTCTCCATGGAATAAATGACAGATCCCTTTAAAAATTTACCTTCATCTGGCAAAGTTTTCATTTTCTGCTGACTTATCTGGGTATGCTTTATTGGTAGATGTGAACATTTTCAAAGGATTTTTTTTCCAATGACTGGGATCTGATGAACAAATCTGCATCTCAAGCTATGTTTGAAGTAGGACCCTTTAACAGTCCTTTAAAATAATAAATATCAATATTAGTTCTAAAGAGATCATATAATTCATTTTTATAACTGAGACCAGTAATTCCCAAATAGGAGTATAGCAAAGTCTCTGAGGGAGCAAGAGAAAACAGTGTAAGATATTATATTTACCAAAGGAGCATAGGTTAAAAAAGGTTGAGAGACTCTGCCACAAATAAAAATTATCTGGACACCTCTGGAGATATTTCAACAAATGGAAAAAAGAAAGTTCACAAAAGTTAATTGATTAAAAAAATAAACTAGATCTAGAACAAACGAATTTTAATGACTATTTTTCAAAGAATGATTAATTTGTTAATTACGAATTGGTGTATGGATGGTATAATATGGAGAATACAGGACTGAAAGCACGAGAGAGCTGAGTTCAAGTCCCAGCTCTGTTATCAAATGATGGGGTCCTTCATTGCTCTGGATTTCAGTTTCCTTATGTGAAAATGAAGGGACTAGACTAGATGATTGCTAAATGCCTTAAAGTTCTGATACTCTGAAACTCAACTAAATTTTTATGTCATTTTTTTGGTAAAAGTGTCTTATAGCCTCTGTATAAAAAAAAGCATGTGGTACTTGAGGTATGATAGCTACATCTCTTTCGAACTAGAACCTAAGTCCTGGACCCTATGGGGATCATGCCTTGTAACCAGTCTGTATACCAGAATCACCTGCGGGGCATCCTCAGCCTGGAAGCTCACATTCAGTAGACCTGATAGTGCACCTGAGCCTGTGGAGTCTGAACATCTCACTCAGTGATTTTTACTATGTATCTCTTGTTAAGAATCACTGTTCCAGGTTCTCTTTTGACAAAATTTTCTTGAGTTTAGGTTGCAGACAAAGACATGCTAACAAGGGAAACAAATGCAACGTTATAATTAATCTCAAAAATATCATTTCTTTCTTAGTCATCCATGGATAAGCTCAATATTTCTTATGTGGCTTCCACTGGATCAGAGCTTAAAGATCTTAGATATTTGAACATTTTTGCTAGAATAATAAAAGATCAGGTAATAGAAACTCAGTTGGCATTGAGATGGAATATGTATGAAGAAAGAGCAACATATACATATGCTTAAATATAGCACATAAGCACATAAAGATAAGTAAATACAAAATCTTAATCTCCAATATCTTTTGTTTGCTCTTCCAAACCCACTCACCACTTTTTTCACCCTTTTCCACCCTGCTCTCTGCTCTGGGAGACTGACCTGAATGAACTGTAATAGAACCCATAGCCTCTGGCCAACGGGTAGCCCAGGCAGGATAGTGTAGGAAAGGAGAAGAGTGAATTCAGTGTATTTTTGCCCATGGATCACTCCTGGCAAGGTCATCTTCAGCTGGCTGTGTCCCTTGACCAAAGATCACTGATCCCCTTCAGGCCGGTATATAGTTTATGGCACTCTGTGCTTTCAAGTTTTGATGATTGCCCCCTTTCCTCTTCCCTGAGGAATGTAACAGCTCTGATGCGATTGGCACCAGTTTACTGCACTAACCCTTGTGGCTTTTCTGCATATACACGTTATAAATAGACCCTTGTAAATAAGCCCTCCTGGGATTATCTTATTTTGAGCATGACATCTACTTCTTATTTACAGGGATCCTGACTGAAAGAGCCTTTTATGTTAAAGGTAACGTTGAGAATGTTTGATTAATACAAAGGAAGTGGAATGTGTGGAAACTTGAGCTGCCGTTTGGTAAATGAACAAATAAATAAATTTTTTAAAAAGTCATAACTCTGATAAAACCGGTATACCTAAGGTATTGAGGAAGAGTGTGGTAAAAGTCACGTTAAAATTGAGGTAGTAGTGAGTATGAGAAAATGAGATATTGGTCTGATCTATGATATGGAAAAAAAGCAAGGAGATGTGAATTTTAACTGATACAAACACCAAGTCACAAGGCTGAAACTGGTAGTTTCTTTACATGCCCCAGAGACACTCGATCTGTGCTACTGCATTCATCTGGGGGCAGCTCATTAACAGAATAATATAGGCAAGCTGGAAGGAGTTCACAGAGGAGCAACAAAACGATAAGAAGTGCCAAAGGACTGACATGTGAGAAGAGACTGAAAAGATGAAATCACTCTTCTTTAGCTAAGTGGTGACTAAGGCGGAACATGTCAACCGTCTACAATTACGCAAAGGTTATACACTCCAAAAGATAGGCAGTGATTATTACAAATCAAGGGAGTATTGCTCTGTGGGAAGAGAAATTAAGAACAGGAAAGTTAAGCTCAAATACAGGACCATTTTCTAATGTAGAGCTATTTTATGTCTTGTAAAGCTAAATGTTATATACTATATAGCCTTTAAAAAAAGACAAAAATGAAGCAAATTATAAACCATTACTTAATATTGTATAGGTAGATTCTCTATGTCTGTCTGTCTATCTATCTATCTGATCTATCAGTGTATCTTAAAATCAACCTTTCACAAACATACATAGAAATAAAAATAATGATTGCTTCTATTACTATAAGTTTTGTGCTAAACATTTTATCAAGCATCTCATTTAATTGTTAACATTGCATTTTAGCAATCAGGGAAACTTAGGGTAAGAAAATTTGAGCAACGTTCTGAAGGTCACCCAGCTAGTAAGTGTCACAGCCAGTGTACAAACCAAGGGGTCTTTATCTCCATGTCTCTGCTTATAATCCCTGGATGTACTACTTTAGTACATTATTATATCTGCAAATTTTCATTATTCTATTGTTTATATGACTGTATGGATTATTTACAAATTCTATGGAGTATTTTGTTATGAATTTCCTTGACTAGCTAATGACATATTTTAGGTACCTTGGAATATGGCTACTCATGGCTCATGGTCATTACATTTGCAAGGGATAGTCATTTCCACAGCCATTTTCCATTCTTGAACAATCCATGTGGTCATCACCCATTCTAGCTATGTGGTAAAGCCTAAATAATTTTATTCCCTTATCCTAGACACTATTTATTTTTAATTTCAAAAATAATTTCTTGATCCACTATTGTATGCAATTCAAATTATTCAGTAAGTTATAATGTATTTATAAAGCTGTAATTTTAAAGAAATTATGCTATTGAGTTCTCTTTTTAAAAAAAATAATCACCTCTCATACTTATTAATTTGAGTTGAAGATATATTGAAAGAAAACCTTTCTCATGGCTAATATTTCAAACAGTACAGAGACCATAAACTGAAATGAATGAGTCCTTTTCCCTTAGAACCTTCAACCTCTGTGGTTAGAGATAACCACTGCTAATAGTTTCTTTTGTGTCTTTCCAGAAATTTTCTATGCACATATTTGTGCACACTTTCTTTTCTTCACTTAGCCATTTATTTTGGTTGCCTTTCCATATCAACACATAAAGTGGTACTGTATCCTTTGTAATGACTATAAAACATTCTATTGAATGGGTGTAACATTATTTGTCCATTTCCCTGTTGATGGATATTTAGATAGCTTCTAGAATTTTAAAAATAATCCAATCCTATTATGAACATATATCTATATTTATCTTTGCATACTTATCCCTACTGATAGGGCAAATTCATAGCTGGAGCATTTTCTGGGTCAAAGCATATGTATGTTTAAATTTTTTAAGGTTTTTCCCAATTGCCAATTCCAAAGTGGGTTTTACATTAATACAAAAAAATATAAGAGTCTAAACAGGCTGCTCACACTTTAAAAGTCACATAGAACCCCAACATGTCATGGTGTTAACTTCTGCTCTGTGGGCATAAAATGGCAATTTGCCAAAGATGAACATTTTATTCTACATAAATATTTTACTCCTGGGCCAGGTTTACCATTGCCCACTTATATTTTCAAGTTAATAAAACATTACTTGTCTGTATTTTTCCATGGCTTAATTGAAAGAAACAATAATGTTTAAAATAACAGATTTGACTAATTATTTGTTCTAGTCCTTGGCTTAGGCTATTTCTTCCACCTGGAAAATCTACCTCATTCCAACCCTGCATGTATATATTCTACCTACCCTTCATGGTTTATTTCAAATGATACCTTCTCCATCTAAATCATGTTTCTTTCCTCAGAACTCCCAGCACCTCTATTTAACCCTTTAGAGTTCACATTATATATAAGTCCATGATAAATGGTAGCTATCATTATTACTAGACACTGGATCTTTCCAGTTCTATAAATGTTCTCATTCTCTCCTGTCTTCCTTTGCCTGCTCCAATGGATGGATTTAGCTCAAACTACGTATTTAGTATTGTGATACTAATTTTATTGTCTTTTAAAATAAATGGTTCAAGTTTTCATTTTTAATATCAACTGGTTAAAATAATATTTTTATTCTAAAGTTTCAGATTGTTGAATCCAGCAGAAAATGATTTAAGATGTCTCTTTGGAACTCATAAACATATTCAACTTTAAAAACTGAGAGTTGAACCTGAAACATGCTGGTGAGAGTAACAAGGATGCTATCATATTAAAGGCCTTTGGAGGCAAGCGAGCATAGTTTACACGCCATCGGACCTATTTATAGAGCTGACTCCTTTCTGCAATGTCAACTGTAACCTTATACTTATTTTAAGCCTCAGTGTCTCAAGTATCAGCCTCTACTAGTTGTACAGTTCTCTCTTATTTGATATCAGAGAGCCCAATGGAGCCTTCTGAAGAACCTAGTCAGATTAGCAAAGATAACCATTTAGAAGTTCCTAATTTATCTGATTCTCTTTCTGAAGATGAAGAAGTTAAAGCTACCTTCAGACCTGGTTTTTCCCCTCAACCTAGCAGACGAGGTTCTGATTCATCTGAAGACATTTACCTGGACACTCCACCTTCAGGTGCAAGAAGAGTTTCATTTGCTGACAACTTTGGGTTCAATCTTGTGTCTGTTAAAGAATTTGATTCCTGGGAATTTCCGAGTGGTTCAACTGATTTTGACTTAATGAAGGACATTTTCCACACAGAAGAATATGTTTTATCTCCACTATTTGACTTGCCTTCTTCAAAAGAAGACCTTATGCAACAACTTCGAGTACAGAAAGCGATACTGGAATCAACTGAGTATCTTCCTGGATCTACAAGTATGAAGGGCATTATTCGAGTTTTGAATATTTCTTTTGAGAAGTTAGTATATGTGAGAATGTCCTTAGATGACTGGCAGACATATTATGACATATTAGCAGAATATATCCCAAATTCATGTGATGGTGAAACTGACCAATTCTCCTTTAAGATTTCATTGGTTCCCCCTTATCAAAAAGATGGCAGTAAAGTTGAGTTTTGTATACGTTATGAAACTTCTGTTGGTACATTTTGGTCAAATAATAATGGCACAAATTATATACTGGTTTGTCAAAAGAAAGAACAAGAGCTGGAGCCTGGAAAACTACAGGAAGAAGTTCCTAACAGACAAATAAAAGGCTGTTTAAAGGTAAAATCAAGGTGAGGATATATCTTACATTCCTTACTTTTTTATAATCTTAAGGTTATTTAAGGTCATTATTTCACTGGTTGTAAGAAATAGCCATTCTGTTTAAAAATATATTTTTGTTATGTATAAATCAATGGTGCTAGGCTTTAATAAGGTCAGTGCTATTCAAATAAAAGCACTGTGTTATCGCTCCTCCAAATGTAAGGAAAATATGGGTATAGTGTAACAGATGGCAGGGGGACTGCAATGTGTATATTGCCTACCTAGCGAGTTATAAATTGCTTAAATTCAAACCACGGAATCTAGATTCTTAACATATAAAACTATTTATTTTGTCATTTAATGTATATTTATTTTCAGTGGTTTTCAAATACTTTTGCCGTACTTCAAAACATTTCTGATTAACATAAAACTGTATTTCCATATGTATCTAGTGCTCAGAAATTCATAGACTTCCCCTCAAAGCTGTAACGAACTTTTTAACGACTGATTGAGTCATGCAGGGATGTTTGTAGTGATACATATTAAGTTAAATCGGAAGAGCTATGACTTTAATTATAAGCTAAGAGAAAGACAGAAGTGTATGAGTGATGCATGAATTACACATAAAAATTTATAATTATAACCAAATGTAACATTATAGAACAGAAAGTAGTATAATTTAGTAAAAGTAAATGGAGCAGAATAAAAAAATGACCCAAATAGAAATAAGGATATTAGCTTTATAGATTAGAGATTTGGGATATGACCCCTCATTAGTAACCTTGCTCTCCTGTTAATGTAAAAAATAAAGAAAACTGAGGATTCAATTCTCTCTCTTGTAGAGTTGGCTAATTTCCATGACAGTAGGTGAGTAGATAAAACATCCAAGAGGAGATAGATGTCTCCTGCTCCTCAGAGTGTCCCAAGGGAAAAATCCACATTGCTCTACCAGCCACAGGCAAATGTTTGATTATCCTCTGGATGGTCCACCATAACTGTCACTAGACCCAAGGATTCTAGTAACTGCACCAGAAATAGTGTAAGATGATGAAAAGGGAACTGTATTAAGAATCAAGACACCCAGATTCTAAGTGGAATTAAATAAAAACATAAAGAATTACATTGGGAAGTTTTTAACCTCTTATGCTTTAATGCCTTGATCTCTTATACGGCAATAAATAATAACTACTAAATGTGTTATTCTAATGCATTAATGAACTAAATATAATGTAGGTGAAGCAATTCAATCATATAAAATATTTCTGTTTTCATTATCCTTTAAAGTCATCTGAAAGATTGGTTTATCTGACTTTGTGAGATATGCTACATTTCTTAGTCCAAACAAAAGTTTCTCAGGTTTTCACTGATGCTATTGAGAGATAATATAATCATAATCTCTACCTGCTAAAGTAATAGTTTATTAGTTTATGAAATTACTCAGCAACATGTTAGCTATATAGATAAAATAAGTTCTTTTAATAAACTAATTTATATACATAAATATACACATATTAAATACCTTACAAATAAGATCATCATCTGTGAATATCTAATATACATGCTGCAAGTTGCCCTATATATTAGAGAAAAGTGAAACTTAAAAAAGGCATAGCCTTATTGTCAAAGACCTCATAAAAGAAGCAGCGTTTAACTCTGGATTTTTCTGCAAGTTAAGAAAAGCAGCTTTAAAATTACAAGCATTACATGCTGAACTATGGTAAAGATAGAGGATTCCTTTGAGAGAGCAAACTTGACTTGATAGCAAGAACAAAAAAGGATAACTGCTAGGCCTAATCTATCCCAGTCATGATATTATTGAAACTTCTCCTAGTCTAAGATATGTATAACTGGATATATATCAATACCCACATTTGTATTCAGAACAGTAACCATTGGATTCATAGCCGACACCATTCAAGTTTTAATATTGCTTTGGGGAAAAACTTGAGAAGAGCTAAACCACAAAATGGTCTAAAGGCCTGTAAAGTTTCCTAATGAGTTATAAAAATGGAAAAAATCTCTCTCCTTCAAAACCACAAATACATTTTCTGTACTTCTATAACTTAAAAATGACCAACATAATTCAAACCACATTTTGAAAAAAAGCATTTGCCTCTGGAGGAGGCCTTTTGTGCTGAATTTCAGTCCAACATGAATTTTTACATCTGATTTATATACCACTCAAAATGGAGTGTATAAAGGAAATCCTGACAGATCCTTAGAACAGCATGTGCCATAACAGAATATTTATACAGCTTTTCCATGATATAATTTATATGCAGTGGGGTTTCAAATATTCCTAAAACTCACACAAGAGAGCATTATCAAATTTCTAAATGAATATTGCAGTTGGATTTCATTGTGAAGAATTTGGTTAGGGAAAAACAGCACACCTTATTAGTGTTCTTTTACAAAATGTGTACTTGGCTAAAGCAAAAATGGACTAATACTTATTTGATCAAAAAAGTTATAGCTTCTAAAATATCTTCCTCCCTTCAAAAGTTACAGAATCTAAATGGGTCTGTTTTGAGCATTTCCACACTTCCTATGTAACTTAATTTGGAGGTCATTTCTTTGAGAAGATAAATGCAGAAGAGAAATGTATGTGAATTTTTACTTCATACATGCAAGTAGATTAATAATAGTATGTAACAAAAGTCAGAGTTAAACTGAAAATAAGTCTGTCTTAATGTAGAGAGTAACAACTAACTTGAATTCCTCTTGATACCAAAGTTAAATTCCAAATTCCTCTTGATACCAAAGTTAAAGTTGAATTCCTCTTGATACCAAAGTTAATTTGCTATCAGGGTCTCTTTCTCTCTAGAAGAAATTGTATCTTCTAAAAGTGTCAATAATCCCTTCTAATTAAGTACAGAATGAATTGTGGGAACACATTGAGTGAGGTAGGATTTCTGTTATGTTTTCTCTATGGAGATTTTTTTCAGGTCAGAGTTTGCAAACCTCCACATCGATGTGGTTGTCTGTTTTCTTTGATTCTTATTAATCTATCCACTTTGGACAGAAAGAAATATCTAGAGGGAGAGGGAAACAGAGTTTGTAACTCATAGGCATATGACTGAGAGTGACCCAAAGGTATTTAATTGCACTGAAAGGCATGCATCATGAAATACTTGGTAAGTGTCACCACATATGTGGCACTGGTGTATGTGTTAGCAAACAAACTAAGCAGATTTCTGATCTACATCTCAGGGGCATTATTTCAAAATAAATGACCGAAAGAATTAAATGACATTGATATAAATAATATTAAATGTACATAGATAAATAAACTAAAAATAGCATGCATAAGTAGTATAACTTCAAATTTAAAATTTGGGGCTTCAGAGTTAAACATATCTGGGTTTGAGTCCAAGCTGCACCACATGCTAGCTGTGTGACCTTATGCAAGTTAAACTTGGTACCCCTTCTGTTAATTGTGAATAACAATAGTACTATCTCATAGACATTGTTAGAGATTTCCTTAAAATAATACATTCAAGTTTTGGCATAGTGTCTGGACATAGTAAGTTATCAGTAAATAATAACTCCTGTAAAAAGACAAGACTAACTCTAGCTTTAGGTGGATCTGAAAAACCCTAGAAAAGCCCAAACTGCCCAAAAGTTCCTTTCCTCTTTCCTTTCACGGGTTCTAAATTTTTAACTTTAGAGAGCCATTTCTTTGTCTTTTGCAGGATTTTAATCAACAAGGGAAACTCATTGAATTCTAAATTTTCTTGAGATGTAGTCACCTGATATCTAGAACATCTTAAAGTTGGAAGAGATCTTAATGACTATTAAAATTTCCATGTTTAATAGATGAAAAAATGGAGGACCAGATCAAAAGGGTTAAAAAAGGCATTGATTATGGCATTCAACAGACACACATATTAATCCGAGTTAATATACACTTAACTATGTGGCCATGGACATACTACTTTACGTCTCAAAGCCTCAGTTTATTCATCTGTAAATAGGGGTAATAGTGCCTGCCCAATGTTGTGATGATTAGGCTAAAATAAAATGAGATTATATTTTAAAAACTTCTAGTTAAAAAAAAAAAAAAAAAAAAAACTTCTAGTAAAGTGTTGGGCACATATAAAGTAGTCATTAAAACCCAAATATAATTGCCGTCATTATTATCAAATTGTGTTCAGCTAACTAATTTCTTGGTTCTTGGACTTGTGTTTTTTCTCCTGACATCATAGTCTTCCTTGTTCAGGTTTCAAAATTCATTCCACAGGTGTTTATTAAGGGCCTGTGTGTTAGGTACTGTGTTGTTAGGCATAATGCTGGAAACATGATCCCGTGAAGACCAGAGGCCCCGAGGGAACAGGCCTCACAGGAACTGAGAGCCGAGGGGGTGGGGGGGAAAGAACACTAAAACAAAGCTCAGATTCTTTAGGTATACCAGGCAAGCCATGGATGAAAAAGAACTACTTACATTTCAGGTTTTCTCGGATCTGTGATCTATAACTGATCTTGTGTTCTGGACAGCGGACTGACCTTTTCAGAATCTCTTTTTTCCTCCCAACAGCTGCTAAATGTTTCTAACCATTGGGTACACAGACTGACTTCATATGGTTTTGTATTTTGTTAAGTGAAACCAATTTATTATTTTAAGTAATGAAATGGCATGATATAGGTGTTGGATGGTATTTATAACTTGGCCAAGTGAATGCAAATAAATTCCCAAAAGATTTCAATGCCAAAGGAAAAAAACTGATCAGTCTTCAATTTTTGTCCTTGAGGAACAGAACCAGGTACATTCAAAAATGGGAAAGAGAGAGATACTTTCTAAAGCATGACTTTAAGATTAGAGAGAGTTTATCTTTCAGGGTGGGAAAATCATTAAAATGAAGCCAAGAAAAGCATTGGAAAATGGTGCCTAAGATACGGTCATGTTGCATGTTCCAGTCAGAGCTTTAGGATTGTGAGACTTCCTTAATTTACACTTACAGTATAACCTGGGTTCCTGGAAGTAGTGCAAAGAAGTGTCAATAGCCCCATGAGGCCTTTAGGACTTAATGTATTCCATAACTAACCTGTTTTGAGTGCACGCTAATTGTGGAAGCCAGGTCTGTTTAAGGGAGGGACCTCTGGCAGGGCCATATGGAAACCCAGAACACAGCTGCACAGGACCCGTCAGGAGGACTGTTTGGAAGTTGCCAGCTGGTTGACAGCAAGGAACCAACTAGTTTAGAGTTTCCTTGGAGATCTACCAGGGCTTTGTGGCTTCCTGGTCTTGTGGGAAATCCATACCCCTATAAGCCTAGACTTTCCCTAGAGTAGTTTTGAATCTTTTCTGAGAGAAGAGGAAGAAGAGGGTCTCACCACTCAGGGTTTCTCTCAAGCCCTAGCTGAAGGGAATCACTGTGGATGCCAGGCCTCACCTGGGTCTGCTGGGATCTCTACGAGCCTAACTTCCCACCTGAAGCTCATCTGCAGCCTGTAAAAATGGAACAGGGCCCAAGAACTCTGAGCCAATAAAGCTCCAGGCAAAAGATGATTGTGAAGTGGGACACAAGATTTTCACCTTCTTCCAGTTCTGCTCACTGTGACTCTTGTCCTTGTTCCAAGGTTTTACCCCAGCACCCCAACAGGAACAGTAGAAGAGAAGTAACCTCAGGGGCAGTCACCTGAGGTGGGCCTGATTGTCCACTGCGTTGTCAGACTTAAAAGATCATAAATATATAAGTGTGTGTGTGTGTGTTTATACGTGTATGCACACATTTATATAATACACACACGCATGAAAATTCCTTTCCTTAAATGCAGACCTCTAGGCTGGCAGGGACTATCTCTGTCTTACACCCAATTAAGGTCAGCTGCACAAATGGGCTTTGAGTTTGGATTGAGAGAGTGGAAATGGATAATTTTAGAGCAGGGAGCACTATGGGGTACAAGGCAGATTTGCATACAGAGTTTTGGTAGGGGCTCCACAGAAGCAGGAGGACCCTGGGGGTCTGGAGTGTGTGTGTGTATTTGGGAGGGAAGGAGGATTCCAAAAACAACAAGGTATATTGGAAACAGCATGGGCTTTCAAGTAGGGCAGATTTGGGCTTTCATTCTAACTAATTAGCAGCTGTACGAACTTGGATAAATTACGCTTTGTATCCATTTTATTCAGGTATAAAATAGGGATAATAATCTCCACTTGGAAGAGTTGCTCTGACAAATACATTAGCTAACATATATAAACATCTATCCCAGTTGCTGACACTTTGTAGATACTCAAAATGGCATTGGTGATAAATTCCATATTTTAAAATCTTGTACATGGCTAGTCCTATGCCCAAGATTAATGGAGAGATGATTTTTCCCCTCAGTATCATTCCTGCTGCCTGGGTCCAGGTTAGTATAAATACACAGTTTCAAAATTATGGGTTCAATAAGCTTTTGGGCACTAACCAGGGAAGCTAATATTTTATGGCATTGCTACTATGGGGAAAAATGATTCCCAAATTCCAGCAACTTCTGGGTTACAAAAGAATTTTGGAACATTGACTGGATTTTTTAGGTATTTTTTTATAGAAGTACAACATGTTTTTTCTTAAGGTAGTTCTTCTTAAGATGGTTCTTTTGGACTAAAAAACTGAGTTGGCTATACAGAGTTTCACCTTATCATCCCTGTATACATACGAATAGAAAATGAAATTGAATTTTTTTATTATATCTTTATTGGAGTATAACTGCTTTACAATGTTGTGTTAGTTTCTGCTGTACAACAAAGTGAATCAGCTATAAGTATACATATATCCCCATATCCCCTCCCTCTTGAGCCTCCCTCCCACCCTCCATATCCCACCCCTCTAGGTCGTCACCAAGCATTGAGCTGATCTCCCTGTGCTATGCAGCAACTTCCCACTAGCCATCCATTTTACATTTGGTAGTGCATGTATGTCAATGCTACGCTCTTACTTCGTCTCAGCTTCCTCTTCCCCTTCTGTGTCCTCAAGTCTGTTCTCTATGTCTGTGTCTTTATTCCTGCCCTGCCACTAGGTTCATCAGTACTGTTTTTTATAGATTCCATATATGTGTGTTAGCATATGGTATTTGTTTTTCTCTTTCTGACTTACTTCACTCTGTATGACAGACTCTAGGTCCATCTACCTCATTACAAATAACTCAGTTAATGAAACTGAATTTGATATAATTTTTTCCTCTAAGAAGATATATTATACACCATTGAATTTTGGTCATTTCTCTGCTTTGAAAGCATTTTCTGTACCCCACCACTACATAAAAAGAAAAAGCTCCTCAGGGCATAACTCTCAAATCTTTTCAGGTTTTTATTCTGCTTCTCTAATAGCTTTACTTGGGTGACTGGCATGGTAGTGTTATTATCTATTATATAAATAATAACTGGTTTTGAAACCTCAGTCATACTATCCTGCTGTTTAAAGATTTTATGACAAATAGAAATAGATTGCCAAATTGGACTGTTATACAGCATTGTTTAGTGACAGAGACCAATTGTACATTAAACAAACCTGTTTTAGGAAATTTTACTGTTCCCTCCCCCTCTAGTTATTCTGAAAATGGTCTCTCTGTGTTGTACATCAGTGTTATTCAAGTCACAACTATAAATGGGATTCTAACATCGTAAGACAATGATTGTCCTGGGTGCGGTTGTGGATTTGAATTTCATTCACCCCTTTTGAAGTTTGCAGTAGAAAAAAAGATCAAAATATCCTGCAAATTTAAATCTGTAAAGCATGCCAAATTGTAGATGCTTTTCTTAATTATGTGAAACAGATTTTATAGCCCATTTAACACTGATGGTACTCTGCTTGTTTTACAGAATTAAACCATGATACAAAGCTAACCTATTGACTCTAAAGCTGTGATAAAAACCCTAAGCTGATTTTCATTCTTAAAAATTACTGTGGATGTATGCACACAATTACAAATTACATAGAACTCCTCAGGTAACTTTCAGCTTCATAAGCCACATAAGATATAAAGCTGAGTATTTTCACATTTTACTAATATCTCCTCCTGAGGATTAATGTTTATAAATAATTTTATAATAATATATTGTTACAACTTATATCTCTTGAGTATTTGCCAATGGAAAAATCTCACCGAATTTTAAAATCACATTCAGGTACAAGCAGAAAAAAATATGATCTTCATATATAATCTTGAGTAAGTGTATAAGACTACTGTGCTTAGTGTAAATAAAGTGATAAACATTTTTTTCCAATGCTAATACAGCACTTGATTCCTGAACAGTCTTCCTTGAATTGTATTGTAGGAGAGACCATTCTAATTCTATCCTTTGCTTTCAGGCAGAATTATTCTGAAAACTACCCAAGCCAAATGCTTATAATATTCTCTTTTTAAACATCTCCTGGGAAGATTGTGTTCTTTAGTAAAGTATTCTATCAGGAAATTCTATGTTTTTCATGTAGCCATTCGTGTTCTATATCTTTAATCTTGTCATTTGTTTACTCTGATTCTCAACCGAATTAAATGTTGGAGTTCCTATCCTTATACTTTAAAATTAAAGTATTTAATTTCTATTTTCCATGTCAAATAAGCTCAACAACTTTAGATTTCCCCCCTGAGTTCCTAATGATTAAACTAATAAACTAGTTTGTAGTATTTCAAGCAAAAGTCAGAGAAGAAAAAAATCATCACCAACCAGTGAATGATAGCACTGTTACAAGGACCGTGCACTCAGGGAACCAAGGTATCGGGGCAGCTGGATAGGTTAATAGGCTAGCTAAGAAGCTGTCCCAATCCTGCCCTCTTTAGCTCTGAGTCCTGAGTATTGGACTCCTGTGGGAGTCAGAGAAGAGAAAGAGGCTTTATTTTACTAAATCACAAAATTAAAAGTACTTCAGAAGATCATGTCATTTATTTCTCAATCCTACCTAAAAAGATAGCTGTATTAGAACTGTTGAAACTCTCTCAGACAAATAATGAATAATTTTGAATAATGGCCACACCCTTTTCTAGAAATCTGATTTTTAATACAATTTCATTCAATAATATAATTTTGTAAGTACATTGAAAAAAGAAATTTTGAATAGATTTGTAAAAACCAAATGTAACATTGACCAGCTGAAATTTAAACTGTTGTAAGTGTACCTTTTTGTAGAAAGGTTAATACTGTGTTCACAAGCAGAAGTCATTTGAATATATGTTAAAATTATTGATTCTGTGTATATGTGTGTGTACAATTCTGACTAAAAGGTATTGTTCGAAGCAATGAATATGTACAGAGGACTGGTAGAGTCAATCCAGTTGATAATTTATTTAGTAAATTGAACATAGGGAGCAGTATAAGTAAATTTGCCCACCTACATTCAAGTTATCCTTGATGCATTGCTTTTTTGTGTGGAAAGCACACACGCATATGTGTATATGAGCTTTTCACTTTTCACAAAGATAGTTCATAATTTTCTAGTATTTTATACTGTTTGTATTAGTAATACCTCATTCAAAGTTACCTTTGGCAAACCAAGTTAAGCTTTAGACAATGGCAGTTATATGAACATTCAAGGCATTGGTTTACAAATCTCGTAAAACTCATGTAGTTCACCAGGGCTACTCCTACTGTCGATTTATCCATGTTATGGAACTTGCTTTTGCCCTTACATAGATTTACTATACTGCCTTAAAATTACCAGCGCTTCCGGCAATATTTTCCCATGGAGTAGCTACTCCTATGATGCAAAATAAAACAACTTTCCTTAAATGAAAGGGTTGCTGTTTGCCATGTGTGCATCTGATGCAATTTATAGGCAAAGAAATTAACATTCAGTGAAACTTACTGTTTATCAGATATTTTTATTTGGAAGAAGAGGACTTTTGTCATATGTCCCTCTATATCTGTTTAGCCAGAATTCTTCCAATGGTGGCCTTTCAAATGGTGGCCTTTTCCTGCACTTTTAAAAACTTTAATGTGTGTGCCATCTTCTCAACTGGACTGCAAGATCCTTGAGGTCAGCAGTGGTATATTAGTTTAAGCTTTATTCCCCACTGTGACTAACAAAGGGTTTTGTGTGGAAAAGCTCTGAAAAAATATTGATTAAACCTGATAACCGTAGAGCCTGGTAAAATCCTAAAGTATCCATTCTGAGTACTTAAAGAATGAATTATGCTTTTTATAATTTTAATGATGAGTGCTTTTATTGTTTTCACAATCTTTAAAAATCAGGGTCCTACTGGTCATCTCCATCTGGATATCCATGTGGCAAATTAATTCCCTTACGTCCCAAACCAAAGTTACATTTCCCCTTCAATCCTAATCCTTCTTCCTCTATCCTATACTTTGTTTAAAGTCATAGTCATCATTCCAGTCATGCAAATAAGAAACATCAACATAAGAACTGATTTCTCTTTTGCCAACTCCTATTAATTCTACACTCATATTCGATTCCATTGCCACAGAAGTAATGATTGTTCATTTGATTAAAAATAGACATTGTTTTTCGGGCTTCCCTGCTGGTGCAGTGGTTAAGAATCCACCTGCCAATGCAGGGGACATGGGTTCGAGCCCTGGTCCAGGAAGATCCCACATGTCACAGAGCAACTGAGCCCGTGCGCCACAACTACTGAGCCCGCATGCCACAACTACTGAAGCTCGCGTGCCTACAGCCCACGTCCCGTAATAAGAGAAGCCACCACAATGAGAAGACCATGCACCGCAACGAAGAGTAGCCCCCGCTCGCCGCAACTAGAGAAAGCCCGCACGTAGCAACGAAGACCCAATGCAGCCAAAAATAAGTTTATTTTAAAAAACACATTATTTTAAAAATAAAGAACAGAGTATACAAAAACCATATTTACACATTATAAAAACAACAGCTAAGAGGGAAATTTATTTCTTCAATAACCACATTTGTTGTCTAAATTGACTCAAAATTAAATATAGAATTGAACATATTAACCATATTAACATCTTGTAGTCAGTCTAAATTTACTTTCAGTTACCAGGGTATCAAAGAAAGATCAAATTGAGAAATAAGTTAATATAGTCTACTATAGGACACTTTATTTAGTCTTTCCTTCTTTCCTGTCTTCTAAAGAGCTGATTCATTGAGTCAGTACAATGTTACTATTCTGTAATGTCACGTAATCTTAACATCCCAAATAAAAGAAATACTCATTGGTCAGCTTTTGGCTTCCTTCATATCACAATCCAGACCAGTGGGACAAGAGAAAAATCCAACAGGCTGAATTATAAAAGACCAAAGGCAGATATTGTATGTCCACTGATCAGAACTGAGTCATTCATTCTTTCTCTTTGCCAGGGCCAGGACCCGGGCCAATACTCATGTTAGTTCTGCTGCTGCTGCTTGCGGCACTCACTGATTCTGACACCTGTGGATTCTGGGTCTGGCTGTTGTTCTGTCTGCTTTTCTTTACCTTAATGACTTCCTTTGACTTGGCCTTTTGCCTCTACCAGATTCCTCCCCTGTTCCTAAACCTAAACACCTAAACCACGTCCTCTCTGTCTTGAGATTGCAGATTCTTGGTCTTTGCTTATACAAACCATAAAACAAAAATAATTAAAGAGAAATAATGCAGTACATGTAAATGTTTAACCTTAAAACCTACAAAAAGGTAGTATGATGAATCTGCTACATTCTGTTGAGTACTTTTTTAAAAAAATATTTATTTATTTAGCTGTGCTTGGTCTTAGTTGTGGCATGTGGGATCTAGTTCCCTGACCAGGGATTGAACCTGGGCCCCCTGCATTGGGAGCACAGAGTCCTAGCCACTGCAGGGAAGTCCCTATTGAGTACTTTTTTTAAAAATTACTTTGATATAATTTTAGATTTTAAAAAAATTTACAGGAATAATATGAAGACTTCCCATATTCTTGTATATAAATGTTTTAAAACTATATGAGGAGTCCAGTTACATTGATTCTTATAGGCAAAAGCTTTTACCTTTTAAAAACATAAGCAATGTGACTTTCTAGTTTGTAGCTAATTGCTGATTTTTGCAGACTATAAACTACAATTAAAATGTTTTGTGAAAATATTAACAAACTCAGATGGAAATAGTACTGTTATTATATTATAATATTTAAATTTTAAAATTATATTATTTTTCTTTTTATGATATAAGAATTGGGAAACAAATATATGTTTTTAGGAAATTAGCATAAATAATTACATATTTTATATGGCAAAATAATAATATACCTCATGGATAATGACACATCAATTAACTCTTACATCATTACCCTCAACTATCATCTCATAGTTTTCATCAAGAGTTTTACTATAATTTTCCTAATATCCTAAAGAGCTTTATTGTGTAAAACCTGAAGTTTCCACCCAAAGTATAAATGTATTATTGAGGTAGGTAACGCATGGCATTTGTAAATAGTTACGTTTCACTTTCTCGGAAGAAGTGTTTTAATGAAACTTGCTGAAAATTAAAGTTTTATCATTTACATTTTTTGTTGTCCAATTAACTTTTAGTATACAAATATGGATGGGTTCCTACTGAAAATGGCATTTGTGAGACTGAGTTAAACAGTATCTGGGGAAAGCTTAGCTATTGACTGAGCATCCTGGAGGGGTATTCTTATTAGTACAACAGAATACTCTTGTCTGTGACTAATTGTAAATTCTGAGGCAATTAATTTTTTTGAAAACCCTCAAAATTATGTTGGTGTGATTATAAGAGTCTTTCTTTTCTGTGTTATTCTTCAATTCCTGGGGAATTCCTTGACCACTTATGGTAATTTTGGACCAGTTTGCTTTCATTCTTTTAATTTTTATCTGAGCATCTGTAACATTTATTAGAACTTGTCTACGAAACCAGGTGGGACTCTCATCTTGTGCATGGACTGTAGTCCATCGACAACTTTAAATTTATGATATTTTACTACTTTAACAAGTTAGCTGTTCTTTTGTTTAGAAATTTCTAATTATATAAACTTAAGGAATACATACTTTAAATGTCTCTATTATTATTTCTTCAGTGATATAAAATTATCTCCCACTAGATCACTTTTATACATTGTAGTCAACAGGCCAGTCCCATTTACATGAGAGGAAATTTAGGCAAAAGGGATTTATTTGATCAAGACCAGGAAATATATAAGAGGAAAAGCTCTTTTTGTGATTTAAGGTCTCTAATTCCCTGTGGCTTTGAACCATAGTGCCCCAATCAGCCAATTAACCAAAAAGAAATTACGGAGTCCTTAATTTATGTAGGATTCTTCTAGTTAGCTTCTATTTTCAAGCATTAATTTGATAAATGGATAATATTTATGCACATGAGAAGTTAGTTATCAACAAAAATGGAATGACACAGACTTAGAGGAGAGCATAGGAGGTGCAGAGCAACAGGCTTTAGAGAAATGATTTACTGCAGGCGGACCTGATCAGAAACAGCATCACAGAGGAATTGAACTTGATCTGGAAATGGTAAAACTTGGGTAGGTGGAGAAGAGTTATGAGACTGTTTACACAGAATAAAAAATACTTGTGGACACGGCAGCAAAAAAGATAAGTCGGAGGTTTTGTTAGTCAATTTGACTGCCTGGAATGGAAAGAATTGTGAGAATCAAACTTGAAGAAAAAGGTTGAAAAAGAATTGCACAGTCTTGCTAGACCAAGGATTTTGAACTTTAGTTCCTATGCTCAAGGATAAAGTATTATTTTACTTATATCAATCCAGAAAGCGTATGCAGAATAGAGTGAAAAGTATGAACTAGGTCACTGTCCATAAAAAGGGATATTGATTTTCTATGTTCATAACTGTTTTTTACTTACTGGTTCTGTATGTTAGAATGTTTAAAACATAGGTTTTATCCTTTTCTCATTATCAATATTAACTGAATTCTGCTATAGGTCATCTTTAACGTAAATAAACACATATATATATATTATGGCACTAATTTTTAGGTATTTCTATACTATTTTATGGGTGATTTATTTTACTACTCTGGCGACACTTAGGGGAAATTTATTTCTATAATTGTTTTTCGCCCAAATCCTTCCTCAAAATCTAAGGTTTACATTTTAATTTAGTGAAAAATATTAGTCCAGGCATCTCAGTCTTTATCCTCTTGGATGGATACATGGAAATTACACTAGTATATTTTTTTCTATAGTACCAATGACCTCAAGATTAAGAGGGTATGAATCTTGGTTCACATGAAAAAAAAAATCAAAATATTAGTAGCAAAGTTCTTACTATGCTTTTCAGCTTGTGTATTAAAAGAGAGTAAAAAAAAGATCGATGACTAGAAGAAATGAATACAGGATAATAAACGTAAAGAATAAGTAAGTTATTTTAGAAGATGACATATGCAATTGAGAATATAAAAAACAGAGCAGCATAAGAAGAATAAGGAATAAAGACTACTTCATTGAGAAGATGACAATTGATCAGAGACTTGAAGAAAGTCAGTCATGAAGAAATCTGGGAGAAGAGAGTTCCATTCAGAACAAAGCAACCAGTGCAAATATTCTAAGAAAGTTCAAGTGATGGATCTCCCCTTCTGTTTACATTAGGTTCTCGTGCTCCTTAGGTCGCCTCTACATTCTTGGGCTTATTTCCCACAGGACCCATCACTACCCACAGGGTCTCTGAGAGAAAGGGGCAGTGTAGCAAAGGTACAGATGAAAATATGTCATCAGCAGTTTGCCTTTGACTCTAAAGTCTTCTAGGGTCCCTTTCTGCTTTCTCTGGCTGCCCAAATCCCTATATCCAATCTTTTAGATTCATCTTTGCAACTGAAGGACTGAGTTGCAATTTTGTCTTGGTGAAGGTGCAGTTGTGTTACAGTTAATCTAATCAAAGAAGAAATTCCACATTTGAGTTATCTTAAAAAGCACTGAATAATTCTATCTATTATTATTTTATTTCAAAATGTTTCGATTATCCTGACAACAGACTATGAGTATTGTAGATACTGGATAAGTTTATGTAAATTGATACCTGTAAGAAGAAAATATTTTTCATAAATTAACGCTGTATACATATAATAAATCAAGCAAACCATCGTAAAATGATTTGCAAAGATAGCAAGTGTAATCTTGCAAGTGCCTTTACTTATGTAGCAAATGAGGAAAAAAGAAGACCAGAATATAAGCAGTTTTGATCTTTTTATATGAAACATTATTTTACATATTATAAACTCCAAACACATTAAACTGTCAGCATTATCCACAACTTACATTTAAGCCATTACATTGCGTGTTCTGCTTTTTTAATAACTGTCACCTCATCTCTACCATTTTCATCTCAAGACTAATTGTCTCTTTTATGGGATCTAACCAACTAGTGTCCTTGGCAATACACTTTACGGTGCTTGCATTTACAATAATTGTTTGGGCAATTTGCCATAGTACAACTGGAAAACATTTTACCATCCCAGGTCTAAATCTTAACAAACACGATCAGTGTTAGGGTAGAAAAGATTAATGTCTCTTACCCTAAACAGCATCTAGATTTCCTTTCAGTTAAAAGAATCAGTAAATTTAAATTCACTGATGTATGGATTGGTAATCCCCATGATGAATAAAAATTAATTGTTTAATAGACCTAACAGTAGCAGAAGTAAAATCCCTATAAAATTTACATTATTGCTAACCTGCTTGATTATGTATACCCTCTCCTCCCACCCCATAGAAAAACTTAAGAGCAGAGTATTTTCACTGAAGGATTTATTTTCCCACTAACCATACTTTGATATAGTAAAAGCCAGTGTAGAATAGTAGTGTAAACCAGTGTTTCTTAAACTTGGGTGCGCATAGGAAGGGGAAAAATAGGCACCCACGCCTAGATCCTCCTATAAGACCCCAATTTCGTTGGGTGGGGGCAGGTTGCAGGCACTGGTATTTTTAAAAAGCTCCCCAGCTGATTCCGATATGCACCAGGGTTGAGAATGATAGAAACAAAAGACTAAACACATGTGTTTTGAGTTGTAACTTTTTTTGTAATTTGAAAATCAGTTAGTCTCAGTATCCACCAAAAGAATAATGCTATTAAACAAAGAAAAATTAGCAAATAAAATAATGCTTTTGCAAATATGGCCTGAGGGATTTTTAAGCATTAATAGAAACATTTAGTACTGTGGGAATTAAGATACAAAAGATAAGCTTTTTAAATAAGGCATCTATTACAGAAATTTTGCCCCATCATTTGTGATGACTTGGGGAAGGCGAAAAAGGCACTTTAAATAGCATGGTAAAGTTAATTTCCATTTAGAATGAAGTAAACTTTCAGAAAGTATTTACTTTTCTTTTTGAAAAGTATATATTTTACAGTTCAGAAAAATCAAACTTTTAAACATGATTTGTAAGCATATTAAAGGATATGATCTTCTTTCAGTCTGCTCTTTTTACAAGCCCATGTATATACACAGTTGCTACTGCCTTCCCTGAGTTTGACTTATGGATATTACAGTTGACCCTGTATGGATCCTGTATGGACCCTGTTATGGATCTTATTACAATGGGGATATCAGGGGTGCTGACCCTCTTTGTAGTTGAAAATCTGAGTATAACTTATAGTTGGTCCTCCATATACTCAGTTCCTCTGTATCCATGGTTCTGCATCGTCAGATTTAACCAACTGCAGGCCACGTAGTACTGTAGTATTTACTATTGAAAAAAAACTGCATATAAGTGGACCCACGCAGTTCAAACCTGTGTTTTTCAAGAGTCGACTGTATTTTCTTCTATAGCACTCCATGCTTCCCCAATCATGAAATGTATAGCTGTGATTTTATACTGCTAGTTTTCATTTATCATTCTTTAGACTGTAAGCTCTATGAAGTTAGAGTTGGTTCAATCTCAGCTTCTGCTAGTAGTTTAACGTTTAGCATGATGCCTAGCACAGATTAACTACTTGCTGAATGAATACACATTAAATTTTGTCCAACATTATTCTGACTTAGCATGATGTCCAATAGAAGGACTGAATCCTTTTAAAGCCACTTGATAGCTGTATTCTTCAGAATGTTGACTGTAAAGTCTTGTGCTGCCTTGTTAAAAGTGTGGCAGAGATCCCCATCTTTGGCAACATAACTGCATCCCTTCAGGATTCAGCCCTTGCATTTGACTCCTTCAGCAATCCCAGCCTGTGGCCCAACTTCTTCAGTCACCTGTTCCTTGCCTTTTAGTTCATACTGGTTCTCAACTTGTCCTTCCCAAGCACCATATTGCTCTTCTATTAATCTCTAACCATAGTCCGTCTTAGTGAGACCTTCACACTTCATCTTCTTAGGTTTGCTGGCAATGAATTTTGCTTTACTTAATCAGGGATCCAAAAGCCTTCAACTGGGAGAGCCACCTTGGCACTGATGAGCTCCTCCTGCCTATTCCATCTCTTCCAGTGAAAGGCACCAACCAGAGGAGTAAGGTGGTGTTTGTACTGTAAGCTTCTTAAATCAGTTGGACTTCTTTTCTTGACTCTATAGGTTCATTTGCATCATCCCTGAATCTGCTTACATCTACTCCAGTCTAGAACTTGGCTAGGACCAATAACTGGTGGACATTTTCTAGCATTGAAATTAACATGAGCAAGAATATGAAATGTAGTTGGTTGCATGTGATAACTACACTAATAAAGATTATTTATGTTAAAAATAATATTGCCTCTTATTTAAAGAGTTTTAATCAAATAGATTCTATGAAGGATCTCTGCAAGTTAGCAAAGATCTTAAAGCTAATTTAAAAATTCTATTACTTGGACATCATCCAAATTAAGAACTCCTGCACCCAAAGACACAGTCAAGACAGTGAAAATGGGAGAAAACATTTACAAATATATCTAATAAGTGACTTATCCAGAAGAACTCTTACAACTCAATAATAAAAAGACAGCCGAATTTTAAAATGAGCAAAGGATTTAAATAGATATTTCTCCAGAGAAGATATATTAATGACAAATAAGCACATGAAAAAGTATTCAATATCATCAGTTACTATGAAAATGCTAATCAAAACCACAATGAGATGTCACTTCACGCCCACTATAATGACAACAATCAATAAAACAGATAATAACAAGTGTCGGTGAGGATGTGGAGAAACAAATTATAGAATTATCATAAACCAGCAATTTCACTTCTAGGTATCTACCCAGGGGAAATGAAAACATATGTCCATGCAAACACTGGTATGTAAATGTTCATAGAAGCACTGTCCACAAGAGCCAAAAGGTGGGAACAACTCAAATACCCATCAGCTGGAAAATGAGTAAAGTGAGTGTATCTATACAATGGAATACTATTCATCAATAAAAATGAAACATTGATACATCCTACAACACTGATGAACCTCAGAAACATTTTCCTCCATGAAAGAGGCCAGACACAAAGAACACATATTGTATGCTTCTCCTTATATGAAATATCTAGAATAGGCAAATATCTCAAAACAGAAAGAAGATTAGTGGTTGCCTAGGACTGGGGATGGGAGTAAAGAGTGACTCTAACAGGATTATTCTTTTGGGGGTGCTGGAAATGTTCTAAAATTAGATTTGGTGATAATTGCACAACTCTGTAAATATATTAAATATAATAAATGTCACTGAATTGAACACTTAAAATGGGTGGATTTTGTGGTATGTAAATGATACCTCAGTAAAGCTGTTAACTTAAAAAATTATATTACTAATTTTGTATGGGGATACTAATATTTTTTGATAAACAGATATAGATTTCTATAGACAGACTGCAGAATTTAGGGTTTATCAGTTTAGAAATAAGGGTCTGTTTCTCCTGAAATTTAGTAGAGAAATAGTAGTAAAAGATTGTATTGTATTTTAGATGAGGCTAGAATAAAATGGCAAGAAAATGAATATAGGTTGCATACATAGTCCCAGATGAAAAATTATATTTCCCATACCTGGTATGTGTATAAGCTTTGAAAGATACTTGAGTACCTTTCTATGAATTCTGTAGATAATTCTGCTGCAGGAATAAGGACTATAAGTTTGATCCCCTTCTTCAGAGTATGTTAATTCAAGGACTGAACAACTTTCACTCCATAACATTTTTCTTATTGTTTCAACAGGGAGTGTGGATATTAATTTTATCTTTTTGCAAAGTGCAAAGTGTTGATGCAATAATAATAGCTAATGTTTATTGATTGCTTGCTGTATGCCAGACACTGAGCAGTTTAAATCCATTTCCTCATTTAATGTGTTACATTGGTACGAACACTTACTCTTCTTAGTTTAATTGCACTTTTCTTTCTTGTGTCCTCTTTCATGGCCTTTCTCTGCTCTCTTTTTCTTTTTTCTATTCCACTACTCTTTCCCTACCTACCGTCAGAGCAAATTATTCAACTGCTGGTTACACTATTCATGTTTCAGAGTCTCATTTTTTAAAAACAAGTGCTTCGTTCACATTGTTCTGCCTTTAGCCAAAAACCGATTTGACATTGCAGAAAAATATCAAATCAGATTTTGTGCTGAATTTTGACTGATTTAGTCAAAATGTTCAAGTGGTTTGTATATATAAACCTGCCTTAAATCAAAGAAATGTGGGCTGAAGGGGAGGAGGTCTTTGAATATGAAGTGGTAGATTCCACAGGAGTGCAGAATCTTTTGTGAAGAAATCCGCAAGAGGACAGAAAGAAAATACTAATTCACAAAAGGTGTGGGTGAAGGGCTGGCAAAGAAAACCTGTAACACAAGATGTGGACATTTGTGAGTATGCCTCAGTGCATTGCATTAATAATTTGCATATTAAGAAGTCACGAGTGTTCACGTTAATGAATCCCTAACTAGTCTCTGACACAATAGAATGAGTGTCCCTGGAGGAGTCATTATGTCCTATCATGTCAATGATCCTCATATTAATGACTCTCTTACAGGCTCATCAACAGGTAGCCTAATAGGCTTCCATTGAGTTCTTTTTCATTTGCTTTTTAAATGTATCCTCTCCTCCCTTCCTTTTGTAATCTTATTGTGAAGATTTGACAAAAAGGTGCATTAAGATGATTTTAATGTGTGACGTAAGTTCACAAAAGCATTAAATTTAGAAATAATGCTTTAAGACTTCCTGAGTCTGCCTAGAAAACTTTTCAAATGCAGTTAAATACAAATCCAGTTTGATAATAGGGTTCTTATTTGGAATTTAACACAAACCATCCAACCCAATTTACCATATTTCTCTTTTCCCTGATATATCAATTTATGCTGTGATTAGCATAAGTAGAGTAGCTAGTTTAAAAATGTTTGTGAAACTGAATTTCTTGAAAATGGAAATGAATTCCAATGGATTTCATATGATAGAGGTTACTAAACACTTATTAAAACTAAAAAGCAGTAGTTGATAATATTAAAAAATTTAAATATAAAAGAATTTTAAATTTAGAGAAAATACAAGACGTTTATTAATTGCATAGCCATAAATAAAAGGTCCTAGGATTTTAAAAAATGATTTCATAACTTTTAAATTTAACATTTAATTAAAAGCAATAACAGGAAGGCAGTACTTTAACATTTCTAACTTGATTTGGCATGCCCTGACTTTTGTTGGCCCTATTATTATATTTAACATATTTGGTGATTTTTCTTACGAACATAAAACCTACCATCTCCTATATGAAATACTGAAGAACTGTTTTACCAATATTTTACTGAATTATACATCATTTCACCTGATTTACTCTCCAGATAAAGGGAAGAGTATTGATACACGCTTGAAATTCTCTGTCAAGAGCCAGGAATAGGAGAAAAGCTGGGGAAAGAGTTGGAGAAGTTTGGCACTTTGTTCCCCACTAAAGAAAAAACAAAACGAACAAGCCCATGTAAACTTTACTACCTTGGGGAACAATAGCGGGCACAGATGCTCATGGGAGTGGCTGCCACCCTCAGCTGGGCAACAGATCCTTTTGAGAAGTGTCACTTCCAAATGATTTGATTTCAGTCTGGAAGTCTCATGCTCCTTTGTTTTCCTTCTCGCCCCTAGCCCTTCCAAATACAACCTTTCCACACATACACTGGGAATATCAATTTACATTTTAAATTACCTTTTCTTAAAACAGTTTTCAAAACAATATTTAATACAAATTCTGTAGAGCTTGGATGTCAAATCTCAGTATTTAACAGACCAAATATCTTAGGTGATACTTATATGTAGATTTCACAGAGCAAACATGTTTAATCCGGATTTCCTTAATTGCATTAGTTAGCTCATAGTCATGATTTTGTGATAATGACTTTTTACACAAACACAAACAAATCAATATCTTTATGAAGGAAATAATGCCTGAAAATTAGTATCCTTAGGAAAAAATAGATATTAACAATACTCTGATAATTTTCAAAAGATGGATGCTGTATAAAGTTCTTAGAAATCACTTTGTAGGGCAATTGTGGATTATCAGAATGTCAGAATTCTGAAGTAGTAAGAGTCTCAGCCGGACAATGACTAATTTTTCTGTTACCCACATGCTCCACTGGTAACAATTACTTCCATTAAGAACTCAGGTAAAATAAGGACTTTAGACCAATAAAGTTAAGAATTTTTTTCTGATATCTGTCTGATGTATATTCTTTAGTTTTTCCAGTATCCATCACTTAAAAACATTTACATTTCTCTCTTGGTAGAATATAATTGGCAGATTGTGGCAGAGAAGTCCCTTGGGCCAGGTTTACCTATAACTCTTCTTCCACTGAAAATTCATGGATTCTGCTTGTAATTACATCTCTCCCAAAGCAACCTACAATTTTTGTTGTTGTTGTTCACATGTGAACCTCCAAGGTTTGACTTAATTAAGCATTAGATTCTCGCAATTTAGTACTCCTTTAGAAGACACTCTAAGGAGATCCCATCTCTACAAAATTGCACATGATGCCTAGATTCAATCACAGAATTAAATCCAAATAATTTTTTCTCCCTGATTTCTGTGGGGAGGGTGAGCAAGAAAAAATAGCACCCACTGATTTAACATGACAAAGCAGATTTGAAAACAGCAATCCTTGGCAGAAGACAAAGAGTTAGGAAATGAAGCAACTTTGGAAAAGAAACTTACCAAAGAATTCTTCAACAAGGTTATGCTTTTTAGTTGCTTCTTTCTCTGCTATTGAAATTTCCTGCATCAAGAAGGCATCGTACCATCGTTTTCAATATATTTTCAAGATCAAGCACTGAGGCAATAGGCAATGTTCTAATTTAGTAAAAGAAATAGAGAAGATTTTTAGGCACATAGCAATTCAGGTTTGTGGAAAACAGGAAAGTGACTTGATAAAACCATCTGGTCACTAATGTGGTGATATGTTCTTAGTTACTTGAATACTTGAGCAGTTCACTAGACTTTACTCAAGGGGCTTGTGGTTTGCCGTGGTTTATGCTTACATTTTAAAAGTAATAAATTAGCTTATATCATATGTATTATCCAATATGTTCGTTTATCCCAATCATTTGTAGATATTGATAATGTTCCACTATTTGAAAAGTTTTACCTGGACATAGTAAAATAATTTGAGAATAAATCATTGTATAATCTGCATTATAAATAATGTAAGTCTAGCTCACAAACTGTGTGGGTAGGATTTCTATAGGTATTAAATTTGAAATGCTGACCATAAGATTCAATTGAGAATTTATCTTCGTATTGCAAAGTTAATGGTTATTTCTATTGATCCTACTAGCATTTATATCTTTTGAAAACAATTTAAGAAATTTCCAAATTACATTTCAAAATTATATTTATGGAATACTATTAGCTTCATAAATATGGAACTCCTAAAACTGGAAAGCATGTTATTTAATGTCAAAATTGAGAAAGGCTAATTGTTTCCATTTTGAGCAATAAAGGGGTTGAGAAATAAAGGGGTAGTGGCTGCCTGGTTGTATAGAGAAGGATCACAGGGCTCAATCTGGTCTCAGCTAGGAAGTCCCTTGACCTGTTATCAGTGCTTGCCATGGGTGCGAGAGAAGGAGGCCAGCATGAGAGTATTGTATTTGATATCTCTAATCTAATCTAGAGCTTTCACTTTGAAGATGAGGAATCCCACAAAAACCATGTTCTTTACCATATTAGTTATTAGTCTCCAGATTCGGCATCTAAAGGAAATAGAAGCCATTTAAAATTTTTGATGTTTTTTCTTTGAGATTATTTCTTGCTTCTTTCAATCCCCATTATTAATGCAGAACTGTCTTCATTTTGTTTTCCTCTGTGGAATTATCATCAAGGAACTGAATTTTAATTCATCTTTTCATCCTAAATTCCTTCTTGCATTATGCCTTTAAACTTTTTCCTGAGACACTTCTGTTCACAATTAGACATTTATTGCTCTAATTGTCTCTCTTTTGATCAAATATTTCTCTTCTGTTCTGGTTTTATTCCTGATCAAAAGAAGACTATCGGTACTGTAACACCAAAGGAATAGATACTAAGCCCTAGTAGTTGGTTAATGTATTATGAACTTTACCTCTCATTAAGTACAAGTTTCTGCTTTCCTCACTCCTCCAATTCATGGCTATAAAATGTCAGAATACTAGAAAGTCAATTTTTAGAGAAATATCACCATAAAATTATGAAAATAAACAGTACACAATATGTAATTATTTATTCCAGGAAAACCTTTTCAGTATTTCTGTAAGTATCCACTTATCAATGCCAATCCTGATATATTCTTCTTAAGTGTCTTTAAAAAAATTTCAAGTGAGGTACATAATATTTCTAACTTAAAATCTCTCCATTCATTTAGGGAGAGTGGGTAGAGAAAATCAAATGAGAGCACAAGCTTCGAACAAAGAAGGCACACTTACGTCTTCTTGAAGAGTTCAATATTGACTTTTTAGCTGTTTATCAGAGTGAGAGTTGATGCCTAAGAATTCCAAGTTGGTTTTCTTTAGGCATTGCTGAGTACTTTCAAGCAGAGTGTTAAAGAGACACAAATGCAACATTCATGACTCATTTTGGAAATGATCCTTTTTTTATGCCAACTTTTTGATTCCTCTTGGAACAGAGTTACATTTCTGCTGCCTACAACCTAATCCTGACATTTACCCTGACCGGTTGGGTAATTCCATCACTTCAGACTTAGACTGGGTGGAACAGGTTTTACTCATATTTTAAGAGACATATGGGCTTTTAGCACAATAGCATTACAGAAACTCAGGAAAAATGATATTATTACTTATACTAAAACTACTACATTTTGAGAGTGTTAAAATTAACCATAACTGCAAAAGAATAAGTGCCACATACCCAGAAACTGCAGGAATATTAACAGGGTGACTAAATTCTGACAGTGAATAAATCAATTGGCTAATAGCAGAAAGTGTGAATTAGCATTCCCATGCACACTGTATTTGTATTTTAAATAAAAAGTTACTTTCACTGATGATCTAGTGATCTTTCTTTGGAGGGTGGTCCTCTGATAGTAAGAGTATACTTTAGAAAGACTAAGCGAGTATGTCATCATGGGCTGCAAATTTTACTCTTGAAAGTAACTTCTGGAAAAAAAAGTAACTTGTGAATTAAAGATATGAGAGAATGGAGTAAACTTTAAAAAATACACATAATTCCAAGTAAAAGGAGAAGCACGGGAATCGGGTACTGTGGCAGTATAGAACTAATGATCAGTGTGGTATTTACTACATGTCACTAATAATAATGGTAATAACAGTAGTGATAATACATTTATTGAACACTTCCGCATATTGAGAATTATGATAAATAATTGCCCTGTGTAAGGACTAGGCAATATTTTGGAGAAAAACGAGATACAGAGAGGTTAAGTATCTTGTTGGAGGTCACATGGCCAGTAAGTGACTTAGTAAGGTAAATAACAGGAAAGACTGTGATTTGAATCCAGGTCTTTCTGCTCTTTTTCGCTACGAATTGACTAGAATAAAAGCCAGGAAACTAGGCATAACTTGTTGATGCACTGTCCAGGCACACGTACCAGAGATTAGAGAAAAAGGCTGAAAGGTGTCTACATGGGCACCTGAGAAGCAGATTACCCAGTGTGCAAGACATCAGAAATCAGTCAGCAGACTAATTCAAGACCTTACCGACTTAACAGTGCAGGAGCCCCGGTTAACCACCAGACTTAACTCTCCCTTGCTTAGGTCTTGGAAAGAGCAATACTTGACTTCTAAATCTCATGAACACAGCCAAGGTCAGGCAGAAAGAAGGCATTTTTAAAATCTACATTCAGGGAATTGATCAACAAATCGCATTGATGCTACATCAAAAGTTTAACTCAAATTTGATTCCTTTTCTCTTTCCTCATTGCCATCACCTGTAACAGTCATAATTTGTGCCTGAAATATTGAAGGAGACTCCTGACTTGTCTTCCTGCTTCACTATGGCTCATGCCATCCAGGATCTCCTAAGATAGATCCTTAAATGTACTTCCAGAGATTGGTCCCTAAATGTAAATCTGATGGTGTCTCTCTCCCATTTAACTCCTCCACTCCCCTCCCCAGAAACCGGAGCACTGGTTTAAAAGTACAGAAAAAATTCAGTCCCACATTTCCTGGCATGTTAAGCCGTTTAAACCTGGCTCAAACCAACCCCAGTTCTATTCCTTGGCATTCTTTCCTCAAAACACCGTCCAAACCCTCTGAACATCTCATTGTTCCTGGATGGTTCTCTTCTTTTTGTGCTTTCTTACCTGTACTTCTTTGACCACTTCTTATTCTCTCTGCCTGAAATGACCTTACCATTTTTCTCTATTTGAGGAACTCCTACTTCCCCTAAAACCGAATTAGAATGTCACTTCCTTTGTGAAGAATTCCCTGATTCTTCCAACTGAGTGCTCTCCTCATTTCTGTTTTTTTTTTTCTCTAGAGAATATCATATCCCATTATTTATTATAATATTTATCACATTATAATAATTGCCTGTTGATGTGTCTATTTCCATCATTACATTATAGCTTCCTTGAGGTAAGAGGCTACATATATATTATTCATCTTTGATTTCCCAGTGTTTATTAGAACTTATGGCATATAGTGGATATTCAAAATATCTATTAGAAGAATGAATGACCCCTCTTATGATTAAATAATACTAGTGACTATATTATATGATTTAAGGTGCACTAGAAATGAACTATCCCTCTACAAACTACATACCTTTTTGACCTTTCAATTTCTAAATTTATATTAGAAGATTTTAAAATTTTTGTTTAGCTATTTAAACCCATAATTAAAAGCATTGTTTTTAACTTTGGAGTGGGAGGTAAACATTACAAGACACACAAAAATATGCACGTTTTAATTTATTAGAATCTTTTATGAAAATAAATTTTAATGAGGAAAGAAAAGAAGAATAATGTTATGATAATTTTGACAAGAGGTGGACAGAAGGGAAGAGTAGAAAGGACACTGTGCATTTATTCAGCAGCATTTATTATGCCACTATTATGTGTCAGGTAATGTATTAGCCACTGGGAATACAGATCAATAAGAAACTCCCCTGCTCCAAAAGGACTCAGGGAATATAAAGGGGAGACTAGAAATATTCACTAACATATTTCACTTATACCACAATTGTATATAGTTGTGGGTCCTATCTTCATCAACCATCAAGTTCTTTGCCTTTTTCCTCAAATTTTTTGAAGTGGTTTTAATTAAATGTAATTGGTCATATAACAGACACTTTGGATTTTGGAGTGGGATTTCATCTATAAACATCCTGTAATTTTGGCCAGACAGCAACCCATTTGTCTTAATAAATTATCTAAAACTAGAATTTAACCATTTAGATATTTTAAATAATATAATAAACACCTGCAAAACTACCACTCAAAACAATCGACTTCTCACCATTTCCTTTGCTCATTCCTTTCCTCTGACTCACCCCACTTGATGTAACCATAATCTTGAAAATCAACCTTTCTTGTTATATTCTATGTATTTTATTATATGTATTCCTTGATAAATATATTTAAATTATTTTAGTAGGTTTTAGCTCAATAAAAAAGAACCTCCTCTGATGTAATGTTTTAGCACTGTTCATTCAATATTATGTTGCTAAGATTTATCCATATTGTTATATGTTTCTGTAGTTTATTAATTTTGAGTGCTTTATAATATTTCTTTTGTGGTATTCCAAGTTTTGTATCTACTCTTCTGTTGATAGGCATTTGGATTGGTTCAATTTATGCAATTGACAGCAATTTTTACCAATTAAATAAGTATAAAATAGCATCTCCTTGTGGTCTTGATTTGCATTTCTCTGTTTTCTAATAATGCTGACCATCCTTTATGTGCTTATGGGCCATATGTATTTTCTCTTCTGTGAAATGTCTGCTCCTCTCCCCTGATTCTATTGAAATGTTTGTGCTTTCTTATTGATTTGTAGAAATTCTTTATATATTCTTGATATTTATTTTGTGTTGATTTTGTATAACATAAGCATCTTCTCCCAGTTTATTTATATTTTTCTATTATAAAGATGTCTTTCAATGAACAAAAATTTTTAATTTTAATAAAGCTAAACTGACAATCTTTTTTTATAGTCACTTTTTTTTTCTTATTTAAGAAAACATTTTCTACTCTGACGTCTGAAAGATATTTATATATTCTACTAAGAATTTCAAGGTTTTTGACATTTAAGACCTTAATCCATGTGGAATTGATTATCGAATATATGTTTTGCCTATTTCATCTTTTCTTCCATGAGGGTAGCCACTTTCCCCATCTCCATTTACTGAAAAATCCCTTATTTCCCTGCTTGGTGACATGCTATATTTGTCATATACCAAAGTTCTAGATAAGTAGGGATCTGTTACTAAGTTCTCAATACTTGCCTGTCTCTGTACCAATATAACTGTCTTAATAACTATATCCTCATAAGAACTATTGAAACTAGGTAGAGCAGGTTCCTCTACCCTGCTATTTCTCAGTAGTCTAGCTATTTTCAGTCCTTTATTCTTCTCTTTAGAATTATATTTTCAAATTTTGTGAAAACCTGTTTTGAAATTTTGATTAGAATTGAATTGAATCTGTAGATCAAATTGGGAGATAATATCTTCACAATCTTCTTCCTATCTATGAACATGGTATATCTCTCAATAATTTCTAGGTCTTTAATATTTATTGACACAATTTTATTCTTTTCCCTGTAGAAGTCTTACACATTTTCTATTCACTTTTTAATAGATATTTGATATAACATTTAAATTTCATCTATTTCAGGTTCTCTTTCTTGTATTTACCCCTGAATCTAAGATTTCCTTCCTATATTTCTGTATTTATATGTTTTTGTAAGAAGTCAATATAATAATACACGGTTTGACACCTAATTATTTGTCCCCAAAGTGAGCTAAAAGCAGGTTTCTTTCCTTTTGATGCAATCATTTAAAAAATTAAAGCATTTTAGAGAATTTAATAAGAAGAAAAATGATTAATAGCATTTTGCTTAGGCAAAAACAAAAAGCTTTAAATGATTATGATCTTTCCCTCTACAAATGAGATTTTCAGCATTGTTATGGGACTAAAGATAAAGAAGGGATAATTAAATGCTGTTCAATGGTTTATATATTTTTAAGAGTACATAGATTTTCTATGCACTCTATGAAAGAAAAATGTGTCAGCTTGCAGTTGGATTCCACAAAAATCGAATCTTTGCATAATTATAGGCCTCATTAAACAATATAGATTTATAGATTAAAGCAGTATCACTTATTGGAAATACAATATTTTTCTAATAAAATTATACTTAGGTAAAAACATTATTTTCATTTCTGGGCCCACTTCAAGGTACCAAATAGTTTTGGTAAATCTAAAATTAAGCATCATAAAATGTATACAAAGCTGAATTACTTCTTACATGGTCAAGATGGAAGAATTTGCAATTTTCTTGTGATTTGTTGAAACAAGATTAGCCTTCCGGGGATTTGAATCAACATTGTCCATGCAACGAAAACTAGTCTGTATTACACAAATTTATCAGCCATTGTGAACTCTCTGTATTTCTTTTATTGCAGAAAAAAGTCATTGAGAAAAGTCACTAGGAGAAAATTCAGCTGAGACAGTACAAGAAAATGTGGAGACTGGGCCAATCATTTCTGATAGACTGACTTGTGACATAATTATACACAAAGTGAGCTTTTCACTAACTCTTTTCTTGCTGAGTGTCATGGACAAATCTAAATTCTTATAATTCCACAAATACACCTACAAACAGATTACATTTGAAAGAAAAAAGTATTTATCTTTCTCAATAAGCATGCAGAATATGAGGGAAAAGCTAGTATAACCTGAATTATTTTAAAGAAAGAAAATGTATGCTTCCATATGAATGATCTAAAGTCTTGGTTGTAAAATTGGCCTTTGGCAATACACACATGAAGTCTTTAAACTGGGTATAAATTTAGCTGCCTTTCACTTTCTAGTAAGTTTGTTTTTTTTCTCCTTTTCTAGAGAGAGAGAGTTAATAATATGTCAGTTCAACTGGAAGAACTTTGAGTAAAATGGAACACAAAAAAATAATTGGAACGTTAGAAAGTAATTTCAGTGACCACAAATGGACTGTCAGTTCATAAAACTTCATCATTTAAAACAAGAGAAAAATGTTTTCACTTGCAAAGATTAAATTCATGAATGATGGAATAATCTACACTTACATATATTTTTCCTTTGGTTATGTGTTTTAATATGAGTAAAATAATTTTATTTAGAATTATGGAATTGTGTAAATAATTTTTACATTTTTCTACAACTAATATATATTATTGCATCATTCTAAGAGATCAATTTAATTTAAAAATATACAAAGTAATGCAAGAAAATGTGAAAGGTTATATAATATTTGTTTGGCTTGTAATTGGTTTGAATTTCCTCCTCTATAAAAATACTTAGAAATATAGTCCCAGAAAAAAAGTAAAACATTTTGTTTTAAACTTAACAGTAAAGAAGAATCACTGGTAACATCAGATGAGAATAACTCTGAGAATTCAAAGATTACAGGTAATATTTCTTTAATTTTTAAACCGAATATATTTATTTTGTTAAAGCCTACAATTATAACAATCTTACATAGGTGCAATTATCTTAACTTTTCAGATACCTATATCCCAACAATTGTGTTTTCTCATGAGGACAAGGAAGACTTGGAAACCAGTAATCAGAATGTAAAAGATGTAAACACGGAACATGATGAACATAATGAAAAAGAATTAGATTTGATGGTAAGTGTTCTGGTTGCCTCGGTATTAGAGAAGATGAATCCATTTATGCTTCAAAGATGCTGCAATGCCTGCCTTTCAATAGCTTCAACTAATAAATAATTTGCAAATGTGAAAGCGCAGCCTATTCTGTCCTTGCATCTCTAGCTTGATCAACAAGGCACTTTGATTTCAGTATGTTGCTTCTGGTCTCTGCATTGGTAAATTAATGACATTCATTTCTTACCTATTTACCAGTGGCTCTGAGTAATAGTTTGTGGGAATTACAGAAGAGGTAGTACTATCCTGATGTGCATTTCTAATCTTTGTGACAAGTGTACACTTATCATAAACTCGTCTGTAAAATGAGAGGGCTGGACTAGATGATTGTTAGGGTTCTGTCCAGCTCTACAAGTCTGATTCTTGCATTTAGCAGCATTTTTTTTTTTTTTTTTACTTACTTCCATCTGTGAGAATCTCTAAGTTCTATATCATTGGAAAGTATTAAATTACCAAATGAGGAGAAAATAGCCTGTGCCATATTTTTCAAACAGGAAACAAATTCAGAACTGTACAATTTAGTATTAAATTTGTTATCATAAATTTCACACTTGGTGAACATTCAATCTATTTGGGATTTTTAGGGGGATGGTTTAGATAGCATTTTTATCACAAAGGAAGAAATAGGAGTAAATGAGTCACATAATGCAATTTATCCTTTACTGTATTTGGTTGGAGCTCATATCATTAGGATATATGGATTCATAATCATCTAAGATTAAAATAACATTTGCCTCTTCAAGTGTCAGTGCTGAAACAGAAAAGAAATGGAGCTCACCTCTTTCCCCACACATTCCACCCTTTCTATAGTGATATGGAAGCTGCATCACTAAAGTATGCAATTTACTTTGCTCCAACTTTAAGAAACTACAAAGTTGTCACCCATTGTGAGAATTCTCACCAGCTGAAAGTTAACATCGCCATCTTTTTCAAACCACAGAATATAATGAAAGGGCCCTGAAAAATCACATACTTCACCAATATACCTCATTACAATCAGCAGACTCAAATATAAAAGTTTGTTTAGAAGTTACTGAGATTGTACATCCAATAAATGAATAGGGAGCTGTAATTTAGATGCTAATTTGCTCCATGCTGATGTTAATGCATAAAACAATGAAGCTCTATAATAGATGGAAATACAACCAAATCTGTGGAACCCACAGGCATTGGCTTACAAGACAGCTGTGCAGTTGACAAGTAACATGAGCCTTATGTGAGAAGAAGGGGAAAATGTAAGATTTGCATATAATTATTGAGATCATGCAAATGTCAGTTATGAGGAAAAAAAAAAAAACACAGGCAGCTCACTGTTAAATCCTGACAGTTGGCATCACTGAAGAGCTCAAATACATTTGAGTACCAGTTGGCAGAGGGTCATTAAAACAGAATTTGCAGAGACATTAACTCCCTCACTTTTCTTTGAGTGACGTTTTGCTATTAATAGTTTGCAGAGGCTTTGCAGAAAACATATTAATAAGAGAAACTGTAATAGGCGCACCTACAGCAAGTGTAAATGCAGAAAGGGGCATCTAGGAAGCTGCTCTCTAATTGATTAGCATGGAGCTATCAATGTGTATATTCTAAGTGAGGAGAAAGTGCAATGACAAGCAAGAATAGTTGAATAATACAATGTGATATTTGGAAGCTAGGAAAGAGAGTGATTAATTTTGGCCCCTTTTCTTATTAATCTCATTCCCAAGTCATAGCCTACAAGTATCCCCCCAAAACATCCAGCTTCCACAATTTGTGAAAAATCCACAAATGAAATGAATCAAGGAAATATACCAGATAATTACTAGCCAAGTTAATGAAACCTATCTAATTTGCTTTGTATATTTAAAATCATTTGATCATTATTTTTTGTGTTTTCATCCCTTAAGATAAATCAACATTTAATAAGAAGTACTGCTTCCAGAGATGAAAAGAATACAGTCAATTTTCCAAATAAAGCTGAGGGGTTACAGAAGAAGCAAATCCATGATGAAGTATACACTGACTTGTTTAAAAGGCCTTTGTCTTCAAGTTCATCAGCAGAAAGATCCTTGAAGGGAGAGTTTTACCACAATGAAAAATCTTCCTCAGGAAATAAGTGTAGTTATCAACCTTCAGAGGAAATTACTTCAGATATGGGAGAAATCAAGCCATCATTGGGAAATACTAGTAGTGATGAATTAGTGCAAGTACATATTGGTAGCAAAGAAGTACTGGATAACAATGCTAATCCAGCCCAAGGGAGGGGCAGAGCGCAAATATCTTGTCCCTCTGCAGATCAACTAATGGCAGACAACCTTAATCAAAAACGTGAAGGAGAAGCTAAAAAGACTGAAGTAAAAGATTGGGAATGTTTAAGAAGTGATTTCCGTTCGGATTTCCATTCAGAAGAATCTATAGAAAAAGGATCTTCCAAGAAAGCTTATGGCAATGGTAAGAATGAGGAGGAGGAGCAAAGAATATGTTTAGGTGTTAATGAAAAACACAGCAAAAATTTTCAGTCAATCTTACATGACCAAGAAAGGAAGATGAGCCACTCTGAAATAAGTGTGGAAGGGATGGGAGCCAGTAACAGAGACCTAACTGCTCTGCCGAGTAAGGATACCCCAATTCATGACCAGTCAATCAGAGCAGATACATTTCATTCACCAAGGACAAATCTAAGCTGCGAGGAAGCTGCGTTAACAACCTCAGACCTTGATCTCTCGACTAGTGAAGGCACTATTTTAGGAGGGATGCCTGGTCAAGCTTGTTTACCAAGAAATAGAAATGTTTTGAGGAATGAGTATCTTTTCCAAGTTGAAGAAGAAAAATCAGCTTGGATTAATCCCGAAGATCAAAATAAGAACACCCAGCATAAACAAAGTTGGAATGTTCTGGAAAGTCAGGGAAGAGCAAGAGAGAGTAAGACAAATATAACAGAGCAGACCAAAGAACAAGCAGATTGTGGAGACGTGTGGGAAAAAAGAGATAATGCAAGGAGTTTGAAAGCTAATCCTACAGAAGAATTGTTTACCTGCCAAGAAACAGCGAGCTGTGAACTGTCTTCTCTAGCTGATCATGGTATTACTGAGAAAGCAGAAACAGGTACAGCTTATATAATTAAGACAACATCAGAAAGTACTCTAGAAAGCATGTCTGCTAGAGAAAAAGCAATAATTGCTAAGCTACCTCAAGAGACAGCACGAAGTGACAGGCCCATCGAGGAAAAGGAAACAGCGTTTGATCCACATGAAGGGAGAAATGATGATTCACATGATACCCTTTGTCAACGAGATACAGTAGGTGTAATCTATGACAATGATTTTGAAAAGGAATCACGTTTAGGTATTTGTAATGTACATGTAGATGAAATGGAGAAGGAAGAAACCATATCTATTTACAATCCTGGGAAGACACATGACAGGAAGAAATGTGTCACTGGAAATACAACATCTGTAGAAGAATCCTCACAGGTCATTACAGACTATCAAAAAGCAGCCTCAAAACTAGATTTACATTTGGGAATGTTACCAACAGACAAAAAAATATTTCCAGAAAATAGAGATCATGGGCAGATCCAAGAATTATCACAGAAAACGAATATAGATGCCATTATTCATTCTGCTTTAAACTCAGACACTAATAGAGCTTCTCAGAATGGCTCTCGCATTTCTAATCATCATGTTAAAACTTCAGTGCCATCTCATGGACAGGCCACTGCTATAGAGAATGCAGTTACTATCATGACTCTCCAATCTACTTCTTCTAAATCAAAATATAATTGTAATCCAACAAGTGAAATCCAGGGTGCTGAGAATCACCATCATCCTGCGTCTACACCTGAAGAAGTTTCCAAAAGTTCAAGAATAGTGACATCAGGTAGTAGGAGGGAAAGATGTATAGGCCAGATTGTCCAACAAGGAGAACGCAGTGTGGAGAAATCTCTAGGGTCAACAATTTTAATCAGTGAAGCTTTTGAGAACATGAAAGAGGCAAGGAATGAAAAAGAAGGATTAATAAACTCTGGACAATCACTGTGCTCTTCAGGAGACAAGGAATCCGAGAGCCCTGCTTCTGACAGTCTCCCTGCCCAGGAAAGTCAAGCTCAAAGGGAATCTCTGCTTTCGAAATACACCAATTCTAAAATGCCTTATTTCCTTTTGTTCCTGATATTTCTTGTAACCATCTATCAGTATGACTTAATGACCGGCTTGGCATTCTACGTTTTTTCATTGTACTGGCTGTGCTGGGAAGGGGGAAGACAAAAAGAGTCTGTCAAAAAGAAGTAACCTCAGCACTATTATTATTCTCTCTTAAAAGATAAGCTATTTAGCCCCAAACATTTGGATTGGTGAAAGAGACTATTCGTTGTTCAAAGAGCCAGCGCAGTTTTTCTCTTGAAGGATCATTTAGAAAGGAATGCGTATGAAGTTTGCTCCTTCATATAAGTAATTATTCTATATAGGACCATTATGTTTGGATCATTAAATACCTATATGAATATGAGATCTGAAGCACGTCAAGTTGAAATTAGGTACAGCTGTTGCTCCTTAGCAGGCTATGAAGTTTCAATGCTTCATGTCTCTTCACTACTTAAAGTGCCATTTCTTGAATTCATTTTTGCAGTAAAGCTTCATTTTTTTTTTTCCTGAGTGTATTTTTCCCTCTACTGTTTTTAAAAATAGATAAGACATGGACAATGGCAGAGGACTTTTTTTTTGGTCTTTTAATACTGACCATGAAATTTGCATTTACCACTGTATCATTTATCAGCACATTTTGATAAATGGAATCTTTCAACTTTGATTGCATATTTTTAAGAACAACACCCATGCATATTGAAATGTATAGATTTAACCTGAAGAAACACATTGTGTACTTGAATAACACTTAATACACATACACGTTTTATATCCTGCATACCTACAAAGCCAGGGCATTCATAAGCCAAATTTGACAAAGACTGAAACAATCAAGAGATGATCTTTCAGTTCTACAAAATTTGGGGGATGGCCTGTCTTTAAGCAATATTTTTCTCTTTTAAAGGGAGACTGTATAACACAGGTGAACAATTTTGACGTCAACTATTATTCATAGTTGGAAATTTAAATTAAAAGTTCCAGAAGCATTGCTTCAGAATGAATTTGTACCTATAAAGCATAAAGCATTAAATGATAACAATAATTTAAAAAAGATTTCCTAATGAACTATTTTACTTGGTAGTATTTTTTGTCTTTAAACAAATTTTTAACTTTTCTCATTATAAAACAATAAATTATTCCCCAAGGTGCATTTAGAGAACAACAACTAATCATTGGTGATATTTAGTATATAGTTATCAGGTTGTTAAATGATAACTCAAATTTTAAGGAGACAAATAAGTGGATATGGAGATCTACTGAGAGAGAAATGAATATCCAGTAGAGCAGTGACTTCAGTTACTGTTATTATCTATGGCTAAGTATGTGAAATAATGGAACTAATCATTTTAGCCACATAGTGGTAATGCAAATAGGCTTATACAATTGATTTCAACAACTATTTATTGAATGACTAATATATGCAAAACCTTGTGCTCTGTTCTATGGCAGAGCACTTCCTTTGATACCCCGAATGGCTAGTCCTCAGGGAGGAGGCATCGATATGTATTTTGATGCTTTTGACTTGGCCAGAAATATGGGAGAAAGTCACATTGAGGGAGCCCACTTGGGTGATTTCTTTTTAACAGGAACTTCTTTTATGGAGAATATAACATTGATCTTCAGAGAGAAAAAGTAATCTGTTTATTAACCTGTAAAGGTAAATTCAATGACTAACACTTGTATATATCATCCTACACTCCTAAGAAACATGCATGCATGGGAAGACAACATGAGAATGAAGCATTTAAACTGACTTTCATGTGGTAGTAAATGATTTCCTTAATTTTCATTAGGTACACAACTATTTCCAAATCCCCTAATTGCATGCTTGTCTTAAGTCCCATTGAAATTGAATGCTTGACTTTAACTTTTTAGTTGAACAAATACAAACATCCTGAAGTAGAACTTAGGGCAAATATTTGATTGTTTGAGAGAGCATATTTTCATTAAATACAAGTGGGATACTGTAGGCTGTACCTAGAATATTATCTCTAAAATTGCTGTCTTGATAATTTTGTTGACAGGTCTAGATTACAACGAAGTTAGGGTTAGCATTTCTTCAGTTCCTAATGGCTTGGTTTTTGCATTCTACCTCTAAGAGTTTCAGTCAATATGCCATATCTTATTAATGCAAAGAACACTATATTACTTTATGAACACAGGTGCCCAAACTGTAATTGTTCCCTTATACATAAAAGAATGTAACTTTTTTTATCTCTTTTATTTGACTTTTGGTAACATTAACTTACTATACCTTCTCATGCATATTTGTAATATGACAATAGAAGTTTCAAAGGATTTAAAATACTCCATTGTGTACCTCTCTGCAGGCAAAGAAGAAATAATTGGTGATTTAACTGACTTTCCAAACATTACTTATGAAGAATTAGAAATAAAGTCATAAGAACTATGAAACTATTGCCAGGTGGAGAGGTAGATTTTTGCAACCTGTTTTGGTCACATCACTATGTTGAACAAGAAAAGTGGATCTCAGGAAGAACTGGCAGCCCCTGGTTAATAAAGATCTGACTGTGAATCATCATGACAAGGGTCAACTTTATAAGCATAGCTGCCTTCATTGTGTCCCCCCAAGTATTGGTTAAGGGCCAAAAGGGTGTGGCATCAGAATAAACAAAAAGAGTATATTGTACATCTGCTTCTATAGTGGGTAAAAAATGTGATGTAATAACCATCACCTTTTTATCTTGCTGGGCTTCTGACTATTAGAAACAAAGTTCTAAAAATTAATTGGCGAGTCAAGCAAGTGTAGGTAGTAAAATCAACTATCTCAGAAAATCACATCTGTGTAAGCCACCAATATCTCAATAGATTTTTCAATGTAAGAGTAAATAGGTCAATGAGATGACATTCACCTCTCAATATTCAAGAACATTGGCTTAATGCAATTGTGTTTCCCTGCTGAGTTCCAATATTTTGATAGTGAATTTTTTCAAAGAATATATATATATTCTGCACCATTTTGTGAGAGAAACAGGATCATCTTTTATTTGTCATCTTAAACCAGTCTTCTGGTTAAATGGAAAACTTAAAAATATCCAGACCAAATTTGGGGAAATAAGTATTTTTCCCAAATAGCATTCATGATACTTTCTTAATAATTTTTTTCAGTCATGAATATTATTTTATCTCACCAGACCTGTTGTCTTCTTTATTAGTCTCAATTTTTGCATATAAATTTTTGCAAAAAAGCAAACAAAGCAAAACAAAAAACTAGCAGGAAAACTAGTAAAGATGCAGGCAGGAAAGCTGTCATCCCCAGGGCCAGTTCATCTACTGATTTCTGATGTCATGATCTCTGACCTTTTAAAATTTCACTGAGTGAATACAGAAATTGAACGATGCAATAAAGATCGTGGTTTGTTAATTTAAGTCCTGTCTTAGCCAATTCCGTGGAACTGAGGAATAGGACTGACTCTGATCCTGCAACAAGGTATGAAAGGACTATGACAGGCCATGCTCCTCCAGCATCTCCACAGTTGTACTCCTACATAAAGAGAACAACTAAAAAAGTTACTTGTATTTATTGGATTAAATTAATTTGCTTAATTTTTTTCTACTTAATTTTTTTCTACTTAATTTTTTTTTACTTAATTTTTTTCTACTTTCAGAAATAATTCATAATAAAACTCATGGCAACATAAGTTACTTTTCATCTTTTAAAAATAGATTCAGTCATTAATACAATACATTTCCATAATTTTACCCAAACCTCTTTAAATAGCTAATCAAATTTTCACTAGACTTTCAGCCTAGCTTGAACATGTTTTACAAGAAATATTATTACAGTGTGTTAAAACCTTAATAAACAAACAACTCTTTAAAAAGTTCAGCATTTTTATTTTGTGTCATTTCTATATTTGTTAGATGCATACATACTACCTTCATTCGTCAAATATGAAGCAATGTAGTATGTGAAAATTTAGGGAAAAAATCCCTAAGTCTTTTCCTAATATATTCAGCTCTTTATATTCATAATAATAAAGTAAAGAGTATCATGGGTAAATCAATAGTGGATTACCAAGAAATCACTTTTATTTTCCTGAGATGATGCAAAGATCTGATTTTGCAGCATATTTCAATGCCTAATTAAGTTACTGGTCTTGGTTGGAATCAGTGCATCGTCCTTCTTATCACCCCGTCTGAACCACGCAGCCCTAATTCCCACTGCTCTTTGCTTCAAGTCCTCTGTCAGTCAAGCAAGTCACGCTGTCCCTAGAACATGCCATGCTCATCCGTTCCTCTGTGACTGCTCGTGTATGCCCCTCTGTCTAGAAATGGCTTTCAGTTATCTTTCCTCCTCTCTTCCTACACAACTCTGTACATTTTTCTATGTACTGTTTTAGTCCCCATCCTTTTGAAGTCTCCTAATATTTCTGTTGGTGAGATCTCTCCGTTTTCAGGTCTCTTATGACACTAACCGCCTTGCATGCGCTAGGTATTTGACATTATACTAACTGGACCATCTGCTTGTTCAAGACAGGAACGTGGCTTCTTCCCTCCAGTCACCTCACAAGGTCTAGTTTATAGGAATCCTCAGTCAATACTTGTGGATAGAATTGAATTGCAGTGATGTCTCCTTCCTATCTTGTCCCTGAAACGTGGACAGGATACTTTGAGGTCTGATTTTAAAATGAATAAACTTAATCAAAGCAAAGCTGGAATGTTTTCATAAACTACGAAAGACAATGTAGAAAAAGACAAAGAGAATGTAGCTACAAGACAGAGTGATGCAGTGGATCTGGGATGTGGGAAAGAAAGAAAAAAATCCTTTCTCTCCATTCTTCTTAACAATTAAATTAGTTTTCTATATTTATTAATCCTTCCTAGCACAGGAAACATTCCCTTCATTCTATTTCATGGGAAATACTATAGAGATTATATATTAAAAGAATAATAACGCATAACTTAATTTGCTGGCTAATGTGAAAATTAAGAGAACAAGGCATGTCTTCAGATAAAGAAGCTTAGTAGATTAACAACCAACAAACATCACAAGATATCAAGTGTAAGAAATTCAATCTTCCCAACTGCTGCCATGCCCTTTGAGAATGGCTGATCTCTGAATTTCACACCTGTTCTGCATGTCAACTTTTAGGATAAGCAAACAGAACAACTAGCAAAAATAGTAAGTGGATTTTTAAAAAGGAAACAATTGCCTGATTAGCATATGAGAGTACCTATATATACTGAAACACACACACATATACATGCACATGTACACACAAAGGCACACACATACATACATGTATTCCAAGATCTGATAAATGACAATATGGCAGTAAACAGTCTACTAATACTATGCATAGTGAATATATATAATATAATATATAAAGGGTTTATCCTTTCTTTGAAGAGATTCATTTTATCATATTTAGATATGAAATTAAAATGATAACACAAAGATACGCCTGTTTGGGGGGCAGAGTCTAAAGGAAAGCAGTATATGGCCTAGAAATGTAGTAGCATGCCATATAACAGCTTAAGACCATTAGCAATTAGTCTCTTAAGACTTAAAGAAAAGCCAGATACATGTCTAGTCTATTGTAGAATTCATCAGTATCATGCATCAGTTGAGCTGGTTCTGAGTGGAAACATTTAAAATTTCCTAAAGACACACTCTATAAAACATAATAGCAGAGAGAGAGTTTAAAAATCACTATACGAGGTTAGAAATTCTCTTTGTAAACACTTAAATAACCCATAACCTACTTTTAATAATTCTATGTAGGTTTTAACGTACAGTTTATAAAAATTTTTAGTGTGGGGTATTTATGAATATATCACACATGTAAATCATTTTTACACATACATTCTACAAATGATATTGATATTTTGTTACTATACATTAAGTGACTCTTCCCAGTTAATCCATAAATCTTTGGGAAAATTCAATTTTCATTATGCACATAAACTTTCCCCGTGTTTCTCAATTCTCAGTCCTGCCTAAGAAAGAGAATAAAGCTTAAAGAAAAGATAATTTATTTCCTACCGTCACAGATATGAGTGGGTATATTTTAAATACATTTCTACACTTTGAAAGTTGGAAAGGAAAATGAGATAAGAGATTATAAATGTCCTTCATATTTATTTCATAGTCTTTAATATTTGCGATCAGGCATATAGACTTCAATTTAAGTCAGTTGTCTTCTCCCATATGAATTCTTTGGCCTACATGATCTTACTCCCATGCTTAAATTAATATTTAAGTGCAACATGTTGATTTTTCATTATGTGAATAAGTAAGGAAACCAGTTGCAGCCTGAATCTTTGAGTATAACATCTACATCTGTATCTTTATTGATCTATGCATGTGAGGTTCAACCTTTAATAATAATAATAGTAGTTGTAATAATTATTATTATTATAATAACACAATAGCCAACTTTTGAGTGTTTACAATAATTGGGCACTGTTTTAAACTCTTTATGTGAAAAACTCATTTATGTTTTATGACTTCATGAGAGAAGTGTTATTACTTACCCATTTTACAGATAGATGCACAAAGGCTGGTTTTCCCAAGGTCACATGCTAGTCTAGATTCAGACTCCACCAGTCTTTCCCCAGAGCTGATCCTCTTAAACATTGTACCATGTTGTTCCTTCAGTTCAGATATACTAAGTTATCTTACAAATTGCAGTTATATGTTAGCATGCTGCATGGTGCTATACTAATATATAAGTACATTACATACTATGAGATATGAGTATACCATATATCTTGCACAGATAATCCTATCTTTATTAATGCTCCTAAAAAAAGAAAGTTCCTAAAAGTATTCTGTTCTTTTCAATTTATTCAAATGATCTCAAAAAATATACTTTGACTTCCTTCCAGGACACAAACATTGCACTAGTCCCAAATCTTGCCTAGCTTGAGTATAGCGAAGGAGTTAGAGACCAGTAATTGCAATATCTTGTGACCAGTTCAACAATAGAGGTAAGATCTAAGCACAGAAGTGGCACAAAGAAAGGAATGTTTGGTCCTGTAAGCACTTTGTTTCTTATATTTCATAAATGTGCCATCTTTTCAGCACAATAATTTTAGATATCAAGGAAATCAGAATAAAACCCTCCAAATGCCTCATTACAACTGGCGTTTTACAAAATAATAACTACAATGAGAATACATCTTGATGTGACTGGTATAGTGTTTATTTATGCCTGATGTCCCAGTGTAATATTAATAGCACTCCTTTCACTTTCAAAAGTAAAATGATTTGGATGAAAAATGCTAAGGTCAGCCTAAAAGTCCAAGAAAATATCTTAGCCAGCAGGTGTATATCACTCTGTGTCACAAGAATAAAAGGGGAAACTTCCAGTGTGAATGCCATCTATAACCTACCCGCAGAATTCTTGTCCTTAGGGTTGTAGAATATAACTCAGACGTACCAGTCCCTGGTCAGCCTAAGTAAAGAAGAGCAACATTTTTGCAGATTCAGTATTGCAGAGGGCAATCATTTTTTAAAAAGTAGGGACATTTTGTAAAGAATGTGCTGGTCAAAATCCATTAGGAAGAAGTCATTTACATTACTGACACTGGATAACCATAACTTTGTGGAACCTGATACTATAGCCTATAGCCTATTCAGAGGGCACAGGACATGATACTTCCACCACCCAGGATAGTCAAAGTGGAACAAGATGGAAGAAACTTTAGCAAAAGTTGTGGAAGCCACTGTGTGTTACTCAAAATTATAATGGCGTTATGTTGCTGGAAGCTGTGTTATGAGTGTACATGCTGCTCATCATTTGTAAGAGAAACAAAATTTTTTGGAAATTAAGCTACATATTACTGGCATTTAACAATCATGAGACAAGCCAGTAGTATTTCAGGAGCAAAAATAAATTAAAATATAAACAAATGACCCAAGATATTCAATACGAGACAAGGACATTTTAAGGCAGAACCAGTGTCACTCCATCTAGTTTTGGCCTTTTCAATAACCATCGCTTTTGGCCTCACTTCACACAGGTGTGCTGTGCTGACACTGTGAATGACGATGGATCAGCGTTCCCCTCATTTCTGCTTAAGGGATATGTGCATTGGAACCTTATCCAGAGAACTACTACCATAATTTAAGACCACAAAATATGTTCATACTGAATGAATGGCAAAAGGCTAGCATAGTTGCCCTAAAAGCGTTGTGCCTCTGGTGACTTCAACCCAGCCTTACACTTTTACAGGGTGTAGAGGAAGAATTTTTAAATAGTGGTCTTTATGTACTCTTTGTTCATTTTTAAAATGTCACTGGGGTCACTCTTATGTATCTATAAAGCTGTTCTATCACTGAAGGTGTAGATCTCATGATATTTTATAAAGTTGGATATTATCATTTTTAATTGTTAGGGACAAGGGAATTTTGATAATAGTCAATGTGCATTACTCAAAGCCCTTTGGTTGGAAATAACCAAAACCTTTCAAAGTAGTTTAAGCAAAACAAAACAAAACACACAGGAAAAAAACATATCTTAAGGAAACAAGACCACTACCCCAGGGCTAGACGTGAAAACAGGCATCAGTAGGGACAGAAGCCGGGGCATGAAAAGCCATCAGAAATGGAATCTCTCCTGACTTTCCTGTTTTCCCATCTTTTTTTCCCTTTTCTGAGTCTTTATTTTATTTACTTTATTTTTCTGTTTTTTGCCAGTGGATTTTCTCTTTCAACTTGCTCTTCAAGATGCATGGTCCCTAAAGTAGAATTTTCCAATGGTAATCTTGCATCCTGATTATGTATGTCCAAAGGTTAACTGCTTAGAGTTACCTGGATCTCAGTTCTAAACTCCTAGAAGAGAGAAATTTATTCAGTTGTTTGTTCTACATGCAATCCATTGTTTCCCAGTAACTGGAGGCACAGGGTGATAGAGGGACTCACTGTAAAGGAAATGTTTGTAGGTTCTCGAAGGGTAGGTGGGAATATGGAATTTGTAATGTGTATCTCTAACGTGCCAATTGTCATATATTTATGGATATATTTCTGCTTCTCTTTTTCCTCCTGTAGATCTACATGGCCCAAATTTCTATAGATTTATAGTAGATCTTGATATTAGGTGAGTCAAGTTCCTATAAATTTTTCTTTAAAACTCTGTAACTCTTGGCCCCTTGCTGTTCCATATGAATTGTAGGATCAGCTTACCAAGTTTCATGAAAAACTTGATTTTTAATGGAATTTTACTGAATGTGTACATTAACTTGAGGAGAATTGACATTTAAAAATATTGAGTCTTTCCACCCATGAGAATAGTATATTTCTTATTCATTTTTTGTTCCTTCAATCATGATTTATAACATTCTCCATGAATACACTGCATATTTACTATCAGATATACTCCTAAGTACCTCATGGATTTTGTTACTATTTTGAATGAATCACTTTTTCCTATTATTTTTTCTTTAGGGAAATTATTGATATTTTGTAACACTTGATTTTTATTTGTTTGTCACTTATTCAACTATTTTGCCAAAGTTTCTCATTAGTCCTACTAGTTATTAGTTTGATATTTTGGTCATTATGCCAATAATGTATAAGAACAATATTGATTTTTGTATGTTCTTTTATGCATCTTGCCAAATTCTATCATTACTACAACTAGTTGGTATTATTTTTAATTCACTTGCTTCTATTTTCTTTTTCTTGTCTTCTTGAGGTAAATGTATGTCATTTATTTTTAATCCTTCCCCTTAAAAAAGTTCATATAATACTATAAAATAAACCAAATATTTTTAACTGCATTGAATTGATTTTGAGATAATTACCTATATCTCAAAAATATATGTGTGAATACATATATATAACATTTTAAACATTTTTATTCCCTTTTATTTCCTGTTTCCCTCTATAATTCCCACTGTAATTTAACACATGAGTTATTTAACAGGACATTTAATTTTTTGTGATCTTTAATAATTGGTACAAATTACATTAGACTATTGTCATAGAATGTGGTTGACTGCCAATTATTTGAAATGTGATAATACTTCCTCTGTGATCTACTGCATTGTCAATGTAATTATTATTCTATGTACACATTCTTTTTGGGGGTACAGAGTTCTTCATATATTTATTAGGTCATACTTCATAAGTTTGCTGTTCAAAACCATATTCTAAGTCCAGAGATAATCCCACACACCTGTGGTCACCTACTCTACAACAAAGGAGGCAAGAATATACAATAGAGGAAAGACAGTCTCTTCAATAAGTGGTGCTGGGAAAACTAGACAGCTACATTTAGAAGAATGAAATTAGAACATTCTCTAACACCATACACAAAAATAAACTCAAAATGGATTATAGACCTAAATGTAAGACCAGATACTATAAAACTCTTAGAGGAAAACATAGGCAGAACACTCTATGACATAAATCACAGCAAGATCCTTCTTGACCCACCTCCTAGAGAAATGGAAATAAAAACAAAAACAAACAAACGGGACCTAACTAAAAGTAAAAGCTTTTGCACAGCAAAGGAAACCATAAACAGAATGAAAAGACAACCCACAGAATGGGAGAAAATATTTGCAAAAGAAGCAACCGACAAGGGATTAATCTCCAAAATATACAAACAGCTCATGCAGCTCAACATGAAAAAAACAAACAACCCAATCCAAAAATGGGCGGAAGACCTAAATAGACATTTCTCCAAAAAAGACATATAGATGGACAACAGGCACATGAAAAGCTACTCAACATCCCTAATTAGAGAAATGCAAATCAAAACTACAATGAGGTATCACCTCACATCAGTCAGAATGGCCATCATCAAAATATCTACAAACAATAAATGCTGGAGAGGGTGTGGAGAAAGGGAACCCTCCTGCACTGTTGGTGGGAATGTAAATTGGTACAGCCACTATGGAGAACAGTATGGAGTTTCCTCAAAAACCTAAAAATAGAGCTACCATATGATCCAACAATCCCACTCCTGGGCATATATCCAGAGAAAACCATAATTCGAAAAGATACATGTACCCCAATGTTCATTGTAGCATTATTTACAATAGCCAGGACATGGAAGCAAACTAAATGTCCATCGACAGAGGAATGGATAAAGAAGATGTGGTACATATATATGATGGAATATTACTCAGCCATAAAAAGAACGAAATAATGCCATTTGCAGCGACATGGATGAACCTAGAAATTGTCATACTGAGTGAAGTAAGTTAGACAGAGAGAGACAAATATCATATGATATTGCTTACATGTGGAATCTAAAAAAATACGTTCATTTAACCTATTTACAAAACAGAAATGGAGTCACAGATGTAGAAAACAAACTTATGGTTACCAAGGGGGAAAAGGGGGGGAGGAATAAATTGGGAGATTGGGATTGACATATACACACTACTATATATAAAATAGATAACTAATAAGAACCTACTTTATAGCACAGGGAATTCTACTCAGTACTCTGTAACGATCTAAATGGGAATAGAATCTAAAAAAGAGTGGATATATGTATATGTATAACAGATTCACTTTGCTGTTCAGCAGAAACTAACACAACACTGTAAATCAACTATACTCCAATAAAAATTAATTAATAAAAAAACCTGTATTCTAACTAATATTTAGTGTGCTTTGACTACCATTACTTGAAATCTCCTAATATTATGAAAGTATCCATTTCTTCTTGTAATTGTGTCAGTTTTGCTTTAAATATTTAAGACTCTTAATTCTTAGTTGCAAATAAGCTCATTATTGTTACCATTTGTTAGTGAATTTATCCTTTATTATTGTACATGATATTCTTATTAATATTCCCCTTAAATTATATGCCATCAGATATTAATATTGCTACACTAGTTTTCTTATGATTAATATTGACATAACATAGCTTTCCTCATAACTTTATCATATCTCTTGCCAGAAACTTATAGCTATATTTAAAAAAATTCAACCTATAATCTGTCCTTTAATAGAGGAGTTTGAGCCATTCATGATATTTCGATAAGCTAATACATTTGGACTTATTTTTACCATGTTATTTTGAGTTTCTATTTTATATTTTTCTCTCCTTGTTCTCTGTCCTTCATTCTTAATTTCTTGAATTATCTTTCCAATTTACTAGTTCTCTCTTCTACTTTGTCTAATATAGAATTATTTTTCATTTCAATAACCATGACTTTTATTTAAATATATAGAATTTGTTCTTTTTCATACCTAGCCATTTTTTTTTTCTTCTTTAAAAAAATAATTCTGTACACCTGAAACTAACACAATATTGTAAATCAAGTATACTTCAATAAAAAAATAATTCCTTCCCATTTAAAAAATAAAAGTTATTCCTCCATTTATCACTTTGAGTATCTTAAATGTAGATATTTAAAATCTTTAGTGGAATATCCCATTAGTTTGAAGTGAATATGCCAATTCTTGATTTGGTTTTAGCTGTATTTGGTATTTGATTCCTTCACGTGTTTTAGAATTTTTGATTATAAATTCATTGTCTCTCTCGTTCTCTGAGTTTATTTCTCCCTGTCTCAACTCTGTTTGTCATTGTCTTCACCTGGCTTCTTGATCATCAAATGTGGAGCCTAATAATATTACCAGAAGTGGAGGCTTCTGTACTATGGGGAAAATAGGAATACTGCAAATTCTGTCAATTGCAAAGTCAGCCGTTTGTTTTGTGCTATTCTTAGTAGGGAGGATATGATATGTCTGTATTCTCCTTTGGCCTGGAGCTTGTTAAAGTTACACTTTAGGTTTTAGTTTGTGTTTATTCATGAAAAGGAGAGACCACTTCAATCCATGGTTTCAAATTGAACATGATTTCTGTACAGTAGAAACTAACACAACACTGTAAAGCAAATATACTCCAATAAAAATTAATTAAAAAAAAAAAACATGCCTTGAGTCACATTGTCAAACGTTGTTTTTAGTTACTGTAATTTTGTATGTGTCATATCCTAGGAAATGGCAGGAGTGAGAATTAGGAGTGAGAAAAATTCAGCCCTGTGTATAAGCTAAAAAGAATGTTAAAGGGATATGAAGACATTAGGTGCACTGCCTGTCTCTGTTTCAATACTGTATATTTAGGATTACCTTATAGCCCAGTTTACTTCAAAGAAAGAATCTGTTTAGAAGGCTTAATTGATCAATGCCAATTTTAACAGTAGTAAGAGATAGTGGTTGAGTGTGTTGTCTCTTATTCTCTTTGACGGGTGCTAAGAGTATACTAAAATTAATAAGAATTTAGAATTAGATCAAAGATGATATGTGAAATTAATTTCTCAAATATTTATGATGTATCCATAAATCATACCACTACATGTCCTTTTATGGATTTCAAAATATGTAGAGCTTATATTTGAAAATCATTATGTTTGAAAGAGAAGGAAATGACCTATTATTAGAGGCTCTTAGACACTTGATAAAATGCTTGTTTCATTGTGATTCAAGGATTCTCTAGGGCTTGAAAGGTATATGTCTGAATTACTGGTGGAATCAAACACCCTTTTGTCATGAAATCCAGGTACATGAATTTGAAGTAATTGAGATTATTTTTCTCATATTCCTCACACTTGTAGCAGGGAAACTGAAAGTGGCCTGTGCAAGAGAAAACAATTTCATTGAGAAACCTGAGAGAAAACTCAGCTTTTGGATTTTTAGGCTTTATCTTTTCCACTTTCATTTTACATCCAACTCTCCTCTTTTTTCTTTCTATCTTTGCCACTATGAGTATTTTACAAGTCAAGATGATCTCAGACATTAAATATATATATGTGTATATGTATACACACATACATATATATACACACACACAATGTCACAAGATTTAGGACTGGGTCAAGGCAGATTTGTGTTTGCTATGGTGCAACTAAAGTATGATCTCACTAAAATATGAAATAATACCTAATATTATACAGATTATTCTCATTAAATAACTAGAGAAAAGAGATGAAAAATTATTTCAGTGCTAAAAGCCACATTAGCCAATGATTGACTTAGATTACTCTTATGTTTCAGTTTCAAAAGGCATCACCAAATTCTGCAACATCAAAATACTTCATTGCAACCTCACTGCTGATTATTTGTGCCACTCTCCTGAACCACACCATGGAGTATGGCTGGGCTAACAAGCTATCAAGTCCTGACAATTGTAAAATCCCTTTCATCTTATTCAGGGAAAATGCCTGGTATATATTTACTTTTCATTATAGGAAAATACATTTTTATGGATTACCTCATCAAAAACATGCCTTAATATTACCTAGAAAATTGAGTATGGTTCCTCAGATACCAAAACAATTCCTGCATGGGAAAAGATTGAATTAAACTGGGATTTTACTAGCGTATTGAGTAAACACTTCATCTTTGATATGTTAATACTACCCGGGTACCTTGAGAGATTTTTTTTCCTTCCAATTTATAAATTAAAATTCTGCTGTAGTTGTGACCAAGTATAGAGTTTTGTATACTCCCACTCAGGTTTTTCAGAGTATCCTACCTACCACAAGAACAGTTTTTAGAATAACTTAGGCAAGTCAGTAGAAAGATTGAATTCAAAACACAAGAGTTTAGACAATCATGTTTTTTATCATGAGAAAAAGTTGATAACTCTATAGCAATTTCTTACATTATTGCAACTATAGTTGACCATAGCTATTTCCTGAAGTAACTTTATAGTCAGCTGCTATATAAGGTTACAAGTGTACAACTCTGTGAAAATAATAATCCTGGTGGCATTGGGAATGACTTCACAGAGGAGTTAGCTCACGGGCAGGTTCTTAAAGCTAGGATAGGATTTTGATAGGAGGTGAGAAAGTAAGAAGTGTTTTACCCAAGAGGGTTGAATTAATTTAACTCAACAAATACTTAGAACAAACTATAATAAATATAGTTAACTCCTAATCAGCACTGCTATGTGCTTGGTACTACTCTAAATATTTAACATGAATTATCTAATTTAATCTATTAAAAAACCCATGAGTTAGATGTTATCAATATTTTCATTTTATAGATAAATCCCTGAGGCACACAGAGATCACTCAGCCGTTAAGTGGTAGAATCAGGATTCAATCCTGAGCAGCTGACCCCAGAGTCCACATTGCTAAAAACAAGGATCAACTGCCTGCCTTCAAATTCTGACTTCATCTATAACAATTAGGTTAGTGCCTACCACCACTGGGTAAGTGCCTAATAAATGTTAACTATTTTCAATATGTTTATTGTTATTACTAATGAACTGCTCTGTCATTGCTACTTCTCTGTGGCTATGTGTAAGTTACCCAATGTATTGCAGATGATGCAAATATGCTAGATTGAAGGTCTCAGTCTTCAATGAACTTTCAGTTTTTCGGGAGCAATAGATATATACCCCAGAGGTATAATAGGCTAAATATGGGGGAGATTAATTTCAACAGGAAGAGATTAAGGAAGACCCCAGAGGTGGTTTTTGAGCTGAACATAGGATGGATATGCTTGCAGTTGAAGAGATAAGAGGGAAGGCTTACAGGGTGAAAGGACCATGTGCACAAAGGCACAATGTTCAGAATGTGTTTGGAGAATAGGTTAGCTTATATTTACTTTGTATAAGAACGGGAAGAGCAGTGAGAGGAAAGGCAGGAAGGCAGCCTTAAGTTCATATCTCATGGAGCCTTGAAGAGGTCTTTAAACAAATCAGTGACAGTTCAAAGGCATTTTTGGAACACATTTGAGTAACAAGGCACAGAGTGGAGGAAAGGAGGGCAGGGCTATTACTATAGACATGAAAACCAATTCAGGTTTGCTGCCACCGTTTTCTTCCACCTTCATAATTCTAACAGCACACTCTATTATTAACTTTTTGTGTGTGCTGGACAAGTCACCTACTATTTTGGCCCTCTGTTTCCTCACTTACAGAATAAGGGAGCTGAATTGATAAGTATATGATCATCAGCTTTGAGAAGTCATGGACTCTCTGTGGCTTGACTTTGTGCCTAAATATTTTCACATGTAATTTTTGTTCATGATGGCGGTCACAAATATGAATATCTTCCCTCTCTTAGTAAATACCTATTTTTATTTAATATTTCTATTCATTTAGCACATAATACTATATTATTATTATTTTTGCCTTATGTTCATTTCTTCTCAACTGTTAGTTCATTGAGAAAAAGACCATATTTTATACTTTTATATATGCTTTATGTTCCTTTACCAGTGAGGTGAAAAATTTACCAAATCCAGCTTTTAGAACAAATTTTATATGTGAAATTAAAAGGATAATTTATTTTACCATCACTGCTTATGTAAACTAAAAAATTGATATTAATTTGCATTGTGTGTATTTTTATATCTCATATCCAAAACCAGAAGACATACTACAAAAAAGAGTGGACGAGGATATGTTTTCTTTTTCTCAAAATAAATATACAAATCCATAGAGTAAGAAACAATTATACAAAGATTACTTTTAAGATTATGAAAAGTCTAAATATATTATCTATTCCAAGTAAGGAGAAGTAACCTCAAGTTAAATGGCTTCTATTTGGGAACTTTTTCTATGATTTTTACAGTATGACCATATTTTCACATAGCTTTTTGGACTAGAGTAAGACATAATATCCCTTGATATTTGAAGCCTGAATGTCCCCTAGATACTTTAAGATGTTATAGCAAACAAAGTCCTGTTGGTCTGAGAAGCCGCTAGAAGTAAATCTTAAAACTAATTATGGTTCTCCTGCTGAGAGTTTCTTCAAGAGCCACTTTCCAATTTCTGTCAAACATTTGCAGTTCTAGTACAAATACATTTATTTTTTTTTCAGAATTAATTCACTTGCATTTCAACTTCAAGATAGTGTTTGCCTTTCATTGTGAAAGAGAGAAAGGTTATGAAGAAATTTCCAAGGAATTAAAAAATTAACTCTTAAAATCCTATTTTAATTTTTCAAAAACCTAATAGGCCCAGTCCTAACCATAATAGTTACACAAATATCTGATAGATTTAGAATGGTCTCATTGCCAATTTGGGCTTTGAAGAAAACAAAATCAGGTTCATAAAAAATTCTCTGAACTGACTGTATTGCCAATCTAAACTTTAGTGGAAAATTACTAAACATCCTTTATTCTTTTGGTTACATTTATTATTTTTCCCCACAGAAGACAAACATAGCAGCAATGGATTCCCTGTACTGTTCTCTGACCAACACAGCTGAGATAGAATTGCCTGTGAATGACACATCTCCCCAGTCAGGGGTTGGGTGGAGACTTTCTATATTTAAGGTGTCTCTGGCTGACATCATTTTTTTGTTATAGAAAAGGAAGAAAATTGGACTTAGTTCAATTTGTCTCTAACGTCAGTATCTTAACATTTGGTCAAAGAGAAGAAGCAGAATCAATAATAAGTCTAACTGGGCCATTTTCACCAACTAGAAACTTGTTATTCAAAAATCAACATTTGAGGGCTTCCCTGGTGGCGCAGTGGTTGAGAATCTGCCTGCCAATGCAAGGCACACGGGTTCGAGCCCTGGTCTGGGAAGATCCCACATGCCGCAGAGCGACTAGGCCCGTGAGCCACAATTGCTGAGCCTGCGCATCTGGAGCCTGTGCTCTGCGACAAGAGAGGCCGCGATAGTGAGAGGCCCGCACACCGCAATGAAGAGTGGCCCCCGCTTGCCACAACTAGAGAAAGCCCTCGCACAGAAACGAAGACCCAACACAGCCATAAATAAATAAATAAATAAATAAATAAAAATTTAAAAATAAAATAAAAAATCAACATTTGATACTTAGGTAAATACCATATATATAAGGATTATATGAATACAAAAACTGAGTTTGTGTTAGACTGTGAAATGCAAAGGTGTATTGTCACCATCTCAACTAAATAATTCATGGAAAGCATCTCTTGTGGTCTCTAATATATTAACTACCTGAATGAAATGAAGGCTACTATTTAGAATTTACTAACATATCCAGTAAAATGTGTAAAGTTAGTTCTATTACCTAGGTTTACATAATGCATTTTTCTTATGACAATCATACCTCTTATGCCATTCAAAGATATATGTGTTTAATAAATTTTAAATGAATGACTCATTTTTTTCTTGGTTCATTGTCATTTGACTGAACCCCACAATTATATCCAATAAGAACTAAGCTAAAAATGAAGTTTCTGTCAACTATTTTCCACTAGCAAACATAGTGACTCACCTTCCAAATAAAAGCATATCAACATGAAAGTTTCCCAAGGGTATATTCTAGGTCATAATCTTTATGTTAATGAATTCCTTACTGAATAGTAAATTGTAAGAATATATTACCTTATTCCTCTAACACATTACCTGTCAGCAGGTAATTACCCATCAAAACCTAAACAGAGAGGAAGATTGCCCTGTGACACCAGTGACCCCTACAGGTAAAATTAAGGGAAAAAGTACACTGTAATTGGACAAAAGATACCACTGCATATCTGAATGTAGCTAGATAATGCCAAAGCATAACATTTATCAGTAACTCCCCATAAGACTTATTATTTTCTAACTGCCACTGGAGATTTTGTAAACTGTGGAATAAACCAAGCATACCTTTTTGGATTTTATTAGCTATTATTGAACTCATATACATTTTGCATATCACTATAGTTTCTAGAGAACCTTGTCCGGATAGGGCCTTTAAAAAGCTGTTTAGAGTTACTTGATTAAGGTTTTGGAAGAGATCACAAATGGCCATCTGGTTTATCGGCATGCCTGATAATTAGTTTCAGTAACCAGCTAACTGGGTGCTTATGATACAAAGTATTGCATATGCAGTCTGAAGAATTCCCAGTGAGATAAATAATATTATTCACACGTTATAGAAAAAGATGGTTAAGTGGCAATAAGTTGCAAAGCTGGAAAACATCCCCGAAGTATCTGCTCCTGAGCATTATACTATAGGGACAGGGTGAAGGTCAGGTTTAGGAAAGGTCACACAGCTACTACGTATACTTCAATTCTCAACTTAATAGCATACATTCAATGGCCACTCATTTATTTAACATGTAGGGAACACTTACTTAATATGTCATTATGGGCTGTGTCCTGAAGAGGTATGAAAAATAGCCAAAATAAGCATGGGGGATTTTTTTAAAACAATAATCTATCACACTCATAGTTTAAATAAATGCAGTTTGATACTCTAACTGATGGTAATATAGAGAGTAGACACCAATTCAACCATTTCGTATATATAATTGAGTCATTATTTGTAGTACGTATATCAACATTAAAATTCCCCAGCAACCTATGAAAGGTATGAACAATTTTTATAGCTACACATTTTTTTCACCTGATTTCTTGTATTATTTTCAGAAAATATAAAGAGTTATCTTTTTTAAAAAATATGTGCTTTGGAGTTTACTATAAAGTATATTTTTCTCTTTTATGTTCGCAATTACTTCATGTAAAATGCAATGCACACACAGAAGAATGATGATTTTTGTTACTTTTAGAATATAATGATGGAGGGGTGTGGTCAAATATTGTTTTTAAAAGAGCTATCAATCAACTATAAAACTCCTAAAATCTTAATGTTGTTACTTAACCACATAACAAGAAATAAAAGCAGAACATTCAGTATCTTGGTATTTCTTTGACTTCTGTCACACAGTAGTAAGCAGATTGACAAAAACATAAACAGTATTAAAAATGCACCAGGGTTTCACAAGGAAACCAAGTATTATATATCTATTTATTTTTTCCACAAATATTTAATAAACACCTAATATATGCCAGCCAATGATTTAGAAACTGGGTGTATTGTGGTCAAAAAAACAGACGTATTCTCTATATTCACAGAGCTTACAGTCTAAAGGGGGAACTGATAATAACAGGTAAACAAATAAATAGTAAAAGGTGTTAAGTGTTCTTAAGGAAGTAAACAGTGCAAAATGTTAGCGAATGACATGGCTGGAATCTATATACAAAGAGTAAGCCAGGAGGGCATCCGTGAAGAAGTGTTGCAATTTGAGCTGAGGCCTGTAAATAGAAGGAACAGCCCTGGAAGAACAGAGGGAACAGCGTGAGTGGAGGATCCAGTAAGGAAAAGAACTTGCTCTTGTTGAGGAACTAACTACAGGGTGGCTGGTGTGGCAGTATGGTGTGTGCTGGACCACAGGACAAAAGAACTGAGTTAAGACCAGGCAGTATCTCATGAACCATGATGGGGAGTTTGAATCTCATTTTATGTGTAATGGGCTTCAGGTAGAGACTAACAGAACCTTGCCTTGCTGCTGTGTAGTAATAATTCATGGATGGGGATGATTGGAATAGGGAGAGAAGAAAGAGGATAATACAGTAGACAAAAGCTAAATCTTATCATTAGAACAAATTATTTACTCAGGTTCCTGTAAATGGACCAGATCTAGGGATATTGTCTTAAAAATATCAGATTGCCATATTAATTCTAAAAGCAAAGGTTTGTATAGCTTGAATTGAATTCGATATTGGTTATACCAGGTAAACAAATGCATTGTCATATTATAATGGTTTTAAATGCTGAGTGTGTGCTCTACAATTAAGTAAAATAAAATTATATCCCTTTTAACTTTAAAAAAAGCAGAAAAATATTTTACCAGTCTTCTGAAAGACTAGTGGAGAAATAAATCTTCCAAAAGGTAAATTAAGGATGAATTTTTCCCTCTATAATAAACATAGCCCAAGCATAAAACAGTAATGAGTCAGTCTGTACATAATGCCAAACAACCACTCAAGTCAGTGAGGAAAAATTAGGGAAGGCACTTATTTAGCTTCAGGGAGAATTCAAAAGGGTGGGTTTTCTGCATTTAACACTTTATAAGAAGCAGTTGGCCTCATGTAACTATAATTACTTTGTTCAATTATATGTAAGATGGATAGAATGCTGCCAGTATAATGGGATTTTAGGGAGAACTGTATGAAAAGCTTCTTGCCCAGAGCCTGGCACATAGTAGGCATTTGGTTTATAACCAGAGTTACAGGCCCATCTAAAGAGAATCTGAATGACAGAATTAGAGGTTATGGAAGCTCAGCTGATTCATTAATATTCCAATAGAAAATAAAAATTTAAAAATATATATAAATAAAATTTAAAAATTTAAAAACCTACTTTGTATGATATTACTATAACTACCAGCTTACTTTTGGCTAATCTTTTCTGTTATATCTATTTATACCTTTTTATATTCAATCTTTGTGTCTTTATCTCTTTTAAACAGTACAGAATTAAGTTTGTGGGCTTCTTTTGTTTTGTTTTTTCATTGAAGTATAATTGTCATACAATGTTAAAAAAATTTCAGGTTATTTAAAAAATTCCATCAAACAAATCATAAACTAAGAAACTCTGTGCTTCAAATATTCTACAATTTTTAAAATATAACAATGTGAGAAGAATGCTGTAATTAGATTGAGAAGGTAAGAGAGGTGGTGAAATTCAAACATAACTTCAAGTACTCTTACAATTTTGTTCCTTACTGAAATGTACTTCTCATCTAAATATATGATTCAAAATGTATCAGGTTTAGGAGGAAAATAATTGAGAATTGTATGGGTTAAACTGTGTCCTTCAAAAAGATATGTTGAAGTTCTAACCCCCTAGTAATTCAGAATGTGAACTTACTTGGAAATAGGGTCTTTGCAGATGTAGCTAAGATGAATTCATTCTGGAATAGAATGGGCCTTTAGTACAATATTACTGGTGTCCTTATAAGAAGTGGAGAACACAGAGACAGAGACACTTAGGGAGAAGATGGCCATGTGACAACAGAGATAGAGACTGGAGTAATATGTCTACAAGCCAAGGAATGCCAAGGCCTGCTGGCAAATATCAGCAGCTGGAATAGGCAAGGATGGATTCTCCCCTATAGATTTCAGGGGAAGGATGGCCCTGCTGGCACCTTGATTTCAGACTTCTAGTTTCCAGAACTGTAGGACAATAAATTTCATTTATTTTAAGCCACCCAGTTTGTGGTACTTTGTCACCGCTGCCCTAGGAAACTAACACAAGAGTAGAGCCACACAGAGACCTAGCTGACTGTAACCTTCAATGTGCAGTTTTTTTGCTCCATCAAACAAGATAAGCTAAAAACCACATGGAATGAGTGGGTACCAATACCGTTTCATTCCTAACCTTGATTTTGGTCTGGCCAACAGCATGCCTTAGCAAAATCAAAACAAATCCCAGCAATAAAGCAAGGCAAACAAACACCCCTTCACACACACATTAATTGGATCTTCCCTGCTGAGTCATTTATGTCTCATTTAAGCGACAAATGTTTATCACTGCTAGACCTCCAGAGCCTCCCCAGCTGTAGAGAAATAAGGTCTATTCCATTGACTTCAGGCATCTTTAACAAAGGTGCCATTGCAGTCGAACCCCAGAAATCTCTTTTATTGGTGATGATGTATGCAAGTAAAAGAGCACAATCTGATTTTTTTCAGACCCAGGTACATGAAATTGAGCTTACAGTGCTGCAAGTTAAGAGAACTTTGTTTTTAAGGCTGTAAACTGCTTATAACTTTGTGAATGTATTCATAAGCATGATATTAAAATAGCTTATCTGTGCCTAAAATCCTAGATTATAAAAATAGCATCTAGCTAAGAACTGGATTTTTTTAGTTGATACTCTGTCTTTCTGTGACCATTATAGTTTTCTGTGTCCTGTCTTTCCTGCACAGTCTTATTTGCCATCAGTCTTAATTCATTTTCACAAACAAATTAAGGCAGAGAGCCAGATGAGGTATGCAACTCTACTCTCTATCATCCACTTCCCTATGCTTCTGTCAGAATCAATAAATACTCATTCAAAGGAAGGGGGCTAAGCAACTCATTAATCCTCCTGCTCACTGCTTCCAAAATACGGGTGGCTTGTTAGGTGCCCCCTGAAATCCACAGTGCAAAGTGCAACTCTTGAGCCCTGTTAAAGAGCCAGCAATACAGGCGCAGAGTATGAGGAGAGGGACTTAGCAGTGATAATTAGACTGGTGCATGTGTGTTCTGTGATTTACCCACTCACAGCATTTTCCAAATAATACTTTTTTCTTCATTAAAGATATAGGATGTCTTTGTTTTCAAAGACTCTTCCAAGCCTGATGTCACCTCATTGTTTAAATCTGTCCTTGAACATAAACAACACCCTGGAAATTTCCAATTTTATACAACACTTTTCAAAGCACATAAAAAGAAAGTTCTTCAAACTTAACAGAGTGAATAGTGATTGCTGACTTGTTTGCAGTGAATACTGAAGGAGAGATGCTGTGTAGAAACTCCTTCAGCAATTCGTGTGAGGAATGTGGCTATCCAACACCACAGAAATTCACAGGTAATACTGGGGGTTAAAGGAAGCCAGACAAATAAGACTTTGAATGGATCTACATCCTTAGGTTTCTCTCTCTCCTTGACCTTAAAGTTAGAAGTGTGATATCTTGGGTTTACTCTTCTAATTCTTTTGTTGCCTCCAGTTTGGGGGATTTTATTGTTATTCCTCATGGATTTTCTAACTCTAAGAGAAGTGATGTGAAAAATAACATCAGTCTGAACTCAGTAACCTCTAATTTATTTTTTTTAGTTTGACTTGGCTAAAAGCCATTGTAGCTGCTGTTTATTATTTCAAAACACCATGAATACTTACTATGTGATTCACTTCCATGTAAATTTTTCTTTTAGAGATCTTTGATTTAGAGCAATGTATGCATTAGCAGGAAAACATCATATAATTATTTACTCAAAAAACAAGAGAGAGGAGGGTTGAAGAAGGCATATCCCAGGAGATTTAAGACTGACAGATTAGTAGCAGAAAACCTTTTGTCTGAAAAGTACGAAAATGATCATAAGAACTAAGAACAATATACCTCTCATCTTATCAAAACCAAAGAAGGTGTTTTACATGTGCAAAATGTCCAATTCTCTATTCTCAATACACAACTAACTTGGAAATTCACTGACTTGGAAAATAACCAAGTTGAAAATAAAACCTGCAATCATAAACACAATATTTTTATAGATTAAAAACAAACAACCATTGGATTTTTTTCAGAAGTAGGATTTTGCTGCTCCATACCTTTAAATATTTATTCTAGTATATTAACTTATTGGTAAAGTATAACAAGGTGATAGTTTACAGTTAGAGAATATAGAGCATCAAAATTTTAAAGATAGTGAAAATAATAGATGCCACCTTCTAATCATTTACAATATTCCAAGCATAATGCTAAACTCCTTATTTAAAAATTTCCCTCTAATCCCCACGATAAGCCTATGGATTTAACAGTATCGTTTCCATTTAATAGATGAGGTTATCTTAGAATCAGCTAGCTTGCCCAAGATCACATAACTGAAAAGTGGTGGAATTGGGGGTCATATGCAGGTTCATCTACCCTAAAATAGGTTTTCTGTCTACTGTGCCCAAGTAGCTGTGCTGACCAGATGTTAGAGATGACAAGTCTTACCAATTCACTGGATTTTCCAAACTCAAAATGATCCCCCCTTCTTATTTCTCTCCCTTTCTTTTTTCCTCCCTCTCTCTCTCCCTCCCACTTTCTCTCTCTCCTCCCCCCCTCCCTTCCTTCTTTCATTCCTTTCATTCGACTCCAAAAATGATTAGAAGGAACTTACAATGAAATACATGTATAACTGGACCACTGAAAGCTCCCCCAAAGATTATATGTCCATAAGTGTGTGTGATAACAAAGATTAAGAAATAGAACTCCTTTTAAAACACAATATTAACAGAGCAGTACTGTTTACTCATTTGACACAATATACTGAGCTGCTCCTATGTTCTAGGGATTGTGATGAGTCCTGGGAATGTGAATATGAATATATGCAGGCCTTCCCTTCATGCTGTGTCCTGTATTATAACAGTACACACAGAGTAATGTACGAAAGTGGTGGAAATACAGGACCTAAGTAAAAGTGTTCAGGAGAATTAATAAGGTTCGACAGGAAAGTGAGCATTTCAATGGGTCATAAAGAATAAGGAAAGATTTTCCTGGAAAAGGATTAGTGAAGGCTTAACCAGCTCTGAAGCTAAAACATGTGGTTATTGCCAGGGAAGTGGTAAGATGCAAGGTAAGATACACAATTGGAAAGTTTGTGGATTCCATGCTAAACAACTTGGATGTTTACTAAGCCTTGTATAATTCAGAAAATCAACATTGATACATGACTGTCATGTGATTTTCAGACTCCACCCAAGTTTTCTCAGGGTCTTGGTGATGCTCTTTACAGCAAACACATCCAGTTCGGAATCACACGTCGCAGTTATAGCCCTTTTGGTCATCTCCAGTCTGGAACAGTTCTTCAGTCTTTCCTTGACTTTAATGACTTTGACAATATTAAAGATTACGGGCCAGTTATTTTGTAACTGTTCCTTAATTTGGTGTCTGATGCTTCCTCATGATTTGTTTCAAGTTATGCATCTTTTGCAGGAACGTCACAGGAGAGGGGCTATGTTTTTCTCACTGCATCCTGTCAGATGGTGTGTAATTTTAATTTGTCCCATTAATGATGATGTTCACTTTGATCACTGGATTAAGATAGCGTCTTCCAGGATTCCTATCTGTGAAGTTCCTTTTCTACTTTTGTACATAATAAATATTTGCATGGGGAGGTAATTGGAAAGTGTGTATATATCCCATTCTTAACTAAAAGTTTTATTTACTTATTTAATTCAATGGGTTATAACCAGTTACTTTCATTATTTTGATGTTCGAGTGGTTCCAGAGTTGGCCAACGGAGCTCCTTTAAGCTTTCCCCTGTGTCCTTTTGACAACCCTCATCATTTTTTTATTTCTGTCACAAGTGGTTCTAAAGTCACCTTGTTTTTTCTCTAGCTCTTGAATCAGCCATTTCTCCAAGGAGCCCTGGTTCCTTATAATAAAGAGTGATATCTGGAAGTCAAGATCTGGGCACCAGGTGTGCTCATTGCTGTCGAAGTAGAGTGCAGTTGCTGCTCTCGTGCCCTCTCATTGGACATAGTTAGGGAATGTGCACACAAACACACACACGTATGTGTGTATATAGGTATATGCGTGTATACAAGCATACATAATGTGCCAAATTGTATTTTGCAAGCTAGCTATAACAAGATCTCCCATCCCATATAATCCATATTTTCTTTTTACAATATAACGTTAATGCTCCTCCCATCCAGAAGTGAGAGCCACGCTTGTCTCCTATCTTGCACCAGTGGTTGCTACGGACTGAACTGTGTCCCCACAAATCCATATGTTGAAGCCCTAACCACCCAGTGTTATGGTATTTGAAGTGGGGCTTTTAGGAGTTAGTTAGGTTTAAATGAGGTCATGAGAGTGAGGTCTCATGATGGGATTAGTGACCTTATTTAGAGAGCCACCAGAGAGGGTTCTCTCTGTCTCTCTCTCTTCCATGTGAGGACACAGTAAGAAGGCAGACCCCCCAATCATGCTGGCACCCTGATCTTGGTCTTCCAGCCTCCAAAGCTGTGAGAAAAGAAATTTCTGCCATTTAAGATACCCCATCTTTGGTATTGTGTTATGGCATCCCAAGATGATTAATACTTGTGACGATAGCGTAAATGAGGCTATGAGACTTCCCAGTCTAGCACTTAAAAGATTATACAACTTCTTTCTGGTCCTCTTGGGATGCTTGCTCTTAGAATCCAGTCAGCATCCTGTGAAAAACCAGACAGCTACAAGGAAAGGACAGGTGTACATGCTCTAGTCAATAGCCTCAGTGGAGACCCCAGCTAACAGCCAGTATCAAACTCTAGCCTCTGGATGATTCTAGCTCCCAGCTGCCAAGTCATCCCCAGCTTTCAAGCTTCGCACCTGAGCTCCTGGGGATAAACTGTCCCAGGTCCTGGGACAGTTTATTTCCAAGTTCCTAATGCACATAAATCATGAGAAATAACATAATAATTGTAATGTTTTAAATCACTGCATTTGGGGGTAATTTGTGATGCATTAATACATAGCCAGAACACGTACCTCCATTATAATGCAACACCACAGGGTTCATTCTAGTTGTCTCCCTTTCCTAATTTGTGGCCCACCCTTTCAAAAATTGGGAAACCTGACTCCCATTTTCCTTAGTATCTTTAGTTGTTTGATCAATCCTCCTGTATGCAACCAATCTTTTATAAATTATATTGCCCCTTCTCTTATGTGGATTCTCTCCTGATTCTACTTGGATATTGCTACCCTGAGATGGATCTTCTTTCTTCCTCATGGGACTCAGACACTTGTTGCTAGACTGCCCCCCACCTCTGTGTGGATGCCTTACTCACCCTGCTTGGGCTCTGACTCTCTACTTTGGTCAACCCCTATGCACAGATGCCTGCCTTACTCTGTCTCATCCAATAGCATTATCATTGACTAGTTTAGGAAAGAGAAGGAAAGGAAGGAAAGGGAAGGGGAGGAAAAAGAAGAGCAATGAAAAGAAGGGTAAGACATGGAAGAGGAACCATGTGGCCAAAGTGAAAACTTTGGAAATTTTTACATAGATGACTGATAAGATCCAAAATTCATTTTAGAAATATCAGCAAGACTGTTTTCCAACAGTTTACTGCTAATAATTTTTTTCTTAGGAAATGTTTATCTAATGATTGAATAGAGTAACTGATGGAAATAAAGATGATTGTAGAACAAATAACTAAAACTGTGGTCCCTAGGCCAGAAATTTCCTTCATAGGAAAGAAGTAGGAAATATATTTTTATTTGTTTGTCTCTATTTCTTTTGGTTTGCTTATCTTGTTCAAAGATACACACATGGGATCAAGTTCAAAATCAAAGAACATTTTGAACCTGCCCCCTACATAACACATACCACATTTCTACTTGTTTTCTTCTGCATCTATCTACATGTAAGGCCAAATTAACTAAAGAAATACAATCAATTTCTCAGTATTAAGTTTACTGCTTCATAGTTTTACTACCTAACACAGTACCTGGCATATAGTAGGCATTAGATATAAGAAATTGAATGAATGAGACAATACGGTAATAAGGCTGTAGCTCAGCAATTCTTTAAAGTTCCACAAACGGGACTGACCTCAGAAATTCCATAAGGATACATTCCAGTGCATACTCAAGTCGTCCACATCAGAAGAAATAGTGGGAGACAGTCTAGTGATAATAACCAGAGCTGGGATCACTTTTAATGCTCTTAACTATTTCTAACATCTCTATTAATACACGGACCATTTCTTGATTTATCTTTTTGAAACATGTATTCAATTCCTGAGAAGATAGATGAGAGATTTGGCTGTTATATGACCTCAACACCTTGCCTCACCCATTCTCCTGTATAATTATTTTAGTTAAATGAGTGAAGAACATTTTCATAATTAAGCCTGCATCTATTGTACACTATGGAGCCAAGACTTTCAGTTTTATTTCTTTTCATTTATCATTTTACTTTTTGGTTTTCATGGTGTTGCTTCTTGCATTTCTTTTTTCCTACACTGTATGCCTTTGTCATATTTTTTTTTCAAACTCTCTGTCATATCAGAAATTCTATCATATGACCTTTCCCCCCAAGATGTCTTTCCATTTTTCCTGCTTCAGTCGGGACTAGTTGCTTTCCAGGTCTGTTGCTCCTGGGCTGCATCCACTTCTCCCGGTTCCTATGTCTCTCTCTTTCTTGATTTCTGGTGTCACTAAAGCTACTTCCTAATGTTAGATGTAAGAGAATTAAAATTTCTGAGCTCTTACATGTGTGAAAATTTCTAAAGGATAATGTTTACATAAAGTCTAAAGTAATTGCTAGGCCACTACATTCAAATATATGCGTAATAAAATAATTGCCTTCTCTTAGCTCCTTTTCCTTAACCAGTTTGACTGAATTATGGGCAAAATACTAGAGAAAAGATTATGACTACTTTTCAAGACCATAAAAATGACTTGGAATCTCATTTATGAATAATCTTGGGATTCAAATTTTAATTAATATTGAAGCTTTTATTGTATATTAGAATTCATTCTCTCTGGAAATGGTTTTTGTACCTATTATGCATAAATATACACTTGTATTATATACCTACAACTAATTTGCACTTAAAAATAGTTGCCTCTGACTCATCCTCTTGTTCCCGTTGGTTCCCTCCTCCCCAATCCTGCTGCTGAGAGAATGAGTGTAGGAAAAATTTTGGAGCTTTTAAAGAACTATTTAGAAGGTAAGAAAGTCAAGGAACTTGAAAGCAGAATTAATTTAGAAGGCTAACCCTGGAACACCTGTATATGCGGTGATTCCCAAGTCATCTTACTATATTTCAAGTCACACTTTATTAAAGTTATGACACTCTACAGATGAAAATTTCATTTGGGTTAACATGAATTCTCCTTTAAAGATGTGATACGGCTTTTAGAGTTTAGTAAGTGGTGTCAGTTTTCCACACTTTAAAGAGAATTACCTCCCACCTTCACCGCCCTCGATGTTTCTCTAATATCTAGCTGAGGTCAGTAGCACTGGGGCAGAGAAAGTAAAGATAATTTTAGTGAATGGTTCAGCAGACTCAGGGCAATGCCAAGGCACCCAAAATGTGTATCAAGCTAATGTGACTCTGGCGTCAGTATCAGGAGGCAAAATTTGTCAGGTAAACCCACAATAAACAGAAATGATTTTAATGGGGTAAATGATAGTTGAGGCAGCCGCTCCATCTCAATAGGATAACAGATAGTAGCTAGCGATAAACATGACCTAAACTGTCTGTGATAAGACTAAGACTTTTCCACACATTTCCAATGGCCTCCTATGACACTTAAAACCATACTCTTTCCCAGGACCTATTCGGCTCTACTGAATCAGGCATTTGTTTATTTCTTCAACCCCATCTCCTACTACCACCTTCTTCTCAGCTCACTAAATTTCAGCCACACTGGCATTCCAGCTATTCCTTGAACATGCTAAACTTGTTCTGCCTAGGTCTTTGCACTTGGTGTTCCCTCTGCCAGGAATGCCCAGCCCCAGATCACCTGGTGTCTTTTTCATGTCATTCATGGTCCAGCTCAGAGGTCACCTCCTTAGAAATGTCTTCCAACTTAAAATAGACACTCTCCATTTCTACCAGCCCTGCTTGCTGCATTCTCTATCTCTTCACTCTGTTTGTCTTCCTAGCACTTATCCCTTTTTGAAATTGTCTTATTTTCGTCTTGTTGCCTGACTCTGCCCTGAGTTTATATGTGCTTATGAGCAGGGACTTTGTCTGTTAACTTTTTGTCCCCAGTTCCTAAAACCAAGCCTGCCCTGTAGAAGGTATTCAATAAATGTATGCCAAATGAATAACTAAATAAATGAGCTACAGAGATAATGGAGCACGAATTAAGACAGAACCTCAGTGGGCTAGTCTGAGAGGGTGGAAGGAGGCAGGGAGGGAAGAGCCATGATGTAGTAGACAGTGTGTTCAGGATGGAATAAAAGCTCAAATTTGCCATTCTGTGACATGGAAAAATTACTTACCCTTGCTGAATGTCAGTTTTCTCAGCTTTGAAATGATAATAACTATTGTATATGTCCAATTTAAAGATTCCATTAGGTGAAATGATGAATATATAAATGTGTATATAAAGAGAAGAGGCACAGAGAAGGTTCTCAATATATAGTAGCCATTATTACTATCAATATTGGGACAAATGAATTTTTGAATGCTCATTGTGTTGACACTGAAGATGGGAAAGCTTAAGTACTCCCTATTCAATTTTCTTATTTTTCTAAAATATCCCTTTTTATAGGATTTATTATATGTTTATAAAAGTAACAGTAACTTTAGTGTATTTTGCATATAAAATAAAATATTCATATAGTCTTGGTTTTCAGAGGCAGCCAAATAATAAATTGGACCATAAAGTATGAATACTGTACCTAGCGATGAAATAGTTGTATACATGAATAGAAGAGACATAATGGTTGGTCATAAAATACGATTAACCTAGTTGAAACAAAAGGCCTCGGTACCTCACAAGTGGTGATCTCATTAGCGGGTTGTAGGAGTTCCACATGAGTGAAGAAATCATGTGTAATGGTTGCTCATTACACACCCTATTTATTCTTAGGGTGCCTTTTTTGAAGCTTGTTTTATTCTATTAAGTTTAAGCAAGAAGAGCGAAAAGTATGATATAAGAATATGCCAATTATATTTTAAAAGAATATTATTATTATAAGTTGGTTTGTATTAATCAAAAGAAACTTAACCCTTAATAATAAAATGAGTTTGGTGTGTATTCCATGTATGACCAAGCCATTTAACATTGCTTTCAAATCAAGACTTTTATGAAGCAGAACCTTTTGATGGGCTATTTCTGTTCCCTCTCTCCTTTGTATTATTACCAGTATTGCTTCTGTAGCCCCAGTTTCACCATCACTTCTGTGACTTTGGATGGTATAATTAACCATGTTGGGCCTCAGTTTCCACGCTTGTAATATAAGAAGGACATCAATGTGGCCCACCTCATAACTCAAAACATGACAATACTTGTGAATGCTGGAAGCACTTTAAATTACCACATGCAAACAATGTGCTATTACAGAGAACTTAGTGCAGTACCTTTTGTATAATGGGTGTTTAATAAATATTAACTGAATGGACAGAACCATTGTGATAACAAGATCAGCCTTGTTACACAGCGATTGGGAGAGTAGGACTCTGACTTACCTTTCTTACATGTATTTTATATCTGTAAGTGCCAGGTGATAAAGATAGGAAACCTACAAATGTTTACCTCATATTTTCCTCCATTAAAATATTTTGAGGATTAATATTTAGCTATCTTTCATCAATGCTGAGGGTTTTTTTGTACACAGTAGCAAATGCTTTAAATTTTTCTTTAATTGAAAATTTTGTATCTTTTAAACTGGTTGTTAATAGGATTTAGTAGTTTAGTAGATTTTTAAATGTATTATAATATTTTAACACACTATAATATCTGCTGAAAATGTTCATATTTGAATAAGATTTTGTATTTCACTGTTAGACAACAATATGGTGTTATCAGAATGCTATGTACTCAAATTGTTGAGTTAAATTTTTGAACCCTGTTAAAATAATCACAAGAATAATCTATGGTAGTTTATAACTCAAGGGCACAAGTAATAGACTAGGCTAATTAAATTAGTGATCAATTTTCTTTTAATTCAATGAAGTGGATTAATATAGCCTATCCATCTGATTAATTCAGGCCAAAATATTTTATTTTCTCAAAAACAAAATTTCAATCTGAACCATCCAGTTACCCCAAACCATTCCTTTAATTTGTCAGTGTGTTGCACTGGTCATTCCATCACTTACCTTTTCAACAAATTTTTGACTGTGTGACAGAAAATACATCAGGTTCAGGAGAGTAGAAATAGTTGAGTGGTCCTTATGCTGGAAGAGGTCACAGTCTTACAGGCAGTGCTAATGGAAAATAAAAAATTGTATCTAGTTAATATAGGCAAAAAGACTTTGAAGATTAATTTTCAAAATAAGTACCCAAACTCAAAATATCTTCTTTGGGTTGGGCTGTTAGCTTAGGTCTCCACACTGATATTTCAAGTGGCTTCATTTAATATAGCTGTTTTGTAAAGGCAATATAAGGTAAGATTTGAGAGCACAGACCTTGGAGCCAGACATGTGGGTTTGAATCCCAGGTCTAATACTTATGAACTGTGCGACCTTGATCTTATTACTTAACCTCCCTGTGTCTTAGTTTCCTCATCTGCAAAATGTGGATAATAAGACTACTCACCTCACAGGTTGCAAGGCTTAACAGCAAAGCACTTAGAACAGTGCTTGATAAAGTATATGTTATAGAAGTGTTAACTATTACCAGCAGAAATAAAATATTTATTTAAATAAACCATGATCTGTGTAATTATAATATGATACATGATAACTGCATATATCATACAGATATCTATATACCTACACATACATATAGATGACAAATGAAGCAATGTTGTAATAGTAGTAAACTATAAGTTATATCTTAGATGAGGAATACACTGCTTATGTTGAGTTGGAAGAATAAAGAATAAATAAAACCTCCTCTCTTGTTTTTCCACTAAAATTTAAAATTTACTTTTTTATAATGCATATGGCTCAAAGTGAAGTTGTGCTGACATGGACTGACATACTTTAGTAACCATTGTTGCACTTCTTAAATACTGACGATAAGAAGGAAAGATGTAAAATCAAATAGAATATTTCCTAGCCATAAACATGAATATTTTTAATAACTTGATTTCATAGGATTTATTATCTAGCACTACAACACTTAGATCTAGTTATAGAGCTTAAAAAAATGAGTTTAACAGCTCTGAGTCTAATTTAGGGCATATGAAAATTCTTAATGTTTTTAAAAAACCTCAGAGAAATAGAGCAGCCTCCCTTATCGAAATAAAATACTAAATCTCCCAAGATTTGAGCCAGGTAATGTTTTAATTTTAATGAAATTGGCCTTTGTCCTTGAAAGGGACAAAATAAACGGATCGGCTAGTTCCTGAATGCTGCTACATCCAGAAATATTTCTTAATCCATGAGTAGGCCTTAGGAAAGGAAAGCACCCCTGGCATCTAGTGGTGATGGTAAGTAAGCACCTTTAAGTAGAACATAAAGGCAAAAGGAAAAGCCCAAAAGGAGAACATCAGGACTGTTCTCACTGACAAATCTCCTTCCTGGTTCATAACTGCTGAATTCTTATTTAAGCATTGTTTTAATAGAAAAACTGTCCTTAGTAAATTTTTATTTCAATTTTATTTTTAACTACATAGAATCCATAAAAGTATTATTTATTATATTTTCATACCTTACAGTTTTACAAAGTAGGTAATAATTCATATTCTCTATTGCTATATTCAGCTGTAATTTTTCTAGCTGTGTAATATTCCTTTAGGAGACTATATCATGATTTAGTTATTTTGTGGATAGACACGTTGTTTCTAGTTTTATTTTTTAATTTTTTTAACATCTTTATTGGAGTATAATTGCTTTACAATGGCGTGTTAGTTTCTGCTTTATAACAAAGTGAATCAGCTATATACATATACATATATCCCCATATCTCCTCCCTCTTGCATCTCCCTCCCACCCTCCCTATCCCACCCCTCTAAGTGGTCACAAAGCACCAAGCTGATCTCCCTGTGCTATGTGCCTGCTTCCCACTAGCTATCTATTTTACATTTGGTAGTATATACATGTCCATGCCACCCTCTCACTTCGTCCCAGCTTACCCATCCCCCTCCCCATGTCCTCAAGTCCATTCTCTAAGTCTGCATCTTTATACCTGTCCTGCCCCTAGGTTCTTAAGAAACATTTTTATTTTTAATTTTTTTTTAGATTCCATATATATGTGTTAGCATACAGTATTTCTTTTTCTCTTTCTGACTTACTTCACTCTGTATGACAAACTCTAGGTCGATCCACCTCACTACAAATAACTCAATTTCATTTCTTTTTATGGCTGAGTAATATTCCATTGTATATATGTGCCACATCTTCTTTATCCATTCATCTGTTGATGGACACTTCGGTTGCTTCCACGTCCTGGCTATTGTAAATAGCACTGCAATGAACATTGTGGTACATGACCCTTTTTGAATTATGGTTTTTTCAGGGTATATGCCCAGTAGTGGGAATGCTGGGTCGTACGGTAGTTCTATTTTTAGTTTTTAAAGGAACGTCCATACTGTTCTCCATAGTGGCTGTATCAATTTACATTCCCACCAACAGTGAAAGAGGGTTCCCTTTTCTCCACACCCTCTCCAGCATTTATTGTTTGTAGATTTTTTGATGAAGGCCATTCTGACTGGTGTGAGGTGATACCTCATTGTGGTTTTGATTTGCATTTCTGTAATGATTAGTGATGTTGAGCATCCTTTCATGTGTTTGTTGGCAATCTGTTTATCTTCTTTAGAGAAATGTCTATTTAGGTCTTCTGCCCATTTTTGGATTGGGTTGTTTCTTTTTTTGATATTGACCTGCATGAGCTCCTTGTAAATTTTGTAGATTAATCCTATGTCCGTTGCTTCATTTGCAAATATTTTCTCCTATTCTGAGGATTGTCTTTTTGTCTTGTTTATGGTTTCCTTTGCTGTGCAAAAGCTTTTAAGTTTCGTTAGTTCCCATTTGTTTATTTTTGTTTTTATTTCCATTTCTCTAGGAGGTAGGTCAAAAAGGATCTTGCTGGGATTTATGTCATAGAGTGTTCTGCCTATGTTTTCCTCTAAGAGTTTTATAGTGTCTGGCCTTACATTTAGGTCTTTAATCCATTTTGAGTTTATTTTTGTGTATGGTGTTAGGGAGTGTTCTAATTTGATTCTTCTACATGTAGCTGTCCAGTTTTCCCACCACCCCTTATTGGAAAGGCTGTTTTTCTCCATTGTATATTCTTGCCTCCTTTATCAGAAATAAGGTGACCATATGTGCGTGGGTTTATCTCTGGGCTTTCTATCCTGTTCCATTGATCTATATTTCTGTTTTTGTGACAGTACCATACTGTCTTGATTACTGTAGCTTTGTAGTATAGTCTAAAGTCCAGGAGGCTGATTCCTCCAGCTCCGTTTTTCTTTCTCAAGATTGCTTTGGCTATTCGGGGTCTTTTATGTTTCCATATAAATTGTGAAATTTTTTGTGCTAGTTCTATGAAAATATGCCATTGGTAGTTTGATAGGGATTGCATTGAATCTGTAGATTGCTTTGGGTAGTACAGTCATTTTCACAATGTTGATTCTTCCAATCCAAGAATATGGTATATCTCTCCAACTGTTTGTGTCATCTTTAATTTCTTTCATCAGTGTCTTATAGTTTCTGCATACAGGTCTTTTGTCTCCTTAGGTAAGTTTATTCCTAGGTATTTTATTCTTTTTGTTGCAATGGTAAATGGGAGTGTTTCCTTAATTTCTCTTTCAGATTTTTCGTCATTAGTGTATAGGAATGCAAGAGATTTCTGTGCATTAATTTTGTATCCTGCTACTTTACCAAATTTATTGATTGGCTCTAGTAGTTTTCTGGTAACATCTTTAGGATTCTCTAAGTATAGTATCATGTCATCTGCAAACAGTGACAGCTTTACTTTTTCTTTTCCGATTTGGATTCCTTTTATTTCTTTTTCTTCTCTGATTGCTGTGGCTAACACTTCCAAAACTATGTTGAATAATAGTGGTGAGAGTGGACATCCTTGTCTTGTTCCTGATCTTAGAAGAAATTCTTTCAGTTTTTCACCATTCACAACGATGTTGGCTGTGGGTTTGTCATATATGGCCTTTATTATGTTGAGGTAACTTCCCTCTATGCCTACTTTCTGGAGGGTTTTTATCATAAATGGGTATTGAATTTTGTTGAACGTTTTTTCTGCATCTATGAGATAATCATATGCTTTTTATCCTTCAGTTTGTTAATATGGTTTATCACACTGATTGATTTGCATATATTGAAGAATCCTTGCATTCCTGGTATAAACCCCACTTGATCATGGTGTATGATCCTTTTAATGTGCTGTTGGAATCTGTTTGCTAGTATTTTGTTGAGGAATTTTGCATCAATGTTCATCAGTGATATTGGCTTGTAGTTTTCTTTCTTTGTGACATCTTTGTCTGGTTTTGGTATCACGGTGATGGTGGCCGCATAGAAGAGTTGGAGAGTGTTCCTCTCTCTGCTATATTTTGGAAGAGTTTGAGAAGGATAGGTGTTAGCTCTTCTCTAAATGTTTAATAGAATTTGCCTGTGAAGCCATCTGGTCCTGGGCTTTTGTTTCTTGGAAGATTTTTAATCACAGTCTCAATTTCAGTGCTTGTGATTGGTCTGTTTAGATTTTCTATTTCTTCCTGGTTCAGTCTTGGAAGGTTGTGCTTTTCTAAGAATTTGTCCATTTCTTCCAGGTTGTCCATTTTATTAGCATATAATTACTTGTAGTAATCTCTCATGATCCTTTGTATTTCTGCAGTGTCAGTTGTTATTTCTTCTTCATTTCTAATTCTACTGATCTGAGTCTTCTCCCTTTTTTTCTTGATGAGTCTGGCTAATGGTTTATCAATTTTGTTCACCTTCCCAAAGAACCAGCTTTTAGTTTTATTGAACTTTGCTATTGTTTCCTTCATTTCTTTTTCATTTATTTCTGATCTGACCTTTATGATTTCTTAACTTCTGCTAACTTTGGGGTTTTTGTTCTTCTTTCTCTAATTGCTTTAGGTGTAAGGTTAGGTTGTTTATTTGAGATGTTTCTTATTTCTTGAGGTAGGACTGTATTGCTATAAACTTCCCTCTTAGAACTGCTTTTGCTGCATCCCATAGGTTTTGGGTCATCGTGTTTTCATTGTCATTTGTCTCTAGGTATTTTTTGATTTCCTCTTTGATTTCTTCAGTGATCTCTTGGTTATTTAGTAGTATATTGTTTAGCCTCCATGTGTTTGTATTTTTTACAGATTTTTTCCTGTAATTGATATCTAGTCTCATAGCATTGTGGTCAGAAAAGATACTTGATATAATTTCAACTTTTTAAAATTTACCAAGGCTTGATTTGTGACCCAAGATAAGATCTATCCTAGAGAATGTTCCATAAGCACTTGAGAAGAAAGTGTATTCTTTTGTTTTTGGATGGAATGTCCTATAAATATCAATTAAGTCCTTCTTGTTTATTGTATCATTTAAAGCTTCTGTTTCCTTATTTATTTTCATTTTGGATGATCCGTCCATTGGTGAAAGTGGGGTGTTAAAGTCCCCTACTATGACTGTATTACTGTCGATTTCCCATTTTATGGCTGTTCACATTTGCCTTATGTATTGAGGTGCTCCTATGTTGGGTGCACAAATATTGAGAATTGTTATATCTTCTTCTTGGATTGATCCCTTGATCATTATGTAGTGTCCTTCGTTGTCTCTTGTAATAGTCTTTATTTAAAACTCTATTTTGTCTGGTATGAGAATTGCTACTCCAGCTTTCTTTTGATTTCCATTTGCATGGATTGTCTTTTTCCATTCCCTCACTTTCAATCTGTATGTGTCCCTAGGTCTGAAGTGGGTCTCTTGTTGACAGCATATATATGGGTCTTGTTTTTGTATCCATTCAGCCAGTCTATGTCCTTTGTTTGGAGCATTTAATCCATTAACATTTAAGGGAGTTATCGATGTGTATGTTCCTATTTCCATTTTCTTAATTGTTTTGGGTTTGTTATTGCAGGTCTTTTCCTTCTCTTGTGTTTCCTGCCTAGAGAAGTTCCTTTAGCATTTGTTGTAAAGCTGGTTTGGTGGTGCTGAATTCTCTTAGCTTTTACTTGTTTGTAAAGGTTTTAATTTTTCCATCGAATCTGAATGAAATCCTTGCTGGGTAATCTTGGTGGTAGGTTTTTCCCCTTCATCACTTTAAATATGTCCTGCCACACCCTTCTGGTGTGCAGAGTTTCTGTTGAAAGATCAGCTGTTAACCTTATGGGGATTCCCTTGGATGCTATTTGTTGTTTTTCCCTTGCTGCTTTTAATATTTTTTCTTTGTATTTAATTTTTGATAGTTTAATATGTGTCTTGGCATGTTTCTCCTTGGATTTATCCTGTATGGGACTCTTTGTGCTTCCTGGACTTGATTGACTATTTCCTTTCCCATATTAGGGAAGTTTTCAACTATAATCCCTTCAAATATATTCTCAGACCCTTTCTTTTTCTCTTCTTCTCCTGGGACCCCTATAATTCGAATGGCGGTGTGTTTAATGTTGTCCCAGAGGTCTCTGAGACTGTCCTCAATTCTTTTCATTCTCTTCTCTTTATCCTGCTCTGCAGTAGTTATTTCCACTATTTTATCTTCCAGGTCACTTATCCCTTCTTCTGCCTCAGTTATTCTACTACTGATTCCTTCTAGAGAATTTTTAATTTCATTTATTGTGTTGGTCATCACTGTTTGTTTGCTCTTTGGTTCTTCTAGGTCCTTTATAAATGTTTCTTGTATTTTCTCCATTCTATTTCCAAGATTTTGGATCATCTTTACTATCATTACTCTGAATTCTTTTTCATGTAGACTGTCTATTTCCTCTTCATTTGTTAGGTCTGGTGGGTTTTTACCTTGCTCCTTCATCTGCTGTGTGTTTCTCTGTCTTCTCATTTTGCTTAACTTACTGTGTTTGGGGTCTCCTTTTCACAGGCTGCAGGTTCGTATTTCCCATTGTTTTTGGTGTCTGCCCCCAGTGGCTAAGTTTGCTTCAGTGGGTTGTGTAGGCTTCCTGGTGGAGGGGACTAGTGCCTGTGTTCTGGTGGATGAGTCTGGATCTTGTCTTTGTGGTGGGCAGGACCACGTCCAATGGTGTGTTTTGGGGTGTCTGTGACCTTTTCATGATTTTAGGCAGCCTCTCTGCTAATGGGTGGGGTTATGTTCCTGTCTTCCTAGTTGTTTGGCATAGGGTGTCCAGCACTTTAGCTTGCTGGTCATTGACTGGAGCTGGGTCTTAGCGTTGAGCTGGAGATCTCTGGGAGAGCTTTTGCCATGTGATATTAAGTGGAGCTGGGAGGTCTCTGGGTGACAAAGTCCTGAACTCGGCTCTCCCACCTCAGAGCCACAGGCCTGACACTCGGCTGAAGTCGAGACCATGACCATGACCAAGACCATGTCAGCCACACAGCTCAGAAGAAACAGGAGAAAAAAAGAAAGGAAGAAAAGAAAGAAAAGAAAGAAAGAAAGGAAGGAAGGAAGGAAGGAAGAAGGAAAACAGAATAAATTAAAGTTATTAAAATAACAAAATTATGAAAAATAAATTTAGAAAAAGAAAAAAAAAAAAACAAGAAAGGAAGAAGAGAGCAACCAAACCAAAAAACAAATCCACCAATGATAACAAGCGCTAAAAACTATACAAAAAAAATAATAAATGGACAGACAGAACCCTAGGACAAATGGTAAAAGCATAGCTATACAGACAAAATCACACAAAGAAGCATACACATACACACTCAGAAAAGGAGAAAAAGGAAAAAAATATATATCTATATATATAAAAAATAGGGGGCTTCCCTGGTGGCGCAGTGGCTGAGAGTCTGCCTGCCAATGCAGGGGACACGGGTTCGAGCCCTGGTTTGGAAAGATCCCACATGCCGCGGAACAACTGGGCCCGTGAGCCACAATTACTGGGCCTGCGTGTCTGGAGCCTGTGCGCCGCAACAAGAGGCTGCGATAGTGAGAGGCCCGCGCACCGCGATGAAGAGTGGCCCCCACTTGCCACAACTAGAAGAAAGCCCTCGCATTGAAACGAAGACCCAACACAGCCATAAATAAATAAATAAATAAAACTAAAAAAAAAAAAGGGAGTGAGCAACCAAATCAATAAACAAATCTACCAATGATAATAAACTCTAAATACTAATCTAAGATAAACATAAAACCAGAAAGAAATTAGATGCAGAAAGCAAACCCCAAGTCTACAGTTGCTCCCAAAGTCCACCACCTCAATTTTGGGATGATTCGTTGTCTATTCACGTATTCAACAGATGCAGGTCAAATTGATTGTGGGGATTTAATCCGCTGCTCCTGAGGCTGCTGGGAGAGATTTCCCTTTCTCTTCTTTGTTCGCACAGTTCCTGGGGTTCAGCTTTGGATTTGGCCCTGCCTCTGAGTGTAGGTCGTCTGAGGGCGTCCGTTATTTGCTCAGACAGGATGGGGTTAAAGTCGCAGCTGATATGGGGGCTCTGGCTCACTCAGGCCTCGGGGAAGGAGGGGTACGGATGTGGGGCGAGCCTGGGCGGCAGAGGCCGGCGTGACATTGCAACAGCCTGAGGCACACCGTGTGTTCTCCCGGGGAAGTTGTCCCTGGATCACGGGACCCTGGCAGTGGCGGGCTGCACAGGCTCCTGGGAGGGGCGGTGTGGAGAGTGACCTGTGCTTGCACACAGGCTTCTTGGTGGCGGCAGCAGCAGCCTTAGCGTTTCACGCCCGTCTCTGGGGTCCGCGCCGATAGCCGCGGCTCGCTCCCGTCTCTGGAGCTCGTTTGGGCGGTGCTCTGAATCCCCTCTCCTTGCGCACCCAGAAATAATGGTCTCTTGCCTCTTCGGCAGCTCCAGACTTTTTCCTGGACCCCCTCCCGGCTAGCCGTGGCGCGCTAGCCCCCTTCAGGCTGTGTTCACGCAGCCAACCCTCGTCCTCTCCCTGGGATCTGACCTCCGAAGCCCGAGCCTCAGCTCCCAGCCCCCGCCCGCCCCGGCGGGTGAGCAGACAAGCCTCTCGGCCTGGTGAGTGCTGGTCGGCGCCGAGCCTCTGTGCGGGAATCTCTCCGCTTTGCCCTCCGCACCCCTGTTGCTGCACTCTCCCCCGTGGCTCCGAAGCTTCCCCTCTCCACCCCCCGCAGTCTCCGACCGCGAAGGGGCTTCCTAGTGTGTGGAAACCTTTCCTCCTTCACAGCTCCCTCCCACTGGGGCAGGTCCCGTCCTTATTCTTTTGTCTCTGTTTTTTCTTTTTTCTTTTACCCTACCCAGGTATGTGGGGAGTTTCTTGCCTTTTGGGAGGTCTGAGGTTTTCTGCCAGCATTCATTAGGTGTTCTGTAGGAGTTGTTCCACATGTAGATGTATTTCTGATGTATTTGTGGGGAGGAAGGTGATCTCCACGTCTTACTCCTCCGCCATCTTGAAGGTCTCCTCTCTAGTTTTATTTTGTATTTTTTTTTTGCTTTTACACACAATTCTTTTATAATCATAATGAAAACATAATATTGAATAAATAAAAGCAATATGCATAAGACTGAACGATATCAGATGAATAAAGCTCAAAAACAAGAAAAACTTGGTTACATCTTATTTGAGCATATATACATATATAATTTAAACTATTTTTTAAGTAAGAAAATGTTAAATGTAAAATTCATGATAGTGATTTTTGCTGAGGATGAGATGGAGAAAAGCACACTGATTCAATAGTATTGTATTTGTAACATCTGTTTAAAATATATTTAAGGTGGGTTCAAGAAGGTCCATTTAAAATCATTTTTAATATGTAATATTTTATACATATAAAATATTAAACATTTTCAAAATTAGAAAATACATTATTACATTTGTTCTTCAAACCAACTCTGTGAGGCAGGCTGAGTACATACAATTGCCCTTGTTTCATAGATGAGGGAAATAAGATCTAAGTAACTTACACAAGACCTAATTGATGGTGAATTTTGGAAAAAGATCAGAAACTTTTCATTAATCAATCAATTAATCAATTCATTAAACATTTCCTCCATTACTCCTCCTCTCTGAGGCAGTACCATCCATCTAGTGATTCAACTACAAACAACAGTCATTCATAATGCTTCCCTCTCTCTACTTCTACAACTAGTTAGTTACCAATTCCTACTAATATTATCTCCTTAATAGACTTAAGTCAATTCCTTTCTCATTATTCCATGTGCATGACCTTATAGATCAATCCATCTTCATTTTACCCTCAGATTGGGGCAACTACCTTTTTACCTTGTCTCCAGTTAATTACTGCAGTCTTACCTAAACCAAATCCATTGTCAAGATGAAAACCAGAGTGCCCCTTTTAACATGTAACTCTGACTCCATTCCTAATAATTTTTAATGGCTCCATATTCTCTCCAGGATGAATTTGATGCTTCTCATTAAAGCATTACAAAGCCCTCCATAGTCTGTCTTCTGCAGATCCATTTCTTACTATTCCACCCACTCATGCCATACCCTCTACCTGCTGGTTTCCAGAACACAAACTCTTTTAAAGACTCTCACAGGCCCTGGGAATAATTCCTTTTGAAGATTTACATCTTATCAGATGTATTATAGTAAATCGACATTCTATGTGAGAAATAGTTTACAAATGACTATAAAGGATGTGAGCCATGCTGTAATTGACTGGTTGACACAATGCCATGTTTTATAGAACTGAATTAAATTCATTCATTCAATACTTATTACATGGCTTCTACAGATCAGTCTCTATTTTAAGTACTGAAATACTTTAGTGAACAAAACAGTTAAGTTCCTACTTTTGTGGAGCCTACATTGTAATTTTTACTATATTTTAACATAATTAGTTACTGATTGGCTTTATTTTAAAATGTCCCCTTTTTATATTAAGAACAAAACATTAGTTTTTTTAGGTCACAAACATTTTGGCCAGTTTTGAAAGCTCACAGACCCTTGGTACTGTGCCTCTAGTACTATATACAGGATAAAACAACCCAGTCAAGGCACTGTCATAGCTCCTGTCCCCAAACTTTACACACGCTGCTCCCTCTGCGTGCCACACTTTTCTACCCCAATTCCTACTCCTTGAAACTCAGATGAACTTATTCACCTGGCCGGCTCTTATGTGTCTTTCCAGAAGAAACTCAGACTCCTCTGTCTCTAGAAATCTTCCCCATCTAGCCCACCAGCTCCACCCAAGTCCTGAGCAACTCCAATAAAATTGAATCATATTGAGTCCTTGCTCAAAATCTTCCACTGGCATTCCATCATGCTCAGAATAAAGTTCAGAGTCCTTACCATGGATTTTATAAAATTTTATATACTCTGTCCACTGGCTAACTTTCCTAGTTTATTTCCTTCTAGTCTTCTTATTTCTCTCTCTGTTCTGGTTACACTGGTCTTCTTGATGTTTCAACATATGCTAAATATGTTCCTGCTCCAGGACCTTTCCACTTGCTATTATCTCAGCCTGAAATGCTCTTTTACATATACTGGCATGACTTGTTTCCTTACTTCATTCTAATATCTGCTCAAAATTCGTCTCTTTGAAAAGCCTTCCCTAAACACCCTATCTAAAAATAAAATGTCCTGTTACTCTTTTTCTTCCTTCCAGGCTTTTTAACTTCTTCACTGCATTTACCATTATCCTGGCATTATGTTACATATTTCGTTGTTCATTGTCGGTCTCACTCACTCTAGTGTAAACTCTATGAAAGTTGTATGTTTTGTTTGCTGCTAAATCCCAGAACCTACAAGTATGTCTTACACATAGTGCTAAATATATTTTAAATGAATGAATGGCACTTACACAATAAGCAACAGTCTGTGCAGGCATTACAATCAGAGGGACATGTATCCCTCCATGTCCTTTCCTGCCACATGAATGACAATCTCTGTTTATTTGCCTCTTTTCCCCACTATATTGTCAACGCTGAAGGACAGAAGACATCTTATTCATCTCAATGCTTGGGATGCAGCAGGACTAAAGCAGGCTCAATTGTCCCAAGAAAATGCATTGAGTGATCTTTATCAGTCTAGAACTTTTCATGAAATTTGACAGATTTTGTAACCCTCCTGTAGCTAATTCTCTATCACAAGAAGTTGCATTCTTGTTGGGGTATCACATTTATATAGAAGAGACCCCCTACTTCACATGTTTCAGAATCTGCTCATCCATTGCTCACAGTTGCAAACTCTTAAAATAAGATTCACAGAAATTTAATGAACTAAAGATAAAAAACAAAATTTAATTCTAGTTCTTTTGAGCATCTAAAATATGAGTATTGTCTCATTTTATTTGTATTTCATTGAAGGGAAAGAGAGAGGCATGAAACTCTCCAGGATGAATCCTAAAAAATGGTGTCATCTACTTCTAGAGACACATTCATTCATTCATTCTTTTCTTCCTTTATTCAAACATGTTTTCAAGTGCCTGCTTAGTAATCCACAGCTTGTCTTTGTCCCCTGTGATGATGCCGTTTTCTCTCTTCTCTTCCTCTTCAAGATGGTAACAAATACGGACTTTTTTTAAAATTGGAGTATAGTTGTTTTACAATGTTGTGTTAGTTTCTACTGTACAGCAAAGTGAATCAGCCATATGTATACATATATCTCCTCTTTTTTGGATTTCCTTCCCATTTAGGTCACCACAGAGCACTAACTAGAGTTCCCTGTGCTGTACAGCAGGTTCTCATTAGTTACCTATTTTACACATATTAGTGTATATATGTCAATCCCAATCTCCCAATTCATCCCACCTTCCCTTTCCCCCCTGGGTGTCCATACGTTTGTTTTCTACATCTGTAATGTTCTCCTCAGCTTGACTAACAGCTAGACAGGTTTCTTTCTGTCTATAAGCCCCAGACCTCCCTTTTCTTGGAGCACTTACTTAAGAAACTTTGCAATTGTAAATTCTTTCTCTGCCACTTTGAGATGTACATCTTCTCTTGCCAGTTTACAACCCCAAAATTGTCTTTCTCAAGGACCTTGGAGCCGTCCCTTTAAAATGTAATCATCAAGGAAGACTGGGACCCTCTCTCCCAGTCTCTGGGAGAGGTAGGAATCTAAATTCAATTAGCACCAATTAGCATGCACAGGTGGCCTGATCACACTGACCAACCTCCCTCCTAAGGTTCTTCAGCACTTTCTCTTTAGCCCGCCACAGTGCTTAAAAACTCTCCCATCTTTCATTTCACCTAAGTTGAGTTCAGTCTCTCTCCCTTATAGCAATAGTCATGACCCCTGTTACAATAGTCTTGAATAAAGCCTTCCTTGCCTCTTTAACTCTTTCCAGTGCAGCTTTTCTTTATAGTCTCCATCATGTGCCTTTGTTCTCTCTTCAGTTTCTGCTGCTCTGTGACATAGTAGGAACCAATTTGTTCATTTCCTTTACTAAAGAATGTATCAAACTTGAGTCATGTATAGACTCTTTTTTAAAGAGGGGGAGAAAACTACTTGAAGACATCCAAACCTATAAAAATATCTTTTTTATTTAAAATGTATACCCCAAGAGAGAACTTTTATATTGATAATTTTTAAAGAGGCTATGATCAAAATGAAAATACAGATTTGAAATATTACTGTGGAAATTTTGACCTTGAAATTGTGTGCCCTGTTTCATTCCAAGTTTTCCAGAGATCCTGGGAAACCAGTTTCCGAAACTATGCTAGACCAATTCTCTTCCTGGTGAGAGAACTATTTTTACACAAAATATGTGGTAATAGTTTACCTTGAATTTTGTTTTAACTTTCTATTTTAAAGGAACAATACTTTTAAGAGCCAAATAAATGGAGCCACATAGGGACTTTTCTATTAAAGAAATCCTGACCTTTAACATGTAAAACTATAATTTAGAAATTTTTAAATTAATTTTATCTACTCTCTGATGTACATATTTAAAGCCCTATAATTTTTCCCTCTAAGTATATTCCCTCTAAGTATAAGTATTGCCATTGAGGCAAACTGTCAATCAGCCTCTCTGCTCCCCTTTTAGAAGGACTGTCTACATCAAATGGCCTTGACATGTAACAACTGGCAGATGACAGTCTAGGATTACTGCATACTACTTAAACAAATGATTTGCCCATACTGCACCCAGGAACTCCCGGTTTTAAAGTGGGAACATTTACTTGAATACTAGGGGGAAACTACTAATAAGTTGATTTTGCTTATGATGAATTTTTTAAAAACCTGCTTTTTCCAAAAAAAAAAAAAAAAGTGCCGTCTCTGTCTTAATTAGTGTTAACGTTTGTCAATACTAGGCAGGATTTTGTTGTTGTTTTGCTTATCCGTGTATAATATATAGATAATATATTTGAAAATTTAGTAGGATGAACTTATATCATAGGAATGCATAAAACAAATGATCAAAATCAAATTTCTAATAGACCTTTCCTCCCTCAGATTCATGTTCATTCCTTTACAAAATAATTTACTGAGACTGCTCCTGAACAAACCAACAGAGGAAGCTATTTAATATTTGCCAGCTGGTGGTAGTAATTTATAATGTAAAAGAACTAAAGTATAATGTATACGCTATTTACAGAAATTTGGACATATGGGAAAAAAACATGCAGAAGTATATCTGGCACCTAGGGCTTTTTGTCAAAGAAGTAGCAGAAGCTGGGAGAGGCATGCAGGTGGGGTAGAAGGAGAATTTTACCACAGAAAAGCCAAAGCAACTAAAATATATATTCTGTTCAGGATTGTAAATGCCAAGAATGCACAGCTGAAGGAATTCCTGAGACACCAACTCTTGAAAGATTTGTGGATTTCAGATTGTTGATATTAAATCTAAATATGCTGGGATGAAGTCGTTGGATTTTTTTCTTTTTACACAGTTTGGTTACACTTTCCTGATCCATGCATATAGTATGTGATCCATAAATGTGGATTTACTAAAATACAAGAATCTTGTGGCCCTGAGTCTATTGGAAAGTACACACGTTAGCTTTTCTCCTCTGAAGAGAAAGGTAAAATCAGTGTCGTTTAAGGCAGCAACGGCTTTAATGAGGGTGAGTCATAGCACTCAGGGAGGCAAACCTATTTATTTTTATTACACAACACTTTTAACTGGGACCATTTTAAAAACGCCAAATGACAGACAGGGGCCAAGATTAGATGCATCCTCAGTAGACAGCTGGCATGCCCTGCCAGAAGGAGGATTTAGTGGAGTGTGGCTGGTAAGAAATAGCCAACAATTGGGGGAAGGGGAAGCGGAGAAAAAACTCCCTAAAGAAAGTAAAAAAACAGGTCACAGTAATTTCCCTCAGGACTAAAATGTGTGACATGAGCTTTTGCATTAAGTCAGAAATTTCAGAGTAAGAGGAACCAGGAAAGAACCAAAACCATGGGGAATAACGTTGCTATTGTATTTGGGAGGGCTCAAATAAAAAGTTACTGAGTCCTTTCCAAACTAACTAGCTAAATGGTGCGCTATTTCTCAAAAAGAACTTGCTTCCAGGAAAAGGGAATTAAGCTTGTTTTCCTATTTCAGATTCAATTATAGTAGTGAATTTATTAACTAATCAACTAAGGTACATATGGTTAAAAAAAAAAAAAAACTTCCTCATACTGCAGCAAAAAAATGTACTCTAAGACTTATCAGGTGACAATACCTTATATTGGAGACATGACATCAATGAAGCAAAGTCACTGTTGACCATCCCAGAAAGTTATAATACTGTTTCTAGCTTCTTCTAAAAATGACTGTCCTCTCTATAGCCAGCCTTTCCAAGAATGTTATTCTCCTGCATTTAAATTAAGCAATAGTTTAGTGCATAAGTTTGCAGTGGGGATTGGGGATATTTCCTTGAAAACACTTTATTTTTTTTTTCCAGAAGCAATATAAAAATGATTGTCCAAAAAAAAAAAAAAATGATTGTCCAAGAAGCCTAAAATAAAGTTTTTATTTTATTTTTATTTATCCTGAGTTCCCCAGGAGTAAATGGTGTACTTCTCTGAGATATGTGAATTCCAAAAGAGGCAAGGGTTTCATGCACAAAATAAACGTAGAAAGGAATCAACAGCATTTTCTTGATCCAAACTACAGAAGTTGCAGGGGAAGCTGGAATTGCATTTTTATAGCTGTGCACCCATGGAAAGAGAAGAGGCTCTGCCAGGAGATTCTTAGGGATACAGGGGAAAGAAGTGATGTTTCGGTATTGTCAGGAACTAATAAGTTGTCTGGAACTCAATAAATGTTTGTTGAAATAATAAGGAATGACTTTTGATATGGCAGTTATGAATAATTCTGCACAGTACAAAACATTGCTACAGATAAATTTTAACTATAAAGTCATACAAAAGTTTTCTAGTGGGTTGAAATTTGTATAGTTGTAATGTCTCAATAATGATTTTGGGAAAGATTGAGGAAATAAAATGGTGAAAATTATTTAAAGTGATTTTTTAAAAAATAAAACTTATGTGATGATTTTCTAATTCAGAACTACTTAAAGATAATTGTTTCTTTGATGATATACTTTTTTTCTTATATATATTATATATTTTAAAGTATATCCTATATATTTTAACAGCAACCAAACTTAATTTTTATAAATTAAAAATTTTAAATAAAAATCATTCTTAACATACTGATTTTCGAATATATGAATGGTATAAGTCAATGACTTTATCAAAAGACTAAGATTTTGAGACTATACATCTATTAATACATAAGGTTATGAATTTGTAGCGCAGAGGGTTGATTTAAATTTAGGGGGATATTTCCTTAAAAGAAACAAGTTCATGGTCACTTTGTATGTGGAAATATGGTTCTCAAGGCAGTCCCTCAATTAGTAAGGAGAGAAAATGAGAGAGAAAATTATTGTGCATTAAAAATTCTTTAGTTTCCTGAGAGAAGTGTTGGTAGGGCCCAAAGTAAAGTAAACAGAGAAGAAAAAAGAGTGAAGAGGAGGACGAGAAGAGAGGACTTAGGAAGAGCATTGTCTAAGAAGTGATGGGAAATGTCTAAGGAATGCGAAAGAATACGGGTCTGATCTTGAGCTATAAATTGTTTATTACACAATCCTGACAAAATAAACCTTGTCTTTGACTTCAGACTTTCAGAGTTTGGTACAGACATTGCCTTTTATATCACAATTTAAAATATTCTATAGTAAAATGAGCTTCAGACTGACAACTATATCTTTTAACATATATTTGATGTTCTTTTGGAAACATTAATATGGAAAATTTCTATAACATAAAAAGGAGACATTAATTTAATGAAGTTATCGCCTAACATAAACAACGATCAACTCATAGTCAATTTTGTTTTATGTATACCACCTCATCCTTTGCTGCCAGTCTGCCCTGGATTATTTTGATGCAAATGCCAAACATCCGATCATTTTATCCATGAATATGTCAGTGTCTTTCCTCAAAATACAAGGAGTTAGTTAAAAAAAAACCCCACAATATAATTATCACACATAAATTTTACCAAAAATTTATTTTCATAATCATCTAGTCAGCATTCAAATTTTCTGATTGTCTCATGTTTCTACCTGTTTTTCAAACTGAAATCCAAATAAGGTTCAAATTTTTCAGTTGATTGATGTATATCTTTGGATCAATGTATATTGATCCATCTCTCACTCTATTTTTCCTGTCAATTTATATGTGTATGGAAGTGGCTTATTTTTCCTTTTGAGTCTAGATTTTGCATCGCTAGCAGATAATAACAAAATTTTGTATTTTGCCAATCAGGTGAGAAACTGTTTTGAATTTTGCCAATCTATTAGGTGAGAAACTGTATCTCAGTGGATTTTAATTTATCTTCCATGTGATATGGAATATCTTTTCACATATTTGAGAGCCACATTCACATTTCTTTTTCTGTGATCTTGTAATTCATATATTTTGTCCATTATTCTATTGTATCATTGCTACATTGTTTTCTTCTCTATCTTTAGAAGTCCTTTATATATCGGTATTATAGATATTAATTCTTTGTGATATAATTTGCAAATATTTTTGTACTATTTTGTCATTTATCTTTTGACTTTGGTGGTGGTTGTGTGTATGTGTTTGTGTGTGTCTTAATACACCAAATAAAATTTTATTTTTATGTTGTCAAATTTATCAATCTTTTTTTTTCTTTCTTTTTTTCTTTTTTTTTGCTTCTAGAGTTTGTCACTGTTAGAAATATTGGGTTGGCCAAAAAGTTCGTTTGGGAATTTTCGTGAGATGTTATGGACAAACCCGAACAAACTTCTTGGCCAGCCAAATATTTTCACCTCTCCCAGGTTATAGAATTCACCCCGGTCACAATGTGTTGCTGGTAGGACTCTCAGAAGTGAGTAATTGCTTTTGTGGAATAATATGATATAAAATAGGAATGGCATGAGTAATAAGTGAGACACAGAGCAGAGACAGAGAAGCTGGGGAAGCTGAATTAAAAGTTAACATTTAAGCCCCCAGAGAATCTCCTTATCTATAGGGACACTGAAGTTTCTTCTCTAGAAAGGGGGATAAAATCACTTTTATCTGAGGGTCACAGCAAAGAGTATTTCCAGAATGCTGGAGGCCTGAGGCTTGGGTACACCCAAGGAGTGGACAACTTGGTCACATTCAGCCATGTGCAATATAATTATTCACAGCACTTTTCCATGGCCTAACCATATCACTTCAGAGGTGAAGTGACAAGTAGACTGTTAATTTAACCTGCATCTAAATATCAGCATATTGAAAAGAAAGAAGTGTTTGATAAATGAAAAGCCTTGTTTTTAAATAATGAAAGCATTCTCTTTGTAACTTAATATGTCAAATAGTCTATTTTAAAATCAGTTAAGCAAGGCAACTCTGTGGTGTTAATCCCATGACTACTGACTTGACTGTCTTTTGGTTCCAATCTAATTCAGTGCTTGATCTGTGGTTATGAAACTCTGCTGCCTGAGTGGTCTTAAGTACATTAATAATATAGGCAAAATGCTTTTCACAGATTTCCCCTAGGCTGACACATACACAGGCACACATACTCTATAGTTATTACCAGGCATACCTATAATCATACTGTTTATGATGAAGAGATTACAAAATAATCTGAGCTTCAAATTTTCATTTTAAAATAGTGTATCTTCTCATTGATGCACATGAGATACATCACATCTCATCCACATGAGATACATCAAATTATGCGATTCAAAATAGAACCTACTAGAAAATTTACCTTGAAAAATATGTGAAAGGATAGCTATTATCTCAGCTAACCCTATGTAACTTCCTCTCTTTCCCTTTGGTCTATTAACTAAAGGACATGTTAACTCTTGATAACAGGTTTTGAAGGATTCCAACCATAACTGGTTAATGCCCTCTATGTTGGAGGCTACATACTGTGAAGAGCATGGCCTAAATCTCTCTTTTCCCAAAGCCACGTTGATTCTTCTCTCTGAGTTTTTCCTTCTTTCTTTTTTAAATTTTACTCTCTTAGCAAATGTCAATGATACAATACAGTGTTATCAACTATATTTCTTTATTTGTTGAATGAATTTGATAAGTTGACACTATATACCTTGTAGGATCTTGGTGAGTATGAAGTAAGCCTGTCTGTGTAAAGTTCTTATCACTTGCTGGCTATATAATAGCTGTTCAATAAACACTAGCTTTCTCTCCCCAACACTCTTTTCTATACTGTATATACACAGTCTATAACGCATATTTGAATGAACCATGTATTTGCCTTGATATTCTAGGGAAGAATAGCTTTTCCTAGGGTAAGGTCATTATATGTCAAATATTGTCCCAGGAACCTGAGCTGCATCTCTTAACCTTTTCCAGCTTATAAAAAATCTCCTTGGATTGCCAAAATAAACAGGGATATTTACTGGCTCTTATGAAGCATGAGTCATCAGTTTAATTTAAGAGCTCAAGTGTTTCAGAGGACATTTGTCAGTTGAATCAGAGACATCTCTACTAACCAGCAGACCTGACCATAGCATTACCTGGCTCTATAATTAGACACTACTAGGAGTTATGGGGGGAAATTAACAAGGTAGCAATAAAAATAACAGTGAAGTTTGCTCTTCTGATGGATGCAAAAATTAATGTTCCTTTCAAAGCTGCAGGAAGCTCTGGTTGATTCTGCATCACAATGTCTGTTTGTAAGGAGACACAATACAAATGCCCACGACCCACTGTGTCCTCCAAAGTCATTCATCAGTTATGAAAATTGGATCTGGGTTGATCTGGAGATTTCCTGAACAATACTATAAAGAAAAAACAACCTTTTTTTTTTTCTTTTAATTTTTATTTATTTATTTTTTGGCTGTTTTGGGTCTTCGTTTCTGTGCAAGGGCTTCCTCTAGTTGCGGCAAGCGGGGGCCGCTCTTCATCGCGCTGCGCGGGCCTTTTACTATCGCGGCCTCTCTTGTTGCGGAGCACAGGCTCCAGACGCGCAGGCTCAGTAATTGTGGCTCACGGGCCTAGCTGCTCTGCGGCATGTGGGATCTTCCCAGACCAGGTCTCAAATCCGTATCTCCTGCATTAGCAGGCAGATTCTTAACCACTGCGCCACCAGGGAAGCCCCCAAAAAACAACTTTTTGATGAAATAAATTAAAAAGTGAGACGTGTATTTAACTTCAGAGGTTATTTATTTAGAGACAGTTATTAGCACATATTTTAAAATGATGGAGCTAATTACAAATGAATCCCTTCTCATTAAATTAGGTTTTGAAGGACCTTTACTTGAAATCCTCTTGTTAACAGTTAGACTGTAGTCATCATTTTAGCCATTTCACTGATCACCATGGAATTAACCCCTCAAATTAGTCTGGATCAGTGTGGGTTTACATTATAAACTACAAAAGTTGATTTGTAGGCCTGACAGACATGGCAAAAGAAATTAACACTTCAAAACACTACCAATTAGGTGACCTACTTTAGGGAAGATTAACGTATAGTGAGGATGTGAAACTAAATTAAATTCCAGTTAAATACAAATATTTTTCTTCACATACTGAGCCATCTGATTCAGACCCCGCAGGGTGCAGTGTTACCTTGCGTGGTGAACTGCATAATTATTTATAGATTTCTCTCAACATTAAGCTTACCCCTTATCTAACTTTACACAGGCAGTCTAGCTAGTGACTCTCAGAGAGATACCCTCCTGCATAATATGGTCCCACATGGTAGGTCAGGGCCCAGGTGCCCCTTTTTCCATTCTTTGTTGATGGTTTGAAAATATCAGGACAATGACTGCATGCCACATTGGTTTTATAATTCCTAATCTAATGTCTCTACAGGGGGCTCTAATTCCACATAACGTGTATAAAACAAAGAGATAAATGTTACTTATTATTGAGAATGGAGGCTCAAGGACCTATTGTGAAGCTTTGTACTTATTGATGGAATTCTAAAACTAGGCTATAAAAAAGTCAATTCTTGATGAAACATTAATGATAAATAACAAGCCTTCAGGAGGTTAAAATACTTAACACTCCAAGACATTTCCATTTGAAGCATTTTTAAGAATATGAACTAATGGAATGCAAACTGTATTTCTAATAAAGTACAATATTAGTTTTACAATGAAACTCAGTGTTAATTGAGTGAAATCTTTACGTTCTTAAAAGTAATAATTTGTGTGTGTGTTTGTGTTTTAGAGAGATTAATTTTGACTTAGAGGATGCATATGGTTGACTTTAGGCCAACTAGGCATGTTTCTCTTGTTTAAGAATAGAGGAAGAGAAAACCTTCATAGAAACATACTGGTGAGAACATTGACTTACTGTTCAGTGTAGAAATGAATAAGAAAAGGAAGGAAGTGATAATAGTGTCATCTAAGGGCAGGCCTCCTGGAGCCAGACAGAGTCAGATAAAGTACAGATAAGGCTGCCCATTCTTTTTGAAGGCCATAACATTAACTTAAATATAGTCTTAAGAAAATTCCTGAGGATAACTGGCATGCACAATAGTCATGAGGGACAGATACCAGAATGTCAATGTATTAATTTGCAGTTAGAACTAGTGCAATCGCATGGGACTAGAGAACTCTACTAGCCTGATTAGCATATTCTCTCTCTATAATCAAGCTACATAGAGAAAGTAAATCATAATCAGAAAGATGCTATTTGAGAGTAGAATCTGAACAAAAGAAGTTAAACAATATAAATATGGAATTGCCTCATTCTAAGGTGGTTTAACATACCCCTCTCACACAGTAAAGTGTTTGCCAATAGAACCAGAAATCAGTAAAGTCCACCAGTTACTATCACCTCCATCCGTCTCCATTGGAGGGATAGACTTGCCATATGGATTGAAAATACCTCATGGCTGGAGGCTAAGTCTTTCTCTACCTTATGGTGTTTGAGTAGGCATTGCTAACAGCTGCCTCTATGACTCTTATTTTTATGCTGACCAATTGCTTTTCTAATAGACATAGTCCTTTTGAATGGGTGTGCATGTATGTGTGTATGCAAGCATATGTGTGTATAACTGGATTAGAATTAAATCCAAATGTATGGCCTATGAGCCATCCTGTCTCTTTCCAGTGATTGCTTATGTCTTCTCTGATCCATTACTTGTTAACTTTTACAATTTACTTCTCCATGGACAAGTTCATTTTACTTATTTCCAAGTTCCTTGAGGGACATCTCTGAGTAAGCTCATACTTATTAAGAAATGTTATCATATACTTTCTCTCACCAAAAAAATAGATAAATGGCCTTGGCATAACAATTTTGACAACTAATAAAACTGTTCTACCTCTTCAGGTAATGAGGTCTTTTTAGTAGTGCTAAGCAAATTTCTATTTGATGGCTGCAAAGATTTAGTTAATGAATAATTTGAATTATCTGTGGTTAACTATCTATTGAATGGATTATAGCATTTGAGCACTACCTATATAAATCCTGTATTAATCATTATACGAGCTGACTTACGGCATAAGGGAAAGCAAATTTGATGTTTGTTCCCAAGTTTAGACTCTGTATTACCACCACTTAGACCTTGTTTTGGTTTGGATACTATGATGTAAGCATTATAACATTATTATGGAAGCAAAAAAATTATTAAACATTAAAAAGTGGAGTTTTGGGCTTCCCTGGTGGCGCAGTGGTTGAGAATCTGCCTGCTAATGCAGGGGACCGAGGGTTCGAGCCCTGGTCTGGGAGGATCCCACATGCCACGGAGCAGCTGGGCCCGTGAGCCACAACTACTGAGCCTGCGCGTCTGGAGCCTGTGCTCCGCAACGGGAGGGGCCGCGATAGTGAGAGGCCCGCGCACCGCGATGAAGAGCGGTCCCCGCACCGCGATAAAGAGTGGGCCCCACTTGCCGCAACTGGAGAAAGCCCTCGCACGAACCGAAGACCCAGCACAGCCAAAAATAAATAAATAAATAAAAATAAAAGTAGCTATAAAAAAAAATTAAAAAAAAAAAAAAAGTGGAGTTTTAACCAGTAAAAACACACTATTGCATTTAATTTTTCACAAACTGTGCTCCTGGGATTTGTTTGAAAGCATCACTGGATAATGGTGAGTAAGACCGCATGAGTAAGGGCTTGGGGGTAGTACTTTGAATTACCTCCTGATGTTTGCTTTAAGAGGAGTAACTCTGCTTTCTAAATTCTTTTAAAAAATCAATTTTGTTTCCAAAAACAGTACTCTAATTTAAAATTTTCTCAAGACATTAGTCAATCTCTTTGCTAATAACTGATTCCTTATGGGCAAATATCAGCACTTTATATGCTACCTTATTGAAACCACAATGCTGGCTGGCAACAGAGAGCTTTCCAGCATCACCTGTAGTATCATAGACAGAGTCCTGGACTAGGGGTTAACAGATCTAGATTTTAATCCTGACTAACTGTGTGATTTCAAATTATTTAATCCTTGGCTATTGGCCTCTGTTGGGTTGGATTGTTTCCCTCTCAAAATTCATATGTGGAAGTCCTAAGCCCCAGGACCTCAAATACAACCTTATTGGATATAGGGTCTTTACAGAGGTAATCAGGTTTAAAATGAGGTCAATTAGCGTGGGCCCTAATCTGTTATGACTGGTGTCCTTATAAGAAGGGGAAATTCGGATACAGACACGTACACAGGGAAAACACTATGTGAATATAAAGACAGTCATCTATAAGTTCAAGACAGAAGCCTTGATCAGATCTCTCCCTCACAGCCCTCAGAAGGAACAGACCCTGCCAATAACTTGATTTCAGACCTCTAGACTCCAGAACTTTGAGACAATAAGTTTCTGTTGTTTAAGCTACTCAGTTTGTAGTACTTTGTCACAGCAGCCCTAGCAAACTAATACAGCCTCTTAGGCCGAAAGGTGATGATGAAATCCTTCTATAACAGCCCTCTAGACCCTTGTTTTATCTCTTCTGTGTTAATGAAATTATTCTTTTATCTCTGTGCTTTGCAATCATATTTCTGAAATAAAGATCTGATCTTGCCAATGTGCTGCATAAAGCCTTCAATGGAACACCTCCACATATGGCAGACAGGGCCCTTCCTGGTCTGTTCCAAAGCCACAATTTCAGGTAGCCTCTCTGCCCCCAAATGCCATTGTTGTCCATTTCCTCCCTGGACAACTCTGCCCTTTCTTTTAGTTTGGGAGATCAAGACCAAGTGCAAGAGAATTATGGCAACATGACCCTGGACAATGTTGGAGCAGATCAGAGGGAGAGCAGATGGGAAATGGGAAGAAGAGAGAAAAATGGTAAGTTTACATAGTTTCTGTGTAAAAACTTGTTGACTAATGTTTTAGGTCAAACAAAATGAATCAGAAGGTTTATATATTCAGATTTTTTGTTTTGTTTGATGTTGCCAAAATTTTTTCAGACTTCTAGTGGCATGAATGTCTGCTTTGTAAACAGTTAAAATTGCAGGTTTTCATATGTGGAAGCAGATATCTTAAAGAAGGCTTTCTATATATCCAGGAAAGACTAGTCAGCTTTGCTCAGTGTTGACATAGTACACTGTCTAAACCCCTTCTCCATCGTGCATTACACGAGGCAAATATGGTTTCTTACCTCACAAGACTGTCAGCTATTTGAGCTCAGGTACTACATCTCAAATATTTCTTTCAATTCACTATATATAGCATAGAACTTGACACTTGGTATATAGGAAAACTAAACAAAACCAAAGAACAAAGTGTATTGAGTTTCAGCTTGGTTTAGGTCTTGATTTCTTCTCTTGAAATGTGCATTGGTTCTCCTCCAGAAATATTTTGGTCCAAGTGTGAAACAACATAAAGCTATCAATTTATACCATTTTGGTAGGAGTATAAATAATATTTTTGAGAAATTAAAGTTACAACATGGTATTATCATATACCAGCTGGACACTCCAGAATCCCTTGGCATAATCAAAGACTATCTTTAAATGTAGAAGTCCTTGCTACTGCTCCCTTACGGGAATGTCCACAAGAAAGGCAGCCCAACTGCAAGTCAACCCCTGCCTTTTGGACTCATATTTGAAACCACTGTCTTCTTTCTGCATAGCAGCCCTAAGGGTCACTTTCAGCTGCAATCTGCAGATGACTGCCCACTCTTGGAGATGCCCTTTATCACCACCGCCAGCCAGGATGCTCCAAAATGAATCTTGTACATACCATACCAAACACACTGTCCAAATCCACCCAGCCATTCTCCTGTGACCCAATAACCAATATAGACAGAAACTTGATTTCAATAGATGAAGATGATAATCAGAGTTTACTTAGGAAGAGAAATAGCTTTTTTCACAGCCTATCAAGTCCTTTACATTCAGTATTTTGTGACAATGCATTCAGACTTTAGGAGACCCAGTTAATATGTAATTATAACAAAATTGAAAAGATTATCCTCAGCAAAAAGTGACTTAGGAAATAGGTTAAAGGATAGGGTTGGGGAAGACGAGAAAGGTGGAGGCTGTAAATGGAAAAAAGAAAAAAATGGCAAGGCTTACAATTTACGCAGATCCTTTGTATATATTTCTTGACTGCTCAGATGAAAATTGAATTATGGGGGGTTTTATAGTGAAGGAAAAACCCTCCAAACTTTAGCAGATTAATTGGTGGCTTTTTAAAAAATTTTAAAGGGTTTTAAAACTACAATTCCACATTCTATGAAATAGAAACATTTTAGTGCTTTTATACCCTATTATTTTAAGCTTTAATATTTTTTCCTGAACAAAGTGTGGAAGATTAAGATAACATAATTTGGCTTCTGGGTCTGCCTTGGCATTCTTCACCTTGCTCAGATGTATATGATTACATTTTCTATTATGCAAGTCATGGGGACATACGGTATTTTCATCAAAAAGTGATGAAAGGGGCTTCCTTGGTGGCGCAGTGGTTGAGCGTCTGCCTGTCAATGCAGGGGACACGGGTTCGAGCCCTGGTCTGGGAGGATCCCATATGCCGCGGAGCAACTGGGCCCGTGAGCCACAACTACTGAGCCTGCGCGTCTGGAGCCTGTGCTCCGCAACAAGAGAGGCCGCGATAGTGAGAGGCCTGCGCACCGCGATGAAGAGTGGCCCCCGCTTGCCACAACTAGAGAAAGCTCTCGCACAGAAATGAAGACCTAACACAGCCATAAATAAATAAATAAATTAAAAAAAAAAAAGTGATGAAAGAAAACATCTTTAGGAAAGTTGAAAATATTGCCTAACTTAGGAAACAAGCTTCTGAGACTGGGGATATTTTTTCTGCTTGGCTACCTGGCAGTCTAAGTGTTGCATGTATGTGTAGAGTGTTGAGGGAAGGGGTATAGTTAGAGAACAGGCATGCAAACAAATAACCAAAAATATGTAACTCACAAAATTTGGTCAAATTCTAGATTGTTCATGATTGAGTGATACATGTAGAAATTGATCAATTTTATTTCTGAAAAACTTTGGCAAATGGTAAAGACGCCTGCTAAAAAGTAAGACTACTTACTCATTCTCCATTGCTTCTGTACTTAACTCTTGATTAACTCAAAAGTAGGCTGAAGACTATGCAGCCGTTCTGCCATCTGCACTCTGACTGAACAAAAGTTAGGCTTCAATTCCCTCCTCTGCCTAATATGTTAGGAATAAAAAATGATAGTTACTAGCAGGTCCCACAGTGAAGTTTGAGTTCAGCCTTGACTTCCCCATAAGCACTTTATGAGCTGAGCACCAGCACGTAAATTTTGGTCATACAAAGAGTCACTACATCGTTATAAAATGATTGCTACCCTTTTGGAGATTTTGGTATATGCTGGATTTAACACTCATCTCACATTCTAAGAACAACAAAGCATAGGATTTTGTCCATCAAAACATCTAAATAATTAAGTGAATGGGGGACAGTATTAAGAATATTTTCACCACACATTCTTCTTTTTTTTTCTGGTCCCTCTACAGCCAGAGCATTTCTTTTTTCCTTAAAGTGAAATGCAACTAAAAGTTGTATCTGGGGCTTCCCTGGTGGCGCAGTTGTTGAGAATCTGCCTGCTAATGCAGGGGACACAGGTTCGAGCCCTGGTCTGGGAAGATCCCACATGCCGCAGAGCAACTAGGCCCGTGAGCCACAACTACTGAGCCTGCGCTCCGCAACAAGAGAGGCCACGATAGTGAGAGGCCCGTGCACCGCGATGAAGAGTGGCCCCCGCTTGCCGCAACTAGAGGAAGCCCTCGCACAGAAACAAAGAGCCAACACAGCCAAAAAATAAATAAATAAATAATAATTAAAGGTGCTAATAATTAAAAAAAAAAAAGTTGTATCAATGTAGCATCCATTTAACAAAATTGGGACAAAAGATATGATCGCATTTTCTAGGAAATAGTCTTCTTTGAGAACACATTTTAAAGAATTGATACAAAAGCTGTTCTTCAAGGTAGAGGTAGTGTTAAGACATTAAATAACTGGGACGAAGTGAGAGAGTGGCATGGACTAATATATACTATCAAATGTAAAATAGATAGCTAGTGGGAAGCAGCCACATAACACAGGGAGATCAACTCGGTGCTCTGTGACCACCTAGAGGGGCGGGATAGGGAGGGTGGGAGGGAGACGCAAGAGGGAGGAGATATGGAGATGTATTTATATGTATAGCTGATTCATTTTGTTATAAAGCAGAAACTAACACACCATTGTAAAGCAATTATACTCCAGTAAAGATGTTAAAAAAAAAAGACATTAAATAGGAAATTTATCTTGATATGAAAGTATGCAAGAAATCCAGGATTTCTGCTTTGAAATCAAGTGTTTTCCTATGAAGAATTGTCATTAAGTACGACAAGGATGTGGCTGGAGAAGTTTTTATCTTGTCAATTATAACTATGCTTTTATGTTAGCTACAAATACCAAGCACATTATCATTTGGATTTATTTATTAAAATAATCTAATTTAAAAATCTATTTCCAGTACTTTGTTATGCAGGAACCATTTCTAAATAGAGCACTGGGTCTTTCAAATGAAAATACTTTTCTCACGTGCAGACCAATTTGTTCCATTGCTCCTGAAATGATAAAGTAATAAGAAACCCAGCCCAATACAAATATTAGAATGTACATCAAAGTACTTACTTCAGATGGATGTGTTCTCAAGAATAATTTTCATCTTTTTCTTTAAATATTTTTTCTTTCCTAAGAAGCAAAATGTTAGAAAATAAATAACTTTGGGTAGAAACATAAATAATGTTCCAAGAAATGTAGAAAGGGTCAAAAATCTTTCAAGAAAAATGCAGAATTAAAGGTAATTACTGAATAATAAAGATGATTATAATAGTAATAGAGAAAAATGAGGTTCAAGAGTAAATATAAGAAGCATAAGAGAATTTAATAGTAAAAAAATTACACTCAAAAAAACAATAGTCATTCTGTGTGTTCATTATGTATTTGTCTTTAATGTATTGAATTTTAGCGACAGTTCCTTCTTTAGTACTTTTGCAATATGCTTTTGCTCTTGCACTCTGAATCTATATGTTTAAGCTAATTTCTTGTTGATAGCAAGTGATGCGTATAAGCATACATAGGTCCTCTGCACTGGTCTTAACAACTCATAGAAACAGTGCATCTGTTTTGATCTAATCATAATTTTGAAACCACTGGTTCGTGATTATGGCTCACTTTTCTATTCAAATACCTATTTCGAACTTTGATAAAGTTCTCAGTGCTATTCTTTTTGAATAACTTCTTTCAAGGCACAAAATATAAAATAGAACAAAATATGGAAGGTTAGTAATATCCACTCTTTATATGGAAGTGGCTTGCATTAAGGAGGAATAGTTACGGATTTGATAGTAACATTAAAGGAATAAATTTCAAAGTACAATGATTTTCTCAGCATAAAGTGAAATGGAAATTTGGTATTTTTCTGGTAAGTTTGATATATATGCAGAAATATTTGCAAATTCCACTTTTTAAAATGTGTACACAGTAACTGGTTTTAGAATGTATTTGAAATTGTTCTTTTTATCTCACTTTACTCACTGGTTAAAGTATTATTCTAGAGATAATTTCACAAGAAGTGTCTTCAGAATATAAATAGTTACAGTACAGAAACTTGATTATTTTCTTGGGAATATTCTGCAAGCCCTATGAAGGCAAAACTGCCTTTCATAAATATTAAATTAAATATTTATATATTAAACATTTATAAAATTGAATATATGTTAATTAAATTTTTGTATAATTAAATATATAATAAATTAAGTATTTAATATATATTAAATTATATATTACATGACATTTCCAAAGCAAATAGATCATTAATACATCTAAAAGCCATTTTTAATGCTTATTATCCTCTCCTTTTTATAGTGTTTGCTTTAATTCGCCAGCTCCATCTATGTGAAATGCTGGCTTCCGCGACACTAGAACCCTTCTGTTTTCTTGTCACTGTTCACTGCTCCCTCTTATGAGAAAGACAGTGTACACAGTTCAACTCCTCTTTTCCTCTGACAGCTCTGCTCATTCTGTCCCCGTTACCTTGGTAGCTTCTTTTCCTCTTCTTTGACCTGTTTGTGTCTTAAGGGTGCATGCTTCGCCCTCTTTCCTTTCACACAACTCACTCTTCCTTAGTAATCTCATCGCTCATATTACCAGCCCTAAACTGGTAACTGCGAACACATCTTTTATCTAGAGTAGAGGATGCAAACTTTTTCTGTAAAGGCCCAGATAGTATATAATTTAGGCTTTGCAGGCCATACTGTTGTGACAGTTCTCTGTCACAACTACTCAACCTCACTGTTGTAGCACAAAAGCAGCCATAGGCAACGTAAATGAAGGAGCACAGCCATGTTCCAATAGAACACTGGAATTTGAATTTCATGCAATGTGGATGTAGTCTTAACTCCTAATACCTCAGAATATAACTGTATTTGTAAATAGAATCTTTAAAGAGGTAATTAAAATGAGGTCATTATGGTGGGCCTTAATCCATTATGACTTGTGCCCTTATAAGAAGAGGAAATTTAGACAGAACGATATAGAAGGAAGACCATGTGACAACACAGGGAGAAGACAGCCACCTACAAGTTCAGGAGAGAGGCCTCGGAAGAAACCAACCCTGACAATACCGTGTGGACAACTCAGACTTCCAGCCTCCAGAACTGTGAGAAAATAAATTTCTGTTGTTTAAGCCACCCAGTCTGTGGTACTTTGTTGTGACAGTCCTATAAAACTAATGTAACATATTCTTCTTCTTTTTTTAATTAATTAATTTTTTTTTTTACAGTAGGTCCTTGTTGGTTATCTATTTTAAATATAGCAGTGTGTACATGTCACACTTCTTCTTCTTTTCATTTTTTTTTCAACCATTTAAATTAGGCGAAACTATTTTTACATCACAGGAGGTACACAAACAGGTGATGGGCAGGCCCTCATTTGCTGAGCCCTGATCTAGAGGTCCCTTTTCAAGCTTCATTTTATAAAGCAGACAACTACGTCTTCACTTCCTCAGATTTCCTCAAACTCAACCTGTTCCTAGGGCAGGTCATCCTGTCCTTCTCTGTTATCTAATTTGGTTTACACTTTCTCCTCTTTTGTGTTCCCTGCCTTGCTGAGTAGAACCACCATCTACTTTGTCACCCAAACCTTAAACCTGGTAGTTAACCTAGATTTCTCATTTCCTTCATTTCCCACATCTAATATGGAACCAAATCTTACTGATTCTATTTAATATTTCATTGTCTATGTGGTGTCTCCTATCACTTACTCTTTTGTAATACTGTGCAAATTTGTCCTGATCTTTAGTCTTACTGTCTACATTGCTGCCAGAGAGACTGTCTAAAGTCTAAATCTAATTACATTGTCCTTCCAGTGAAAACCTTTTAAAGCTTCTCTGTTATCTAAATCCTAAGCTTCTGAACATGATATACATTGTTTTCCATGAGGTCTTTCTTCATCAAATTCATTCCCCGATGGACTCCTCTTTCAACAACGGTTCAGATGAAATACTTGCCATTGTCAAGAAGGGGCACAGGGTTACCTACTTCCCGGCCTTTATTTATGCTGTTCTCTTTGCAATACTTTACTTTTCCTTCTTCACTTGATGGACATTTGCTCCTTGACGATGGGAACTATTTTTCATCTTTAGCTCTTACACAAGGCTTAGCAAAAGGTAGACTCTTCAAAAATACATTAATTATTAACTGTGATCAAAAGAGCTGTGTGAAAGATAATAACATATATATATTTGCACATACGTATGTATGTGATGCTAATGTGTGTGTGTGTGTGTGCTTATGTACATAAATACGTGCACACAAAATCTCTGCTTTCTGGCCTAACTAACAGTGGTGTAACAGGTGCAACAACTTTTAGAGCTGGCTTGAAGGACAATTGGACTCCAAAGAGTTTGGGTCCAGAACCCCATCAGTTCAGGATGTATCCGGAAGCATCAGGTAAAACATCCCTGTCCATTTCCTGCTCACTCTGTCTGTAGCCCATTCGAAGCATGCATTGTCTTTTGCTTCTAGTTACTCAAGCCCTACATGACCTTCAAAGCTCCACTCAGATCTGTACTCCTTCAGGGATCCAGGAGCCTGTTCCCACTATTCCAAAGTTTAGTGACTATTCTTTCTCTCTTGTAATATTTAATAACGGTGTTTAGCACTCGCTTTTAAAATTTCCTTCTGATTTGGAGGCTTGTCTTCCCTTGCTTTGCAAAATACTTTGTTAAATGGTCATCTCAGCACATAGCTTAGTCCCAAGCACCATGTAGGCAGTAGGTAATTGAAGGACCCAGGTCAGACAGAGCCCTTTGTTTGATCACTCTTAAAGCTCTGAGAGTCTACCCTGTATTGAATACATGAATTTTAACATTTGAGGGGTCACTGAACTTTTTGAGAATCCAGAAGATAGTGTCCCTCTTCTCAGAAAAACCATAAATGTCACACACACACACACACACCATCTACACAAACAGTTTTGTATATGATTTTAAGGATTTATCAACTCCAGCTTACCAGACTGCAAGTTCCTTTACCTACAGAAGATGTGTTGTATTTTTTAATACTTAGCACAGTACCTACCTGCTCAATAAATCTTGTCTAAAATAAACAGTACTGAACTCAAGTCTTTACTAGACAACATTTCCTATATTTGTATTCCATACAGTACTTAGCACAGTGTCTTGGCCATAATAGTAATTTAATGAATATTTGTTGAATCAAATTGAATTCTGCTTTCTTTGTATCTCAGAGAAACACCAATTATAGTGATATAGGTAGGTGGGGTTAAATAAATATTTACAATGACCCTTTTAACACTTAATCTTATTGTTTTAACATTCTACAGACCTGAATCCACTAATTTGAGTATATTAGTGTTAACAGATACACTCTTTTAATCTTTTTTCATGAAGTGTTTAAATTTTAAAGCATTTAGTTAGAAAAAAACACAAAGAATTCATCCGTCCTTTTATAAATGTCACTACATTCTATTTTGAGAATAACGTGAATAAGGACCAGGTCTGAGAAGTCTAAAATAAAGCATTTCTACCAGTGAAGGGGAAGTGTTAGGCACCTTTTTCTTCCACAATCAACCCAAATGCCTCACCACTTAAAACAGATTCTCTTCTGCTTGGGTAGCAATCCTGTTCTTAGCAGTTTTCGGAATAATGAACTACCCTCTTCATAATGACAGAAGTTTGAGCCTTAAAAATAAAATAAATAATTAAAAAGGAGAAGGGAGAGCTGACTGATTGGAACGACACCAAATTTTTATTTTCAATGGCATTTGTAGCTGCTAGAAGTGACACAATTTATGTCAGTCTAGGAACTCGAGGTAACCAAACATAAGTTGTAATTGACCAAATTAAAGTCAGAAGAATTGTAATTAGTTCATTAAATAAATGATGTGGAGAATTTTCCAACTTAGTGGTGAGGTACAAAACAACAGATCATCTATACAGTAGAAAACAAGGTGAAAAGGGATAAAATGAGAATAAAAACCTAACTTTATCTTCAAAGAAAGCAAAGAAAAGACAAAGAAAAGAAACATTAAAAAAGGAAGATTCAATTAGCAAGGAAGGGAGAAAGGAGAGAAATCCAAGTGGGATTCTCTATGAAGGAAAAGAACGTGATGAGAGTTTAGATCATAATCTATAAATAGCCCCTTATTTTATAAATCCTTCATGTGGTGCATAGATTACACAGTGAGCCTCCCGTGTCCTTAAAATGTATAGTCTCACAGCACATCCCTTTTAAGGCAATACCAAGCACAAAGAACTAGGTCTGGAAAATGACTTGCGCTTCTCTCTTTCAAAACCCAAGAAGAAAATTGATGATGAGGGAATCTGGGAATATGGCACAAATTGTCAGGAGAGCACAGGAGGGATAAGGCTTAGTTGTCTATGAAATATTTCGGAGAAGTAGTATGCCCCGCTTCTCACTTATCAGTGTGAGGGATAATTTTAATTACCATTCTGTAATGAACCTTCCTCCAAATAACACAGAAGACCACTTTACCTGTCATTCTTTGCACACGTGTCAGGTCCTGTGTTGTTTGTCTCTTCTCATCCCTTTGCTCTGATTTTCAATTCTATAAGATGCTAGGGGTGATGGAAGGGGCTAAGGATGGAAAAGCAGAGAGTGTGAGAGGGTCGATATTTTACAATTAATTCTTTGATATGTTTTGTTGTATTTTCAAGGACTCTTTTCCATAATATTTCCAAACGCTTGAAATAAAGAAGCAGTCTTTCAAATCCTATACCAAACATAATACTCCTTTCCAGTGTTTTAGCAGGGCAAAGAATTGGCAAATGTAACCACCATCATATTTGGCACTTCTCTAGAATATTCTTTATTACTGGCCTTTATGATTTATTTTTAAAAAGAACTGTTATTTTTAAAGAGGAATTAAAATAGATTCTGACATGCCTGAGCTAGGGATGAGTTGTACACATCTGCATTCTTAGCTCTCTCTTCCCATCTGGCCCGGACAACCAGAGGGCTGAGGAAAAAGCACTCATCCGTGGTTGGATGAGCATGGTCAATGGATTTCCCCTCCTGTCAGACAGGTATCAAGACATTTAAAAATCTATGCCATCTTTTTTAAGGAAGATAAATATATCACATCTTCCTTCAGTCACTTATCTTGAGAATCACTGTCTTCTGAACATTTCTTCTTGCCAGAAAGATTATAGAGAGTTTTATTTTTAGTATTTTCATTACAAAAGAAATGTGTTGTACTTTAACAATTAAAAAATATATATAATCTATACTCCCCACTACATTTTTTTCACTCTAAATATCTAAATATCACTGAGTTTTTCAAACTGTCCATGGAAACAATGATTTAATATAATAAAGTTATGTGTGTCAATAAGAGTTGTACTTCTCCAAGGATAATCGTCCCTCTTCTTTGGAATAAGAAGAGTCATTCATTTTAAGAGTCACTTTCTAAAAGAGTTCTTTCTAAATACAATATCCCTACTTTCATTGTCTAAACTTCTTTTGCTGACCACAAAAAAATGTTGCTTTGTACATTTCCATCTTCAGAATTTTTGTCATATTTCATATACTCTCTCTGGGAAATCTCATTCTGTACCATAATTTAAAATCTTTTCTTTGTATCAACAGCTCCCAAATCTACACTTCCAGCCCAGAACTCAATCTTCAGCTCTAAAACTATAGGACATATCCACTTGCTTGTTCAACATGTTCTTAAAGAAGGTCATTATTCAGTGGGAACCTAATCCAGGCCAACTCCCTCTCCCAGATTCCACCTCTTAAATAAGATATCGCAATTGACCTGGGTATCGTCTTTAACATCTTCTTCTCTTTCACAATTTCCTTTCATCCCTGCCTGACATAGTGGCATCCAAAGATATATCATATCCTGTTAATGTTCCCTCTGATACGTCTCTCAAAGTCATCCCATCATTGCCACCCCCACTGCTAGGTTCTATTACAGTGTCTTACTATCTCTTGCCTGGGGTTGCTTTTAGAGACAAGAAAAATTCATCATGCCCAGTAATGACCCATACTCCAGAATTATCAAAATAGTTCTATATACCCCCCTCATTTTGCCCTGATCATTATACAGGAAGTGGCCAGAGAAGATGATCCACTTCTGTAGAAAGTCATATTCAGTGACCAAAGTGTCTTTCTGAACAGTGTGGACCAGGACAAGGCAAGGGAGAGCCAGAAAGCTTCAGAAGTCAATGTTTTATGAGACCGTTCCAACACTCAGCAATACCAGATGATTGTGAATGGCAGAGTACATGGAAGACCATCAAAACCTTGAGTATTATCCTCTTATTCACTGGCTGTTGCATCATTTTCAAACTGCAAATGGACTGGAAAGCTGAAACCCTGATACCCGTTAGTGGCCAGTTGGCTGATTGGACTAGAACAGCAACATCATAATCTGGAAAGGTGTCAGTGATGGTGAGGCACCACTAAAAACCCTGAAAGGGGACCAAAGGCTAGATGTAGCCAATCTGCCAGGAAGATGCTTATAACCTGCTGGATTATAGTTTCCCAAGTGGCAGACTAAACATCTAGGCTACTTGGCAATAGCCCAAGATTCATTAAAACTATAACTAGGTTCAGCAAGGGCAGTAATAGCTAGAGCTATGAGAACTGCCGCACTAAAAGGAAAAACCACAGATATCTTTGATTCTGTACAGCTGGCGCTGAGGTTGAAGAGCCACAATACCCCAGTGGACACCACCAGGTTTCTGCTCTGCTGAATTGTTCAAAGAACCAGGCCTAGATATTTAGGGGAAATTCTGTGAATTCAGGGTTCCATTCAGCCAGAAGCTTTGCTTTAGGCTGCAGAGATGACAGAGAGATGGATTAAGAAGTATTTTATGTGTCCCACTAGCACTTCTCCAGATGTAGATCTTTTTGATCAGAAAAGTCCCCCTAGACTTTATGAACATTCTCAGTACCATCATGTGAAACACCAACGTCAATTATACATTCAGCAAGGGAGGTCACGACAATACTACATTAAATTAACTCAAAGCGTCCCCCCTGTACAAGATCACTGTTAACTTCTTTTCCCCACTGCAAACCTTGCCCAAAGCCTATCAGTTGAATGTGGGTGTCCCTTCCCCCCATGGGACTGTATAGGATAGTAACTTTCTGCCTATACCAAACAGAGCTATAAAAATTTGAGTCCTTACCCTCTCCAAAGTTCCCCAGATTACTAGGATGGGTATGTATGGACTTCAGTTCCCCTTCAGGACAAGGAAGCTTTAGCCTTTCCCCCTAATTATCTTTCTTTTTAAAGCAGTTGAGTAAGGCTAGAGAAGGAGAGAGGGAACAGGGAATGTGCAGGGTGAGAGTGGAACTAGGCTATTAAATAAAGCACATTTACCTTAGTCTCCAGCAACATGGTGGCTGTTCATGGCTCAACCAAACAAACTTCCAATGTTATTGGCCCACCAAAGGCCTATATGGGGCAGCAAAGTCAGCATCGCTGGCACCAATATTACAGATTTGGGGGCCCTTTGATTCAGCAGCCATAGACAAATTGCTTTGAGACTGTGACCCTGAGGTTTGTATTCCTTGCTTGACTTGGGCTTAACTCACATAGCAGTCTTCTTTTTAAAAGGAATCTACCTTAATCTACACCATTTGCTATCCCATTATCAAAATAGTATATCTTAAGTTCTTACTCAATTTCAACGTAAAGGCTATGGTGTCAAGGCTGACTGCAACAATTTATTTAAATGTCTTTGGGTGGGTTTCTCATTCTCCAGTGGGTGAACTCCATCACTCCATTGGTATTGTTAAGTCAATCAGGGCAGTAAGAGTCCAAAGTTTAGTCAATGCCTCGTTTGGGGTTTCTCAAGGGAGCTTGTCTGTCTCAGGGAAATCTCCGTAAGAGGGCCATATCTCCCTTATAACGGCCATGAACCACTGCAACAAACAAACAGAAAACAACAACAAAAAGACCTTTGTGACCTTTTGCTGTCAACTCTAATGGATCTAAGTTAGTCATACTAGACTGTGGGTGGTGCTGAGCTATACGCCTGCCCAGCTATTGCATTCCTCCTTAACAAGCAATTAAGTCCCCTGCCTCTCATTTCCTCATGCCTCAAGTAAACCAGCCAACGTTCTAAAATTTGTCTGCGTCCTGTCCATACTATTCATTAATTTTCCTTTTTTCAGCCAGTGTAGTGTACATTCTTTAGTTATTGTCTGAAATGGATTGGAAACATCTGCCTACTCAGGATGACCCTTAGTGTCAGTTGTCTGGGCGACAATGGGGCAGACCTGAGACGGACTACCAGATTGTCAAGGAATCCTCACCCTCCACCTTAGGAGAGAAATTAGCAGCAACCAGGGCAACATTCATGCATCTATCTCTGAACCAACTTCCTGATACTTGGCCTACAACCACCTTCCTAACGTTTCCTCATTCATAAGTAATAAAACAGAACACCGTTTACTGACAGGCTGGCCATACAACTTGGTCAACATGTTTACTACTGATTCCTATGGACCTCCCTCAGATACCATTAATTTCCCTGTGGCACTAATTTTTCCTCTTCCAGAAAGCATGTCTTTGTCAGTATTCCATATTCACCACCAAACTGTCAAGAACTGTGAAGGAGCTGAGCTTTACTTTACAGGGGATCTACGGATGCTCGCGGTAGATGTGAGACTCCTTTGTCAGAGTCAAAGAACTTCATTACTCATGACACAGAAACCAGCATGAAAGTCAGCATACATTATGCAGAGTCTCTGAGCCCAGGTTCTCACAAAGAGGGCCAAATGATACCTGCATGTGCAGTAGGTTGCACTCCAGGAGATGAACTCAGAACTTGGGAACCCAAATCTTTCATAGTGGGCAGTAAGCATACCTGCCTATGCCCTGGAGGGAGACATTATCTTTATTACCCCAGACAGTAAGCAAATCTGCCTCTTCCTCTGGAGGGAGATACCATCTCTATCTTCTAAGGCTGCTTTCTATACAAATATCCTTAAAAAGATAATCTGGGGCAAAGTACTCTTCTCCCAAGATATGCAGAAACATGAAAGACCCACGGAGATACTCTCTTACTTTCCTCTCTACACACTCCACCACAGCCCAGGAACCAGGTGCCAGATTCCAAGATTCAGAATGTTTAGCTCTAACTCATCTCACCACAGTTAACATAGTATTTAGATTGTAAACCTTTCCCTTGAGAGTTCCTGTTATATTGGGACATATGCCAGTTCAAAAATCAAGGCAGTCAAGGCAAAGTTATGTTGCACAGCATAATTCCTTATTCACTTTTCTAGTTTTCTTACTTCCTCTTTTCACCCCTTCTTTTACCCTTTTCATGGGTAGATTATACTTCATGATAGATTATATTCCTAAAATTTACATACTGTTTTAATAAATGAAATAGATTTTATTTTATTAAATATTTTACTCAGTATGTTTAGAATATGACTAGGGGAAAACCTACTTTATTCTGGACAGTTATTTTAAATCCTAGAAAAGTATAGCCAGTACTCAAATAAAGATGGAGACAATATGTTACGTTTATGAGCAAATGAAGATTTACACTCTGCACAAGATTTAGTATTTGCTATTTCCCCTCAAATCTGAGAATTGCATTATAGAATGAAGTTGAGGAGGGAGGACTCTGCCTCATATTTCATTTATTTGATTAAGTTTTTACAGAGGAAATAGGATTTCAATTCAATAACTCTAAGATACGCTGTTTCAGCCCTTACCTTAATACCTTCAGTCAGGTTCTATATAAGATGTTTATATAAAGGGATGATGGAAAACCAGGGTTTTGGTATAAGATCAGAGTAAATGTTAGGACATCTATAGCAGAATATACTAATGGTTCAAATTAATTCATTCCAATGGGATGTACTTAAACTGGGTCTAGCTCCGTCATAGAAAAACATGAGAATTCCAAAATATATGCGCATATCCAGCAACGCATGATCACAAAAAAATTCTTTATAAAATAAAGAATTGAGGGAAAGTTTCCCCTCATCATCCTAAAAGTATATTGTATTGTAATTTAGAGAATTATAAACAAATCCTAATGAGTTAATATCAACCACTTATCTTTTGTCAGACTACCCATGAGTAGGCTGCCCATTTACAGAGTAAAAAGGATCTAGAATAATCTTTGTTGCTGCTTTCTTTTTAATGAAGTGTAACCATTTCTGAGATGCATATATGACTTAAGAAATACTTAACATTTCTTTAATGATGAGAAATCTCAGCACTTACTGACAGTGAGATGGAAGGTATTACATTTTACACCACAAAACTTGCTTTCTGTTCCAGAATTCAAGGAATATGATAAGTGAGGCCTATGACATGTCCTTTAAAGATACAAGGACAGAAAGGCATGCCATTTGCTTCTAATTTTAATTGTTCTAGTGAGCAATAATTTTCGAACTCCTTGTCAAAGAAGGGAAAATGGTAAATTAAGTTCTTATGTACAAATCCATCCAAGACCAGGATTCTCTAGCCTTCATGTAGAAACCACTGGATCATCACAGGGTTTACCTACATCCCATGGAGAAAACTATTCAAACTCATGTCTGGATTACACAGGTGATCCCATCTGTCAGTCTTTTGAAATCCTTCCTGCTCTCTGGCCTTACTTGTTCTCTATTTTCAGCGAGTCTTCTGGCAAGAGAGCAGTAGTCAAAGCAAGCTGGGAACCATAGTGTTATCAACTTGTTTGTGATGCTTTCTCACCTGGCTTTCTGCAAAGCTCTAATAACAAGAGGAGGTGGTATTGGCCTGTTAATAATTAATAGCACCCAGTGCAAATGAAGCACTTCTGTCATAGGGCTTCATCAGTAAGGTCACAGTACAACAGGGGCTGCAGGTTTTGTAAGCGTGAGTGGTATTTGCATATGTCAGAACAGACCGTGCATGCTAACAGCACAAACACTTCACATCTGCTTCTGTTTACTCCCATGCTAACACCCCAAAGAACAGAGGTCCTGTGTTAATTGCTCAGTTACATACTGACTGTTGATGTGTTCTCCACAGAGCTTTTCCTAAGTGCACTGTTGCAAATAAACTGCTAATGACTTTGCTTATTCCAGGCACCCTTTCAAGGAAATCTACAGCACACACGCAGATTAATGATTCCTCTATTTAGCAGTGTGTCTTGTGACTAGGTTTGCATAGAAGCAGCATCAATTAAGTAGCAATTATCTGCAAAGTGGGAAAAAAAGAGGGAAGATATAAATAAATAATGAGCATGATGCTAAAATCTCTGAGAATAACTAAAATTGAAGTCTGAGGCAAGGGCACTGACTAGTGAACATATTTTCCCCCTTATTTTCTTACCTGAAACACACAGAGCCCCTGCGAAATCCAGAACAATTACAAACACTTATGTTCTTAAGCGATATTTTTATATTTGATATTCAAGGTGACCACTATCTTGAAAGAGCAAAGAAACAACAGAAAACAGAGTTGTATCTAAACACCACTAACAAGACAGTTTAGAAAATGAGGGAGAGAGGGAGAGAGAGGAAGGATTGGCCTATAAATGTTTATTTTGTGAAAGGACTCGACTAAAACATATTTTCTATGTGTCTTAGTAACAGAGGTCAGCACCATGTCTCAATTTATCCCTCTATTCTTGTCAAGCAATGGCCTTTATTAGTACCTCATAAGACTTATCTGGAAAACTCTACATTATCTGCCTGTAAAGAAAAAGAACAAATGGGGTTCTGAGGCAATGCAAAGTGCTCAAATTAGTAGGCTTGGTAACAAACTTTATAAGATTTATTTTTCCTTACTAACCTTGGCTTATAACAGCCAGATAGGTTCTTTCAGCTCAGGATCCCCTTAGGAGATATTCAGAAAGGCAGAGACCCTGGTGGCATCCATCTGGCCTTGGTCCTTATCAACCAGTATGTTTTTGACCTCAGTCTCTTCCATTAACATGGACTGGGCAGAATGTGAATTAGAGCAGTAGGCAAATGTTTTAAGGTTTCTCCAGAAGATCTAGAGCCCAGTAATTCCTTTGATAGCTTTTTCCCCTCAGGGCTCAATGACTATGATAATTCAAAAGTGTGTGTTTTTTTTTTCTTTTCTCACTTACAATGATCATATTTTCCTGATCCTAAATGATGACATTTAGTTTGACAAATATACATGAAGAAAGACAATTACAATTGTGTAATGTATTGACTAGAATACCATTAGGCTAATATAACAAAGAGACCCAATAAAACAGGAGTTTACAGAACAAAGAAGATGTTTCATTGTAATATCCCAATCCAAAGGGAAGCTCCTGGTTGCTGGGCTGGTCTGCCCCATGTGGTAAGTCATGGACTTTGGTGACCATGCAGGTGCACCACCCAGATTTTCTTAAAGAAAACCTGCTAGAAGACAAGCTGCTGCACCTTCAGATCCTCCAAGACATTCATGTTGATGCCATACTAGCCCCCCAGGCTACTCCCAGCCAATGACTAAGCATGGCAGAGGTGCCAGAGCCAGGCCATCTTTGCCTGATGCAGGACCTTCTCATGGGAAATTTTGTTCAGGGAGTCCACATTGGCTTGGCTGACATTTCTCAGAGATGCTCTTTAGTTTGGAACACACCCTGCCCATCCTTCTTACGTCCTGTTCTCCTTTCACAGGTGTCAAAACCGCGCTCAGGCCAAAAGGCTCTCCCCACCTCTTCTTCTCCCTCTCCCCTTTTAAATACCTTTCACAAATATTCCCTCCAATATTTGCTGTAGGTTCAAGCTCATTTAGACGCACTATTTTCTTGCAACTGAAAAGTCTTTAAACATCTGCAGGTACTCATTCTTTTACCTGAAACCCTTTGAGCCAAAGGGTTTTCTGAATTCAGAATATGGTGCATCTACCTTATATTATATACTGACCCTATTTGGAGTATTATGCAGTGAAACCCAAACACACACACACAAAAAGTAGGATAAATAGAGGCTATACATGATATCACATAATTATAGGTCACTTTTTTGCCAATAAATATGTCTAGATCAGGGTGGGAATGGTCTCTAAATAAATTACCAAAAAAAAAAGGTGTTTGGTTTTCAGAATTGTGAACCTATATCTTTTGCACTATTGTTAACAGTTGCTGTAGGCTCAGATTCATAATTTCCCCCTCCTTACTTTACTGAGCTGTTAGATCCCAGTCCAATAGTTCTCGTGCTTCAGCATCAATAAGGGGGCAGTTTTCAACTCCTAAATTTTTGTTCAGTAGGTCTAAGGTAACGCCTGAGAATCTGCCTTTTTAACAAGCTAGGCAGGCCCATCACCACCTGTGATTCTGATGCAGAAAGCCTTGGGATTCACACTTTGAAAATACTGTTCTAGATTTTATGTTTCACTATGGTAAACTACTAATGTCCTTAGTTCCAGGTTTAATCTGGATTTTGAGGCTTTTTGTTTTTTAACCGCAGAAACAGCTAACTCACTTATTCTCTTGTTCTTCCTCTCTGAGTCTGGCTACTTCTGCAGACAAGTCCTATAGCCATTGACTTCCTAGTATGATATTAACTTCACCAATAACTCTTCAGGGATGTTTATCTTGCAATGGCAGGAGTTAGCTTTTTGAACTGAAATAGAGCTGAATAGTTTCCACTTATCTTTGAATATCTGTCTCACCAGAGGATCAGCTTGAGCTTACAGAGTTGTGCAAGGAGGCCCCTGTCCCCCTTATAGTTGGAGTTATAGGTAGAAAAACTTTAGATAAACTCTAATGGGTAAATGAATCCACAACAGGTGTAGCAGAACAACTGGCATGAAATGAATTTGTAAGTGTCCTCTCAACTCAGGACTACTTTTAGCTTGGATCTCTTGCAGAACCAATTTTCTTTTGAAGGAGTAAAACAGTTATATTTCTAAACTTTCCTTTCCCGTTCCAGAGATATTTCTGATTTTCTATTTTAAGCTGAGTGCTTCCTGAAACTGGAGACTAATCAGAGACTGGAAGGTGATATGTTAAGAGGAGAGGTTAAGGGGGAAAAAAAAACGTTGTTTGTAAAGGGATCTGGGTATTTATTTGGGCAGTATGTTTGCCCCCAATAAAATAAATGTTTGCTCCCCTCGTAATAGGAATTTAAAGTCCTCTGCTAAGCACAGCTTGAATGGTCATTAATATTAATAAGGGAAAACACAAGAAAAACCATGTCCAAAAGTATCCTTTAGAATTACATAAATACCATCATTTCTACAGGTTTACAATTATCAAACTGAAGAATATGACATTTTGCCAGGATTTAACTGGAATTAGAGGTTAAATGTGGTGTATATCCCTGGAGAAACAATTTTAAGAAAATGTTAGAAAAAAACTAATAATTTTATGCTAAAATAAACAGAGGCTTTATGGTACAGAATACGAAGTTTGTGTGCTTTAATTAGTAAAACACATGCCTGTTAAGAAATATCATAAATAAAAATGCCTCTTTAGTCCAAGACCTCACATCCTATAGAGGTCTGTCTCCTTTCTCAGTGATTCAGGGTAAGCTGGTGGGTAGAAAACACTGCAGTTGATTGTGACATGTGTGGTTAGGTATTTCCTGTAAAGAGTGTAAACGTGCCTACTTTGTTATTCTAGTGCCTGCTCTTGAATTCTCCATCTCAACTGGCAATATATGGAGTTGAAAACTGTATGAAAATTGTGTGTTTTAGTTATGCTAACCAAGGATATGCAACAGGATGTTAAAATTGAACTATTTCTGACTCTGTTTTGGCTAAAGCCCCAAGACAATATTTGCCAACTATTCCACATTCTAAAGCTAGACCACCTATGTAGGACTTGTAAAGAAATGGAGGAAATAAAGAAGGAATCCACAAAGCCCTTTTCCCCCTTCAGGTAACCATCTATAGGAGTCAATGGGGGCTGAGGAGAAGTCCTAATTTTAGATGACTGGACATTTTAATTGCTGAAATGAAACTTTCTTTTTGTGACTACATGTGATCAGAAGACTTTTTATTACCTATGAGTGACCCCAAAGTCATAGTATTTCCTTTCAATTTCATCTGCATAGCAGAGAAAATAACCCTACAAAGTGGGTTTTAATGAACATTAAAAAATAAATTTTTTTAATTAATACCTGTGACTAGGACATGAATCAGGAAAAAAGAAGCCATATAAGGCAACACTTAGAAATTTCTAACAATTCTTTTCTGTTTGCTTACATTTATGAACCCTAAGCTTCCACCAAAACAGGACTTTTCCTTTCCACTTTACAATACATTCTCTGCTTCCCTCTCCTACAGGTCATGAACTCTTTCCCCATTCAGTGCTGTTCTTGGTGTTCGTTTTATCCATATTTCACTTAATTTAAAATATTGGGATGGAATTGTGGTACTACCTTCTACAGCGTCTATATTCTCCCATTTGATGATGCTGGTATGACTTTCTGATTCACGGCAAGTGTCTCTCAATTTCCAGAAATACTTAAGCTAAAAACAGAAAATTACACTCTAAAAGATATGGTAAATAAATAACAGTTATGACTTCTTAAAAAAGCGCTTATCACTTGGCCTATAAATTCCTGACCTGCTTATCAGTTTATCTAACCAGGAGGAATAGACTGGGATCCAGGTTATATAAATTGACCCAATCCTATTATTATGGGAACTCTGACTTCCAGATCACAAGACATTTTTTTCCAAGCTGAGCAAAGGAAGAATTCATTTTACCATCAGGGAAAATATTTTTTAAGGAAGTTTTTTTAAGTATATGAGAATTGTTTTAAAAATTCTCTAAAACCAGAGGCATAAATTCATACTGAGATGCTTCCTAAAGGTTAAATATCAAATACTGAGAGATGCCAAAAAATGGATCTTAAGAAGACACTAATAACAGATGCAAATATGAACAGATATTTATGGGGCACCACTTGTTAGGCACTGTGCTGGTTCTGACCATATACTGGTAAATTATGGATAGCTCCTGATCTCTAGGTGTTCACAGGGGCAGAAAAGAAAACATGTGTAAGTAACTTAATATTTAGAATCATGCGTATGATAAGAGGATATGTGAAAGATAAAATGAGAGATGACCACAGGAAAGGGGTTATCTCTGTTAGGAAGTCAGGGGAACCCTCTGGTCAAAGGTCAAGTCAGCCCTGGCTTTTGAAGAACAGCCCAGGAGATGATGGGAACTTCCAACTGAGGAGCAGAAAGGGAGGATGCCCATGTGCAAAGCAGCGTGGTGTGTTCAGGGACACCACTAGCAGATTGGTAAAGCTGCAACATTAAATGCACCCGGACAGGAGTGACTGCAGCTAGTAAAGGAGGCTAGCATGGTCAAAAGGAGCAGGTGATAAAAGGTCTTTGCTAAGGAACTTCATCTTGAGAGCAATGGGAAGTCAGTCAAGGATTTTATGCCAATGAGAGAGAGATGAGGAGATGAGCATTTTAGAATTCATCTGGTGCAAAATAAGACATGAAGTAGAGGGCAGGGGAGTCTATAAATAAATAAAAAGAAACCACATTCCTAGTGGCAGAGGAAGTAGAGAGAGGAGAGACGGCTGCTTCTACTGGAAAGAACCGCCACTGCCAGGATGAGGAGTCATTGCTAGGATGGTGCTCAGAGGAACAGGAAGCAGAAAGCAAACAAAGCAGGGGAGAGCTCTTCTCCCTCTCTATCCCAGCAGAATCCCTCCAGTGTCTCCTACTGCGCAGCCTAATAGCCTTCACCATGGACGTGAGATGCAGAAATGTGCTTTGCAGAGTTCCAGCACTGGCATCACAAAGCCAAGTATGGAACAGTGAGTTTGGAGCTAACAGACAACAGCTTGATAAGCAGCACAAATGGAAATCAGAAGGTCTTGGGCTGTGTGTGTGGAGGAAGGGGCTTGCTAGAGAGAGGACCTTTCTAATTCTGGTTGTAATTCAGTGACTTGATGAGTCTGCCCACAAGCCTAAGTTTCAACTGGACACGGAGCAGTCCTTCCTGATGAGCCAGCTGGTCTGGAAGGTAGCTGAGGGGCACAGTTCTGCAGATGGAGAGCTCCATATCCTTAATGCTTTCGTAAATTTTGAAAATAAGTTAAGGATAGGATGCTAAGAAATACACTCTCTCAAATGTCCAGGAGTGTTCCTAGGAGACAGGAAGCTTATCCTGAGATGCAGAGATTGGAAGAGCTGGACAACTCTTTGGCACAGAGTGGTCTCAGTGGGTGGGATAATTGTACATCTTAATTGTCTTTGGGCCCCAGGTCAAGAGATCTTCTCCCAGTTCCTCAAGGCTCCTTTAAGAAACATAGATAGTAGACTCCAAATTTTTTAAGTAGTTGATATGATTAAAGTAGTCTATTGAAAAGATTAATCTAGCAGTGACATGTTAGATGAAAAGGAGGAGTGAGAATCTGGAGACAGGAAGGGCAATTAGACAAGTAAGCCTATGGTCTGACTTATGGTTGTGACCGGGGAACTAGGAAGACAAAAACATAAACATCATGCAAGAGGGAAAGGAGAACCAAGTGAAATTATAGCAAATGAAACTTATCACATAATTTTATAGCCTGTTGTTAATATGTCCATCTCCTTTGCTAGACTCTGAGCAATGTGCTTACAAAGACAGTTTCTCATTTATCACTGTTATGGAAGGAGGAGGGAAACAAACTCTAAGGGAAGAGTTGTAACACTGTTAAAACATCAAGAGAGCAATACTTCTCTGAGCAGCTTAGTGAGAAAAGTACCCCTTGTGAGACTTGGGCGAGGCCACCAAAATAAATGTGAGTGGTGTTGGCAGCTGCTGGATGGTAACCTGAGAGATACTGGCAGTCTCAACCTGGGGCAACTGGGAAAGTCATGAAGTCCATTGTCATCAGCAACTGTCATGCAATAATAGCTGAGTCTATGAGGCTGTCAAGTAGATGGAGAGGGGCACACATTTCTTCAGTGCTTGTAATGGCTGCCAAAGCGAAGGTATCTAAAAACTCCACAATCCTGTTCATGGAAGGGACCACCTCGGGGATAGGACAATTACAGTGATGATGTTGGTGATAATGTAGCACCTAAACATTAAGTTCCTTCCATGAGCCAGGAGCTAACACATATGTTATCTTATTTAATCCTTACAGGTGACTATAAAGTAGATACCATATTTCACTCTACAAATTATGGAACCTGGATTTAGTAAATGAAATTAGTCAAGATTACATGGAAATAAATAGAAGACCCAAGTTTGCTGTCTCAAAAGACTATGATGTGAACTACTAGGTTTTGTAAAGATGCTCAGGACCAAGAATGATTTTATTACCATAATTACTCCTGCCTTTGCTCACTGTTTCCTCCCAGGCTCAAAAATTGAGAGTTCTCTCTAATAGCTTCTAATGATGGATCAGGCTTAATTAAACCCAAATTTCTAAATATGTTTGGAACCGTAGTGAAAAATAGTTTTATAATTTGTCAGAAAAGTTACCATAGGTATTTTAGAACCCAATAAATTATTAGACAAAATGAAAATAAGTTACTGTTGTTTGGTTTTACAATGCAGATATGGGTTACATACAAATTATGAAGTGCAAATACTTGAAAAGAATGACACTTGTATCTTACATAAAAAAGGAATTGGACACAAGTTAGAAAATAGCTTTGGTCCCTTTCTTTTGACCTCATAATCACTTGTGACCCTGGGGTAGCACGAAGCCTTCAAATATAAACTGATTTTCTCTGGTGTCTGATTGCAAGCTGTAGGCTTTCACTATGAATATGGTATTGAACATATCATTTCTTATCATCATCTGTCAAGGAGAAAAAGCAATGGGAGGATTAAGGAGGTCCTTAATGGATAGGCTTAACACTGATGATAATTTCACTGCCTCAGATTTTCTGTGTACAACATTATACATACTGCAAAGGTGTTGCCATAAGACCCTAAAGAACAGATGTGATAGAACTGGGAAAAACTCTGAGTAGTGATAGGAAACTTATCACTCAATGTAAAACATAACTGGCATTTAAAGCTGAGAACCAACAAACCACTTTAACCATCACCTAACAAAGATCAGAATGCCTTTCTTAATTGGGTATCACATTCTTTCTCCCAAGTGGACCTCAGCCTACTTAAGAATTATAGAAATGATTCCCCTATAGTTACAGAAACTTGGTCTGGAATGGTAGAGAGAAGAATAATGAGATAAATTGAGTTCCCTACTAATTTCCGTTCCTTTCTTCTCTATCTTTTTTTCTTTCTTTCTTTTTTTTTTTTTTAATCTTCTCAGCCCTTGCTCCCTACAAAAGATTGTGTGACCTTGGACAAATTACTCACTCTTGGTTTTAATTTTCTCCTTACTCAAGCTGAGACAGCTGGATTTGTGCTTTATTTCTATGATTTCTACCATTCGATGACTTCCCCTCTTCACCTACCAATCTGCAAAGATGAAATTGGTTAAAAATTTAAAAAACAGTAGAGAAGCAAAAGAGAGAAAATAGAGTAAATATTACTGCTCTTTATTTCAGGAAAATATTTGTTATTTGTTAAGCAATATTTGCTTACAATACAAAATATTTTATATAAAATATAAATACAAAGGTATTTGCTTGCTTCTGTTTTTTTTAAACATTAAGTGGCTTCTCTCCTTTAACTGTCCCTTTTTTATATTATAGTACTCTCTTTGAGGATATTAATTTTAGTTATTTTAAAGTCCCATTCTTATTACTATATTAAGTCTGTTTTTTCAAGTGTAAATTCAGATTGATGGATTTATTGCCCTGTCCTTCATGATGTTGGTGCTTCTCTTTTTTTTTTTTTTAACATCTGTATTGGAGTATAATTGCTTTACAATGGTGTGTTAGTTTCTGCTTTATAACAAAGTGAATCAGTTATACATATACATATGTTCCCATATCTCTTCCCTCTTGCGTCTCCTTCCCTCCCACCCTCCCTATACCACCCCTCTAGGTGGTCTTAAGTATTTGTGATTTGTGATTCTTGATCATGAACTCAACTTTCCAACTATTTCCCACTAGATTGTCCATGGCCAACTTAAGTTTGCTGTAGATTTCTGTAGATGCACTTTATCTGGTTAAGAAGCTCTTGTCTATTCTTAGATTGCTAGAAATTTCATCATGAATTGATTTAATCCATCTATTGTGTTTTTAATATCACTTACAATATTTTTTATTTTTAGTTCTATTGATTATCATTTTTCCCATTCTTTCCTTCTTTTTAGCCTTTGTTATACTTCTATTACTTTATTATAATCTCTATTTCTTCATATATTTCTTCAATCGTTTTAAAATTCAGCAAGATACTTTGCAACCTTCTCTGGCTGTTGTGACTGCGCTTTCAAGGCCCATTCATATGAATGCAGCCGCTTTCGCTGTGAGGTGTTTGCAGGACATGGGGTCCCAACTACTCTCCTATTTCAGGTGAGTGTTAATAGCTCATTCCCCAGTGCCCTGGGGCTGTGTCATGTCCGATACCCTTGTGCCTGGTTATGGTATCAATTGCATATATATGGTTTTGAGTACACTCTTCAGTTTTGGCAGTAAAGAATTTCCCTTTCTTTTATTCTGTTCTTTTCTTTAAGCGTGGCTGTGATTTATGTGGTTTTGTTTTTATTTTGTCTAGTACATCTATATGTTTCCATGTTGCTGGAAAGCATTATAAGATATTAATGCTATAGTAAACATTTCTCTATGTGTTCTTTACACACTAGTTTAATTTGTTTTTCTTAGAATAAATTCATACATATGAACCTTCTGATAGAAAAAAATGCAATTTGGGCTTCTGATTTTTCTTCCAGTTGTCATGCAGCAAGTTTACCAGTTGACACTGATACCAGTAGTATCTGAGAATACCTGTTTCTCCAGAGACATACTATATCTTGAAGGTTGAATAAAAGGTCACTAAGTGAAGAAGAAGAAAAGACATTCTTTCCAAACAAAAAGAACAGTAGGTGACAGTGCAAAGAAATATTCAAAACATGTATTTGGGGAGTTACAAGAGATTCACTAGGATCTAATGGAAAGGTCATAGGTTCATGAATCATTAAGTATTAAAAATCCTTGCTCTGTTACCTCCTTACACACATCCTGGAAAAGTGGATAAATTAATTAACCTCTTAGATCTGAATTTTGTCCCCTGTGATATGATAGTCATCCACCTTTTAGGTCTCCAGTATTAAATAAAATTATGTTGGTAGTGTACCTAGTAGGTGATCATTCCATAGTAAGTTATAGCTCATATATTCATGCTGACAACAATAGAGCCATAATAACATAGAGTTGAGGCAGAGGATGGAAAATAATCCTGACTCCATAGTATGAAGGTCTCTTGAGGTCAGAAAAGGAAAAGGTTTAGATTTATTTTCTGGGCTATGTAAGATAAGACTTTTTGCTTTTGCAGTTTTAAACCAGCCATGCATTCCTCAGATAAACCTCATTTGGTAATGATATATTGTCATTTTTATATATTGCTGAATTTGATGTGCTAATATTTGCTGAGGAGTGTGAATCTATTAACACAAAGGACAGTGGCTGTAATTTTGTTTTTCTTATGAAGTCTTTTTTTTTTTTTTAATTTTAGAATTGGGGAAATGCCAAACCCATAGAATACAGTGGGAAGTGCTCTATTCTCTTCAATTTTCTGGATGGGTTTATTTAGAATTGGTAGCATTTTTTCTTCAAATATTTGTTCCCCAGTAAAACCATCTGGACCTGGAGTTTTCTCTATGTAAAGGTTTTAACTACAAATTAAGTTTCTTTAATAGATATGGGGTTATTCAGGTTATATATTTCTTTTTGAATGAGTTTTGCTAGTTTGTGTCTTTTAAGGCTTAAAGATATTCATAATAATTTATTTTTACTGCTTAACTATCTATAGATTCTCTAGTGATGTCATCTCTGTCATTTCTGATATCACTAATTTGTGATTTCTCTGTTTTATTACTAATCAACTTGGATAGAATTTCAGAGATTTTGTTTTCTTCTCAGAGGGCCAGCTTTTGTTTGTGTTGATTTTCTCTATTGTTTTTCTGTTTTACAATCTATTGATTTCTGCTCTGATATTTATTATTTCCTTTCTTTTGCTTCATTTGGTTTTAATTTCCTCTTCTCTTGGTTTCTTAAGCTGGAAGCTGAGGTTATTGATTTGAGACCTTCCTTCTTTTATAATCTTTGTGTTTAGTGCCACAAACACTGTAGTGCTATAAATTACTGTATTACTGTATCTCACAAATTTTGGCCTGTTTTCCTTTTTGTTCAGTTCAAAATACTCTCTAATTTTCTTTTTTCATTTCTTCTTTGTCCAATAGGTTATTTAGAAGTATGTTATTTCTAAATAACATATCTAGTTCATACCTTTGAGATTTTTAGAGATCTTTCTGCTAATGATTGTTCTATGATAATTATGACCAGAGAATATACTGTATATGACTTGAACCCTTTTAAATTTATTAAAATTTGTTTTATGATCCATATTATGGCCTATCTTGGTAAATGTTCCATGTACACTTGAAAAGAATGTATATTCTGTTGTTGTTTGATGGACTGTTCTACAAATATCAAGCAGGTCAAATTAGTTGATGGGGTTGTTCAAGTCTTCTACATCCAGACTGATTTTCTGCCTACCTGTTTTATCAGTTATTGAGAGTGTGGTATTTGACTATCTGTCTGTAATTGTGGATTTGTCTACATCTTGCAGTTCTACCCAGTTTTTTTCCCCATGAATTGTGTAGCTCTGTATTAGATGCATAAGTGTTTAGGATTGTTTTGTGCTCTTAATGAATTGCCTTTTTATTATTATGAAGTAACTTTCTTTATCCTCATTACAATTCTTTGCCCTGAAATCTACTTTGTATGATATTATAGCTATTCTATCATTTTTAAACTAATGTTAGCTTGGTATTATAATATTTCTTATACTTTTATTTTTAATCTATTTGTGTTTTATAGTTAAAGCACATTTCTTGTAGGCAGCGTATTGTTGGGTCTTGCTTTTCTACCCAATCTAACAGCTTCTATCTCTGAATTGGGGTGGGTAGGTTATTTTCATTTCATCTGCATACTGATATGGTCAGGTTTAAGTCAATTATCTTGCTATTTGCTTTCTTTGTCCCATCTGTTGTTAGCTCCCCTTTTCTTCTTTTTCTGCCTTCTTTTGGATTACAGACTATCTTCCATGATTGCATTTTATCTCCTTTGATGGTCTTTAATTTTTTACTTTGGTTATTGCATTAGGATTTATAGTAAACATCTTTAACTAATTAGAGTAACTTCAAGTGATATTATACTGAATAGGGACCTCATAATTATATACTTTCATTTCTCTCCTGGTCTTGTGCTTTTGTTGCCATATATTTACATATGCTATGTACCTCACACAATATTCTTATTGCTTTTAAGCAGTCAATTATCTTTCAAAGAGACTTAAATAATAAGAGGACAGTTCTCTTTTAAACTTTTTAGTGTTATATTTCGATTTGAAAGTGTGTTAAAAACTATGAATTGATTCCCTAGAAAAAGTACACATCAGCACAAAGTATACTCTAAATACTGCAGATAATTACATGGGACTTTCTGAAATCTGAAGCCCATTCATAGACACCTGCTTTAAAAAGCAAAATTGTCATGTAAGCAGTGGGAGTTCAGAAACACTGGAACTGGAGGTATTAGTCTTAATACGATTTCATTTACAATAACATTTGTGAGCCCTGTGGAAATTCTCATCGTAGTATATTTATAATGTCATGTTATGCAGCCATTAAATAATAATTTTGAGGACTATATTCTAACATAAGAAAATGACAATGAAATATTGTGTGACAAAAATAAGATACACAATTTTATACACACTGTGATAACTGTATATTTAAGCACCTATGTCATTTATGACGTTTTTGGTTGCAAGTAACAGAATACCTGGCCAAAAGTGGTATAAAAACTAAGTGCTTCTTTTTTCTCACTTCAGTCAGTTGTATACTTCAATAGCGGTATACTGTTTCAATGTTGGCTCCACAGTGTCAGCTTCTGTTGGCCATCATCTCATGATCATGAGGTGGCTGAACATTTCTCACCTCAAATCCTTCTCACACATCTCTAATTTAACGGGAAGTAAGATATTTCCCAGAAGAAATGTGTCCTTCCTTATTCAGACTACCCCTCAGCCCTTACTGGCCAGGACTGGGTCACATGCCCTTGCTGCAAAGGAGTCTGGGAAAACAAGCATTGGGTAATTTTGGCCTCTGTTGTGGAAGGTGGTTTCTTCTAGCAAGAAAGCAAGGTTGGGAGACAACTGAGAGTCTCTGGCATGGTAAACACATGAAAATATTCTGGAGAAAAATTCATCAAGACAATAATACATAGCAGATTATTATTGATTTGGAATATTTGTTCTACATTTTCCAAATTTTCAGAACTATGATCACAATATTTTCATGAATAAATTATTTAACTGAAGAATAATTATCTTAGGTTGAGCTAGACATAATAGTTTAAAATAATTCAAATTCTTCTTTTTCCTTTTAAGATGATGAGGTCACACTGGTTGTCTCCTTTACAATTTGCTAATATTTCTAAATTGACCAAAACATTGATTTCTTACATTAGAACATTTAAATGAGCTAGCCATTAACTTCTCATATCTTGGAACTTCCCTGGTAGTCCTGCAGTTAAGACTCCATGCCTCCACTGCAGGGGGTGCAGGTTCGATCCCTGGTCGGGGAACTAAGATCCCGCATGCCGTGTGGTGTGCCCAAAAAGTAAAAAGTAAATAAATACAAGCATTTAAATTAAAAAAAAAAACAAAAACTTCTCATATCTTTCTTTCCCTTTCTTAGTTTTATTATTGACGGTAATAGTACTTGTTTTATGATGGAAGTATAAAATTATTAGTGTAAAATAAATATTTTTCTTCAAGTGGAACTATTATTTATTCTACTTCTCATATGTTTTTATGAATACCCAGCACATATTAATTTATTAAGTTTTAAATTTCTGCCTTAGTGTTAATAAATTAAAATAAACAAATACATAAATCTTATGGTATCATTTATTTTGTTTAACTGAAAAGGTACATATAATCTTGCGTACTTTAAACAATGAATCTTTGTTAAAAAATTTATCTCCTGAAAAAGCTGAATGAAAACTTTTCCTTATTTTTGGAACATTTATATATTTTTTTCCATTCACATATCTTAAAGCATTTTGATGAATCTTAATGAGGGAAGAAGTGCAATAGAGGTGACTTCCTTAGGGTATTTACTTAGAGTGAGAAGAACCTTGGTATCTTTGATAAGTTACTTAGACAGGAAAAGAAAATGAGGAGTTTTGTGGACACGATGTCAACAGATGGATTATTTTTCTTGTCTTCCCCATAGTCCTGTTGTGTTTTGTTTTTCTTTACCACTTCTATGTGAAATCAAAATATAATTTTAATGTTAGCATTTGGAAGATGTTGTTTGAATTTAGTATGTTCTCTAGGGCAGTTATGTGTAGGCAATTTTGAGTCAATAATAATATATAATTGTAATTCAAGTTTTAATTTTTTCTGCTTGCCAGTGAAGACTGGATAGGAAAAGAAGGAAACAATAAAAATGTCAACATCAGTGGAAAAGTATTATTCAAAATGTACATTGTGGAGTTAATTCAAACATTTTGTCCATATCCAGTTTTTGAGTCATTTTTTGCAGTTCTACTTCACTATTTTTACTGTGTAATCTTTTAGTGCCACCAATATATTTGAAAATAAAGCTTCATTCAGATAATTGTAAAAATACTTAAATAAAATAAGAAAATACACTGTTAAAAGAAATATTCCCAACTATTAATAATCAGTCATGCTACTATACCTAATATTTCTGACAAAAAGGGGGAGGGGGCATTAAATTAGCTTCCACATTAATTCCGTTTTCAAAATCTTAGTGTGTTTGAGTTTAAAGCAATACTAATATCTTCTATCCAGACTTCTTAAAATGCATTTTTTATACCCTTGTACAGTAGATATTGAAATATATAGTGAAGACTTATATAACATCACCCATTCTACATATCCTGCAAAGCGGAATGTGGCATAAGGCTGGCTTAACTTATACAACATTCAGGTGAATTCATTACTGTCAGGAAGACAAAATAAAAATTTCAGAGCTGTTATTCTTCCTTAATATCAATCCTGAGATCATGCCATAATAGCAAGACCCGGTTATACTATAATCTCCAACTGAATACTGCACATAGGTAATAAAACATTGGTTATATATTAATCCTAAACTATACATTCCATCTCATAGTAAAATATAGTTTTTTCCCCACTTCCTCCATCTACTGATATTAGAGAATCTACTCTATCCTGAGACTAATGATGGAAATAATCAGATTACAGGAAATTGGCATGCCACCAAACCTTTCTTAATTCATTTAGGATCCTAGTCTAATCAGGGATTATGCCAGGTATTTGACATTCAAAGTTAAGTAGAATGCATTCCTAATTTCAAAGATCTTAGTGTCTAAAAGAAGGACAACCAACTAATAATACATGTCCATCATATATTTCTAGCACCGAGTTCAGAACCTGGGATATGGAAGGCACTTTAATAGTAATACTAATAATAGTGGTAACACTACTACTGCTACAACTACTACTATTACTACTAGTGGCTGACATTTATTGAATGTTTGCTATATACAAGGCACTTTTCTAAGCACTTCATTCATTTCATTGCTCTTAAAAATGCAATAATGTAAATTCATTATTTGCCCATTTTACTGGATGACAAAACAAAAGCCCAGATATCCACTGTCAAGGTATTGATTTGGCACCATGGCCAGCTCTGTCTGGTGATATCAAGGAAAGTGTCATAGATGGGGTAAACAGAAAACGGTATATCTGAAGGCAAGAGGACATCTGTCTCTCTTCCCTTGGCCACGCTACAATTAAGTTGTCCCTAAGTATGAAAATATACAATCATATGGAAAATAAACATCTTAGTTTTAACAATTAATGCTTTTTAAAAACTGTGTTCTTGTTTTACCCTAAAAATCATTTCTTTTAACCTAAATCTTATTATTCTGGATTCACTGATGATGGGAAATCTACAAACACTTGAATGGTGCCATTCTCTTAGATAATTTATGTCATTAGATATGGATTGAAATAGGTAGTTTATTATTATTTTTTCTTTCTTATTTCATAATGAAGTATTCTGGAAAGATAAACAGTAGTACATTCAGGAGCTACTGGGCAAGCACAGAGTTTTGTCATAAGTATTGTTTATAACAGCCAGGACATAGAACCAACCTAAATGTCCATCGACAGAAGAATGGATAAAGAAGAGGTAGTACATATATACAATGGAATATTACTCAGCCATAGAAAAGAATGAAATAATGTCGCTTGCAGCAACACGGATGGACCTAGATATTGTCATACTGAGTGAAGTAAGTCAGACAGAGAAAGACAATTATCATATGATATCTCTTATATGTGGAATCTTAAAAAATGGTACAAATGAATTTATTTACAAAACAGAAATAGAGTCACAGATGTAGAAAACAAACTTATGGTTACCAGGGGGCTTGGAAGGCGGGGGGAGATGAATTGGGAGATTGGGATTGACATATACACACTACTATATATAAAATAGATAACTAATAAGGACCTACTGTATAGCACAGGGAACTCTACTCAATACTCTGTAATGGTCCACATGGGAAAAGAATCTAAAAAAGAGTGGATATTTGTATATGTATAACAGATTCACTTTGCTGTACAGCAGAAACTAACACAATATTGTAAATCAACTATACTCCAATAAAATTGTTTTTAAGAAGTTTGTTGATGCATTAATAAATTAATTGAAAAAGAGGCTATTACTTTAAGTCCTTTAAGGGTAGTTTTGGTCACAACTGGCGCTTTTTTTTTTTGGCTAAAATTTATTTATTTATTTATTTATTTATTTTTGGCTGTGTTGGGTCTTCGTTTCTGTGCGAGGGCTTTCTCTAGTTGTGGCAGGCGGGGGCCACTCTTCATCGCGGTGCGCGGGCCTCTCACTATCGCGGCCTCTCTTGTTGCGGAGCACAGGCTCCAGACGCGCAGGCTCAGTAATTGTGGCTCACGGGCCTAGTCGCTCCGCGGCATGTGGGATCTTCCCAGACCAGGGCTCAAACCTGTGTCCCCTGCATTAGCAGGCAGATTCTCAACCACTGCGCCACCAGGGAAGCCCACAACTGGCTTTTTAAATTTTAGAACATCTATTCTAAATTATACCTTAATTTGGCCTCAGTAGAATAAAATGAATACTTTAAAAAGGAAGCATATTTAAAGCAAAATGGTCCCAATCCCTACCTTAGAATGATGCAAATCAACTACCCTATGTAAGAAAATTTAAATCTCACAATTTTTTTAGAAGTTAGAAAACCTGAGAAAAATAAAAAGGTACTATATATTTTCTTGTGTGACCATAAAATCACATGCATTTAAAATTTAGATATCTGACAAGAAAGTGTTACATGTCTGTGGCAGGATTAATTTTTGCTGTCAGAACTGACCTGGTGCTATAGTTATTTTAAGCCCTAGAAATAAAGAAGTGTTATGGTTGCCAAATACTAGGTGCCATCTAGTGGCCATTGAGAGTTAAGACAAATGTTCACAAGAATTCCAAAGTATCCTGATTATTTCCTTTTTTTTCATGGTGAGTTATATTTATCTCTTTCTGAATGATATAATCCATTTTAACCAGGCTTCAACTTCCTCAAATTTATATTTCTACAAGTGAAATTACATTCAGGGCTATTGGTGTCTGTTTAGAATCTTGATTGGTTTAACATTTCAACTTTGTGTCAAGAGATTTTCTTACTTGATTTTAGTAGAAGGGATATTCTCATCTAGTATATTCTAATTAAAATGAATGTTAGATAGTGTATTGTTTTCCAAAGGTCTCAAATCTATGTTTTCATTTTCTTCCCCAAATTAGATCTAAGTTGGGGATGCCCCACAAAGCTAGACAAAGGGTCAAACAGAAGTGTTTGACTGCCATTAATAATGCTCATAGTTAGTCATTTTGAATGTAGAAAGTCAATAGCTTTGGATTTATACAGAATATAGATGTACAGTCTCAAGAAAATCTTTAACATTTTAGAATTCCCGTATTTAGAACTAGAGAGAAATGTGGACGAAAACCAGTTCTGGTGAATGTTAAGAATTCTATTTCCAAGAACTTGTTGGAAATAAAAGATTAATAAATTATAGGGACTTCCCTGGTGGTCCAGTGGTTGGGATTTCACCTTCCAACGCTGGGGGTGTGGGTTCAACCCCTGGTCGGGAAGCTAAGATCCCACATGCCTCGTGGCCAGAAAACCAAAACATAAAAAACAGAAGCAATACTGTAACAAATTAAAGACTTCAATAATGGCCACAGCAAGAAAATCTTAAAAAAAAATAATAAATAAATTATAGTGCATCTAATGTTGTGCCTTTAATAAGCATAATAATGTGATGCATTACTTGATATTGATACTTATTCTAACAAAAATCTATAAAGAAATGGTAAATGAGTTACTGCTCATTTGATCAAATCAAAGTGAAAATTGAGGAAAATTAACATTAACATCATCTTGACATCTGGCGTTTATATACATTTACTATGTAGTTTTGATATAACACATTCATTTTATTTTGGTAAGTTACCACTCACTTTTTAAAATAAATTTATTTATTTCTTTTTGGCTGCATTGGGTCTTCGTTGCTGTGAACAGGCCTTCTCTAGTTGCAGCGAGCGGGGGCTACTCTTCGTTGTGGAGCCCAGGCTTCTCATTGTGGTGGCTTCTCTTGTTGCAGAGCACGGGCTCTAAGCACGTGGGCTCAGTAGTTGTGGCTCGCGGGCTCTAGAGCACAGGCTCAGTAGTTGTGATGCAGGGGTTTATTTGCTCTGCAGCTTGTGGGATCTTCCTGGACCAGGGCTCGAACCCGTGTTCCCTAAATTGGCAGGCGGATTCTTAATCACTGCACCACCAGGGAAGTCCCTATCACTCATTTTTGATCAGTCACTTCCAACTTGGGAACTTCCACATTAACCCCCATGATAAAGCAAAGATTTATCAAGATTCTCTAACCTGACCTGAAAGGACATCATTTCTATGTAGCAATCCTGGTGAGTTAATGGGAAATGAAATATTTAGAACTTATGAAATATCATGTTTAGTAGAAATTATATACAAAATGCATGGGTGCAAAGGTTACCTTCAATCAACAAATATTTACTGAATATCTACTATAAGCAAGGATCTGGGGATATATCTATGAACAAGATACACAATGTTGTCACCTTTAAGGAAACAGTATTTTAGGAGGAATATTTAGGAGAGATACTTGATGGATAAGTGAAAAAAATCATGGTGGATTGGAAAACAGGAGACTATTTAGATGCAAAATAGAAAAATAATTAAGGAGGTTCTTAATTTATTTGGTGATTTGAAAAGTTTGGAAACTACTTATCTAGGCCCTTCTATAAGCACTTAAGAGATTTATATTGAGAGTAATCTGGTGCAATATCCTTTCCTATCATAACTAGTGCCATTATAATGAGTTAACACCTGTCTCTGAGTTTTAAAAATGAAATACTAATGAAAACAGTAACCCATCACTATAACTGTGTCCCACTATCTAAAGCTTTGAAGAGATTTGTGTAACCAGGATATTGAAATGCTTAACTCAGTAGGACATAACATGAAATTATTTATTTTACCAATCACTGCCCTAACCAGAGCTATGTTAAATCTTATTTTTCTTATAGCTATCAGATCTCCTAAGAATATCTGAGCAGATTTCTATAGCTTTCTAGTCATTTCAAGTTATTAAAATCTCAGTTACTCTTAGTCCAATTTGTTTCCTCCCAGCTAGAACCTGAATCAGGGAAAGGGGAGGAAAATTGGTATGCTACTGCACTCTGATTCTAGACTCTTAAATTCGGGATAGGGTAGAAGGATTATGGAGAAAGGGCAAAAATCTTTTTCCTAACTGAGCACATGGTGGAGTGCTCTGTTGGGTGATGCTGCTTTCTTAGGTATCACTGGTTAACACTCTATGGAGGGAGTATTGATGCTGGTCCTCTTCTAGGAAATGTTCCTTAGCCTTGTAGCTGCTCCAACTCAGCCTCATCCAACTTCCTTCTACTTCCAGAATAAAACTCTAGCTCCAACACCCACTCTCAGCTTCTAACGCTGGGGTCCCAACAAGATGATTCAAGCTTAGGTATCCTCAGTTGTGTCCATTTAATCAGTAGGAAACTGATGTATGCTTGGCATGCCAAATAGTGGGAGTGGCAGTTTTGATAGTTAGGAGGATGCGAGGCATAACAAACGCTAAATTCAGAGACTGTGAGGGAGGCCTGACTTAAATACTAATAACTCCAAAATTAAGGGGAGAATAGTAGTAGTTAGGTATTGTGATGAAGATTAGGATGTGTGATACATGAAACCATTGCCTAATTTATGAGCAAAGTGACCTTTGATTCCCCAATATTCTTAGGTATTTTTAATACCCAGCATAGCCTAGGGAAGACACTAGAGACTAAGCAGCGTCATTTAAAATTTTTAAGTTGAAGACCCACCGTGTTTCCAGGTTCAAGATACCGATTCTAGGGAGGTAAGGAATTGGAAAAGGTTGAGTGGAAAAGGGAGATTGTTTAATTCAGTTGAACAACCAGGTAAAGTGTGTCACTAACACTAGTGGCTGGTTATTTTAAACAAAATTGGTTCTACAGATGCTGCTTTAGGTGACATTCCATACCATGTAAAATCATTTCTACAATACCTAACATTTTTGTTGCAAAAATATGATTTTCTTATTAAAGTGGTGATGAATAAATACAACCACTCTTTGAAACTGTATATGTTTCCTTTTTCCTCATGCCTTACTGTAACTGTGAAACATGCATATTAAAACCATGTCTAGAAAATCCTTTTGAGTTCCTTAGAGAAAATCATCTATAAATACAAGGGTTTATTATTATTACATAGTGGGTGTTAGACAACAAAAAAGCCCACATGACTCATTTGTATTTGCATGGCACTTTTATTTATTTATTTTTAGCTCAGTTGTCTTGATGCCATTGTAGAAATAATGCTCTATTGAATCAGAGCCCACAAAATCTGGGTGAATAATCTATTAGCACTCTAGATCACACCTGATTAATGCTAATATAAATGTGAATACAGTTTTATTGCTGTTAGAAATGTTAGTTCTACTTATTTACCTTCATTTTTTTTAATGATGGGAGCAAAGAAAAAGAAAGTCGGGTATGCATGAGACTGATTACGGAAATTGTGCTGGTAATATATTTAAATTTCTATTCTCATCAATGCTACACTACTTGTTCAACTGAGGAAACACTTGGGTGCCTTTATTCTGAGATGTCTTGTCTCATCTGGGAATAGAGAAATGAGGAGCTCACTTAAATAATATTTACAAATATGCTATAAAATATTACTCATTTTGCCTTGATGGAAATCCCTCTAAAGTCGATTATACACATTCCAATATTCTTAAAATTAAATACAATAACATTTACTTGGGACAAAAGCAATATAAAGTAAAACTATTAAAGGTAGTTATAGGAAGGGGAAAATATATGCCAAGGAGTAAAAAAGAAATACAACAAAATTATTTAAAACAAAATCAATGTAAATTAAATTTAGTGGAAATAGCTGCTAGGAAGGGAAAGGTATATGCCAGGAAGCAGTAGCAGTAAGGAAAGAAAGACAGGAGGTATTGAAGAAAGACTTCTGTTTTTAAAAATTTCCATACTATTGCCCTTTACCCTCCTCTTTTTTGGAGTCTCAATAGAAAGGAAATAAAGGCTAACATTGGGAAGGTTTAAGTTTGTTGATCCTTCCCTTTTAAAAATTAAATTGGAGCATCTGCTTAAACATGAGACACACACAGACTTCTTGTGTTTATTTCCTACACCTATTCAAATGCCATTAAAATACAGTAAAGAAATAGTAAAGTGTTAGAAAAAAAGAAAAAATAAAGTTGGGGGAAGAAGTAAAAAATGAATGAAAGCTTTCAACACAGTTTTTAAAAATGAAAATCAGAAGGATAATTGATAACTAAAGGGGGAATTGAGGCAGTTATAAGATAAATGCCTAAGGAGGGGAGAAAAAGCAAAATAAAGCAAGAGAATTTTCTCAAGAACTCCTGAACACAGGGATTAGAAGCACCAGCTATGAGAAAAGATGGAGGATGAGATGGATGGTCTTATTCAGAACAATTATGTCCTTGGGTCTCCTCATTCTTCCTGTGAAGCCTGTTATGATCCCCCTCACCCTTAAAGGGCACACTCCTAATACAGTGAATGAAAACAGAGCCAGGACAAAGGCACCTCATTAAGACATTTCAGAATACCATAAAGATGTTCTGAATAAAGGAATAAAAAGAAGATCCCCAAAGTGACAGACACAGGACAGGTCACAAACAATAACGGGAAATCAGAGTGCAGTTGGAATTCTCTCAAGAATAACACTGGAAATTAGAGAACAATGGAGCAATATTTTCAAATTTCTGAGGACAAATCATTTTCTATTTGATAGAAATACCCAGCCAAACTATCAGTAGCTAGCAAAACTATCAATCAAGTATGAAAGTAGAATAAAGATACTTTCTAATGTGCATGGGCAAAAAAAGTATAATTCCAATACATCTTTTCTTAGGAACCTAATAAAGGGTAAGTATCAGCAAAATACAGGAATAAACTAAGAATAGGGAAACTTAGGATTTAGGAAATGGGTGATCCAACACAGAAAACTGGTGAAGGTAGGTCGTAGAATGACAGTTCTATTTCAGGCTGAGAGAGAATCAGTCCAAACTTGAGAAAAACAAAGATATAAGGAAAAGGTCTTACCCAGGAAAGAAAATGAAACTAAGATGAGTTTGAAAATCTAGAAAATATTGTTAGGTGTTTGATAGATCTATCAAAATAATGGGCAAAAACTTAGTGAAAGCTACATCACCCATTACTAAAATTAATGTAAGTACCTAGATAACTAAGCAAACAAACAAATTGAATGTTCTTTGTGAAAAAGAAATTCTAGTTCATTACTTGGGTCAGCCCAGCACTGAAAAGAGTTGCATAGTCTTAACAATGTAAACACTGACTATTGTTTAACTGAGAGCAAGGAGGCAGGAGTGAGAGGAAGTGTATAGTAGTTTAAAAGTTAACTAATTAACTAGCCATAAATTAAGAAATTAAGCCGATACTGTATAATATTGATAAATCAAGTATATCTACTATAAATACATTATTTAGGAATATTTAAGTTAATACCTGAAGAAACAGCTAAGAAAGTTGAAAGATTCTGCCTGTAAGGACTGGTAAAGGTGGTAAAACGGTTGGGTCGGAAAATGACAACTTTTTAAATATAAGGTCTCTTAGGCAAGATGGCGGAAGAGTAAGACGCGGAGATCACCTTCCTTCCCACAGATACATTAGAAATACATCTACACGTGGAACTGCTCCTACAGAACACCCACTGAACGCTAGCAGAAGACGTCAGACCTCCCAAAAGGCAAGAAACTCCCCACATACTTGGGTAGGGCAAAAGAAAAAAGAAATAACAGAGACAAAAGAATAGGGACGGGACCTGCACCTCCGGGAGGGAGCTGTGAAGGAGGACAGGTTTCCACACACTAGGAAGCCCCTTCGCAGGCAGAGACTGCGGGTGGTGGAGGGGGGGAGCTTCGGGGACACGGAGGAGAGTGCAGCAACAGGGGTGCGGAGGGCAAAGCGGAGAGATTCCCGCACGGAGGATTGGTGTCGAGCAGCACTCACCAGCCCGAGAGGCTTGTCTGCTCACCCACCGGGGTGGGCGGGGGCTGGGAGCTGAGGCTCGGGCTTCGGAGGTCGGATCCCAGGGAGAGGACGAGGGTTGGCTGCGTGAACACAGCCTGAAGGGGTTAGTGCACCACAGCTAGCCAGGAGGGAGTCCGGGAAAAGGTCTGGAGCTGCCTAACAGGCAAGAGACTTTTTCTTGCCTCTTTGTTTCACGGTGCGCAAGGAGAGGGGATTCAGATCACCGCCTAAATGGGCTCCAGAGACGGGCGCGAGCTGCGGCTATCAGCGCGGACCCCAGAAACGGGCATGAGACGCTAAGGCTGCTGCTGCCGCCACCAAGAAGCCTGTGTGCAAGCACAGATCACTATCCACACCGCCCCTCCTGGGAGCCTGCGCAGCCCGCCACTGCCAGGGTCCCGTGATCCAGCGACAACATCCCCGGGAGAACGCACGGCGCGCCTCAGGCTGGTGCAACGTCCTTCTGGCCTCTGCTGCCACAGGCTCGCCCCGCACTCCGTACCCCTCCCTCCCCCCGGCCTGAGTGAGCCAGAGCCCCCGAAGCAGCTGCTCCTTTAACCCTGTCCTGTGTGAGCGAAGAACAGATGCACTCAGGCGACCTACACGCAGAGGTGGGTCCAAATCGAAAGCTGAACCCCGGGAGCTGTATGACAAAGAAGAGAAAGGGAAATTTCTCCCAGCAGCCTCAGAAGCAGCGGATAAAGCTCCACAAACAACTTGATGTACCTGCATCTGTTGAATACCTGAAGAGACAACGAATCATCCCAAATTCAGGAGGTGGACTTTGGGAGCAGGATATATTAATTTTTCCCCTTTTCCTTTTTTTGTGAGTGTATATGTGTATGCTTCTGGATGAGATTTTGTCTGTATAGCTTTGCTTTCACCATTTGTCCTAGGGTTCGGTCCGTCCGTTTTTCTTTTATTTTACTTAAAAATCTTTTTTCTTAATAAATTTTTTCTTCATAATTTTTTCCTTATTTTTTATTTTAAAAAATTAAAAAATTTTTTTTCTTAATAAGTTTTTTCTTATTTTTTATTATAAAAAATTAAATTTATTTTTAAAAATTAAAAAAATTTTTTACTTAATAATTTTTTTTCTTATTTTTTATTATAATAGCTTTATTTTATTTTATCCTCTTTCTTTCTTTCTTTCTATTTTTTCTCCCTTTTATTCTGAGCCGTGTGGATGAAAGGCTCTTGGTGCTTCAGGAAGGCATCAGGGCTGTACCTCTGAGGTGGGAGAACCAACTTCAGGACACTGGTCCACAAGAGACCTCCCAGCTCCACATAATACCAAATGGCGAAAATCTCTCAGAGATCTCCACCTCAACATCAAGACCCAGCTTCACTCAACGACCAGCAAGCTACAGTGCTGGACACCCTATGCCAAACAACTAGCAAGACAGGAACACAGCCCCATCCATTAGCAGAGAGGCTGCCTAAAATCATAATAAGGCCACAGACACCCCAAAATACACCACCAGACGTGGACGTGCCCACCAGAGAGACAAGATTCAGAGTCATCCACCAGAACTCAGGCACTAGTTCCCTCCACCAGGAAGCCTACACAACCCGCTGAACCAACCTTAGACACTGGGGACAGATACCAAAAACAACGGGAACTACGAACCTGCAGCCTGTGAAAAGGAGACCCCAAACACAGTAAGATAAGCAAAATGAGAAGACAGAAAAACACACAGCAGATGAAGGAGCAGGGTCAAAACACACCAGACCTAACAAATGAAGAGGAAATAAGCAGTTTACCTGAAAAAGAATTCAGAATAATGATAGTAAAGATGATCCAAAATCTTGGAAATAGAATAGACAAAATGCAAGAAACATTTAACAAGGACGTAGAAGAACTAAAGAGGAACCAAGCAACGATGAAAAACACAATAAATGAAATTAAAAACACTCTAGAAGGGATCAATAGCAGAATAACTGAGGCAGAAGAACGGGTAAGTGACCTGGAAGATAAAATAGTGGAAATAACTACTGTAGAGCAGAATAAAGAAAAAAGAATGAAAAGAACTGAGGACAATCTCAGAGACCTCTGGGACAACATTAAACACACCAATATTCGAATTATAGGGGTCCCAGAAGAAGAAGAGAAAAAGAAAGGGACTGAGAAAATATTTGAAGAGATTATAGTTGAAAACTTCCCTAATATGGGAAAGGAAATGGTTAATCAAGTCTTGGAAGCACAGAGAGTCCCATACAGGACAAATCCAAGGAGAAACACACCAAGACACATATTAATCAAACTATCAAAAATTAAATACAAAGAAAACACATTAAAAGCAGCAAGGGAAAAACAACAAATAACACACAAGGGAATCCCCATAAGGTTAACAGCTGATCTTTCAGCAGAAACTCTGCAAGCCAGAAGGGAGTGGCAGGATATACTTAAAGTGATGAAGGAGAAAAACCTACAACCAAGATTACTCTACCCAGCAAGGATCTCATTCAGATTTGATGGAGAAATTAAAACCTTTACAGACAAGCAAAAGTTGAGAGAGTTCAGCACCACCAAACCAGCTTTACAACAAAAGCTAAAGGAACTTCTCTAGACAAGAAACACAAGAGAAGGAAAAGACCTACAATAACAAACCTAAAACATTTAAGAAAATGGGAATAGGAACATACATATCGATAATTACCTTAAATGTAAATGGATTAAATGCTCCCACCAAAAGACACAGACTGGCTGAATGGATACAAAAACAAGACCCATATATATGCTGTCTACAAGAGACCCACTTCAGACCTAGGGACACATACAGACTGAAAGTGAGGGGATGGAAAAAGATATTCCATGCAAATGGAAATCAAAAGAAAGCTGCAGTAGCAATTCTCATATCAGACAAAATAGACTTTAAAATAAAGACTATTACAAGAGACAAAGAAAGACACTATATAATGATCAAGGGATCGATCCAAGAAGAAGGTATAACAATTGTAAATATTTATGCACCCAACATAGCAGCACCTCAATACATAAGGCAAATGCTAACAGCCATAAGAGGGGAAATCGACAGTAACACAATCATAGTAGGGGACTTTAACACCCCACTTTCACCAATGGACAGATCATCCAAAATGAAAATAAATAAGGAAACACAAGCTTTAAATGATACATTAAACAAGATGGACTTAATTGATATTTATAGGACATTCCACCCAAAAACAACAGAATACACATTTTTCTCAAGTGCTCATGGAACATTCTCCAGGATAGATCATATCTTGGGTCACAAATCAAGCCTTGGTAAATTTAAGAAAATTGAAATCGTATCAAGTATCTTTTCTGACCACAATGCTATAAGACTAGATATCAATTACAGGAAAAGATCTGTAAAAAATACAAACACATGGAGGCTACACAATACACTACTTAATAACGAAGTGATCACTGAAGAAATCAAAAAATACCTAGAAACAAATGACAATGGAGACACGACAACCCAAAACCTATGGGATGCAGCAAAATCAGTTCTAAGAGGGAAGTTTATAGCAATACAAGCCTACATCAAGAAACAGGAAACATCTCGAATAAACAACCTAACCTTGCACCTAAAGCAATTAGAGAAAGAAGAACAAAAAAGCCCCAAAGCTAGCAGAAGGAAAGAAATCATAAAGATCAGATCAGAAATAAATGAAAAAGAAATGAAGGAGACAATAGCAAAGATCAATAAAACTAAAAGCTGGTTCTTGAGAAGATAAACAAAATTGATAAACCATTAGCCAGACTCATCAAGAGAAAAAGAGAGAAGACTCAAATCAATAGAATTAGAAATGAAAAAGGAGAAGTAACCACTGACGCTGCAGAAATACAAACGATCATGAGAGATTACTACAAGCAACTCTATGCCAATAAAATGGACAACCTGGAAGAAATCGACAAATTCTTAGAAATGCACAACCTGCTGAGACTGAACCAGGAAGAAATAGAAAATATGAACAGACCAATCACAAGCACTGAAACTGAAACTGTGATTAAAAATCTTCCAAGAAACAAAAGCCCAGGACCAGATGGCTTCACAGGCGAATTCTATCAAACATTTAGAGAAGAGCTAACACCTATCCTTTTCAATCTCTTCCAAAATATTGCAGAGGGAGGAACACTCCCCAACTCATTCTACGAGGCCACCATCACCCTGATACCAAAATCAGACAAAGATGTCACAAAGAAAGAAAACTACAGGCCAATATCACTGATGAACATAGATGCAAAAATCCTCAACAAAATACTAGCAAACAGAATCCAACAGCACATTAAAAGGATCATACACCATGATCAAGTGGGGTTTATTCCAGGAATGCAAGGATTCTTCAATATACGCAAATCAATCAACATGATACATCATATTAACAAATTGAAGGAGAAAAACCATATGATCATCTCAATAGATGCAGAGAAAGCTTTCGACAAAATTCAACACCCATTTATGATAAAAGCTCTGCAGAAAGTAGGCACAGAGGGAACTTTCCTGAACATAATAAAGGCCATATATGACAAACCCACAGCCAACATTGTCCTCAATGGTGAAAAACTGAAACCATTTCCACTAAGATCAGGAACAAGACAAGGTTGCCCACTCTCACCACTATTATTCAACATAGTTTTGGAAGTGTTAGCCACAGCAATCAGAGAAGAAAAAGAAATAAAAGGAATCCAAATCGGAAAAGAAGAAGTAAAGCTGTCACTGTTTGCAGATGACATGATACTATACATAGAGAATCCTAAAGATGCTACCAGAAAACTGCTAGAGCTAATCAATGAATTTGGTAAAGTAGCAGGATACAAAATTAATGCACAGAAATCTCTTGCATTCCTATACACTAATGATGAAAAATCTGAAAGTGAAATTAAGAAAACACTCCCGTTTACCATTGCAACAAAAAGAATAAAATATCTAGGAATAAACCTACCTAAGGAGACAAAAGACCTGTATGCAGAAAATTATAAGACACTGATGAAAGAAATTAAAGATGATACAAATAGATGGAGAGATATACCATGTTCTTGGATTGGAAGAATCAACATTGTGAAAATGACTCTACTACCCTAAGCAATCTATAGATTCAATGCAATCCCTATCAAACTACCACTGGCATTTTTCACAGAACTAGAATAAAAAATTGCACAATTTGTATGGAAACACAAAAGATCCCGAATAGCCAAAGCAATCTTGAAAACAAAAAATGGAGCTGGAGGAATCAGGCTCCCTGACTTCAGACTATATTACAAAGCTACAGTAATCAAGACAGTTTGGTACTGGCACCAAAACAGAAACATAGATCAATGGTACAGGATAGAAAGCCCAGAGATAAACCCACGCACATATGGTCACCTTATCTTTGATAAAGGAGGCAAGCATATACAGTGGAGAAAAGACAGCCTCTTCAATAAGTGGTGCTGGGAAAACTGGACAGGTACATGTAAAAGTATGAAATTAGAACACTCCCTAACACCATACACAAAAATAAACTCAAAATGGATTAAAGACCTAAATGTAAGGCCAGACACTATCAAACTCTTAGAGGAAAACATAGGCAGAACACTCTATGACATAAATCACAGCAAGATCCTTTTTGACCCAACTCCTAGAGAAATGGAAATAAAAACACAAATAAACAAATGGGACCTAATGAAACTTAAAAGCTTTTGCACAGCAAAGGAAACCATAAAGAAGACCAAAAGACAACCCTCAGAATGGGAGAAAATATTTGCAAATGAAGCAACTGACAAAGGATTGATTTCCAAGATTTACAAGCAGCTCATGCAGCTCAATAACAAAAAAACAAACAACCCAATCCAAAAATGGGCAGAAGACCTAAATAGACATTTCTCCAAAGAAGATATACAGATTGCCAACAGACACATGAAAGGATGCTCAACATCATTAATCATTAGAGAAATGCAAATCAAAACTACAATGAGATATCATCTCATACCAGTCAGAATGGTCATCATCAAAAAATCTACAAACAATAAATGCTGGAGAGGGTGTGGAGAAAAGGGAACACTCTTGCACTGTTGGTGGGAATGTAAATTGATACAGCCACTATGGAGAACAGTATGGAGGTTCCTTAAAAAACTAAAAATAGAACTACCATACAACCCAGCAATCCCACTACTGGGCATATACCCTGAGAAAACCATAATTCAAAAAGAGTCATGTACCAAAATGTTCATTGCAGCTCTATTTACAATAGCCAGGACATGGAAGCAACCTAAGTGTCCATCATCGGATGAATGGATAAAGAAGATGTGGTACATATATACAATGGAATATTACTCAGCCATAAAAAGAAATGAAATGGAGGTATTTGTAGTGAGGTGGATGGAGTTAGAGTCTGTCATACAGGGTGAAGTAAGTCAGAAAGAGAAAAACAAATACAGTATGCTAACACATATATATGGAATCGAAGGGGAAAAAAAAAGGTCATAAATATAAGCAATTTACTCATTGGTAAATTGTTAACTATGCATATGCATCACTTAGATTAAAATAAAACTTACTTTATACAATTACAATTACTGATTTGAGCATCTCTATTTGGGAGTTATTTCAACCACAAACTCAATGGAGTATTACCTGCATATGTTAAAGTTTTCTATATCATCCACAGAAAGCAAATCAACAAATATCCAGATGGCAAAGTATTACGCAATATGTTTAGTAATGTCATGTTGTTGCAATTTTCTCCTTATATCTGGGAAAGTTCCACAAAGTAGAGCTAGCCTATTTTTAGATATGATAACTTTGCCTGAAAATGTAATCACTTTAGAAGACTTCTCAATTGCCTTCTGGGACTTTTAACTACACCTATTATTACAGTTAAAAACAAAACAAAACAAACAAACAAAAAAAAACAAAGAAGCTAGTGTGAAAGAAAGAAGGTAATGTTTAAAGATATATTACTCCTCAGACCTCCAAGAATTCCTCAAAGCCTACATTCTTGAAGATATTATATGATATCTCTGATCTCTGATCTCACTGTTTTCTTAGTATAAATGGACAAAGCCCTCTGCTAGGAGCTAGGCTTAGGATCAGTGACATTAAAGTTTAGTTCAGTTACTTTATGGTCAAGAAATACAGTCCAGATATCACTCTGTCTTGAAAAGATCTCATTAAAAAATATTAAGGCATTATAAATAATTTTTAAATGATAGAATAAAGATGTTCTTTTTGTTCCAGAGAGTCCTTATGGGCTAATTTCTGTTAAATTAATAAAACAAAGAGACCATTAGACTGAGGTAGCTCTAATGCCATGGTGACCTACCTAAGGAAACCAAAATCTAAGCCTGTAAATGTCTCAAGGTTACAAAATTGAAACCTAAGGACAACCAATCATGAACAGCCAACTAGGCTTTAAGCTATAGCCAATCAATAATTTCCTTACTTTGCTTTCATCTTTTTTCTATAAAAGTCTCTCTCTGAGCTCCTGTGGGGTGCAGTGCTCCTAACCACTTCCAGTTTGGCACTGCCCTGTTCGAATCAATTTTTGCTGAAATAAACTCTTAACATTTTTAATATGCCTCCATTTATGTTTCAACATTCCCAATGGATTTGTTTGGTCAATTTTAATTGGAAAATTAAATAGTTTGAATAATAGTTCTTTTGAAACTTTGAAAAAGTAATTCCATTAAATATATCAATCCATACAAAAAGGAAGGTTAGCTCAAAAACTGTGTTCAATAGCTGACGTTATTGTTCTATTACAGTTCAGAAGAAGGCCTGACATCATATTTTTGTGTCACTATTCCAGTAATAGAGCTACTTGCTCCTAAAAATATTTCTTGGTTTCCTTGCTCATAAAACAATATTTTTTTTCCTTCTTGCAGATAAGAAAAACAGCTAACCCACTGAAAAACAATCCAGAATACTGTGTAAAGAGAAGTAAGATAAGGCACAGGTTGATTCAGAAGGATTATTCCCAGAACAACCTTGCAAGCAATTTATTGAACTGCCTTACTGGGTGGATGCGTTATTTGGGGGTAGCAAAACATAGAGTAGATAATTCAAGAATGTGATTGGGCTTGTCATCTGAAAAAAAAACACACAAGGTAAGGCGAGTTTTTTTTTTTTTTTAAACATTGGGTTTATTTATTTATTTATTTATTTATGGCTGTGTTGGGTCTTCGTTTCTGCGCGAGGGCTTTCTCTAGTTGCGGCAAGTGGGGGCCACTCTTCATCGCGGTGTGCGGGCCTCTCATTATCGCGGCCTCTCCTGTTGCGGAGCACAGGCTCCAGACGTGCAGGCTCAGCAATTGTGGCTCACGGGCCCAGTTGCTCCGCGGCATGTGGGATCTTCCCAGACCAGGGCTCGAACCCGTGTCCCCTGCATTGGCAGGCAGACTCTCAACCACTGTGCCACCAGGGAAGCCCTAAGGTGAGTTTTATTCAGTGTCTTACTGAGGACTGTAGCCCAGGAGACAGATAGCTCTGAGGAACTGTTCCAAAGAGGTAAGGGGAGAGACCAGTATATAAGTGATTTTGGCTAAGAAGTACCTGCAATCCAGCATATATCTCAGTAGGTTATTGCTAGTCATAAAGAACAGATATTTCAGTTAATGATTTTAGTGCTTTTGTAAGTATGGAAAAATGCAATAATCTGTGTTCATGAACAATTTTTTTCCCCCTGAAATACAACTCTCTAAGGGCCTATATTGCCTGTTTTTCCTAAAGCACAGAGTGCCTCATCCTGTTCTTCATCCTGAATTTCTTTCAGGATGTACTGTAGGTCAGCAACTGCAATGGCTAATGACTTAATCCTTGCACAACAGGATGGTGGGCAACATTCTTTGTTTCATAGGCTTAAAATTTTTGTCATCTTGACAATTGCCTCAAACACTGCCCTTAGAAATATGTTTTACCGGGCTATTTAGTAGCTTCTCTGAAGTATGTTTAAATGTTTGATTTTAATAAGAGCCCCTGCAGAGTGCATATGGGTTGTCATTTTCTGGGGTATTGTGTTAATTTCACAATTTCATAATGGGATATGATTGTATTTCAGAAGATGTCAGATTAATTTATCTTTTGTTTTTCTGGTCATTTAGAATTTTTGTTGCTTATATGAAAGACACCAATGGCTATAGACAACTTGGCTATACTTTCTATTTTATCCCACAGGATGGCAATACATTCTACCAATCAGTTGTACCTCCAACAATAACAGATCTTTTTGTCTCAGAGACTAGAATCTCACGTTAGAAGAGAGTGATTCTAACATGCCTGCTCTATTTTAACCCATGTATCCTTGAACATAATTTAAGTTAGACACTCTCAGAATCTCACTGATGGAAGGGGAATTAAAGACCACCTAGTGGAATTCCTATCCCAAACGGAAATTTCCTCCAAGAGTCCAAGGGAACAAAGTGGGACAGCAGACCGCCCATGGAATGCCCCTCCTAGGAAGGGATATTCATTCATCAACTACTCAATTCACTCATTTACTTATTAAGTATTCAGTCTTAGATTGTCCAAGTCTATTACCTCTTTGGAATTTAAATTTAAAAGAGTTATTAAAAATGATCTTGATTTCACAGGAGATTCCTTTCACAGACCATCTTAGATGATGGGATTATGATATTGTATGTTTTAAGGGCAAATACAAATTAAAAATTTTAAGAGGCTTAATTTTCCCTGTTAAAAATTAGGAAAGATACGCCCCTTTCCCATTTCTTAGAGCATTTTCTTTTGTAAACTTGCAATTGTAAATTCCTTCTCTGCCCCTTTGAGATGTATGTAAATCTTTTTGAAAGTCTCTTGCTAGTTTTACAACCCAGAAATATCTTTCTCAGTGGCCTGGGATCCATCCCTTTGGAATGTAAACATCAAGGGAGACAGTGCCCCTATCTCCCAGTTTCTGTGGGAGGTAGGAGCTTAACTCCAGTTGCAAAACTATCTCTTGTCATAAAGATATGAGAAATTTGTTTTTCCTTTGTATAAACATAACTACCAGGTGAATTTAGGATAAACTGAGTGTGATAAATGGTGCTGTCAAGTTCTCTTACTTGAGGACTTGCTATTGTTTATCTTGAAAACATGTATATAATGGGTCATATCTGCTTGGCTATATAAAAGGATGAGATTTCTTTCTGTCTTTGCAATCTCTTAGCAGATTGCCTGTGATGTGCGTGACATACTGGTTTAATGCTTATTCAATAATAAAATTGTTTTCTTTCTCGTCTACCTTGGTGGAGAGGTTTTCTGGGTTGGGAAGATTTTGCTTTTAACTACATTTCTCAAACGATATTTAAATGCTTTCCAAGAAGAGCTGTTAATATGGGTCACTTGAGGGACTTAATAAACAAATTCCTTCCACAGATCTGCTGAGTTAGAATTTCTCAGGGTCTAAGAATTTGTGTTTAAAAATAAATGCTCCCTGGTGATTCTGATGGATGGGCATTGGGATCCTGGACTAATTTGATTATTTTGTATTGACCTATAAAAACATCTACTAAGTTCATGCATGTGAGACATTTCATGTCCAACAGAAACATAAATTACTCAAGTTCAGGGGCTCTACCTTATTTGAAATTTGACTTTTATATACAATGAGGCCATAACGGTACTTGTATATAATGGTGACCCAATGAATCCTGTTTTGTTTGTTGGCATTTTGACAATGTCAAGGTGAAAAAAATTCTATAACCTCTCAGAAATCCATTTTCATTTCTCTCTTTTTTATTCATCCTTAGCTACTTATCCTCAATTTCTGATACTCCCTTTAAAGTCCCATCATCCCTTGTTAGTATACTATCAATATTTAGCATACTACACTATAAACTAATTAAGTTTTCAAAACTTACATTCTACCCTGAGTTGTTATTATTTGCGTCTATTAAGTTTGTTCATATTTAATTACCGTAAGAAAGCAAAGCAAAACAAAACATTTGGATAATTTTTCTTAATTTCCTAGTACTTGTGAAAAGTGATAGTGCTATAAAATATTTTCAGTGATGATGTCTTTTATTTTAAAAAATTTTCTCATTTATTAAAGTAATACCGTAATTTATAGGATTCATAGATACTATAGTCTATGGATGGGTACATTTATTTTGCATAGTAACTTGTGTTAGGGACATAAGTAAGAAAGGAGTAGTTTATTTACTTAAATATTAAAACTAATTAAAAATTTGAACTGCCAAATAACTATGTCAATATTCAAGTTTATTTCTAGGTTTTTCTTACTCACTTTATTACAATTCTTATTATGATAATTTCCCAAACTAATGTATATGTTTATACCTCGGTTAATTATCAACAATATGTATTTATTATTCTGTCCCAATTCTTTTTTAAACAATGGGCAACTGAGTCTTATAAGGAGGACTGAAGTGTCACAACCATTTACTGATTGGAAAAAAACTACATTATGTAATTTTTGGCGGTTTCTCTCAAAGATTTCCTGGGTCAGCTCATCAGAATTACTCATCATTAAAGTATCGCCTCAGGGTTTAGTTCTTGGACTCCATTTTATTAATAGTTATTTAAAACTTAGGTTCATTTGGAGGAAATTCTAATTATCCAAATTTTTGCTGATATGTGTATGTACGTATGTGTTTTTATAAACTGTGCTTGCTTATGTAACTTCTAAAAGAATCTTCAAACACAATATTACCAAGTTGAATATTATCTACTTAACTAACAAGGCCTGACAGACTGGGAGGCTATCAGGAGATAATCACAGCCCTCAGGTGCTGTGAGGCACTGGGTGCAGCCAAGTGCCTCTAATTCCCCAAGGGTGTGATTAGCTCACGATAACAATGCTCCCTTGAGTTGTTTTATTGCTTTTATAAAAAGCCTTTATTGTGGAGAACATGTTTATTTTCATGCAGGAGGAGGATGGACAGTTTAGACTGCCGAGTGAGTAGCAGTTACTTCTAACTTATGGTACATGCCATGACAAATCTGCTCACGTAGAATACTTCCCAGCCAATCTGGATGTTTTGACTACCTCAGTACTTCTGCAATAAAGCCCAACTTCCATATAATACAGCTGTAAAATTGTGTTTTCAAGTTAATGGTGTGCATTCTCTAAAATTAGAAAGTGACTCATGTTGTAGAAGGGCTGCATGTGAAAAACTGACCAATGATTCAGTGCAGAACAATATTTTGTGTACACAAATGAATGGTCTCAAACCATGATTAAAGACATCAGCTGATTTGGGAAATACAAATGAATATAGGTGAAACTGTGACAGACAACAGAAAGCTTTACTTTCCTTTGATGCCTCTGTTTCCTCCTCATAAATCCAACCCCAGTGGTTTTCGAGGTCAAGTAGAATAAAATTGAAACATTTCATTATGACTGGGAAAGTCTGGTTGACTTGAAAAAAAAAAACAAATGCAATGGTAAGAGTTGTGACTTGAGTTTATTCAGTGTCTTATTGAAGACTATAGTCTGGGAGACAAAGCCTCTCAGATAGCTCTGGGAAACTGTTCATAGAGGTAACGGGGGAGGTCAGTATATATGTGATTTTTGGTGAAGGGTATGGGTAATCTATCACACCTCTCAGCTGCGGATTGCTGCTAGTCATGAGGAACAGATATCTTACTTAATGGTTTTAGTGCTTTTCTAAGTACCGGAAGATGCAAGAATTTGGGTTCATAAAGTTTTCTCCTGAAAATATCTATCTGAAGGTCTGTTCTGCCAGTTTTCACAGAGCACAGAGTGCCTCATTCCTGATCTGATTTCCTTTTAGGGTGTGTTGAAGGTCAGCAACTGCACTGGCTAATGACTCAACCCTTGTCGAACCAGATGGCAAGTGATGTTCTTTCGTTGGCAGCTTCACATGAGCTGGCTCCGATGACTTCTCAGAAGTCGTCCTTCCTTCTTTCACTTGAAAAGGCCAAGCTTGTATCAAGATTTTGCACTTGCTATTCTCTCTGAAATGGAACATTCTTTCCCCAGGTCTTCACCTGGCTGCCTTTTCTCATCATTCCAGTCTCAGCTAGGATATCACCAACTCTGAGAGGCCACCTCCCTAAAACAAGTGTCCACATACATTCTACTCCATTACCCTGTTTCAGTTTCTTCACCGCACATATTAATCATTGAAATTATATTATTAACTTGATTGTCTGAATTCACCAAATGTAAGTTAATGAGGGCAGCAACTGTCTTCCTTATTCACACTTATAAGCTCAGCTTCTCTAAGAGTGCCTTACATATAATAAACAGTCATATGAATACATGTTTAATTAATATATATCCAATTTGTTACCATTATATACTTTTTAGTTGCCTATTTATCAACCATTTTCCTTGCTTCCTCCTAACAGAACTCATAGGTTGTACTTTTCATCCTTCCCCCTTCAGCTGATCTGTCAGGGCAAACTGGACCAATGCCAACTCCAGGCAATGAGTCCCTTTGGACATATGACCCTATTTGAGCCAATGAGACTTGAAGAGGGACTTGACAGAGACTTCTGAGAAAGCTCTTCCTCATTTTTTGTAAGAGCTTCAAGAACATCTTTCTCTTTGTTCCTCTGATCATGGTCAACGGGAGTCATGAAATTCACTTGTGATGAGTGATAAAAAAAACACAACCCTTCATTTAAGCAAGAGTGTTTACATCATGTGTTGGATATAATTTCTTCAGTGTGAGGATAGAGAAATTGGATTTTCATGAGAATATAAATTTATTACAGAGCTATTTTATGAAGCTTGTAGGATCCTCTGATTCAGAGAAGCAAGGAGTGATCTCACCTAGGCCATTTTGCATGCACAAACAAGATCAGGAAAGTTAGACCATAAAAAATGATTACACAGTCACTACTATTTTTTTATGTAAACAGTGCTTCATATTTCATTCTACAAACTCTTAAGTTTATTTACAATATTTTGATTTCCCAGTTTTATCAGCAGAGTAGGTTACTAAATAAACTATTTAAGAGTACTAAATAAATGGTTTTAACTGCTATAGTGTATCAGAAATGAATATTAAATTCATGAACTCAATCTTAAATAGGAAAGTAAGCATTTAATTTTGAAATATAGAGAAACATATATAATGGATGATATAAAAAGAGGTTAGACAAACTATATGTAAGAGTACTTATATAATGTCCCTTTCCCCCTAAAAAGTTATATTCCTTAGTTGTACACACTAAAATGTCATACATAGAATATTTACTAAGGAAGCCTTGTAGCTTTGAATAATAATGATAGTAGCTAACATGTATTAAGTGTTTATGTGCCAGGCATTGTTGTTCTAGGGATTTATGTGCATTGACTCAACTTAATCTTCTTATCAACCTTAGGAGAAGAGGAAATTATCCAGCAAGGGACAGTGATTTGGCAACTAGAAGAGGAGGGGCAAGATTTTAGCCCAAGTAGTTTGGCTCCAAAGTTTACCTGTGGAACCAAATTATGTGAACCCCGAAGCAGATTTGTAAACAAAAAGTAACAAAGCAGATTTTCAGCCAAGGAAGAAGACTATAAGTGTGTCTTTGAACATGATTTTCATCATCTATCAGTCCAACTTCAGCAAATAAGTTAATCATTACCTTTCTCCTGATGCAGAGGCCACTATAGTGAGAATACTCATTGAACTAAGTAGCTTATAACAGAATATGGTGGCCACTGATATTATTTATTCTTAATTGAGATGGAAAAAACCACAGATATCATTTCACCATGGTGCATAAAATGAAAATAGCATAAGACAACTCTGATATTTTTGAAAACAATTTTCAGAATTTCTTACACCCTGTTAATATTCTATTTGGTCCACAAAATTGTCTTGACCTTTTCCAACATTTTCAATTACTCTTATTAGGCAAGAAAGACCAAGCACATGACTGTAGCTTGCATACCTAGAGATCTGCATCACAAAAATAAGTTTCCCATGAAACCAAATTAAATTACATTTTGAAAGGAGGGATTGACCTCATATGATGCTATGAGAAGGGTACATTATGTTTGTGATATTCTTTCCCTAAATCCAGTTAGCTCAATCCAATCATGAGAAAACATCAAACTCAAATTGAGGGGCATTCTAAAAATACTGGACAATTCCCCTTCAAAAGCATCAAAGTCATGAAAGATAAAGCTGGAGAAATCATCACAGATTAGAGGAAACTAAGGAGATATCATGGCTAAATACAACGTGGTAACGAACTAGATCCTGCAACAGAAAAAGGATGTCAGTGGAAAAATGGGAGAACACTGAATAAAATCTACAGATTAGTTAATAGTTTTATGTCAATGTTAATTTCTTAGTTTTAATAAATGTAACCTGGTTATATAGTGTCAAGAAGAGACAAAGCTGAATGAAGGTTATATGGTAATATTTTTACAATACTTCTATAAATCTAATGTTATTTCAAACAAAAAGTTAAAATAAATACACACACACACACACACACACATATATATGTACACCCCCACCATCCCTCTCTCAAAAAAGGAGAGGTTGAGACTGTCTCTACATGAAGATTCAACGTGATTTGACTTTGATTCTATGATTTGACTCCTTTCACACACAATGGCAATTATCAAAGTTAATGTTAAGATGATCCTTCCCTCCCAAATGATCAAGTCAATATTGGCTCTCCTATACGTTGGGACCAGATTTACTGCCTAGCTTACCTTGGAGATAGTATAGACACAGAGTGTAAATTTTACTACATGATACTAACAATTGATTTGTTTAGGACCTAAGCACATGTGCAATCGTATATGACTCAATAAATACAGGTTGCTCTGAGAAACAAAGTTAGAAAATGCTTTTTATTCACTCTTCATATTTGTACTTCATTTAAATGGTGAGGATTTGACTATTTTTTTTGTTGTTCTTAAGGATCTAATAGTAACACTATGCCTGGATCCTCCATAAAGTGGCCATAAAATCAGATTTTTTCATTTGTATGACTTACACATTGGTAACACTGAAATGCATGCCTGTCTTTTTTCTTCCATCAACAATATCTCACCAACTAAACTGCATACTTCTGCTAAATTTACCTTATGTTCCATTCCCCAGTCCCACCCCATATCTATGTTCTTTCAGTAAGAAATCATTTGTAAGAGTAAATTAAGAATACAATTTTCACCTTTGATTTGAGTTTATTATTCATTTTCCTTACACTTATTTTCTTCTTGTAATACTTAAGAATATATAAAAATATCGCTTAGTCACTTAAGAGCTAAAAACAACCAAATAAAAATATAGTGTTAAACATTTATTATCAGGTAATAATAGTTCCATTTCCAAATCCCATCAAGTTCTCATTTCTGAAATTCTGTTGAGAGAGACTCTTTCCTGCATTATTGTTAAGTGACCCTGTTTGCTTCATAGTTAGTCACGATTTTATATCTCTTCTGAAAATGGTATAAAATAATGTGCAAATTCTCTAATGCATTTGCAAGAAAAATATTTTCTTTTAATGACTACTAATGAACCCCTCTTTTATTCAGGGTGTGAAAAGTTGCCAAGATGTGTAACACAATTATGATGATAAAAAGCATGAGTTTTAAAAAGCCATTTCGCTTGTACAATGTGTGTGAAAATCCAGAATAAGTCCTAAGGGAAAAATTAATTTTAATAAGCTTTTAGCCTTGCTTAAAGACTGTAAATTTAAGGCATGAAGACATATGTATTAATGTATCAGGAATAATATGAGAGTTTCATCCTGTAGAATAAATCTATTTTGTCATCAACTTGTTACTTTACACTTGAACTATAGGGACATTTGGTTATTTACTAGAGAAAATATATGTTATGTCTCCCAGGAGTGAAATGCTGGGAAAAAATTTAAAAAGGTGAAATCTTTTTTTTTTTCTTTTAATTGGGGTATAGTTGTTTTACAATGTTGTGTTAGTTTCTACTGTACAGTGAAGTAGAGTTCCCTGTGCTATACAGCAGGTTCTCATTAGTTATCTATTTTACCTTAAATAATTTTTTGTTGTGAATTTATTTATTATTAGGGAATACTGTTTATCTTATAAGCCCATTGATAACTGAAATCTAATCCTTGGAACCTCTATTTTAATAGATTCAGAGATAATCACATTTTTAAAGTATTTGGATTTTAAACCTTTAAATATGAATAAAGTATCCCATGAACACTTAATGATCTAGTTCCAGGTAAACTTTACTGATTAAAAAAGTCTGAAGATTCTAGGAGCTACAATACATAACTTTCTTATGAAATGGTTATTCCTGAATCAAACATAATAACTAGGAGGAAGTTTTCATATGATTTTAATAGCTAAAAGTCAAGGACATACTCCAGCATTTAAGGTGGAAGAGTCTCCATGAAGATTTCCAGGATATTTGTTTTTACTGGGCTCATTATTGTTAATAGCTCTCTTCTTCTTTGCTTCTACATTTAACTTCCAAAAGAACCAAATTATGGGAGGAATTTTCACAATGAACCCCTGAATGTGAAACAACCGAGGCAAAATAAAGGAAAGTGTTTCAATAATACCAGAGATATTATTGGTATCTTTGAGAGAGTGTGAGAATAGACTTGTGGTTAAGAATTTATGCTTTAGAATCAGAATAATTTGAACTCTAATCCTGATTCTGCCACTTATTAGCACTGAGACTGTGGCCAAGGAACTTATCCTCAGTTTCCTCAACTCTACTTGTGAAATAATTATAAATAGTCCCCGATTCATTGGGTTATTTTGTGATTGTATAGAGTACCTTGGCACTTAATTAAAACTGTCTTTATACTGGCTATGAAATAGTTAAGTCTTAAATTCTTAAGAGGCTGGGAGATGGGGATTTTAATGTTGCTATTGAAGGGGATCAGAATATGCCCCCCCAAAACACATTACTTTGGCAGATTAACTTATTTGGAATTAAAGTTACTTAAGAAACAGATGGTACAAGAAGGTCATTCTGACCTGCTTTGTCTCCCTGAAAGCAGGAAATAAATCTTCCATGTGAAAGGTACCATCTCTATACCAGGAGAATAGAAGGCATCTTTATTACCAGAGATAATGAATTTAGGGCTGAGAAGGCTGTATAAACAAAACTTGTTACTTCCTCACTCATTTGCTACCCCAAGCCCACACCCCTTTGCTTGTCAATTTCTTCACCAATTTATTGTTTACTTGCCTAAAAGGTATAAAACGGCCACTTCCGTCACTTCTTTGAATCTCATACTTTTATGGACTCCCTTATGCATGAAATTAGTTTTTCTCCTGTGACTCTATCTTATGTCAATTTAATTTTAGACCAGCCAAAGAATCTAGAAAGGAAGAAGGGAAAAGTTTCCCTCCCCTACACTATATAATGAGAGAAGCAACACAGCATTCATAAAGCAAGAAAATCTTACCAAAAGTCATGGAATATAGCTCTTGCCAGTGCAGCAGAGCTTCCAAATAAACATAGGATAGAGTTACCCTTGGGGCAAGTAGGGGCAGTGCCTGGAAAGGGCCATGAGGGACTAATGGAGCTCTCCTAATGTTCTGCTTCTTGGTCTTGATGATGGTTTTATAAGTGTGTTCTCACTGAAAGTTCATTTAGCTGTGCACTTATAATTGGTGCACTTTTCTGCATTTATGCTGAAACAGGAAGGGGCAGGGCACAACCTTTAAAAGAATGACATAGCTGTTGAGGACATGACATAAACTGGTTAGAACCAACTAGGTTCAAGATGGTGGATGACTGACTTCCAGCAGGCCTCATTATACGCTCATTGTAATACATCAGCATGCTAAATGACACACCCACAGGTGCCATCACAGTTCTGAGGCTGACCATAAAAGGCCAAAAATTTGGTGGTGACCCAATTCCTGGAAATCTCCGCCCCTTTCTCAAAATAGTTGGAATAATCCTCCCACTCATTAGCCTATGAAATTACTCAGCCTATAAAAACTAACCACCCCATATTTCAGGGCCTCTCACCTTCTGAAATAGCCCACACTCTGTCTGTTGAGTGTGCATCTCCCATAGCATCTTGCCTTCTGAGATGACCCACACTCTGTCTATGGAGTGTGTTCCACTTTACTCTGGCTCGCTCTTGAATTCTTTCCTGCACGAAGCCAAGAACCCACACTTGGCGGCCCAACCAGAGACTCCCCTGAGACTTGGGACATGACCATCCTTTCACGCCCCACTTTCTTTCCTGCAACAATGCTATACTTCAGTAAAATTTACAGTTCACACTCTCCAACTATCCCTGCATACTTTATATTCCCGTAATTTATTTGCCATCTCTTTTTCCCACTAGCATGTAAATTATATGTAATCCCTATTGAATTTTTTGGTCTGTGTTGTCTGTTTTGTTCACTCTTGTATTTCTAGCACCTGAAAAAATCTTTGGCACCTTGCAGGCACTCAAAACATATTTATAAGTAAATAAATGAGAAAGAATATTGGCTAGAGGGTGAATGGTGTTATAGAGAAAATGAGAGAGATATAAAGCAGATATTCTGGATAAGAACACTGGTTTAACATTAATTGGTAGAGAATTAAGAGATGTATTTATATAGCTACTTAACAATGTTCTGGTCAAAGTGCTTTTTAAAGCAATTTACCTAAGACAGAGGATTTTCAGTGATGAACAAATCCATATACTAAGTATAATTTAGTTAAGTGGAAAAACCTCCATTTCAGAGCAAGGTTTGGCACCCCGTGGATAGCATATTTGCTTTCTTAAGATTAAATTCTGCTCCTGCAGAGCAATTTACTTGAAAACAGTTCCCCAGGTGGGGCACGACGTTTCTGATTATTTTCAGTGTCTAGCCAATTAGGTAGCAGGGCAAGACCTAGTTTAAAAAACCAAACGTTGAGTCAAGTGGTTTTGGGGCTCTTTAATTTAGCTGAACCTCTTGTTTAATCACTGATTATCAAGACTAAAATTTCCAAATTGCTTTTGTATTCCAATATTGAAAATTCTTATGAATGTGAACTGCTTACAGGATCACATGAGAAAGGATGAAGGGCTCAGGATTACACATGGGGTGTGTCAAGATAACAAGAGCATAATACAATCAAATACGAACAGAGGGGCTTCCCTGGTGTCGCAGTGGTTGAGAGTCTGCCTGCTAGTGCAGGGGGTGCGGGTTCGAGCCCTGGTCTGGGAAGATCCCACGTGCCGCGGAGCGGCTGAGCCCGTGAGCCACAATTACTGAGCTTGAGCGTCTGGAGACTGTGCTCCGCAACAAGAGAGGCCGTGATAGTGAGAGGCCTGCGCACCGTGATGAAGAGTGGGCCCCACTTGCTGTGACTAGAGAAAGCCCTCGCACAGAAACGAAGACCAAACACAGCCATAAATAAATAAATACATAAATTAAAAAAAAAATACGAACAGAGGAGGATGGACACATAAGAAAATGAATATCCCCTTACTAAGATAAATGTCATGAATCTCTTTACTTTGGCTTGCATTCTTTTTGAGAAATTACTTTATGGAGAACTTTCTTACTAACATAGGGGCAGAAACATTTTCCCTTCTTTCCTTTCAGTTTCTTTGGCTGGATTAAAAATTAAATTGACATAATGCAGATTAACAGGAGAAAAACAATTTTAATTTTGTACATACTGGAGCCCCAAAGATATGACTCAAAGGCAAGGCAGGCGATTGAGGCTTATATACCATCCTGAGCTAAGGAATGGGATATGTTGGGGGTCAACATTTTTTCTTGAATTCAAGAAAGCACAAGAACACAAATTAAAAGTGAAGAATTTGCAGATATGTGGATTAAAAACATTTCAGTGTACATCCTTATGCTAATAACTTTGAAAATGTCAATGAAATAGATGATTTGGGGGAAACTACGTATTATATAAATATGTATAATATTACCTCATACAGCCCAGATTTGGAGCTTAAGAGGCAGGCAACCTGGAAATGCCAATGGATGCAGACAAAAATAACCCCCCCAAAAGCCTGCTCTCTCTAGCCAATGACTAAGCAAGGGGCAACCTGGCAACAGAGGAAACTTTTAGAAAATAGCTGCTTTACTCCAGCTAAACACCATAGACTAAATGGTGGCCTCATTGCCATCTACACCAGCAAAGGCCATGTAGGGATCCTGGAATTCCACCCATGCCAGGCCTTAATGAGGTGTCCCAACCTTTCCCCCACTAGTGTGGGGTCAGAGACAGCAAAGAAGGTAACCAGAAATTTGATTTCTGTCAGGGATGAGGTCCTACCCTGTGGAGTCAGTGGAGACCACGTGGGTGAGGAGCCTGGATTTCCAACCTTAGTAGCAATGACTAGGAGCCAGGCCCTCTCATCCTCAGTGGGGTGCTGTCAAAGGAAATCTAGCAGAGACTGAGTTCATTCACCACTGCCCAGAAGCAACAAGGTCCCTCCTCTCCCCTGCAGTGTCAGTGGAGGTCCATAGGGAACAGTAGTGAGACACTCCTATCCCTCCCAGCCAGGGAGGTATCAGTGAGGCATAGTGAGGAGCAAGAACTCCCACCCTAATCCAACAGTGATGAGGAGAGGCCCCTCCTGGCTTGGTAGTCAATGGAAGCCAAGTGAAGAACCTAGATTTCTACCACCACCTGGCAGTGATGAGGCAGTACCCCCCTCCTTCTGTGGAATAGTGTCAGAGAAGCCAGCCTAAACAATGTTTAAACAATATTCAGTTTCATAACATAATACTCATGTTTCAATTGAAGAACCAGGAATATCTCTAACCACATGAGAAAAGACACTCAATAAATGCCAACACCAACATGACAGAGATGTCAAATCTATCTGACAAATAGGCAGATATCATAAAAATGTTTCCAAAAGCAATTAAAAGTGTACTTGAAAAAATGAAAAAAATATTAAAAGTCTCAGCAGAGAAATTGATAGTCTTGGCAGAGATAGAGAAGATATAAAAAAGAAAAAGAAATGGAAATTTTAGAACTAAAAAAAATAACTGAAATAAAACACTCAGTGGATGAACTCATAAACAGAATGGAGGCAAAAGAAAATATAGTCAGTGAACAAGAAGTTAGAACAATAGAAGTTATCTCATTAGAAAAACAGAAAGAAAATAGACTAAAACAAACAAACAAACAAAAAAACCCCAGAGCCTCAAGAACCCATGTGACTATAACAATTGATCTAACATTTGTGTCACTGGAGGGGCTAAAAGTACTTGACGAAATAATGGCTGAAAACATCCCAAATTTGTCAAGAGACATAAAATTTCAGACTCGAGAAAGTGAACAAATCTATGAGGATAAAGAAATCCACACCAAGACACATCATCATCAAATTCTGAAAAATAAAGACAAAGAAAAATCTTGAGAGCAGTGAGATAGAAATGATACTTTGCCCCCTAGGGGATAAATAATATGAACAACAGTGAATTTCTCATCAGACACCTTAGAGGCCAGAAGTAAGTGGCACAACTTTTTTACATGCTGAAAAAAAAGAACTGCCAACTCACAATTCTGTACCCAGTAAAAAATGTCCTTCAGGAATATTGGGGAAATCAAAACATTCTGAGGTAAAGGAAAACTAAGAGAATTTGTCACCAGCAGACATACCCTAAAAGAATGGCTAATAAAAGAAGTTCTCTAAATGGAAAGTAAATGATAAAAGAATTAGTTTTGTAATATCAGTAAGGAAGAAAAAAATATAATAAGCAAAAATACTGGTAAACACAATATTTCTTTTTCCTCTTGGATTTTCTAAATTATGCTTGATTGCTGAAGCAAAAATTATAAAATTGTGTGATGTGGTTCTAAATGAATATACAGGAAATATATAGTACAATTATATTACAGATAAGGGAGAGGTAAGGATGTAAAGGGAGGTAAGATTTCTGCACTTAAACTGATAAAATGATCACACCAAGAGATTGTGATTATATATTATATAACCTATAGATATTATCTATCACCTATCTATCTACAATGACCCCGCCCCCCAAAAGCTATATATACAAAGAGATCCATTCAAAAACACTATAACTAAATCAGAATGGACTTTAAAAAAAAAGTTTAAACTTAGTAATCCACAGGAAGACAGGAAAAGGAAACAGAAAAAAAAAATTTTTAAAACAGGGAACAGGGGCTTCCCTGGTGGCGCAGTGGTTGAGAGTCTGCCTGCTAGTGCAGGGGACACGGGTTCGAGCCCTGGTCTGGGAAGATCCCACATGCCGCGGAGCGACTAGGCCCGTGAGCCACAACTACTGAGCCTGCGCGTCTGGAGCCTTTGCCCCGCAACGGGAGGGGCCGCGATAGCGAAAGGCCCGCGCACCGCGATGAAGAGCGGCCCCCGCACCGCGATGAAGAGTGGCCCCCACTTGCCGCAACTAGAGAAAGCCCTCACACGAAAACTAAGAGACCCAACACAGTCATAAATAAATAAATAAAATAAATAAATAAAGTATTAAAAAAAAAAACAGGGAACAATCATGCATACACTAGAAATGGGGAAAAGTTTAAAATCATTAATCTCAGGTGTCACCTAAAGAACCTAGAAATCCAAGAGCAAAATGAACACAAAGCAAACAGATGGAAAAGAAGAATAAAAATAAGAGCAGAAATCAATGACACTGAAAACAGTGAAACGAGGAATGTCAATAAAACAAAGATCTTGTTTTTTGAAAAGATCTGTAAAATTGACAATCCTCCTGCAAGAGTGACAAAGATAGAGAGAAGACATAAGAGAGTAAAATCATATACAGTCTTACCAACAAATATGAAAAAATATGTTTAATAAAACATTAGCAAAGTATCATGTATACTCTATGTACTTCTATATGGACACACACACATCATGCATGTATGCATGTATTTGAGTGTATGCATATATATGGATACACATAAACAAAGTTTTGTTTGCACAAAGAATTATTTATCATTGAGAAGTCTAATCATACGATTTAATACATTAATAAATTAAAATTAAAAATAGATCATCTCATTAGGTACAGAACATTTTTGATAAAGATATACTCCTTTTGCAATCTAAAAAGAAATTCAACAAAATAAAATAAAAGGAAACTCTTAACCAGATAAAGATTATCTAATAAAAATCCAAATTATTATACCTAATGGTGAAATGTAAGAATCATTCCCTTTAAAATAAGAATGAGACAATATCTATTATCACTGTTTCTATTCAATATATTTCTAGCTTCCCACGGTAGCAGCTGGAGAGGAAAAAGAAATGAAATTTGTAGGATTTTGAAAGGAAGAAACAAAACTATACTCATTTAAAGATGCTACAGTGAGCTAAATATATAATGCTTCTTCATCATATTTATGTGACTGCCCATCTTCTCTCCAACTGCCCTCAAAGTAGAAGGCTGAACTAATATTTTCAGCTTCTCTTATAGCTAAGGCATCATCATATGACAGCTAGACATATATGTGCAAGAGTCATATCTGAAAGTGAATTATGTGAGGAAACATGTTTTTGGAGAGTTTTAATTTATCTTCTTATTGGTAGTGCAGAGCCATCATGAAGATGTCAATTCCACCAAAATTAATCTGTAAATTCAATGCAATTCCAATCAAAATACCCACAGAGATTTTATGGAATTTGACAAATTTATCCTAAAATCTATATTTAAGAGCAAAGGTTTAAGAATAGGTAAGATAATTTTGAAGATGACTAACAAGGTAGAAGGATTTACCCTACTAGGAAGAAAGACACATTAAAGTTACAAAAGGTTACTAAAAAAGAGGCAGACAAATAGGCCAATGGAATAGAAGAGAGAGCTACAGAACAGACTAACTTGAAACATGAAAACACAATGCAGAAAGGATGAGTTATTCAATAAATGGTGCTTTAATAATTGGTTATCTCTACAGACCAAAAATCTGTTAGCTTTCTACGTCAAAACCTACAAAAAGTCAGGTCAGGTAGAATAAAAATGCAAATAATAATGGCAAACACTTACTCAGTTCTTATTATGTGCCCAGTGTGATTCTAAGCATTTCATATATGCCAACCCACTTAGTCCTCATAACAACCCTGTGAAGTAAGTACTATTAATATCATTCCCATTTCAGAGAAAACTGAGACAAAACAGGTTAATTAATTTGTCCCAGGCCACAGAACCCTAAGTAGAAGAGCTGTGATTTGAATTCAGGTAATCTGACTCTTGACTCTCTGTGTAAGCCACTACACTGTACTGCCCCCCTTTCACATGGAAAGTGGGAACAAATTTCTTAAACAAGATTAAAAGAGTGCAAACCATAATAGAAAAGATTGTGAAAGGGGGCAAAATTTGGGCATAAGGATTAGTTTAAGCTGATTATTTATAGGAAATAGCAGATACAGGAAAAGCTCTGAAAACTGAGTATGTAGAAGTTACACTTTTGTAAGAAACATTTACATTTATAAGGGAAATCTCCATTTGTAAGGATTTCTTCCTCTGTACCAGGAAGAGGATGACTAAATCTCTAGAAACTCTTATCAATGGAGAAGACCATGACATAAACCTGCATAACAACCGTATCCTGTTTACTGTGCTCTTCCTGATATCCCCCCATAACTGGCTCCTGCCCCTAACATCTTCTTTTGTCTTTAGCTGGAAATGCTACTTAAGGTGGTGGTTTGGGTCATTTTGGAGAGTTACTCAGTTTTCCTGGGTCTCTCCCATGTATATAGAAGGTATACCTTGTAAAACAAACAATGTTGCCTGCCATCCAGTTCTATAAGAATCACTAGCCATTGCATTCGCTGACCTTCAGTACACCCTGAAAGGAATTCAGGACAAAGATGAGGGTGAAGCATTCTGTTTTGGATATACGGGACCCAAGGTAGTTGAGATGCATATCTAAGGAAGAATTTCAATGGTCCCAGATTCTTCATCTTCCCCTACATGGATAAGCATTACAATCGTTAACTTGAGATATCTGGTTTTGTGTGTGTGTGTGTGCGTGTGGTAAGCAGTAATCTTTTACCAAGATGTATACTTGACTAAGCTAAGTGTATGAGACATGTATTTCCCAGACAAAAAAATAATAATAAGTTATCTATAATGACTTCTCTCCTACCTCTTTGAAGCAGTTACTTAGAGCTATCTAAGAGGCTGTTTCCTTGGCTATAGCCCTCAGTAAGGTCCTTAAATAAAACTGAAATTCACTGCTCTTACATTGTGTGTGTGTGTGTGTGTGTGTGTGTGTGTGTGTGTGTATGTGCGTGTGTGCATGTTCAGTTGACACCATACTATTAAACTTCTACTAAATTTGTTTTTCTGATAATCTGTCTTTTATTACAGGGAGCGGGGTCTCAGCCAAGAAGGATAGAGGAAAAGTTATTTTTCCTACCCTACAATTGATAATTGGACTACATTAAATTTAAGATCTTTTCATCAAATGACAACAAAGATAGTGAAAACACAAGCTACAAGAGTGAAAAGATATATATCTTCACCAAAGAACTCCAATAATTAATAAGAAAAAAGGCAAACAACACAATTGAAAAATAGGCAAGTGACAGAAAGTCATTTCACAAATGAGGAAACTTGAAAGGCCAATAAATGTTTAAATATTTTCCAAGTTACTACTATTTAGGGAAATGTAAATGACTTGTGTCATACTCGTGAGATTGGCAGAAATCATTCCGAGGAGCTGGCCAAAACCTGAAACCAAAAGTACTCTCATATTTTCTAGTAAGAGTATAAACTAAACAACCACTTTGGAAAGCACTTTGGCAATAATTAGCAAAGTTGAAACTCTTCGAACTTTGTGATCTAATAATTTCACTCTGGCATCTGCTCTTTGAGATACATACTGCATTGTATGTAAAAGTAAGAAAAAAATGGAAACAAATGATTATAAAGAGAAAAATGGACAAATACATTTAGAATATTTCTACAACGGAATACCACGTAACAGTTAAAACGAATCAACAAGAACAGAGTTCAAAAACAGAAGCAAAGAAGCAGGTTGCAGAAGGATATGTGCAGTGTTATATACATTTATGTAAAGGTAAAGACAAAATAATGTCACTGTTTATTCAGGAATACACCACAAGCAGGTTGGTGGTTACCTCTGAGGCAAAGAAGAGAAAGGTGTTTGTTCAGGAAGAAACAGAAGGGAGTTTCAAAGGTATTTTGGATACTTTATTTCTTAAGGTGCTTGATTTACTATTTTCCATACTTTCTTGTGTAGGTATGAAATATATGACAACGAAAGCAGAAAAGGAAATCTTTCCTTAAAAGTTTCTGCTTGAAAGGTCATGCTTTATTGAAATTTGATTTGAGTATAATACCTCCAATCTAAGGATGTCAGCTACCTGAGGGATTCCTGTATGATGACAAGTTTTCCCAGCTCAAAGGGCTTGAAACAAACTCTTATTCTCCCATAGTCTTATTTCAAAATGTGGCTAGGACAATATCTGAATCTGTGATTAAGGTAATGAATGAGTATTATATACCATTGTTAAAGTTATAGATATCAATAGAGTTTAAGTGGTTTTAAAGCCACACCCTTATTCTATTGCTGAAATAGACTTCCAGCCTCCCAAGCATACTTCACTATATGATTTGTTTTTTTTATTTTGGTTATTTCCTTAATTCTCATTATTTGTTTGTATGCTTTGCAATTACCTTGGGGCATGTCTCTATCTTCCATTATATTGTGAGTTTCTTGAGGGACAGAGCTGTGCTTCTGCTGTGTGGAAAAGAGGTGGCATGTGTGGCAATGCTGTCTGTGCAAAACCAAAAGTTCGTGGGTCTTGTTTATTATCAAACCTCCTTTCATCATAAAAAGTAATGCCATTTAGTCTGTAATGAACTTCCAGAGATCAAAGAGAGTTATCTTGTTTGGTAATGTGGATTTTGTTATTATCATTAATATTACAGATGCTAAGGGCCAAGATGCATGGTTTACATGCCTCTATGTAACGTCACTTTCCACACAAGGGCTAAGCAGCTCTCACCCAGATATGCGAGCTGTGGCAGTTACATTTCTCATGGATTGGCGATGGGGTGGACCTAGAGATATAAAAATAGTACTTGAAGCTGCCTGATTGTCACATGTTAGAGACTGAAAGAGGATATTATTGTGGGATCAGGTGCTTCTGAGCTCTCCAGCCCCAAATGCTGCATGAGGAAGCCCTGTCTTAGGAGACAGTGCCAATACCTGAGAATGTTAAAAGAAAAATACTTAGGAGTCGAGAGTATGTGACAGTTTTTCTCATAGTGATTTTTATCTGGTTCCTCTGCTTTTCATATTGAAAACAATCTAATAGTCTCTCTGATTTGCTACTAAAAAGACACACACAGTCTAGGAGAATGTAGATTTAGGGCTGTGGTTCTCAAGCAGGGTTGAAATTGCACCCCTCCCCGCCCAAGAGGAATCTGGTAACAACTGGAGACATTTTGTGCTTGTCACAAATTGGTGATGGGGTAGGTTGTACTGGTATCTACTGGATAGAGACCAGAGACATTACTAAATATCTTATAACGTACAGAGAACCCCCGGCCAAATAATTATCTGCCCCAAACATCATTAGCGCTGATGTTGAGAAACCCTGCTCAGAGGCAGAACCTACAGTATATTTGAAGGCTCCATGTGTCTGTATGATTTTCACACTTATATGTATACAAACTCTCTGTGAATTGACATCTCCGGTTTTCACCGCCCCCCTGTTCACCCTCCCCCACCCCCCAGCACACACATATATGTATCTTTGGTCTCTTCTTACTATTTGGCCATTGACAGAGAAGTTCTTTAAAATAAGAATTGTTTTTGGTTTGTTGTTTTTGCTATTGTTCACATTACAAAGCAATACTTGGTTTTAGCAGAGACATGAAAGATTTAAAAATGTATAAAGAATAGTCTTGAATGGTGGGAATCCATATATTTTTGTTTATTTTTCAAATTAGAATTTTGGAAATTATTTTCCAATAATTTTCCCAATTAGAAATTATTAGAATTTTCCCAATTAGAAATTAGACTGCTTATACAGCTTTGTATCATTTTTTTATTTTATATTAACCAGTCACATTTTTGACATATTATTATTCTTTTGATTTTGATGGCTACATAATAGTCCATTATAGGAGCCGTCATAATTAATTTAACAAATATCATATTTCGGACATTTCTGTTGTTTCCAATAAAGATATATTTATATCTTTATGTGCCCCTCCTGACATTTCTTGAAAGCAGAGTCTTAAATTTTGAATTTCTGGGTCAAAGATTATGAAAAAAATTGGAAAGCCTCTTGTTATTTATTACCAATTTACTATTTATGAAGATTATACTAATTTAAACTGTCATTGAATTGTATGAAAATGGCAGTTTTCTCTACTACTGGATATTAGTATTATTGTAAAACACTCCTGAACGGGTGAAGGAGCTCAAGGAGTAGAAGATGATAAGGACGACTAGATATCTGGATATTGCTTTCATCTCACAGAGGTCAGAAGCATTATTTCAAGACAAAGCACACATTGCCTAGGCTCAGAGGTCACCAGCTCAAACTTGTCGGGAGTCAGGCAGGCAATTCACGAGTCGAGGAGGCCTTGGCAGCATGAGTGTACCAGGCACTTCCAGAAGGAGGAAAAAGACAAAGCTGCAAATGGAGATTCATGGGAGTCAAACTACCTTTTCTCAATTCCGTTTAGAACTTTCTCAATCACAGAGCTTTTGGATAGGAGGAAATGTTAGATAACTTAAACCAACCACTTCATGTTACCTACAAGGAAAATGAAATCCAGGAAATTTCAGGGATTATCAGAATACTCAGAGTTAGGTAATGGTAGAATTAAAGCAGCACTCAAGGTTGGCTGACTCGCAGCGCTAAGCACCTTTTACTGGACGATGCTTTGATTTGGCTTTGGCTCAGGATAGTGAAAGTACACAGTCACACACAAACCCAGAACATGAAAAGACTCAGAGAGGCCTTACAGAAAATCAAGTTGTTTACTTCAATTATTTCTAGTAGGCATTTACTTGATTGCCTCAAAAGTATACCATGATGAATTTATTCTCTCGAACTGGCTGAAGAGTTAAGATTGACAAAGATTGAAGACAATGGGAATGGCCACAATAGTGGAGGTGACCACATGGGTAGGTTAAAGCCAATGGCCATACAGTTTAAAATAAAGGCAATACACACATAATTCACCAGACACATAGATCCATTATATAAGATCAAGTTAGAAGGCATCATTCCTCGAGCAGTATCAACTTTAGCCAAGAGACAATGTATGTGAAAAGAAATATATATATATATAATATTATATTATATATTATACACATATATAACCAACACACACACACATACTTTTTTTCTCTTCTTGGAGGCAATAATAATATAAAAAATAAATACCTGAACAAGATACAGGTAGAACCTAACAGCAAAATAGAAAACTTTTTGGCAAAGTTTTAGTAACTATTACTTTATCCTGTGGGAAAAGCTCTAGGGTATTGCAAAGACCTCCAAAGTTGTAGGTCGAAGGAATTAACAAGGGAAATGTTAAATTGCTTTGCTTTCACCTGCCCTAAATTAGTATTCATCACACCCCACAAGAGGAAACAGCTATTAATAATATTTTCCCATCCTTTTCAAAATAGCTTAAACATGTATTAGACTGTGTTTGTCAAGCCAAATAAAGCTATTTTTGGATGTGTATCAGACACTTAGAAAATGCTTTAACTCTTTCAGTAAAAATGTAATGATCATACAACAGTCACAGTTGTTTTAGATATAAAATGTTCTAAGGATGACATCTAAATGGAAACAGATTTATAATTCAGGAGATAGCTTAATTTCTGACTGTAGTACTTACCCTCTTAGTGTTTAAATAATGAAACTGTTATTGTCCATTAAATAAATCCTCATTAACATTAAAAGTCTCTTATCTGACCATCTTACAGCTGTATATCATTATTTAGGCAAGCATGTGGCTACAAATTCAGTTAAGCCAATTGATGAATATTTTGACTAAACATTAAATATTAATTAGGATTGCTAAAATCTAGGTAAATGAAAAATAATCCTTCAGGTAGGACGTATTATTTACATGGGCATAATTGAGGGATAAATCTCAATCTGTTATTTTCATAAGCTCGGACAGAACTGTTCTGCCATTGATGATAATCAAGGACAGACAGTTTGGGAATAACAGTGCCTGGAGAGGCTAAATTTGGGTTCAGACATATTTAGTATCAGGTGGCAGGAAGATAAATATCAACGGGGGCATAAACTGTGGAAACTAACCTATGGGGAGAGTCAAGGCTAGAGAGAATTTTGATGGACACCTAAATAATAAAGTCTTTTAAAAATAATTGTAGATCATCGTGAGAACTGTAGAATTGTGTGCAATAGGGTAAATGATGACATTTGCAAATGTGGAAGGTAAAGTTTTAGATAATCATGAGTATACACAGTTGCACATACTGTTCCTCAGTTAATTTTGAAAAAAATTCAAAGAAGTTGATCAATAATATCAAACCATAAAGTACAGAGATCATATTTGCTAATAAAATTATTTGAGTATTTTTTTTCTTTTATGGGGAATGAAAATTAACAATGAAATGCCCATTATTCAGAAGTAAAAGGCAAACTGAAAAGACCGAATGATCAACTGAATCTGTGAAAAATAAAAATATGATCAGAGTGGCAAGAATAGTCATTTATCATGTCAGCTCAATTCTAATAGTTATATCTGTGAGTTAGAATGTTAAGGTCACCACTTGATATAGAAGAAATTGGAAACCGCCAGTGAGAGCAAATGTTCAAGAGGTCAGTTCACATTAGATTTAAAGGTCTTTAACAACTGTGTGCAGATCGCTTGTAGAAGGTTATGTAATATCTTCCCCTGTGAGGTTATATTAATAAAGTCAGTCAACCTCAAGTGGAGAAACAAAACTTCACAGTAATATGTCAGAAATTGTAATGCCAATTCATCTGTAAAAAATTCACTATGTTATTAGCTACGTTTTTTGGCAACTATTTTTGCTGCTTATTTGTGTTAAAGGTTTTTATGAGATGTGGGCTCTTTCTTTCTGGCTCAGTTGATCTCTTTCATGACATTGAATCTAACCTCACAGGTTTCCAAAGTGGTGCTATTTCAGAAATGAGTACCTATTCTGAATAGGTTGTCTGGAGGGGAAAGCCTATTTCTACTAAACAATCGGTTTAGACTGGAAACCCAACAAAATCTGGGTATATATCCTAATATTTTATAGCATCCCAATGCCTTTAATAGTTTTCATTTTAAAAATTTCATACTATTTAATATCCTATGCATTTTTAAAGTTGGACATTCACAGCGGAAGGAGTTTTAATTCAATTCTTTTCAACAAATGTTGAATGAGTATTCACTATGGCCAAGGCTCAGAGTAGGAATTTCAGAGATACAAACAGGAATGTGAAAAAAAAAAAAAAACTTCTTTCATTATGCTCACCATCTCTAGAGACAAGAAGATGAGAGAATGGAGAAATAGTTACATGCAGAGTAAAATTGTGATGTTTGACTTTCCATTACTGTTTTATGTGTTTTATTATTTCCTGTGACTTTTGGGGGGGTGTCTTCAGTAAATCCTCTGATCAAAATTACAAAATAAAACACTTAAGCAAACATGAGGATCTATGTCTCTGACTAGAAGATATTATGTAGGAAATTTGAAATAGTGAAGAATTGGAAAACTGTTTATATTTGGTCCCAGAATTGTCTTTGTTCTTATGTATAAATAGTCTTCTCATACTGCCCCCCAGGAATGCATGAACTCCAAACAAGACTTTGAGGCCACATCACAACACACAACCCACTGGATAAGTTGCTCTCTCAACTTGCTCAGTTGCCCTCCATTCTACAACAAAGACAGCAACAACTTCAATATAAATAGTACTGAAAGCGATGGTATGGTCAACATTGTGATTTAAAAAAATCCTGAGCTGTAAGACATAAATTGAAAGAGTGTTTTAGTTTCAACTGCATGGAGTAGTAAAGGAAAGTAAATGCTAGGGAAGAGTGGGAATATATTCATAACTAAATTACAATAATATGAACAGGAAAGTAAGACTTTATCAGACTTCGTATTATGAACAATCTTCTTGAAAATACGATAGTCATCCCAAATCCAGGAACAATATATTGAACAGGCAGGATTTGGCTAAGCATGTTTTTAAGGCTTGATAATACTTTGCTCCAGGTAGAATGACATATAACCTTAACTTAGCATAAAGAAAAATATTATTCAGTTTTGTGCATTATTTCATTTATGTATGATGAAATTTACATGTTAATTAAAAATTTTTAGGGCCACTATACAACGGGCAAACAACCCAGTGTAGAAAGATCTTACTTTTTTTTTTTTTTTAATTTTATTTATTTATTTACTTATTTATTTTTGGCTGTGTTGGGTCTTCGTTTCTGTGCGAGGGCTTTCTCTAGTTGCGGCAAGCGGGGGCAGCTCTTCATCGCGGTGTGCGGGCCTCTCACTGTCGCGGCCTCTCTTGTTGCGGAGCACAGGCTCCAGACGCGCAGGCTCAGCAATTGTGGCTCACGGGCCTAGTCGCTCCGCGGCATGTGGGATCTTCCCAGACCAGGGCTCGAACCCGTGCCCCTTGCATTGGCAGGCAGATTCTCAACCACTGCACCACCAGGGAAGCCCCTTACTTTTTATTATTAGTCAAAATGATACATGCCTACTTTAACAAAGAAATCTAATTTAAAAAAACCTTGAATAACAGGCTAATTACTAAAAAATTTTTTAGTTTTTTACTTATTGTTGATGTAATCTCATAAGTATAGATAGATGCTATAATAACTGACTTGATAACTTTGAGCTGGAAGATGAGTTGAGGGATTCTTTGAGAGAAGTATACATAAATGATAGAGATCAAGATCCCAATTAAACAAAGAAATTTATAAAATGAAGGGGAATTAAACTAACATATTTTAATATTTTTGTGAGATAGATACCAAATTTTAATCACACTATCCTCTTAGAGAAGTGGTCAAAAATAAACAGAATAAGATTCAATAGAGAAAAATACCAAAAAATTAAAAAAAAATACATTGCAAGAATGAAGATAAAAATTACATTGTAATGCACAAAGTACTAGACAATACTTGTCAAGCATAATCAACCACTAGCCAATAATTTAACCAGCTCAGATGAAAAGGGAGAATTAAAAAAGGAGCAAAGATATTTAAATGAAACTTTCTGTTTATTACTTCCAAGTTGATTGGGGTTCATTCATTCATGCACTGTGCCAGACAATGGGACTGTAACAGTGGATAAGACCAACATGACATCTCTATTCATGGAAGTTATAGTCTACAGAGAGAAACAGTCAATATTTGAGTAATCAAATGAATACTCAGGTAATTAAGAATACTGATGAGTGCTATGAAAGTAACAAACAAGGTATTAAGATGGAGAATAATAAGTGGCTGCCTGCTTTAAACAGGGTAGTAAGGGAAGACCTGTCAGAGGAAGTGATGTTTAAGTTAATATCTGCATGACAAAAAGGAGCTAGAAATTTGAAGGTCTGTAAAAAGGGAGTATTCTAGGTAGAGGGAAGAACAAGAGTCAAAGCCTTGAGACAGAAACTAGATTGGTCCCTGGAAGAAGAAACAGTTGCTGTAGCAGAGAATGTATTTAAGCAGAGGAAAGGGGAAAGTATATTTTTACATAAGAAGCAACTTATAGGGAAAGACATACGAACTGACATATCGATAAATAATTATTAATACAGATAAAACAAATTCTAAAAGTTACCTAGTCTAACCCCTTCCTACTTAATCCAAGTCTCACTTTTCCTATTTGGATAGAACATTCATCTCCTGTGACAAGGAAGGAGACTAGACAAGCGAATTCTCAAAAGAGGATATTTGTGCATTTGGTTTTCTTTGTGTTCTACCATATCTGGAACATTTAGCATTCCTGAAATTTATATTTTGGAGGGTCACTGGAAGACCAGAGGCCTATTTATACAGTTTACATAGATTACATAACATTTTTAAATTGTTTTTTGTTTTCAAGTTTCTGGAGATGACTCACCAGTTTGGGTGGTCGTAACATATTAGACTTTCAAAGAAGTAGCCCAGGGTCCAGAATCATATTTTTAATTTTTATTAAAATTTCTGCTAAACCATGGTCCAAGTTGTCTTATTTTTCTTGGGTACTGTGCCTGTGGGACTTCACTGATTTGCCAGGATGTCCTACTTCAAGCCGATTTCAGAGACAGAGTAATTTGTTACATTTTTAGAAACTAGGTGAATTTGCAGAAATGGGCCATGACAGAGTAATATAAATGACTTTCAAAGTAAAACTAAAATAAATAAAGTTTGTGTGTATGTAAGAGAGATAGAGATGGAGACAGAGACACATAGAAAAAGAGGAGACTCCATTATCAAATATAGAAATTTAGATAAATGATTCTCCCCCCTATTTCCTTTGTCCCAATAGTCTCTTATGTAGTAAGAATTTAGTTGCCTCTTTCTTTATACCGAAAAAAAATGAAAGATTTGAAGAGCAGGGGCTTTAATGTCTATGTGGAAATTGAAATATGATACCCCGGCCTCTTACTAAGAATTGTAATAGGTGAACCCTCCTCCTTCAAACCAGTTCCTTTCAATACATCAAAAAAGACACCTCTTTTAGAGAAAGTGTCAGACAGACCTGAGTTCTGTTGATATCTATTCTCTGGCAGAGGTTTCAGTATGTTCTTAATAAAAGTAAATGCCACCAAAATTTCCGGGGACTATGTTTCAAAGGAAAACATTCAGAATCCCAGAGAAGGTTTATGAGATGGTTACGGGGAGTTAAGCCATGCAAGTCCTAAGCCGTTAGGGAGGGTGCCTGTGCTCCCCAGCACTGGGACCCAGAGCATGCAGCCATGGCTGCTGACTGCACAGCTTTCAAAGATAAAATGGAGCATGTGGACATTTAGGTGCTGACTTCAGCTAAATTGGTTAATGACTAGTATCATCTAAATGAGGTAGCAAGCTGAAAGGACTCATAATCTCTCCCTGTGCACAGATTTTAATTAAATAATTATAATGTCCTTGTTGTAATTATTTATCAGTAACTGTGCTCCTGAGTATTGCTTCTTTTGCCTTCATCTGTTCTGTCAGCTCAGCTGAACAATGAAATATTCGCTTGGCCAAGATGAGGGGAAAGTGAATGATTCTTATTCACCATGAAACAATACTCGAAAAACTGTGGCAGTGAGGCAAGATTCTAGGCTCTCCATTTATAACTTTGTATTTTTAGGAGAGGAACCTCAGTTTCCTGATCTGGGATGGTTAGGCTTGACATATACTCAGTTTCTTTTCTACTTCTGACAGATTTCAAGAATATGACCAGAAAGCATGTTTTCTCAGTATCAAGAACTTAACATTACACATTATAAAATGGCATTTAAAAAAAATATGCCATTTCCTATTTTGTGACTGTGGAATCTGTAGTCTATAACATATGTTTCAAATAGTGAAAATTAGGAATGATGCAAAAAAACAAAAATGACTAAGCAACTTTTTGTTGATAACACCCATAATTATTCAAAATAGCAGTGAGAGAACAGACTCATTAAGCAGTGAAGCTCATTTCTGAGTCAAAAGTGGGGCTGCAGAAAATAGAGATGGATATAAACCATGTAAAAGAAAGCAAGATCTTCATAGTAGACTTCCCCTAAGAAACTAACCTTAGTAAATAAGTATTACATTTCTCCATTTCTTCTGGGGGTTCAGGAAGAAGAAAAGGAATTTAACTGTAATATGTGAGATTTAACTTTAATAGAAGAAATACATTATGAGTGTGAGCAGGGTAATAGTAAAGCACTGTTATGCAACACTTGTTGTTAAAGGTCTCTCCTTCCTGTAATCTCCCCAGTCTGCACCTGTTCCCATTCTGATTGCATGTTCCTATTACATAAGGTATTTGAGAAATGTAGCTTGAGACTTCACCCTCTCAACAGACTTTGCATTTAGTGTGAAAAATCTTAAAAACAAGAATACCTCAGAAGCAAAAAGAATATTTGGGGATAATGATTTTTTTTAAAAATGAGTAGGTTAATGTATTTGTTCAAGGAAGATCTTTAAGTTTGAATCAAAAAAGTTGTCACCAAATCCGACAACAGATACTTAAGACAAGTCTGACTTCAAGGGTAACAGACAATAAGGAGGACACAGGCAATGTACATGTTGTCTACATGTTATGGAAGTGTGTCTGTAAGAGGGTTAACACAGGAAAAATGTAGCTCCTTTAATTTCTCCCAGTCATATCTTGTACTTTTTTGTGTAGAGTCTTGTTTACCTCTTGTTAGAATTATCCCTAGGTCTTCTTATTTTTTAAACTATTATAAGTGATATCTAAACATTTTTACTCTCTAATTGCTTGTTCCTGGCAAATATAAAAACACTCAAGATATATATATATATACAGATTTTGCATATACAATTATTTCTCATTATTCACAGTAGTTATGTTCCATAAAGTCACTGTTAACACTGAATTAGAGAATACTGAACAATGGAAACCTGGGGGGAATGCAGTTATCTTCTTGTGAACCTCTGGTCACAACATCTTTGTCAATCAATCAATGCATAACCTTGTTTTATGTATGTTTCTACCCAAAAACATCTTTATTTTAATCTATATTGTTGATTCATTAATATTGATTTCACAGTCAACGGCCTTATAATTCACACATGAATGAAGCTTACCTAACACACATATTTTCTCTATAAGGCGCATCACAGCCTTCTTAAACATAGAAACACAAGACAGCACTTTAGCTCTATCCTTGGGGGCTATTTTAAACAGCAAAACCACCAAAAAAAGCACAAAATTGCATGAAATATGTCACAGTAGACTGTGAAAAGGACAAAGTCTATAATATGAGAGCTGAAACAAGAAAGCAGAATGTCACCTTGTTTGATCTCAGCTGGGAACATGTGTTGGGCAACTCAGATTTTTCGCCCTTCGTGCATGTTTACAAATGACCATGAAATTGCTACCTGTATTGATTTTGCTGCCACAAATAAATTTTAACAAGTAGAAGAATTCACAAATATGGAATTCTCAAATAATGAAGATCACCTGTAGTGATTTTGCTGTATTCCCTTAATTCTAATAATTAAAAAAAATTTAATATACAATAGTGAATACAGTTGCGAATGATGATAGTATTTTGGGGGTTTTTTTTTGGTCTTTCCAATCTTTATAAGTTTTATTTCCTTATCTTGCCTTACTCCACTAGACAGCAACTCTGGTGCAGTGTCAAATATAGGTGGCAAGAGCAGGCATCTTCTTCTTAGTTCTAAACTCAGAGGGAAAGCTTTTAATATTTTAGAGAAAGTATAGCGTTTGCTGTAGGGTTTGTTGTAGACTCTTTTATCAGTTTAGGAAAGTTCCCAAGTTCCCTTTTACTCTTAGTTTAGAGCTTTATTATGGATGATTTCTAAATATTGCCAAGTGTTTTTTTTTGCAACTGTTGAATAATTATATATATGCGATTATAGATATGTATATATGCATATGTGTATATATATATATATATAAACATATATATTTGTTATTTCTGGAATAAACCAATTTGGTTGTCATGTATAATTTTTCTTTATATAACTTTGGATTTTATTTGTTAATAACCTCTTTAGAATTTTTGTATCTATGTTCATGAGACAGATTAGCCTATAATTATTCTTTCCTGCAATGCTTTTGTCAGGTTTTCATATCAAAGTTACTTGCCTTGTAACATGATTTGGGAAGTGTTTTCTCTTTTTCTATGCTCTTGAAGAGTTTCTGTAAGTTTGGTATTACTTCTTTTTTTTTTTTTTTTTTAAATTTTTTTTTTTTTTTTTAATTTATTTATTTATGGCTGTGTTGGGTCTTCATTTCTGTGCGAGGGCTTTCTCTAGTTGTGGCAAGTGGGGGCCACTCTTCATCGCGGTGCGCAGGCCTTTCACTGTCGTGGCCTCTCTTATTGCGGAGCACAGGCTCCAGATGCGCAGGCTCAGTAGTTGTGGCTCACGGGCCTAGTTGCTCCGCGGCATGTGGGATCTTCCCAGACCAGGGCTCGAACCCGTGTCTCCTGCATTAGCAGGCAGATTCTCAACCCCTGCGCCACCAGGGAAGCCCTGGTATTACTTCTTAAATGTTAGAAATATTCACTGCTGAAGCCAACATAGCCCAAGGTTTTCTTTTGAGAAAGCCTTCTAATTATATGTTTTTTAAAGTGGATACAGAACTATTCAGATTTTCTATTTCTTCTAATGTCAATTTTCATAAATTATATTATTCCTTGAGTTCTTCATTTATAAAAAGTCTTAGATTTATTGGCATAAATAAATTCAAATTATAATTTTAGATGTATTGCACAAATTTTGATAGATGATATTTACATTATCATTTAATCAAAATATTTTCTAACTTCCACTGTGATTTCTTTTATCCAGGGATTATCCAGAAATAATTGCTTAATATCAAAACATTTGGATTTATTTCCAGTCACTTTTTTGTTATTGATATTCAACTTTATTTCAATGTGTGATTACAATATTAGTTTGAGAACTGATGTGTTTCAGAATATAAATTTTATTTTATATAAGAATTTTATTATATATAAATTTTTAATTTTATATAAATTTTATTTTATATAAGGTAAATTTTATTAAGGATTCATATACACTCCAAAATACTCTGTAGTTGTGTTCAGTGTTCTCTGTATTGCTAACTATGGTCAAGTTTATTTATCATGTTTACCCATGTTTTAAATCTACATATTCTTTCAATTACTGAAGAAGATGTTAGAATTTTTCCTAACTTGACTGTAGATTTGACTGCTTTCATTTATGTTATTTTATAATTTTACATTTTTTAAAGTCCTTGTTAAGTACACCCAAATTTACAATTGTTATCCTTTTTGGTAGAAAACAACACTAGGAAATATTTCTTTTTATTTTTAGTAACTCTTGTTGCTTTAAAATTTACTTTCCCTGATATGAATATAGCTATACCAACTTTCTTAGGTTTACTGCTTATATAACACAACTTTTCCCACCCGATTATTTTAAATCTGTCTGTATTCTTATGTTTAGGGTGTGCTTTTTGTACTTAGTAACTTTTGCATTTCGCATCTAAAATGACAATTTTTGTCTTTTAATTGGAGTACTTATTTGAATTTTGTAATGTATTAGACTGCATCATACGTAATTGCCATCTTTACAGAAAAATAGAAGATCTGCAATTTTATGTGATTAAATCTAATAATTACTAATGTATTTGGGTTTAAATCTACCATCTTACTATTTGTTTCCTATTTTTACAAACTTTTATGTTCTTTAATCTCTAGTCTTGTCTTCTTTTAGATTAATCAATTTTATTTTATGTTTTCTCCTACATGAGTGTGTTACTTACACTGTTTTTTACTTTTCTTTGGGTGGTTAACCCAGAGATTACAAATGTACCCTTGACTTTTAAATGTGTAATATAAATTAATACTTTCACTACTTGTCAGATGAGGCAAGGAATTAGGAAAGTTTTACTCCATTTACACACTTCCTCACCATCTTTTGTGCTGTTGTCCAAATTTCACATATTTTTGAACAGTTAATAAACTTTTACTTTAGAATAGTTTTAGATTTACACAAATGTTGCAAGAATATTATGGAGTTCCCATATATACAACTTCCCATTTCCCCTTTTGTTACCATCTCACATTATTATGCTACTTTTTCATAATTAATGAACCTATATTGATACCCTATCATTAAGTAAAGTCCATACTTTATTCAGATTTTCTTGGTTTTTCCCCAGTGTTCTCTTTGTGTTCTGGGATCTTATCCAGGATCCACATCGTGTTTACTTGTCATATCTCTTTAGGTTCTTGTCTACTGTGACAGTTTCTGAGACCTTCCTTGTTTTGATATCTTGAGGATTTTGAGGAGTACAGGTCAGGTTCTTTTTTTTTTTTTCTTTTTTCCTTTTTTTCTTTTTTTTAAGAGGGCAGGTATTTTGTATAACATCCTTCAATTTGGATTTGCCTGATGTTTTCCTTATGGTTAAACAGACATTGCAAGTTTTGGTCACAGAGGTAAAGTGCCATTCTCATCACGTATTAAAGGTATGACTTATCACTGATAATGTTAACCTTGATCGCCTTGCTAAAGATAATGTCTGCCACATTTCTCCAGTGTAAATTTTACTCGTTTTTTTTTCTTGCTTTCCAATACTGTACTTTTTAGAAAGAAGTTACTGCGCAGAATCCATACTTAAGGAGTACGGAGTCATGCTCCACTTCCTTGAAGGCAGAGTGTCTGTGTAAATTATTTATAATTCTTCTGTAAGGAAAATCTGTCTTCTATTCCCTTTTCAACTACTCATTCAACCATTTTTTTACATAAGTATGGACTCATTGGTATTTATTTTATACTTTGGGTTATAACCCAATATCGCATTATTTTGTTACTCAAATCATTACTGCTTTGGCCATTGTGAACTCTTTCAGTTGGTTCCTATGTCTCTTTGACATATCCCCATTGTATCATTTTTTTGAACAATTCCCTACTTTTTGGCACTACAAGACGATCCAAGCTCTTCTTGTATATTCTCTGTCCCAGCCTAGAAACAGCCATTTCTTCAAAGACTCCTAGTTTCTTTTATTGGAAGATGGTATTCGGAATCAAGATCTATGTTCTGGATATGTTTGTTGCTACTGAGATGTTGTTGATGCCTGTCCTCAGCAGACAGAGCTAGGAAATACATGTGGTGTACTGACAGGTGTATTTATAGATGTCTGTAATTATTTGTATATGTAACCATCTGTTACATAAGTTAAAAATGAGTTTATACTGATGTCCCTGACTCTCATCTAGTACCACATGGTTAATTCTAGTCTTTTCTTATCTGTAACTTCTCACTCCAATCTTAAGAAACCTGGATCCCACTATACATCATCTATTTGCTTATTTGCTCAATCCCAATATACATGTATAGTGGTGCCAGAATTGTTAACCTATACTCCCATGGGAAACAACTTTATTAACTAGAGTACAGTGCTTATGTATAGTTTCTTTAATCCTTAGTCTTATAGTCTCTACTTATTTTCTAATTTACTTAGGTTAAATTTTCTCTCACTCCCTTCAATGAAGTTATACCATACATCTGTAACACAGTTAGATTCCTTTGTCACAATATGCATTCCATTCTGAAGCCCACAACAGCCAAATTGATTTTTTTAAATTGCATTCATTAAGGTCTTGCTTTTTGTGCTGTAAGGTTCTATGAGTTTTGACAAGTGTATATTCCCCAGTCTTTTACATGTATTTAAAATCCCATAGATATTAGAATTATTTTGTATAGTCAATATTCATTTTCATTTGACCACGTATTTACACTCTTCTTTCCTAAGCAAATGCACAAATAAAACAACGCCCGGGTTTTTATGTATAGAAACTGGTCTTATTGTGTAGGTTGATAGCTGATTTGAAGCTTGCGGCACAGGCTGGGTCACAAGCATCATGATGTCAGCCTGTCAACTATCACATTTCTCAAACACAGCATCCGGTTACTTTGGACAGGGACTGGCCTGCTGGAACCTGACAGTTCAGTCACTGCCAGCAGTCTTATAATAGCTGACGGAAATTGCAAACAGTAACCTTTTCATTTAACACAGACAAAGATTCTGTCCAAAAACCTAAAGCCTGAGAGACACCAAAAAAGATTTCGCTCAAGTCAAAGTTAAAGTTTTGGTTTTATTTTTATCTTACCTTTTAGTCTTTTTTCTTTTTTTTTTAATTAAGGGGTGTTTGCAACCAAGTGGATTGTTTGCAAACAACAATACTAAGAACCCTGAAACGATGAGCCCTGTGATTAAAAGTCCCGTGTCAACTGCTTTGCCTCCAGCATTAACATCTACATAAGGCCATTCTGATGACATAGGAGTGAAAGGGTACCCTTTTATCACTGGACTACGTGAAAGTGACAGAAAGAAATTAGCAGTAAAGGCTTTCAGAAGAATGTTGGCCTCTTGGGTATAACTAAGCAACCTCTGAGAAAGTCAGCGGTATTTCAACACTTGAGTACCGTGCTTTGCTAGCTTATTTCAGACATTACAAGTAATATATTGTTTAGTTCTACCCATGTACACCATTAAATGCATCACAGTGTGGCATGGATTCAGCAAGTTTTAGTCATAACATGCCAGCTGGAGAACATTAAGGGGAGAAAAACCTGTTTTCAATTTCTGCTTAATGTTCTGGTGAAAATAATGTAAGTCACTTCTGTGAAAGTATTTACCTTCCAAACACTCTAACTACTCTTCAATAATATAGGTACTAAAAGAGTTTTCAGTAATTCAGTGTTTGCTCACTCCCTCTTCCTTACTCAGCTTTTGCATTCCTTTCTTACTCTTCATTGATGCATATACGTTTCAACATGTTTCTTTTACTTCTAGAGTTAACCTTAACACTAGACTTACATTGGCAAGTTTACGGAGCAACAAAAGTGTCTTTGTAGGCAAGAATTATACAAATACTGTGACTGTATTTTGCAATTGTTTTCCTGAACATTTTATGGCTATTTAAGCCTCATGGTGGTCTTTCACAATAAGTACTGTGGACTACGAAAAAAAATGTGTAATTTTCATTTTTGCCAATAAAAATAATTTTCACTTGCTTTGCTGCCTCAATCATTAAAATCTACCCAGAGGGATTCCTCCTTATCTACTGAGCATGTCTACTAAGTACTGCTCCATATTTAGCTCGCTCTTAGATCACACCATGGCTTGAGAATTCTTTTAATCTCTTTTCCATTTATAACTGTACTGCTTGACCTTTTTTCAGCAAGGTGTCTTGTATATAAAATGTCAGTGAGAGGATTACAGACATGGGACAAAGACATAGTTTAATTAAAAAAGGTCCTGTGAGATTGAAAAAGGTTACTGGCCTAGATCACAAATATTTAATGCCAGATGACTATTTATGAGGTTAAAATAAAAAAAAAGAAAAGAAAAGATTTACTGGCCATTTGTAATTGATCAACCATTAAATTTACAAAGATTCGATTATACTTCTGATGAAAATGTTTGCTTTGTATTTACAGTAAATTAAAATGTCTAAGCTATGCCAGTTATAAAATAAAAATTAATTCAAATTCCCTATAAGTGAGACAATATAACAGAGGTATATAGACCTGTTTATTTTTAATGTCGAAGTTTGAATATTTAAAAACTCATTCATTGTTCCGAAGTCACAATATGAAGCTATGTATGGACTGATTAAACCCAATGCATCCATGTAACAAATGGCTTTCCCACTCATTTATATCTTTCCATCCAACCTCAAGTATATGTACATATATACAAGTCAAAATATTGAACACCAAGTTATTTAACCACTGATTTGAAAAGGATGCCAATTATTCAGAAGGGATACCCAAACAATCAAAAAAGGATACTACTATTAAAATCTAGTTTGACTAAAATGTGAGAGGCCAGCATAATACACAAACATATAAACACACACACACACACACACACACACACACACACACACCTGTCAACATGCAGCTGAAGTTATGTCAACAACTAGTAATTCAGCAAGGAGGATCTTTCTTTGACTTCAGAATTTGATACTAAACCTATACTCCTTAATGATTATAATAGTACATGGGGATGTTGAAGAATGCTAGAGAGAGGTACCAGAAGTTTCATTTAAACTCTAGAATTAGCAGTCTTATAATGTTCTGAAACCAACAATCAAAACTTCTATTCACTATTAAGACTCAAAAGCTTCCAAGCACCAAACATCTCACCTGAGCATTAAGACAGTCCTGGGCTGGGACTTCCTTGGTGGCACAGTGGTTACGAATCCACCTGCCAATACAGGGGACACGGGTTCGAGCCCTAGTGCTGGAAGATGCCACGGAGCAACTAAGCCTGTGTGCCGCAACTACTGAGCCTGAGCTCTAGAGCCTGTGAGCCACAACTACTGAAGCCCGCGTGCCTAGAGCCCATGCTCCACAACAAGAGAAGCCACCACAATGAGAAGCCTGCACACTGCAATGAAGAGTAACCCCGCTCACAGCAACTAGAGAAAGCCTACATGTGGCAACAAAGACCCAACACAGCCAAAAATAAATAAATAAAATAAAAAAAGAAAGTCTTGGGCTGCAGTTATCCAACTTGAAATAAAGATCAAGTTTCCTTAAACCATGAATTAGGGATCTCATTCTTTGCAACCACCTCACGGTATTAACTCTGATCAAACATTTCTTCAGGTGGATGAGAGTTTGCCATTCTTCTGCTGGAGATACTCAAGTGCTTTGTGGACTTATAGAAGGCAAGTTTTGATGTTTTTACATGACTCCAAATTCAAAAATTTAAAAACTCAGATGGAACTCCATAATTAGCATTATATCTATATTTGGATGTTTCAGGTATTTGAATGTTTTAGCCACAGAAGCACCAAGAAGAGAAGTTGTAGGAGAAAAACAAAACAAAACAAAACAGTTTCAATAAATCTGATCCATTCAGTAACTGCATGAAATATACCCAGGAGGAAATTTCCCATGGTGATCAGGATAAAAGAATGTATTTACTTATTCATTCATTCATTCAACAGATATTCAATTTAATTGGTAATTACTATGTGTCCAGCACTGTGCCAAGTGCTAGGGATAAAATGGTGAACTAAAACATGTATATTTCCTGTTCTCATGGAGTTAAGAGTTTATTGAGGGTGAAGGAGGGACAGATTATTGTCAGAAAAATCATACTAATAAAAGTGTAATTACAAACTCAGGTACGTGATACCAAATAAAAAGTACTCTATGAAATCCTGTAATGAAGGAAGTTGATTTAGATCGTGGGGTGAGGGGAGTACTGGGAGTCAGTGGTCAGAGAAGGCTCAAGGGTGAGACAGTTATCTAAAAACAATGTAAACGCCTAAGACTTCAGGAGAAGTAACCTTTGTACAGACACTTTTACCACGTAAGAATCACAAGTCTTATACAGAAAAACAACCCCACTATGATGAAGCATTAGCAGAGGCAACACACAAGAAACTTAGGTCCCCAAAATCTGGACTGATAAACAACCTTAAATATTATAAACTAAGTATTTTAAAATCATCTAAAAATATCAACGCAGGAATGGAAACCATAATGTATGATAGGATACCATAACCATAGACAGGAAAATTTGAAAAAGAAGGACCAATCAAAATTTTTAAATTCATTAAAGAAATAAAATAATTTAATGGAAGAGTTAAACAGATTAGGAACTGCTCAAATGATGTTAGTAAACAGGAAGCTGGATGTGAAGAAATCACTTAATGGATATAAAAGGCAACAATTTTGGGGGCTGGTGAGTCCCAAATCTGCAGGGCAGGCTGGCAGGCTGAAGACCCAGGGAAGAGTTGATTTGCAGTTTGCAGTCTTGAGTCAGAGGCAGTCTAGAGGCAGAATCTCTTCCTCCTCAAATGATCTCAGTTTTTTTCTTAAGACCTTCAGCTGATTGAATAAGGTCTACACAAATTAGGCAGAGTAATCTGCTTTAGTCAAAGTTTACTGAGTTAAATGTTAATCACATCCAAAAATTACCTCACAGCAACATCTAGACTGTTTTTTCACAAAGCCACTGGGTACCTTAGTATAGCTAAGTCGACACATAAAATTACCCATCACAATGAATGAATATTGAAAGATGTGGAGGATAAAGTGAGAAAACCCTACATCCATCTGAAAGGTGGTGTAGAAGGAGAGATAGGGAATTAGGAGTGAATCAATATCCAAAGCAATATTGCCTGAAAGTTTGTCAAAATCGAAAGAAAACATGAGATTTTAGATTGAAGTGGCACACGAATTCAGAGCAAGAAAATAAAATTAAATCCATAACTAGTCATGTTGTTATGAAACTGCAGAACATAAAAGATAAAAAGAAAATATTCCAAGGTTTCAGAAGAAAATACCAACCATCTAGTAAAGAAAGGTAATTAGAATGAGAGCAGACTGCTTATTGGCATCAAGAGCTATACAAGGTAATGGAAAGATACCTACCGAAGGCTCAGGAGAAATCAGTGAACAATTAGCTTTTATACCCAGCTAAATGACTGGTTAAGAAAGAAGGTAAAATAAAAACATTTTTTTCAGACAAAGTCTGAGAGCTTTTTCAACCTGTGGGCTTTGCTGAAAGAAATGTTAAATGATGCATTTAAATACCAAAAAAGAAAGAAAAAAAAATTCTGAAGAAAAAAACTAGGATGCAAGAAACAATTCTCCCAAAGAAATTTTAAATATTTTGGTAAAACTAAATAAGCTTTAATTGAAAAAACCGTTTTTTTGAAGATTTTAAAAGCAAGTAGTATCTAAAATACTAGACAACTAACATAAAAGAGGGGAAGGATAAGTTAGAAATTAAAATTTTCTAATCTTTTTGAGAGGATATTATTTAATATTATTTATGATATTATTTATTGCTAAATTTTGTTCTGTCAAGAGGGAATGTTAAAAACAAAAGGACAACTGCTATAAAAAGGAAAATAGAACACATTTCTAAACTAGTAGAGGAATAAAAGAGAAATTAGAAAACTTGAGCAGAAAGAATAAGCAACAAAGCATGTAAAATAGTAAACAAAATAAGGTGGTGGAAATAAGTCCAGATATATCATAATATCAAAAAATGTAACTAGATTGATAAAATATTAACTTTATTCATCAGATTGAATTTGTTTAATCTAGCTTTGCCTCATGAGAATACCTAAGCATCAAAACACAGCAAGGCTGAAAGTAAAGAGATGGTAAATTATATACTGAAAAATACTAAACAAAGAAAGCTACTGTTGCTATGTTAATTTCAAATAAAACAAATGTTAAGTTTAGCCCATGGAGTAACTAGGCCCTTGAATAATCTTAAGTCACCGTATTTATATTCGCTGGAAGAAAATTAGTAACTGAATTTATTAAGCTGCTAACTTCTGGGCACTCTGAGAGGTTCTTAGGAAACTTTCAGGACAGCATCTTAGGGAATGTCATTCTGTTCCTAAACATTTTTATATACTAATATACAGCCAGGTAGAGTGTTGCTCTGGGACAGTATGATATATTTGGATGCCTTCTCAGCCCTTTGAAACTTCTTATTGGCTTACAGGACTCAGTGCTCACTCTCTGGTTTGGAAAAATAAGCTAATATTTAAAATTTATAATTAAAGATAAAAAATAACGGGCCACATACAGGTTTTTGTGTAGAATGAGAGCTATATCCTACATATCTGAGACATTTGGATTAGTGCCTGGATGATGAGTTTAGCTGTTATGCTCTCTGTGGGTCTTCTGACTGCAATTCAGGCTACCTACCACTAGATGGCATGTTGCTTATTTGCAAAAAGCAAGCATCTCAGACCCATCCAACAAGTAGCCATAAGAAGGCAAGCTGCTTAATCTTATAGATAGAAGGGTGATGATCATAAATATACATAGATAGACAGATGATAGAGATATTCTACTTGTCAATAGAATAAATATGAATTAAATATTAGTTACATACCTAGAGGTAAAATCAAGTATAATAATATCAATATAGTCTAATTAAAAGAGATTGGAGTAAAGAATGTAGGCTCTAGACTTTGCATCACTACAAGTGTGATTTTTAGATGAGTCATGTGACCATTCTGGACTTCTATGTCCTATAAAATGAAGAACTAGGTGATTTCTAAGATCCTTTTCCAGTGCTGCAATTCCATAATACCATTTGAGGCAATATATGAAAAAAAACAAACAAACTTATTCAGGTATCTGGTGAAATTTATATTTTCTTTAAAAATTTGTTTCATTTACTGTTTTACAAAAACTATTTTAATTTTTAGAAATTCCAGATATTTGGCGACCTCAGCCTAGGCTAGTCTCATCTGTGCTTGGATTTTATAAGCTCTTATTTTATCTGTATCTCTGATCCCTCATCTGTAAATTGAAAATAATAGAACTTGCTCCAATGGTTATGTGAGAATTAAAAGATATATGTAAAGCATCAAATACATGGGCACAGGTTGACATGTACTTTGTAGAATTTGATTTTTTAATATTTAGAGAAAAAATGTTCAGAGATAAAATGAAATTCCAGTGACACAATCTCAAACAAGCCTGATTAGGTATACAGAAAGGGATGGAGCTACTCAACTTGCTCTCAGAGGAGTCCAGAAATGAAAGGGACAAGGAAAATTTGTTTCCATGATCTTTTTCTTTTAATATTTATTTATTTATTTGGCTGTGCTGGGTCTTAGTTGTGGCACGTGGGATCTTTAGCTGCAGCATGCAAACTCTTAGTTTCGGCATGTGGGATCTAGCTCCTGGACCAGGGATCGAAACTGGGCTCCCTGCACTGGGAGTGTGGAGTCTTTAGCCACTGGACCACCAGGAAAGTCCTCCATGATCTTTTAATGTAAAATGAAGTAAGTTTTGAAAAGAAAATAAGGAGTAAAATATCATTTAATTGAACATATGAAAAAACAAAATTAATTAGGTGAAGATCAATATTAGTTATCAGTGTGATAAAGCTGCCCAACAGGCTGATGTTACTTTAGACTCTATTAACAAAAGTGAGTCTACAATGAGGGAGGTGCTAGTTCTATTCTGTTCAGCGCAGGTCACATCTCAAGTAGAATATTGTGCTTGGTTCTAAGTGCAAACACTATCAAAAGTTTACTGGCTGTCATACTTTAGGATATAGATACCCATGACCTGGATGAGGGGGATAAGGACATTCCAAGGAAATAAACCAATTGCAGGTTTGAGAGAGAAAGTCCACTTTGGTGGTCATGGTTTACTATTTGAAGGTCTAAGACAAGATCAATAGTCAAAACTGAGGGGTAGGTAAGGTTGCCAGATAAAATACAGGGCACCCAGTAAAATTTGAATTTCTGATAAACAGTAAATATTTTTGCATGGAACATATACTAAAATTATTTGTTGTTCATCTTAGATTCAAATTTAACCGGGTATTCTGTATTTTTATCTGCTAACTTTGGCAAACCAAGGGGTGTGATTTAAGGAAAGCCATGTTCAATGAACAGAAAACACAATGACAAGAATTTCAGAAGGGAGATAGTTAAAATCCACATTAGTGAATGCAATACTGTAGCAAAATGACAGTCTGTCATTATTTAATTGATATCAGTATAAGGATTTTATTGACAATGGTCAGAATTTATAAAATTAAAAATCATTGACATTTAATATAGTTTAAGTACTAAAACTTTTGGAAAAGTTCCTCTGCTGCTACCAGCCTGGCTATGTTCACACGCTCTTCAGTTTTCTGTGCCAGGGGTCTATTCCAGCTGGGTATCTGCAAAGCACAGCTGGTGGGTTCAGCTCCTTCCCACCCTCTTAAGCTCCCTTGAGAGAGCCTTTGGGAACATTGTGCAGGAACAGCCAGTACTCTCTGGCACCTACTCAGCTGCCTGTCTGACAGCCTGTCCAGCCTGGGACCTTACTCCTTCCTTTCCCTAGAGGAGATTGGAGGGACCTCAGGGCTCACAGTTGGCAGTTCCTGAGTGCCAAAGAGGGAGGCGGGGTGCTTTGTGCTTAAGGTGCCAATGTTGGACTGAATGCAAGGAGGCAAGGAAGGGGGATGAGAAAGATTAGAATCAACTACTAAAGGTGAATGAAACTGCTGGCTGATGCCTAAAACAAGGATTCATAAAAGTGAGCAATGCACTTTTAAATATAAATGGAGTCATGGGATACCAGAGTACCAAAAACAGACAGAAATCCAGCGCCAGGAAATTCTGAGAGCAAAGTATAAGACACTAGCAATATCAACTGATAACTGTAATGTTGAGAAATTTTATAGTTTCTAAAGATAAGTGAGATAAGTACACAGATACTTACACATATCAATTTTAGGTAACTGTGTTATTCAGGGTTCTCCAAATAAACAGAACCAATCTCTATGTAAAGAGATTTATTATAAGCAATTGGCTCATGTGATTATGGATGCTGAGAAGTCCAAAATCTGCAATGTGGGACGGCATGTTCAAGACCCAGGAGAATCAATGGTGTGGATCCGGTCCTAAGGCTGGCAGACTGGAGACTGAGGAGAATCAATGGAGTTGTTCCAGTCTGAAGGCCAACAGGAGGAGACCCAGGAGAACTTATAGTACAGATGAAGACAGAAGGCAGTTTGCTGGAGAATTCCCTCTTGCTCAGGGAGGCCAGTCTTTTTGTTCTATAGTTCCTTCAACTGACTGGATGAGGCCCACCCATATTATGGAGGACAATCTGCTTACTCAGAGTTCACCATTTTAAATGTCAGTCTCATCCAAAATCATCCTCCAAGTTGACAGGTTAAGTTAACCATCACAGTAGGTACATACCACATTTTGTTTACCTATTCACCTATGGATGGACATTTGGATTGTTTCCACCTTTTGGCTGGTGAATAATACTGTTATGAACATGGTTGTAAAAATGCCTGTTTGAGTCTCTGCTTTCAGTTATTTTGGATATACACCCAAAAGTGGATTTGCTGGATCATATGTTTAATTTTCTGAGGAACTGGCAAACTGTTTTCCACAGTATCTACATCATTTTACATTCCCACCAGCAGTGCACAAGTATTCCAATTTCTCCACATTCTGGCCAACACCTATTATTTTCTGTTTTTGTTTGTTTGTTTGCTTTGCTTTTTTAGAATAGCCATTTTAATGGGCTTGAAGTGGTCTCTTACAGGGGTTTTTATTTTCATTTCCCTATCATTAGTCAATACTGAACATCTTTTCACATGCTTATTAGCCATTTGTATATCTTCTTTGGAGAAATACTATTTAAGTTCTTTGTCCATTTCATAATCAGGTATTTTTTGTAGGTGAGTTGAAGGATTTCTTTATATATTTTGAATATTAATTCCTTATCAGATTATGACTTACAAATATTTTCTCCCATTCTGTGAATTGCTTTTTTTGCTCTCTTAATAGTGTCCTTTGATGCACAAAAGTTTTTATTTTTCATTAAGTCCAAATTTATTTAGTTTTCTTTTGTTGCCTATACTTTAGTATCATATCCAAAAATGTCACGAAGCTTTTCCCCTGTGTTTTCTTCTACAAGTTTTGTAGTTTTGGGTCTTATGTTTATGTCTTTGTTTTTGAGTTAATTTTTGTATATGGTGTAAGGTAAGGGCCCAACTTCATTCCTTTGCATGTGGATATCCAGTTTACCTAGTGCCACTTGTTGAAAAGACTGTCTTTTCCCAGGGTTGAATTTTAATTTTATTATTATTAACATCTTTATTGGAGTACAACTGCTTTACAATGTTGTGTTAGTTTCTGCTGTATAACAAAATGAATCAGCTATATGTATAGATATATCCCCATATCCCCTCCCTCTTGTGCCTCCCTCCCGCCCTCCTTATCCCACCCCTCTAGGTGGTCACAAAGCACCGAGCTGATCTCCCTGTGCTATGCAGCTGCTTCCCACTAGCTATCTATTTTACATTTGGTAGTGTATATGTGTCCATGCTACTCTCTCACTTCATCCCAACTTACCCTTCCCCCTCACCATGTCCTCAAGTCCATTCTCTACGTCTGTGTCTTTATTCCTGTCCTGCCCCAGGTTCATCAAAACCATTTATTTTTTAAGATTCCATATATATGCGTTAGCGTACAGTGTTTGTTATTCTCTTTCTGACTTACTTCACTTTGTATGAAAGACTCTAGGTTCATCTACCTCACTACAAATAACTCAATTTCATTTCTTTTTATGACTGAGTAATATTCCATTGTATATATGTGCCACATCTTCATCCATTCATCTGTCGATGGACACTTAGGTTGCTTCCATGTCCTGGCTATTGTAAATAGTGCTGCAGTGAACATTGTGGTACGTCTCTTTTTGAATTATGGTTTTCTCAGGGTATATGCCCAGTAGTGGGATTGCTGGGTCGTATGGTAGTTCTATTTTTAGTTTTTTAAGGAACCTCCATACTGTTCTCCATAGTGGCTGTATCAATCTACATTCCCACCAACAGTGCAAGAGGGTTCCCTTTTCTCCACACCCTCTCCAGCATTTATTGTTTGTAGATTTTTTGATGATGGCCATTCTGCCTGGTATGAGGTGATACCTCACTGTGGTTTTGATTTGCATTTCTTTAATGATTAGTGATGTTGAGCATTCTTTCATGTGTTTGTTGGCAATCTGTATATCTTCTTTGGAGAAATGTCTATTTAGGTCTTCTGCTCGTTTTTGGATTGGGTTATTTGTTTTTTTGATATTGAGCTGCATGAGCTGCTTGTATATTTTGGAGATTAATGCTTTGTCAGTTGCTTCGTTTGCAAATATTTTCTCCCATTCTGAGGGTTGTCTTTTCGTCTTGTTTATGGTTTCCTTTGCTGTGTAAAAGGTTTTAAGTTTCATTAGGTCCCATTTATTAATTTTTGTTTTTATTTCCATTTCTCTAGGAGGTGGGTCAAAAAGGATCTTGCTGTGATTTATGTCAAAGAGTGTTCTGCCTATGTTTTCCTCTAAGAGTTTTACCCCAGGGTTGAATTTTAGAAGTGGAAAAATCAAGAAGAAAAGTAACCTGAGGTTAAGTAAGACCAATTTCCAACTGATAAATGATCCAACTTCTCAATGATATCGGAAAACTTACTAATTGTTAATTGCTTTTCTCACTCAAAAAACAATCACATATGTAATTTAAATTAGTGCCAATTTTATGCTGGATATTACATTTATACTTTTGTCTTGTTATAAAATAGCTATAGGTAATATTCTGCATATACTTTCCTAAATTATTATTGTCTATTTCATACTTAACTGAATCCTCCTAACTGTTCTGTTTGTTACTTTTCAGAGGATCATATTTTTCAGCTTGTTATTTTTCTATGAATCTTTTTTTTCTATCAAATCCATTCTTTAAGCTCTCAAGGTCAATTAGAATAGTTTTCTCATTTTAACTAACATACACTGAAACTCCTACCTTTAGATCATTTGCAAAAATGCATTAGTGGGTTATACTCCCTCTCTAGAGCCATTAATGAAGATGATAAAATCATTAGTTTAAGAGATAATTCCAAAGAGTGACAGATGTACAACAGCTCTTTATGTTGATGATATCTAGTTCTAGCAGAAGCTTTATAAAGCCACTGATCAAAAGTTGAAGTTGCCCCAAATGTAAAGACTGGAGAGGCATAGAGTGCTTAAGATTAATTAAGTAAATTTATTTCTCAGACATTTATATACCAACCTCATTTTAGTTTATGGAGTTCAGCTGGTCTACAGATTTTTCCTCTCAAAGACACTGGAGTAACTATGTTTGCTCTTATAACTTTGTCCTCAAAGGACGAAATGATTTGCCTTGTTAACAATGGAGTCTCATCTTGTTTAAGAAAATAAATGATAGCATAGCGTTTTGCCTATTGCTAAGCTTATTGGTGGTAGTGTATTTGAAAGGAGAGTGAAAAAACTGAGAACCTGAAATTGTGTACATTTTTTCAGCTGCTTAGTTCTTTAAATACGTATCAGTAAGCCCTTGCAAAGGAAACTTCAAAGTTCAGTTCAGTACAATCCACTTGTGTTTGTTATCAGAGTAACTTTACTTTAAACAGTTAATAAAATGTATATTTAGCCGAGAAGGTTGAGGGACAGATATATGCATGAATTTAACTCTGCAACTTCTCTGAATGTGAAGTTCAGTAGTCATAAGTTCATCTATTCTGGTTTTAAAAATCTATCTAATACAGAAGAGAGCAACTTAAAATTATACCAATGCAATTAGAGTTGAATCTTGTACGTCAAAGTCTTTGGGAATGAATATTAGAATATACTTAGCGGGTAGGTGTGACAATATTTGCAATATTTCTACTGTAGTAAGAAATCAGCAAATAAGAAATCTTACATGCACATATTAGGAAGTCAACATTATTATATGCCAAGCACATGTTTTAGCAACCTCAAAACTTTTCTTTTAAATTTTATTTTAAAAATCAGCACAGAAAGCCCACGTCTTAGCCTAAAATTTTAAGCAACAAGAAAACTAAATATGAACATAGATAGGACTCTGAAATATGCTGTAACCCCTCTGGGATCATGAAACAATACAAATAAATCAAATATATAGCTAGATCAATTCAGGTTATGGTGTTTAACAGATAAAGTCCATGACTATTAGGTTATAAAATTATTGGCACAAACATTAAAATATTTCAATAGTCAGAGTGGGATTAAAGCTAATTTGCAACTGGTAGTAATGAGTTCAGAATTTGCTTTATCATGAGAAAACTAAAATGCACTAGAAAGGCAATGCAATATAATGAAATAGTGACACAGGGATTCCCTGACTTAATAAATTAATTGAAAGAATCTACAGGCAGAGTGAGCATTTATTATAAAAGGCTTGTATCCAGAAGAAAAGAGATAAACATACTCTAATGGTTTGTTAAATAAATAAGAATTTTATAATATGTAAATAAACCTGAAAAATGAGGTATAATCTTGCATCTGATTCTGATTTATATAAACTTGCTATTTCCATTGGAATGTTGAAATACTCACACATTTTAGGTAGATATTGACAGTTGAAGTGGAGAAAGGAGCAGTGAATAGAGATTTAAAGTCCCATATTTAAAAGCAAGGCATTATCTATTTTATTCCTATTTAAACTAATCAAGGGGGGGCACTACCATAACTTGCAAATAACAGCACTATAATTTGCACATAGCTGACATTTAATAAACAAATATTAATTGAATGGATAAATAAAAAGCAGCACTTATTTCTAACACAATTTTGTAGCCTTAAGGTTGTTAATTTAGAAATTAACTTGTATTCTTAATACCTGACTATCCCAGTAAAAGAAGTACAATTAAAAAGAGTGAACCTCTCCCTTTCAGTTTTTCCCTCACTCCTTTCTTTCTTTTAGATCTCAACGCTGACATGTAGTGTCATTTGGAAATGGATTCTCATGTTTTGATTAGTTTTTATTAACTGGCCATTTGACATGTACCTATATTATAGTTGAAAAGTAAATAGAAAGTCACCTATTTACTTTTAGATTCTGACACTTGAAATGTGGAGTAGTTTTCAGGTGACAGAAGAAGAAAAACTGCTATGAGAGACAAGTAACATTTACTATTGAGTTCCATTCTTTTTTTTTTTTTTTGGTCATTCATCCCTATTTGAACTGGCAGCTTAGAAGTGTTAAATAAGAATTTACCCGTTTGGGGCTTTTGTTAACAATCTAGGGTCATGCAGATGCTTTTGTTTTGGTTGAAAAATCTAGATAAGAATAGAAAAGGAAAATAGAAGAAATCTCAAGGATTCCTACTTTCTTTCTCTTTTCATCCTTCATGTGGTAAAATTAGTTTAGTTCTCAGGTCAAAGACCATAGCCCCCCAAAATCTTAGATATCTAGCCTGAAGTAAAAAACACATGAAGTAACTTTTCTTATACCAACTTCATACAGACCAAATAAAATTAGCCAATAATACAGGATAATCATGGACAATACTGCCACCCTGTAATTTTTGACAAATTTTGTCTCGTGAAATTCATACTGAATTTCATTCTGTGGCAGTCATCTCTTAAAAATAATAATTTTCAAAGTTTGAGAAATATTTTAAAGTCACTTAGATCTGCTTAAAATATTTCCCCATCCTTCTTTCTTGGTTTCATTGATTATATCAGTCAGTCAAGTTCAACAGATTTATTTTCCAAAGAAATATCTGAATAGCTTATTTTTATAAACCAAACAACCAATTTTCACACACATATCCATTGTGAAGGACTAACTTTTGATTATGTGTGAAAATCTATGGCAAGTGAATAAAAAGACATACATATTCTTTAAATAGTAAAACATATGCACATTCAAAATAAAAGGGCCAAACTGATTATCAGGAAAGTATATTTGATTGACTCAGAATTTAAATATTAATATACTAAAATATAGAAAAATTTAGACTCATTTTAAAAGCCAACCAAGAGATGTGCATAATTGAAGATTTTAATTATACTTGTTATAGAAATTAAAATACTTGGAATAAAAAAAAACTCAATAATGCCAAATGAAATATCAGCATAAATTATAATTGTTTATTTTTCGATCATAGTCTGGTGCTATTGTCATAAATCACACATTCTTAAAGCACAATTTGTCCTTATGGAGTATAAGATTTTCCTAAAATTACAATGCATGTGCTATGATGAGTTCTTTCCTCCAGAGGGCAGTGCAATACAAACTCAGAGGGCACAAAGTGCACCAAAAAACCAAACATTAAGTAATTTCATTTTATTCCAGTGGTAAGGACAGTATAGCAAAATTCCTAGGATCTGCTATAATGCCAAAACACCTGACTGCAAGATAGAAAGTGTTGCCAATCATCCAATTAGTTTGACCATGTGTCAATCAATTCAATTTCTTTAATGGGAATTGTTTTTTAAGATAAATTAATTGACTAAATTGATCCTCTGTTGGTTGAACACAGCATCAGTAGATTCTTTTAAAGAAGATAGTTGACAAAAATGGTCCTGGGACTCTGAAAGACTTTGATTCACATTGTATGAGCACCTTAAAAAAGAAGTATTCCTCTATTCCTCTACACAATGGAAGGTACACGCTTGATTTTATGAACTTTTTCTTGCTTATGGCTCTCCGAAAACTTTTCCAAAGCTAGAAGTTAAATCTACTTACAGCATATTATAAACCAAATAGAATTTTTATACTCTCAAGAATAGTTCTTGCAAAACTCCTAAGACTTTTGCACTACTATTGAGAACTATTCAGCAAATGCCAAGCGATATTAAACTTCAAACTCTAGGCACCCAAGGTAAGGACATTAACCAACCTCTAACATCATGCTAAAGAATTAAAATACTTGCCAGGTGTTTTATATACATTATCTCATTTAATCCTTACAACAGTCCTATTTTCCTTCCTCATTTTACAGATGAGGGAACTGAGTCATAAAATTAAGCAAATGGTCAATGTTTCATTGCTCTTTGGTGGGAGAATCAGAAAGAAAACTCTGTTTTTTTTCTAATGCCAAGTCTTTAACCATTATGTTATTTTTCTCTCAGTTTTGGAGTGATTAGTATTATCATGTGATTAGCAGTATGCTCTAAACAGCTGTGGTAAGTCCACTGTCACATAAACTTCAAAGAGGATATATCACCATGGAGGTAACTGAGTCACATGTGCTATACAAATTTGTGTTAAGAGAAAATTTTAACCGTGGTTCTCAAAGTGCTGTTTCAGATCGCAGCATCCTGGGAACTCACTACAAAGGCAATTTCCCATGCTCCATCTCAGACCTGCTGATTCAGAAGCTGGAGGTGGGAACTACCTGCAATTTGTGCTTTAACAAGCCCTGCAGGTGATTCTTATGTTTGCGGAGTTTGAGAACCAGCAGTATATACATCATGGTTAAGAGGGTTTCTTGCCTCCAGCCAGACCATATGGATTTTAACCCTGGTTCTACCACTTTTAGCTATATGACTTAGAGCAAGTATCTTAATGTTTTTGAATCTCAGTTTCCTCATTTGTAAAATGGGGTTAATAATAGTCAATTCATATGGTTGTTAAGAATGTTGTATTAAATGGATAATACAAATAAAGAACTAGTGTCCAGCACACAGAAGTGGTGCCATAAAGGTTAGTTATGGTTATTATTTAAATATATATATACACATAGATCTTGAAAAGATCTATACCTATATCTGTCTATATATGTGTACTTACATAGACAGATCTTGAAAAGCAAAACCCCCAAATGTCTTAGTTTCTTCTATTCACTGTATTTTTCAAACATAAAATTAAACAACAAATTGAGGTTTGTAGTAAAGAGTTTAACTCTGTTTTTGATATTTGATTTTAACAGTTTCCAACCCCCAACCCTGTCTTTTCCCCTCTAGCCCCACATTTGGGAAAGCCCCACATTTGGGAAAGCCGATAAGAAAGCCGGGATGTAGCAAGTTCAAATTACACAAGAGGAATCCTCACTCCATTGCTGCCCCCTAACTACAATGAAATCAAAGTTAGTGTCCTCCCTACTCTTGCAAGCCATTTTCAGACCTACTGGAGAGCCTTCCCTGCTGTCCCCAGAAAGCCCCATTTTGTGCATAATAAATCTCTTCATACTCTCTTGGTCTGTGTATGTGTGGCATTACCATTCCACATTCAGATCAAATTTTAAGTGGGCCGTTGATCCCATTCCCCATGGAGCAACCACAGACCAAGTTTGAGATCTGTCTTTCTGATGCACTTCTCCAAATTCATTCATGCATTTGCTCCCTTTGAAATAGACAGCTCATCTGAGGGATATGGAAATTCATTTTTTGTCATTGTTTTAATACAGTTTTCTCCCAAATTATGAAAATCCTATAAACTAGAGATAATTAAAAATTCTAGGGCAGATCTTCTCTTATAGTAAAAATATTTTGAAAAAGTCTCATGGGAACCCATTTTCACATTTAATCCTTCAGTAAGCTTCAAATATTCTTTGATTGAGGACTTCCACTTTGATTCGCCTCCATTTTCAGAGACTGACTTTATGAAGAAGGACTTTCAGGTGTGATGCAATCACAAGACAGAGAACAACAATGTGGAATTCTTGCTAAAAAGGCTTTGAGCTTGAATCTAATAGATCTCTGCATCTGATCACAGATTTATAAGAAACAGAAGATAGAAGTGGAACATGTTAAAGAATACCACAAGAATAGTTAGTCAGATTCAGAATGTAGGAAATTTTACAGCACACATGACCCAATTTCTTCAATAAATACACATAATTAAAAGAGAGAATTGTTATCGATTAAAATGTGGTATATACATACGTGGATATATTATTCAACTTTCAAAAAGAAGGAAATCCTACCATATGTGACAACATGGATGAACCTTGAGGACATAATGCTAAATGAAATGAACAGGTCACAGAAGGACAAATACTGCATGATTCCACTGGGTTCAGGTATTTAATGAAAGGTAGCAGAATATTCCACCCCAAAATATGACTCACTGGATATTTTGGATTATCAGGTCATAAGGATTATTTGATCTGATTATTTTGAGAACAGCAGACACAGGAGAAGTTCTGAAAACAGAGTAGAAGTTATCCTTTTGTAAGGGAAATTTACATGTGTAAAGGAAATCTCTGTCTGTGAGGGTGTCTCCCTCTCTACAATAAGAAGAGAAGGATGCTAATGAAAACCTGATGAACTCATAAAAGTGCTAAAAAAAGATCAAGATGAAAAAAAAAATTAATTACATGGGACTGAGTGAACTGATGAGGATGAGTATAATTTTTGTGACTTTCTGTCTGAATTGAAAAAAAAAAATCCCACAAGGTCTCAGAGGCAAAGAATATACAAATCAATTTTCACTGCAAAGTAAAGGAGCTGTTACAGTGGAGGATTACTGGACTGAATGTCAATAGTATGACATAGTATGAGTGTGTTTCATGTTTGGTAATTGCAATCATTGTTGCTTTTGTTGTGGTCATCCATGTACAATGCTTGGTGTCAGTCTATTTATCTCTTGTAAAAATAAAATACAGTGTGTGTGTGTGAAAAAAAAAAAAAAGAAGAGAAGGATGACTCTAAATCATAAAAGAATCTTACCAATGGAGGAGGCATCAACTTAGATCTGCATAACAAACATTACCTTCCTTGTTTACTGTGATTTTCCTGGTAATGGTTTCCTGTCCCTACCCCTCAAAGTTTCTCTTTTTTCTATTTAGCTGAAGATAGTATTTAAAGTGATGGCTTGGCCTACTTCTGAGAGTTACTTATTTTTCTCTGGGCATCTCCCATGTGTACACAAAGTATACAGGTTAATAAACTTCTGTTTGTTTTTCCCTTATTACTCTAAAATACAGTAGTCACAGCTAAGAACTCAGAAAGGTAAAAGGAAATTTATTTTTCTTCCCCATACACTAAAATAGTCAAAGACATGGAAGCAAAGAGTACAATGGTGGTTGCCAAGACCTGGAGGGAAGAGGGAAATGGAGAGTTGCTATTCAATTGGTATAAAGTTTCAATTATTCAAGTTGATTAAATTATAGAGATTTGCTCATTGTGTCTATTGTTAACAATACTGTACTGTACACTTAAAATTTTGTTAAAAGGGTAGATCACATGTTAAGTGTCCTTACCACAACTTTGAAAAAAGATTTTTTAAGAATACAAAAAATACATATATTTTAAGAGTCACATCAAATAAATGCAATTTGTACCTCGCTTGGATATGATTCAAAACCAGCCAACTGTACAAAGATAATTTTGAGATAGCCAGGGGAAATTGAAAAAGGACTGAATATTAAATAATAAGAAGAAATTGTTAATGTGATAGTAGTATTGCTGTTCAATTTTTTTTTTAAATCCTTATGTGTTAGAGATTCATAGTGAAGTGTTTATGGATGAAATAATAGTATGGTGGAATTTGGATTAAATACTCCATTCAAATAACAAAGAGATGAAATAAGGATGTTGATCATTTTTGAAGGTGAGTGATAGGTACGTGGATTTTTATAATTCTTTCTCTACTTTTAAATGTGTTTGAAATTTTCCAGAGTAAAAGATTAAAAAAATAAATAAGCAAAGGCCTCTTTTTGCCAGAATTCTTTATAAATATTGGGGACTTATTAAAGAATGAACTATGAGTATGAAATTCATCAACAAAATAACATACCATTCCTAATGTCTGATAAATTCAAATAAAGGTACAGAAAATTCAAAACTTAAAGTAGACTTATCTTTGTTCACAAGACAATGTAAATGAGCAAAGTACAAGGAGTTAGTAAAGTAATAGTTTATTCACAAGCCACAGGATTTGAGAACTGTGATGAGGAGGACTGTTGAGTCCAAAGTCAGAAGCCATTATTGCCACAGGCAGTATACCCCTTCTCTTAAAAAAAAAAAAAAAAGTTGGCATTACACAGCCATCTGCTCACATCCCAAGCTGTTTACCTGGCTGTTTGCTCTGCTTGTCAGAATAGCATTTGGATATTCCCACCATGGCATGAGGGTCAGGCTACCCACCTGGTGCTAGTGACCCCAGGGTTATTTTTCTTCTGCAGCTAATTTTTTTTTAGCTCATATCAGCTTGGGACTTGGAGAATTCAGCTGTCCAGTCTTGGCATCTCAGCCAGTCACCCGCTCAGGGAGGCATCCCTTCTGTGTCCCAAGTCCAACTCTGATGTTCTTGCCAATTTAGAACTGACAGTACAAAATGTTGATTTGCATGTTACTCATTAATAACTTGGCCATGACATGTAATGTTTACCGACCTGCATCAGCATTTTCCTTACATCAGCCTGACTTGAAAGGACTAAAACTGATTCAGCTATGCAAGATTTTATTGTTGTTATAGTTGTTATTGTTTCTGTTTATTTGACTATTTCTTTTTTGGTGGGATGAACACTAATGCATATTGTCTAAGATAATGTCACATTAAATTTAATCCCATGCTTTTCTAAGTCTTATTAAAATGAATACCCATGGGTTTATTTCTTTGCCAATTCAATTCCATGAAACTGCATTGAATACCTCATACATGCCAAACTTGGGACTTGGTGTATGGGAATACAAAGATCATTAAGACATGATCTCTCTCTTGAGAGGCTTACAGTTAATCTTCTTGGGGTTAGACTGATGGTGGGACATGGTGGATAACAGCCATATAAACAAATAACTGTGGTAGAAAATAATAAATACATACCAGGAATAGTGTAGGTGATACACAAATAAATAAACAACACTTAGAAGTATCAATGTATTATAAGCCTATGACTTACAAAGGCAAATGATGTAAAAAGAAAAAATGCCCCAAAGTTTCAGGAGTCACATGTTATTCTCATTAATACATCTGAACAAAAAGCTAAAGCTGCAATGTATAATGTGGTAGCCACTGGCCACCTGTGTCTATTTAAATTTGAATTAATTGAAACTACATAAAACAAAAAGATCAGTTCTTGATTGGTCATTGGCCATATTTGAAGTGCTTAATGTGGTTACTGGTTACTGTACTGAATGGCACAGGCACAGGGCATATCCATCATTACAGAAAGTCCTATTGGACAGTACTTATTTACAGTGCCATGGTCTATAGCAGTCCCTCTCACTTTAATGTGCAAATGAATTCCCTGGGTATCTTGTTTACATGTTAATTCTGGTCAGAAGGTCTGGGGTAGGGTCTGAGATCCTGCACTGTTAATAAGCTCCTGCATGATACTGATGTTGCTGGTCCATAGACCATGCTTTGTGTAGCAAAGGTCTATACTATTCTATTAACACTAATAAAGAAGTAATGTTTCAAAGGGTTTTTCCCCCTAGTTACCTCTGTTAATTGAAGCAAGGGAAAAGTTTGATGATTACCATATTTTTAACAGAAAGAGTTTTTCCTCTAAAATCTTTGATGTTATATTCTACAATTTAATCATATCCATAATAAGATCTAGAAGTCTCTACATTTTAAAGACTTTAGCACTGAAACATAAAGTATAACAAAAATATCTTTGTTCTAACTATGCACAACCCGTATCCTTCCCCCTCTGATTCTTGGCATTCATGAATCTATAAAAAAAAATCAAATCTCAAATCAGTTTTAAATTAAATTGAGTTGAAATTCATTTACCCACCTTAAATATAATTCTAATGTATTTAACTACTGCTCTAATAATGCCACATGCAGTTTTCTCCTTTGATTACTTCATTTCAAAGTTTTACTTTTCTCAATATATTTTTTCCTAGTTATTACAATTATAAGGGATTTCACAAGAAAAAATAATTTCAACTTAAATAAGAGACTCATTCTTGTTCCTGAAAATTGGTCTGTTATTATTATTTAGGAAGGAATGAGAAATGAAAATAGCCCTAATTTCTTGGTACTAACAGAATGTGTGCCACTTCTATTTCTGCTCCCATTCACTGGTTCTTTAAATTCAACGAAGACACACATTCCAATGTCAGTTCAAAATATCCATTTCCCCAAAACAGATCAGGGATAGTATCAGTTCTCTCTTCAGTATTTCAGTTCTGGCATGGCTCTCTGGAAAGCTCTTAATTACGTTTTGATGTTGCACATTGCTTATCAGTGTGGCCTATAATCTCATGCTAAAATCAAACACATCAAAGTAAAACAAAACAAAACAAACAAAAACTGGGTTCTCTTCATTCTTCTTTTATTTGGGGAGTGATTAGACATTTAAGTCTTCCAAAATCTCTTGGAGACATTGCAGTTTCCTGAAATTGTGCCTTAATGACCCGACTATTAATTTAAATAACCCATGTAATAATATGTGCCCAAGGAAAATAGTTTTACCAACCAAAGAGTCACAGGGAGCTTATAAAGTCATATTATGTGTTTCCCATCTCTACTGAAATTATCCAGATTAAAAAGTTAACAGAAGCAGGAAGCTTGTTTCCTACTAACAAACTGAAAATATAATCCATTAGTCACTCTTTTCAAATTGCTACCTGATTACTTAGAATCTTTCCAACTCTATAATTTACTTATTTAGATAGAATACCATGAAGAGGAAAGAGCGAGTGTTTAACAGGATAGAGCCAATTATGGCTAGACTGGGGAAGGTTAGGGTTAAGCCCTTAAAGAGACAAGAGATGCTTGAGGTGGTATAGAGAGCATTGTTGTTATTTGGTCTTCTTATCTGGTTAAGCTTGAAACCATCCTGCTCTTTGGTTTTCTTTAAGCTATCTACGTTAGAAGAAGCTGTGGACCAAACTTCCTATTTTATATTTGCCCATCTGAAGCCAGTCACAGAGTTCCATTTCATTTGTTTCTCACTTTAATCAACAGACACAGGCCATTTTAGCATGAAAATAATGATGAAAAGGGATAAAGAGAAGCAAAGGTGTAAAGGAAAATAGAGACCAGAGGTGGCTGGGAAGCAAATAAGAAAACAAACAAACAAAAACTCTGGAAGAGTTTACCTTTACAGGTGAAAAAAGCCAGAATGAAGGTAAGGGAAAGGTGACCTATTAAATTAGGTTTCCTGAGTAGTCTGCTCTTTGATCTTGGAAATAGGTAGGAGACAAGGTCTGAGATAAGTAGGATTCCCCTTTTCTAGCTGTGTTTCCTTGCTGTTATTTTAATCTATATTAATCTTTTTGTGGAACAGAAATAATTCCTGAAAGAGTATAATTTGCAAAATGATGGACTGTGATTTACGAGGTAGAGAGATGCTCTGTCAAGCTGACTGACTCACTAAAGGAGATAACTGTTCTTTACAATAAATTGTTATCAGAAAACTGAACAGAAGTCAATACACTGTCTATGTCTTCAAGTCCTCAAAAAATGCAATAAAATGCTTTCCTTCTTCTTCAGTGAATGACCAGGTTTGACAACCAGATAAAATAGAACAAGTGTGGATCAGAAAGTAAGATTTCCAGTATGACCCAATAATTTTTATATTAAGGGTGCCTGTGAGCTACATTAATATTGATGATTCAGGGATTACAGGAGTCCTTTTTTCTCAAGAGTATGCCAGCTAGTGGGATTCATAGCTGTTTTTCCTTATGCAAGTAGGTATCTGCATACACACTTTGATTTGAAGGGTTTCTCAGGTTTCCACCTATCCAACAGTAGTTTTCTATTTACCTGTCAAGGTGCTACTGTACTTCACTACTTTAGGAATTCAATGATTAAAAAAAAAAAAAAATAGATTACTTAGAAGGCAAAGGAGAGAGGCTCTTCATAGATAGAATGAGACAGCCAAGATATTTGGCCAAGATCCTGAAGCCAAAATTCGTGTTTTGAGGAAGATAAGGAAAGAGTGGGTGAAAATCTCCCTCTTTATTATTAGCAAAGGCTTTAACCCAAACTCCCATATGAAGATAGCTGGGTTAGATCGCTGGAGAGACTTGGTTTAGATTGATTGCTATTTGTTTGTTTTAAAGTCATTAATTTTTCCCTGACAGACCTGGATGGTGATTTCTTTTCCTTGGTGATAATCTGAATCCTGTACAGCTTTCTCAAACAGGAGGCCCTGCCCAAGTGGGAAGTAGCCCTAGGCCAATTTACCTTACTTTACCCAAAGTGTGTGAAACAAATCTAATTAGTAAAGCTGCTATGAACACTCACGTATAAACATTTTTGTGGGCATTTATTTTAACTTATTTAGATAAATACTTAGAAAAGGAGCTGCTGGATCATATAGTAAGCATACATGCAACTTTGTAAGATACTGCCGAACTATTTTCTAGAGTGGTTGTACCGTCTAAGTTGCCCCACCAGCAGTGTAGAGAGTTCCAATTGCCCCACACCTTCAACAACATTTGTTATAGTAAGTGATAGTTGGCAACAGATGAATGGTTATTCTATATTAATATAATGAATTAATATAATTTCTATGTTAATATAACAAATACTACTCAGCCACAAAAAGGAATAATCCACTGCAACAAAACAACATGACTGTATCTAAAAAACATCCTGCTAAGTGAGAAAAGTGAGACACAAAAGGATACATAGTACATGACTCTGTATTTTTGAAGTTTTAGATAAAGGCAGAACTAATCTATAGAGACCAGAAGCTTATCAATGGTTGCCTGAGGCGGAAGGTATGGGGTGGTGGTGGGGCCATGACTGGGAAGGGCACAAGGGAACTTGTGTTTGGGTTGGTAGAAATATTCTATAGCTTGAATGGTATACACCTATGTCAAAATTTACCAAATTGTATGGTATTTAAATGGGCATATTCATTTTATTATATACATAGTACATCTCAATAAAGTTTATTTAAAAATGTAAGGAAAATCAATCTAGATTTGAAAGTTAAAGAAGGGGAGGAGCCAGAGAAAGGTGAATCCAAAAAGACCAGTGTCCAAAAAAATGCTTCACCTTGTAGCAGAGTGGCCCCAAAGACTCTTGAACTCCTTGAGAAGGAAGTATTTAGTTGTATACTTTTCAGAAATACCCTTTCAGAAATAAATCCTGTTTCAGAAATAAATCTTAACTGACTGTGGTACAAAGACAGAGTTAAACAGATTTATATTTATTTTATCAGAAAATAAATATAAAATATTGGCTGTATATTTATATCTAAAGAATACTGTTTTTCTGTGTCATTTGTGACCTATTTACTCAAAGCACATGTGTACATGCGTATAAATATTCTTTTTGCATTTGTAAATATTTTTAGATGGACACATTTTCAACATAACATTATTTGGACTTGTCATTATTTTCCAATGTGACTGGAAAGTTACTTTAAGAGAAAAATACCGTTGACCTTTGTTTTTCTACTTCAGATTTCTAATTTTTCCTTGCATGATATTCAGGCTTCATAAGTGATGAAGTTAAAGAATTATTTTAGTTTCAAACTTCCTGTATTCAATGAGTTTTAAATATAAAATATCTAATTATAAAAACTCTGTATTTAATGATGCTATGTTCAGACAAAATTGTAAGATTTATAAAAAATACTTTTACCAGTTCTCAGAGTTTCCTTAAATGATATATAAACACCAAGTGATTATATTTTATTATTTATCAATTATTTACTAAATAAGATGGTATTTCTTCCTCCCTCCCTTCCTTTCTTTTTTAAATTTCAAACCAGTGAGAGTAACACCTAATTTAAATAGTAAGTCGATGTTTTGGAAACTATAAAGTTTTCTTCTTAGTCTACTTCCTGTTTTCTAATAAATTTTATTTTAGTCCTACCCTGCTGATAAGGCATTTATTATGACACATCTAGACTACCTGACAGAAATACAGTTTCTTTCCATGCTCTTTTACATTATTTTTGCTCATCTAAGTAGACTGAAAAAGACAGTGTAATTTAGAGAAACTTGCTAAAGTTCCTCTTTTGATGGCTTCTCCTTTTATTAGAAAAGTGCTGAATCAACTTAATAGTCATTCTGGAGAAAGGTACCATATACAATGTCAACATCAGCCTGCACAAAGGGAAAAAAGAACTCTGAATGTTGAGATGTTAATTAGCAAATATAGAACTAAAAATGATAGATGTAGTTAAACACTCTATTTTTGTTATATCAGTCCAATGCAGGCATTACCAGAGAACAAATGTAAGGACTACCAAATACTTCTCCACTTAAATGTCATGTGTTGTAATCATTGTTAAGCAAATTGATTGATATTGCTGATATTTGTACCTAAATATCATTATGCAAATGATTTTGATTATTAAATGTAATAATAATAATATTTTAAAAGGTGTAATCTGAGTTTTTGCCACACTAGCTAGATTATTTAAAGCTAGTGTTGTCCTATTTAGGTTAAAGGAGACCCTCAACTACTCCTCATTATTTTTCCCTCCGAATTGTGCCATGTTTCTTTGATATCTACAAGTGGCACTGAATGTTGCTGTCAGAGCTGGTGTTGACACACTGTCCTATGATCTGTAATGAATCCAGGGCTGGTGCTGGTGGGGCTCAAAGGGTGCTGTATCCATGGATAAATACCAACAGGGTCAACCTTATCTAAAAATGTAAAGAAGGTGTACATAAGATAGAAGGAAAATTACAAATCATGCATTCAAAGCCCTAATTTATGTGAAAATAGATTAAGAAGCTGGTACAGGTCACAGAGCAAATTAGTGGCAGAACTGAGATTGGAGTTGGGGGCTCATGAAGGTCTGCTGCCCTGACGGAAAAGTTTTTTATTTAGCCCTTACTATCTCTCATGCTGTTACTGACTGTCATATGCTCTGTTCAACACCCATTTCTCGATGACCTGCTCCAAATGACTTGTTAGAAGATATCACTTGACTATAGTAATTCACAAAATTCTAAGGAGGTCTGAGAGCTTCCTAAACACTCCCCAGGAATAGGGAGCTCACTATCTTACACACAACTGGATAAAGTCTGAGACAATGTAACAAAGATCTTCTAGTGGACCTTGAATCCACATCCTTATGATTCCCACCTGTCCATTGCCCTTCTCAAAGTCTCCTAGAGTAACACAGCGCAACAGCCCTTCCAATATTTTCAAACTTGGATCATGTTTTTCTCTATTTCAGAATTCATCTCTCCAGACCTCTTAAAAGTTATTCATGCAATAGTGTCCATATATCCTTCATCATCCTCACTGCATTCCCCTGGATGTGCTTAATTACTAATGTTGAACCTCTCGCAATTGATTTTATTACAATAATAATAATTTCAAAGACAGACTTTAATCCAATTTGCTTATAAAAGTTTGCATGTGAATAAATATCCCATATAATCTAAATGAGATGATTCTGAGCAGAAATTTTGATGACCCTTTTTTTCTAGTCCTATCAATTTGTTCTCACAAAACCAACCTAGTAGAAGACTTAAAGAAAAAAAGGGGGAAATGGTATATTTTTTTCTTCTCTATACAAATACAACTCAATCCTGATGATTGCTTTATGCTGAACTTATTTTATGTACATATTATTTAATATTTTGAGCTTTGTGGGGACATTGAAGGAGGAGAAAGAAGAAGAATATAAAAACAACCTGCAGCCAGAAATGAAGAAAACTCTGTATCAACTGTCTTTGTGTAGGAGATGGAAGAACAAGAACCTACCACCTAGGCATTCTGTTCAGCTACCTTGATCACTGTAAATAAGGATATAAGAATTGAGTCAACGTCTTGGAAGTCAGATTTCCTGAAGTTACGTTTTCTTTTTTGGTTCTCAACTACCTTAAGAAAACTTACCTAGATTGTGTACATTAGATTATTTATAACGGATTAGCCAGGTAACAGTTTAGAAGTAGCTGTCATTGTCATCACGTGTGTGTGGGGTGGCATTCCAGGTGGCAAATCTGGGCGAATGTAATATCTCAATGTTTTGGACAACAAATTATGTAAGGTATTACTTGTTAAAGAAGTATGTGTGCTCTGAGTGTTATAATTGGACTGTAAAGCACATCTTCATGGTCTCTCCATTTATGAAGTATATTTTAATTTCTGGTTCTAAGTGGAAGAAAATAAATATATCATGATATGATTTTTGCATGTGCTTCAGTATTTAATGTGATTTGAAAATTAAATAGTAGAATATATTGTGTTTTTTAAAGTTTTATTGCCTCCATTTAACCCATACGATTTAGGCATGAGTCATTTAAATTAGTCTTTGCATAATTTTTAATTAGCTCAACTTTCTCTAACTATTATATTAGTTGAAGTTCTCATTAAAGTCTTCCTGCTTTTTATCTCTGAAGGGCAGTGTCATAATGAGGGTGAAGGACACTTAGAGGACTAAGGAGATAGTAATTTATAATTTATAATTTAATGTGACAAGCTGACATTTCATTTATTATGATGAAACCATTTTTGGTAAAGAGGATAAGTCATATTTTAAAAATACATGTATTAGTAAGTACAATTGTAAATATTGTAATGAATACAATTATAACTTGTGTATATTCCCAAATTCTTTAGCCTTGGGAGAGGGATACTCTTCCTTTAGTATTCAACTAAAACCCCTAAGTCTCCATCCTGTATAATCATGACAGAAGTCCAATGATCTAAGTGCTGTCTTTTATGAAGTATGAGGGGCATAGCTGTTCACATTTTGATATCACTGAAATAGGATGTACCCTATAGTCATTGTAATCTTTCAATCATTGTCAACCAGGCAACAGTTATGAAATAGCTATCACTGTCATCACATGTGTGACTTTGTAGATATTCCTGGCGGCAAAACTGGCTAATGTAACATCTCAACATTCTGAACATTTGAATGTAAGGACAATTTGAGGAAGAAATATGGTATCTATTTGTTGTACAAAATCTTTCTCATGAATCCCACAGCAAGATTAGAAAAGCACTAGCTTCAAAACTAGCATCATTGGCTTGGAAGAAAATATCAGAATCAATAGTAGAGCACTCTTTGAAGATATGTTGCCTCACCAAGAAAGTGTTGGAAAGACCAAGATATCAATGACTGGGTCAAAAAGTGACTCAGAAGAGTCAGACTTAGAAAGGAGAGTCAGATATAAAGAAGCTTTAGAACTATTTTATTCATTTTATTTTCTTATATTTTTATTTTTATGTATGTGCAAAAGTGATATGTAATAAAAGTCTATGTTTAGGTAAATCTAAAAGGGCTCTTTCCTTAAGTAGAAAATAAAAATGTAAGTTATAAGAAAACACTGATAATTTAATTGGCAGAAATTTTTCTCTCATTGTGGCACATAAAATAACAGTGCACCTGAAAATAATGGCATCTTAGAATCAAAGAACATCATAATTCTAGACATTTCCAGGGAGTCATTATATGCTCTACCATTTAGTACTGACTGTTGCTTGTCATCTTTCTGATGATATGAGACTTCACACAAATCATAGGGCCACTTCTCAAGGTTTGCGCCTATTATAACGGCAGTTTGCCTTATGAGGAGCCACAAAGCAGAGTTGACATTAAGCTATGGCATTAAGAAGTCTTTACTGGAATCTTTTGGATGTGAGGGAAAAAAATGTAATGCCACACAGCAAATTTTAACCTGGAATATTTGATAGCATTGTGTTTAGAGTACTTTTCCCTGATCCTCCACAGAGAGATCCTTTTTACATTTCTCCTTGGTCTTGCTTCTATTGTTGCAAGAAACAGCTTGCCTCGCTAAAAAAGGGAATACCCATAGCCAATATTGAAACCCCACTGATGTCTAAGAAACTTGCCGAGTTTTCTCCAGTTAAAAATAAAGGTGGGCTTTCACATTATTATGGAGAGTAGCTAATTTTCTCATTGACTCAAATTTCTCCCTTCTAGAATGGCATTTTTGCTTTACTATTTCATGACTAAAAATCCTATTAAAATGTCTCTTTGTAACGTGTGTGCATGTTTTCCAAAACCAAAGAACAGTATACTCTTAAAGATATATTCTGTTTCTATTACTAAAACAATAGAGAAAAACATGAGGCAGCCTGTTAAAATAGCAGCTTGTTCCTGATATATAAAAAATTCACTGGAAGAAAATATAACAACAAAAAAAAACCCACTAAAATTTCAGAGACCACCCTGATGATTTGAATTTTGATGCTATATTTGCTCTAAAAGCTTAATAACACAAATGAATGGGTTTTAACAGACACTAATATCCTCTGAAACCACAAGAGAGTGAGACAGATTTACAAATAGGGATTGGTGAGACTTGAGCATAAATTCTACTTCCAAAGTCTCCAGAACGGAATTAACTAAAGTTAGGCAAAGTCACCAATTTTTCAACGTGATCTATAAATACTGCAAATGAAAAGCAAAATACGAGCTACAAAGTAGAGCAGTAGTTTTCAAACTTTAGAGACATAAATTTCACCCAAGGAGCTTGTTAAAAACTGGAGAGTTCTAACTCCTAGCCTCTAATTATTCTGAATTAGTAGGTCCATGGAAGGCCTAGAAATTTACATTTTTGTCACAAAAACATCAGGTGATTCTGATGCAACAGTTCAAGGCACCACATTAAGGAAGAAAAAAACTGCTATAAGGCCTGTATCTCAAATAGGAAAAAAAAAGAACCCAATAACATGTTACAGAAATATGCCCAAATGGTTTGGACCATTTGCCCGCATATCTGGATACATAGTCCAACAATTAGCAGATTTATGATAAAAATAATTTACAATGATTTTAAGCATCTAATGGACAAATTATTCCTTAATATTTAATGATCTTCAGAGAGAAAAAAAAAATCTTAGTATGATAATTTAATTACATTACTTGGAAAAATATCAGTTATTTAAAATATATGTACACAGAACATCACAGTCTTGGTCTTGCACACTATATTTGGTGTTTAGTGGAAACTAAATTTCAATAATTTTTATCATTATACGTTAGCTCCCTCACGCAAGCACATGCCCCAGATAATAGCCCCAGAGTCACAAGCAAATGCAAGTTCCTGAGTGACTTCCCTAACAGCCCTTGTGATCACCAGCCTCCCCTGTGCACCCCTTAGGAAAGAACTCTGTAGCGCTTACCAGCACCCTGCTTTTTTGGTTGGAATTGACCAATTCACCAGAAGGCCATGAACCTCAAAGCATTCTACTCTCGGACCCTAAGACATGTGCCCCAGGTTCTACCCTCTGTCTGTACTCTGCTTTGACCTCCCAATGTGGCCCCTTGAAACATGCCGTGTACTTCCTCCAGGACCTGTGAGTAATAAACTGCTCTATTTGAATTTCTCTTGCGGTCTGTTGTTGAACCTCCATTCACCATATGGCACCCTGTGCTCCATTTAACAAGTGTTAATTTTAAAAAGTCAGAAACACAAGACAAAGGTTTTACCATTTTAGAAATCTTCCAGAATATACTCTTGAATAAGTACAAATTTACCTTAATCTCCTCCACTACATGTATTTATACTGTAATCGCTAAACTTCATCTCTCTGAGGGTCAATAAATTTTCCTTAACATATGACTTGAATACTGTGGTCTCTGTTTGATACTGGAAACGTTATATGATTAGGAGTTGAACCAATTGAAAGTATAATGCTCTTGGCAATTAATATTTTATCTTTTCCCAAAAGTATTATTTAATAATATTATTACTTTGGATCAGAATTAAAGCAATGGTAGGCTGCATGACCTTTTAAATTTCCTTCCAAGCTAATGATTCATGAATATTAAAGAAACGTACTATCTTTATGATGCAGTTGAATGTAAATAACTTTATCCTTAAAACATAAATAAATAAATAAATAAAACAAATATTTTCTCCCTTTTATATTTAGGTCCAATTCATGTTTGTTCCATTGCTCCCAAACTCCTTGGGGTTGTTTCAAGGTTGTAAGAGGAGACTTGCTGATGGGTGTACAATGTAATTATACTGTAGCCAAGCACCTGCCCTCCCACTGCCTGAAAAGCAGAGAAGGAGGAAGGCCAAGAATATGCATAAGAGAATTCAACTCATCACTATTCATGTACCTAGAAATATAAAGTTCCATATATATAGCATGATAGAGCTCATGCAAATTGATAGCTGTAACAGGGCTACAAAAAAAAGCACCGGAATTCATATCTTTTCTAAGGAGGGTCTCTTCATGCCCACACCCAGCCCCTCAACCCCCACTACTTAATCTTAAGCCTTGATTTTGCTGATTTGATGTATACGGAAGAGAGAACATTGAAAGAACACTAGAGCTGTAATTGCTTTACATTGGGAAAGGCATGGAGGTATCACTGAGGAAGAGAAGGGAGTGAGAAGGTGGGAGGACAGGCATCAAAAAGTGGGTGGAGCAGAAAGAGTACACTTGACTCTAAGCGTTAGAGGAAGAGAGCAAAAAAGAAGAAATTTTGGAGTTGCCAAGTGAAATGGAATTTGAGTGGAGAGAAATGTATAAAGTGTACTTTGTGAAGTTTTGACCTGTATTTTGTAATTCTTTTTGTTTTTTCTTTATTAAGAAATTTCAGTGAAGACTTCCTACAGAAGATAGAAATATTTTCCAATATTTTGTAATTTAGTTTGTGATTTTTAAATATGCAATGAAAAGGGACTTGAAGCAAGATAATAAGACTCAGATATTTTCAAGTTATATCAGAAACAGGTATTATTTAAGTAAAATTTCAGATAATACAAAACCCAAGTCAGGAAATTGTTCTTCCATCAGAAGTGCAAATCTAATGAATATAATCATTAGGGAGGGGGACTTGCCCTGTAGGTGGATTCTGAGTTCTGGGTAATCAGTTTGTCTGAGATTCCAAACCTACTAATTATTTAGAGACGAACTTAGAAAAGAGGAAAAAGGAAAGAATGAGGAAGGTGTGTGTGTGTGTGTGTGTGTGTGCTCACACCTAAAGAGACTTCTTCTCTGGTTAGTCAAGTGTGACCGTTCAGACTGCCAGTTGGTCTCCTCACAGTGCTCAGAGTTACTGCCTTGAATCACTGAACTCTTGAGATAGACTGGCATGTAATGAATACATGGAAACTCACATTTAAGCCTTCACAGGTTATACACATTAAAAGGATGTAAAGTTTGTTTCAGAGTTTCTCCTGCGAGGCATTACTCGTATTTATCAAATTTTATTTCCTTAACACCCCAATCAAAACAAAGAGAAGCACGCAAAACTAAACAGATTAACATGCCCTATTTTCTAAATTTCCTTTAAATATTTCTCATAACACAAGTAACACATATTCATTGTGCAAAATAAAAAATTCCAAGTAAGAAAAATATCAACCAAAATATTCATAGTTGCTCTTAATATTTTGATATATACAAAACTTATATAAGCATTAATATTTTGTTTCCTTAAAATTTTCCATTTCATATAAGTTATCTAATTTGCAGGCATACGGTTGTTCACAGTATTCCTTTTTAATTCCTTTTATTTCTTAAGGTCAATAGTGAGGTTGTTTCATTTCTGATTTTATTAATTTAATTTTTTTCTCTTTTTTTCTTGGTTAGTATAATTTCTATTAATTTCATTTGGTTCACTGAATCTTATTGCTGTAGTGTTCCAAGTGCTACAGGCCCATCTTGTAATGTTCAACTATTATACTTTTCATTTCTAGAATTTTCTTTCTGGTTCTTTTGTAGTTTTCATTTATGTGCTCAATTCCATATCTGTTTATCCATCTTTTCTATTAATCATTAAACATGTTTATAATAGTAGGCTTTTTAAAAACTGAACTATAGTTGACTTACAATATTATATTAGTTTCAGGTGTACAACACAGTGATTTGATATTTTATAGATTATACACTATACAAAGTTATTATAAAATATCGACTATATTGTCTGTGATGAACATTACATGCCTGTGACTTTATTTATTTTATAACTGGTAGTTTGTACCTTTTAATTCCATTCACATATTTTGCCCCTACTCCTACCCCCTCCCCTCTGGCAACTACTAGTTTGTTCTTTGTATCTGTGAGTCTGTTTCTGTTTTGTTATATTTATTCTTTGTTTTGTTTTTTAGATTCCACATTTAAGTGAAAGCATAAGCATTTGTCTTTCTCTGCCTGACTTATTTCACCAAGCATAGTACCCTACAGATCCATCCATGTTGTCACAAATGGCAAGATTGCATTATTTATTATGGCTGAGGAATACTCTACTGTATTTATAATATATACCACATTTTCTTTATCCATTCATCTGTTGGTGGGCACTTAGGTTGCTTCCATATCTTGGCTATTGTACTGCTATGAACACTGGGGTGCATATATCTTTTGAAATTAGTGTTTTCTTTTTTTTGGATAAACACTGAGGAGTAGAAGTGCTAGATGGTATGGTAATAATATTTTTAATTTTTTGAGAAATATCCCTGTTGTTTTCTATAATGGCTTCACTAATTGACACTCCCAAAAACAGTGCATGAGGGTTTACTTTTCTCCACATCCTCGCCAACACTTGTTATTTCTTGTATTTTGGATGACAGCCATTCTGACAGGTGTGAGGGGATACTTCATTGTGGTTTTGATTTGCATTTTCCCGATGGTTAGTGATGTTGAGCATACTCTCATGTGCCTGTTGGCCATCTGTATATCTTCTTTGGGAAAATGCCTATTCAGGTCCTCTGACCATTTTTAATCAGATATTTACCCCGTATCAGACATATCATTTGCAAATATCTTCCCCCATTCAGGAGGCAGGCTTTTCATTTTATTGATGATTTCCTTCACTGTGCAAAAGGTTTTTTGTTTGGTGTGGTCCCATTTGTTTATTTTTCTCTTGTCCTTGCTGAGGAAAGAGATCAAAAAAATATTGTTAAGACTGATGTCAAAGAGCTACCGCCTGTTTTCTTTTAGAAGTTTTAAGTCTTACATTTAAGCCTTTAATCCACTTTGAGTTTATTTTTTCATATGGTGTGAGAAAATGCTCTAGTTTCTTTGTTTTACATGTAGCTGTCCAGTTTTCCCAACACCACTTACTGAAGAGACTGTCATTTCTCCATTGTATATTTTTGCCCCCTCTGTTGTAGAATTGACCATATGTGTGTCGGTTTATTTCTGGGCTCTCTATTCTGTTCCATTGATATATGTGTCTGTTTTTGTGCCAGTACCATATTGTTTTGATGAATGCAGCTTTGTAGTACAGTTGAAGTCAGGGAGCATGATACCTCCAGCTCTGTTCTTTCTCAAATAGTTTTGGCTATTTGGGGTCTTTTGTACTTCCATACAAATTTTAAAATTATTTGTTCTAGTTCCATGAAAAATGTCTTTGGTATTTTGATAGGGATTGCATTGAATCTGTAGATGACATTGAGAAGTATGGACATTTTAACAATATTAATTCTTCCAATCCATGAACATGAAATACTTTTCCATTTATTTGTGTTGTCTTTAATTTATTTAATCAATGTCTTATATTTTTCAGAGTACAGATCTTTCATCTCCTTGATTAAATTTATTCCTAGGGGGTTTTTTTTGACTTGACTGTAAATGAGATTATTTTCTTGATTTCCTTGTGATTGTTCATTATTGCTATATAGAAATGTAACTGATTTCTGTCTGTATATTAATTTTGATTCCTGAAAATGTAGTGAATTTATTTATTAGTTCCAATAGTGTTTTGGGTGAGTTTTCTATAGATAGTATCATGTTATCTGCAAATAATGACAGTTTACTTCTTTTCTTCCAATTTGGATGCTCTTTATCATTATTTTTTCATCTGATTGCTGTGGTTAGGACTTCTAACACTATGTTGAATAAAAGTGGTGAGAGTGGCGGCCGTATATTTTTCCTGATTTTGGAGGTAAAGCTTTCAGTTTTTCACCATTCAGTATGATGTTAATTGTGGGTTTGTCATAAATGGGATTTATTATGTTGAGGTATTGTTCCCTCTATAACAACTTTGTTGAGAGTTTCCATCATGAATGGACGATGAACTTTATCAAATGCTTTTTCTGTATCTATTGAGATAACCATGTGATTTTTATCCTTAGTTTTGCAAATGTGGTGTATCATGTTGATTGACTTGTGGATATTAAACAACTCTTGCAGCCCTGGAATAAATCCCACTTGATCATGGTATATTATCCTTTTAATGTATTATTGAATTTGGTTTGCTAATATTTTGTTGGGGATTTTTGCATCTATATTCATCAGGGATATTGGCTTGTAATTTTCTTTTATTGTAGTGTTTTTGTCTGGTTTTAGTATCAGGGTAATGCTGTCCTTGTAGAATCAGTTTGGAAGTGTTCCCTCCTCTTCAATATTTTGGAATAGTTTGAGAAGAACAAGTATTAACTCTTCTCTAAATATTTGGTAGAATTCCCCTGTGAAGCTATCTGGTCCTGGACTTTCGTTTGGTGGGAGATTTTTTGGTCAGTGATTCAATTCATTACTAGTAATCAGTCTGTTCAGACTTCTTAGTTCCTCCTGATTCAATCTGAGAAGATTGTATGTTTCTAGGAATTTATCCATTTCTTCTAAATTGTTCAATTTGCTGGCCTATAATTGTTCATAGTATTTTCTTAGAATTGTTTGTATTTCTGTGATATCAGAATGAGAAGTTGTAACTTTTCTTTCATTTCTAATTTTATTTATTTGTCCCCCCTCTCTCTCTCCTTTTTCCTTGATGAAGTTGGCCAAAGGTTTACCAATTTAATTGATCTTTAAAACAAACAAACAAACAAAAAACAGCTCTTAGTTTCACTGATCTTTTCAACTGTTTTTTTTTTTTTTAAACCTTTTAGAGCTTTATTGTAGTGACATGGAAAGATGCACAAATATAAAGAGGAGGAAAAAGAAAGTTCAAAACATAGGATGTACACTGAAAAAATATGTGAGACCTTAGCTAACACTTAACATTGATTTTCTCTGAATGGGGGGGGTGTCAATTTTTTATGCCACCTATTGCTACAATTTATAATTAAAATATATTATCTTTGTAATTAGAAAAAAAGTAGTATTTTTAAAAGGCAACTTTACAATATCTTTTTATAGGAGATTACATGCTTTATACAAAGCCAAAAGAAATTTCAGAAATTCAACGTTTAAACTATGAGCAGGTAATAGATACAATTTTGGTTATATTAAAATAGGTAATTTTAACTTATGGATATATGCATTGGTCTCTATCAGTGGCTTTTCTTTTATCTTTTTGTGAATTTTTCAATTTTATTTTATTTTTTTATACAGCAGGTTCTTATTACTTATCTATTTTATACATATTAGTGTATATATGTCAATCCCAATCTCCCAATTCATCCCACCACCACCAAACCCCTGTCACTTTCCCCCGTTGGTGTCCATACGTTTGTTCTCTACATCTGTCTCTATTTCTGCCTTGCAAACCGGTTCGTCTGTACCATTTTTCTAGGTTCCACATATATGCGTTAATATATGATATTTGTTTTTCTCTTTCTGACTTACTTCACTCTGTATGACAGTCTCTAGATCCATCCACATCTCTAGAAATGACCCAATTTCGTTCCTTTTTATGGCTGAGTAATATTCCATTGTGTATATGTACCACAACTTCTTTATCTATTCATCTGTCGATGGGCATTTAGATTGCTTCCATGACCTGGCTATTGTAAATAGTGCTGCAATGAACATTGAGGTGCATGTGTCTTTCTGAATTATGGTTTTCTCTGGGTATATGCTCAGTAGTGGGATTGCTGGGTCATACGGTAATTCTATTTTTAGTTTTTTAAGGAACCTCCATACTGTTCTCCATAGTGGTTGTATCAATATACATTCCCACCAACAGTGCAAGAGTGTTCCCTTTTCTCCACACCCTCTCCAGCATTTGTTGTTTCTAGATTTTCTGAGGATGCCCATTCTAACTGGTGTGAGGTGATACCTCACTGTAGTTTTGATTTGAGTTTCTCCAGTAATTAGTGATGTTGAGCAGCTTTTCCTGCTCCTCTTGGCCATCTGTATGTCTTCTTTGGAGAAATGTCTATTTAGGTCTTCTGCCCATTTTTGGATTGGATTGTTTGTTTTTTTAATATTGAGCTGCGTGAGTTGTTTATATATTTTGGAGATTAATCCTTTGTCCGTTGATTCATTTGCAAATATTTTCTCCCATTCTGAGGGTTGTCTTTTCGTCTTGTTTTAGTTTCCTTTGCTTTGCAAAAGTTTTTAGGTTTTATTAGGTCCCATTTGTTTATTTTTGTTTTTATTTCCATTACTCTAGGAGGTGGATCAAAAAATATCTTGCTGTGATTAATGTCAACGAGTGTTCTTCCTATGTTTTCCTCTAAGAGTTTTATAGTGTTCAGTCTTACATTTAGGTCTCTAATCCATTTTGAGTTTATTTTTGTGTATGGTGTTAGGGAGTGTTCTAATTTCATTCTTTTACATGTAGCTGTCCAGTTTTCCCAGCACCACTTATTGAAGAGGCTGTCTTTTCTCCATTGTATATCCTTGACTCCTTTGTCATAGATTAGTTGACCACAGGAGCGTGGGTTTCTCTCTGGGTTTCTGTCCTGTTCCATTGATCTATATTTCTGTTTTTGTGCCAGTACCATATTGTCTTGATTACTGTAGCTTTGTAGTATAGTCCAAAGTCAGGGAGTCTGATTCCCATAACTCCGTTTTTCACTCAAGACTGCTTTGGCTATTCAGGGTCTTTTGTGTCTCCATACAAATTTTAAGATTTTTGTTCTAGTTCTGTAAAAAATATCACTGGTAATTTGATAGGGATTGCACTGAATCTATACATTGTTTTGGGTAGTATAGTCATTTTCACAATATTGATTCTTCCAATCCAAGAACATGGTATATCTCTCCATCTGTTTGTGTCATCTTTGATTTCTTTCATCAGTGTCTTATAGTTTTCTGAGTACAGGTCTTTTACCTCCTTAGGTAGGTTTATTCCTAGGTATTTTATTCTTTTTGTTGCAATGGTGAATGGGATAGTTGCCTTAATTTCTCTTTCTGATCTTTCATTGTTAGTGTATAGGAATGCAAGAGATTTCTGTGCATTAATTTTGTATCCTGCAACTTTACCAAATTCATTGATTAGCTCTAGTAGTTTTCTGGTGGCATCTTTAGGATTCTCTATGTATAGTATCATGTCATCTGCAAACAGTGACAGTTTTACTTCTTCTTTTCCAATGTGTATTCCTTTTATTTCGTTTTCTTCTCTGATTGCTGTGGCTAGGACTTCCAAAACTATGTTGAATAATAGTGGCGAGTGGACATCCTTGTCTTGTTCCTGATCTTAGAGGAAATGCTTTCAGTTTTTCACCATTGAGAATGATGTTTGTTCTGGGTTTGTCATATACGGCCTTTATTATGTGAGGTAGGTTCCCTCTATGCCCACTTTCTGGAGAGTTTTTATCAAAAATGGGTGTTGAATTTTGTGAAGAGCTTTCCCTGCATCTATTGAGGTGATCATATGGTTTTTATTCTTCAGTTTGTTAATATGGTGTACCATATTGATTGATTTGCATAAATTGAAGAATTCTTGCAACCCTGGGATAAATCCCACTTGATCATGGTATATGATCTTTTTAATGTGTTGTTGGATTCTGTTTGCTAGTATTTTGTTGAGGAGTTTTGCATCTATATTCATCAGTGATATTGGTCTGTAATTTGTTTTTTTGTAGTATCTTTGTCTGGTTTTGGTATCAGGGTGATGGTGTCCTCGTAGAATGAGCTTGCGAGTGTTCCTTCCTCTGCAATTTTTTGGAAGAGTTTGAGAAGGATAGGTGTTAGCTCTTCTCTAAATGTTTGATAGAATTCACCTGTGAAGCCATCTGGTCCTGGACTTTTTGTTTGTTGGAAGATTTTTAGTCACAGTTTCAATTTCATTACGTGTGATAGGTCTGTTTATGTTTTCTATTTCTTCCTGGTTCAGTCATGGAAGGTTATACTTTTCTAAGAATTTGTCCATTTCTTCCAGGTTGTGCATTTTATTGACAGAGTTGCTTGTAGCAGTCTCTTATGATGCTTTGTATTTCTGCAGTGTCCGTTGTAACTTCTCCTTTTTCATTTCTAATTTTATTGATTTGAGTCCTGTCCTGCTTTTTCTTGATGAGTCTGGCTAATGGTTTATCAATTTTGTTTATCTTCTCCAAGAACCACCTTTTACTTTTATTGATCTTTGCTATTGTTTTCATTTCTATTTCACTTATTTCTGCTCTTAGCTTTATGATTTCTTTCCTTCTATTTACTTTGGGTTTTGTTTGTTCTTCTTTCTCTAGTTCCTTTAGGTGTCAGGTTAGATAGTTTTTTTGAGATTTTTCTTGTTTCTTGAGGTAGGATTGTATTGCTATAAACTTCCCTCTTAGAATTGCTTTTGCTGCATCCCATAGGTTTTGGATCATCGTGTTTTCATTGTCATTTGTCTCTGGGTATTTTTTGATTTCCCCTTTGATTTCTTCAGTGATTTCCTGGTTATTTAGTAATGTATTGTTTAGCCTCCAGGTATTTGTGTTTTTTACATTTTTTCCCCTGTAATTTATTTCTAATCTCATAGCATTGTGGTCGGAAAAGATGCATGATATGATATCAATTTTCTTAAATTTACTGAGGCTTGATTTGTGATCCAAGATGTGATCGATCCTGGAGAATGTTCCATGTGCACCTGAAAAGAAAAGGTAAACTGCTCTTTTTGGATGGAATGCCCTATAAATACCAATTAAATCTATCTGGTCTATTGTGTCATTTAAAGCTTATGTTTCCTTACTGATTTTCTGTCTGCATGATCTGTCCATTGGTGTAAGTGAGGTGTTAAAGTCCCCCACTATTATTGTGTTACTGTTGATTTCATCTTTTATAGCTGTTAGCATTTGCCCTATGTATTGATGTGCTCCTATGTTGGGTGCATATATATTTATAATTCTTATATGTTCTTCTTGGATTGACCCCTTGACCATAATGTAGTGTCCTTCCTTGTCTCTTGTAACATTCTTTATTTTAAAGTCTATTTTATCTGGTATGAGTATTGCTACTCCAGCTTTCTATTGATTTCCATTTGCATAGAATATCTTTGTCCATCCCTTCACTTTCAGTCTGTATGTGTGTTTAGGTCTGAAGTGGGTCTCTTGTAGACAGCATATATATGGATCTTGTTTTTGTATCCATTCAGCAAGCCTGTGTCTTTTGGTTGGAGCATTTAATCCATTCACATTTAAGGTAATTACTGATACGTATGTTACTATTACCATTTTCTTAATTGTTTTGGGTTTGTTTTTGTACGTCCTTTTCTTCTCTTGTGTTTCCCACTTAGAGAAGTTCCTTTAGCATTCGTTGTAGAGCTGGTTTGGTGGTGCTGAATTCTCTTACCTTTTGCTTGTCTGTAAAGCTTTTGATTTCTCCATCGAATCTGAATGAGATCCTTGCCAGGTAGAGTAATCTTGGTTGTAGGTTCTTCCCTTTCATCGCTTTAAGTATATCATGCCACTCCCTTCTGGCTTGTAGAGTTTCTGCTGAGAAATCAGCTGTTAACCTTGTGGGAGTTCCCTTGTATGTTATTTGTCTCTTTTCCCTTGCTGCTTTCAATAATTTTTCTTTGTCTTTATTTTTTGCCAGTTTCATTACTATGTGTCTTGGCATGTTTCTCCTTGGGTTTATCCTGTATGGGACTCTCTGCGCTTCCTGGACTTGGGTGGCTATTTCCTTTCCCATGTTAGGGAAGTTTTCGACTATAATCTCTTCAAATATTTTCTCTGGTCCTTTCTCTCTCTCTTCTCCTTCTGGGACCCCTATAATGCAAATGTTGCTGCGTTTAATGTTGTCCCAGAGGTCTCTTAGGCTATCTTCATATCTTTTCATTCTTTTTTCTTTAGTGTGTTCCGCAGCAGTGAATTCCACCATTCTGTCTTCCAGGTCACTTATCCGTTCTTCTGCCTCAGTTATTCTGCTATTGATTCCTTCTAGTGTAGTTTTCATTTCAGTTATTGTATTGTTCATCTCTGTTTGTTTGTTCTTTAATTCTTCTAGGTCTTTGTTGAACATTTCTTGCATCTTCTCGATGTTTTCCTCCATTCTTTTTCTGAGGTCCTGGATCATCTTCACTATCATTATTCTGAATTCTTTTTCTGGAAGGTTGCCTCTCTCCACTTCATTTAGTTGTTTTTCTGGGGTTTTATCTTGTTCCTTCATCTGGTATATAGTCCTCTGCCTTTTCATTTTGTCTATCTTTCTGTGAATGTGGTTTTTGTTCCACAGGCTGCAGGACTGTTGTTCTTCTTGCTTCTACTGTCTGCCCTCTCTATCTTGTTCTTTTGTTTGGACCATATTCCTTTGTTTTTTAATTTTGTTTGACTTTCCCTGTCTCTATGAAATTAGACAAAACAGTTACCTATCCTGGAGTTGAAGGTGTGTCCTTGTGTAGGAGCATCCCTATGCAGCCTGTGTGTTCCTATGGCTTTGACAAGAGAGCTGGAGCTAAAGTGTGAGGGGGCCAGGGCTTTTTCTAGAGCATGCCAATGCTGTCAACTTGGGGGTGAGTTGAAACTGGGTGGGTGGTTGGGGGCTAGACCAGCATTTGGTTCAAACTGGGGCCTCTCCCAGAGTGTACTGGTGGCTGTGACATTTGGGGGGTAGGGGTAGAGCCAGAAGTACTAGAGCTGGAGCCTGGCATGGTCCAGAGATTTTCCCAGGATGTGCTGGCAGCCACCTACTTGGCAGGGGTGGGCTAGATCTGGATCGGGCTTCTCTGAAGGTGCAATGGTGGCTACCATTTTGGTGGTAGGGCTAGAGTTTTAGGGTCTAGATGGGAGCTCAGTGCAAACTGGGGTTTCTCCTGAGGCACACTGTCAGCTGCTGCCTTGTGGGGGCTGGAGCTGGGGCAAGAGGTGTTGAAGCTAGAGAGGCTAGAGATAGAATCTGACACAAGCTGGGGCTTCTCCCAGGGCACACTGGCATCTGCTCCCTTGATGGGGAGGCTGGGGATGAAGGGAATAGATTAAAGACTGAAGAGTCGGGTCCAGGGGCTTCTCCTGGGGTGTGTGAGGGCTGGTACCTTTGTTGGAGTGGTAGTTGGAGCTGCAGCCCGATGTGGGCAGGAGGGTGTGCTCGGGTGGTCTTGTCAGCCTCGCTAGAACACCAGGAGCTCTTCAATCAGCTACCTCTGTGCTGTTACTGGAAGCAAATAAGTTTGTGTGCATGTCCCTTAAGGCTGGAGTCTCAGTTTCCTATAGCTTTCCAGTTATCTCAGTGGTAAGCCCCACTGGTTTTCAAAACCTGTTAAGGGGGCTGATCTTCCCAGTGCTGGACCCCAGGGCTTGGGTGCCCAATGTGCAACTTGAACTCCTCACTACTTAGGGAGGATCTTTGAGTTTGTGATATCCCCTTCCCTTTTGAGTCACCAGGCTGGGGTGCAGATCTTGACTAGATCACTTCTTTTCCCATCCTACCCACCTCAGTTTGTGTGTGTGTCTGTGGTTTTTTTCCCCCTTTATATCCTTAGTCATAGAAGACTCATTCTGCTAGTCTTCAGGTCGTTCTCAGAGAGAGTTGCTCTATATGTAGTTGTAGTTTTGCTATGCTCGTGGGAGGAAGTGAGCTCAGTGTCTTTCTGCTCTGCCACCTTGATCCTGCCTTCTATAATAGCAGTTTTAAAGTCCCTGTCTATTCATTCTAAATTCTGACTTTGCTTGCTTATTTATTTTCCTGTTAACTGCTTTTTATCTTGATTACAAGGCACTATTTCCTGCTTCTTTTTGTGTGTGTGGTAACTTTGCATTCTATTTTATTTTTGAGAGAGTCCCCATTATTTACTATTCTTTTTAAGTGTTTTGAATTTTATTTTGACTTGCAGTAGTTTACCAGCAGATTTTTAAAAATTCTGTCAAGCTTATTTTATGTTTATTAAGATGGGTTTACTTTGCATTTTTCCTTAATCCTAATGTGTAGTCCTTACGTTAAGCATGGCCTCCTAGGATTTCACTTGAACACATAAAGAACTCAGTAGTATCTCTCCACTCTAGCTGGGCTGCAGCTCCAACTTCTCTCAGGATTGCATGGCGTATGATATCTCTGATTAGATCTCTATACCCCCATCAACTGTTCTTTGCTATACTTCATGGTTTCTCATTCTGTATGTGACCCCAGAAGGCATTCTTGTGTAGGAACTGTTTTACTTATTTTTGTACATTCAGAAGTGTCTCATAGAGTGCTTGACATATGGTTACACTCAGGAAATACGATTTTAAATGAACTGAGTATTTATTCAAGAATAGATCAAGATTATGCAAAACTCTGTGTAGAAAAAACAAAGTGAGACCCTTTTTAAGAATTTAAATATGGGAGAGTGGGTGAAATGAGTGAAGGTGGTCAAAAGGTACAATCTTCCAGTTAGAAGATAAGTAAGTCCTGGGGGTGTAATGTATAGCATGGTGACTATAGTTCTGTTAACAATACTGTAATGTAAATTTGAAAGTTGCTAAAATAGTAGATCTTAAAAGTTCTTATCCCAAGACAAAAAACCATAACAATGTGTGGTAATGGATTTTAACTAAACTTACCGTGGCAATCATTTTGCAATATATCCATATATCAAATCATTATGTTGTACATCTAAAACTAATACAATGTTATATGTCAATTACTTCTCAATAACAATAAATAAATGAATACTGATAGTATAAAAAAAGAATGTAAATAATATTTTGTCCATAGTATAAAGAAATCAAATATTTCAAAATAATTTGCAAAATTTTGTTCAGTAAAATCATACAATATGAAAAAGAATCATAGAAAAGAAAAATTACATTTACTATTTTGGAATTTGTCTTATTTTAGTATACTGAGCTTAAGTATTAAGTTTATTCATTTCAGTTTATTAATGCCAGTTGTATCTGTTTAAAAGTGTTGAAGGGCTTCCCTGGTGGCGCAGTGGTTGAGAATCTGCCTGCCAGTGCAGGGGACACGGGTTCGAGCCCTGGTCTGGGAAGATCCCACATGCCGCGGAGCGACTAAGCCCGTGAGCCACAATTGCTGAGCCTGCGCGTCTGGAGCCTGTGCTCTGCAATGGGAGGGGCCGCGATAGTGAGAGGCCCGCGCACCGCGATGAAGAGTGGCCCCCACTTGCCGCAACTGGAGAAAGCCCTGGCACAGAAATGAAGACCCAACACAGCCATAAGTTAAAATAAAATAAAATAAAAAAATTAAAAGTGTTGAAGATGGAGAGTTAAAGTTTACAAAAATTGCTCACCAGTATAACTGCATTTACAGTTTCATCAAAATATTAAAATTTTGTTTTAGTTATTTACTACAATTTTAGAAAACCATAATATATCAGAAAATGTGGTTCTAGTCCTTACTTTTACTGTTTATAGCCATTATACCCCTGTCAAGTCATTTAGCTAGACAGGACCTCAGATTTCACATTGCTAAAACTGAAAATCATATTAGTTTCTTAGAGTTGCTTTAGAGGTTAATTGTTCTAACATGCAAAACATTTTTGTAGTGTGATTTCTTACACTACAAAAATGTAGGCACTCAGTAGTATTAAACAATTTGGATTGAAAGTGAATCCCAATCAAAACACTACTTAAACGTGTAATAATGTCATAATCAAACTGATTTGCTCATGTAATTATAGAAAAATTGGAGAGTTTATATCAATATTTTCAATTAAACTAAGAAGTTAACATTAAAATATTTTACTTTCTCCAGTTACTATAATTTTCTATATTAAAAGCACATATATTTTACAGTAATTTTTTAACTAAAAACAAGACATATTTTATCTTTATTCATTGGTTAGCAACCTATTTCAAAAATGATCAAAGAAGATTCATTTATTTTTAAATTTCAGCTGCATTTCTAAATATCAGCCACAATTTGAAAATACTAACCATTATATTTTCAATGGAAAACTTATTTTTTGAAATGTTTGTGTTCATTTTATTCTAATTTTTCTCTTTTGCTGTATTGATTTGCAATTGAGAATCAGTAGCACTTGGTGCTATAGAAGACTATGTAAATTATTTCCTGGCAAGCCTTGGTAGCACATATGCTTCTTTTAAGAATAACTAAGAAGCAATCTGCTGATTAGTATACTTTACATCCTTGCATCCAAGTCCCTCAAGAACATTCAATATCTGTGCCACCTAAATAGAACAAATACTCTGACTCCAAGGTACTCATTCTCATTTCCCCTGTATGCCATGCCATTCAAAATCTGTAGGGCACAGATATATTTAAAATCAAAATGAAGTAATGATTCCTGTTTACACTGTACTATAACTTAAAAGAAGAGTATAAGTGGTTTTTAAACATCCACAGAGAAATTAACAAAACTTAACAATAAAACTACTAATTTTTTCTATTGACAGAAATAAAACAAAAATAAATAAAAATGCTCATTCCATAGAAGTGAAACAAAATCAGCTACCATAACCTTCACTGTGAACATCATCTTAATTTATATTCATCAAACAATTAGAATCATAAAATTAAGGAGAAAATGTTTTATGTATCTCTTAAAACTGATGAATAAATGCCAATATTTGTTCAGGTGAATTAAGGTTACTTTAGTAAACACACCCAGCACACCTTCTAGATTCTCCATTTGTATTGGTGTAATCAAATTGTCCCTAGCTTCTCCAACACTAGGTTACAGATATAATATTACTAGCTCTTATGCTCAGTGCTTCCAGTTGCTTGGCCAATCCTATACAGAGTGTCCTGCTTTCTTAAATATAGCAAAGGCACGTTTATGTAAGTCTAAGTATCAGTACTAGCTATTGCTCATCTCCTGGTAAACCAATCTGGGACATATCCTAGACCATCAAATGCACATATATACAATGGAATATTTCTCAGCCATAAAAAGGAATGAAACTGAGTTACTTGTAATGAGGTGGATGGACCTAGAGTCTGTCATACAGAGTGAAGTAAGTCAGAAAGAGAAAAACAAATACTGTATGCTAACACACATATATGGAATCTAAAACAACGGTACTGATGAACCTACTGGCAGGGAAGGAATAAAGATGCAGACGTACAGAACAGACTTAAGGACACAGCAGGGAAAGGAGAAGTTGCTGCATAGCACAGGGAGGTCAGCTTGATGCTTTGTGATGACCTAGAGGGGTGGGATAGGGAGGGTGGGAGGGAGGCTCGGGAGGGAGATTCAAGAGTGAGAGGAGGGCTTCCCTGGTGGCGCAGTGGTTGAGAATCTGCCTGCCAATGCAGGGGACGCGGATTCGAGCCCTGGTCTGGGAAGATCCCACATGCCACGGAGCAACTAGGCCCGTGAGCCACAACTACTGAGCCTGCGCGACTGGAGACTGTGCTCCAGAACAAGAGAGGCCGCGAGAGTGAGAGGCCCGCGCACTGCGATGAAGAGTGGCCCCTGCTTGCCACAACTAGAGAAAGCCCTCGCACAGAAACGAAGACCCAACACAGCCAAAAATAAATAAATAAATAAATTAAAAAAAAAAGTTACTCAAAAAAAAGAGTGATAGAGTTCTTTTAAAAAAAAGAAAGAGTGAGAGCACACGGGGATACATGTATACATAGAGCTGATTCACTTTGCTGTACAGCAGAAACTAACACAGCATTGTAAAGCAATTATACTCCAATAAAGATTAAAAAAACAAACAAAAAAAAAGAGGCTCTGATCCTTCCAACATTTCTTCCACTACAGCAGGACAAGATAACTGCTGCCTCTAATGTCAGAGTATATCTTGAGCTGCTCATAAGTTCACTGGCAAAGTGAGAGAGAGAACATTCTTATTTTGATATGATCAACTAAAGGTCTCACAGCAAATTTGAGTGAAATATGTTAAATTGGTTGAGAAACGGCTCTTTCATCTGCTGTGACACACAAATCTAAGGTCTAACAGCTTCAGGTCTCAAAAACTTCACCTGGTCACTCTCATCTGAATCACTTCCATAAAGAGGTAAGATGAACAACTTTAAATTTTTTTTTAACAGCTAGAGTTATATGAATTGAAATTTAAGGTAATACCAAAGCTTATCTAAATTCTCTAGTAGTTTCGAATTTGAAGACTGACTTGAAAATTTCCTTGATTTTCTGTGTAATACCTGGCACATTCATTCTGAGTTCTAGTGTGAACTGCTGAGAAGGGGAACTTCTCTAATTACATTTTGCTGTCTCCTTTCCAATTTTCCCCTACACCAAGGAGAATAACATTCAAATAAAATGACCAAAGCACTGAAATGAAAAAAGAATATTTAGACGATCTCTCAAATCTTAACTCAATTTAGAAATGAAAAATAACCACTGACACAAGGATAAAATTGTTTTCTTATCTGACCTGGTCTGAAACTAGTAACTAGTGAACCATGTTATAATCAATACCATTAAAGCTAACTTAAAAAAAAAAAAATCCTCCTTACTATCTCTCTCTCACATGCAATCCATCTTTACTTCTTGTAGCTTCTATTACTTTATTTCTAAATTATAGTCTCAAATCCAACCATTTACTTCCATTTCCACTGACAGCAAATTAGCCCAAGCCTCTGGCATCCTGCGGAGGGATTATTGCAATTGCTTCTCCAATTAAAATATTTTTAAATGTAACATTAATTCATGCAAAAAAGTATTAGAAAAAGTATAACAAAATTAAACACAAAATGAGTAACCACAATCCAATTCAATAAATAGAACATTATTTGCTTCTTCGAAGACCCTTCAAAAGTATTTTTGCCATGCTACAGTTGACAGTCATTTGGATTGTCCTTAGTTTGGAATTATAATAAATAATACTGCTTTAAACATTCCATACAAGTTTTTGTGCATATACATTACTCTTGTCTAGTAGCTGAGTCAAATGGTAGGAATGTGTTCATTTTATGGCCAGTTTTTCAAAGTGGCAGCACCGACTTACACTTCCATCCACAGTATCTGAGAATTCTAGCTGCTCCCCTTTCTTGCAAACACTTGGTGTTGCAGACCTTTTGAACTTTAGCCAGTCTCTGAGTATGTAGCAGCATTTTTTTTTTTTACCAAATTACTAATGATGTTGAGCAACTTTGCATATGCTTATTGGCTATGTGTATATATCATATATCAATTATGAAGTGCCTGTTTATATCACTTACCTATTTTGAGGGGGCACTGTCATTTTTTTATCGTAGCATTTTTTATATATTCTGGATATGAGCCCTTTATGAGTTACTTTGCGCTGCAATTTTCTTGTCCTATTCAGTGCTGTGCCTTTTCTTTCTGATAGTCTTTCAGAACATTTCATTCTTTAATTTTAATGTAATTTAAATTTCAATTTGTCAGACTATCATTTCCTTTATGGGTGATGCTTTTTGAGTCCAATTTAAGAAAATTTTGTCTGTACTACAGTGATTAAGATATTCTCCTATGTTATCTTCTTGAAGACTTGCTGTTCTGCCTTTCATTTTCATGTGTACAATCAACTAAGAATTGACTTTTGTATATGAGGTGAGGCAGGGGTCAAGTGTTTTCCCCTCACGTCAATACCCAGTTAATACAGTGCCAATAATTGAAAAGACTCTGCCCTTTCCTGCAGTGCCACCTTTATTTTAATCAACATCCTTATATGTGTGGTATGTTTCTGAGCTCTCTATTCAATTTCATTGATAATGTTTCTATTCTTGCACCAATAGTACATCAATAGTTTTTATTCTGTAGCTTTTTAATAGGTCTTAATATCTAATAGAGTATGCCCGTCTCAAGTTAACTTGGCTATTCTTGGCCCATTGTTTTCTATTGAAATTGTACAATAAGCTTGTCAATTTATACAAAACACATAATCTATTGGGAGTTTTATTGTGATTGCATAAAATCTAAAGATCTCTTTGAGTAGAATTCTTGACATTTTTTACATTACTTAGACTTCCAAACCATAAACATGTTTCATCTATGAATTTATATTTTCTATATGTCAGCAATTAATTTTCTTTAGTTTTCCACGTGGAAATTTTAAACATAATGTTTAGCTTATTCCTACATATTTGTGATCTTTTGATCTTGTGATAAAGGAACGAGTTTTTAAATTTCTTCTTTTTGTTGCTGATATACAGAAATACAATTAATGTATATTGACCTTATATTCAGAAATCTTAATGAAATTACTTATTAATTCAAACAATCTGTAGGAACTTTGGGTTTTCTATGAACATAATGATGCCTGCAAATAGTAATTTATTTGTCCCTGTAAAATTCTTGTATATTTTATATTTTTCAATTGCTTTATTTCACTGGCACAAACCTCCAGGGTAATGTTAAACAGATGGGATGATAGCAGGAAATGCATGTCTTATTTTTGCTTTCAGGAGAGAATACATTCATCTTTTCATAATTTAGTACTACCCTTTCTGAATTATTTTGTGTAGATATTCTTTAGTTTACTAAGAGTTTATATTGTAAATGGATGAAAAAATTTTCTCCTTTACTGAGTAATTACACTACTTAATTTTCTAATGTTAAACCAACATTTAATTCCTGGAATTAAAACAACCTTGCCATGATATATTATCTTTCTTAATATCTTTGTCATATTTAGATGTTTTGGTATAAGATTATGATAAACTCAGAAGTGAGTTAGGGAGTATTTCCACCATTATCTGAAAATATCTGTTTAAGGCTGGTGTTACTTTGTCCATAAGTATTTAGAAATGTCACTACTAAAGTCAGGTGTGTGTGCAACATATTGTTTCTTCCCATGACAGGTTTAGTAAGATTTTTATAAATTTCATCTAAAACTTCAAATTTACTTTTATGAAGTAGTTCATGTCTTTTTATTAGCATTTAAATACAAGTAGGATCTATAGTGATGTCCTCTTTTTTATTCTTCATATTAAGAATTTGTAACATCTTCTCAGGATTTTTTTCTTCACCTTCTCTGCCAAGCATTTATAAATTGCATCAGTTTCTCTAAGAAAGGACGTTTTGGTTTTGTTAATTTTTTATTGCATATTTGTTTCCTATTGTATTTTTTATTACAACTGCAATGAGATAACAATTGAAGTACACTAAACTGTGTATATTTAAAATGCAGAATTTGATCCGTTTTGGTGCATGTATACACCTGTGAAACAATTGCCACATTCAAGATAACCACTTCCCTCATCTCTGCAAGTTTTCTCATGGCCCATTGCAATCCATTTTTTCCTCCCCCTTCATCCCATGCAATTTCTGTTAATACAGATTCATTTGCATTTTCTGGAATTTGTAATGAATAAAATAATACAGTATGTACTTTTTTGGGGGCTTGGCTTCTTTCACACAGAATGTATTTTGGGATTCATCCATGTTGTTGCTTATATCAATATGTTCATTCCTTTCTGTTGCTCAATAGTATTTCATTGCATGGGTGTACCACAGCTTATTCCCTCCATCTGTGTTCTTATATTTAAGATAGTCTCTTATAACTAATATAGAGTTGGGTTTCTTTTATTCCAATATTACAATCTTGTTATTATTACTATTGCTTTTGGTTTTTAAAATTTATCATTTTACTATTTGTTTTCTAATTAACCCATGTAGTTTTCTTTTTCCTTTCTTTTCTTTTTGTTTTCTTTTCTTTGTCTGCTTTTGGATAGATTAAGAACGTTTTTATTATTTCATGTATCCCTTCTATTGATTTGCTAGTTTTACATATGAAGAATCTTAATAGTAGGCTCTCAAGAGATTATACCATATATGCTTGATATATTGAAGTCACTATGGTTAATATTTTTTCAAGTATTTAGATATTCACCCTTTCTTGACTATGTGTATACCTACTGATTTACCCTTTTCATTCCTCTTTACTCAGTCTTTATTATATCTCTGAGCTTCCTTCTGGTATCCTTTTCCTTCTACTTGAATAATGTCATTCAGTAGATCCTTTGGTGTGCGTCTGCTGGTGAGGAATACTCTGAGTTTTCGTTTTTGAAAATGTCTTTATTTCTCCCTCATTTGGAAGGCTATTTTCACTGATTACTGAATTTTAGGTTAGCAGTTATTTTCTTTCAACCATTGAAGATATCATTCTGTTATCATTGACTTAATTTGTACTCTTCTATTAATAAATCAGCTGTCAGTCTTATTGCATTCTTACAGGTAATATGATTCATTGGTGCCAGATTTGACTGCTTTATAGATTTTCTCTTTGTCTTTTATTTTTAGCAGATTCACAGTGATGTGTCTGGGTGTGATATATATCCACAGGGTTTTGATGCTCTAGTACCTGTGATTTGATGTCTTCAATTGCTTTTAGAAAATTCTTTGCCATCATCTCTTCAGATATCGCTTCTTCTCTAAGACTTTTCTTCCCTCTTTTTCTAGACTACACATATATCCCCTATGTACCATTATACCCTTTTCTCTATTTTTCATCTTTTTGTTTCTTCGCTTCCATCTGGTTATTTTCTCCTGACCTATCCTTTGTTCCTATCCTATTTCCCTTTTCAACATTGTCTAATCTGCTGGTGAACATTTCTATTGGTCTTTATTTTAATTCCTATATTTTTCAGTTCTAGAATATCCTTCTGGTTATTTTTTAGTTTCCAATTTTCTCTGAAAACTTCCATCTTGCCTTTTAATCCAGTAAATGGATACGCTAACCATAATTATTTTAAATTATGTCTCTTTGCATCATTACTTGTTAAAATCTTTCAGTGTTTTCCTATTACACTTTAAAAAGAATGCCAGGCTCCTTCTCCCAGATTAGATGGTCATGTATGGTCTGACTGCAGCTAGATTCTTCAACTGCATCTATTATGATGTTCCCCACTCTCCACTCTTTATGCTGACCCTGTGGCTGCCCTAAACTTTTCCTCAAGTCACAGTTTTTCTCTTCCTCAGGATTTTTGGATCTTTTCTATATCATCTTTATCATCTTATTAGTGACTCCCCTCAAATGACTCTCAGTATTTGCTTTTTCCTCCTTGCCAGCCTATTTCTCACCTATAATGGCAGTGACTATGTTTTCTTCCTGTTGTAAATCCAGGTATTAGCATATTATTTGCACATGATAGGCATCAAATATTTGTGAATGAATGATTCAGTGAATGAAAGCTATACTTCTTCTATTTAACAATTCTCTTAATAGTAAAAAGATGAAAAACATCTAGTTATTATCTTATTCATCTTTTTATCTCTCAGAGCACCTAGAATATATTGGATAATTGTTCAATACCTTTGACAAGTTGAGTTGAACTATAAAATGCTCATGGTTGTGAAATTCATAGATAGTAAGAATATAGATATGATATAGATATGTCTATAATATATATCCCTCCAAATCTATATATTTATATCTATATGAATGATATGACCATAACTATTACTATGACAATACCAATTACTAACATTCTTAAAAACTCATACAATTTTAATGAAATAGTGAACTTGACCTTTCACAGATTTTCACCAATAATTTTTTCTACAACTTTGAATATCTGTAGTTATAGATACCAAACATAGTTTGGTCACGTTTCAAATATACAAGCAGAGAGGAGATATTTGATTTGTAGGAATTATTTTAAAATGCTGTTTTCAGACCACTTTATTTTTAATATATATCAATTATTTTTTAAACACATGCAAAATTACTTGAATACTTAATACTTTCCCTTTGTTGTCTAAGAAGGGGTCAAATTGGCAATCTCTGACTCTGACTCTCCCAGCATTTCCTGTGAACTTGTAAAAAAAAATAAAAATAAAAACTAGAATGCTAAAATCCAGAAGGAACTTCTATTTTAACAAAAATACCAAGGAGTTAATTAAAAAGCACAAATTTGGCTTGCACATTCTCTGAAACACAGCAGTCTGCTAGCCAAGAACTAGGTAGATAGAAATTTTAGCTATTCTATTTTCTCTGGATTTCATCTTAAAATAGATATTTGGCACATATCTAAACAGATGATTGGCTCACTTACTTAAAACTGCATGAATACTGCTTCCATAAAGATTTGGTTTACTCTTGCACTCACCCACACCTCATTATTACTTACATTTCTATAGCTATTCAGATACTCTGTTTGCCAATGAATGGCGTGGAAGTTGGCTATAAATGGCATTTTTGGATGGCTAGTCTCCTTGGGTGAGGGAAGAGCCAGAAACCTGGGAACAACAAGGCATGATGGGAGTGGGAGATTTTCACCTGCTGTACTGGTTCAAAGTGCCCAAGAACCTTGTCATGTGGACAGAAGAGGATTCCATCCGGTCAGTCAGGGTATAGCAGTAAATGCTGGGAATCATTAGGAAATTTGGGTACTATCTATAAACAACAACCACTCTCCGTTCCATCTCAGGAGTGGAGATGTAGGAGAAAGGTGCTAATAGCAACCAAATGGAGACTAAGCAAGAGGAAGAGTATTACTGACATAATACTGCTTATAGGTGTGTTGGGAAACACCAGAGCTGAGATGCAAGGGCTGAGATGAATACAAGACAAAGTTTCAAGGATTACAAAACAAAGTTTCAAGGATACAAGAATACAGTCTCAATATTAAAACTTGCTTTGGAGGTAATAAATAACAATACTGACATAGGAAAATAATAAAGTGATGTGGAATATGAACATGAGATGCTCAACCAGAAGATGGAGGATAGAAGATAATGAGTTAAAACAGTAATAAAGAATATTGTCCATAGGAAGACAACAGAATAGAAATCTAACATAAAATTAATTATTTATGGTCTTAAGAAGCCAAAACACTTAAGTAAGTATTTAAAACATAATTGAAGTAAACATTCTGGACATGAAATAGACCAAGCTGCACATATCAAAAAGATTCACCATGGTTTAGGCAAAATTAATACAGAAACTAACGACAATCCAGGAAAAATTTTTTGAATTGAAAAATAAGAGAACATAGAGTATAAGTTACAGACAGAAAACTGACTAAGAAATTTGACTAAGAAACAAAAATCAGACTGGCTTTATACTTCTCGGTAACCCTAAATGTTAGTCAACAATGGTCAACATGTACAGCATATTTAAGAGAAAGTATCAACCCATGAATGATATATCTAGACAAATTATTATTCATGTAAGAAAGTAAGATACTTTCATAAATGCAAGGACTTAGAAAATATACCGACAGTGAATTCTTTCAGAAAATAAAATCATCAAAAAATTCAACAGCCATTCATCAATTATATCAAAATTTAAAACTGATGAATAGAGAACTTGTGGTGCGAAATTGTTAGTGGCATTCACTAAAACCATCGGAACAGTTGTGCAACTAAGTATTTTTAAAAGTTTTTGAAAGGAAATCTTAAGCTGTAAAATCATCACTTACTGAGAATAATTGCCATCTAAAACTCAGGATTTAAAACGAAGACTAAAGTTGAAAATGGAGGGAGCGTAGATAATTTTTTTTTAAATGGCCACTAATTTCATCCTATCATACAGGGAGATGTTAGAAGATACTGTTTTATTTTTGATTTGGATAACTTAAATTTTTCGTATCAAAGCATTTAAAAACCATTGAAGTAGTAAAAACATTCAGAAAATCATACAGAGTTATAAAACATCCATGTGCCTACCACCTAGATTAAAGAGATTTTGTTATATTTGCTTCAGATCTCTTCCTCTTCCCCTTCGCTTTATTTATTTTTTAAAATAAAACATTAAAGAAGCAGTTCATGGTTCTTTGTATCCCTCCCCTATGCGTTCACTCACCTCCCTTTCCAGTTTCCATCACAATCCTGAAGTGTAACTTGCCTGCCTGCATTGTTTCTATGGTTACCAAACATGTTTTCATCCTTCACCAAAGTAGAAAACTGATTTATGTGTTTTAAAATTCTACAGAATGTATCATGATTTATGTATCATTTTAAACAATACTGAGTGGAAAATGCAAACTGCAGAATTATGGAAATCCTACAGCAGTCAAAATGAATGAATTTGACTTATGTGTACTAACATAAGTAAATCTTAGAAACATATTACACAGTATAAAAGCTCGCTTTTGTAATAATCTAGTGTTGATACATATAAATCAAATTTAATAACTCTTGCAGCTGTGTGGTTTTCTGCCATATAAATAAGCCACAAGTTATTTATCCATTTTTATTTGATTAAAGGATATTTAGCTTGTTTCCAGCTATTTTCTATTACAGGTAATTATATAATGGACATCTTTGTACATACCTCTCTGTGTGAATACATCTTCAGTGTATGTACCTAGTAGAAGATATGTTGGAACATTTTCAATTTTTATGGGTATTTTCAAATTAGGCTTTAAAGGTGCTGTACCAGTTTATACCAGTTATATATGAGAATCGTACGTATGAGTTTACAAATGTATATTTCCCATATTAAATTGGTGTATTGGGTTGTTGATTTTTTTTAAGATATAAGTTGCAGGAGTTTTTATATGATCTGGATACTGCAAATTTATCTGTTACATATTTTGAAAATATCTTTCTGCTATCTGTCTTATATTTTCACCATTTCTTTTGTGTCTATTTTATTTATATCTGTCAGTAAGTCTTTTTATAATTTGTGTTTTCCTGTGCTGTTTAATAACTTTGTACTCCAAAGTCTTAGATATTTTTCTATACTTTCTTCTAGAATTTTTAATTTGTACTTTACATTTAGGTCTTTAATTAGGGAGACCATATGTCCCATTTTGCCAAACAGAGTCTCAAATGTTTTAGAATTTATCCCAGATATTTCATTGCATAGTGAAGTATTATGATAATAGTTGCCTTCAAATAACCCATTACTTCTTTGGCAGACCTCCTCTTTAGATTTCCAACTTCTGCCGTATGTCTTGTCTGGTAAGTCTCTTCAAGTGTAGCGGTAGAATTCAAACTTTAAGTCATGATTAAATCTAAGAGATGACCAATGATAACTCTCTCTCTTTTCCCAATCTTTTCCAGGTGCAATAATACCAACTTTTCCTTTTCATGGGTAGCATGGCAATGAAGTGCTCTCTGACATGAGGAACCAAGAACAACTGACTCCTTCCAGTGTTTTGTGTTTGTAAAATACTCTATTGTCCTTGCTAGGCACTTGGTGCACCAGCCAGTTGTTTCATGGCCTGTGAGATGCACAGTGTCTTCAGGCTGTCCATCACTGGGTTCAGTGGAGATTATATAATAGGTGTTTGTAAAATATATGTGTGGAAGATAGAGGTTGAGAAATCCTGCTCTAGTATATGTAGAGAGTAGTCTGCATTCTCTTGCTTCAGTGGCTTTGTAATTCATTACATGATATAAACCTACAACTACTTGTTTGTTGTTTGGCTTTTTAATTTTTCAGTAAACCCTTTTTGCATCAGTGAGCTCAACATAAAAAGTACATATTTAATAAAAAGTTAGGTATTACATTTCTGTTTCTCAGTAAATTTGATGATGAAACATATGATTTGCAGGATAAATGTGTTAACATTTGCCATTCACTATAGAGACCCTAGTAATAACACCAACCACGAGAAGACCAGAAGATGTAAATCTGCTGAAGAAGTATCAAAATCTACTTAAAAACTGAGTAGTTAATCAGAAAAGACTAAAGATGACAATTTAAGATGTGTAGATGCAGAAGGTGGATTATGTATCACTCTACGAATACTGATTTTTCATTTAGATCAAATGACTATTCTTCTAAATTAATAACTCATTAATTAACTCATTCTTAAGCCAAGTTTCTTCATGTATGTGTAAAAAGTGCATCAATATCTGCTAATGTATTACTATAATTGGCAGAAGTAAAATTTTGCAGGAGTTTTTTCTTTCCAGTGTTATCAAATGCATCAAGTAGAGGATCAGTTAATTTAATTTGAATAACATCTTAACTTTTATCGTGTTATTGAAATCGAATTGATGAGGCAAAGCATCAGATCTTATTTTTACTACTATTATAAATTCAGTTAAAATAATCAATAGCGGGGCTTCCCTGGTGGCGCAGTGGTTGAGAGTCTGCCTGCCAGTGCAGGGGACACGGGTTCGAGCCCTGGTCTGGGAGAATCCCACATGCCGCGGAGCAACTGGGCCCGTGGGCCACAACTACTGAGCCTGCGCGTCTGGAGCCTGTGCTCCGCAACAAGAGAGGCCGCGAGAGTAAGAGGCCCGCGCACCGCGATGAAGAGTGGCCCCCGCTCGCCGCAACTGGAGAAAGCCCTTGCACAGAAACGAAGACCCAACACAGCCAAAAATAAATAAATAAATAAATTTATAAAAAAATAAAAAATGAAAAATAATCAATAGCGAATATAAATAGTATTACTCATTTGTGATAAGAATCTGAAGACAAATTTTTGTGAAGCACAGAGCAATGTAAACAATGTTCTTACTAAATTAAGCACACTGTTGATGGGAACATAAAACAGTGCAGTCTCTATACTGGAAAATAGTATAGAAGTTCGAAAAAATTAAAAATAGAACTACTATATGATCTAGCAATTCCACTTCTGAGTATTTAATCTGAAGAAATGAAAACACTAACTTGAAAAGGTATCCTCATCCCATGTTCAATGCAACACTATTCACAACAATTGAAATATCCATCGACCAATGAATGGATGAGGAAAATATGATACATATATATGACAGAACACTATTCAGCTTTAAAAAGCAAGGAAATCCTACAATATGCGACAACATGAATGAACCTGCAGGGCATTATGCTAAGTGAAATAAGCCAGTCACAGAAGGACAAACCCTGCATAATTCCACTTACATGAAGTGCCTAAAATAGTCATACAAAAAAATCCAGCAGAATGGTGGTTGCCAGGGATTGAAGGGAGGGGGAAATAAGGAGTTGCTGTCCAACTGGTTTAGTTTCAGTTATACAAGATGACTAAGTTCTAGAGATCTGCTGTACAGCGCAGAGCCTATAGTTAACAATTCTGTATTGTACACTTAAAAAGTAATTATATTGTGTGCTTACTAGAATAAAGAAGCTTATCAAACATTAAAAGTAGACTACGATTAGTTATAGTGCAAAAATAGCTGAACGACAAAATGTCATGATGCAAATACTGAATAAAACAATACTTCAGACTGTCAGTACATGATTTCTCTCTGTTAACCATCATTAAATGGATCTTAGAAATACTAAAGCCTTTGAATACCTATTTCAATCAAACTAGATGTCCTAAAAAGATATTTAACTTTAATATGAATTTGTCTTGTAAAGTTTGGTTATATTTTATTCAAAATCTTTTGGAAATCTTTAATCAAAGTACTCCATAAAGGAACACTTCAGGTTTTGAGGATCTGGGTAAAATGAAACTAGTAAGAGCAGCTTGCAAATAAGCTCATCTTTATAAAATCTATGGTAGACCAGAATAAATGAGGCCTCAGGTAACATACAAGATTTATTTTTGAATTTATGGAAAGAATATTTTAATAAAGCTCCTTTTTAAAGTTAGATGTACAGTTGTCCTTTGGTATCCACGGGGTATTGGTTCCAGGATCTGCCCCAGATACCAAAATCCACAGATGCTCAAGGTTCATAGTCAGTCCTTGGTATCCAAGGCTCTGCACCTGAGGGTTTAACCAACCTCAGATAAGTGTAGTACTGTATGTATTTACTGGAAAAAAAATCTGAGTTTAATTGGACCCACACAGTTCAAACCCCTGTTATTCAAGGGCCAACTGTATTTATATTATCTGGGAATGAAATAAAACTGATAAAATCTACAATTTTGCATCTTCCTAATTTCCTGAAAATTTCAAAATATTCATAAGTTGAAACAACTTGTTCCATAATTTAAAAGAATTTGACAAACAAAAATACTCCCAATAAAGGTAAAAGGATAGCATCCAATAATATACTCAGGCTAAATTTTTTCTACGTTGTAGTAAAAACAAAAAACAAAAGAGAATAAAATGAGCGAATTTAGTTCTTTGGTTGATCCACTAGGTAAACTGTTGAACATACAAAAACGGGTTTATTAAACTTGCTAAGAAAGGGACATCATTTCGACAGAGTTTTAGTCTGACTCAAAAAGGGGGTCAGTTAGGGAAGAATATTTATAGTATTTCAAGAACTGGAGTCAGTCATGGATGGTTTTATGGCAGAAGTTAGTAAGCGTGGTATGGTCTGGGCAGAGATTTGTCAGATTTGTAAACTAGGTGACTTGCTGAACTAGTCAGTGGTCTTTGGAACATATGGATCTGGGTGGTATTACTGCTACTATTACCTGAGCTTGACACATAAATTCCAAAATGAGCTACTACATTTTATTTGTGCTTAGATTATTTGTGTTGCAGATAACAGTTTGATACAGTTTATCTGTTAGCAAGTCACAGTTGTTGTTTTTTTTTCCTTTTTCAGGTTGTCATTTTCTGCTTCAACTCTCATTTCTACATCAATGAATATACATCTACAGAAAAAATTTTAATGACAGAATAATATTCCAAATGTTTGAGTGAACCATACCTTTTAAACCAATCCACTATTGTTTTGGACATAGATGATTTTCATTTTAATCTTAGATATTACTTATCCTTCTGCATATATCAGTGAGCACTTGCTCAGCTATTTCCTTAAGATAAATTCCTAGAATTGGGGTTTCTAGGTCAAAGAAAAGAAAATTTTTAAAAAGGTCTCTGATAAAAAACTATCAAAGTACAGTTGGCCCTCCATATCTGTGGATGCAGAATATGTGGATAAGGACTGACTGTACTACAGTGTTTTATATAAGGGATTTGAGCATCCTCGGATTTTGGTATTCGTGGGAACTGAGGAGCAACTGTACTTTCCAGAGACTCTGCATCAGGTGAGCACAAGTTTTTGGTTTACCTCCAAGGATGATTAATTCATTTATTTATTCAACAAATATTTATTTAATGTCTATTATGTGTCAGGTACTGAGTAATACTAGTGTACATGTTTTATGAATCACGGTGCTAGAGAAGTTGGGAGAGCTTAATATGTGCCCTTAGAGCGTGTGGTTCCATCTCACTCAGTGAAGTGTGAAGGAGAGTCTGGCTACAGCTACCTACTGAGGCAGGATGAGGAGAGAGCCATACGGGGAGCAGCTGGCACTTCTAATACTGACCAGGACAGGGTGTTTGATATTTTCTGTGAGCCGTATGATGCTGAAGAAGGCCAAGAGCTGTCTTGAAAGCTGAGAGGACCCTAACAAAGAAAGACTGGAGGCAAACTACCGGACGTAGGAACAAAGCCGAGAGGGAAGTGGGAGTTGTACGCAGACAGTAGGAGAGTGACTCACGTGTTTCAGGGAACTATGTATACAGTACAAAAGTCTGCAAAGGGAGTCTCAAAAGAACCCACAAAAACACCCCTTGAGTGAGAACTGGCATGTGATGCCTGACATAATAAACAGTACCACCAGCCAAGTTAAAATAGCACCAGTCTCAGAAGTCTCTATCTTTTCTTTCAACTCTTCTTTCTCTAAGGCTGGAAGAACAATAGGAGGAGAAGCGAAAAACTGACCATGCCCCCACTCCTCACTATGTGTCCCCCAGCTGAAAGTCAGGCCTGAGCCAGGGGAGGGAAACAGCTTTGAATTGGATGAAAGTTTGAAATTTTAATTTCGTTTAGGCCAGAATTTTTGTTACCTGAATTTGAGGCGATACCTATAGCTGGGAATGAATGCCAAGCTACAGGATGTGCCTGAGACATAGCCAAGGGACAGCTGAAGAGATCTAGCAGAGAGGACCCCCGCAAGCAGTAAATAGGTAGCAATACAGCTGTTTTATAGTTGTACTTTAACAAGTCTGCTCTGTGCAATGAACTGGCTAAATAGGCACTTACAATAAGATCAACAACTCCTACTGAAGTAAGGTCAGCTATGTCAGCTATACAAGAAGGGTACTAACCTAGATTTCAAAGCCTACGAAGGCTTCCTGCGAAATGTAATTTTGCAATTTAATTGAAAGTTGAAAATGCAATTGAAGGAACTCTGGCTGTAGGAATTGGCCACTTATATCATAGGCAGTGAGCCACCAGCATTTCAGGGGTAAGAAATGTATCCCTTTAATGCATTATTTCACTTCCAAGAATTTCCAGATGTATAACAACTCTGAAAAGTGGCCCAGGTGAAAAAATGGTCAAAACTTTTTGACTGCGGCATACTCAGCAAGAAGTATAGGAACATAAGAGGCCCGTGTCACACTGCCTCTCAATACCCAAAGGTCCAGTTAACAAGAATAGATTAGGTCACCTACCTTCTTTGTCACCCTGACAGTGGTCCTACAGTAGAAAAAGAGTAAATGCATCATAGGCCGCCTGCTTCTTCAACTCCTTCCTCCTAGTGTGGGAAATAGAATATGAGCAAGGAGTTACCACCCCTCCTCCAAAAAAAAAAAAGAAGGCTGTAGAAGTGAACAGCAACCCACATCTCCAAAAAAAAAAAGGCTGTAGAAGTGAACAGCGACTGGATATTGAAGGGCACTGTAGCCCATATTTAAAGAATATAGACTATCTTCAGGGCAACAGGAGCTACTAAAAGATTTTAAGCATGAGAGTTGCTCTGGCTGCAATGAGAAAATTGAATTGGAGGAAATATCAGAGGCAGAATGACCACTTAAGGAGGTTGTAGCAGTAATTTAGCTGAGAAATTAGGAGAACCTGATCTAAGGTACTAGGAGTTAGGGACATAAATAACTGGACACGTAACTGGAAGTAGACTAGCCAGGACATAAATGGCAAGCTGGATAGAGAGAAAGTAAGAGAATGCTTGGTGGCAAGTCACCAAGGGGGCCCTGCTACACCTTACTAAGCCTGTGGCATGTAGTCAACAGAAATCATGAGGAGGAGGGGATACATAAATTTTTAAAATAGTAACTTCTTCCACTTGTAAACACAGCCATATGGTGCCTTGGAATTTGACACAACAGAATACTACCACCCTTCTTCTGTTGAGAGGATTAAGAAGAGAAAAAAGGGAAGATCTCTGAAAGAGAGAGGGGATTTTGATGGGAGTGTAGTTTAGAGAGAGGGGTTGTTTGGGATTATTATTTTCTCTGTAATTCTCTGTTAGTCCTTTAGATTACCTGCTAAAAGGTATATTAAGCTGAAACCAGTGGCTTGTTCCAGGAATCATGTCATGGCTAATTTTGCATTAAGTTCTTTACTAGAATTTCTTGAACACCATAAAATAGCTCTAGGAAAGGGAGCAGGCAGGGCTCCACACACTGTAGGTGTGGTATGGTCATGCTGCAAGAAGAGACCTCAGAGTAGAGGTCACAGTAGTCCATGGTGTGGATATCTGTCAGCAATGACCTGTGATGCTCTGAAAGTATGTGATATGGGAGGAAGGAAGATGGTGAAAGGTATTGATAAAGGAAGTTTGTACTCTGATGCAAACACTAGCATCAGGATGAGTGCTATATAAGTTTTGACTCTAATACGAATAGCCACTTTATGATTATCTCTTTAGAGACTGCATGAATTAAGCAAAGATGGAGGGGGAGGCGGGGGGGCTAGTTCAGCTGAGTGCTCTCACTGATGAAAAGCAGGCTCTGGTCCTGTCACCTCAGCTTCAAATGCTTCAGCTCATCTTAGGTTGAAGGGCAAAGGTTAGGCTGGAGATATTTAGGTTGTTTCCTTAGTTTGTGGTGAGACTATAAAGAACATCTGAAGAGATGATTGCATGTGTTAGTTGCTCAGGATGCCTGAGAGCACTAACAGGAGATTAATGTTGGTCCTGGGATAAGGAAATGTTCTTTTACTTTTTAATCAAATAGTTGATTGGGTTTGATTTGTTCTTTTGATTTTCAGGGGTGAAAAAAAAAGAAAGAGTCAAAACATGTTTATGGCTCATTTTCAATGAATGGGGACAATGAACTTAAATATTTTTCTCCCTACTTTTAAATTAAATTTTAAAATTATAAATTTACACAAACATGGATAAGGTTTTTTTACTGTGCATTTTAAATTAGATAAAAGAGGGAATCAAAATCTTTTTATTCTGCAAAGGTGGTTATAGGAGCTTAAGATTAAATTTAAAATTTTATTATTTGTGAAGAAACAGTTCACCCTGAGGCTCCTACTCTTCTTATGTCTTTGCCTAAAAGTGAACAAGCTCTGAAATTATTTTTAGGTACAATTTGCAAATCCTGATAAACACAATGACTAAGCAAAAACATGCATGAACAAGCAAATAACAACAACAAACACACATGAAATAAGATTTCAATACTCCAGAAGTAAATTACCTTACATGTCTTGGTCTATGACTTTTCTAATCATCACCTCTGTTAATAAAATCTTTTATCATATAGTTACATTACAGCTATATTTATTTGAATATGAATAGTTTTAAAGTCTCTGAACTCTGTCCTTCACACCGTACATATTATTTTCTTTGGGACATCACATTATTTACTTCAAGAAAGAGTCATTTAAAATTTTTTTATGAGACACACTGAAATAATCTGTGATTCATGACTCATGATTCAAAATTCTAACATCCTCTGACTACATTGTGTAAAATCTTAAATCACCCAAATATAACATCATATGTTGCCAGTTGGTTGTGGAGCACCACACTTTGATATTTTCATTCCACCTCTCCAGTCTCTATCCACTGCCCTTTGCAATGCTTAAATTTGTTGTTGAAATTGTTTGTAGACACCAATGATAAAAAAATATATAGAATTTGGAAGAGATGGTGATCTAACTGCTAGGCATCTTTTATGATTGATCACATATTCCTATCTGTTTATAAACATTACTGTAGGCTTATTACATTCTCAATTGTTCACCAGGTAATATGTATGTGCATAAGAAATTAAAGGCATGATATTGATCCTTCAGTTGTTTAACATTTTATTTGTAAAACAGACTAATACACAAAGACAACTGTGTACAGTGCCAGATATTATACCCATATATCAATATCTAGGTTGAAAATTGTGCATTACAGGTGTAGGCACTGAAAAGAGAGAATGATCAATGAGGGCAAGGGAAATGAAAGGTGGCTCCATTAAGAAAGTGGGGCTTAAAATTGACTTTGAGGAATGAATAGAATTTACACAGGGAGAGTGACGATGGTTTATAAAGCAAGGAATCAAAGAAGTGCAAGCCATGCTTGTAGACAGGTGAAGAAACATGTCTAACTGAATTTCGGGGAAACCAGTTGTAGGGACAGTAGGAAATAAGATGAGAGAGGTAAAATGAGGCCATATGGTCACATTGTTGCTGACTCTGAAAAACAGAACTCTATTATTTCTATCATTCAACTCAGTAGACATTATGTACCTATCTGGCAGGCAAAGGGAATATTTGAGAGGCAGTGTGGGATAAACAATAAATAGTTTGAAAGAATCAAAATGGTACATAGAACAGTTATTCTATCATTACTCTGCAGAAAATAGGTGTTTATTAAGAAATAGTCATGTAGAGCAAGTTTTTAGAAGGAACAGAAACATTTTAGGGTCCCAAATAACGCATTGTACTGATCAGGATGATTTGTCATTTTTAGACCATTTGCAGATTCTCTAACAATTTATTCTCAGTTCTGAATCATCAATGCTGCTCTCAGACTGCTCTCAGATGCTAATTTGTATGGTGAGTTATACTTAGAAATATATGCTAGTTTTCTTCTAGGGAAGGTACCCTGGCCAACTATTTCTTTATCTTTGATTGTTCAGCTGCCATATCCTCTCATTCGCTAATTTATTTTCTCAAAAAAAAAAAAAATAGAGGAGCATTCTCTTTCTATCACTGAGCTAACTGCAAGTTTCACTTATGTTCAGGAATATTTCTTTTATAATAGTACAAAGCTTCTCGAAAGAAAATATAACGTATAGAAATGTATTTCCACAGCTGGTGAGTGTCAGGATGAGGGGAGAGTGGAAGGCGCCAGGGAATACATTTATGCTGCTAAAGCAGAAGTGTTTGAGATGCTCAAAAGATGAAGTGACAATTCAATCCTTCTTCAATTATTCTATTTCTTTTCCTATAAATAAAACTAGGAATGCAATCAAAAATTATAAACGTAATGTAGCTACACAATTGCCCATTTTTTGGATGAAAGCAGTTTAAAGTATCATGTCTGAAGAAATTTGCTGTGGCATTCTTCAACAGTGCAAATATATTATGTATCAGTGATCAATATTTCTTGATATTATAGTGACCAACTGGGCATTTGTGGGTTAATTATAAGAAAATAATTTTTAAATGACAGTATAACAGCTCCTGAGATACAGCCTTAGAGGTTAGCAGGTGATGAGTTAATTTCTTACAGGAAAGAACTGCTTTCCATTTTCACTCATCTGGGAAGATGGGTCAGAGTAATTGGACAAGTCTGAAGTCCCTGGGCTTTGCAAGGGGCATAGGTGAAGATATAACTTGTGAAAATTGGAGGCTAATTATCTTTCAGCTATGAAATAGTGACAAGATGTTTTCTTCTGCATCAGGCGAGATTTTGGGGACAGCTTAATGGAGTTGATAGTAAATAACACATTTTTAAGAGTTTATAAAATCCCCAGATTATTCTGAGTTATAATCTCTGATTTGATTGGGAGATGTTCTTGTAAAATAAAAAACTGGTAAATTGAAATGTCTGAAAACAATGCACTTGCTTTAAAAAGACTCTCCAGCTTTTGGTAATTTAGTAATCTCTGCATGAATAAACTACGTAAATTGGTGCCATTTTCATAGGCTAAGTCATAGATTACTCACTACATTGGATACTGCAAAAAGGAAAGAATTTTTGCTACCATTCTTCAGGATATTCTATAGGCAAGAAGCAAAAGATGAAGCATCATTTTCATTTAATGTTTGGCCAAAGGACCACCAAATGAGGCATTATTATAGATTTTTAAGAACCTGAGTAAGTGAACTTCATAGGATAGTATAATGCATAATGAGGAACCTTAAAGTAGATTGGAAATTCTGTTTCTAATCATGTTGGTCATCTTAAATGTTCAGAGAACTAATGAAGGCTTTTAAGGATGAGAGTTCCATTTAGAATGACAGAAAGGGTAGAAAAAGTTGACACAAAAAATAATCCTAAAACTAATCTAAGTTTTAGAATTACATTTCTTTTATAATGAGACAAATAGCTAAATGTACTTTGAGATAATTTGGCTTGGAAGTGACCAATTTGGGTGTAGTTATTATCTTTGTCCTATACCCGTCAAAGCAGTGACATATTTAAAAAAGCATAATCTGCTCTTGGAACCATAAAGGTCACCATGTCTGTTATTGATTGCTTCTCAAGTTGAAATTATCTTTTCTGCTAACTTCTCTGTGATATTAGTTGAGTTTTTCTGACATTCACATAATTCAAATATTATCCATAGAGGTAAATATCTTTAAAAATCATGTTCTTATTAGTATGAAACAAAATTTGAGATCTGAAATGATTAATTAGCCAGAGGGTCAGCAATTGAAAAAGTGGAAGCAGTGTTAGGTTTATTCTACCACATTTACATAATCAGATAGCAAGTATGAATAATGTTATTAAGGTCAGTCATATAAGTGAGACGCTATCATGAAGGTAAATGTAAGAATAGTGAACTCAAAGATTCTCAGTCTAAAAGACTTATTTTGCATTACGTAAACAAGTCACATGGTTGTGCCACTTCATTTGGTTTTCTAATGCGTAAAATCTATATAAATACTATTATCACTATTCTTCACCTATCTGATTGGATGTGATGTGATTAATTTAGGAAGGATTCAGCTTAATCATCAGTTCCCTGGACCCCGTGGGCTTCCAGTCCAAATCTGCCTCAGTCTCTTACCCCCAAGTAGGGAAATCTAAAGATTTCTGGTTTTATAGCTCAGCATTAAATCACAACTCTGCTGCAGGTTTTGTTCTTTCTTCTTTAGTTATAATAATAGATTCTCTATTTTATTCCTTGTAGGTCTGCTCAAAACTCTGGATTCTTGGACTTCTCTGGTGGCGCAGTGGTTAAGAATCTGCCTGCCGGGCTTCCCTGGTGGTGCAGTGGTTGAGAATCTGCCTGCCAATGCAGGGGATACGGGTTCGAGCCCTGCTCTGGGAGGATCCCACATGCCGCGGGGCGACTAGGCCTGTGAGCCACAATTGCTGAGCCTGCGCGTCTGGAGCCTGTGCTCCGCAACAAGAGAGGCCGCGATAGTGAGAGGCCCGCGCACCGCGATGAAGAGTGGCCCCCGCTTGCTGCAACTAGAGAAAGCCCTCGCACAGAAACGAAGACGCAACACAGTCATAAATAAATAAATAAATAAAAATTGTTAAAAAAAGAGTAAAACCTTTATAAATTACTATTAATGGAAAACCTGTATCACCTCTCCTAAGTTGAAAGTAACTGAAAGAAAAGTGAACATAGAACAATGTTTTAAAAAAAAAAAAAAAAGAATCTGCCTGCCAACGCAGGGGACACAGGTGCGAGCCCTGCTCCAGGAAGATCCCACATGCTGCGGAGCAACTAAACCCGTGCACCACAACTACTGAGCCTGTGCTCTAGAGCGCACGGGCCACAACTACTGAAGCCTGTGCACCTAGAGCCCGTGCTCTGCAACAAGAGAAGATGCCGCAATGAGAAACCTGCACACCACAACAAAGAGTAGCCCGGCTCACTGCAACTTGAGAAAGCCAGCGCACAGCAACAAAGACACAATGAAACCAAAAAAAAAAAAAAAAACGAAAAAAACCTCTGGATTCTTAAACTAGTCTGCATAATTCTAATTTTAAACTATATATCCAATGTCACTTTATATACTGAATTTTTAAAAAATTCATACAATAGTGTCATAAATTATAGTATTACCATAGCTGTCCTTTTATATTGACTGCTATTGTATGCCATTTTCACAATATCTTTGTTTCATTCAGTAAAGAGAACGTAAAGTAAATATGCAAAATCCACAACTTTCCTGTAAGCAACACAATAGCTAGTTAAAATATTGATGAAAAAGGTTAGAATATATTCATCCTATTAAATAATAGCTTACTATCATTAGTATAAAAAAAGGACACTAATAATTTGAAAAAAAGCCCAATTAAAAAGAGGCAAAGAATAATAAAAGCAATTGATAACAGAAAACTACAAAACCACTGAAGATATATTCAACTGTGAACGCCTAGTTGGTGAGGGTTTTTTCTTTTTTTGTTTTTTTTGTTACTCCTTTTTTTTTTTTAAACATCTTTATTGGAGTATAATTGCTTTACAATGGTGTATTAGTTTCTGCTTTATAACAAAGTGAAGCAGTTATACACATACATATGTCCCCAGATCTTTTCCCTCTTGCATCTCCCACCCTCCCACCCTCCCTATCCCACCCCTCTAGGTGGTCACACAGCACCAAGCTGATCTCCCTGTGCCATGAGGCTGCTTCCCACAAGCTATCTATTTTACGTTTGGTAGTGTATACATGTCCATGCCACTCTCTCACTTTGTCCCAGCTTACCTTTCCCCCTCCTCGTATCCTCAAGTCCATTCTCTAGTAGGTCTGTGTCTTTATTCCCGTCTTGCCACTGGGTTCTTCATGACGATTTATTTTTTTTTTAGATTCCATATATATATATTAGCAAACGGTATTTGTTTTTCTCTTTCTGACTTACTTAACTCTGTATGACAGACTCTAGGTCCATCCACCTCACTACAAATAACTCAATTTCATTTCTTTTTATGGCTGAGTAATATTCCATTGTATATATGTGCCACATCTTCTTTATCCATTCATCTGTTGATGGACACTTTAGATTAGGTGACCATATGTGCGTGGGTTTATGTCTGGGCTTTCTATCCTGTTCCATTGATCTATATTTCTGTTTCTGTGTCAGTACCATACTGTCTTGATTACTGTAGCTTTGTAGTTTAGTCTGAAGCCAGGGAGCCTGATTCCTCCAGCTCCGTTTTTCTTTCTCAAGATTGCTGTGGCTATTCGGGGTCTTTTGTGTTTCCATACAAATTGTGAATTTTTTTCTTCTAGTTCTGTGAAAAATGCCAGTGGTGGTTTGATAGGGATTGCATTGAATCTGTAGATTGCTTTGGGTAGTAGAGTCATTTTCACAATGTTGATTCTTCCAACCCAAGAACATGGTATATCTCTCCATCTATTTGTATCATCTTTAATTTCTTTCATCAGTGTCTTATAATTTTCTGCATATAGGTCTTTTTCTCCTTAGGTAGGTTTATTCCTAGATATTTTATTCTTTTTGTTGCAGTGGTAGATGGGAGTGTTTTCTTAATTTCACTTTCAGATTTTTCATCATTAGTGTATAGGAATGAAAGAGATTTCTGTGCATTAATTTTGTATCCTGCTTCTTTACCAAATTCATTGATTAGCTCTAGCAGTTTTCTGGTAGCATCTTTAGGATTCTCTATGTATAGTATCATGTCATCTTCAAACAGTGACAGCTTTACTTCTTCTTTTCCGATTTGGATTCCTTTCATTTCTTTTTCTTCTCTGATTGCTGTGGCTAAAACTTCCAAAACTATGTTGAATAATAGTGGTGAGAGTGGGCAACCTTGTTTTGTTCCTGATCTTAGTGGAAATGGTTTCAGTTTTTCACCATTGAGAACGATGTTGGCTGTGAGTTTGTCATATATGGCCTTTATTATGTTGAGGAAAGTTCCATCTATGCCTACTTGCTGGAGGGTTTTTATCACAAATGGGTGTTGAATTTTGTTCAAAGCTTTCTCTGCATCTATTGAGATGGTCATATAGTTTTTCTCCTTCAATTTGTTAATATGGTGTATCACATTGATTGATGTGCGAATACTGAAGAATCCTTGCATTCCTGGGATAAACCCCACTTGATCATTGTGTATGATCCTTTTAATGTGCTGCTGGATTCTGATTGCTAGTATTTCGTTGAGGATTTTTGCGTCTACATTCATCAGTGATATTGGCCTGTAGTTTTCTTTCTTTGTGACACCTTTGTCTGTTTTTGGTATCAGTGTGATGGTGGCCTCATAGATTGAGTTGGGGAGTGTTCCTTCCTCTGCTATATTTTGGAAGAGTTTGAGAAGGATAGCTGTTAGCTCTTCTCTAAATGTTTGAAAGAATTCTCCTGTGAAGCCATCTGGTCCTGGGCTTTTGTTTGTTGGAAGATTTTTAATCACAGTTTCAACTTCAGTGCTTATGATTGGTCTGTTCATATTTTCTATTTCTTCCTGGTTCAGTCTCAGAGGGTTGTGCATTTCTAAGAATTTGTTAGGTTGTCCATTTTAATGGCATATAGTTGCTTGTAGTAATATCTCATGATCCTTTGTATTTCTGCAGTGTCAGTTGTTACTTCTCCTTTTTCATTTCTAATTCTATTGATTTGAGTCTTCTCCCTGTTTTTCTTGATGAGTCTGGCTAATGGTTATCAATTTTGTTTATCTTCTCAAAGAACAAGCTTTTAGTTTTATCGATTTTTGCTATCATTTCCTTCATTTCTTTTTCATTTATTTCTGATCTGATCTTTATGATTTCTTTCCTTCTGCTAACTCTGGGGTTGTTTTGTTCTCCTTCCTCTAATTGCTTTAGGTGTAAGGTTAGGTTGTTTGAGATGTTTCTTGTTTCTTAAGGTAGGATTGTGTTGCTATAAACTTCCCTCTTAGAACTGCTTTTGCTGCATCCCATAGGTTTTGGGTCGTCGTGTTTTCACTGTCATTTGTCTCTAGGTATTTTTTGATTTCCTCTTTGATTTCTTTAGTGAACTCTTGGTTATTAAGTAGTGTATCATTTAGCCTCCATGTGTTAGTATTTTTTATAGATTTTTTCCTGTAATTGATGTCTAGTCTCATAGCATTGCAGTTGGAAAAGATACTTGATATGATTTCAATTTTCTTAAATTTACCAAGGCTTGATTTGTGACCCAAGATATGATCCTGGAGAATGTTCCATGAGCACTTGAGAAGAAAGTGTATTCTGTTGTTTTTGGATGGAATGTCCTATAAGTATCAATTAAGTCCATCTGGTTTAATGTATCATTTAAAGCTTGTGTTTCCTTATTTATTTTCATTTTGGATGATCTGTCCATTGGTGAAAGTGGGGTGTTAAAGTCCCCTACTATGATTGTGTTACTGTCAATTTCCCCTTTTATGGTTGTTAGCATTTGCCTTATGTATTGAGGTGCTCCTATGTTGGGTGCATAAATATTTACAATTGTTATACCTTCTTCTTGGATTGATCCCTTGATCATTATGTAGTGTCCTTCTTTGTCTCTTGTAGTACTCTTTGTTTTAAAGTCTATTTTGTCTGATATGAGAATTGCTACTCCAGGTTTCTTTTGATTTCCATTGGCATGGAATATCTTTTTCCATTCCCTCACTTTCAGTCTGTATGTGTCCCTATGTCTGAAGTGGGTCTCTTGTAGACAGCATATATATGGGTCTTGTTTTTGTATCCATTCAGCCAGTCTATGTCCCTTGGTTGGAGCATTTAATCCATTTACATTTAAGGTAATTATCGATATGTATGTTCCTATTACCATTTTCTTAATTGTTTTGGGTTTGTTATTGTAGGTCTTTTCCTTCTCCTGTGTTTCCTGCCTAGAGAAGTTCCTTTAGCATTTGTTGTAAAGCTGGTTTGGTGGTGCTGAATTCTCTTAGCTTTTGCTTGTCTGTAAAGGTTTTAATTTCTCTGTCAAATCTGAATGAGATCCTTGCTGGGTAGAGTAATCTTGGTTGTAGGTTTTTTTCCTTCATCACTTTAAATATGTCCTGCCACTCCCTTCTGGCGTGCACAGTTTCTGCTGAAATATCAGCTGTTGGGGATTCTTATGGGGATTCCCTTGTATGTTATTTGTTGTTTTTCCCTTGCTGCTTTTAATATTTTTTCTTTGTATTTAATTTTTGATAGTTTGATTAATATGTGTCTTGGCGTGTTTCTCCTTGGATTGATCCTGTATGGCACTCTCTGTGCTTCCTGGACTTGATTAACTATTTCCTTTCCCATATTAGGGAAGTTTTCAACTATAATCTCTTCAAATATACTCTCAGTCCCTTTCTTTTTCTCTTCTTTTTCTGGGACCCCTATAATTCGAATGTTGGTACATTTAATATTTTCCTAGAGGTCTCTGAGACTGTCCTCAATTCTTTTCATTCTTTTTTCTTTATTCTGCTCTGCAGTAGTTATTTCCAGTATTTTATCTTCCAGGTCACTTATCCATGCTTCTGCTTCAGTTATTCTGCTATTGAGCCCTTCTAGAGAATTTTAAATTTCATTTATTGTGTTGTTCATCACTGTTTGTTTGCCCTTTAGTACTTCTAGGTCCTCGTTAAAAGTTTCTTGTATTTTCTCCATTGTATTTCCAAGATTTTGGATCATCTTTACTATCATTATTCTGAATTCTTTTTCAGGTAGACTGCCTATTTCCTCTTCATTTGTTAGGTCTGGTGGGTTTTTGCCTTGCTCCTTCATCTCCTGTGTGTTTCTCTGTCTTCTCATTTTGCTTAACTTACTGTGTTTGGGGTCTCCTTTTCGCAGGCTGCAGGTTCGTAGTTCCCGTTGTTTTTTGTGTCTGTCCCCAGTGGCTAAGGTTGGTTCAGTGGGTTGTGTAGCCTTCCTGGTGGAGGGGACTAGTGCCTGTGTTCTGGTGGATGAGGCAGGATCTTGTCTTTTTGGTGGGCAGGTCCACGTCTGGTGGTGTGTTTTGGGGTGTCTTTGGCCTTATTATGATTTTAGGCAGCCTCTCTGCTAATGGATGTGGTTGTGTTCCTGTCTTGCTAGTTGTTTGGCATACAGTGTCCAGCACTGTAGCTTGCTGGTCGTTTAGTGGAATTGGGTTTTGGCGTTGTGATGGAGATCTCTGGGAGATTTTCACTGTTTGATATTACATGGAGCTGGGAGGTCTCTTGTGGGCCAGTGTCCTGAACTTGGCTCTCCCACCTCAGAGGCACAGCCCTGATGCCTGGCTCTAGTACCAAGAGCTCATGTGGTTGTAGGTAGGAGGTCTCAATTCCTTGCCACATGGATCTTTCCTTGGGGCTGCTTGAGTGTCCTCATGACATGGCAGCTGGCTTAAACCAGGATGAGTGATCCAGCCCGCGGTCCCCAGGACTGTCACGGCTTCGGCTGCTGGGGCTCCTCCAGAGCCGGCAGCCTCAGTGAGGCCGCCCTCCCCTCGCGCTCTGGGGCAGTTCCGTGATGGCGGTGGGAAGAGACCCCAAGCCAGGAGTTCCAGCTCTGTGGAAACGCGGGCTCCATTCTGGCCGCAGGGGTTGGGACCCGGTGAGGGTTTTTTAAATGAACAATCTAATGTAGTGCTTATGGAAATGTAAATTGATAAAAATATTTTCAAAGGTGATTTCCAAAATGTTACTAAAATCTTGAAAAGATCCATAAAATTTGATGAAATAATTAAACTTATGGATATTTTTTGCTAAAGAAAACCAAGAATGTATACAAAGATTTATATACAAAGAAAGTAGAAAAATGTAAAAGTCTAAATACCCAACAAAGGAGTACCAAATGAATAAGTAATATTGTAGTACCAACTAGTGGAAAAGAGGAAAGGTCACTAGAATCCGAATGCTTGAATTTAAATCACAGCTTCTCACCATGAACTGTGCAACTTTGAGTGTTAATCTCTCTTTACCTTAGATTTCTCATTTATGAAATATGGTAATAGGAAATAATAGTGACTATCACAAATATTAAGAGGACTAATGAGATAATATATAATGATTTGGAAGAGTGTCTAGCATGTAGAAGCACTCAGTAAAATTTATCTATTGTTTGATGAAATATTATGAAGCATAAAATCATGCTGTTTATTAGTAATGTGAAAATTGTGAACATGTTAAGTGAATATGTATCATATATTTTAATACAATGAATTCAATATTTTTGAACTACCTCCTAATAATTTTCCCTTCTCAGTAGTCCAGCTTCTTTCTCTGCAGCCTTTCTACACATATAGCCTCAGGAAATGGGAGAGTGAATGCTACCCAAGGGAAATATAAACACAGGGAAGTTTTGATATGCAGGAATTCCAGTTACTACAGTTTAGTTAAGTACCACCAGTCCCCCATCAACATGGTTTAAATTTCAATCATGCTATATTAGTTGTGAATATGTACATAAAATATAAACTTCACCACTTGTTCTTCAGTTCACAAATCACTACATAAGTAACAGATGTATATCATGATCAGTGACCACTTCTTTCAAAGTCTGTGGATGATTAATCACTGTGCAACTGTTAGTCAGTTCACACACAGACAGCAAAGCATGTAGTTGTGTTGCCTCCTCATCTCCCAGTGATAAAAAGACCTGATGTAACTTACATAAGTTTACTCCTGACCTCAAATGCCACTTTGGAATGGAGGGGAGGGGGGAGCACTTTAGAAATGACTCATAGAGAGTTTAAATTTTGGATAGACTGAATACTTAGTAGAGACACTTTAAAATCAGGATTGAGTGGAAGTTTTGTTTGTTTTTTTGTGCACATTTTTTTTTGCATATCACATTTGTGTAAAATTTGACCTCTCTACAATTACATAAAAGACCCAAAAATTATATAAAAAGAGCCAAAGTGATCTTGAGAAAACAGAACAACGCTGTAAGAATTACACCTACTTATTTCAAAATATATTACCAAGCTACAGTAATTAAAAGTTTGGTACAAAGACATATATAGAACAATGGAACAGATAAGAGAGCCCAGAAATAAACCCATGTATATACAAATCAACTGATCTTTGACAAAGGTGCCAAGAATACTAATTGAAAAAGAATAGTCTGTTCAACAAATAGTGTTGGAAAAACTGAACATACATATGCAAAAAAATAAAACTGTACCCCTATATTACATCATACACAAAGCAATCAATTCAAAATGGATTAAAGAATTAAACATTAAGACCTGAAAATGTAAAACTCCTAGAAGAAAACTAGTGCAAAAACTTCATACATTCGTTTTGGCAATGATTTCATGAAAATGACACCAAAATCACAGTCAATAGATGCAAAAATAAACAAGTAAAACCACACCAAATTAAAAACCTTTTGCAAAGCAAAGGAAACAACAGAGTGAAAAGGCAACCAAATGGAATGGGAAAAAATATTTGCAAACCATATATCTGGTAGAATATATTTGCAAACCATATATCTGGGTTAATTTCCAAAATATATAAGGAACTCCTACAACTACACAGCAAAAAAGCAAATATTTCACTTAAAAACTGGGCAAAGGACTTAAATTGACATTTCTCCAAGGAAGACATACAAATGGCCAGCAGCTGATTTGAAAAGATAGTCAACATCACTATTCATCAGGGATACGCAAATTAAAATCACAGGGAGGTATCACCTCATACCTGTTAGAATGGCTGTTATTAAAAAAACAAACAAACAAAAAACTCCAAATGATAACAATTGCTGGCCAGGTTGTGGAGATACTGGAACCCTTACAAAGAACTCTTAAAACTCTACAATAAGAAAACAACACAATTAAAAATAAATGAGCCAGAGACCTTAACAGATACCTCACCAAAGGAGACACAAGATGGAAAATAAGCATACAAAAAAGATGCTCCACATCATATGTCATAATGGAAATGCAATTTAAAGCAACAAGATACCATCACAAACCTATGATAATGACCATCATCCAGAACACTTGTCAATACCAAATGTTGGTGAGGATGTTGAGCAACAGGAACGCTCATTCATTGCTGGTGGGAATGCAAAATTGTACAGCCCCTTTGGAAGACAGTTTGGTGGTTTCTAACAATACTAAACATACTCTCACCATATGATCCAGCAATCTCTCTCCTAGATATTTACATAAAGGAGTTGAAAACTTATGTCCACATAAAAACCTGCAAATGGTTGCTTATAGCAAATTTATTAATAATTGCCAAAACTTGAAAGCAACCAAAATATCCTTCAGTAGGTGAATGGATAAATAAGCTGTGGTACTTCCAGACAATGGAATATTATTCAGTGCTAAAAAGAGATGAGTTGTCAAGGATGAAAAGACATAATAGAACCTAAATGTATATTACTAACTGAGAGAAGCTAATCTGGAAAAGCTACATACTGTATGATTCCAACCATATGGTGTTCTGGTAAAGGCAAAATTATGGAGATAATGAAAAGATCAGTGGTTGATGGAGGTTGAGGAAGTGAATAGTCAGAACACAGAGGATTTTTAGGACATTGAAAATGCTCTGGTAAGATGTTATAATGATCTATATATGTCATTATACATTTGTCCAAACCCATAGAATGTACAACACCAAGAATGAAACCTAATGTAAACTATGGACTTCAGGTGATTATGATGTGTCAATGTAGGTTCATCCTTGGTAAAAAAATGTACCATTCTGGTTAGTGATGTTAATAATGGTGGAGGCTATGCAGGTGTGGGAGCAGGTAATATTCAATATATAGGAAATCTCTGTATATTCCTCTCAATTTTGTTGTAAACCTAAAACTGCTCTAAAAAATAAAGTCTTTAATAATTTTTTTAAAAAAATAAGGGAATACATTTCCCTCCCCTGCTTTCTCTTAGAACATTTACTTTAGAAAACTTATACTGTAAATACTTGCTCCTCTCTTTGAAATGTATATAGGTCCTTTTGAAAGCCAGACAGACCTTTTGTTAGCTTTATGAGTAAGAATGTCTTTCTCAATCACCTGGGACCCATCTCTATGAAATGTAAGCATCAAGGGAGATAGTGCCCCTATCTCCTGAATTCTGTGGAAAGGTTGGTGCCTAACTTATGTGGGCACCTTGCTCCAAGTTATAAAACTACCTCCTGTCATAAGCATATGAGAAGTTTGTTTCTTCTCTGAATAAAGCCAATTAGCTAATCTCAATTACCAGCTAAATCTGAGATGAACTATGTGTGAGAAATGGTGCTGTCATGTCCTCTTACTTGAGGACTACTTGTTTATTTGACAACATGTATGTAATGAGTTTTATCTGCTGGGTTACATAGAAGGGTGAGATTTCTTCCTGTCTTTGCAATCTCAGTGGATTACCTATGATGTGTACCGCATTCTGATTGAAAGCTTACTCAATAATAAAAGTGTTTTCTTTCTCTACTACCTGTGTGGACCGGTATTCTGAGTTGAGAAATTTGTTTTTAATTAGATTTCTCCAACATTACAAAACATTCTCCCTCAAAGAGCTACAATTTAATAATTTTTTAATAAAATCTAGGCTATTTTCAAAATTTCACTATTAAAAACACTGTGATGAAATATAATATTATTTATATTTTCTTCAAACAGCTTCACAGAAAGAAATTGAGTCAAAGACTCAACTTTATTCAGCTCTTTATATATGTACAATAATCTCATTTACTATATGTTTCAGAAAATACATATAGAAATAAAAGACATAAAAATCAAGCAATAGATTTACATGCTATAATGGGGATTCTGTTTTCTAATAATTAAATTTTTTCATAAATGCTTACTTTTTTATTCCTAAGAAATAACAAATATATACCCAGTTACAAAAATATTGAGATTAAGCATTAAATCTAAATAGATCCATTTTTCCAAAATAGTTTATTTTACATTCTAGTTCTTCTAGCTTCCTTGAAGTAACCCTTAATATATAGAGAACTTTTTAAAATTTGTAGAAGTAGGGCAGGCTGATGGAAATTTTTGTAAAGGAATATGTAATAGGAGATTACAATGCTGATTTTGATACTATTTTATCAAATTTCCTAAAACTTTTCAAATAAAGATTTAATGAAATGCTTGGTCTTCTCTTGCTAAAAGTGCTGTTGTAACCAGAATTCATATAAAAGCTCTAGGAAACTATGCATTTTCATCTACATTTGGATCACTGAGTGTTATTCATTTTTACCATTTTATTAGGGAAAAGTCAATCATACCCAAAAGTAGAGACAACAGTTTAGAGGATTTTCATGTACTAGGTTTCAGCAATTATCAACTCTTATTTCACCTACACCCCCCTCGTTAACCACCTCAACACTCATTTATTCACTAACAAGTATTTCAGCATAATCTCCAAAAGATCTTTAAAAGAAAAGTAATCTTTTAACAACGTGACCGTATTGTCATTTTACCATCTCACTATTTTTATATCCCATTATGTAAAAACTAATTTCTTAATGTCATTCACATTTCCCTGGTTATCTCTTAATTTCTTTCTTTTCTTTTTTTTTTTTTTTGCAATTTGTTCAAACTGGAGTCCATATAAAGCCCATATATTTTAATTGGTTGGTATGTCTTTTAAATCACTTTTTTGTCTGTAGATTCTCTCCTCCCATTTTTTCCCTTAAAGTTTATTTGTTGCAAAATCTAGTTCATTTTTCTGTAGATTTTTTTCTGTACACCCTGGATTTTGCTGATTACATCCCTGTGCTATCATTTAACATTTTATTCTGTTCTCTGTATATCCTATAAAATGGTAGACCTAAAGAATTGTTCAGACTCAAGTTGGATATTTTAGACGGTTCTATACTTCTATCAAAAGACATTTGTTCTCTCTTGTTGTTTTCAAATTATTTATGCCTTGTGCCTCTCTCTGCTGTACTATCACTTTATTACTGTTACTAGTAGCATTATTATGTCCTATCTATTTTATAAGATTGTTGTCTATTTCATTACCAAATTTGTTACCAGGCCTTCAACAAATTAACAATGGCTAAACCTCTTGAAGTTATCAATCTTAGGTATAACTCTAGATAGAACATTTGTAATAGAGTAACTCTAGTTATGGGAAGAAACAACAAGGGAAAAAAGATTCAGGGTCTAATAAAAGTAATAACAGAGAAAAAAAGGCACATAATGTTGGATTTGTGTCTGAGTGTATGTGTGAATGTGAGAATGTGTGATGTCAGAAGCCACTGGTGATCATTACCTAGATCGTTTAATTCACTAGAAGTTAAAAAAATTATAATATTCTATTTCTATAATTTCTTCTTTCATGTCTTAGCTAGAGATTTCTGTAAAGAGAAACTTTTATCAATTATTTGATTGTACTAACATACAGTTCATATAGAAAAACTAAGCATTGATTCTTTTGCTTTATTTTCCTGCACAATTACTTGATTCTGTACCATGTTCCAACAGTAATCAATGAACTTCTAGTTTTTATTTTATTTTTTGGTATCATTTTAAACTTATATATTGAATTACATTAGAAGGGTTTCAATATATTGTAATGAATATTCTTACTGATGTTCAATGGTAACCATCTTTGGCCAATGGGAGCCTCTTGAAGTAGGTTTCTGAGAACATATGCTTTGCACATGTATGATGTATGTGCCAGGTATCAAACAGGAGTTTCCCATCTGTTTTCATCACAATTCCAAACAATTCCACAAGAAAAATATAATGTTGTAGTTAAAATGGAAATATCTTCTCTCTGCTATCATGTGAACATGTGGGACAGAGTCTTTTGGTTTTAATCTAATTGCTAAGAAAAGAAGTTAAAGGGGGGGTAATTAATCCCATTTAATTTTATAATTCCCCACATTGATTTAAAAGAACACTTGTAATTCACTCATATATATTAAAAAGCAATTTACTCATTTCCCTTGCTGGTGTCAGCCAGAAAAAAAATTTTAACATTGGGATTAACATTTTGTTTTGTGATGGTCAGTGCTCTACGTGTTTGTAGGCTCGCCTCCCTGGTCTGTAAGGTGGTGGTGAACATTTGAAACAGTATAATCATCCTAATTTAGTTGACCACAAGGTATTCCTGCTGAGAGAAGCTGGAGTGGAGATACTACTGTCAAATTCTCCTTTACTGTTATAGACTATTTTCAACTTCTAAGTTCCTTTTTATGTGTGTTATGATGATACAGAACCCACTATTTACCACACCAGCAAGATCTTTTAGCAATGACCAGCAACTGCAGAAATATAGGCAATCACCGTATCGAAACATTGGAAAGTCAATGTACTAATTCCAAGAAACCTTTGTTTTGTTGTAAAATTCCAAGACAACCAGACTCTTGAAAATCATGATAAAATTAATATATTTCTTCCTCTTCCTGTCCTTAGATTACACATCTAGTTCCATCTTTTCTTGTTATATTTCTTCAAGTTTACTCAGTTTATCTGTTTGGTCCCAGCCCATCTTCTATGCTTCTCTCCTTTGATTCTTTGGGCCTGATCTTAGTTGTCACTGAAGTTTGGATTATGAAGAAGCCAGCTCCCCTATCCCATAATCCAAATAGAGATATGACATATCTCTCCTCTGCCAGCTCTAGCCACTTAAATAGCCCCACCAGCCACTTGATTTTGGACTTCTAGCCTCCAGACTGAGAGAGAAAAAAAAATGTCTGTTATTTTAAGCCACACAGTTTGTTTTACTTTGTTATGGTAGCCCTAGGAAACTGATACAATGTCCAAAGCAGAACTCTAATTCTGTCTCCCACTCCAAACAAGCCAGTTGCTCTCCAGTCTCCCCAACCCCAGTATGTAACCATAATCCACTCAATTATCCTTACTAAACACAAGGAGAATCACCTTTGGTGTTGCTTTCTCTCATTTCCCATATCCATATTTTAACTAAGATCTGTGAGCTCTTCTCAGTCATACAACAAATATTTATTAAGCAACTGAATGTGCCAGACACGATTCTAGGCACAAGGGATACAGCTGAGAATAAGACAAATTGGTCCTTGCATTTACATTTTACAATCAGGAGTAACAGAAACAAATCAAATACAAGTAATTAAAAACACAAATATACAAAAAAATATATTAAATGGCAACAAATGACAACATTTAAAACATAGCAATGTGATAAGATAGTATGGGATAGAAGGTAGCATTGAACTATGGTAGGATGAGAATGGCAACTATGTGACATGTTAGGATGACAGTATCATGGTAAGTGCAAAGATCTTGACTTTTAAAGAATGGGAAATATTGGTTGGTGGGAATAGAATAGAATAAGCAAATAGAATAGGGTGGCCTGGTGGAGATAAGGGGCCAGACTATAACCTTACAAGATTTTCTTCTAAGTGCACTGGGTTATAGCCCTAATTTAACTTCTTTTCTTATCATTTCTATTATCTAGTCCAAATCATCATCATTCTCTTCTTCCTTCCTTCCTTCCTTCCTTTCTTTCTTTGCTGCACCACGCAGCTTGTGGGATTTTAGTCCCCCGACCAGGGATCGAACCTGGGTCCACAGCAGTGAAAGCCCAAGTTTTGACCTCTGGACCGCCAGGGAGTTCCTTCATTCTCATTGTTGACCACTTTAATAACTACCTAACTGGCTCTCATTTCCCCTTCCAAGCTCTGCACAGAAACTACAGCTATATTTAAATATGTAAACTGGATTGAGACTGTACTCTACTTAGAGATCACTCAGTGACTTCCTATTGTGCTTAGAATACATTCTAACACATTACTGTGACTAGAGTTAAGGTTGTAAAAAATTAATAAACAGAAACCACAATTAAATAGAGTCAGGAAACCAGAAGGGGGAGCTCTTAGGCCCGGCAATGATAGCAGATCCAACAGGAAGAAGAAAGATTCCTCTTCTTTCCTGGAAAGGACTCAGCCAATGAAAAGCCATGGGCTCTATGTTTACTAGAGACCTCTCAACTTTCTTTACTTCTCTAGAAAAGTGTTCTCCTTCCCTTGCCATGTGGGAGACCTGCATGTGACTCGCCATGGTTGGAGAACCTGAATTGCAAGTCTCTGCTGATCCCAAAAAAACCGTTTTTTGCTAGAGAAATATCTGGCAGTCTATCTGTTTCAGGTCAACATTTTGGTGACTCACATGGGGACCAGAGAAGACCCCGAAAGGCTCTGGGTCTGGTGATCAAACAAGTGCAGGATGCACAGTTGAGTCCATTATTGTTCCCCGCTTTTCTCACTGACCCTGGAGTTTGAAGGTACATATTTCTTCTGGATCTGAGCTCACACCTTCTTTGCATTTGAAGCTCTCCAGACTTTATTTGGAATCTACTCTAAGGTTTTGTCTTTCTAGTTAAGGCCTTGTTCTGTATGTGAGTACTCATTTGGCACTTCAATCTGATTTTGAGTTGAGACTGTTTCAACTGGAGCTAGCTGAGAAGCTGTTGGCCCATTCCTTCAGGAACAGGGCTGCTTCACTGAAACTGTGCTGGTTCAACTGTCAGCCCGTTCCTTTGGAACAGGAGCTGTTCTCTGGAAACTGGCTGGAAAAGCCTTTGGCCTGGTGCCTCTAGGACCAAGCTGTTTTTCTTAGACTTGGTTAGGATTAGCTTGCAAGCTGTTTGGATTAAGCTGTTTGAGCTGTAAGCTGTTTGAGCTGTTTGAAAATTATTCTTTTACTCTAGAGGAAAAACTGAGAAATGGGATCTAAGTTATCTAAATATTTTGAGGACAACACCCCTACAGGGACTTCGAGCAATTTTAATGTTTGAAAACCATGGTCCCTCTGCATGTGCATTCCTAGCTAATGGATGACCTGACTAAAGGCAATTTAGACTATCAATGGACATTATGGGGAACTTTTGAAATCCCCAAAGTTAATTTTCTTAAAACTGAATTGGAATACAATAGCTCAGAGATTTCCATAACTGAATGGTATCCCTATTTCAATGGGTATTTTGAGGCTTCCAAGTGTTGTCAGGAGCCTGTAATTGTCTCTCTGCAAAATAAGATTAGCAAAAGCAGGATAGATCAAGATGGCAGAGTAAGAAAACGTGGAGCTCACCTCCCTCCATGAACACATCAAAAATACATCTACACGTGGAACAATTATCACTGAAAACTGGCAGAAGGACTCCCATACAACCAAGACTGTAAGAAAGATACACACGTAATCAGGTAAGAAGGGGAGTAAAGCTATCAAATCAAGGCATATGCCCGAGAGAGGACTCAGAGGAAAAAGGGAGAATACACATGTGGACACCTGCCCTGGAGAGTGGGTGGTAAGAGCCACAGACTGGGCAGCCCAGTCCTGGGGTCCTACATGGGGGAGACGAGTCCCCTTGATTGGTTGGAGGGCCACTGGGATTAACAAGAGGGCAGTGAGATGCCTGGACTCCATTTGTGAAGGATGTGCACAAGCTGGCTGCCCCCAAGGCAGGACGGAGAGGGGTCTGCTCTAGCAGCTGCCAGTTTCCCACTATCACCTTGGCATGTGCCCCAGTCCAAACAGAGCAAAAGCTCTGGCCTCGCTCACTCCATGTCACAGCATGTCACTGGATCTGGGGTGGCCTCAACCTGGTCTAAGACTGGACCATGGAACACAGAAGAGACACGGTCCCTGAGTGGAGCCTGGCTGGGGAAGCGACAGCCATCGAACTGCAGTGCTTGAACTTGTCAGAACCTGCCCTGTTAAAATTAAGCCTTCTGAGGATCCAGAGGCTAAACCCTTAATTTTTTTATATTCCCTAGACTAAAGCTGAATTGCAAGTGTAGTCAAAGATTTTCCCCAAATAACCAAAACCTCCTCACAGATTTGCTGACGAATTTAATATAATCATTCAAAGTTATCAACCTGGATTCTCTAACTTATATCAGCTAGTTCATATGTTTATCAGGAAGGCCAGGCCCAGCATTGGATGACAACCAATTGGGAAAATCTGAAAGGTGTCTAGAATTACAACAGGAGACCAGCTTGCTAACTTATTTGATCAGGCTCAAGCAATCGCTAGGTGACTTCATCAAACAATTCCTAGGGCTTTTCCAAAGCCTGTTAATTGGAACAAAATTCAGGCTTGTACAAAAATCTGATGAAACTGTTCATGACTATTACAATCAACTTTAGATTGTATTTTTATTTTTATTTATTTTTTATTTTATTTTATTTTTTTTTAGATTGTATTTTTAAAGAATATTCTGGTCTTCTTTCAGATGTTAATTCCACCTGGGTAGTTTTTAACGCTATGCTTATTAATGCACTGAAATGAGACCTTTCTCTTCTGGTAAAAAGGATCAGGATATAATATAAAACTATGTCCACTCCAGATTTAGTTTATCTGGCCAACCAGCTCTCTCACACTCTACATAAATCAGCCAAAAATTACCGACAAAATTCTTAATCTTCAACTCCAGCAAATGAAGGTTCCTAAATAGAACCAAAACTCTCCTAGTTTCTGCTATTATTGCAAAGAACCAGAACAATGCAAAAGAGATTGTTGCAAATTTAAGTGCTTTAGGTGGCTTCGGCCCTCTAACCAGCCTTTCCTCCCAATTTTCAATGATGAGGCTCTGAGGAACTACAGGGTCTCTTCCCAATCCTCCCTCTTAATTGGCTTGGAGAAACATTTCTCCAGATTGGGGATGAATCTCTTCAGTCCTAATTGACACTGAAGCCACATTGCCGGTACTCAACCCCACTCATATAAAAAAGCCCCTGCCTTAGAGTCCTAAAAGAGTTTACCTAGCGGGGATCTCTAACGAACCGCAGGAGTACCCTATCTCTGAACCTATTCCATTTTGTTTAGGCTCTTTGAAAGATACACACACTTTTCTCCTTAATTCCTCTACCCCTATCTATTTATTAGGCCAAGACTTCTTAAAGAAGTATGATGCTGGAATTTCTTTCTCCCATAAGGGGGAAATAATTCTAGAATTTGACAGTAGTCATCAAAGTACAGGTATACTTTGGAGATATTGTGGGTTCAGTTCCAGACCACTGCAATAAAGCAAGTATAACCATAACGTGAGTCACATATTTTTTTGGTTTCCCAGTGCATATAAAAGCTGTATTTACACTATACTATAGTCTATTATTTCATTATATCTTAAAAAAAAACAATGTACATACCTTAATTAAAATATACTTTATTGTTAAAAAATGCTAATCTCATCTGACAATGCAGAGTTGCCACAAACTTTCAACTTGTCAAAAAACACAGTTTCAGGCCAAAGCCACCTAAAGCACTTAAATTTGCAACAATCTCTTTTGCATTGTTGAAGCACAATAAAGCAAAGTGCAACAAAATGAGGTATGCCTGCAACCAACCAGGTGAATTAAAAGACCCTTTGATGTCTTTTATTTGTTCCATCTCTGACAGTATTAAAGCAGATTCTGGAAATACTGATCATTTGTCCCTATTAAATCAGCTACCACTTTCCTTATGGGCAAAATCTCCAACTGATGTTAACCACATCACAATTCACAAGGTACCTCCCATCAAAATTCAAAAAGACTCCCCCCAGAACTTCTTCCCAGAATTAATCAATACTCTATAAGTAAAGAAGCTCCTCAAGGCATAAAGCCCATAATAGAATAAGACTCAAGGCCTCATTATCCCTTGTACTAGCCTTGTAACACTCCCATTTTACTGGTGAGAAAACCAAAGGGCCAAGGGTGGAGGTTTGTCCAGGATCTCTGAGCAAAAAACAACATTGTTATCCCTGGACACCCTGTTATTTCTAACCCTCATATATTACTAACATCCATTCCCACCAGAAGTAAATTATTTACTGTAACTATTTATGCAATGCATTCTTTAGTATTCCAGTTGATGAAGCTAACCAGTATCTTTTTGCCTTCACTTGAGAAGAAAAACAATTCACCTGGACAGTATAGCCTCAGGGGTATACTGAAAGTCTTTCTTATTTCTCATAAACCCTGAAGGCTGATCAGGATGATATAAAGTTTCCTAGACCTTCTACTTTGTTGCATATATGTGGATGATTTGCTTCTTTGCTCTCCTCCAGCATCCTGACAGGAAGAGAGCATCCACTTGCTAATAAAGCTTTTAGCCTTAAAAGGGCGTAAGGTCATCAGAGAAAAATTGCAATCTCCCCATTATTTAGGGCATCTGATATCAGAACAAGGGCTACACCTAGATCCAGATAGACTTCGTGGTGTCCTAACTTTCTCCAAACCCCAAACTAAGCACCAATTGTGAGGTTTTCTCAGGCTCGTTGATTATTGCTGAAATTGGATTCCAAATTTATCTCTTATAGCCAAAGCTCCGTATGATTTATTCAAGAATAATAACCCCAACCCAACTTTATGGGAAGAACCAGATGACAGCCTTTGAGACCTTAAAGGAGAGTCTGATGAACCCACCTGCCCTTGGGCATCCCAATTATCAGATTCCTTTTTTTCCTTTTTTGTATATGAAAAGGAAGAGAATGCCCCTGGGGTTCTCACCCCAATACACGGGGACTACCACTGAGTATTATAGCCAGAAACTGGACCCTGAGGCGTGGGGATACCCCTGTAGCTTTAGAACCATTATGGCCACTGCCCTTTTGGTTAAGACCACTGAGAAAATCATTGTGGGATCCCCCTTTAACCATTTTTGTACCTCATGCAGTAAAAGCTCTCCTAAATTCTCATCATGCTCAACATTTTTCAGTTGCCTCACCTCCTAATGAAGTCCTTTTGTTAACTGCTCTTCACATAACTCTCTTACATAATAACCTTAACCCTGCTACTCTTCTCCCCTCCATCTTTAATGCTGACAGACAACCTCCTGACTGCTCATGATGATTTGCAGGAAATTCCTTTTGGCAACGCTGACTTCCCACAGTTCACAGACAGTTCTTATTTAAAAGGTGACAATGGCAAATATTGTGCTAGGTATGCTTTTGCAAGCTCTTTTGATGTTGTTGAGGCAGCATCTTTACTTACGGGTAAAGGCTGAATTATACACTATTACATAGACTTGTACTTTAGCCAAGGACAAAACTGCCTATATTTATACTGATAGTAGATATGCTTTCAGAGTAGCTCATGATTTTGGAATGTTGTAGAAGCAACGTGGTTTCCTTACTTCCAACAGAAATAAAATTTTAAATGGCCCCTATATTCAGGAATTATTGAATGCAATACTTTTACCTGCCTCTCCAGCTATTATTAAGATTCTGGGGCATGCTAAACTTGATTCTATGGAAGTTATGGAAAATCATCTTACTGATATTTCTGCAAGGAATGCTGCCCTTAAAGGGACCAAGAGCAGCCAAACCTCTGTCACGGTCCAAAGGGTATTTCTGCAAATGATCATTTAGAAACACTAACTAGAGACGCCCAACAATTGGCCTCAGAAAAAAGAAAACAGGACTAGAAATTCAGCAATTCTTGGTTTGATAAAAAGATAAGGCTCAGGTTTGGACCAAATAACAGCCAAGTCCCACTGAAGACTAAAATTCTCACTCCTCACCACTGTACATGCATTAAACCACTGATCTACTGACAAAATGATAGTCTTCATGAATCAATATTTGGCAGGGGAACATTAATAAGACCACAAAAAATGCCTACCTCATTTGTCTGATGTGTCTGAAGTACAACCCAGGGAAGCCTGTTCATACTATTCCCAGACTTTTTAAACTGCCTAATGGACAATTTGAGGTCTGGCAAATGGATTCAATATAATTTCCTCTGTCTCATGGATATCACTATGTTTTAGTTATGGTCTGTATGTTTTCACACTGGACTGAAGCTTTCCCTTCAGGTTACTGACTCTTCTGTGGCTAATGTCCTTTTGGAAAAAATGATTCCTATCTAGGGAACTCCTCTCAAACTTCATAGAGATCAAGGAACCCACTTTACTGGCTAGATACTTCAACAAGTCTACACTGTTTGGCTGGTTTTACAACACTTTTACTGTGCTTAACACCCTTAATCCTCTGGTTTAGTCAAACGCACTAACAACATTATTAAGACTAAGTTGGAAAAATGTGTAGAGGCCCTCCAAATACACTGGCCAAAAGCATTGCTGTTGGTCCTTCTAAATCTCAGATCCGCCCTTTTGGAACCCATGAATTCTCACCTTTTGAGATAGTCACAGGATGCCCAATGCACTTGGCTTCTACTTCTTTTGACCCACAACTGACAGATAAAAGGAGAGATACTACAATATTGCAAAGGCCTAACTGCTTCTATTAAAAGTAACCATGCTTTTGTAGAGCAATCTTTTCATAGTGCACTCTCTGGAGACAAAGACCTTAAGCATCACACCTTGCAACCTAGAAATTTCATCTATTGGAAAAGACCCTCCAGAGGAACTTTCTTCAACCTCCCTGGAGAGGCCCCTATCAGGTACTGCTAACCAACCCTTGTGCCACCAAACTCCAAAAAACAGACTTTTGGATTCATGCGACATACCTAAAGAAAGCACGGAACTCTGACCAGACCTGCACATCATCTGGTGACCTGAAAGTAAAGATTTCCCAGAATTGAACTAATGACATCTGATAAGACAGCTTTCCCAAGATATCTGGACCAGGTCTGTTGGAAGTTTGTCACCAAATCTTTGATGAAGACATAACACTTCAGATGATCTCCAGTGTCTATGATCTTGATAACATATGGACTTTAGAAAAAAAGTGCCTGAGAGTTCTCCCTCATACTCCTCTTTGTTACTCAAATGTGACCTCAGTAGGTTTCCAATCTGTGTACTCTCTTTCTGATGTGAGATGCTACACCCAGGAAAGGTCCTTCCTGGCATTAAGGGACAAAAAGCCACTGAAACTAGAAAACCTCACTCTTGATCGGCTATGCTTTCAGAGAAAGATCTTTGTCAAAAGGGGAAAATGTAAAAAAATTAATAAACAGAAACTTCAATTAAATAAAGTCAGGAGACAAGAAAGGGGAGATCTCATGCTCTGTAATTATAGCACAGCCCAACAGAAAAAAGAAAAATTCCTCTTCTTCCCAAGCAAGGACTCAGCCAATGAAAAACCATGAACTCTGTTTACTGTATCCCTCCAACTTCCTTGGTGAGGACTGGAAAGTTGGGAGATATATGCAGAATCAAAAGAGGGCTGCTGCTATTTAATTCCAACTGAGTGTTCTCATGTGGGGCTGCTGTCCCATGGTTGACAGATCTTTTGACTTCTTTCCAAGGGAAGTCAGAGATCGTAATTTTATAAGAAATATCTGAATTTGTAAATATTGGCATTTCATTAAACTGTTAAAAAAACTGTACAGGTACAAAAGAATCATCTATACCCCAGATCCAGATGTCAACTGTGGAGTGAGACTTTAAAAATCTGGAATTGGGGGGAAAGGCTCTGATGAAATGGTACACAAGACCAATAAGTTTTGATGAGGGTACCAGAAAGAAAGAAATTTGGATGATTTAATTTTGTTCAAAGAGAGCAGATCCAACGTCTTGAGCTTTATACCAAATGATTCTGTTCAGTTTTTCTAAAGTAATAAAAATCACACATCCTCAGTACATACATAGGCCAGACACTGTTCTAAAAATGTTACACATATTTACTTAATATTTAAAACTACCTCAAGAAATGGATACAATTTTTATCTCTTTTTATTGATGAAGGAACTGAAAACCAGATAAGCTATAGATGTGCCCAAGATCCCACTTCTAGAAAGGGATGGAAATGGACTGCAGGGGAGTGTGCTATGAGGCAAAAGAGCACTACAGGAAAGAGGGTATGAGACTGATTAGGCACTGTGTAGTTTTGCCTAGGATCTGACTTACACAGAATTCACTGATGATTACCAGTCCCAGTAGCCCATTTCTCAGAATTTCAAAGCATCACATAATGGGCCTGTCCTAGCTTTAATAGTAAATAGGCCAGCTTGTATGCTGTCTAGTTCTGCAAATGCTTATATATATTGTCATCTTTCTTCCTTCATTTTCATGCTGTCCACACCAGCCCATCTGTTCCATCACCCGCCCCCACTTCTGTATGAGGGTGTTACTCCATCCTCAAGGAGAGTGGCCACCAACACTGAAGCAGAAGAATGTGATGACATAATGGTGATTTTTTTTTTTTAAATCAAATTTACACAGAAAATGCAATGCCAGCAAGAACTCTGTCAGGTCACAGCTGTTTCATAGTGAGTCATCCATCACTCTAAGGACTATCCCACATGGACCAAAGTAATGAAATCCCACGCACCAAGGGATAAATAAAGTTATACTAACTCAAGAATGCGTCCCATCAAATATTCACATGAAACTTTTACACAGGTTAGGTGAAGAGTATGCAGCATTGCTGCATCAACAGACTATGAGTTTTTTTTTTAAGGAACTCTGAGAATATGAGAATTTTGAAAATGAATGATTTACCTCTGCATAGAGAGTACTGCATTCTACCAAAGCTTTGCAAAATTATATACTTTCCTTTGCCAAACAAGATAAAAGATTCAATAAATTAAATTGCTTTTAATAGGACCCAGCAACAGACCATTAATAGGCCCAGTAGGAGAAATAGACAGCTGTCAAATAGTAAAATTCAAATTTGGCCCAAAACTTCTGACATTCCCGGAATGTATCAACAAATTACCTGTCATGGAGCCTGAAATATCTATTCTATTGGGATAAGGCATCATGCCCATGAAATAGTAATAAATGGTCATTAAATATATTAACACAGATTGACTTATTCTCTTGCAAAAGGAAATCTTTGGTTGGGGCACCAAATGGAGATCTTGGGTAGCCCTAGGCATTGGACATACTGCCAAAAGGAGAAAGCATATCACCAAGAGAAAAAGAAGATGCCAAATAAAACTTCTCCATTCTGATACATTTTCCCAGGGCTGGTCAGGCTGCCCTGCTATTTTCTTGGAAAAATAAAATAAGACAAGCAAAGAAAGAGAAAAGAAAAAGAAAAAGTAATGATCAAAAAAACAAACAAAAAACACTACCAATCAACCAACCAAACAAAATAAAACAAAACAAAACTCAAAACATGAAAGGCCAGTATGTATTTTAACTCTTGACCTGTAATGCACACGTTACCAATTTGTCTTGCACGGTACCTGTGTAGATCGGTTTTGTCCCTGACTTTGAAACTAAGAAACTTACTGGAAAGCTTTCACAAGACAAGCACTTATTTCTCTATCACCTCCCTGTATTTTCTCTATCAACAAGTACTGATTCAAGCTCTTCTTAAAACCATCCCAAAAGAAAGATCCCTTATCTTCTCTGGCACCCTTACATTGTTAGATGATTATCTTAAAAAAGTAGTCCTAATCTCAAAGCTTCTCCATGTTAATTCTGAAGCCACAGAGTAAATAAATGAAGAGGGTGAACTAATACTCTTGGTCTCACTAGACGGAAATCTGCCTTACAACAGCAGCAACCTATGGACCTTCCTATTCATCTGGCATAAAGTTTATGTTTAATAGCCTAGAGCAATGCTGCACAGTAGAAATATAATGTGAGCCACATCTGTAATCTAGAATTTTCTAAGGGCCACATTAAAAAAAACAAAGCATATTTATTCTTAATATTTCAAATTTTATTTTACATAAAATATTTTATAACTAAAGAAAATATTTTAACTTTTATTTTTATTTATTCTATCTAAACCAACTTATTATCATTTCAACAGTCAACATAAAAATTTATCAAGTTGATATTTCACCTTTTTTCATACTAAATCTTCAAATTCATTGTTTATTTTACAAAAAGCTCATCTCAACTGTACACTAAATTTTCAATGGTTCAAGTGAACTGCAGTCCTATGAAAGCAGTAAAGTTGTGTTTAATGGAAAAAATATTTTTGAATAATTCATTTTTAAAATTTAATTATAATTAAATGAAATTGAAAATTCAGTTTCTTGGCTGCATGAAGCACATCACAAGTATTGAATAGCCATCTGTTGGCTACCATAAAGGGTAGTACAGACCTAAAGGACTGTCATGTTGAAGTATTCACATGAGGTAAACACATTAGCATTTCCCATTAGCCTTACTAAAGAAAAACATTGAAGGAAGAACTCTAAACCAAATCCAAACCATAACCAAAATGAAGCACTTTTGTGGGAGAAAATATCTGTCAGGACAAAGATCCTTCTGTATGACCCATCTTGCATATAGAAATGCAAATTACACTAGCTTTTGATTTAGATAATATGTGAATGTGAGTTCCTCCACGTATGGTCTGGAGAGTCAACATCGGCAATACAAAAGATTTGCCCTTGAAAATCAAACTAGACCTTCATGTTCTCTCTCTGACACTCTGGGTTAGAATCAAAGGAAATTTATGTGTAAATGATAATAAAAACATCAATATGTTTGATATTAAAATAAAGGGGTGGAAAAAGTTACAGTGTCATTTATAATGCCCAAATATTTAGCTTAATCATGTAATAATTTACTTAGATTTTCAAAGATTGAAGATAGCCATGTATATATATCACTGCTTCAGTGACAATAATATTGGTTCTTTCACCACACGGAGAAATAAATATACAAACTAGTGTTCAGCTAATAAAGTTTCATTAGCCTATATACAATACTTTCTCCCCTCTTAAAAGAAAAGCCCTCTTTGACACAAACCCCTCTCTAGCTATTTCCCTATTTCACTACTCCCCTTTATTGAAAACCTCCTCAAAAAAAGTTCTCTAACACCACTTTCCACAAATCCTCTCCTTCTATTCTCTCTTACTCTCTTGAACCCACCTGAATGATTTTCACCCCTATCACTTCCCTGAAACTGGTCTTTCTTTTCAGTAACCTCCATATTGATGAATCCAATGATCAGTTCTTAGTAAGACCAGATCTTATTCAGATTATTTCTCTCTCTACTGAAACTTCTTTTGTTTCAGAAAAAACACAATCTCCTAGGTATTCTTCTGTCTCACAAATTCCTTTACTGATTCCTCCACTTGCCCCCACACATAAACATTAGCACGCATTAGGACTGAACATAGGATTCAGTCCTTAGAACTGTTTTATATATACAGTCACTTGCATGATGATTCTAATTTCAAGACTTTGAATATTATCTCTTTGTGGGCAACACTAGCCTTTACAGCTCCAGTCTGGAACTTTATCCTAGATCCAGGCTCATATATCCAAAGGGCAGGTTGGCTTCTCACTTGGATGTCTTAAGGCAACTTTTTTTTTCTTTTTAATTTTAATAATATATTTTATTTAATATTATCAAATATTATCATTTTAACATGTAATCAGTACAAAATTTATTAACGTGATGTTTTTCATTATTTTTATATTACGTTCAAAATCTGCTGTGTATTTCACACTTACAGCACATCTCAATTTCTGCCAACCACATTTCAAGTACTCTGTATGTAGCTGGTGGCTCTTGTATTGGACAGCACATGTCCAGAAATACTGTATGAGCAAATGCATATGAACTTCAAAGTTTTCTGCAGAAAATGTTTCATTTGATTTTTCTTCAAGAAGTTTATGTCTTTACTGATTCAGTGTATGTTGTCTTTTATAGCAGATTCCACAAATGAAATGGGTGGTTGGTCTCTGTTCCAAATACCTTAAACATTACTCTTTGTTTCAAGTTTCCTCATCTGTAAAATGGAGATATAATAGAAGCTATCCTTCTGGGTGTCATGAAGACTGAATGTGTTAAAAAATATGTAAAATATATATATAAATTAAAGCATTTAGAAAAGCACCTGGCATATTGTAAATATGCAGTGAATATTGGTTATTATTTCCTTCTTTCCTGATTCTTTGACAGAAGTATACATAATCAGTGTCAGAAGCAGGAATGGAAGCTTGCAGGCTTTGTAATGCCTAAAGTAATTAAAATGAATGTTAGGTGTAAGAATTATTTTGTGACATATTTAAATCTATATGAACATTAATAATTTTTTTAATCATTGTTTCATTCCATAACTAAAAGTTGTTAATATAGAGTGCTTGAATTCAAACAAACCATTATTTTAATAATACTAAATAAGGTTTGTTTTAAAATTGAGTATTTATTGAATGATTTTATTGTCTAAGGCACTGTATTGAGAGCTTTTGTGTGCTCTCATTCAATCTTTACCATAACCCTAGTGTAGGGCACTATTATTAAGCTCATTTTAAAGATGTGGAAACTGAAGCTCAGGAAAGCTGTGGCCAAGGTCATAGAGCCCACAAATTGCGGAGGTAAACAGACACCAACAGCATTGGTGGAGTGTTAAGGCATCTTGACTTCAAATCAGGCTTCTCATCTTCCTTCTCAAGGTATTTCCCATGTCATCAATGACCAGTCATTCTTCTAGTTGCTCAGGGCAACAACCTCAGAGTAATCCTTCACCCTTCTTACTCTCCTTCTCCACATCCAAGCTGTTGCTTTATTTTGCATTTATTTGATTATTAAAGAATTAAGTGTTTCCAAATGTATGCTTACTCTTTATATTTTATCTATTAAATAATTGTTCACATCTTTGTGCCAAATGTATAAAAGAAGGTATATTCAGAGAAGTTCTCTGTCTCCTCCTCCCCCTTCCCTCCACTCTACTGTAGGCAACCATTTTTTTCCCACTTTTTGGCTTATCCCCCTCCTGTTTTTAACTATAAACGAATGTTAATATACTGTTATTTCTTTCCCTCTTTTCTTAGATGAATGGCAGTATATTATACACACTTTTCTCCAACTTGCATTTTCTTCACCTAAAAAGCTGTCCTGGGTACCACTATGTAGTGTGTAGAGATCTATCTCCTTTTTTTAAAGGATCATAATACTACATTGAGTGTATTTAATGTAGTGTATTTAGTGTATTTAATTAAACTACATTTAAATGTATTCTCATTTAAATTCAGCCATTTCTTTGTTTACGGGCATTTGGCACTTATTGGCCTTGTTCATACGTCTTTTAATATTTTTATAGTGTATCATTGGGATAGATCCCTAGAAATGGGATTGGTAGGTAATTAGGTAAACTCAGGTACAATTTTGCTAGACATTGCATATCACCTTTCTATCAAAAACATATAAGAATACTTATTTTTCCAGAACCTTGCCAAGTATTTTTTTTAAACATACCAAATTTCTCAATGACGTTTCATTTTCTCATCAGTGAAACTGAACACATTTTAATATGTTCAAGGGCCATTTGTATTTTTTCCCTATGAACTATCTGTTGCCTATTTTTCTATCAGGATGTTGTCTTTATTTTCTTGCCCTCTGCTTCCTCTTACATAGTTATAAATATCACTGGCTTCTTTCTACTCTCACTGGTTGGACTCCATCCACATATACTTTATAGTTTTGAGGATTTCTTGTCGTCTAGTTTGTTTGCTTGTAAACTTTTAATTTGATATAATTTCAGATTTATAAAAAAGTTGCTAAAATAGCACAAGGAATTCCCATTTGCCCTTTACCTAGATCATCAGTTGGTATATTTGGGCCCACTTATTATCTCTCTCTCTCTCTCTCTCCACATATGTATATATTTACTTATAAACACACATAACACACAACTTCAATATATACTTCCTAAGAACAAAGACATTCTTTTGTATAACCACAGTAAAACTATCAAAAATCAGAAAATTTAACATTGATAAAATGTTATTATCTAATCCACAGTTCATATTCAAATTTTGTCAATTGTCTTAACATTTACTTCTTCTGCCCAATATAGAATCCCATCCAGGATCATGGATTGCCTCTAGCTGTCATGTCTCTTGCCTCATTTAATCTTGCACAGCTTTTCAGTCTTTGTTTTTCTTGATCTTAACATTTTTTGAAGAGTACAGACCAGTTATTTTGTAGACTGTCCCTGCATTTAATGTATCTGGCACGTTCTTGTCAGATTAAACTTATGCATTTTTGGCAAGATCACCATAGAAAATATATATACTTTTCATTATCAGGAGAAATACAAGGTTGGTCTGTCCTATTACTGGTATTGTTACCTTATATCACTTACTTAAGGAAGTATCCACCACGTTTCTTCACTGTGAGGTTACTTTTCCCCTGTGTAATTAATGAGTTATTTGGGGGGAAATATCTGGCATTATATAAATATCCTGTTTTTCACCAAGCTTTCACCCACTAGTTTTAGCAACCGTTAATGATCTTCTAATTGTATTATTTCTTCTGTATTTGTTAGTTGCCACTCTACTTAAGGAAGAGCTTTCTTTTATCACTCCTTTATTTACTTATTTGTATTTTCTGATTTATATCAGCTTGGAAAAATGGATTATTACTTCATAATCTGTTCCTATCATTATTTCAATTTATCTCAAATTATTCCAGATCTGTCCAAAGGGAGACATTTTAGTTGGTTCTTTTGCCCTTTGAGTATATCTCTATCATATTTTGAACACTTTAGTAGTTCCTAACACAACAAGATATTCCAGATTCATTTTGTATCCTCCATGATTCAGACCTGGAATCAATTATTTCCCTCCAAAGTGCCCTTTGGTAACCAAAAAGATGTACCTACTTGGTCCAGGCCTTCAGAGAAATTCCAGAGCACCTCAGCAGGAACTGTGGACATTTCACAAAGAGGCTCTGTCTGATCTTCAGCCTTCTGAGAACTCCTATGGAAGATCAAGGGAAAAATATGTCTTGGGAAAGAAAATGGTTTCGCTGTCAAAACTAGGAGATGGTGCTGGTTCTCTTGGCTCTTTAGAAGCTTCAAAAAATCTGCTGGATTTTTATTTTTATAATTTCACAATTCTTATTTTTCAAAATTATTTTTATATTTGCATTTCTCATTTTATGATTTGCTTCTAGATTTAAAAAATATTCCTTTTTTCCCACTTTTTGCTGTTTAGTTGTTATTCAATTTTTTCCTTTGATTTTGATCATTTTTTTGGACTAGATAATATTAAGCCAACCCTTCCACCAAGAATGACTACTAAATCTGTGTAAAACATTTTTTAAAAATCTGTTTGAAGGCATTAGTTAAGAAATCAGCAAGGACCAGAGGAGTCAATGTTTGCAAAGAAGATGAACATAGATAAGTGAATCCAATATTCTACTTTTGAAGCATTTTCCAATCTATAAAACACAGCTGTGAGAAGCTGAGCATAAAATAGTAGGTAGGACGCTGAGAAGCTGAACAGAGCTTTCAGAGGTCATATGAGGCTGGAGGAACAAAAATTAGAGGTTTGAAATCACAAGGAGATGGGACATTGGTTAACAGCCCAGGATTCCACTGAGACCATTGAAGATTTACATCTTGGAAGGAGTAAGGGCAAAACAGAAATAAAACCCCCTTCACAAATACTGAAATATGTCTCTGAATTAGGGCAATACCCTATTGATTTAAGATTATCAACTCCTTTATTAATTTTTACCAACACAAAGAAAATCCTATGTAGAGCATTATAGCATCATCAGAACCTCAAATTATATTTATAAGAATTGATAATCAGTGTTTTTCACTCCAGCAAAAAATGTTGCACTCCAGGAAACAAGACCAAATGACCAAAAGAGAAAGAAAAAAACATAATGTAGAAACAGACCATATGATCCAGACATTGGATTTAATTAGACATCAACTCTAAAATAAATGGTATACTGAAATAACATGATAAACTAGAGAACAAAATCAAGAATTTCAGCTGAGGACTGGAAACTCTGAAATGGAAACAAATGGACAATTTAGAAATAAGAAAACTAAAATTAAGACTCAGTAAATGAGTTTGACAGAAGATGACCCAAAGTAAGAATTAGTGAACTGGATTAGTGATCAGAGGGAACAAATATTCACACCAAATCACAGAGACACAAAAAATTGGAACATACAGAAAAGAGGACAAGAGAATGGGAAGAGAGAACATGTGGTGTTACCACAGCCTAAAACCCCAGGATGTCCCTTGAGAGCTAGAATCACAGCGAGGACCACCTGTTGAGAGTCAGGACATAAGAAGTAGGGAAGTGGTATCTGAGCAGGAGCAGAAGTCATGGATGATCCCCAGAAACTACAAAGATATCATACTGAGGAGACCTGCCCTGGTTTCTGTTCATCTTCCACCCACCAATATTTCAAGTATTCAACACAGAAGCCAATGTGCAGGGAGCATGGGAAATGTAGCTCCCTATGTTACAGAGTGTGTGTATGTGAGGGTGGATGGATATGAAAGAAAATTATCAGTTAGCCTTGCACAGATGCCAACTTTCCAAGTTTCCAGGGATAAAGCTAATTTACCCTGCACCTATTTTCTTACTTACTTTTGACCACTTTAGTAGGGAACTGAGAAAAATAGAGTTTGATGCCTGTGCTCAGGATGATATTTTATCCAGATTTCCAAGATAGAGTTTATTTTGAGAAAAACATATTGAGATTAATCCAAAAACTACCAGTGAATCAAACATTTTAAATGAGCTGATGAATTAAAGTACTCTTTTGACTATTTTGGGACTAGTGAGTGAATTTTTTCATCAGCAAAAATATGTAAACTAGTTTGTGTTCCTAGATGCAACATAAGCTCAGATACACCTTTTCTCACCAAAGAAGTTACACTTATCTTTCTTCTTGGTGTTTACTTTGTGGAATAGGATGCATGTGAAAACATAGCTTCTCATAGAAAAATGGTTCATTGTATTCTGATAAGGTGTCTTCAAATGTTTTCTTTCTTTTTTTTTTTTTTTTGTAAATTATATACTATCCTCTGTAGTACTGAATATTGAATTTCAGGTACAAACTGAAATGTCATTCAGAAGTATTTGACTTGAAACAATTTGGAGGAAATTATTTTAAGTGAAACTGCTTTTCAGGCAATGAAAGAAATATTGGAACAACTTTGGAAATTGACTAAATATATTATTTTTTTTCAAGTAATAAGCTCTCTAAAATGAACTGGTAATCAAAAATTATGCTACTCTTGCTTTTTGCATAACTGGCTAGCAGGTAATGAGTGCGATAATGTCCTCTTTGAACTAAGGCCAGGACTCTAAGCTATAACAGCGAGTAAAGGGTAATTATGTCCTTTAATTTTCAAACTGGTTCAATCTCTAGCACCTACCAAGTACCAGTCATGGTACTAAGACTTACAAAGATAAGTAAGACAGTATCTAGTTTTGAATTGAAAGCAATCTAGTGGAAGGGATAAATTATTAATAGATATTAATTTATGAGGTATAATTAGTACAGTATAATGGAAGATACATAAATATGAGGTTTTTTTAAAAGCATTCACTGTATAATGCTAAATAGAAAGAAAAGGAATTAAAATTATGTTCATAGTGTATTTCTAATTTGTTGAGCAGATAAATAGAATTCTATAAAATCATCCACTGTTCAAAGCAGTTACTCATGAGTTATGTGATTAAAAGTTGTGTATTCCTTTAAACATTTCTATATTTTTCAAATTATTTTATTTTTTTCTTCCACAGTGAGTATGGATTAAACTTTAATTAGAAAAAAATAGAACCTGTTAAAAGATGAATATATCATTCACTAAAAATGGTATTTCTTTGTTCTAAGGCAGGGCTTGGGAAATGACAACCAGCAGGCCAAATCCAGCCTACAGCCTGTTTTTATTTTATGGCCCGTTATAGACAGAGGTTGCGAAACCTTGCCCTAAAGAACACAACCAACAAATATGTATTCCACCAAGACCCTTTATTTGTCTCTACTTTATGGAGAAGAACCAGGGGAAAATCATCAAGATACACTACAAATTATTCAGAGTTCAGAAATTGTCTCAAGGTCATTTATTCAGGCTAGAGCTAACCTTCGTGAACATCACTTTAAGCCAAACAGTTTACGTGGATTATTGGATTTAATTCTCAAAACAATATTATGCAGCATACTTTTTATTCAACTTTTAGTGAAAATCAAATTGAGGCATGGAGAGATCATAGCCATAGCAAGAAGTGAAGGCAAAATTTAAATCCAGGCAAACTATTCCAGGGCCACAGTACAGCCTTCTCCATCTGAGGGAATCTGAAATGCTACATATCTCCTAAATGGAATGGAAGTTGGCCTTGGATTTAGGCTTTTCAAGGTAGTTATCTAAGGATCCATCACTGAACTTAACTCCTGTCTCTAATTGGAAATAAAATGCAGCTGTAATCAGCCCTATAGATCAAAAAATTCATCTGCAAGTTGGCTGCATTCTCCTGGTAGATGGACTTGGTAAAGTGCTCTGAATTGACAGAATATACATAAAGATGAGATATTTTTTTTCACCCTGGATATTTTCAATTTGAAGAAGTTAATAAATTACAAAGGCTTGCAAATCAAAATCATTAGAAGTATTCTCTCATTAAGAGTTCATGTCTGATTAATGATAATAAAGAAAAGAAATTAGCATGATATTTATGTGGCTACTGCAAGCGTTTCCATGGAGATTTCATCACCTTTATTATAATCTAATGTAATAATAATATGACTTTAAAAATCCTTTGCTTGCTATTTCAATGCCCAACTTTTGAATTAAAAGCATGCGAGATAACTGTAAATCCACTGTGAGGTCTCACATTTCTTTATAAAACTTTTTTTTCTTGAGATCCCTCCCAGATATGAGAAACTAAAATTATACCAAAATACAGACAAACAAAAAAATTCTAGACAAAATTACAGTATGAAACCATAGTGTGTTAGCATGGTATGAACAATCAGCTCTCTGACACAATAGAAATATAAAAGGGTTTTAGTTTTGTTTACATAATTTGAATTTTTCTGATTTTATAACCCAACAACACTAATTATAAAGTAACTATGATTTTCCATTTGAGTCACAGAAATTTATTTTTATTAAGTGTGACAAAGCATTTGATGGTGTTTTTTTCACATTTTTTCTGGCTATACTGGTGTCATATATACAAACTGCATCCTGGTTATTCCTTAAATATGCCAGATAATTCTTTTATGGGTGAGGGATACAGGTTGGCATTATAGTCATGGAAAAGAATTATCTGTCCCAGGGTTTAAGAAATGTTTTTTGAAGCATTGCTAATACAACATCCTTTTTTCAGTCATTTGAATGATGTAAAAGCCGATAAGACGATATGCCAAATTTCTGTGAATAACAAAATAAGTCGTATTAAGAAAGGTTTTCTTCCATATCTGGTTCTAAGAGAATTGTAAATCTTTGTTCAAGGGCTTTCTTTGGAGACTATATCCATGATCATTTCTGGCCTTGTAATCTAAAAATATTTAAGGGTAAAAAAATCATTCAAAGATCTATGTTATTCTAAAATAATTCTCTGGTACCCCAAGCCATTTTTCATAGGTTATTAGTGACCTCACGTGAATAACATATGAACACTCACTATTTGCTTGTTTACTTATCTAAGACAAATGATGATTCTTATACCCACTAGTGACATTTTCAGATGATCACTGATTTATTATTATGGAGTGTGAATGAATGGAGCAGAGGTTGAGATTTCAGATGCACTTTACTCAGTTTTTAAAATCCTTTTCTTATCCTAATAATAATTATAGTCCATCTCACATTCTTATTAAATTTTTGTCATTACTTAAGGCACAAATATACACATACACACACATCAGGGTGCTATTATTTTCTGTTACATGTTCATTGAAATACCTGACTTTTTAAAGCATGTACATTTGATACCTTAGTAACATAAAAATTAAAGAAAACCTAGCAGTCTTAGACTCAGGTAATAAAATTCTAGATCTCAGGAAAAAATAAGACTAAGGAATGATGGTTATTATTTTGGTGAAGGTTTTATTTATTCCATAAGGTATACTTATTTTGTTACCAGAGATTGCTACATTCCTAAAAACACCAGTTTTATAAAATATGAAATTTGCTTTTAATTCTTTAAATGTTCAGAGAGCATTCTGTGTATATGTTGAAGCTGTTTCCCACTTCCTCGAATATTTCAATAAATTTTTATTGACTGTCTCCTTTGTGGAAAGCACTCTGGAGAATACAAAGATGAACAGAACATAGCCCATATCCCCAAGATGCTTAAAGGATAGCAGATGAGATGGATTCATAAAACTAAGCTACAGGAGAGAGTGATATATAACATGCTGTGGATCAGGAATCAGCAAACTGAAATGCCTACAGATGGCTAACGAAAATATAAATGTGTGACTTAAGCAGGCAAAAGGTAATAGGGAGGAGGGGAGCCTGTGGATGGATTTGGGGAGTCCCTGCACTACTTAAAGCCTTTCAAAGACATTTCTGTAAATACTGTGCCAGCCAAACAAAACATAACTAAAAATCATTATAGTAAGCTACAAAGCTACAAGAGGAGTGTGGGTGATTGTTCTCTTACAGTTTTATCTATATCTATATCTATATCCATATATATATCACACATATGTGTATGTGAACTATAATAGAAAGCAGTATATTTTAAGACAGAAATAACTTGTACTTGAATTAATATTTATGGCATTGAGAAAAATGACCATTATATGTGGGTCGTTAAATATTTTTATGATAGGACAGAAAATATAAATTCAACTCAACTATGACATCATATTTTTCTCTTTTACCAGTATAGTTATTTTATGAAAATGATTTATAACATTACGAAGATAGATAATAAGGGCTTATTTATGGATTGAAAAATACAGAGTGCGATAATTTGTGATGGCGACTTTACTTGTGATGTACAAGTTAAACCCTAGAGATATCCTTCACGTGTTCTACACATCAGTGCACGGCAATCCAAATCACTGGCAAATATAAAGTAACTGACATCGACAGTCTCCACTACTTAAAATACTTCAGGGATTTTACTGATGCTTATATGAAATGCTATCCCACATTTAAATATGTACAATATTTGCCACTATAGCAACTGAAATACAACAAAATAAACTTGGAAATATTTTATTTTAATAACTTGCATAGTACTAAAATTGGAATTTCTTGAATATTTTATAGAAAACAACAGATCAACAGTAATATACTTAAACTTTTTTTCAAATATCTTGTTTAAGGCACTAAGTTGAGTAGTACATGATTAAAGTTTCAAGAACTATAGAAATCTCAAAAACAAAATAATTCTTCTAAGAAGAACTTGGTGATATTTTCTAATAAGTTGATTATTTTTAAAGTCTAAATAATGCTCTAATATGGTCATCTTCAGGCAAATGAAAAGAAATACCCATTACATCAAAATATTGTTAACTTGCTCTTCTTGGAACAATTCATTCAGTATATGTTATTCCTTCAATGTGTGAAAGTATAGAATATATTTATATTGGTTTCTGTCCCCAGTCCCTGGCACGGAGGTTCTAAAACCATTATAATTTCCTAAGTAATAAGAGCATTAGGAGCATGTTTTATTCTAATATTTGTTCTTTGACCCCGTTTCCAGACTCAAATCTCCTAAATTCCTTGGAATTTCCTGGGTGATAGTGATATCTTTTGTTCTAATGAGGTGACTCTTGTGGGATCCTGGATGGAGGCTGGTCACCAGATAGATCAAGTCATAATTAGAAACTTGGAATTTTCAGCCCCAACTTCCATTCTCCAGAGCCAGGAGAAGGGCTGAAAATGGAGTTAGTGATTTGTCATGCCCACATGATGAAGCCTCCATAAAAACCCCCAAAGTGTGGGGTTCAAAGATCTTCCAGGTTAATGAACACATCCACATACAGGGAAGGTGATGCACCCCAACCAACTCCATGGAGACAGAAGCTCCTGTGCTTGAGATCCTCTCAGACCTTGCCCTGTGTATCTCATATGGCTGTTCATCTGTATCCTTCATCACATCCTTTATTATTTAATATTATATAATAAACTGATAAATGTAAGTAAGTGTTTCCCTGAGTTCTGTGAGCTGTTCTAGCAAATAACCGAATCCGAGGGGGAGGAGGTCATGGGAACCTCCGATTTTTAGCCAACTCAGACAGAATTTGCGGATAACCTGGGGACTACTACTTGCAATTGGCATCTGAAGGGGGGCAGTCTCATGGGACTGAGGCCTTAACTGAGCCTTTAACCAGATCTCATGGGATCTGAGGCTATCTTCAGGTAGACAGTGTCGGAATTGAGTTAAATTGTAGGACACATAGCTGGTGTCACAAAATAATTGCTTGGTGTGGGAAAAACTTGATATCAGAAAAGTTGTGAGTGTGGTAGTGGTATGAGAGCAAAGGAAAAACACATAGGAGGACTGAATTTTTCCTACTCACAATGCATATACAATTGATGTTTCTCTCATTAATGCCCCTAAAAGAGTAAAATCAATTACTATGAAGAAAGTCAAGGAGTTAAAAAAATTGGGGAAAAAAATGTGTAACAGTAATTTTTAGTTGACCTTGACACCTGAGTGTGTAGATATGGAAGGATGCACAAAAAATGACGAAGTAGAATTTCTCACATTGCTCTGTTTTAATGTTCCCAAACCATCCTAGATGCCTTCCATGCCAATACAAAAATTATCTGTGCTACTCTTAAAGTATGGCTCCTGTAGTGATGAATAATTCTACTGTCAACTTGATGAAGCTGGCAACTGCATTTCCCAGAGTCCTCTTCCCTGTATGGGTATGGGTTCTGATTTGGTCGAGAGAAATCTGCATAAGCTATGGAGGCAGAAGTGACACAGCAGTCCCTACTCTCCGAATGTTGTTGTGGTTAGATGTGGTGACAGATAGATGCAAAGGTGCTACCAAGGTTCAGGTATTCCTTGTCTTTTCCACTCCATGGAAAAGATCTCCCTGACTAATGGCCTGTTGTTCAACAATGGCCCCAGACCTCTCACTGGACCCTTAGCTGCAGACACACAGAGGCAACAACTTCCCATTGACTCCTCCATTATGGTCCCTCTTTAGTGGTTAAACATGCTTGGCTTAGCTTGACTGGTTCATAAGTCCTCTGATATTCAATTGCTATAATTAATTTCTACTCCTGAATTCACAGTGGTTCTGCTTCCTTGACTGAACCCTACTGCAATATTATCCCATAAAAACACTGTATTTCAGTGGTCCCTGACCATGCCTTTATGACTGTCCAGATCGTCACTCATCACTCACGAATGTCTAATCCTTCCTGGTCACCAATTCAATAATTAGACTGGATATGGACAGGCTCACACAGTTTTGGTCATTTTTCCTTCAGAGTAATTTTCAACTTTTATGTAGACCTCCCCCACTAAAGAATAAGGGGCTGCTGGAATTAGTTTTCTATTGCTGCTGTAACAAATGACCACAAATGTAGCGGCTTAAAGAAATGCAAATTTATTATCTTATAGTTCTGTAGGTCAGAAGTCCAACAGAGGTCTCAGTGGGCAAGATCAAGGTGTTGGCAGCATTGCATTCCTTTCTGGAAGCTCTCGGGGAAAACCTATTCGTTTCCTTGACTTTTCCAGCTTCTAGAGGCTGCCTGCATCCTTGGCTCATCCTTGGCTCCCCTTCTCCATCTTCAAAATCAGCCACATAGCATCTCTCTGACCATGCTTCTGTCATCACATCTTTTTCTCACCACAACCAGAAAAGGTTCTCCAATTTTAAGGACCCAAAGAATTTGATTGGATAATCCCTCCATCACAAGGCCCTTAATTTAATCACATCTGTAAAGTCACTTTTGCCATGTAAAGTATCATATTCATCTACTCTTAGAAATATGATGTAGATATATATTTGGGCAGCCTTTATTTCTGCCTACCACAACTGCATTGCAGAACACACTGACTTGCATCTACTAAGTGTACAATAATATTTAGTAGAGAAGTACATTTTGATATAATTAATATATTGCTAGGGACTTATTAATACATTTTCTTTACAGTAAGCAGATCATCACAGATGATTTCTTCTGGGTTCACTCTAATATCCCTTTTAAGAGGTCCCTAAATGGAACACACTATTCCAGGTATCTCTGGTGACATGAATTCAGTAAGTAGGGTTATCTCCTCCCTCATCATAGTTACTACGTTTCTATGACTGTGTCCTTAAAGATATTAGTGCTTTTGTAAGATACTTAATAATGTTCACTCAGTTCAGGTGTATCATTAACCATAATATCTAGGCTTTAAAAAGTTAGTGGTACTTTAAATGTTAAGTAACAGTTCCTGCATTAAGTTTTGGCCCTCTATACAGGACCTTATATTTATTCTTTTTAGCTTAGTTTGTTTAATTTGGTTGTAAGTACTATATAGGATTTTGTTTACTAAATTGTCATTTATAATATCCAAAAACTAAAGACATTTTCATTGCCTTGAGAATAGGCAACCAACTATCTGTATTTACTTAAAATCCCTCACAACTTTAGGAAAATAGTTTTTTCCCAAATTAATTTCTTAAAAAGGTAGAGAACACCCAGACTTTTACACAAATAATTGGTAAAAATATTAAATTACATGGAACAAGGACAGATTCCTGTGGTACATCCAAGTAAACTCCATAATGGTATCACCTTTTGAGTATCATCTTCATGTACCTAAGCCACTATTCAAGATATACAACATGTAGTGTTTCCTATTTTAAGGTATATAAAATGTCAGAGTCAGGTCTATGGTGATGTAAGGAAGGAAAAAGTAAAATGTAACAGAAAAAAAAAAATTTGAGGATTTTACCCCTTTCTATAAACTAGCCTCAACAATCTTAAAATATGAATAAAGTTACATAAAATGTTTAATTTGAAAACTGACAATATTGATTCTTTGACTCATCCCAGGCTATGAGAGTCCCATTCATGTTTTAATTGAGTGTGGGAACATTTTACTCCCTTGTTGACAGGGATCATTGGGCAGTCCTTATAAAAAACAGGATTGCATTTCAATAGAACTAAGCTGCATACAAGATGCTCAATTTTCTTTCTATGTTATAATCACTGAATATTACCAATTCAATTAACATTTTTTTAATCCTTAACTTCACACAAAACACTGTTCGTTTTATCACAGGGAAGACTATGATAAAAAAAATTCAGCCCCTCTCCTTTAGAATTTTATATTACTAAAATATAAGGGGAGTAAGGGGAGTAAGACCATTAATAACTACATATTTTTAGGTCGATCAAACTATTCTGTATAATACTATAGTGTTGGATACACTGTATACTTGTTAAAACCATTGTAACGTACCACACCAAGAGTGAACCCTAATGTAAACTGTGGACTTTGGATGATAAGGTGTCAATGAAGGTTTACCCTTTGTAACAAACGCAGCATTCTGGTTCAAGATATTTATAGTAGAGGAGGCTGTGCATGTGCAGGAGCAGGGGCTATATGGGAACTCTCTGTACTTTCTGCTCGAGTTTATGTAAACCTAAAACTGCTCTAAAAAAGTCTATAAAAATACATGTAACAAAATGTTATATAAATGCCACCAGCAAAATTCTATCAGGGTTTAGTCACTTTATGGGAGGAAGAGTTGAGAAGAGTTCATGATGGGTGGATAGGACTAACAGGAATTCTAGTTAGAGGACACAGGATGAGCAAAATCTTGGCAGAGAGAAATCTGAAGGGCATTTGGTCAGAAACAAGGGTTCTTGATGCCTCTTTCCCTCCATCCTTCTGAGGTAATGGCCTGTGGAATATACAGACAAGGATTTATAGCCAAATGAGAACTAAAGCACACTTTATTAATCTGAGCACTCATCCTAACAACCCAGAAAATTCAGGCTTCCTATAAACTGTGTTGGAAAAAAAGAGGCCAGAGTGGATCTTGTTATTCCTCCCAATCTTTGCCCGCAATTGAGTTATCAACCCTTTTGGAGGTGGAAAATATGGAGCAGGGGCTAATGCAAATAACTGTTTTTCTTCAATTAGGTAAACTTCCCTGCAGTGGCAGGCAAACTTCTGAGCGCCAGGCTATCCTTATTGTCCTCCCAACACCCGGGAAGTGATAGGAGGGACTTGTATTGAACCTCTGTTCTCCTCTTGGATTCAGGCAGAAGCATGAGATGAAATGAAGACTAGTTCTTCCCAATATCAGATTCTTTTCACCTTGCCTCCAATAATTCAGTATTTGATTTGGTGGTAAATCTTAGAAAAAAAATAAATACTTGTTTTTTGTGCTCACTAATCTATTTTCAATATTGATACATGCTTGCCTAAACTCCTGATGTTATGATAATTTTTAGACTTCATCTTAATGAAAATTTCCATGTTATACACTAAAATAAACATCCAGCTTATCTTTTTGCCTTATGATCACTGTACTAGAGTAAATTACTATATTTTCTTAAGATGGCAAAACAACAGTAGCAACAAAAACAAAAGTGTTTTTCAATTTGGTTATTCTAGATTCACAGACAAAAGCATTCTTAGAGAATATTATAAGAACTAATGTACCTTGATAAAGACACTTTTTTAGGGTTAGAGCAAAAGTTATGGCATAAAAAAACAGCCAGCTGGGACAGAGAAGTAGGGACTAGCATAGGTTTATGTTTTAAAGAAAAAGCCTGCAGAGAGAGAGCACACAGAATTGAATTAGGACAAGAACAGTTCTGAAATGAGGTATTAATGTGGAAGAAATTTTACTGCCTGGCTTTGGAAGACCTGAATAGATCTGGCTAACTGAGAACATTCAAGAGCTATTTTAATAAGTTATCACCTACATGCACACTAATAAAAATGCCATTAAAAATTTCTTTTAGGTCCTTGTCTCCACAGTGAGCCACAATCACGCTCTGCCTCTGCAGGAGACCCTCCAACCCTAGCAGGTTTGTTTTTATTTCCACATTCAGCCTGTTGAGACAATGGTAGTCTGTACTTGATCTGAGAACAAAATCATCGATGGAGCTCTACCCACCACCAGTCCCTCCCATCAGGAAACTTACACAAGCCTATTAGATAGCCTCATCCACCAGAGGGCAGACAGCAGAAGCGAGAAGAACTACAATCCTGCAGCCTGTGGAACAAAAACCACATTCACAGAAAGACAGACAAGATGAAAAGCCAGAGGACTATGTAGCAGATGAAGGAACAAGATAAAACCCCAGAAAAACAACTAAATGAAGTGGAGATAGGCAACCTTCCAGAAAAAGAATTCAGAATAATGATAGTGAAGATGATCCAGGACTTCACAAAAAGAATGGAGGCAAAGATCGAGAAGATGCAAGAAATGTTTAACAAAGATCTAGAAGAATTAAAGAACAAACAAACAGAGATGAACAATACAATAACTGAAATGAAAACTACACTAGAAGGAATCAATAGCAGAATAACTGAGGCAGAAGAACGGATAAGTGACCTGGAAGACAGAATGGTGGAATTCACTGCTGTGGAACACACTAAAGAAAAAAGAATGAAAAGAAATGAAGACAGCATAAGAGACCTCTGGGACAACATTAAACGCAACAACATTCACATTATAGGGGTCCCAGAATGAGAGGAGAGAGAGAAAGGACCAGAGAAAATATTTGAAGAGATTATAGTCGAAAACTTCTCTAACATGGGAAAGGAAATAGCTACCCAAGTCCAGGAAGCGCAGAGAGTCACATACAGGATAAACCCAAGGAGAAACACGCCAAGACACATAGTAACGAAACTGGCAAAAAATAAAGACAAAGAAAAATTATTGAAAGCAGCAAGGGAAAAACGACAAATAACATACAAGGGAACTCCCACAAGGTTAACAGCTGATTTCTCAGCAGAAACTCTACAAGCCAGAAGGGAGTGGCATGATATACTTAAAGCGATGAAAGGGAAGAACCTACAACCAAGATTACTCTAACTGGCAAGGATCTCATTCAGATTCGATGGAGAAATCAAAAGCTTTACAGACAAGCAAAAGCTAAGAGAATTCAGCACCACAAAACAAGCTCTACAACGAATGCTAAAGGAACTTCTCTAAGTGGGTAACACAAGAGAAGAAAAGGACCTACAAAAACAAACCCAAAACCATTAAGAAAATGGTCATAGGAACATACATATCGATAATTACCTTAAACATGAATGGATTAAATGCTTCAACCAAAAGACACAGGCTTGCTCAATGGATACAAAAACAAGACCCATCTATATGCTGTCTACAAGAGACCCACTTCAGACCTAGGGACACATACAGACTGAAAGTGAGGGGATGGAAAAAGATATTCCATGCAAATGGAAATCAAAAGAAAGCTGGAGTAGCAATACTCATATCAGATAAAATACACTTTAAAATAAAGAATGTTACAAGAGACAAGGAAGGACACTACATAATGATCAAGGGATCAATCCAAGGAGAAGATATAACAATTATAAATATATATACATCCAACATAGGAGCACCTCGATACATAAGGCAACTGCTAACAGCTATAAAATATGAAGTCGACAGTAACACAATAAGAGTGGGGGACTTTAACACCTCACCTACACCGATGGACAGATCATCCAAAACGAAAATAAATAAGGAAACAGAAGTTTTAAATGACACAATAGACCAGATAGATTTAACTGATATTTATAGGACATTCCATCCAAAAACAGCAGATTACACTTTATTCTCAAGTGTGCACGGAATATTCTCCAGGATAGATCACATCTTGGGTCACAAATCAAGCCTCAGTAAATTTAAGAAAATTGAAATCATATCAAGCATCTTTTCTGACCACAACGCTAAGAGATTAGAAATGAATTACAGGGAAAAAAATGTAAAAAACACAAACACATGGAGGCTAAACAATACGGTACTAAATAACCAAGATATCACTGAAGAAATCAAAGAGGAAATCAAAAAATACCTAGAGAAAAATGACAATGAAAACACGACGATCCAAAACCTATGGGATGCAGCAAAAGCAGTTCTAAGAGGGAAGTTTATAGCTATACAAGCCTACCTCAAGAAACAAGAAAAATCTCAAATGAACAATCTAACCTTACACGTAAAGGAACTAGAGGAAGAAGCACAAACAAAACCCAAAGTCAGCAGAAGGAAATAAATCATAAAGATCAGAGCAGAAATAAATGAAATAGAAACAAAGAAAACAATAGCAAAGATCAATAAAACTAAAAGCTGGTTCTTTAAGAAGATAAACAAAATTGATAAACCATTAGCCAGACTCATCAAGAAAAAGAGGGAGAGGCGTCAAATCAATAAAATTAGAAATGAAAAAGGAGAAGTTACAACAGACACTGCAGAAATACAAAGCATCCTAAGAGACTACTACAAGCAACTCTATGCCAACAAAATGGAACAACCTGGAAGAAATGGACAAATTCTTAGAAAGGTATAACCTTCCAAGACTGAACCAGGAAGAAACAGAAAATATGAACAGACCAATCACAAGTAATGAAGTTGAAACTGTGATTAAAAATCTTCCAACAAACAAAAGTCCAGGACCAGATGGCTTCACAGGTGAATTCTATGACACATGTAGAGAAGGGCTAACACCCATCCTTCTCAAACTCTTCCAAAAAATTGCAGAGGAAGGAACACTCCCAAACTCATTCTACGAGGCCACCATCACCCTGATACCAATACCAGACAAAAATACTACAAAAAAGCAAATTACAGACCAATATCGCTGATGAATATAGATGCAAAAATCCTCAACAAAATACTAGCAAACAGAATCCAACAACACATTAAAAGGGTCATACACCATGATCAAATGGGATTTAACCCAGGGATGCAAGGATTCTTCAATATATGCATATCAATCAATGTGATACACCATATGAACAAATTGAATGAGAAAAACCATATGATCATCTCAATAGATGCAGAAAAAGCTTTTGACAAAATTCAACACCCATTTATGATAAAAACTCTCCAGAAAGAGGGCATAGAGGGAACCTACCTCAACATAATAAAAGCCATATATGACAAACCCACAGCAAACATCATTCTCAATGGTGAAAAACTGAAAGCATTTCCTCTAAGATCAGGAACAAGACAAGGATATCCACTCTAGCCACTATTGTTCAACATAGTTTTGGAAGTCCTAGCCACAGCAATCAGAGAAGAGAAAGAAATAAAAGGAATACAAATTGGAAAAGAAGAAGTTAAACTGTCTCTGTTTGCAGATGACATGGTACTATATATAGAGAATCCTAAAAATGCCACCAGAAAACTACTAGAGCTAATCAATGAGTTTGGTAAAGTTGCAGGATAAAAAATTAATGCACAGAAATCTCTTGAATTCCTATACACTAATGATGAAAAATCTGAAAGAGAAATTAAGGAAACACTCCCATTTACCACTGCAACAAAAAGAATAAAATACTTAGGAATAAACCTACCTAGGGAGACAAAAGACCTGTATGCAGAAAACTATAAGACACTGATGAAAGAAATTAAAGATGATACCAACAGATGGAGAGATATACCATGTTCTTGGATTGGAACAATCAATATTGTGAAAATGACTATACTACCCAAAGCAATCTATAGATTCAATGCAATCCCTATTAAATTACCAATGGCATTTTTTACAGAACTAGAACAAAAACTCTTAAAATTTGTATGCAGACACAAAAGAACCCGAATAGGCAAAGCAGTCTAGAGGGAAAAAAACGGAGGTGGAGTAATCAGACTCCCTGACTTCAGACTATACTACAAAGCTACAGTAATCAAGACAATATGGTACTGGCACCAAAACAGAAACACAGATCAATGCAACAAATAGAGAGCCCAGAGATAAACCCAGGCACCTATGGTCAACTAATCTATGACAAAGGAGGCAAGGATATACAATGGAGAAAAGACAGTCTCTTCAATAAGTGGTGCTGGGAAAACTGGACAGCTACATGTAAAAGAATGAAATTAGAACACTCCCTAACACCATACACAAAAATAAACTTAAAATGGATTAGAGACCTAAATGTAAGACCGGACACTATAAAACTCTTAGAGGAAAACATAGGAAGAACACTCTTTGTTATAAATCACAGCAAGATCTTTTTTGATCCACCTCCTAGAGTGATGGAAATAAAACCAAAAATAAACAAATGGGACCTAATGAAACTTCAAAGCTTTTGTACAGCAAAGGAAAGTATAAACAAGACAAAAAGACAACCCTCAGAATGGGAGAAAATATTTGCAAACGAATCAACAGACAAAGGATTAATCTCCAAAATATATAAACAGCTCATTCAGCTCAATATTAAAGAAACAAACAGCCCAATTCAAAAATGGGCAGAAGACCTAAATAGACATTTCTCCAAAGAAGGCATATAGATAGCCAAGAAGCACATGAAAAGCTGCTCAACATCACTAATTATTAGAGAAATGCAAATCAAAACTACAATGAGGTATCACCTCACACCAGTTAGAATGGGCATCATCAGAAAATCCAGAAACAACAAATGCTGGAGAGGGTGTGGAGAAAAGGGAACCCTCTTTCACTGTTGGTGGGAACGTAAATTGATACAGCCACTATGGAGAACAGTATGGAGGTTCCTTAAAAAACTAAAAATAGAATTACCATATGACCCAGCAATCCCACTACTGGGCATATACCCAGAGAAAACCATAATTCAAAAAGACACATGCACCCCAATGTTCATTGCAGCACTATTTACAATAGCCAGGTCATGGAAGCAACCTAAATGCTCATCAACAGACAAATGGATAAAGAAGTTGTGGCACATATATACAATGGAATATTACACAGTCACAAAAAGGAATGAAATTGAGTCATTTGTTGAGACGTGGATGGATCTAGAGACTGTCATACAGAGTGAGGTAAGTCAGAAAGAAAAAAACAAATATCGTTTATTAACACATGTATGTGGAACCTAGAAAACGGTACAGATGAACTGGTTTGCAGGGCAGAAGTTGAGACATAGATGTAGAGAACAACTTATGGACACCAAGGGGGGGAAAGCCGCAGGGAGGTGGGCATGGTGGTGTGTTGAATTGGGTGATTGGGATTGACATGTATACACTGATGTGTATAAAATTGATGACTAATAAGAACCTGCAAAAAAAAAAAAAACAAAACCCATCGATGGTAAAGGAGAAAAAAAGAAGTTCATTAGGTTTCTTATCAAAGGAATGGAGATGATTAATTTAAAAAATTTCTGTAGTTGTATTTTATTTTAAGTAAACTAATGTAATGTTACATACCTTTGGTTTCCCAAGTATTTGCAAAATCACCTTTTATAAAAATACATACACTATATTTCTGAAGTATTTATAATTTTTCACTTGGATGAAAAATATTTGCAATTAATAAATACTTTAATATTGAATGTTTAAAAAAAGCATTATGGAAATAGAATGGCAACAATAAAAATGTTAATTTTCTCAATTTTGGATTATTTTTATAAATATATATTTATATAAATCCTTTTATGTCCTTTTTTCATACTGTACCTTATTTTTGAAGTTATGATTTTTGTAATATATATCATAAATGACTCCTCTAAACTTTATAAGCTAGAGGTCACAAAAATTCCTGGATTCATCTCTGTAAGTAGAGTTGCTAAAAATGATTGATGGGAAATTAAAACAATGGCATTTGTTAGAAAAACTCAAATGCCCATAATTACAAAATGTGCTTTATGAGGTATATTCTGCATACAAAGAGCAAAGGTGGTCTAAGTCTGATGAACAACAAAGTCTGTGTTATGTGAATAAATGGCAAAAAAGGAGAGGAATTACATGAGGCCTGTGTTGCTCGTCTTCTGTGTAAGGAGTATTTTCAGAGACTGAACTAGGTGTATACTGGTCCCTTAACCCTGATGCATCACCTCCTAGAACCCTGAGGGTAACTACAGATGAGTTATTGAAGCTGCTTACAGAATGGTTCACTAAAAACAAACAAACAAAGACAATAAAACAATAAGGATTTTAACTAAAAAAAAAAAATAATTTGTTTTACTGTGAGAGCCAGAAGCTAGGACATATGGTTCATCATACCCCAAGCTCCTTTGCCCTATTCCCCCAAATTTGTCTAATCAAGCACCTAGGCTCCTAAGTAGCCTGCAAGAAATTGGGATAATCATCCTTCACTTTTCTGTACAGACAATATGAATATTCCAAACAGAATCAATTTAATTGTTAAGTAGGCAAATGCATTCATTAAAAAATAATACACATTTTAACCATACAGATGAACAATTAAACATGTAAAATATTAAACCAAAAAGGCTGTTTTAAAAGGATACAAGTAAATGCTGGTGAGGATGTGGAGAGAAGGGAATGCTTCAACACTGTTGGTGGGAATGTAATTTGGTGCAGACACTGTGTAAAACTGTATGGAGGTTCCTCAAAAAACTAAAAATAGAACTACCATATGACCCAGAAATTCCACTCCTGGGTATATAACTGAAAAAAAAAACAAAAACACAAATTCAAAAAAAGACATGCACCCCAATGTCCATAGCAGCGTTATTTAGAATTGCCAAGGTATGGAAGCAATGTAAGTGTCCGTCAACAGATGAGTGGATAAAGAGACGGCATACATACACACACACACACACAGACACACACACACAATGGAATACTACTCAGACATTAAAAAGAATGAAATTTTGTCATTTGCACAACATGGATGGACTTGGAGGGCATTATGCTAAGTGAGATAAGTCAGACAGAGAAAGATAAATACTGTATTATATCACTTACATGTGAAATCTAAAAAATAAAACAAACTAGTGAATAAAACAAAAAAGCAGCAGACTAACAGATGTAGAGAACAAACTAGTGGTTACCAGTGGGGAGAGGGAAGGGGGGAGGGGCAATATAGGGGTAGAGGATTAAAAGAAAGGATTATTATGGGATTATATGAAATCATATTTGTGAAACTTTTGAAAATTGTAAAGCTCTAGAGAATTTAAATAACCTTTCATTCAATGAAAAAAAAAGTCTGTTTAAAATTCATAAGCACATACAGATTAAACAAGATGACACTAGTTCAAAGTGTTTACTAGAACACAGTGCAGATACAGAGATCACTGAAGGTCCTTTAACTAAATCCTGTAGGCATACAATTCCCAAATCAAGTAGTTTGCCCAGCTCCATGTGTCCTCTGATGCTAGAGTATATGGAATGGAGGAATGATACACAAGAGACATGGAGAGAGGGTAGCTGCTTAAAGGATGGAAGTCAGGAGAAATCAGTACCAAATAAAGACAGTACAGGAACATCCCATCGTAGGGAATAAAGGCTGTCTTCACTAATAATTCCTAGAAGGTTTTAAAGGAATACCTTTCTTAATACTTAGCTCCATTCTTTTACAAAGATCAGCTGCAGAATAAGCTTGACTGGTGAGATAAACATTACCCAGAAGCATCTGACTTGCTGCAATTTCTGCGACTGAGCTGCATATATTGATAAATGTCTTCAAATACACACACACACACCCCCTCCTTTACAGCTATTGACATATTTGCCCTTTTCCACAAGGAATCCAGACTAGAGAAGGCAAGAAAGCAAGTTTGGGGTTGTGCAACACTAAAACTAACACCAGGTGGAACAGTACATTCAGAGTGGGTGTGGAAAAAAGAGATCAGTTTTGAAAATAATTTTACAATAATTGAGCTGGATGTGAAATTCGGTTTGGTGCAGGAACAGTCTCGACTGAGGAAACACTGTACCATGAAGTTTACTTTCAGGAGTCATTGCCCTGTATCTGCTTCATCTGTACTTTCAGGGACCTGGAGTAGCTATGTTCCCCAGAAGCTTCCATCTGGGATCCCTTTCTTTTCCTACTCATCTGTCATCTCCTTATCCTCCTTCTAATTTCATTATTCTAATCTGGAAAGGCCTTTCCATCTCCTTGCATCACTCTGGGTATTTGACCATCTCAAAATTGAGGACATTGAATCTGAATGAGCATAGGAGTCAGCAGTTCAGCAATTCATTCTATTCTCCACTAAGACTAATAATGGTGTCTTTATTTTCTCTCCAAATTGTTTTCCCCTTGGTGTAAAAGTAACATGTTTATGGATTAAAAAAACAGCACATCATATACATCATGTTTTATATCCTGCAATTTTTTCAGTAATTTATAATGGCTGTCTGGCTTTGCATTATAGTCATGTATTATAATTCAGATCATAATGTTTTAAAATCTTACAGTTGTAACATTATAAAAACATCTCCAAGTTTGGAGTGCAATACTTACTTATTTATACTTCACACTAGAAGATAATCAGAAATAATTAGCTTATATTTTCCAGAGAAAGGAGCTTACCCATCCAAGGATAGCCATAATGCTATTCTAAGGGTGCACTGGAGTACTATTGGGGTTGGCACAATGTTAGAGGACATTCCTTGGGGTCAGAGCAAGATAATGAAGTGCACCAATAGAGCCTTTACACCAGCCCAGCATTTTCTAAACTTGGTTCCCCAAGTCTCAAGTGTCACAAGAACATAGCAGTGGGATGGCTGGGAAATATTTTTAATATTTCCAAGAGCTTAAGAAAAAATATACATTTGCCTACATAAAGTCAATATGAGCTAAGCACTAATATTTTTGGCTTTGCTAATGCTATGTTGATTAACTCATGCTGTTTAGAATTTCTTATTGGCATTTATATGTAATTAATTAATAAAATATATTTTGCAAAAAATTGTTTAATTAAATAGTTTGAGGTAGACAAAAAACTTTCAAGTATCATAAAGCCCATTCTGACAAAGTAACCAAAAGGTTCTTGATAATGAAAAGAAATGACTAAGATTCACTAACTTAGGAAGATTTCTAAAACAAATACTCATAGGTTTTGGCTGAGCCTTTAAATATATTCCTTTGTGAAAACCTGGTTTAGACATTCTCTTGGGCCTCTTGCAGAAGGAGTGACAATGCATTTAGACACTTGGTGTAGGAGAGGTAGCATGAGGACTGGTACTCAAGAAAATGCATGTGGAAAATAAAAGCCCAACAAGTTTGTTTGGAATAAAAATAAAGTATTAGTCAAGTTCTGGTGGACATGTTCATATTGTGTTTGAAATTCAAATGATTTCAGGGCAGAGAATGTTATGCCCTTGAAAGAACAGAAGTAACCAATAAGATAAAAACATGAAGGATAAATGCTATTGTGGAAAAAGCATTTGGTTGGATTATATTCTAGGCTCTGAAATTGGGGTGACTGGGAATTTAATTCCATCTATCACTTACCAATGACATGGTTTTGAGATAGTTATTGAATCACTTTGTTCTAAATATACCCATTTATAAAATGTAGATAATAATGTCTAATTCATAGGGTTCTGCTGAATTTTAAGTGTGTGCTTGTATATATTAAGTACTCAAAAAAAAGAGTTGTTACTATTATTTTTTTTTTCTGGGTGACCTTGGACAAGGCACTTAAATTTATTCATTTTCTAAATGTAAAACTAGGGGCTTTGACTAGATGATCTATATCTATAACTCCTTGGACATGATCACTGAGATACTTTTAGAGTGCTTATGGTTTTAAAATACTTAATAAATGAGAGCATGCTAAAATTTAAATCCAACAGGGACTGAGTTTACATGACTAACTCTCATTTCTCAGTGGCCTGAGATTTGCCTTTTCCTCACTAGTGTTGTGTTTTTACACCTTGAACTCCATGATTACCAAGTTTTTCACAGGTGAGTTATTTGTATCATTCTTCTGATTTCAAAATGTCAGTCTTGGACAGTCAGTCTTTCCCACCTTGCCCTTCCAAAATGGCCCCATGTTTATGTACATAACTATATAAAAGTATACTGTTTAATTTTTTAAATAGGGACCCTGAAACCTTGGATAAAAGAGAGTTGTTAAATAAAGGTGGGTAATTGCTAGGTCAAACTTATCTAGTTTCTAGGTAGAGACTGTGATAAACTCAGTTGGTTAATGCTAGCACAGCCTGAAAGGGGACTGATTCCTCTTCTCCAGATGGAATAAAAAACAATTCAGTAGTGAGTCAGTGGTGTTATCTCTCTTTAAAACGACCAGCATCTATGTTCCTGTTCTATGACCTAAAAGTGTTTTTATGGCATTCAGCCAGGAGAGACTCTAACAAGCTATGGATTCATACACAGAGTAGTCATCAATCCTTCTTTTGCTGTCTGAATGTTAGGTTCCCAATTCTCTCCAGCAGAATAAGAGGTGAAATGAATTGCCAGGTTTAAATTTAATACCTAGCTCCCATGCAGAATAATTATGGCTGTGCTGGACACCTTGATAGAGTGATAATGAGTGGCCCAATCTACAATGTGTAATGGATCAACTAAAAGTTTTATTGGATTCTTTCAGCAGACTTGGCTCCTATGTGGCTGTGAACTAGGAAAGGCATTAGGCACCAAAACCTGACTACTAAGCCTCAGCACACTTCTCCCCAAAATACACACACACACACACACACAATTTTTAAAAAAACAGAACAAGTTATGATTTTGTTGAGAAAACATAAGCAAACTTAAATATGTAAAATAATTTATGGAAATGTAGACTAGGAGAGCTTAAACAGAGGCTTTCCATGTAAAAGGGAAAAGAAGCAATAAATAACTAAATAGTATTTTGAAATCTGCTGCATACTACACTCTGAAGCCGGACCCTCTCCTGCTTAAAACCCTTCAGTGGCTCTCTGGCACCACAAGAATATTTAGTTCCTTTAACAAGGCATGATTTCTCATCTTGTGTGAGTATAAGTATATGGAGTACTTATAATGTACCAAGTAACGTGATAAGAGCTGGGACTGCAATGGTGAACAGATACACAACCTGCTTTTTTAGATTTTAATCTACTGGGAGTGTTAGACATTAATCAAATAGTTAAGCAAAGGAATGTGAAAGTACATATGTAGTCAGTTCTTTAAAAGAAAGATACTTGGTACATTTAACATGGAGCATTTAATGTAGTCTAGAGTTTTCAGGTAGAAGAAAAAGCAAAGACAAAAGTCCTGTAGCAGGAAGAAACAGCATACATTTGAAGAACTGCAAAAGTATACTGAAATAAAGAGATGAGGAAGGTATAGAAGAGATATAGGTAGGTGATAAGAGAGGTAGGTAGACAGCAGATCTTGAGAAACCCATGGGTTATGTTTTGGTATTTATCCTAATAGTACTGGGAAACTGTTTGTTGATGTGTTTTAAGCAAGGGATTCCTTTGATCAGTTTGGTATCCTAAAGCAAGAGTTGGCAAATATGTCCCTGTGGTCTAATCTGCCTGTTTTGTAAATAAAGTTTTATGGGAAGACAGCCATATCCATTTATTTACACATTCTCTATGGATGCCTCTGACCTATAATGAATGACAGAGTTGGCTAGTTGCAACAGAGACATAGCCCGCAAAGCTAAACATATTTACCATCTGCCCCTTTACAGAAAAAGTTCTCCAACTCTCATTCTAAAATATTACTGTGGCTTCTGGGTATAGAATGTACTTGAGGGAGCAAGAATGGATATGAAAAGATCAGTTTAAAGAATGTTGTTTTTAGTAGTACAGGCCAGAGATGGAAGCTTAAATTAAGTGGTGCTGATGTCAGAGATACAGAGATACTGATGAATTTGAGAGAGATTTAAGAAGTAAGCTGGACATAAATTAATGATTTACTGGATATGTCTCATGAAGCAGAGGAAAGTTTTAAGGATAAATTTTATGTTTATGTCTTGTACTGCTAGATGGATGGTAGTGTCATTTACTAGGAGTGTACCAGATTTAGGAGAAAGATTATAAGTTTAGTTTTGAACATGTTGGGTTTGAGTTGTCTTTGAAACATCCAAGAAAGATACAAAGTTCTCAGCTGGGGTTAGAGCTCAGATAAGAAATCTCAGGTAGAGATAGAAGTCTGTGACTGTATGTGAATAGGAGCCATAGGTGTGGATAAGATTGCCTAGAAAAATATCATTGCCCAGGAGGAGAAATTTAGTGCAAGCCTTGAGGAGCACCAACGTTTCTGAGCTAGGTAGAATGGGATGCCCTACAAAGGGAAACAGGAAGGGAATGTATTAAAGAAATATAGAAAGAAAAAGCATGCTTTCAGAGAAATTTAGTGAAAAGAATGTTTTAAGAAATGCAGAGTCATCAACAGTGGGTGAGCACTGAGCAAAAAGTTCATTGGAAGTAAGACAACAGAAATCATTAGTGGCCCAAGGGAGACCTGCTAAATGCAGTGATGGCAGCTGAAGCAAGACAGGTAAGATCAGAAGTAGAAATTGCAGATGTATAGACAGGTTGTATAGGCAATTTTTTAAATAGTTGTCTATGAAAAGGTAGAGACATTATTTGATAGCTCCATCCCACTGAGGCTAACTGGTAGACTTAGACATCACTTTTCCTGCAAAGATTTCTCTGACACTCCATCTTCAGCCTTGAGACTATATTAAAGGCTTCTTACATAAATTCTCACATTACTCTTATTGTAGCACATATTACCCTCTTGTGCCACTGGTGGTCTCCTCCTATTTAACTGTAACCCATTTGAGCAGTAGAGTTGAGTCTTTTTTACAACTGTACCCTCAGCACTTAGTTCTCAACAAGTATCTGTTGATTTTAAAAGCAGAATAACAAATAATGTAATAGACTTCTTAGAATTATATGATTATACATGTCTGTATATGCAGACACATGTGTGTGTATGTGTAAGTGTGTGTACACAACATTCATACACTGATTTTGAATTAAACTGAAATAAGCTTCTGTGTTATAGGGTTGTAAATAGCCTAAAATTTTTTTATGTCTTAACCCAAACTTTATTAAAGAAACTGTCTTTTTATTGATGCTATAACTTAAAACTTCTAAAATTAACTGAATTTTAAATACTTAAAATTTAAAATACTTAATAACTTACTATTAGATGATGATTACATATAATTATTAATCCTATGTAAAGTATTATTTTTCCCAGTGGAATTAGTTACTAAAAACAGAACTATCTGTTAAGTATGCTTTTATAAAGACTATACATTTTTCCCAAATGTGAAAATATAAAATAATAATGAACATGCATTCTTCAGACTTTATGAGCTGAAGTCAAGTATATGAAATAGTATAAGAAAAATATTTCAAGAAAATCTAGGAGTAACAACATAGAAAGCAGAATAATTTAGTGAAATTTTACAAATTACCAACCAAGTAATAGTGTAGATGCTGTTATTCTTATATTTTTGAAGGCAAGGTGTTTTATATCAGAGAATAACATTGTTTTTTACTGTAGGAAATACACTTCCTCACCTATTAGAAGAATGGAAATCATCGACCCATCAGCTGTCACTTCAGATCTGAGGCAGTATAGTAGGCTCCCAGGCAACTGCTGGAAATACCTAATAAATACCTTTTCAGGAGGATGTGGCCTGATGCACATACAATGCAGTGGTATGGCTGCTAACTCAATTTAGGAGTGAATTAGTATTACTCCCACCACAGAACAGCACTAGAGAACAGAACAGCTAGAGAAGCACCTATATCTTTCCTTGCCACAGCTCAGCACTCATAATTGCCTTGGACTTTCTTTTTTAAAGCTTTTCAAATACTACATTTCTATTAAAGACTTTATTATTTTTTTCGGAGCAGCTTTAGATTTACAACAAAATTGAGAGGATTTCCTCATTATTAGATGTAGATTGTGAATTTTTGCAGAAACAGCAATATCCGGTTTTGTGTTCTTCCCAGTGCAACTTATGAGGTACAAGCTGTTGATCTGTCACAATATTATTGATTTTAACTTTGAACAGATGGTGCATACCAGGTGTACATACAGTAAAGCTACTGTTATCTGCTTTGTAATTAATAATTTATTTGTGGGAGATATTTTGACATGATATAATTATCCTATTCTTCATCAAACTTTCCTCCACTTCTATTGATGATTTTCTAGCTCCATCATTCCTTGGTCATTCAGTAGTATGTTTTCTAATACAAATAGGGGTCTTTATTTCTCCTTGTTTATTTATATCAGTATATATTTATGGATTTCTACTTTACTCACTATAGTCCATTAATCTCATTGTTTATTTTAATGCACAAATGTCCCAGATTTGAGAAGCTGCAGCCCCTTCAAACTGTGTCCTGTATTTTTTTTGACATATCTCCCTTATTCTTTATTTCCTCACATTCTGTCACAATAATTTCCAGATACATTTTGAAACTTCCTTGTCCCTAGCCTTGGATTCAGCTACTTCCCCAAGGGGTCTTGACTCCTTTCAGTGAAGAATAATATTTAGAAATCAAGGTCTGGGCACTTAGTGTGGTCCTTTTGATTGATGTGTATAGGAAATACACACATAAATTCACTGTAACATATACTCAAACAGGCATTCATACATATGTAATTTCTGTCTTTCTAGCTAGCTGGCTAGCTACCTATCTATCTACCTACCTACCTACCTACCATCTATCTGGGCATGTGTTTCTACTGATACCTTCATTTCTAATCCAACATCATAGCATATGATCTATTCCTCAACATTTTCTTATTTGTAACTCAGTGGTTTTACAAATTTACCATACCACTAGAACATTTCAGAGTTCCAGTTGCTCTACATCCTTAGCAATATTTGATGTTGCCGTTTTTTTCTGATTTTAGCCATTCCAGTGGTTAAATAGGGGTCTTACATGGTTTAATTGGCATTTCCCAATGACTAATAATGTTGAGACCTTTTCATATCCTTGTTGGATGTTTACATGCTACCTTTATGAAATGCCTATTCATGTTTTTCCCCATTTTTATTCAGTTGTTTGTCTTTTTATTATAGTGTTATATGAGTCCATTATATATTCTATAATCTGTATAGAATTCTTTGTCAGATGTGTCATGAATATTTTCTTACAGCCTGTGGATGACTCTTCCAATTTCTCAGTAGTATCTTTTGATGAGTAAAAGTTCTTTTTAAACATTTTTGATGAAGTCTAATTTGTTATCTTTTGTCTTAACCTTGAAGGTTATTGTTTTTTGTGTCCTATTCAAGAAATTTTTGCCTACCTCCCCACCTCGTTTAAACAGATAGTTTCCTTTTTTCTTAAGTTTTTGTGTTTAGATTTATGATCCGTTTCAGATTAACTTTTTGTATATGAGATAGACATCAAGGTTTTTTTTCTTTCCCATGTGCATCTCCAGTTGTTCCAGAACCATTTGTTGAAGAGATTTTTCTTCTCTCCATTGAATTGCTATGAATCTTTATCTCAAATCAATTGACTATATATGTATGAATCTACTTCTGAACACTATCCTTGTGTGAACACTACACTGTCTTGACAACTTTACTATAAAGGTTGAAGTAAGGTTAGTCAATTCCTCCAACTGTGTTCTTCTTTTTCAAGATTGTTTGGCTATTCCATATCTATCACATTTCCATAAGAATTTTAGGATCATCTTGTTAATTTCTACTTGAAAAAAAAGAAATGTTGATGGAATTTACAATACCTGTTACCTTTCATTTTCTAACAAGATAAACCACAAAAAGTAAAATGAGGACAAATTTTATGTTCATCTAAATTTAGGAAAAACTTCCTTCAATTAGTCCTGAAACCTTTGAATGAAGTCTTCTTTAAGCTTTTCAAATTTATACACTGATAGGGATATATATTGGTTGGAAAATGTGAAGGTACCATAGAATTTCTAAATTTCGTTAACAGCTATCGTAACTTACGATTCCTTAATATAATTTCAGATACAGAGTACTTTCTGCTACGATTGCTTCAAAATTGCATTGTCAGTTTAGAGAAAATGTGTTTGAAAAGTATTTACAAGACTGTTTTTATGAAATAATTTTTCAATAGAATTAGTATTGAGATGCCATATTAAGAATTCACTCTTTGGAATTTCTTAAGAAGCTAATCCAATAAATAAAACAGAAAAGTAGCTAAGAAAGGTAGCATTCTCATATAAATAATCTTGCAATCTCAGTAATTTTTTTGGTTAATATCTAATTCTCAAACCATATGAAAAGCAAGACAAACTACAAACAAAAAATTAATACCAGTTGCTAATTGTTACTTAGCAAGTTTATAAAAGAACAACCTATGGTGTGTTTCACTTGGCATGATCTTTTGTCAAAACCATCCTTATACTGCTAGGGAAAGTGTCTCTTTAAATGAGGGCCTGAAAACTCAGACCAACACTTCGAAGAGATAGGAATGCTATCACTACAACTATTCATGGTAGCTTTAATCCTAATCCTAACTAGATCTTGCCTTCTCTTCCATTTTGTTACTGTACTGGTAGTTCCAGGATCATAACATCACAGGGATGGAACAATGAAGACCTAAAAGTCTGAAAGCTTGTCTTCAAATGCTGCCTTCAATGACCTCTCCACAATAAACTGTTGGAGCCATAGAGAAAATGAGAAAAATTCAAAAAATGTTGTGCTTCACAAAGTTAAATTTGTTCATCTTTTTATTCTGTGCCCTTCTTGCTTTTATATTACAACATCTACATTATAAAATTATAATGAAAATTTCAAAACACACACACTTATTGGTAAAATAAAAAATTGGTTGTAGGTCACTAAATTCAGGAGAGGAAAGCTCTGAAACTTCTTATTTTAAGACAGTCTTTCTCTTTCTTGGATGAATGTTAGAATGTGCCTTATAATATCCATGATAATTGTGATTATATCAGATAGATTATAATATGCAAAATTCAGGTTTTATCTTACATATTCTTTTGGTAGAAGTAAGCTGATGTGAGTATTGAGATAACTCCGCCAGAGTTCACCTGATTGTCCAGAGTCCAGCTCATCATGTGTTTCATGAGCCAGATTGTCTCTAGGAAGGACACTCCATACATGTATCAGAGACTATGATTACTAACACAGGGAATGCAGCTTTCAAAGAAACTACACTACAGCCTTGTCTAAGTAGAACAGTAGAAGTCAATTTCAATCGTTCTAAGAAACAACTCAGCCTGAGGTCAGTGTTCTAAGAAAAAGTGGTTTTGAAACTAGACAGAGAAATAAGCTGGAATCTGGGTGATAATGAAGTAAAGCCAGTAATCTAGAAATTGTAGAAATTGACAGGAGAGAGAGAGACAGAGACAGAGAAACAGAGACAGAGAGAGGCTGGGGAGAGAGGGGTGGGCTCATAAATTAAATTTCTTCCATTATTCTGCCTTCCAAGCAGCAACATTTTCTTGACAGAAAATTCTTTTATTTAGTAAAGTATTTTGAATTTTTGAAAGGTGACTTCCCACCCTCAACTCACAGTATGGTTAAGTCTGGAAAGGGATGTCAAAATGAGAAGATGACAACATATCTCTGCTTACGAAAGGAAAGAAAACTTTGAAGAAGAGAAGATGGGGAGCAGCATGAGAAGTGGAGAAGGTATGGAGGTAAGAAGAGTAAGTATTTGAGCAACATGATGGCAGATAGGTATCCAGTGAAAATTATATGACAGCCACAATAGTCAAACAATTTTCAAAAAACAAGTTCTATTTTAAGTAGATTAGATTGTGGTTGTATTAAACAACTACCCTCTTTTACCCAAATCTTCAGTTTGAGGAAAGGTGACTTCAAGGTTTAGTTGCCATAGGCAGAGGGGAAAAAGGACTAAGATTTTTGTCTGCTGTGTGAAAAAGACCTTTGATTAACTCTCTAGCTCTGTTTCCCCTAGTAATCAAAAAAGGAGTAAAATGTCAACCGCACAACACTGATTATGATGGAAATGACCCATGTTTGGTGAATTGTATCTAAAAGGAAGAAACTCTAAATGAACTATAATATCTGATAGGAAGCCATAATGAGAGATATGTACTTGGAAGGTTCCCTGTCAACATGGTGACAGTCTCTCTTTCCTCTGGAACATCTTCATGAGGAACACCTTTTTTTCTCAGTTGATTGGGGGAGCTAACTTCCTCTGACAGGTACTTTCATGTGACTTTAAATCTCAGGGTTTCTAGGGATTAGAGAAGCCATTCTAAGTACTGAACATGATTATAGGAGGAGTCATTTAAGTGGAGCACAGACTCAAAGTCATAGGCCTGCAAATATAAATTTAATAGGAGAGATCCCATGCTTGCTTGCAGGGGTCATTCTAATTTTTAATTAGACTAGTGGTAAAGTTCTAGGCCATCTTAACCTAGTAGATTGCTGAAGCTTAGCCAAGGAGTCTTTTTTAGAGTTTGATTAATTTGCTCTACTTATTCAGAGGACTGAAGCTTATAGGCATCTGCAAACATTTGCATAGTTCCTAGGCAACGGTAGAAATAAAATGATCTTTTCTATCCTAGTCAATGTGCTCTTGTATCCCCAAAATGGGAATTATACATATTAAGAGAGCTTTTACCACTGCCTGAGCATCAACTTTTGAAGGAGGAAAGACTTCAGGCCATCCAGACATCATACACACCAGAAGTAGACAAAAGTCTCTTACTTTTTCCTAGGCATGACTTCCATAAAAGTCAGCTGCTACCCGGTTCCTAGCAAAGTTGGCTGGGGCTTCCTGCACTCACACTGGGAAATAGTACATTTTAAAAAATATGTTTTGAATTATTTCACCTTTTTGGCAGGCATAGTAAGAGTCTAGGGCCTCTAATATCCTTCTTTTACTCAGATAATTTTGTTGATGCCACAATAACACTAACCAAGCAAATCAGACTATGGTATAGGAATTATTTTGTTAGGTAATTCCCATGGTTCCCAAATTTCTTCTAGTTCCTTTTATAATCAAGAATATATTTACTGGTAGTATATATATTATGTATTTATTTCAAATCAAGAACCAAGACTTGCAGTTCTAGTAACTGCTATGAACTTGCCTGCTTGTGCAGTCACAATTTTAGACAAAACATAAGCTTCCAGAGTTTTAAAATAAATCACTACAGAATAGAGAGCCTTAAGTTGGCCATTTTATCTCAAGTATATGACCCATCAGTAAATATTAGCAAGCATGCAACATAAACTGGAATATCAGTTACTTCAGGTTGGATTTTTAAAATTTTGGTATCCTCAAAGCTGGGGGAGAGGGACTTCCCTGGTGGCTCAGTGGTTAAGAATCCACCTGCCAATGCAGGGGACACGGGTTCGAGCCCTGGTCCGGGAAGATTCCACATGCCACGGAGCAACTAATCCCGGGCGCAACAACTACTGAGCCCGTGAGCTGCAACTTCTGAAGCCCGTGTGCCTAAAGCTGGTGCTCTGCAACAAGAGAAGCCACTGCAGTAAGAAGCCTGCACACCACAACGAAGAGCAGCCCCTGCTTGCCGCAACTAGAGAAAGCCCGCATGCAGCAACGAAGACCCAATGCAGTCAAAAATAAATAAATAAAATAAATTTAGAAAATAAAAAATAAAAAGCTGGGGGAGAGACCACAGCCAATTTCAGTTGTTCAAAAGCTTATTCAGACACTAAGGATCAAACCAGAAGATCAGGGGAATTATCATGTAATTGCTCCGTCGGAGGTTTGGTTCATTTGCAAAAGCTAGAATATTCTGTCTATAATGCTACAATGTTTTACTAGTCCCAAAAATTGTCTAAATCTTTTTTCATAGTAGGCCATTTTGTCCACAAAATGGGCTGATTTCCAGACTGTAACACTGTCGCCTACAGCTGACAACAGATGCCCTAAATATTTTACCTCAGATAATCAAAAGTGCCATTTGTCTACTGAGGTCTTATACATCTATAAAACAAAGAAAATTTCAACAAAGCCAAAGTATTAATTTTGCATTGTTCTTTAGTTTCAGAGGCTACCAGCAAATCATCTACTTTTGAATAGTTATAGATCCCTCTGGTAGGATAAATTCCTCAAAGTTTTCCTATAAACGACTTGAGAAAATGGTAGAGTAGTCTCAAAACTCGTGAGGAATTTTTTACCATAGTTATTGGGGTCCTTCATAAGTAAAATCAAATAAAAACAGATCGGTCTGCAAGAAGGAGAGAAAAAGAAGTAGAATACAGATCAATCACAGAAAAGACTTTGCAAACAATGGTATCAAATCCAGAATAGTTGCAGGGTTAGAAACTACAGGGGTTAATGAGACAACAAATTTATTTCTTTGAGATCTCATACAAATCTATATAGTGGTCAACCATCTTTGTCAAATTTACCTTCCTTTTTATTGGAAATATGGGACTATTACAGAGTGAATGCCCCTTTTGAAAATTATCTGTTGTCTTTCTAATTCTTTTATAACTGGTTTTATTCTTTCTAATTGAGCTCTTGACAAAGGATGTTGTTTTACACATGGCCATGGCTTATCTTTCTCCCAAGAGAGCTCCACAAACACTACATCTGGAGTACAGAATATGACAGCCTTAAATTTGCATAGCAATTCTCTCCCCAGTAGATTTACAGGAGATTCAGCAGAAAGAATGCCTGTTTCTCAGTCAGAGAACCTATCTGTATGGGAATTGTGGAGGGCAAGGAACAAGTAAAGGATGACCCGAAATAGCAACAACCTGATCTGTCGCCAGATGGAAAGCGAGAAATGTCCAAGGAAATTGCAGAATAAGCAGCTATCAGAAAAGGCAAAAATAGATTAGCCTGAGGAAAAGTTATTGACTCACATAGTTCATCAGTTCCCACCTCCAAGATTCTCTCAATCTGTCCATTTTGAGCCATTTGTCAAGTATTTCCTAGCTGAGGGTTGTCCTTTTAGGCTCTTTCGACCCTCTTATCCTTACAATTCCTGCGTCCTTCAGAGTCTCTTCCTGCAATTCCTCTTCCAATGTCCTAGTCTCTTGCAATAACAATTTGCCATCTCTTTTCTTGATTTCTTCCCTTCATAAATTGATAAGAGTAGGGATTATTCCCTATAGTAGAGTTCTAACTGAGCAGCCAAGGCAACAGTCTAATCTCTTCTTTGTCTTTCTCCAGATTATACTCAAAATGAGTAGCTACTGCTAAAATTTGAGTAATAGTCTGTCCTTGACATCCCACCACTTTTTCCTTAACTTGTATTTGGATAATTGGCAATTGAGCCAAGACAAAAGTGGTTTAGGGCCAGAGAGAAATTGTGATTTGCCCTTGGATTTATGCCAAAAATTTTTGAGAAAGTCTCAACAAACCAATGATGGAAATCAGTGGGGGTCTCATCCATCTTCTGAGCACACCACTGCAACTTCTCCCAGCTTATCTTTACCAGAAAGATATCAAGTATGGCTGTTAGCAACCACTCTCAAAGGATCTCTAACACTCATAGCTCTTCCATAGGTGTGAGGGGGATGGGGGACAAGGGGAGTGGCAGATAGTTGACTTTGCTTGGCCACCATTCCACTTAATATGGTGATTGTCTGGACCCCAACATTTGCTCTATCAAAGGAAAAATGTCTGCTTATTGCAGAAACCCGGGCAGTAGTTTGTACACATCTTCCATGTGTCGGGCTGTAAGCTGAAAATATGCTTCTGAGTACTTCTGCAAATTGCTAGGGCACAGGGAAAAGAAGGCTTTAAATAAGTTATATCAGCTGATGAGAAAGGCACATAAATTACCCAGGAGCCCTGGATAGCTTCTAAATGGCATTAGCTTTGCTGGCTGTCCAAATGGGAAAGGCTAATTTTCCTCTCATCGAGATAAGAAAAACATAAACTCCGTGGCACTTTGGTCTTCTTTCTTGGGTTGGCGTTCATCAGCTTAACACCTTGTTTGTTTCCTTTTTACCAAGTGATTAGGGCAGCTAGTCTCCATCCAGTTGCCTTCATAAAGGAACACTGTCTTACATCCAAGTTCATAATCATTCCATGATTCTGTCTCTTTATCATGTCTGCCCCTAAGTGGTGTATGAAGGCTAAGGGACTCCTGAAGGTGGAATCTGGTTTATAACATGAAGTGGACCCAGAACTAGGCCCGAGGTATATAATCCTGTGTTCTCAAACAGAGCAGGTCATTCATTAACAGCTTAGAAAGTACATCCTCATCCTTCTTTACAGGAAATCCACTAATGACAGGAAGCACTCTTTTATAAGATCATCACCTCCCCTTCTGAGGTAGAGGGAGCAGAGGGAGCAGAGACAGCAGAGAAAGGAGGAGGAGGTTTCTATGAAATAGAAAGTGCCTTTAATTCTCATTTCCCTTTCTACTTTTTCCAGTCTCTGTTTCTGTCTATGAAAATCATTTTTACTTTCCTCTTAGAATGATATTCATCCCATAAATATCCAGTTGATTGGGATGAGGCCCTTCCAAGAACCTCTGCCAATGTGTTACTTTATCCAAATCAAAAGAACTGTCTTAAATATTGTTAAAATGACTCTACTACCCAAGGCAATCTACAGATTCAATGCAATTCCTATCAAATTACCAATAGCATTTTTCACAGAACTAGAGCAAAGAATTTTTAAATTTGTATGGAAACACAAAAGACCCTGAGTAGCCAAAGCAACCTTGAGAAAGAAAAACGGAGCTGGAGTAATTCTGCTTCCTGACTTCAGACTATATACAAAGCTGCAGTCATCAAAACAGTATAGTACTTGCACAAAAACAGACACATAGATCAATGGAACAGGATAGAAAGCCCAGAAATAAACCCACACACCTATGGTCAATTAATCTACAACAAAGGAGGCAAGAATATACAATGGAGAAAAGAGTCTCTTCAGTAAGTGGTGCTGGGAAAACTGGACAGCTACATGTAAAAGAATGAAATTAGAACATTCTCTAACACCATATACAAAAATAAACTCAAAATGTATTAAAGACCTAAATGTAAGACTGGATACTATAAAACCCCAAGAGGAAAACATAGGCAGAACACTGACATAAATCACAGCAATATCTTTTCAGATCTGTCTCCTAGAGTAATGTAAATAAAAAGAAAAATAAACAAATGGAACTTAAAAGCTTTTGCACAGCAAAGAAAACCATAAACAGAATGAAAGACAACACATAGAATGGGAGAAATATTTGCAAATGATGCGACTAACCAGGGATTAATTTCCAAAATATACAAACAGCTCACACAGCCCAATATCAAAAAAACAAACAACCCAATCAAAAAATGGGCAGAAGGTCTAAATAGCACATGAAAAAATGCTCAAAATCGATAACCATCAGAGAAATGCAAATCAAAAACACAATGAGATATCACCTCACACCTATTCAGAATGGCTATCATCAAAAATACTAGAAGTAAATGTTGGTGAGGATGTATAGAAAAGAGAATCCTTGTACACTGTTGGTGAGAATGTAAATTGGTGCAGCCACTATGGAAAACAGTGTGGATGTTTCTTAAAAAACTAAAAATAGAACCACCATATGATTCAGCAATTCTACTCCTGGTATACATCTGAAGAAAATGAAAACACTAATTTGAAAAGATACATGCACCCCAATGTTCATAGCAGCATTATTTACAACAGCCAAGATATGGAAGCAACCTAAGTGTCCACCAACAGATGAATGGATAAAGAAATGTGGTATATATACACACAATGGAATACTATTCAGCCATAAAAATAATAAAAATTTTGCCATTTACAGCAACATGGATGGACACCTAGGGTATTATGATTAATGAAATGTCAGAGAAAGACAAATACTGTATGTTATCACTTACATGAGGAATCTAAAAAATGAAACAAAGGAATATAACAAAACAGAAACAGACTCAGATACAGAGAACAAATTAGTGGTTACCAGTGGGGAGAGGGAAGGAGGGAGTGGCAAGATAGGGGTAGGAGATTAAGAGATACAAACTACTATGTATAAAATAAATAACCTGCAAGGATATATTGTATAGCACAGGGAGTATAGCCAATAATTTACAATAACTTTAAATGAAGTATAATCTATAAAAATTTTGAATCACTATGTTGTACACCTGAAACTAATATAAATCAATTATACCTCAATAAGAAAAAAGTCTTCCTTCTAGCTCTCCTCTTAAAACCAATGGGTAGGGACTTCCCTGGTGGTGCAGTGGATAGGACTCCGCACTCCTAATGCAGCGGGCCTGGGTTCGATCCCTGGTCAGGGAACTAGATCCCACATACATGCCACAACTGAGTTCACATGCCACAACTAAGGAGCCCAGGAGCTGCAACTAAGGAGCCCGCTTGCCACAACTAAGACCTGGTGCAACCAAATAAATGAATAAATAAATATTAAAAAAAAAAAACAAAAACCAGTGGGTAATCATTAGTCAGATCCATTTCACCTGCCTTCACTAATCAAGGCCATTTTAAAACTTGTATATGCTCCAAGCAGTATAACCTAAATAATAAGATATTTGCCCAGGTTGTTTTCTAGGAAATTGGTGTCAACTGTGTCTAGTTCAAGCTGAGCTGGTTAAGACTTGGTAGGATCACTGGCCCTCCAACTGGGCATGAGCAAGTGTCCTCTTCGTGACCTTTTGACATCAGAGGACAGAAAAATCTGTCCTCAGATCTTCCTAAGCACCTCCATTTTTTAACATGCAGAGGCCTGTACCCTAGTTACATCTGTGCAGAATGATGATTACTGCACCTTTTCCCAAGCATCTTTCCCCATGCTCTCCACACTCCCCGTGCCTCAGACTGCCCTGCTTCTTTATTCTTTATCCCATAAATACCCTGAGTCTCTTGCCTTGGAAGAGACAGATCTGAGACTCTTTTCCCTTATAGGTTATTACAAAATATTGAGTATAGCTCCCTATGCTATACAGTCAGTCCTTGTTGGTTATCTATTTTATATATAGTAATGTGTATGTGTTAATCCCAATCCCCTAATTTACCCCTCTCCCCTTTGGTAACCATAAATTTGTTTTCTATGTCTGTGAGTTTCCTTCTGTTTTATAAATAACTTCTTTTTTTTTTTTAAGATTCCAGTATAACTGATATCATATGATATTTGTCTTTGTCTGGCTTATTCACTTGGTATGATAATCTCTAGGTCCATCCATGTTGCTGCAAATGGCATTATTTCATTTTTTCTAATGGCTGAGTAATATTCCATTGTATATATATACCACATCTTCTTTATCCATTCATCTATTGATGGACATCTAGGTTGCTTCCATGTCTTGGCTATTGTAAATAGTACTGCAATGAACATTAGGGTGCATGTATCTTTTCAAATTATAGTTTTCTCCATATATATGCCCAGGAGTGGGATTGCAGGATCATATGCTAATTCTATCTTTATTTTTTTAAGGAACCTCTGTACTGTTCTCCACAGTGGCTGTACCAATTTACTTTCCCACCAACAGTGTAGGAGGGTTCCTTTTTCTCCACAACCTCTCCAGAATTTATTATTAGTAGACTTTTTGACGATGGCCATTCTGACTGGTGTGATGTGATACCTTATTGTAGTTTTGATTTGCATTTCTCTAATAATTAGCGATGATGAGCATCTTTTCATGTGCCTGTTGGCCATCTGTATGTCTTCTTTAGAAAGATGTCTAATCAGGTCTTGTGCCCATTTTTTGATTGGGTTGTTTGGTTTTTTGTTTTGTTTTGTTTTGATATTGAATTGTATGAGCAGTTTATATAACTCTTTATCGATCATATCATTTGCAAATATTTTCTACTATTCAATAAGGTTGTCTTTTTGTTTTGTTGATAGTTTCCATTGCTGTGCTAAAGCTTTTAGGTTTAATTAGGTCCCATTTATTTATTTTTGCTTTTATTCCCTTTACCTTAGACAGATCTGTCTCTTCAATAAGCAGTGCTGGGCAAACAGACCATTCTCTTACTACATGTAAAAGAATGAAATTAGAACATTTTCTCACATTATATACAAAAATAAACTCAAATGGATTAAAGACCTAAATGAAAGACTGGAAACCATAAAACTCCTAGAGGAAAACATAGTTAGAATACTCTTCAACATAAATCATAACAATATTTTTTTTGGATCTGTCTCCTATGTCAAAGGAAGGAAGACTTTTTATAATTCAGGGTCTCTTCCCTCACTGTTATGTGGCCACAGGGCTTCAACTGTCCACTCAATTTAGGAACTGCCAGACTCATCCTGCCCTTGTTGCCAAAATTGTTGGGGAATATAATTAACAATAAACTCTCTCTCAAACCCAGAAATCCTCTCCACAGAGGTAGTAAAGAAAAGAGACACTTTTATTATTGAATGAGCATTCAACCAGAATGTGATTTCATCACAGGCAATCTGCTAAGAGATTGCAAAGACAGAAAGGAGTCTCATCCTTGTATATAACCAAGCAGATACTACAATTACACATTTCCAAGATAAACAATAACTAGTCCTCAAGTAAGCGGACCATTTGTCACACAGAGTTCATCCTAACTTTATTTGGTAATTGGTGTATTCAGCCAGAAGAAAACAAACTTTTCATGTCTTTATGATAGGAGGTAGTTTGGCAAGCTGGAGCAAGACACCCATTGAAGTTAGGCTCCTATCCTACCACAGAAGCTGTATATAGGAATACAACCTCCCTTGATGTTTACATTTCACAGATATGGTTCTCTGGTCCTTGTGAAAAACACAGCTGGGGAAGAAAGCCAACAAAAGGCCTATCTAGTTGAAAAAAGGATTCATATACATTTTCAAGGAAGGAGAAAGTGCTTATAATTACCAGTTTTCTAAAATAAATGCTCTAAGAAAAAATTGGGATAGATGTCTTCCCTTCTTTTCAACAGGGAGAATTAGGCTTCTTATTTTAAATTTATTTGCCTTTAGTGTATGCCAGGTTATTATTTTTACCATAAAATATAATTTCCCCATAACATGTAAATAAATAGGAAAATTAACAAAGACCATCCAAATAGTGAAGTTATTAATTATTGATTTATGCTGTAAAATTCCTTTTCTCATCTTTGGGAAAGCAAAAACCACAAACTTGCTTGTCTATGTTAACAATTTTACCCCCTTATGCATAGATAAAACTGATAATCTACTTAATAGACTTAATAGAAATAGCCTCCATGGTTTATAATCACTCTCCCTAGTTATAAAATTCTTATTCTAAATAGCTGAAAACTAATATAAGTATTGGTAACAGCTCTCTTTCCCCTATGCTGCTCATTATTCTCATCATCACTGCATGGATTTTAACATGCATTCAAGCTTTACGGACTGTACTGTTCCTATCCACAGCCATCCAACTAACGGATTCTTTTCAATCTTAACATTACTCATACAAGCAACATATTTCACTGATTATAGAAGTTAACTCAGCTAATGATTCAATTAAAGCTACTAAGGGAATATTTAATTTTTGAAAAGAGATCCTCCATACAGCATACAAGAAATATCAGAAGTACTTACATCTGTATGATATTCTCCAGTGTGTTTTAACTTTGGAAAGCTTTCTTGGACTTCACAGCACATTAAGAAGAATGAATATGACATAAGGGAAAATTACCACAAGTTTCAATGTTTTGTAAGATGTAATGACATATTTTATGGTAATGTTAAGATTACTGTATTCACGAAAGGGAAGTTATAATACAGTCACACATTTTTTGATAGATCGAAATAAATTGCATTAGATAACCAATAAAATCTCTTTTTCTTTCTCTTTTTAAGAAAAGAGTAAATTGACTTAATTCCAACATTTCTTTCAGACCTATCTCTCCTAAAAATTAAGTTTGAGTATATATGTTTTTTTAATAACAGACTTGTCATAACACCAATATAGTTGGTCAGCACAGTCAACAGTCTAATATTTTAGTAATATGTTCATTCATTCTCACTTGATTGACTTTCAGATTACCCATTTAGTGATGCACAGAACACATGGCCTCTACTGAAACCACGGGGTGAGATGAGGGGTTGTCTTCATTAGTGCTGAGGTGTGCTGAAAGTTCTGAGTCTCCACTAGGCTTCCTCTGCGCAGCCACGGCAAGGAGTGGAAAGGGTACCTCCTTACTGTTAGGTGGAGGTGAAAGTCCATAGTTTGGACTTGATCTCCACTGACCCTGAGAGTAAGGTTTTATACTAGCTGGTGGGGTTGGAAGTCCTGGTCCCATACTTGCTTTCTTTGACACCACCCAGCAGAAGGTGTCCCCACTTGTCCTTGCTGGCATGGATGGAGGTCAGGCCACAGCCTGTTTCACTCATGTCTTAAAAATCATATTTGAGTTTTAAATCTATTTATTTCTCCAGCTAAAAGTTAAAAATAAGGCTTGATGTAGGTAAAGGAAGAATGGGCACTCTGATGTCTATCAAACTTACCCAAATAGCCACTTGTCACCTATAAAAGGTATATGTCCCTCCAGCTCTTGTTTGTTGGGTTGAAAACTGGCCCCTGTACAGACAGGGCAAGGGGAGACCAAAGAAAGAAGCAGACTACTCCAGATTAGTAGGTGGCAATTTCAGTAAGGGAATTTACTTACAAGGCTTGTCTCGGGCTGCAGCAAGGTGAGTAGATCTCCTCACCCACCTACCAGAATCTTAAAGTTTATATAGAGGTCTTAAGTGGGTTCAGTCACTTATACAGTCCAGATGGTCTCAACACCACATCACTATCTCAAGGCTGTGTCCTTGGGCAGCTTCTAACATGTGTAAGGCAAGTGGAGGGCACAGTCCAAGGACAGAGGCAGGGGTGAGGAGCCCCTGATTCCCTGGGTCCAGATTTCAGGTCAATGGGCAGTCACATCCTCTCAATGAACTCTTCCAACACTGATAAACCTGTACGATTATATCATTGTATCATAACGTGCTCAGCGTTGTCATTCGTGGATTGGATACTCTTGACTAGGTGGAAAATTATCATTTTCTGTCATCTCTTTCTAAAAAACGGGGAAAAACATGCTGATGGTATACTTTTATTGTCAAATATAAAAGTAGTTTCAATAAAAACTGCTCTGCCAGCTAATTACTGTCAGAATAATTTTAAAACTCAAATGATCATTTTTGGCAGCTATCCTCTAACATTTAACTGGTATATATTTATGAGTCCTAGAGAGTAGGTAAAATCATTTAGATACTTGGAGATATATCTTGAAACCTGTTCCTCTTAGACTGTTTCTCTACTTGACATTTTGCAACCCTTGGGTATGACGTTAAGAATTTTTAATGATTGCACTGGATGTTTGAAATGCTTTTGACATTTCAAGGCTAAAATGTTCATGTAATACCATAGAGCCCCAAACTTTGAGGTTTTTATTGACACATAGTCCAGGATTCGAGCAGCTTCAGAGTTATGTTTTGAGGAAATATTGGTCCTGCTCATAAACACAGCCTTGTCTTATCTTGTACCATATGTGAGATGGCCCTCTACTCAGGCATGTATCCTGATTAGGGCATCTTATTTTCATAATATTTCATTCCAAACTTCAATAAATCAATTGTTTGCCAAAGCAAATGCGTATGACCTAAATTGTCAGCTTAGATGATCTGTAATTGTTTCATGGAAACTTGCCTAAAGGAAAAGCAGTCCATTAATTCTAAGCATTTTAACTTTTATCTTTGAATCAAATTGAGCCATCAACAAGCTACAATCCTGAAGCATGCAATTTTGATGGTTTATAGAATTTTTTATAGAGAATGGACTTGAGGACACGGCAAGGGAGAAGTGTACGCTGGGACAAAGTGAGAGAGTGGCATGGACATATATACACTACCAAATGTAAAACCGATAGCTAGTGGGAAGCAGCCGCAGAGCACAGGGAGATCAGCTCGGTGCTTTGTGTCCACCTAGACGGGTGGGATAGGGAGGGTGGGAGGGAGGGAGACGCAAGAGGGAAGAGATATGGGGATATATGTATATGTATAGCTGATTCACTTTGTTATAAAGCAGAAACTAACACACCATTGTAAAGCAATTATACTCCAATAAAGATGTTAAAATTTTTTTTAAATAATAAAATTAAATTAAATTAAAAAATAAAAACAGAATTTTTTATTTGACTTTTGATTAGGTGTTGTTTAAACTTCCACTGAGATACATCATATGTGTAATCCAAGTGTCACCAGTTCCTACGGAGCATATCATAAGTTGACATAAATTTCAAATTTGGCCAGCTAGTTTGGCTGGCTTGACCAGCACAGCAACAGGCTGTCCAGCCCCCTGCAAGTGTTACATCCTCTTACACCAGGTATATCTCAGAGTCCAGAGAAGGTATCCTATCTATGTCCTACTTCCACAGTAGCTGTGAGGCTGCACCAGGAGCTATCATTTATCAGAAGCGGCCTCAGGATGTCTTAGCCCTTCTGCCTCCTCCACCAAGCACAGTATTTCTTGTGGTCTGTGCCATCAGGGCCTCTGTCTTACCCCTTCTTTCGTTTCACATTAGGATGCCAAACCTGATGGGTAGTCTATAATAGTACTAGAGAACATGAGCCTCCTTTTTATGTCTTCCTTACGTTAGAGGAATTTCAAAGCAGTATTGCTTGAACCACAACAAATTACATAAATAGCTATTTCAGTTTTATTTACAAGCTTCTGTATCCTTAGGACCTGAACACTTACTAATGTGAACAGGAACATTATTATTAGTGCTTTTCTGCTTTAGTAATCTCGACAATAGTGATGGCTGGCTATTTTCAGAGTCATGTCTGGCTCTTCTGTAGCACTTTCCTATATATCCAACAGAAACTATTCTTGCTTCTCCTCTGGACACGACACCATGGCAGCAAAGCTTCCCTCCAGGGTGATGTGCAACGCAGGGAGGGGGAGGAGCTGATGGCTCTCTCTTCAAGCACTTGTCCTGAAAGTACTAATGCTTGTTCCCATAGTCATTTATGAACACAGCTCATGTTTATGATGCTAATTCATCTCTCTACCGAGTCCCCCAAACCAACTCAAGAATGAAACAGTGTCTGTAATGATAGCCTTTTCATTCTCTCTGTTGGTTTTGATGGCTGATGTTCCTGCACCAAAACAAATCTCTTTCCAACCTCACAAAATCTAAAGCATCCAAGCAGAACACCACATGCAAATCAACACCGGTAAGGTCACAGGCCCACAGGCTCCAGAAACAGTAATTCATTTTCAGCTCAGTTAGAAGTCCAGTCTCTGGCCAGAAAACATGAATTGCAAAAGTAATGAATAAAGAAGCTAGAATCTGGTGTCTGCAGCTCTGCCTTCCCAGCTTCTCGCTACATCAACTGGGTTTGTCTTTCTGACCTCCAATTTGTTGTACTCCCATGCTTAGTTGCAGAACCAACTGCTTTAATTTATTGTTTCTGGTTTAACATTTCTCAGACAATGCTCTGATTCTGAATAGGCTTTAAGGCCCTTTTTCCTGAACTGTCCCCCAGAGGCCATAGGCTGGCATTGCTGTGCATGTCCAGCCTTGGAAGTTTAGTGACCTAACATGTAATGGCAGGCACAGTGGCAGGCACATAGTAGGTGCCTGATGAAGGTTTGCTGATGATTCTGAAGTCAGTGCCAATAATAAATTATTTTATTACAGAATTGCACTGTTCTGCAGCTGTTTCTCATCGATTTCTGTTGCACTCTATCTTTGAGTCACATTCCCCAAGGCTTTGGCTGAACTACAACCCGACTGAAAATTGGACATCTTTGGAAAATGTGCTAAACTTTTTTATGACAATAGTTTTTTTGGTGGGGGAATAAAGGAGGACAGTTGTTGTGTCACTGGTGTTGTGTGAAAATGAATACAGCTTTGCCAATAGAAATCTGTTAGATAGCTCAAAATGCCATATTCACTGGGTAGTAAAGACTGAGACAGCATTATACATAGCCAAAGGCTTTCCTAGATCTAGCAAAGTACATTAACCAAAAAGCAGCCTACTTGGAAGAGTTCCACAAATGTGCATTAGATCTGTTCTAGTTATAATCAAACACATAGGAAGTAAATCTGTTTATATCTTTAAATATGAATGACATTCCTATGCACTGCTACTTTGAAGAAATATCAATTACCTCAGAGTTACTGAAATTGCTTTACCAAGGATATGCCTTATATTTTGAATCCCAGTTGAAGACCTCACTAAGCATCAGTATAGCTCTTAGGAGACCTGAAAAATGGCTACATTAATGCCATGTCATTAACAAGCTCTACTGCTTACAGGACAGTGGCAACTGACCATTTCTCCTATTTAAGCTTAGACATTGCACAACATTTGGAAATCCCTCACCCCCACAATTTAAAATGGACCTAAATCATTTACGAATGTTATGCAATGTCAGCATGTGTTACATCTCTATTTAATTGTTAGCTCCTCAACAGTAAAGACATCATTTCCTACCCCTCTGTTCTGTTCACTGTGTTACCTACAACAGGATTATTTCTTCAGCAGCCTCCTAATAAACACTGGTGACTGTATTCCTCCTGAAACATAGCACTTTCCCAGGTTATCTTTGAGTTGATTTGTCAAACTCCATAAATCAGGGGTTCTTAAACTGAGGCTCATGAACAGAATTCAGGAAGGTATATATTCTGATATGGAAAAGGCTAACATTTTTATTTTCATATGTCTCTACTGAAATTTAGCATTTACTTCAACTATGAAGGTAGGTAACAGCACAGAGTAGTATTAATGGTATCTATACCTTTGTAACCAATAGAAATCAGAGGTTATTTTACATCGCTTTATAGTAATTTCTGATCTTTAACTTTCCTTCATACTCAACTATCTGATATGACATGAATGACTGGGGCTGCCACTAAATCACACATGATTAGAGTTGTCCATTTACGGATGCTAGCATAACCTAACTGCCAAACTGTGGGCAACTCTGGGCCTGGTGATCATTCAAGCAACTAACAATAAAGTTGCATGTGTTTATATCAGTGATTCAGATATCTACCTTCTTTCCAGTATTCCATGTGTACAGTTGTTTATTGATTAATATATGGAATGAAGTCAGTCAAGGTCCACCTTAGCCCTCACATTCCCCAAGGCTTTGGCTGAGCTACAACCCAATTGAAAATTGGACATCTCTGGAAAATGTGCTAAACTTTTTTATGACAATAGTTTTTTTGGTGGGGGAATAAAGGAGGACAGTTGTTGTGTCACTGGTGTTGTGTGAAAATGAATACAGCTTTGCGAACAGAAATCTGTTAGATAGCTAACACTTTTAGGTAAGTGTTCTTACCTAAACTAAGCAACAACAGTTTGTACAATGATGTGCTTAAAAAATTTAAATTTAACTTTTAACTTGTCTTGTTTGTTAATGGATTATAAAGAGGTATATATCTTAGCAGATCACAAAAAATTTTAAGCATTTTTTCTTAACTCTTTTAGTATGCTACAAAACTTTCAATGAATATATGTTCCAAGGAATAGAAAATAATGGATGTGAAAGCAAGTCCAGATCTCTCATATCAGTGACGACTCAGAATCATTGATTAATTGACCTTTTTATTTTACTTTCAATCTTCTAATTGATTAATTTGTCCACAAAAGAGAAAAACTTGTAGTCATGTGTTAGCATGAGCCAAAGAATTCCATGAAGACTTCCCTGTATGGCTACTGTAAAAATTTTCAACTTTGAGAAGGGAGAATTGCTCTTTGCACCTATTAACCTTTCAACAACTGGATAGAGTAGTAAATGGTGAAAACAGAAAAGTACAGTTAAACCAAATATTTGGCTTTTAGACAAAAGAAACATTTTCTCAAGGAACTGAGTCCAGTGAAATCAATTCTGGGGTACAGATGGAATTTTTATGATCATTTTAATTGAATACACATTTAAGGGCCCGTTTTTCAGGGATTCACTTCCAAGGTCTCTGTACTACATTAATATCTAGAATTTTCCCAGTAAGAATTATCATTTATTCAAGCTGAGCCTTTGAACTGAACTGAATTCAATGCTCTAGGAAACAAAGTCACACTGAGTGAAAGTCAACTGTTGAGCAATCAACTGAAACAGAAACTTCGTGTATGAGACCCTTGATTACTTACTATCAGGCTGGATAGAAAAGACTTTACTATAAGCGTAAGATTTGGTCACACCATATGGACATGACGGTTCTATATAGTTGTTACTTTGACAATAGACTTTGCCATAAATAAACAAAAAGACAATTTATCTGAGGCATTAAGATTCATCCCAGTAGAACACTGTAATTATGCAGTTTCTCTGTGACAAAATTACTTACATGAACTCATAAATCTATTATACACCATTTCCTATAATACTGCTTTCCCATAATTTCCCTTAGCAGGTAAGACCCCAGCCAGACATTTGATATAAACTGTGATGAGAGCATCTGGGTTACTAAGGAGTTCTAATAAGTCTTTGAAGATTACAGGAAGTAAATAGAACTGATAACAATGTTTTTAGTTCTGGACTTTGTTTCTATTTTACCAACTGACTAGAAACAACAATTAGACCATAGGGTGACAGATTTTGGAAAATATTCACTATGAGAGCAAATTTTATTTTACTATCTTTTGTATTTAGTTTCATTTACCATAACACTAGAGTTTAAATTATACCAAATTTGACTCATTTGGCTTAATTTCACACTTAAGAGACAATGCAAATTTGGAAATCACACTTACACGCAGCATAGAATTTAAATGTCATGCTTATTGTTTTTGTTAGTTTGCTTTCTTTCCAAAACTCCTGGCAATTAGTAAACAATGGACAAAGTGTATAGTTTAAAAATAGAGCTCAGCAAATTGCCTAATAGGCTATACAAGGATGTAAGAGAAAGTGTGGAGTCCAGATAACTTCACAGTTTGGGTCTGAAAAAACTGGATTTACAATAATGAAGATTCAGGAAGGAGGAGATTCAGAAGTAGAGTTAACAACCCAGTTTTGGATATCTCAAATTTAGATGCCTAGTAGATATCTAAGTAGAGATGGTAAGAGGGAATTTGGTTTTAACAGTCAAGAGAGGGGTTAAAAACTGGAGATACACACTGGAAGCGCACAGCACATAGATGTAAAACTTAAAGCCATAATCAATGGATAGGGTCTCTTAGAGAATGAATGGTTAGACAGAAGAGAGTAGGTTCCAGGCCTAAGACAGAGACCACGCTAAAACTTAAGAACCGTAAAGGTGAGGAGGTTCCAGCAAGACACTGGAAGGAGTGGTCATTGTGTCAAAAAAAATCTGGAGAATATGGTGTGAAGAAATGTTTAAGGAAGAAAGATGAAACCAGAAGTTTCAAATGCTACAGACAGATCAAGTAAGATGCAAACTAAGATTTGCCCTTCAAATCTGGCAACAAGCGTATCACCAGTAACCTTGATAAGAATGGTTTCAGTGGAGTAATGGAAAAGAGAGCCTGTTTGGAATGATTCAATACAGATTAGAAAGTAAGAAATTGGAGAGAGTGAATATACATACACAGCTCTGTCTAGGAGTACTAGTACAAAGGGAAACAGAGAAAGGAGAAGCCCGTGGGAAGAAGATAAAGTTTCAGGATTTGCACTTGTTATAGTTGTTTTAAAATGGGAGATATATACTATGTTTCCATTGTGATGGAAATGATCCGGTATAGTGAGAAACACTGATGATTTAATGAGTGGGAGGATAATTGAAGTATAAAAGTCTTAAGTAGGTGATGAGGGATAGAATCCAGTACACAAATAGAGTGACTTTGGACTGGGGGTTGTGGCGGGGGAGGCTGGGTGAAGAGAGTACATTCGTTGTAATGTAAGAAAAGGAAGTATATACAGTGTATTATACATACAGGTCACTTTCAGGAAGATGTACAGGTTCTTTGATGATTACTTTAATTATTTTGTTGATTTAATAAGATAGGTCATCATCTGAGAGTAGAGAGGCAGGAGGGATAAAAGATTGAAAGAGAGTAGGCAAGATATGAAATAGTATCCTTAGAGAATGGGGATGTAAATTGTTTACGAAAATGTCATAGAAGTATTAGACAGCATTGGGGGTTGAACTTGAATTCTGTGATTTAGAACCTGAAGTGAGACAAGTCAGCTTGGCTGAATTTTCTCCAGCTGTACTGCTCTGATGTATATCTGAAATAGGCAGAGAGTTTTGATTTTAACAAGCTTTGGAGTTTTGTCAAGAGGAAAGGAGAAATTAAAAAAAGAATTACGGATATATGCAAAAGAGTGATTGTAATAGTGAATCATGAAATCTAATTCTGTATAAGAAAGGAAATGAGGATATAACATGGGTGACAGTGAAAAGCTAATGAGAATATATTGGAGTAGTGAGTCCAAAGAGTAGTCAGAATTGAGGTGCTAGAAAAAGTAAGATGGAAAGATGAAGTTAGTTGTTCAAGACAGGGACACCTGAAGTTAAGATTTTAGATGGGTTGTAGCTATTGCATACAATAAGACCTGTAATTCATTAGATTATCTCGCTGTGGTAAGTGGAGGGAAAAAATCATAGAAGTGAACAGGTCAAGAAATTAATAAGTCAGAGTATTGAATTTTTATAGATGATGGATATGAAGTTGAAATTACTCAGGTTGAGAATGGGAATAATGGTGAAGAAAATGATCTTGAGACATTTGCTATTATCATCAATGAATGAGGATAAAGGGCCATTAGGAATGAAGATGACTGGAAAAAGGAGGTGTAATAACATGAGAATCAAACCTGGGTTTTTTATAGAGGATGAAGGAACAGGAGAAATGAGGAAAGGTGGATTTAACACACCTCTAGTAATCTGTAGAATGCCACCACCTGAGAAGGCTGCAGAGGAAACTAGCTTTCAATTAGAGCAAAACCGAGGATCCGTTTATGGAATATGCAGAGCCAGGTGGTAAAAAGATTCTGAGTAATGAGAGACACCTATGGGCCTTGGACTTCTTAAGTCTGTTGACTAGAGTAACCAGAAATGGGGGACATCATGAAGTAATTCTCTTAGGGAGAAGTTCCTATTTTAGTTTCTATCTTGGGACAGTTCTCAAGCTGTTTGTAGTGGTAAGTCAGCGAGCGTTCCTGATGGTGATAAAATTGATCTTACCAAGAACATGGAGTACTCTATGCCCTACTCCAGTTCTGTAGAGAGAGACTGTTGAGAGTAGGGGGACAGCCTCACTAGGAGCATAAAAAAAAATCAAAGGTTATAAAATGTAGCATTTATATCTCAAAACTCATCAGATCCTATAGGGCTTTGCAATTACAATGAAGTGCATTAGCAGAATATGGTGAAGATCTGTTATTGCATTTTCTAAGATAATTCTGAGTTGTTAAATGCAAGGTTGCTCTTTTATGGAAAATAGCAGACTTTTGCAGAAAAAAAGGTTAAAAAAATCTTTTGTTAGTAAAAGTCATGTTTTTTCATTACTGTATTCTGAGGTATAACTAAATATTTAGTGGAGGTGGTAAGAAGGAAACAGGTGACCCTGGAGGGCAGTGGAAAGGCAATGAAGAATTCATTTTTACAGAAAAAAAAAATGATCTGTATGCAAACAAATCAGTTTATGCAAAAAATTCAAGACTAAAATAAAAGTAATTTCATTATTTCAAAGCCTAATAATATGTGACTTTAAAAAATGTTACCAAGAATAATTTCTGACAGCCCTCTACACAGTCTACCTCTCTGAACTGAATGACAAACTACGAGTCTAAAAACATGTCCAATGTTCTGTACCAATCTGCAGAAAGATTGTCTAACATTGGATAGATCATTATAGATGAGGTGTGACTATCAATCAATTGGACTTGTTGTTCCAAAAAACATCTGAGCCCATTATTCAAGAGATAAGATTTCCATTTCCGTTGTTGTCTTTCTGCCTACAGGTCTGTGCTGCTCAGAATACAATATGTGCATTAGAGAGAAATGTCCAGTTTAGAGAAACAGCATCATCTTCTTTCTAACTCTCTAGGAATAGGATGGCAAATTATCAGTAAAACATAGACAGGATTTAGAATGAAGTCTTACAAGTTTTATTTCTACCATCCATATGAAGAAATCCTGTAATTTCTTTAATTCTTTAATATGATTCTTTAATTAGGAAATAATTTTTCTAAATGTAATTATGAATTTATTCATTGACTCCTTTAAAATTATTTTATTAGCATCCACTCTTACCACACACTGTGCTAGGAAGTGCAAATATAACAGTTAACAAAACAGACACAATTCATTCAGATAGACAGCCACAACAAACAGACACAATGAATAAATAAATAATTGGAAATTATAATTAATATATAGACAAATACCAGGTTGTCTCAAAAATTACAATATCATAGGGACATAGTTTAGAATGTGAAGTCAAGAAAGTTAAATTTAAGCTTATATCCCCACAAGTTACTTGTTATTTACTTTTATTTACTAAATATACACCTGATGGATGGAAGAATGGATATTACCTGTACGGAGATTACTACAGGCAAACAGAAGAGGATGTGCCAAGGTCCTGAGGCAGGAAAAAGAGAAGAAAATGTCATGCAACTAAACTAAAAAGAGGGCTTAGGCCTTCCCTGAGTTGAGAAATTTTTCTGCTGGTGTTGAAGAAGACACCATAAATTCTACAGCTGCAAGTAAATGCATTCTGATAATAAATATGTGACGTTGGAAGAGGATCCCAAGCCTAGGATTATACTGAGCCTGCGCTGACATCTTGACTGCAGCCTTGTGAGAGCCTGAGCAGAGCACCTAGATAAGCCATGTCTGGACTCCTGACTCACAGAAACTATGAGATAATAAATGGCATTATTTAAGTTGCTAGGTATGTGGTAATCTGTCACAGAGCAATAGAAAACTAATACACTATGCAAATGAGTTAAAACAATCTTGGAAAAGTTGGATGACTCTACCTGATTTCAAGACTTAGTATAAAGCTTCAGTAATCAAGATAGTGTGGTTTTGGTGCAAATATACACAAATAGATCAATGAAACAAAATAGAGAAAGTAGAAATAATCACCAAAATAAATAGTCAACTGATTTTTGACAGTCACCTAGGCAATGCAATAGGAGAAAAAGTATTTTCAGGGAACAATACCAGATAGAGAGCTTCAAGATGGCAGAAGACTAAGACGCAGAGATCACCTTCCTCCCCACAAATACATCAGAAATACATCTACATGTGGAACAACTCCTACAGAACACCCATTGAACGCTGACAGAAGACCTCAGACTTCCCAAAAGGCAAGAAACTCCCCACATACCTGGGTAGGGCAAAAGAAATAAGAAAAAACAGAGACAAAATAACAGGGACTGGACTTGCACCTCCGGGAGGGAGCTGTGAAGGAGGAAAGGTCTCCACACATTAGGAAGCCCCTTCACAGGCAGAGACTACGGGTGGCGGAGGAGGGAGTCCTGTCTGAGCCAGAACAGATGCCCTCAGGTGACCTACACGCAGAGGCGGGTCCAAATCCAAAGCTGAACCCCAGGAGCTGTGCGAACAAAGAAGAGATAGGGAAATCTCTCCCAGCAGCCTCAGGAACAGCAGACTAAATCTCCACAATCAACTTGATGTACCCTGCATCTGTGGAATACATGAATAGACAAGGAATCATCCCAAATTGAGGAGGTGGACTTTGGGAGCAACGATATATATATATTTTTCCCTTTTTCTCTTTTTCTGATTGTGTATGTGTATGCTTCTGTGTGTGATTTTGTCTGTATAGCTTTGCTTTTACCATTTGTCCAAGGGTTCTGTCTGTCCGTTTTTTTTTTTATTACTAAAAAATTTTTTTTTCCTAATAATTATTTTTTATTTTAATAACATTATTTTATTTTACTTTATTTTATTTTATTTTATCTTCTTCTTTCTTTCTTTTTTTCCTCCCTTTTATTCTGAGCCGTGTGGAGGACAGGCTCTTGGTGCTCCAGCCAGGCATCAGGGCTGTGCCACTGAGGTGGGAGAGCCACGTTCAGGACACCAGTCTACAAGAGACCTCCCAGTTGAATGTAATATTAAACGGTGAAAATCTCCAGAGATCTCCATCTCAACTCCAAGACCCAGCTCCACTGAAAAACCAGCAAGCTACAGTGCTGGACACCCTACGCCAAACAACTAGCAAGACAGGAACAAAACTCCATCCATTAGCACAGAGGCTGCCTAAAATCATAATAAGGGCACAGACACCCCAAAACACAGCACCAGACGTGGACCTACCCACCAGAAAGACAAGATCCAGCCTCATCCACCACAACACAGGCACTAGTCCCCTCCACCAGGAAGGCTACACAACCCACTGAATCAACCTTAGCCATTGGGGACAGACACCAAAAACAAAGGGAACTATGAACCTGGAGCCTACGAAAAGAAGACCCCAAACACAGTAAGTTAAGCAAAATGAGAAGACAGAGAAACACACAGCACATGAAGGAGCAAGGCAAAAACCCACCAGACCTAACAAATGAAGAGGAAATAGGCAGTCTACCTGAAAAAGAATTCAGAATAATGATAGTAAAGATGATCCAAAATCTTGGAAATAGAATGGAGAAAATACAAGAAACGATTAACAAGGACCTAGAAGAACTAAAGAGCAAACAAACAGTGATGAACAACACAATAAATGAAATTAAAAATTCTCTAGAAGGGCTCAATAGCAGAATAACTGAGGCAGAAGAACGGATAAGTGACCTGAAAGATAAAATAGTGGAAATAACTACTGCAGAGCAAAATAAAGGAAAAAGAATGAAAAGAACTGAGGACAGTCTCAGAGACCTCTGGGACAACATTAAATGCACCAACATTTGAATTATAGGGGTCCCAGAAGAAGAAGAGAAAAAGAAAGGGACTGAGGAAATATTTGAAGAGATTATAGTTGAAAACTTCCCGAATATGGGAAAGGAAATAGTTAATCAAGTCCAGGAGGCACAGAGAGTGCCATACAGGATCAATCCAAGGAGAAACACGCCAAGACACATATTAATCAAACTATCAAAAATTAAATACAAAGAAAAAATATTAAAAGCAGTAAGGGAAAAACAACAAAAAACACACAAGGGAATCCCATTAAGGTTAACAGCTGATCTTTCAGCAGAAACTCTGCACGCCAGAAGGGAGTGGCAGGACACACTTAAAGTGATGAAGGAGAAAAACCTACAACCAAGATGACTCTACCCAGCAAGGATCTCATTCAGATTTGACGGAGAAATTAAAACCTTTACAGACAAGCAGAAGCTAAGAGAATTCAGCAACACCAAATCAGCTTTACAACAAATGCTAAAGGAACTTCTCTAGGCAGGAAACACAAGAGAAGGAAAAGACCTACAATAACAAACCCAAAACAATTAAGAAAATGGTAGTAGGAACATACATATCGATAATTACCTTAAATGTAAATGGATTAAATGCTCCAACAAAAGACACAGATTGGCTGAATGGATATAAAAACAAGACCCGTATATATGCTGTCTACAAGAGACCCACTTCAGACCTAGGGACACATATAGACTGAAAGTGAGGGGATGGAAAAAGATATTCCATGCAAATGGAATGCAAAAGAAAGCTGGAATAGCAATTCTCATATCAGACAAAATAGACTTTAAAACAAAGACTATTACAAGAGACAAGGAAGGACACTACATAATGATCAAGGGATAAATCCAAGAAGAAGATATTACAATTGTAAATATTTATGCACCCAACATAGGAGCACCTCAGTACATAAGGCAAATACTAACAGCCATAAAAGGGGAAATCGACAGTAACACAATCATAGTAGGGGACTTTAACACCCCACTTTCACCAATGGACAGATCATCCAAAATGAAAATAAATAAGGAAACACAAGCTTTAAATGATACATTAAACAAGATGGACTTAATTGATATTTATACGACATTCCATCCAAAAACAACAGAATACACATTCTTCTCAAGTGCTCATGGAACATTCCCCAGGATAGATCATATCTTGGGTCACAAATCAAGCCTTGGTAAATTTAAGAAAACTGAAATCGTATCAAGTATCTTTTCCGACCATAATGCTATGAGACTAGATACCAATTACAGGAAAAAATCTGTAAGAAATACAAACACATGGAGGCTGAACAACACACTACTTAATAACCAAGAGATCACTGAACAAATCAAAGAGGAAATCAAAAAATACCTAGAAACAAATGACAATGAAAACATGATGACCCAAAACCTATGGGATGCAGCAAAAGCAATTCTAAGAGGAAAGCTTATAGCAATACAATCCTACCTTAAGAAACAAGAAACATCTCAAATAAACAACCTAACCTTACACCTAAAGCAATTAGAGAAATAAGAACAAAAAAACCCCAGAGTTGTCAGAAGGAAAGAAATCATAAAGATCAGAACAGAAATAAATGAAAAAGAAATAAAGGAAATGATAGCAAAGATCAATAAAACTAAAAGCTGGTTCTTTGACAAGATAAACAAAATTGATAAACCATTAGCCAGACTTATCAAGAAAAAAAGGGAGAAGACTCAAATCAATAGAATTAGAAATGAAAAAGGAGAAGTAACCACTGACACTGCAGAAATACAAACGATCACGAGAGATTACTACAAGCAACTGTATGCCAATAAAATGGACAACCTGGAAGAAATGGACAAATTCTTAGAAAAGCACAACCTTCTGAGACTGAACCAGGAAGAAATAGAAAATATGAACAGACCAATCACAAGCACTGAAATTAAAACTGTGATTAAAAATCTTCAAACAAACAAAAGCCCAGGACCAGATAGCTTCACAGGAGAAGTCTAGCAAACATTTAGAGAAGAGTTAACACCTATCCTTCTCAAATTCTTCCAAAATATTGCAGAGGGAGGAAGACTCCCAAACTCATTCTACGAGGCCACCATCACTCTGATACCAGAACCAGACAGAGATGTCACAAAGAAAGAAAACTACAGGCCAATATCACTGATGAACATAGATGCAAAAATCCTCAACAAAATACTAGCAAACAGAATCCAACAGCACATTAAAAGGATCATACACTATGATCAAATGGGGTTTATCCCAGGAATGCAAGGATTCTTCAATATATGCAAATCAATCAACGTGATACACCATATTAACAAATTGAAGGAGAAAAACCATATGATCATCTCAATAGATGCAGAGAAAGCTTTCAACAAAATTCAACACCCATTTATGATAAAAACCCTCCAGAAAGTAGGCATAGAGGGAACTTTCCTCAACATAATAAAGGCCATATATGACAAACCCACTGCCAACATCCTCCTCAATGGTGAAAAACTGAAACCATTTGCACTAAGATCAGGAACAAGACAAGGTTGCCCACTCTCACCACTATTATCCAACATAGTTTTGGAAGTTTTAGCCACAGCAATCAGAGAAGTAAAAGAAATAAAAGGAATCCAAATCGGAAAAGAAGAAGTAAAACTGTCACTGTTTGCAGATGACATGATACTATACGTAGAGTATCCTAAAGATGCTACCAGAACACTACTACAGCTAATCAATGAATTTGGTAAAGTAGCAGGATACAAAATTAATGCACAGAAATCTCTTGCACGCATTCCTATACACTAATGATGAAAAATCTGAAAGTGAAATTAAGAAAACACTCCCATTTACCATTGGAATGAAAAGAATAAAATATCTAGGAATAAACCTACCTAAGGAGACAAAAGACCTGTATGCAGAAAATTATAAGACACTGATGAAAGAAATTAAAGATGATACAAATAGATGGAGAGATATACCATGTTCTTGGATTGGAAGAATCAACATTGTGAAAATAACTCTACTACCCAAAGCAATCTACAGATTCAATGCAATCCCTATCAAACTACCACTGGCATTTTTCACAGAACTAGAGCAAAAAATTCCACAATTTGTATGGAAACACAAAAGACCCCGCATAGCCAAAGCAATCTTGAGAAAGAAAAACGGAGCTGGAGGAATCAGGATCCCGGACTGCAGACTATACTACAAAGCTACAGTAATCAAGACAGTATGGTACTGACACAGAAACAGAAATATAGATCAATGGAACAGGATAGAAAGCCCAGAGATAAACCCACACACATATGGTCACCTTATCTTTGATAAAGGAGGCAAGAATATACAATGGAGAAAAGACAGCCTCTTCAATAAGTGGTGCTGGGAAAACTGGAAAGCTGCATGTGAAAGAACGAAATTAGAACACTCTCTAACACCATACACAAAAATAAACTCTAAATGGATTAAAGACCTAAATGTAAGGCCAGACACTATTAAACTCTTAGAGGAAAACATAGGCAGAACACTCTATGACATAAATCACAGCAAGATCCTTTTTGACCCACCTCCTAGAGAAATGGAAATAAAAACAAAAATAAACAAATGGGACCTAATGAAACTTCAAAGCTTTTGCACAGCAAAGGAAACCATAAACAAGATGAAAAGACAACCCTCAGAATGGGAGAAAATATTTGCAAATGAAGCAACTGACAAAGGATTAATCTCCAAAATTTACAAGCAGCTCAACATTAAAAAAACAAACAACCCAATCCAAAAATGGGCAGAAGACCTAAATAGACATTTCTCCAAAGAAGATAAACAGATTGCCAACAGACACATGAAAGAATGCTCAACATCATTAATCATTAGAGAAATGCAAATCAAAACTACAATGAGATATCATCTCACACCAGTCAGAATTGCCATCATCAAAAAATCTACAAACAATAAATACTGCAGAGGGTGTGGAGAAAAGGGAACCCTCTTGCACTGTTGGTGGGAACGTAAATTGATACAGACACTATGGAGAACAGTATGGAGGTTCCTTAAAAAACTAAAAATAGAACTACCATTCGACCCAGCAATCCCACTACTGCGCATATACCCTGAGAAAACCATAATTCAAAAAGAGTCAGGTGCCAAAATGTTCATTGCAGCTCTATTTACAATAGCCAGGACATGGAAGCAACCTAAGTGTCCATCAACAGATGAATGGATAAAGAAGATGTGGCACATATATAGAATGGAATATTACTCAGCCATAAAAAGGAACGAAACTGAGTTATTTGTAGTGAGGTGATGGACCTAGAGACTGTCATACAGAGTGAAGTAAGTCAGAAAGAGAAAAACAAATGCTGCATGCTAACACATATATATGGAATCTGAAAAAAAAGAAAAAATGGTCATGAACAACATAAGAGCAAGATGGGAATAAAGATGCAGACCTAGTAGAGAATGGACTTGAGGATACAGGGAGGGAGAAAGGTAAGCTGGGAGAAAGTGAGAGAGTGGCATGGACATATATACACTACCAAACGTAAAACAGATAGGTAGTGGGAAGCAGCTACATAGCACAGGGAGATCAGCTCGGTGCTCTGTGACCACCTAGAGGGGTGGGATAGGGAGTGTGGGAGGGAGGGAGATGCAAGAGGTAAAATATGTGGGGACATATGTATATGTATAACTGATTCACTTTGTTATAAAGCAGAAACTAACACACCATTGTAAAGCAATTATACTCCAATTAAGATGTTAAAAAAGAAAGAAACAATACCAGAATAATTGAATAAGGAAATGGAAAAAAAAAATCAGCTTCAACCTTATCTCACACTATCCACAAAACTTAAATCAAGATAGATTATAGTCCTGGGCTTCCCTGGTGGTGCAGTGGTTGAGAATCCGCCTGCCAATACAGGGGACACAGGTTTGAGCCTTCGTCCGGGAAGATCCCACATGCCGCGGAGCAACTAAGCCCCTGCGCCACAGCTACTGAGTCTGCGCTCTAGAGCCCACGAGCCACAACTACTGAGCCCACGTGCCACAACTACTGACGCTCGCACACCTAGAGCCCATGCTCCGCAACAAGAGAAGCCACCGCAGTGAGAAGCCCGCGCACCACAATGAAGAGTAGTCCCCCCTCGCCACAACTAGAGAAAGTCTGCGTGCAGCAACTAAGACTTGATGCAGCCAAAAATAAAATAAGATAATAAATAAATAAACTTTAAAAAAAAAAGACTTAAAAAAACCCGATAGATTAGAGTCCTATTTTTAGAGCTAAATCTGTAAATCTCTGGGAGAAAACATAAGAGAGTATCTTCAAGATCTTAAGACAGGAAAGGTTTTCTTAGATACAATGTAAGATGCACTGAAAATAAAAAGTTAATAAATTGGGCTTTATCAAATGGAATCTTCTGCCTATTAAAAGATTCCATTAAGAAAATAAAAAGGCAAATTGCAGTCTGAGAGAAAATATCTCAATACATATATCTAACCAATATATAAATAATCACAAAACAATACTAAAAAGACAACAACCCAATTCATAAATTGGACAAATGTCATACATGTCCCCAGAAAATGTATGTTAATGCCAATAAGCTTATGAAAAGGTGTTCAACTTCATTATTCATTAAGGAAATGCAATCCCACCAATTAGAAAGGCTAAAATTATAAAGACTGATAACACTAAAGGCTAGCAAGAATCTAGAACAATAATATGCAGTTCTCAGTAAACATTCACTATAGAATTATTTTAAGTAGTGCGTTTACTTTAAATCTTTATGTAAGTTTTATTTTTTAAAAATGTTTTCAGGAGTCTAACCCTTATATAAAAGAAGGTACATACAAATACATGCACAGGTAGAATCCTTTAGGTTTGATTCCAAAAGAATGTTGATCACTTTTCTTCACAGGTTAAGTGTGGAACACGAGAAACATTTTATACCAAATTTGGGAAGCAAAAATGAAGCATCAGCCATATTCTTTTTACACTCAGAAGGTTGATGCTCAGCACCAGGAGTCATAGCAGCTCACACATGCTGCCATTTATCTGCTGGCTCAACCTGGTACGTTGGTGAAGCAACTAAGTCAGTAACTCTTCCAGCTTATCTTATCCAATAGATCTCATCTTTATCTGACTCTTGGGTCAGCTGTGTGTTTAGTTTTTTGATGAAAGGCACCAAGTTCTCTAATAGGTCACCCCCAGTGTTGAAGTTGGAGGCTTGGATTCCAGTCCATCCTCATGGGTTTTTGCTTGTACTTGCACATTCCTGTTTGTTCTTGATCATTCCCCTTACCCATTTCTCATTCATCTTTCCTTCCCAACTTCTTGTCCTGCTTCAGGGCCGAGAACCAGAAACATGAGCAACAGCATCATAGAAAGTGTTTAGCCAGCTTCCAAAGTTCCGTAGGGTCAAATTCCTATAGAAAATAACTTATCATACATAATTCCTATGATTTTGCTTGTCTGACTGCATCTTGACTGATGCATTCACCTCCCCTATGACCCAACGATTCTAGTTCTGGATATTTGCTCAAGAGAAATGAAAATATATGTCCACAAAAGTCTCGTACAAAATGTTCTAGCATCTCTACTCATAAAAACCAGAAACTGGAATTAGATAAATGTTCTTCAACAGGAAAATAGGCAATATAGTACTTAAACACACAAAAACAAGGATGGGTCTCAAAAACATTATGTTGCACGAAAAAAGCCAGGAAAGATGACCGCATACTCTATGATTCCATTTATATAAAATCCAAGCACAGGCAAAAACTAACATCACAACAGAAATCAAAATATCACCACCCTCAGGGAGCACTGAAAGGGGCACAAGAGAACTTTCTGTGTTATGGAAATGTTTTGTATCTTGATTGGAGAGTCAGTTTCACAGGGATGAATTTGTCAAAACTCACCAATGACCTATTCATTTTACTGAATGTGCATTTTACCTGATAAAAACGTAATAATAAAAGTTATAGAATATTATATATTCTATAATTTAGGTATTAAAAAAGTGATAAAAAACTATGAAGAAGAAATTAATTCTGCTTGAGGAGATTAGGGAAACTTAATGGAAGGAGGGGCTTTTGTGCTTGTGCTTTAGGAATGAATAAGAATTTGCCTGGCAAGCAAAGTTGAGGAGGAAATCAGAGGGATTATCATGAGGAAAGGTCAAGTGCCATGCAAGTACGTGAGAGAGTGGAAACTCCATAGAAAAGAAGAGAGTTCATATAGTTAAAATGTACAACAAGATAGGGACCAGACTAAAGCAAGGAATTTGGGCAGAATCAGGTTATAAAGGGAAGCTTAGATTATGCTAATACATTTTAGTTTTATTCTATCATGAATGAATTATTATCAGTAGCTTGTGTGTAGGAGAATTGCTTGGTATGGTAGTGTGGAAAAAAACACACATGGTAACTGGGAGCAGAATTATAGCATATATAGTCACATCCAGATTTTATGTACCTGGGACCTACCACACTTAGTTTTCTCAATATTTTTTGACAATAATATTTACTTATGCATAAGACTATAACCTTCACCACAAAAAAGTCTATGATTACTTTACTCAAAAACGCTTCCTGGGACTTGGTAGAATGTCTGGCACATAGTAAACCCTCAGTAAATATTTGTTGAATGAACGATTTATAATTAAGAAGAAATGGAAATACAGATTTACCAACAAATAATTATTGAAAAAATTCCAGGCTGGTACACTGAGTTGTTTCCCAAATGTGCTGGTCTATCAATGAAGAGAAAATGCAGGACAAACCATTAGGCATAGAGCAGTTATACAAGAAGCTGAATTTGAATGATTACTCTTCTTGGATAGAATCTTTAAAATAATGGCCCCAAGAACTGTATGAACACATGCCAGAGTACTTGACACTTAGTTTGGGTAATTTTTCCAGGCTTGTTGCCTTCTCTAGGCTTTGGGTCTATGTGTTAGCTAACTCTCCTCAGCCTGTGTCAATTCTCCTCAGAAATGTATCTCATTTCAATCATACACTGATAATTTGCCAAACCTTCTTTTACATTGGCAACCCAAACTTATACTGTTGGCCTATATGTTATCTTGTGATGTTTTAGAACAATACATCCAGACCTGAGTGCCACAGTAAAGGGCACCATGCCATATATTTGAAACATTGCCTTGAGCTGGCCCATGGTAGTTCTCAAATTTTGCTTACTAGGGAAGGGGGGCCAGATGGTACCAGGAAGTACGGTATATGGCAAAAACAGTAAGCCAAAGAATGAGCAGTTAAGACAGAAAATCAAATTTAACCTACACTATAAACAGCAAGGACAATAGAAGGTGCCATAAAAAGAACAGAGTAATGATCACCACAGATTTGTCAAGGCCTCAGATGCCAAGCCATCTGGTCTATTCTGTCATTTGAGTACAACATATTATCTGTATCTTCACAACTCACAGAGCTCTGACTAAAGTTTTGATTGATTTTCCTGAATTTCTGACCAAAATTGCAGGATGTTTCTGGACTCTTATGGACGTGCCCTGAAAGAACAAAAGACTAGGAATAAAATAGGAAGTTCGAAAATAAAAAAACAATCACACCCCAGTAGGGATTCAGCAATAATGAGCCAACATCCTTAGTTAAATGATGTGTTGAGACAATCTAAAACCAGTGGGGTGAGAATAGCAGGTAGGTTTGATCAAAGCTCACATACCTAGAATGTCAGTAAAGAAAAATGTCATGAACAAATGCCCTGAAAATGGCTCAAGGAAGGAGCAGGAAGGATGAAAGAAGAATTCAAAACAAAAGTTAGTAAAAATAGTACTGTTTAAAAGCAAAGAAAGAAAAGACATCAGGATATGTTTAATATTTGATTGCAGTGAGGATCTCATGTATATGTTAAACATATATGTGTGTTAAAACATCAGACTGTACACTTTAAATCTATTCAATTTATTGTTTGTAATTATACCTCAATAAAACTGTTAAAATCAATATATTTGTGTCTTCTTTTATCTCAGAGACTTAGCTTGTGAAACATTTGGCCTAAGTTCCTTATCTGCTCAGCTAAGAAAGCCAATACTTTAAAAATTCTTGGTTCTAATGAGGTAAAAATCTATACCTTTTGGAGTGAGAACTCTCATGTTAGCTGTAGGATTGATAACCTGAAAAGTTACAGAGTTGCAGAAAAATATCCTTTCCCCAAACACAATCTTAAGAAAGTCATGTAAAAGAAAAAATAGAAATGTAGTTCAAGAAGTTACCTAAGAAAAATGTGTTTAAAGATCATATCACAGGCAACATTTCAGATGACAATTATGGAGTTTTAATTGGTCTGCAAGCTTGCAAAATTCTCTGTAGGTAAAATGTAGTAGCAACAGGTGGCAGAAAATTTAGAAATCACAGTAGCAGGCACAGCATCTTAAAATGTACATATATACCTAGAAAAAATTTCAACAAAGCCTTATATGGAACACTCTTACCCAATGCACATATTTAAAGTAGGTTATTTTTCACTGATAAAGTAACTTTAATGTGGATTTCTCCAAGAGAAGCCTGTATCAATATTCTTTCTGACTCTAAAGAAAAAAAAAACTGTCTTTGTGGATTTGGTGTCTTTCATGATGATAAGCATTTGTTGATGTGGAAATTTTCTTTTTCTTGGTTTATCACTTAACCAGAGACATTGAAAGAATTTAAAATTCCTAAACTAGACCTATATTACTCACACACTGATCATTGACCCAATGAGTAATTAAATTGCCTGACTTCTTTCTATAAGAAATTAGAGACAGTTAGACTGAAGCTCAATGATTTGGTTGATTCATTCATTCATATATTCCTACAATACTGTTGAATATTTAATATATATCAAACACTAGAATAGACAATGAGGATTTAAAGACAAGAAAGACCCAGAAAAGTCCTGTGGCCAATAAATCTGCTATCTATTCTGAAGTTAGAAACTAAATAGAAAACATGATTTGATAAGCACTGTGATAGAATTCATGCACTTGGTAATGGGTAAACACAGCCAAGTGCACCTATGCTGGGATAGTGGACTGGGGTGAGCTCAGTAAAGTTTGTACAAAGAACTAATGGAACTAATGAGGCAAAGAAGGAGTGGTAGAGGATACAGAACATAGAAAGTCAGGAATTTAGTGAGCACTTTTTCTCTCTTTACAACAAAATGTGACTGCCCTTATACTAATTTTTCTATATTGCTTACAGATAAACCAGTGAATAAGTTGGACTGAACTTCTAATAAAGCAGTTGAGACATCTGCTCAGACCACTTGGCCGAAGCTTCATTGACAAAGCAATATAAGATATGATGTGTCTAAATGATTAAATACATATTCAATTAAAGCTCAGTGCAAAGGATATTCTGAAACTTCTTTATCTGCTATTCCATTCAATAAATTCCCAATTTGATCTCATAATATTTCCTTCAGTGAAGTGTGTCTTCGATGTGGGCTTTGGAGCCCGAAAGACCTGGATTTATCTCCCAATACTGACATCATAAATTGCTTGAATTTGGGCTTAATCTCAGCCTCGGTGCATTGCAATGTGAGTATAGTACTATCCACTTAATGTGGTTGTTGGTTGTTGTAAGAACCAGATGAGGTTAAGTGTGTTAAGTACAGTAGCAGTTACTTGTAAGAGCTCAGTGAACAGCAGTAAGAGGATACACTCTATAAAATGCACAGCTAAGAAGCAAGAACTACAATCCTGCAGCCTGTGGAACAAAAACCACATTCACAGAAAGACAGACAAGATGAAAAAGCAGAGGGCTATGTACCAGATGAAAGAACAAGATAAAACCCCAGAAAAACAACTAAATGAAGTGGAGATAGGCAACCTTCCAGAAAAAGAATTCAGAATAATGATAGTGAAGATGATCCAGGACCTCGGAATAAGAATGGAGGCAAAGATCGAGAGGATGCAAGAAATGTTTAACAAAGATCTAGAAGAATTAAGGAACAAACAAACAGAGATGAACAATACAATAACTGAAATGAAAACTACACTAGAAGGAATCAATAGCAGAATAACTGAGGCAGAAGAACGGATAAGTGACCTGGAAGACAGAATGGTGGAATTCACTGCCGCGGAACAGAATAAAGAAAAAAAAAGAATGAAAAGAAATGAAGACAGCCTAAGAGACCTCTGGGACAACATTAAATGCAACAACATTAGCATTATAGGGGTCCCAGAAGGAGAAGAGAGAGAGAAAGGACCCGAGATAATATTTGAAGAGATTATAGTCGAAAACTTCCCTAACATGGTAAAGGAAATAGCCACCCAAGTCGAGGAAGCGCAGAGAGTCCCATACAGGATAAACCCAAGGAGAAACACACCGAGACACATAGTAATAAAATTGGCAAAAATTAAAGACAAAGAAAAATTATTGAAAGCAGCAAGGGAAAAACGACAACGTACAAGGGAATTCCCATAAGGTTAACAGCTGATTTCTCACCAGAAACTCTACAAGCCAGAAGGTAGTGGCATGATATACTTAAAGTGATGAAAGGGAAGAACCTACAACCAAGATTACCTGGCAAGGATCTCATTCAGATTCGATGGAGAAATCAAAAGCTTTACAGACAAGCAAAAGCTAAGAGAATTCAGCACCACCAAACCACCTTTACAACAAATGCTAAAGGAACTTCTCTAAGTGGGAAACACAAGAGAAGAAAAGGACCTAAAAAAAAAACCCAAAACAATTAAGAAAATCGCAATAGGAACATACATATTGATAATTACCTTAAACGTGAATGGGTTAAATGCTCCAACCAAAAGACACAGGCTTGCTGAATGGACACAAAAACAAGACTCATATATATGCTATCTACAAGAGACCCACTTCAGACCTCAGGACACATACAGACTGAAAGTGAGGGGATGGAAAAAGGTATTCCATGCAAATGGAAATAAAAAAAGCTGGAGTAGCAATACTCATAACAGACAAAATAGACTTTAAAATAAAGAATGTTACAAGAGACAAGGAAGGACAGTACATAATGATGAAGGGATCAATCCAAGAAGAAGATATAACTATAAGTATATATGCACCCAACATAGGAGCACCTCAATACATAAGGCACCTGCTAACAGCTATAAAAGAGGAAATCGACAGTAACACAGTAATGGTGGGGGACTTTAAAACCTCATTTACACCAATAAACAGATCATCCAAACAGAAAATTAATAAGGAAACACAAGCTTTAAATGACACAATAGACCAGATAGATTTAACTGATATTTATAGGACATTCCATCCAAAAACAGCAGATTACACTTTCTTCTCAAGTGCGCACAGAACATTCTCCAGGATAGATCACATCTTGGGTCACAAATCAAGCCTCAGTAAATTTAAGAAAATTGAAATCATATCAAGCATCTTTTCTGACCACAACGCTATGAGATTAGAAATCAATTATAGGGAGAAAAATGTAAAAATCACAAACACATGGAGGCTAAACAATACGTTACTAAATATCCAAGAGATCACTGAAGAAATCAAAGAGGAAATCAAAAAATACCTAGAGACAAATGACAGTGAAAACACGATGATCCAAAACCTATGGGGTGTGGCAAAAGCAGTTCTAAGAGGGAAGTTTATAGCAATACATTCCTACCTCAAGAAACAAGAAAAATCTCAAATAAACAATCTAACCTTACACCTAAAGAAACTAGAGAAAGAAGAACAAACAAAACCCAAAGTTAGCAGAAGGAAAGAAATCATAAAGATCAGAGCAGAAATAAATGAAATAGAAACAAAGAAAACAATAGCAAGGATCAAAAAAACTAAAACCTGGTTCTTTGAGAAGATAAACGAAACTGATAAACCATTAGCCAGACTCATCAAGAAAAAGAGGGAGAGGACTCAAATCAGTAAAATTAGAAATGAAAAAGGAGAAGTTACAACAGACACTGCAGAAATACAAAGCATCCTAAGAGACTACTATAAGCAACAGTATGCCAATAAAATGGACAACCTGGAAGAAATGGACAAATTCTTAGAAAGGTATAACCTCCCAAGACTGAACCAGGAAGAAACAAAATATGAACAGACCAATCACAAGTAATGAAATTGATACTGTGATTAAAAATCTTCCAACAAAGTCCAGAACCAGAAGGCTTCACAGGTGAATTCTATCACACGTTTAGAGAAGAGCTAACACCCATCCTTCTCAAACTCTTCCAAAAAATTGCAGAGGAAGGAATACTCCCAAACTCATTCTATGAGGCCACCATCACTCTGATACCAAAACCAGACAAAGATACTACAAAAAAAGAAAAGTACAGACCGATATCACTGATGAATATAGATGCAAAAATCCTCAACACAATACTAGCAAACAGAATCCAACAACACATTAAAAGGATGTTAAAAAAAAAAAAAATGCACGGCTATACATTCCCAGCCCAAGAGCACTTGCTTTGACATGGTGTTTTAGAATCCAGATAAATTAGAAATAGCCTTGAGAATCTTTTCCCTAAGATGGGAAGTACAGATATGTTGAACATGTGATGCAGCAGCCTAACGACTTTGCTGTTTCACAAGGACATTTAGATTCTTATCTGAAATATCTGGAGCTCCATAATGTTTGTGCCAACCTAGAAAAACTGCATTAACTAGACTCTGGGCATATGCTGAAGATCAGTGGTGCAGGTTATTAAGAATTAATTTATCATGTGGTTCTAACCATCATGGAGTGCCAAAAGCAAGGTAGTGTCATACCAGATGTAGTCATTTCTAGGTTCATCCTTCCACCCTGCTCAATGCCTTTTCCTATGGTATGAGTGCCCACCTGGTAACTATATTTCATCAAGAGAAGTGGTCTATGAAAGAAAAGAAATTTCCGCAACCAGAGTAATTTTTCTATAGTGTAGAGTGAGGTTACAAATTTAACTCATACTACAATCTGGATATTTAGAGAAAAAACAAACCCCTTTTTCTTTTTTTATAGATTATCTATATACTTGTACACAAGTCCCCACCCACCCTTTAGCAGGGAAAAATTAACTAAAATTAACTAAATACCCAATATCATTTACATTTATCATAATTTAAATAATAATTAAGCTAAGGTAATGTTAGACTTCCTAGGATTAGCACAGTTCCTTGGAAGGTCTTCTTCTTTCCTCGACTCTTCCCCTAAGTTAGTATCTCAGAACATGAAGACAGGAATGTGAGCTTCATGAGATCTCTGAAGAGTGAGTTATCTGGGGTCTTTTTGCATGGTGTTCTCTGATGTTTTATGTGATGCTCAGACATGCTCTCTGAGCTCAAGATTTGTATATCAAGGTGCTTACTTGACATTTTATGTGACTATCTAATAAGCATCACAATCTAAAATGTCCAGAACAGAACTGAAGTTTTATTCCTCTCTGAACCTTCCTCATTCATATGAATGGCCCCATTATCACCCAGTTTCTCAAGCCCAAACCCCAGGAGTCATTCCCTTTCCCTCGCCTCCCCCATCTAATCATCAGAAGAGCCTATCAGCTCTGCTAAAAACATACCTAGGATCTATCCTTTTCTTTTCATCATCCTTGCCATTATTCTGGTCCAGGCCTCACGTTGTCTTGACTAGACTCCTGAAGTAACTTTTTGTGTCATTTCAACTTTGTTCTTCTCTTGGCAGCCAGACTGATATGGAAAATATCAATCAAATTCTCAATCTCCTTCAAAACCTGTTGATGGCTCCCATGCACGTAGAATGAAATCTTGTCCAGTAACATCAAAACTGAGGTTAAACTGTTCTACAAGCCATGTATGATCCAGCTCCTGCTACATCTCCAATGTTATCACTCTCACTCTCAGCCACAATGATCTCTTTTCTGTTCCCTGAGCAAGACAAGGTCTTATGTGCCTTTGAGCCTCTGCAATTCACTATTCTGTGTACTTAGGCTGTTAGCAAGCTAAAATGTCACTTCATCAGAGAGGATTCTGATCACATTGTCAAGAGTGGTAAGAACTCAGTTCTCTGCTTTCTATCACATCACCTTTTTTTATCTTGCATCATTTATCACAATTTGTAATTATGTCATTAATTAATTAATGTGCTTATTTATTTTACTAGTTTATTGTCTGTCTTCCCCTTTGTTGTAAGCTCCATAGATGGGGACCTTATCTGTGCTGCTACTATTGTATCTTTCTCACTTAATATTTACTGAGTGGAATGGAAGAATGAATCACACTATATGTTGTAGTTTAATCTACAGTCAGTTATGCTTAAAAATTATTTTCAAACTATCAAATGCCTTCCACAGTTGGCATAACGTGGTTTTAGTCATTTAAAACTTCTATAGCTACTAATACTACAACTATTTTTATCACTACAATGCTGTCTTTTAAACATTCCATAATAAAATAACATCTCTGCCAACAGATATTTGGAACAAGAGCATGGTGCTTCGACTGGGCAGACATGGTAAGAATTACTGGAGTGTTGGTCATATCTGCTACTTTAACTTAGGACTCTGCCAGGAGCATTTTAGGAGCTAGTGATGATGATTGCCTTGAAGCTTCAGTCATTCAGAAAGTTGATGTAACCTACATTCACTTGGAAGAAATGTATAGCTCCTATACATAAATCGGTAACTACTTTGGAATGTGCACTTTGTCTGTAAACCATGCAGATCTCAATTTTATGCCCAAACCTCTGATAAAACAGTCCAGATATCCTTTGCATTTCTATGGTGCTGGGCCATGAAGCATGATATTGCATGAGACCAGTATCATTCAGAATTTTCACTTGTCCTGAGGCCTAAAAAGACCTAATGAAATTTAATTTGTTTTGCTGGGAGTACTATTGGCTCAAGCATATTGAATTCAGCCGGAAGCTTATCTCTGGATGAAAGCCTAGAAATAGCTGCTTTGACATTCACTTTTTCATCCTGTTTTGTATCATTGTGAATATTGTGAATATCTGCAGATTACCCAAAATTGTACCTGTGGTGGTTGAAACTTTACATTAGACTTTTCAAACATGTGAACTTTACTCAAATTTATGCACAGAAAGAGAATTCAAGAGAGTCTCCCTCCCAGAAAGATTTCTTAGGAAATAATTTGAAGTTAACCAATGGAGTGCTTGTCTTCTCTCTTTTTAAAGATTCCTCAGAATTAATTTTCACAGACACTTCTCACCTTTACACCTTTTGCTGAAACTTTGTTCAGGTCTGATAAATGTGTTAAGTAGCTCAAACTGGCTGATATTAGTGTGGAAATTGACATCCATCAGCCTTCACTCCTACATTTATTGTGTGCTATGTGCCTTTAGCCAAGTTTTTTAACCTTGGTAAGCCTCTGTTTTTCCCACTGTAAAATAAGAATTCTAATAATTGCTATGGCATATGACTCTCCAGGATTAACTGAGATTAACGCAAGTAAAGGCCTTAACTTGGGGGCTTGGCACTACGTGTCCAATATATGGTGACTACTATCATTAGCAATATTGATGCCTAGTTCCTTTATTTATTTAATTATTTGTATCTAACATATATGTTTGGCTGTAAATTAATTATACATTTCTGCAGAAAGTTTGTTGTGTTTTCAATGCTTAAATGCCATAATTACCCCTTTTTACTCACATTTTTCCTATTTTTCTTAATTATATTGTGTATTACCTCTTAAACAGGTAAAAATCTAAGAATATGGACAGTTTTTTTTATGCTGAGCCTAATTTTTAAGACAACTCTCACTATGTTTCACTGTGTACAGTTGTGTAACAGGGACCATTCTTCCCTTCTGCTCAGGTTTCGGCCTTAAGAATACAAAGTGGCTCTGCCTATAGTGAGAAGGGACTTTTGGCACCTTTTTTCCCACCTAGGGGAGTATTAGAGAGCCTTCTTTCAACACTATAGCCATTTCCTTACTAACTCCTCACCAAAGGAGGGCTGATAATGCAATTCGTTAGAGCTTATAACAGTCACTATGCTTTCCAAGTGGGGAATGTTACTGCATCTTAACGGCAACCATATGGGAACCTCTCTTCCCCTTCATTCTATTGTCTGCTAAGATTTAGACCTTATTTCATGCCATTTACCTTGCTTTTTTTTTTTTTTTTTTTTAATTAATTAATTAATTTATTTTTGGCTGTGTTGGGTCTTCGTCTCTGTGCGAGGGTTTCCTCTAGTTGTGGCAAGTGGGGGCCACTCTTCATCGCGGTGCGCGGACCTCTCACTATCGTGGCCTTCTCTTGTTGCGGAGCACAGGCTCCAGACGCGCAGGCTCAGTAGTTGTGGCTCACGGGCCTAGTTGCTCCGTGGCATGTGGGATCTTCCCAGACCAGGGCTCGAACCCATGTCCCCTGCATTAGCAGGCAGATTCTCAACCACCGCGCCACCAGGGAAGCCCCTTACCTTGCTTTTTAATCCCCCTGATGGGAAGCAGCCATGAAAGTGTAGATGCAAGGCTGCCCACACAGGTCCTCCCTGTTCCAGTGTCTCTGCCTGTGGATGGGTGGGTACCCCTAACTCCGTGAGACTGATTGAGCAATGGGATCTGGATTTTTTTTAAAGACCCATGTGTTCTAAATCCAGGGGGTAGGGAGTGGGAAGCTTCTGTGTCTAACTTACCAGAGAAGCCTTGCTTTGAGAAAGTTCTAGCTTGCCTAGGAATTAAGAAATGAATTTGGCCATCATTTCTTATGTAAAGCATGGTTTCAAAGGATACCCACAAGGAGAAAAGAGGTGCATGAAAGCTTTAAGTCATCTGCAACACCTACCATTATGCTCTTTCAGAACAACTCCAAGAATGTTTTCATACACACAACATAAAGATTTATGAAAAAAGGACAGTCTATTTGTATTCACAGATTTTCACTGAATATTTTCATTTTTCACCATACATTATTTTCCTTAACTTCCACTTAGAAAAGGTTTTCACAGCACAAAATTATATTTTAAAAAAGTTTCCTAACAGTGAAATAAACACCAGTTCTAAATATAACCTTCATGCTCTGTAGAAAAAGGCAGCCATAATCTCCTGAAGAACCCAGCTGTGTAATCTGACCACTGTTTAATGTCACAAAGACTTGCAGGCTCTATTTATATAAATTGGCAGACACTGATATATGGTTTCAGATACATTTCTAAACACCACGTCATGCCTCACTTGTGTGCTATAACTTCACAATCTGATGAGGAAAAAGAAAATCAATTTTAATTTCAAAATTAAATTTGAAGAAAACAAGAAACTACAATAACCAAATAACAATAGCCAAATTGTATGACTTGGTGTTCCCAGAGCTCTAAGTGACATACTACTAAAAAAGCTAATTTTTAATATGAATTGCTGGAGAACAAATTACCACTTAAATGAAATCTAATGGTAAAGTGCTTAAGAGCAAATGCACAGGGTCTGGAGTGAAACAGAATTGTGTTTGAGCCCTTAGCTGTGTGAACTCAGATGGGTTACATAATTATTATAGACCTAAATTTCCTTCTGAGTAGAAAAGAGGTGAAAATTCCCTCCTCATAGGGTTATGATAAGTATCAATGATAAAGTTGTCAAGCACACAGGACAGTGCCTGGCACAAAGCAAGAGCTGAAAAACAGCAGTGATCCATTAGATTAAGCAGCTGGCTAGAAGGTACTAATCAATAAAGCAGCTCATAAAAAATGAGACAGTACAAGAAAATTTATTTTCATTTTAACATATATTTCATAGCTGCCTGCAATATCTTTTAAAAATATTTTCATTTTTATAAAAGAAGACAGTAATAATGTAACCAGGTATTTATTTGAACACATAGTGGTATTAAAAGGAATTAACATTCTCATTTACTTCCCAACTTTTGTGTCTTCTCTCTCTCTCTCTGATTTAGCTTCTGCCGGATTAATTTTCCCAACAAACAATTACCATCTTGTTATTCTCTTGTTCAAAAATCTTCACCGATTCCCAAATGCCCACTGAATAAAGTCTGAACTTACCTTGCTTTTCAATATCTTCCATAAATTTGGTCCTAACTCGTCCTTCAAACATTATCCCTTACTCTTCCCTTTATAAATCTTATGCTTCAGCCAAACTGAACTAGATTTTAAACTCCTCAAAGTCAGAGGTCTTCATTTACTTGTCTTTGTAACCTTAATATCTACTACACTGTAACGATTCATGTCCTTCCCAGTCAATATCGGTATGGGCAGTTTCTAGGCTTGCTGATTTTGTTCTTGCCCCTTCCAAAATTTGTATTGTGATTTGTCATCATTTTCAATGTTGTTTTAGTCTTCTGAAATGTTAGTGATTCCGAAACAACTCTAGTGCACACCATTTCAACTGCATCATCAAATAGTTAATCATAAAAATAACACAATCCAAAGGAAGCATTCTGATATCACCTCTAATAAATGTTGATGCCTTCTTCATTTGAGACTTACATAATACAGACTTAACCCATGCCTTCCCTGAAAATACGGCTATCAGAGACACTTAAATCTTTCACTTAGCAGAATAGATGTTGATATATTATTTTTTGAATAAAGGAATGAGTTAAAGGCCTCAATGAAGTGCAGGATATAGGCTGTTTTTTTTTCACTATAGTATATCACTATTGCAAAGAAAGAAACATATTCAATATAAATATTGTCCTAAAGGCCATAATATTTTCTACCCAGTACTTTGTGATTTTTATATGATTACACATTAATTTTTCATAGACTTGTTATAGCTTCTTACCAGGAATGGAATATCTATGATTGTCCTCTTTTTTTCTTTAAAACATTGAGAGCTACAATTTTCTGTTATTCAAGCACTTATAGTGTTAGTAGCAACTGATAAATACTATTTAGAATCTCATACATGTAGAGCACCTTGTTAGATACTATAACAAATAGTTAAAGCAACTGCTCTCAAAAAATGTATTATTACTTGCTGCCTATGCTCCCTTACTTCCATTCTCTTCTTTACCCACTATAATTGGACCTTGGTCCTAACCACTCCGCTAAAATCATTCTTGTCAAGGTCAACACCTCCCTCTCACAAAATCTAACCCTTATATCTCTCTTCTCAGCTTAGCAGCATGGCCACAACATAAAAAGCGGTCTCTTGATTTCCCCTGTGCCCACTACACACTTCTCTAAACATCTCCCCAATTCTTCTCCAGCTCAGTAAAAATCACTGCCCAATTATTCAAGCCCCAAACTTCGAAGTTATCCTTATTTTTTCCTTCCTTCACTTCCTGCATTTAAACCACAGAACCAAGTTATGTTAGTTCTTCCTACAAAATGCATTCTGAGTCTATTTCCCCTCATCTCGACTGCAACCATATTAATGACAGAGTCACTTAAAACTACTAAACTACTACTACTACAATACCCTCCTAATTGGTCTCCTGCCTACATGTCTCTCCCCCGTCTGTTATCCATTTTAAGGTAATCAGAACTTCTCACTTCCCTCCTTAAAACATTCTAGCAATTTTCTATTGGATGTAGAGTAGAGCCCCAGATCTTTACCATGGCCTGTGAAGAAGGCCTCCATGAGGTCCCCCCAACACCAGAAACCTCTTTTAGCTCTTCTCTTACAAGTTCCTTAAATAAACCAATCTCCTTCACCGAACAAGCCTTTGACTTGTTTCTGCCTCTGTTTGGATATACCTTCCTCAGAGTTTGTACATTATTTAGGTTTCAGCTCAACTATCACCTCCTCAGAGAATCTTTCCTTGTCATGCAGTCTAAAGAGAATTCTTAGTCCTTTGCTGTCATATCATCCAATTCATTGGCTTCAAAACATTTACTACAGCAATGAAATGAGTCATAAACTTGGTCATTTATTTACTTGCTTCTTTATGTTTTGTCTCCTTATTTGTCTAAATTAGAAGTTATTTGAGGTCCAGGAATTGTCCTCTTGTAAACTGGTCTAGACCAGGGGATGACAAACTATTACTTCAGGGCCAACCCAGCCCACCACCTTTTTTGTAAACAAAGTTTTATTGGAACACAACCATACCCATTCATTTAAGAATTGTTTATTTCTGCTTTCACACCATAAGGACAGAGTCGAGTAGTTACAGCAGAGACTATATGGCCCTCAGGTCAAAAATATTTACTATGTGGCCATTTACAGAAAAAATTTGCCAACCATGTGTTAGACCTATGGGATGCCAAGGTAACTGAATCTGTTACAAAAAATAAATAAAACAAAAAACAAAATAAAAACCACTTATCTAGTCAAGGATGTAACACATTTTAGAGCCTGAATTGCAGTAGGCTATGAAAGAAGTAGAGAAATCATCTGGAGACAGAATATATAGTATTTGACAACTGCCTGGGTGTAAGGAATAAAGGAAGAGAATGAAATGACTCCAGGGTTTTAAGTCTGGGTACCTTAGAGAATGTTGGTACCGTTAGTGAAAACTGGGGTGTAAGGAGAAGGATGTGATCTGGAGAAAGGACAACGAACATGATATTGGACATACATACTAAGCACAAAGTCCCAGCAATACACTGTTGGAGAGATGGCAAGTGAACAGTTAGTGGTCTAAAGCTCAGAAGAGTGATTGAGGCTAGAGAATTATACCTCAGACTCAGATATGCCCAAGCAATAACAATATAAAAATTGTGTAAGTAGATGAAGATTCAGGAAGAGAATTTTTTTTAAATAGGAAGGTCCTCAAGGACAGAACTTTAAGAAATACATGTATTTGGTAAGAAGAGACAAGAGAAAAAAGTCATCTTAGAAGAAAAATCATAATAGTTTCCAGAAGAAATAGTTTTTCAGTCTTAACTGCTGAAAAAAATTTTAAATGTAAAAGGAAAAGGACAAAATGGAGAAAATTTTTTCACATTTATAATAAAAAATGACTCAAACACTTCATGTACATATAAAATTATATATACATACACACATAACAATTCTAAGCCTCATAGATATTTGTACACCATATATATATATGAATAAAGGTGTAGCGTCTACGCCAGTTAATCAAACAACAGTGACTTAAACAACTTAGAAATTATTTCCTCCCTCATATGGTAATCTTAGTATGAGCATATACGGGCTAACATGGCAGCTCCATTTGGTGGTGGTAAGCACCAGGCTCCTTCTAGCTTGTGGTTCTGTTATTCTTAACATGCATCTTCCACTTTGTGAGCTACAATGGCTGCTCCAGTTTCTGCCATTATGTCCTATTCCAGCTGGCAAGAAGGAAAAAAGGAGAGTAGAAGTCATCCTTCCCTCTTTCTCTTTTTGGACACTGCCCAGATGTTGCATACATCAATACTGCTCACAACCCACTAGCCAGAAAGCAGACATAGGACTACACCAGCTACCAAGGATGCTGGAACTTGTTTTTATCTCAGTGACAATGTGCCCAGATAAAATGTGTGGACTTATTCCCAATTGAAAAAGGAGAGAAGATACTGGGTTATAGCTGGCAGTCTCTGTCAAACACTGCCCCAACTAAACAACAACAACAAAACCATGGGATATGAGAAGAATCACAAAGAATACAAATGGCCATTAATAATAATCAAAGAAATGGAAATTATAACAAGACACCAGACAATTCTACGACATTGACAATTAAAAACTGCTAAAAATATTTGCAGGTAAATAGGCCTCACCACACATCCCTACACTTCAACCCCGTGCAGACCAAATCACTGTCACACCTAGTCTAGTACAATTGCCTCCTAACTTTCTCCCTGCTTCAATTCTTGTCATTCCCAATCAATCCTCCAAACTGCTCTCAAGAGTTCACACTTTTGCTGATTCTGCTCACTCAGCCTGGAATGCTTTCCCCGGCCTCTCTGGCAAATGCCTCCTCATCTTCGAACTCAGCTCAAAAATAACTTCTGTAAATTGTTCCTGATCTCTCTTTTTACCACATACAGAACTGATTTCCTCAGCTGTGCCCCTTCTGTACCTTGTATATGTTTGTATCACTTTATCATGTTTTTTTGTTTTGTTTTGTTTACTTCGCTCATTAAGAAATTAAGCTTTTGAAACACAGGATTGCACCTTCTCTTTTTTGGATTGCCTTTAAGTACCTTAGTGCCTGCCACAAAATAAGCCTTCACTAAATATACCAGGACTCATCTCTCTAATAACAATGTCTCCTTAAATCCTGGATTAGAGTAAAAAGGATCAATCTTACCGGAAGGTCCATAGGAAATTTTATGACAAATAAAATGTCCCCATGCCTTGACACTTGAACACTGTCCTGGCCTAACCTTTCATGGAAAAAGGCAAAACCAAAAACACAACACCTTTCCTTCTTTAAGTTTTAAGAGGTCCATTATCACAGTATCTTTCAGTCTATTCTCAAATTTCAACCTTTCCATATTCCATCAAGGCAGCATACTCAAAAGAAGAATTAAGAGAGGTTCCATGTGTTTATATGCCAGGAATCTGGTCTCCTCTTTTGATATTCAAAATAGATCATGTTCAGACTCCTACATGATCCAGGCTATATACCATTATAAAAGGAACCTACATTAATTTTCCATTTATTGCCTTTACTAATCTATAGTCTCTGGGGGAGGTAACATGGGAAGATTAAAATTGACTAACTAGGAATATTCTCAAACCTAAGGAGATATTTTTAAATGGCAATGAAATTAAAAGTAGGAGAGCCATTAGGCAATGATCTGATCAGTCATATTTCTTTCCTGAGGATGTAATGTCAGATGCTTAGTAGAGAATCTGGGATGAGGAAGATTCAGAAACCCTCAGAATTATTCTGCCACTCTAAGTTCTCTCTGATTTTATTTGTGTATTCAGCTTCCACATGATTGATATCAGGCCTCTGTATCATTAGGCCTCTGGAACCTTATAACTTGTTAACACTTCTCAACAGACTGAAGAATGATTAATGAATTCGTGTGGCAGGGCAGGGGGTAAGAAGGAGGGCATGTCAAGAACAAATGACTAAGCTCTCTAGCAGTTTTTCCAACAACAAGCAAATTCAATTAGAGGAATTCTTTTATACCTCATTATCTCATTATTCATCTGTTCACTTTTTTTAAAAGCAATATATTGCTTCTTCATGAAGTCATTAGTTTTCCCTAAATTAAAGAAAATGTGTCTTTCTGTATATTTTGAGATCATGGTTTTCTTTAGGGTGACTTGTAAGCATCACATAAGATTATAAACTAACAAAAGATTATCCCTCAGAATAGAAGCATGATCTGAACATTTCTTCTTCTTTGTCAACATTTGCTCTGGCCCAAGGCATTTTTAAGAGTCTAGTCAGAGACCATGCCTATTCTCTTGTTCTTTGTTTGTTTTTTCCTTTGAATGTTTCCCACTAGAGTTGAAAGAGAGGCATCTTTCCTCTCCAGTTGCAAAGTTATATAAGGTAAGTCTGGAGATCCTGGAGGGCAAATCCTTTACTTTATGGCAAACGCTGATTTAAAACTGAAACAAAAGAGAGAGAGGTATAAGGGGGTGTAGAGGAAAGAAGAGAGAGAGAGAGGGAGAGAGAAAAAGGATAAGAGCACAAATCCTGAAACACGCAAATCCCTGGTTGCAGTCATTCCCCGTGGCTACTTCACTCTTGCCTTCTTTATAATTTTAGAATGTGAACCAATATTTCTGCTTTTCACCCAAAACTACTTTGAATGTGGTTTCTATTCCTTGCAGTTGAGGCTACTGACTAATAAATGCTATTCAGTCTTTGACCATAATAATAAAATAAAAAATTTTTGTTTTCCTCTCAGAATTCAATTAATTAATGCAAAAGCATTAAGTCAGAAATGAACAAGAATGCCCTTGATTTTGTGAATTCAGAATATGCCAGCCACCTCTGTCTACTGCTGAGGAGAATGATTATAGAGGAAACAAAATCGGGGGAGGGGGGTGGTGGTGGGAGGAATGAAGAACTACCTTCCTTCCACAGTTTTTAAAGTTGCTGAAAGTGTTAACATTTCCCATGTCCTTCCTTAAAATGTAAAGCTTATAAAATGTCTAACTCTTACTCTTCTGCTTTCTTGTAGGACCTGGCACACAGCAGTACATGCAGAAGCTGTGAGGAGGATATTCACGCCTTTGCCTAATTAATGCGCAGCTTTGCTGGACTTCTGTCCAATCCCTGACAATGCCAATAGTGATAAGGGACCATTAAAGTCTAATGAGCTTGGAAAAATCGGAAACCTGAGTCTCCGGTAGAATGTTAAAGCTGATCTACTTTTGTGGAGGAGAAAAGGTCTTAAGACATTCACACTATTCATTAAAAATGTCTTTGTGAATTAGTAAAGAAATGTTCTTATCATTTGATAGCTCTGCTATGTAAGTGTATTTTTCATTTTTTAAGCTGCAAGCTGTGTTGACTAATGCAGCAGGGAGGAAGAAATAAATTAATCCTTCTTTTCATCAAAAAGCAAAACTAAGTGTGCCTAAATCAAGCTTTTTGTCTTAGTAAGAGGTTCCTGGAGGAAGTGCTGTGTCTGATGTTAGCAACCTGATGTAAAACTTAAATGTACACATTTTTGTGCAATGTAAATATAAGTTAGTAATTGATGTTCACTGCTGGTCAGTATTAATTTATAACATGTTTCATTAATACTTAAACCATTACTTTTAGTTGGAGAATTACATAGAAGATACTTAATAAATTTCCTAATTATTCTTCCTTATCCTTGACATATAACTTGTATTCTTTTATTCTCTGATTGATGTTTGTGTACACACACACACACACGTTACATTAGCACTATAGTACTATTAATACATGAGTTCATTAGTAAATAAGACAGATACTATCTTTACCTCTACCTCCATATAGGAAAGCCTTTATGAAAGACTTCTTCTAAAATACTTTTCTATAGAATGAATTCATGCAATAAGTAAGACGGTGTGTTACACGATGTACTCAGTAGTCTAAACCTCCTTGAATAGATCAAAAGTGTACCCTTGCTATGCTGAAGTCTATGACATAATGAATACTGTTATAATGAAACTCCTGTTTATTTCCAGAAAATGAATTACATTTAACTTGGAGAAAACGAAAATGGCTTTCTTGAAAAGGACTTCAAGTAAAACACTGTAAATTCACCACCACTTCTTCATTCTTCTGGGAGATTTTCCTCAGGAATTCACATGGAAATCATCAGGGTCTACATATAGTTCCCATTACATACAAAGGATAGTGACTATACAAATTAGCGATTTTGTTCATCAGTAAAAAACAGAAAAACACTGCCTGGATATTTGTTAAAAGTTGTGTTTTTCTCCTTTCTGAATCATTTCTCCTGAGCCAGTTTCTACTGACAGAATCTGTCTGCTCACGTTAGTGACAGAAGAAATAATTAACTGTAAGTTGTCACTAGTGATTGGATGATCCATGACGTAATAAGGCACACTAAGTGGGGCAGATGAAATCCAGGCTATCTTTCTCCACGTCTGCTGGAATAGAATTAAGGAATAATCTCTGAGATATTCCCACTTCTCATTTCTTAAGTTTATGTGGATGAAAATGGTAATAACCTATATTTTGCAGGATCTTTAAGAGACAATTTTTACCCCTAATCACATCCCCTGGGAAACATCCTACTCTACTCTTAGGATGTGCCTGAGATAGGGATAAATCTATGTAATTATAATTAGGGTGAGCTCTTAATAATTGGTAAATATTACTATGCCTGATTGTTAAATATGAATTTTAGTGGATAAATGTGAATTGTTAGTAGATAAAAAAAGAAATAGTTATTTGGCTCCCAATTCATTCACTTAACACATATTTAGCGAGTGCCTTCCATATATCAGAAGTTTTTCAAGTAACACAGAAAAAAAGATGACTAAAATGTAATTACCCTCCTCAAAGTAATCCCACTCTAGAGGAAGATAAATTTGAAAATTGAGGCTTAAGATATAGCATTATCAAGGCTATGGACGCAAAAGGAAGGTCATAGAAGGGTTAGTAGATGTGAGCAAAGGGGGCTCAGAAAAGCTTTCAGGAGAACGTTATGCTTGATCTGAGCCTTGAAGGATACTTTGCAGCTATCTAGGAGACAAAGGGTGAAGGAGTCTCCTGGAGTTATGGCAAAATATCGCTGCTGACATAGAGATAATTCCAGAAAAAGGCCAGCAACTGCAAAGTCAAGTAGATTTGAAGCATTAGCACCTGTGGAAAGTGGCAAGTAGTGTAGTTTATCTGGAGAGAAGGGTAAGAAACCAGGACTATTGTAGAAGGCAAGTCTAGAGAGAGAGGCTAGGGTCAGATCATAAAAGTCCTCAAATGCTTCCAGGAGAAATATGAATTTCATTCTGAAGATATGTAAGAGGTCACTAAAGATTTTCAAACATAGCTAGTTTTGTATTTTAGAAAGATCACTCTGATATTAAAAGCTGAGCAAGACTGGAGGCAGAAAACCACTTAGGAAGAGCAGAGAAGGAATGAAAAATGCCCCTTTTATCTGTGTTAGAAAACTGGAAAGATGGCTGTGCTTAAACCTGGAAATGGAAACACAGAGGAGGAGAATTTTCCTTCTTTGAAAGGTGAATAGTGAAGGAAAGGCCAAGGTCAATTTGGATATTCCAGCTTCAATGGCATGTACAACATAGAAATAGAAACAGACAGCGATGAAATAGGGAACAGGAGCTTAGAAAAAGTATCAGAAATAGATCGTGGGCATCATGATCCTATGGGTATTAGCTTCATTGGTCCCTGGTAACCTCCTCCTTACGAGGCCCATGCTGCACTGGATGCTCTGTTATAGGTTTGCCCACTGTTGGTGATCAAAAGTAACACCTGATGTATTTATTAAAGAAATTTTTAAAAGAAAAGAAGATATTCCCAGGTCTTTCCCCACACTGAGTGGATCAGAATCTTCAAGGAAAGGCCCGGAGACCTGTTTGTCTTATTTTGTTTTAAAAGTACCTTTAAAGGATTCTCACCAGCATGGAATTCAGGGATCCGTTAGTCTAAGAGCAACATTTGTTAAGCACCTATTATGTGTTAGGAACTCTAAGCTTTACACACATACAGTCTCTATATCTTACAACATAATAAGATAGATATTTTATCCCCATTCTAATATGAGGAAACTGACATTCATGGTCTTGTTCAAGGTCTCAAAGCTAGAGTGGAAATAGCAACTCCTACTGATTCCAGTGTCTGTATTCTTTACATTAAAATATATCTTGCCCTACATTGTGTTGAAGGATGCCTAGCATGACACATGAAAGGTATTTTCTCTCAGTAAAGTACCTGTTATATTATAGAGAAAATGAAAAAAAATGTCAATAAAATTATCTTTGGTGTTGAAGTCCTCAAATGTGCCTTTCCCCCCTTGCATCAATATTGCTCTGCTAAGCAGCAACTGTACCCACAGGTGATGAGCTTCACACCCTTTAAACATTTTCTCTACTATTTTTGTGTTCTCCTCCTCATCTCTTTCCTCTTCGTTCTCTTCATGAAAGCTAGAAACCACTATCCATTGAATTCTGGCCAAATTTAAGCCAAGATGACTGAGCAAAACGGGGATGATAAGAAGATTGTTTACCAAAATTGGAATGGCAAGGGAGAGGAATAGCAATGATATCTAATATAAATAGAATATAATAGAAAATACAAAATATCTCATTAAGCTATATTTCAACATCAAATACTTTTTTGCTCCATTTATTTTCTGTTCAGTAGGTACAAACATTTTCCTCACTACAGGTGTTCTGTTAACAATTAGACTACTCTGAAAATTAATAATCCTAGGGTCCTCATCCAAAATCATGTGCCCTGCAGGTTCTTGTGGGCCTAACAATTGGAAAGGTTAAGTCATGTTCCTAACTTGCTCTTCTTCCTGAGGCTTATAATACAGCAAGTTTTTCTGTGTATGACCATCTGTCAAGCAATACTTATTAAAGGCCCACAGGGTGCAGCATTATACAGGGTGCAACTGAGTGGTATGTTCAAAAAAGCACAGATAATATCTGACAGGTTTCAAAATAGATGAGATAGGACACATACAAGCAGGGGTTCAGAAGCATAGAGAAGACTCAAGAAGCTGGTGGAGATAAAGTTAAATAAGCATTTTAGGTTCATGTAGAAACAAAATGTCAGACAAGGGGCATCATAAATGGGCAACATCCAAGGTCAAGGAGTTTTGAGCTACAAACTATAAGCCCGTGAGTGGAATATCTTCCATTGCAGGACAATCAAGAAGTACCTAAATAATAATGGAAACATGTCAAAAGATCACAAGAGCTAGCTTGAACACATTCCCACTACTTAAATCTGGGACAATCTGAGCATCAGAATAATGACGATAACAAGTTATAACCCATTAAATAAAATAAGAATCCATGAATGCATGCTGATATCAATCAATCAATCAATTAACCAATAAGAAAGAAATGTTCTTAGAGTATCATAGAATGTCAGCCATTAAATGTAGAAGGAATGACAGAATTGGAAAATCATCATTTGGCAACCATCAACATAGTAAGTGAGTCAGGCAAAAATCATCAATGGAAGCTAAAACCAGAAAGTGAAAATTTAATGAGGAATAAGATTTTTACATAGCCTCAAAGTCTCCCACCATAAGATATTTTTGTTTGTTTGTTTTTATTTATATATTTTTAAATTATAATTTTTAAAGTATAATTGACACAATATTATATTAGTTTCAGGTGTACAACATAATAATTCTATCTTTCTACAGATTGTACTCCATACAAAGTTATTATAAAATATTAACTATATTCCTTGTGCTGTACATTACATCTTTGTAACTTATTTATTTTATACCTAGTAGTTTTTATCTCTTAATCCTCTTCACCTATTTTGCCCTTCTCCCCACCCCTCTCCCCTCTGGCTACCGCTGTTTTTTTCCCTGTATCTGTATGTTTCTGTTTTGTTATATTTATTCATTTGTTTTATTTTTTAGATTCCATATATAAGTGAAAACATATGTTATTTGTCTTTCTCTGTGTGACTTATTTCAGTGAGCATAATGCCCTACAGGTTCATCAATGTTTTTGCAAATAGCAAAATTTCATTCTTTTTATGGATAAAGAATATTCCATTGTATATATATACCACATAGTCTTTATCCATTCATCTGGTGACGAACACCTATGTTGCTTCCATATCTTGGCTATTGTAAATAATGCTGCTATGAACACTGGGGTGCATATATATTTTTGAATAGCGCTTTTATTTCTTTGGATAAATACTCAGGTGTGGAACTGCTGGATCATATGGTAGTTCTGTTTTTAATTTTTTGAGGAACCTCCATCCTGTTTTTAATAGTGATTGTAGAAATCTACATTCCCACCAACAGCACACAAGCATTCCCTTTTCTCCATATCCTCGTCTCTTTGATGATAGCCATTCTGACAGGTGTGAGGTGATATCTCATTGTGGTTTTGATTTGTATTTCCCTGATGGTAAGTGATGAGCATCTTTTCACGTGCCTATTGGCAATCTGTACATCTTCTTTGGAAAAATGCCTATTCAGGTCATCTACCCATTTTTTAATTGGGTTGTTTGGTTTTTTGATATCGAGTTGTATGAGTTCTTTATATATTTTAGATATTACTCCTTATCAAACACATCATTTGAAAACATCTTCTCCCATTCAGTAGGCTGCCTTTTTTTTTTTTTTTTTTTGGTGGTTTCCTTTGCTATGCAAAAGCTTTTAAGTTTGATTAAGTCTCATTTATTTATTTTTGCAATTGTTTACCTTGCCTGAGGAGACAGATCCAAAAAAAAAATATTGCTAAGTCCAATGTCAAAGAGCATACCATCTATGTTTTCTTCTAGAAATTTTATGGTTTCAGGCCTTACATTTAGGTCTTTAATCCATTTTGAGTTTATTTTCATATATGGTGTCAGAAAATGTTCTAGTTTCACTCTTTTAGATATAGCTGTCAAGTTTTCCCAAAACCACTTGATATTTATTAATTACAAACTGAAAATAGTAACTTGATATGTTTATTATAATTAATAAAAATGATTCTATTCTAATTTTATGTCACAGTTCTATAAGTTAAAAAAAATTTTTTTAATTTAGTGTGTATCTGAAGTGAAAATTGATTTGAAGCTGATTTTCCTGATACCACTTCATTTTGTTGTCTTCTGTCTCTAACTCTTCCTAATATTATGGGAAAAGATTCTATGTAATTGTTTGTTCTAATAAGTTGCATTTTTATTGATCAAGATTTTACTAAATTTATTTTCCTTAATTTCAGTGAATTCATAAAAATGATCCATCATTTACTTAATGGCTAGCATGCACTCTCTTTCAGAATACATCTCTTAAAGATGTATGAGGAAAACAGCACCTGGAAAATCACACTGTCAGAGCCATGGAGAAATGGTCTGAATTAACTGTGTGTCTGCTCAGTGAGACAGATGAGAAAATTATTCTCAACCCCACGTGTACCACTATTGGATAAGGTACCCACACTGAGCCTGAGCTGGAGGGATTGGTGCTCAAGGAAATGAAGGAAGGAGATCTAGCACTCTGACAAAAAGGCCATTCAACCATAGGACACCTCAAAAGAATTATTTTCATTCTAGCCTTGGTATATTTAAAAGAAAACACTTCTCTCAACTGCTGTACAGTATAGCTGCAGGTGGTTTCCAAGACATAGTATTGTGTTTGGCCTGACCCACGTGAATTACAAGAAATACAAGTTCTGTAAGATGTCAGTATACGTTCTCCCAAGAAAGGTGGTATCTATTGTCAAATAAGTTTGGAAAAAATCTGGGTTAAACTAGGTTAACTATATTTTTTATTGCACAAATATTTTAATACAGTTCTTTATCATTTAGCAATGTAAAGTGTGAATTTTCAGAAGCCATGTGATACTCCATGCTTTTGAAGTCATTTGTTCATGAAGTTAACCTTTTTTTTCCTGCAGAGCCTCTTACAAAACTTGTGTTTCGTAACAAAACACAATACAATTTGTTTGTACAAAACAATACAACATGAAGGTAATTGTGATTTGAAATAGAAAGCTCAACAAATTGAACAAAGTGCTTAAAGGTGTGATACAGACTATTTCCAAGAGCTATATCTTCAGATTTAGGAAAAGCTGACAAAAACAAACAATAGCAAAACATATCCTGGTTAAATAATTGAACTTCAAAGATAAAAAAAGAATTCTTTAGGGTATCCTGGAAGAATCAAACAAGTTTTCTAAAGAGAGGAGAAGCAGGCTGGCCTAAGAATTTTCCCCAAATGTTCAATCCCAGAGCACAATGCAGCAAGGTCTAGATATTCTGAAAGAAAGTATGACACAACCATATTATACACAGCTCAACTGTCATTTAGGATAATTATGGAATAAATATAACATGGACAACAACATTCATAAGGAAGGAATAGGAGGGGGAAGCAAGTGTAAAAGAGTCACCCCTTCATCTTCCACAGAGAGCTACTGGTCCATCCACACTAAGTATAGATGTAGAGTTTTAAAGGCTTCAAACTTATAATATTCTGCCTTAACCTCAAATGGTTTATTCTTTTTTTATAATTGATAATCCTTTGGTAAAAAGAAACATTTATTTCAAGTTTAAAAATTTCTCCAGTTTCACTTGTTTCTTGTCCTGCTAGTAGATTCAAGTGGAATTAAATTTAAGACTTCTTATTTTTAAAAAGCATGTGGTCTATCATTCCATTACTATAAAATTATATTTGGCTCACTTTCTCTTTCCCTCTGTGTATACATACAGAGACATATCTGGGGAAATGCTTCCCAAATGTTACCCTGGTCACTTCAGGGTTGTAGAATTTTGGATGAGTTGTCTCTTCCTTGTGTTTCTCTATATAGTTGGATCTACGTTTAAGATGAGCACATATCATTTTATCTAGAAAAAAAGCCATTATCTTTAAAAAAAATACAGTTACAAAGGAGAAAAGAACCAGAATTAACCTTTTTCCTACTTTTCCATGCCTCCAAAAGGAAAAAAAAAAGTGAAATTAGCACAAGGAAAGGGAGTTTACAATCTGGTCTGAAATTAGAAGGGCAGCTCTCTTCCAGAGGAAGAATTTGCTAATTGATGAGAGTTGGCTCTGTCTGAGGAAGCCCCACAATGAAGCACTCGCAGTATAAATAAGCAACAGTGAAAAGCACCATATGGACTTTTTATGCCAAAAACAAAAATCAACTTCCTGGGTGACCATGGATGAACTGAGAACAGAAGGTTCTGTACCACCTAGAAACCATCAGAAAAAAGATTAAAAGCAAAACAAAATGAAAGGTGAGCAATAATCGAAAATGAGCAAGTTTAATGGTAAATTGTACTTAAAGTTATCAAGAACTGGCATTTGAAATTTATTGCAGGGAGATTTGTAATTTTTATTAAGAATTCCAGTAAGGCCTAGGCTTCTGGGTAATGTGAATCATTGGGAAGGAATCTGCTAGTTTCAGTCCAAAATCCGATCTCTTAATGATGTAATAAAGTCAATAGATCATGAAGCCTCCATTAACTTACTTCATATTGACTATTGACCCCTTTAATGACTTTGAAATGAATGAATCAGGCTCTGTCAAGGACTGGACTAAGATTCCCACAGCTTTTTTTTTTTTTTTTTGCATTTAAGGTATATCTGTACACTGTTTTCACCATTCTTATTTCCTCCTTCCTTTCCAACAACCAATTCTCCCCTTGCTATTCCCTCACAGAACAACTTGCATTCTCTTGACATATAGAGGGAAACGTCAGGAGCTGTCCTTAAATAACTACAGGCAATACATTCAAGTAATTGCCTAGTTGAGAAAGTCCCTTTTTAATAATCTAAGGATGAGTATTATAGTTCTCACCTAACAAAACTGAACTAAATCTCTAATTGAAGGCCATTTTCAGGACTAAAACTAATTCTTCCCAGATCAATCCCACTAGATATTCTGTACAAGAATGATGGCCAAATAAATCTAGGAAAAATACGCATCCCATATACTTCCCTTGATGGGCCCCAAGGCACTGCAGACTATTAGAGGCTTTCAGAAATTCTCAGGAAAGACACAGATATGATTTTGTCTGGTCCAGTGCTTCTCACACTTGTTTCACCTGGGAGCTCTTTTCCTACTCCCACTCCCCAATCCATTTTAGCAGAACACTTTGGAGTTTCATGATCTAGGATTTTGTATTTCCACAGTATTACTCTTTGTTGTAATAGGTTTTTATTTACTGTTCTGGATGAATGGTTTAGATCTAATATTCTCCTTTCAAAGGGAATCAATTGTCTATGTTGCTAAGCTTTGCCTATGTTCTTCAGACACACTATCAATAAAAAGACTTGTTGCTTAATCAGGTATATTGTAGTATTCTGCCTTACTTCTTACTCTGTCTGAACCAATGCTCTTCTCATATACAAATTATTAAATAACTTTTTCAGTGTCATATGGATTGTTTATTTTTAGAGACAGAGAAAACATTTGGATTGTAATGATCAAATCACAATCTTCTCTAAGCTCTAATTCAACAGGAGATCTATTTTCTTGTTAATACTTAACTCATTTCTACATTTTAAAAAAGTTTCTAAGTCACCATTAACCATTTTGATTCAATTCATCCAGTCAACAAAAAATTAATAAGCTTCTAAAGTATGTCAGATATTCCTTACCACTCAAACATTACTGAAGCATTTGCCACATCGCAGCCACTGTGCAAGGTACTGGGAATACCACAGTGAAAAAAACATGTAAGGTTCCATGTCTTTACTGTCTAATATGTAAGATAAACAGTAGTTATAAATAGGTAAAGTATTATTGAGAAGTGTAGAGAGCTACAGGGACATATAATAAGTATATCTACTCTGGTTTGAAGGATCATAGGCTTCCTATGGTGGAAGGAATGATGTTTAAGCTGAGAGAGTCATTTATATAACAAATATTTACTAAGTACCTACTCTGGCACCATGTTAGAATTGGAGGTGTAACACAGACATAGTCGCTATCTTCATGAAGTCAAAAATTTGTTGGTAAACAAATCATAAGTTAGCAACTATATAAAGTGATAAGTAGTGAATAAACAAAATATAAGGAAAACAGGGCCTGCTAAGGGTGGTCAGAAGAGTACTCTTGAAAGAGCAAAATCCAAGCTGTGATCTGAAGAATAAGGGCCTAAACATTTTTGGGTTTGGAGAAGGGGAGTTCCTGGCAATAGGAGTAGCAAGGGCAAAGGCCCTGAGGCAAGAAAGAGCTGGGCCTCCTCTAGGAACTGAGAGAACACTGGCATTTTCAGTCTAATGAGCAAGAGATGGGGAGAGTGGCATTAGATGAACTGGAGAGGTCATGCCCCTACACAGGTCGTGGTAAGAAGTGCATATTTTACTCTAATTGAGAAACTATTGATAGGTTTTAAGCGGAGTGATATTATATGATTTGGGTTTTAATAAGGTCACTTTGGTTTCTGCACAGAGAATGAATAGATGGGAGCCATGAGAAGAACAGGGAGGCCAGTATAGGGGATGTTAAAGAAGTAAGAGGAAAAGACCACAGTAAATGAGATGGAGAGAAGTAGATGAATTTGAAATATCTTTGGCATTAGAACAATGAAATTTCCAAGCTTCTGCTTTAGTAACTGGATGGATGGCAGTGCCATGTGTTGAGTGAAGAGAGTGGAGGATATCAGGATTTTTGGAAGAGAGAACTAAAATAACTGTTTTGAACAAATTAAGTTTGAGATGCCTCTGACACATCCAACTGTAGATGTCATGTAAGATGTTGTACTTACAACTCTGGATCTTAGAGTGGATGTTTAGGGCTGAAGATCCTCACCTGGTATTTTAAGTCATGAAACTTGATGAAATCTCCTAGGGAGATACCATAGCAAGAGAAGAAAAGGGGACCACGGACTCAATCCTGAGAAAATCCAGCAAGTAGCTTTTAGGTAGCAAACAGAGAACCAGAAAAAGAAGTCAATGAGGTAGGAGGGAAAAAAGAGTATATTTCTGCAGGAAAGGAAAAAGGTGCTTTTAAAATAATGGGATTGCATATTTTATTAGATATTGCTAAGAGGTCATGTTGTGATGAGGGCAGAAAAGTTTCCACTTGATTTGGTCACATGGAGGTGTTTGCTTTTTGTGACAGAGGCACACACCTAAAAAATGAGTGTGAATAGTTTAGGTGAAAAACAAGGGCAAAAGAACATTCCAGTCAAGAGAAATAGCATATGTGAAGGTCCTAAATGGGAAGAGAAGAGGCCAAGGCACCAGAGATCCTGTGTGGGTGAAACAGGGACACAAAAGGGAGTGACAGGAAAGGAGGCTAGACAGGGAGGAAGAAGTTTTATTAAAAGTACTGAGGATACAACGGTCAGGAGACAAAGCCCTTATTAGTACAAATAATATTTGAACGAAGAATTAAACATCCATGATGTAGAACTGGGGTGGTAGAGGAACTGGGCAGGATATTCCAGAGAAAAGATATTCATGTACAAAAGCCCAGAGCCAAGGAGCAGTAGAGTACCCTTGGAACACTGAAGTACTTAACCAGGCTGGAATAGACGGTGTTGTGGGATACAGAGGAAAACATTCTACAGAGTAGTTAGGGATCAGTTAATCATGAGGGACTATGTATGGCGTGCCAAAATACGGGCTCTATCCTGTAGACAGTGGGAAGACTAAAGGGTTCTAATCAGACGAATGATACAATATGATTCGTGATGATTCATGTTTTGAAAAGATAACTCTGGTAACAGTATGGGAAAGAATTGGTGAGGATAATTCTTGAAGTAAGGGGCTCAATTAGGGCACTACTCTAATAGTATAGGCAAGAAGTGTTGAGGGTCTGAACTAAGGTGATGGCTGTGGAAATAAAGAAGATGCAAAAGACAAATTCTCAAGATTGTAGAAATGGAAATGAAATAATCTAATGACAGTTAGAGGTAGAGGACTGTGGAAAGAGACATTTAAGATTGTTCTCAGGTCACAGGCTTGAGTGACCAGATGGATCTTGATGCCATTTTACCAAAATGGGAAGTAAGTCTATCAAATAGAAAATAAATAAAATGAAGGGTTTCATGAGGTCAAAGAGTGGATGTAATGGTAGATGAAGTGGTGGAAGCGGTGGAAGTATAGAAGCTTGTAGTCTGAAAGCAGGATATTAGAATTTGGTGTTATAAAGTGGGAGTTTTCCTAAACAATGAAATGGATCACAATACATTACAGAAGAATAAAAAGGTAGAAAAAAATAAATGCAGCCAGATAAAAGACTAGAATGAAAAATATTAGATGCCCAATGGTTCTGAACATATGTTCAAGACATATGTTCTTGACAATTTTACCTGAAACTTTCCAGAGAATAACACAATAAACGTAGAAACAGAATCAGTTACAATGTTCACAGTATCTGTAAGATACAAACCAAAGAGTTGTTCATGAGGAGCCCAGATTTCCATCATTATAGGATATAAAAATTTTTCTCTAATGGTTCTCAAAAGAGAACACTGACTTTGGTTTTTAAACTGGGGTATGCTTACCTCTAAGAGTCATGCCAAGTACCTGGTGCTACCTAGACCAGCTAAGCACAGTTCAACTTTGTGGAATTTTAACTTTATTTGAAAATTTAGATGAAAATACAAATCATTATTTGTAAAATCAACACTGATAGGTATGTAGCAGCAGAAAAAAAATGTTAAGCATTTAAGACAAAATGTGAGTCTACAATTAATTTCTACATGTGCAGTTAGATCCTATAACTGAGTGATACTGACACATTCTCCTCTATCTCTTGAAGGTTTTAGATACTCTGCTTTTCAAATTTTTCCATTAATTTAAAGATTGGATATATAAGATCGTAATAATAACTATCATTATGATTTTATATAGATTTTTATTCTCTCAATGGAGACTGGTGGTCTAATGCTAATAAAAGCAATGTGCTAGGGACCAAAACAATGCAGAATACTACTCAATTCTCTGCTGGTCTGACTTGATTCAAGAATCAATTTTATTAAGGGTTGGAATGCATATATTTTACATAATCCATCAAGAGTAATATTTATTTCTGTTCAACAGAAGTTTTATAAATATTGGACAGCAGAGAGTTCAAGGTTATATCATTTAATAAGTATCTACAGTATATTTTATATTACCAGTTAGTGGTTGATTTATATACACTGATGATTAAAATTTTAGGTAGAAATTTAGGTTAACAGAACCAAAGACATAAAGCATCTGTTCCTAAAAAGAAGGATACACTAGCTCTTCAAGGGAATGAGATGAAACTTACGAGAAAGCTCTCTTTAGTGTAAATGATTCTATGGGTAACCATGAGAGACAAAATATCCTTGGAAAACAACTTTGCATCCATTCCAACTTTTATAAAAATGGATAATCAAGTTTCCAAAGGATACATCAAGAGCATGGCCATGATAAATTTAAAATGAAAAAAAAAAAGAACATTTAAGTAAGTGTCACTAAATGCCTGCTATAGATATGAAATTTTTTTTCCAAAATCCTTCTAAAGATTATTTATATTTAAATCATGTGACTTCCTGATGGCCCTCTAATGTAAGTTGATTATACAATGTATCTTTAAATAATGAGCAAGCTGGCTTGCTGAATACAGTAGTTACAAAACCTGGCTTTGCCTTGGCATCACTTGAGAAGATTTTCTAAATCACAAATCCTCAGGCCCCACTCCAACACATCCACTAACCAAGAATCTCTGTGGGTGGGTCCCAAGAGACTGTATGCCTAAAATGCTTCCTAAGTGATTCTGATGCATCCAGATTTAGGGAATGCTGCAAGCCTGTTCACTATAAACTAGATGAAAGCTGGATGCTCATTACCAAAAATGATAACTCTCTTCTTGCAATAGTTGATGATTAGCCATTCTATCTGACATTAATTAGATAGCACTGCTAACACCACTCCTAATTTGTGACAGTAATAAAATGTTCCCAAAACACACAAAAGAGATTATTTTCCTGTTCTCTCTAGTTGGAGAGCCAGCAGGTGTTTATGCCAAACTCACTCAAAAAAAAGTATGGAGTTATTAAATAACCAGTTGAAGAGAGGGAAGCCAGTACACAGCCATGTTTTATCTGCTGGAAATTATCTGACTCATCAGGAGACTTTCTAAGTGCAGGTTATACCTTAAGCTACTGGCCCATACTGAATTCATTTGGTTAGATCTTTAACTGATTCATGTAATTAGAGTCAAAGGCCACAAAAGGATCAATAAAAGCTACATACAATCCCATGTTGTTCCTGACAAATTTGTCCCAGAGATGACAAAAACAATAACAGAGCCTAAATCATCATCTACCCCTCTCATAAAATACTGGTCTCAATAACTTCAGCTTAATAATTTATCAAGAAGGAAAGTCTTGCAAGCTTAAAAAAAACATAAAAGTTGCAGACAGTAAAAGTTGCCCACTATTTTTTGCCCACTATTTATTGGGTTGGCCAAAAAGTTCGTTCGGGTTTTCATACGCTCTTACAGAAAACCCGAACAAACTTTTTGGCCAACCCAATATTATGATGACACTGTATTAAGAGGAAGACCAAAACAGAGTCAATAGTGGTTAATAAATTGACACAGGACTTAAATACACTTACAAAACAGAACATTAATGTTTTCAGCCATAGATCTGTGGAAGTAAAGGTATAGCTGATAGAAATTGAGAGGTATGATGGAAAGGTGAAGTGGAGAGAACAGAGGGACACTAATAGTCTCATCAAATAGTTGGGGGGTGAGTGGTCAACAGACGCTCTCTAAAGTTTGATGGAACAAGAAATAGAGCTTTTCATTTAAGACTTTACTTTTTACAGCAGTTTTAGGTTCAAAGCAAATTGAGAGGAAGATACAGGCATATCCTGTAAACCTGTTGCCCCCATACAACCACAGTCTCCTCCATTATTAAGATCCTCCCACCAGAGTGGTACGTTTGTTATAACTGATGACCCTACATTGACATTTCATAATCACCCAAAGTCCACAGTTTACATTAAGATTCACTCTTGGTGTTGCATCCTATGAGTTTGGACAAATGTATAATGACATGCATCCATCATTATGCTATCATACAGAGCATTTTCAATGCCCTAAAAATCCTCCACCCTCTGCATAGTCATCCCTCCCCTGCCATCTTCTCCGCATTCCTGGCAACCACTGATCTTTTTACTGTCTCCATAGTTTTGCCTTTTCCAGAATGTTGGAGTCATACAGTACATAGCCTTTTTAGCTTGGCTTCTTTCACTTAGTAATAAGCATTTAAGGTTCTTCCATGTCTTTTCGTGGTTTGATAGCTCATTTCTTTTTAGCCCTGAATAATATCGCATTTTCTGGATTTACTACAGTTTATTTATCCATTCACCTACTGAAGGACATTTGGTTGCCTCCAGCTTTCGGCATTTATGAATAAAGATGCTGTAATCATCTGTGTGCAGGTTTTTGAGTGGACATAAGTTTTCAGCTCCTTTGGGTCAATACCAAGGTGTGTGATTGCTGGATCATGTGGTGAGAGTATGTTTCATATTTTAAGAAACTGCCAAACAGTCTTCCAAAGGGGCTGTACCATTTTGCATTATCGCCAGCAAGGAGAGAGAGTTCCTGTTGTTCCACATCCTTACCAGCGTTTGTTGTTGACAGTGTTCCAGATTTGGCCATTCTAATAGGTTTGTATTAGTATCTCACTGTTGTTTTAATTTGAATTTTAGGAGTTTTATAGAAGTATATTTTACACTTTTGCATTTTACATTTAGGTCTGTGATTCATTTTGAGTTAACTTTTGTAAAGGGTGACGGTCTGTGTAGAGATTCATTTTTCTGCATGTCGATGTTAGTCATTCCAGCATGATTTGTTGAAAAGACTATCTTTGCTCCATTGAATTAATTGCCTTTGTTCTTTTGTCAAACTCATTCTAAAATTTACATGGGGAGGCAAAAGACCCAGAAAAGCTGACACAATATTGAAGCAGAACAAAGACGGAGGACTGTCATGACCCAATTTCAAGACTTACTATAAAGCTAAAGTAATCAAGAAAGTGTGGTATCAGCAAAAGAATAACAAACAGATCAATGGAACAGAATAGAGAATCCAGAAATAGACCCCCATAAATACAGTCAACTGATGGTGTTGTTGAGTTTAACCGTGTCCTTACTAATTTTCTATCTGCTGGATCCGTCCATTTCTGAGAAAAGGTTGTTGAAGTCTACAACTATGATAATGGAGTCATCTATTTCTCCTTGCAGTTCTATTGGTTTTTGCCTGACATAATTTGATGCTCTGTTGTTAGATGCATACATGTTCAGGATTGTTATGTTTTCTTGGTGAACTGACCCCTTTATCATTATGTAATGCCTTTCTTTATCCCTGATAATTTTCCTTGCTTTGAAATGTACTCTGTCTGAAATTAACATACCTACTCCTACTTTCTTTTGATTAGTGCTAGTATGGTGTACATTTCTCCATCCATTTATTTTTAGTCTATATGCATCTTTATATTTAAAGTGGTTTTATTGTAGACAATACATAGTTGGGTCTTGTTTTTTTGGATCCACTTTAACAATCACTGTGTTCTAATTGGTGCATTTAGAACACTGATATTCAAAGTAATTATTGATATAATTGGATTAATATCTACCATATTTGTTGTTGTTTTCTATTTGTGGCCCTTGTTCTTTGCTCCTATTTTTGTCTCCCACTGTTTTTCTGTCTTTTGTGGTTTTAATCAAATATTTTATATAATTCCATTTTCTTTCCTTTCTTAACATATCAATTACACTTTTTAAAAAAAACTTTTTTTGGTGTTTGCTCTAGAGTTTGCAATATTCATTTACAACTAATCCAAGGCCACTTTCAACTAATATCATATTGCTTCAGAAGTGTGTGAGTACCTTATAATAACAAAATAATCCTAATTCCTCCTTCCTGGCCTTGTGTCACTGCTGTCATTTATTTCATTGACATATAAGCATACATAAGCATTTTTCTCCAATATCTACCAAAAGAATCTGGTTGAGCTCCAAGAGGTAAAACTCACAAAAGTATAGGAGCCCCCCATTAGACTGGGTCCCTTGGGAATTTTTAACTCTCAGAGTTGTCCACGCTGAGCCTCCAGCAATTCATCAATTACAGTTCAAGTTTTCCTACCTTGGCACTGGTTCCCCTGGCAGTTTCCACTCGTGAGTCTCTGTTACGGGAAGCCATGACTCCTTGTGTTGGTCTGTCTATCTCTCCAGCCCTAGGGGCAGAGGTTTGGCCTTTGTCCTCCCCTCTCTTATGGATCCACAAGAGTACTTGGTTTTTCAGACTGTTCAGCTTTTTACTCATTGTTAGGATGGAGTGGCAACTTCCAAGAACCTTACATGTGGGACCAGAAACTGAAAGTACAGAAATAGAGTTTTAACATTACAAAAGTAGTTAGCAGACAAATAAAAGCCTATTAATAACTATTAAAATGGAGAGGATTTTATTGAAATAAATCTTCAACTTTCAAAATGCTGAATCAATAGGTAAACAGACTCTTATATTGACATCAATAAATAAATTATGTCTAATATTTAGTTGCTTGGTAATAACTGGCATAAAAGTTAAAAAGAGATATTTTTATGGTAGGAAGAACAAGGAGCAGTGTAAGTTGGTGAACTGAGTGGGATGGTGGACAGTTACTCTTCATTATAATCTCTTCTGCACTGTTTGATCCTTTTAAACTTTCTGCACGCGTTACTGTGAAAAAAATATTAAAAGGGGAAAGAGAAAGAGAACTGAATTTTATATATTTTAAACTTGATTTTGGTTTCTATAGCTGGCAAAATTAAACCTGACATATATCAATTCAAAATCAGGTTTCAATAATCTTTCTTGTAAATTTCAGGAACCTGAGTCCTAAAATATTCCACTCAAGCTGCAATTTCAAAATTGGATTTGTTATTTGTTTGTTTTTGAGAATATAATGTTTATAATATTTTAGCTTGATGAGCTCCCATATGGCTTTTTTAGAATTTCATTTTCCACATTTCATCTCTAATTACTAGAATTCTCTTTTGATTGTTGAAATTCCTGTTCAGAAAAACAGAAAGGCAAAGCTGTGATTTTGTGATGGTCCTCCTATACAAGCAGAATCATCTAGACAAGAGCAAAAATGAATAACCTAGATGGAAAGGTATGTCCCTACTGGGGAAGAAATTCTTTGATTTGATTCCTGAATTTCCTAAATAGTAATTTAGGAAATTACTAAATTACTGTAATTCTGTAGCACGTTATTTTGGATGATGCCTCAGCACCTATTGGAATCCCTTTTAATGAGGTTTTGTGAATAGATGTTATAAAGCCATACTTAGTGGATTTTGTAAAATCCAAGATATTTAATTACATTTTCCCAGATGTGCTCAGTTTCTCTGTGACCAGACTGTTCTTATGAATGCTCTTAAAACTTAAAGGTAACTTACACCATCAGAAACAAGTGATTCAGGCATATGCTTAAACGCACCCTACTAACCTTACTCTTTCATCTCTGAATGATTTTATAACTGTTCTTATGAATCCTCTTAAAACTTAAAGGTAACTTATAGCATCAGAAACAAGTGATTCAGGCATATGCTTAATTGCACCCTACTAACCTTACTCTTTCATCTCTGAATGATTTTATACTTCAGTGACAGTAGAAAAAGAGAGTTGGGGAAAATTATGTTACAAAAACTTAGGGAAAAAAAGAAAAAGAAGAAGAAAACCTGAAGGAACCTTAAATGCATGCTAAGTGAAAGAAGCCAATCTGAAAAGGCTACATATTGTATGACTCCATCTATATGACATTCTGGAAATGGCAAAACTATAAACACAGTAAAAAGATCATTGGTGGCCAGGGGTTGGTGGGGGGGAGTGAGGGATGAACAGGGAGAGCACAGAGGATTTTTAGGGAAGTGAATCTATGTGCATAGACATGATACTACAATAGTGGATACATGTCATTATATATCAGGCCAAATCCATGGAACATACAACACCAAGAGTGAATCCTAAAGTAAACTATGGACTTTGGGTGATAATGAGTTCTCAGTGTAGGTCCAACAATTGTGATAGATGTACCACTGTCATTCGGGGTGTCCATAGTGGAGGAAGCTGTGCATGTGTGAGAAACATACAGAAACTCTGTGCTTTCTGGTCAATTTTGCTGATAACCTAAAATGCTTAAAAAATAAAGCTTATTAATTTAAAAAAAGCAAGTTGTGATACAAGTTACTGTTAACATATTAAAATTAAGGGAAGGAGTTGCATGTAAAACATCACAGAAATATATTTTTCCTTACTTAAATTTCCAACCACTCTTTCCCTAAATGACACAATTGTAAGATTGTGTAATTGCCACTAGCTGGCCTATAGGATGCATTCTTGATACTCATTCTTCTTATTGCAAATTTCATATTTATTATTTATCATTCTACTTGACTTAACACTACAAGTATTAGTTATGATAGTAAGTACAAGTAGGTAATTACATGTGCAAATGGAGTGCTTCTCAGTGATCAGAAAAGGAGGAAATGGGATTCTGCTTTAACCATTAAGAGTGAGACCTCTGCTAACACGCTGACATGCTGGGGCTTGGTTTCTTTCTTAAGTAGAATCACTGGGATAGACACAAATATTTTATTCTTAAGGTTATTGCTAAGCTAAACTTCAAACCTTCTATAATTTTTTTCACAGTTCTCTATACAAAATTCCTCCCTTGAATGAAAAAGGAATTGCTTTTGGAAGGCTGCTATCAACCAATGCTTTACAAATAAGCTGAAGGGCCAGAAACTTGACTGGGGATGGTCCCGCTTCCTTGTTCCAAATACGTTAAAGCTAATGAAAGATGTGGCCAGAACAAGAGTAGGTAGACAGATTTTTCTCCATACATCCCTACTCTGTGAATTCTCAGACTACCAGACTGTGTCTGTGAAGACGTAAGTGGTAGAGAAAGTATATCTTGGGTTGTCAAACTGCTAAAAGTGTAGCTGTGGTAATCAAGACAATCACAAGAAATGGAGAGTTGAAGGTCAGGGTTTTGTATAGAAAAAAAGTTAGGAATAAGTGTGGACACTGTAGGAAAACAGTCAGGAAGAGGAGAGTTTTTCTCCCTGCCACAAAGTGAAGCAATGTCATTGTGTCTTGCTGCCCCAGGCAGAAAGTCTGTGTAGCAAAAGGATCCTGTTACCTTTTAAGTAGAAAATTATGTCACCGTTGGACAGTTTTACTAATTTAACATGTTACAGCAAAGCCCATATAAAACATTTCTTAAATCTTTATTTTTTTCAAGACTAGTCAAATCTATAAACCTATGTTTTGTACCTCACATAACACACTTTCTTCCTCAAATATTTCCCTTCTCGGTTCTTTGGAAATTACAGTGAGGGGGCTTCATATGATGTTATTTTGCCTTTACTGAGGAATTAATTTCATGCATGAAGGGGCTATGCAAATCCCAGAAGGACAGGTCATCACTAATAGTGCAGCTCTGAATCCTGTAGCAGTGGAAAAGGATAAGAGACTCACTGAAGTTTTCTGGCTTGTGGTTATTGCTTTCTAACTAGAGACTGAGATGAAAGTAAGGATGCTGAGCCCACTAGTGTCACTCATCTTTAAGCTCTCAACTTGTTGATAGAATGTTTTATGGGAAAATGAGTAGGCGTGGGAGTGAACTTGGGTTACCATACTTGTGCATTTCACACCTATATGGTAAAAATGTCTTTGTCATCTCCTTGGAAAGAAAGAAAATTGACAGAGACAGATGGAAGCTTCGCCTTCTTTCTCTGAGGAAGCGAATTAATACAATTAAAATGAGCGATGTGTTTACATGGACTGACTTGCTAATTAGGCTAGCCTTGATATTTAAATTGTAGTATATTTAAAATACAGATAAATATTTATAGAGGTTCAATATTAAAGGGGAAAAATCAACTGGGTTGATAAAAGTGGGAAGGAAGAGGGTCTTCACTAGGTTTCTAAATATAGTAGACATTCATTTGAAAACACAGCTATACCTTAATTTAATAAAGGACAAACACGAAATTTTACTAAAATTTTCTTGTTCTAGAAATACAGAACAAAGAGCCCTAACAACATGAGAGAATTCAATCACATAACAGTAACTGAAATAAAGCACTGTCTGCTTCATATAGACAATGCTTTATTGTCTGCTTTAATATAGAAAATAAGGTTTACTGATCACAATAATAATAAAGTCCTATTTATTAATGAAAAATAAAATTTTAATAAATGAATTCTAGCTTCTTAAAGTGGTATCTTAAAGGGTAGCAGGTAACAATTCAAGTCTATTTCGAGTGTCAGAAATTTATGTATAAAATAAAACATGTAAAACGTCCTTCTTCTGCACAAATGGGAACATTAAAGATAAATGTCTTGGGTATTTACATAATCTCTTCAAATTTACAAACTACAGTATTAGGTGTAAACTATAAAGCCTTAAAACATCAAAGTTAGAGGAACTGATTGGCTTTGATTTCTTCTTGAGATTTCTTCTTTTACTTTGCTAAGCTAGATACAGGTACCTGGGTCCTCAATCCCATTGACATCTAGATTTTTTTAAATACTCATTTACAGCTGAATCTTCTCATTTATTAACTACCTGAATATAGAATAGATATTTTGTTTAATATAAGTATATTCCACCATGTCTGATGTTGCAGGGGAAAATACAATAGGACTGTGAATTAAAAATTAAACAAAACAAAACTGAAGTGTAATTCCATAAGAACATATTTCCAAATCAGTTTAACTTTCTTCCATTAAGAAATATTAAACCCTCTTCATGAATTTCTAAAAAAGTGGATATTTATGTATTGATAGTTGGATTATATCTTTAATTTGTACATAAAAGAAGTTACTTCACTGAAAGTGATGACCATAAATAAGTTTTTAACATACAAATATGTTGCAATAAGCTCTTTCTCCATTACCTATTTAGTAAGCAATAAAATCATCTAATGCATTTGGGTTTATATATTTGTTTTTCTACTTATGAAGACAAAAGGCACCAGTACCAGTGATTAAATGAGCTTGGTACAGAAAAGTAATTTGTAGGTATATCAAATAAGTAAAATATTGTTTACAAAAGTAGTATGGTTGTGAATAGAATTTTTTTCAATAAGCTACTGGTAGAATTTTCTTCCTTTTAGGTTATTAATTTATTATTTCATATCAGGAGTAAAGATGTTCCCAATCCATTTTCCCTCTTATTTTTCACAATCTCCCAAATGAAATGCTTGTAAAACAGAACTCAGTATTTCTATTTCTCCTGTAATAGCGTTCTTGGAGGAAGTGGATAGACCTTAAATTTATGGCGATAATGAAGGTCTCATCTGTCTACAAATATACTAGTAAAGCCATTTTTGTGACACTGCTTTCTTTATACTTTCCAGGTCACTGAAAACAGGACAGAAGGCTCTGAGCTATGTGCTATGCTAAGTGGAACTATTTTGTTTACATGCACCAATGCCCCATATGCAGGGAACCACAATGCCAGAGCAAGATACATAAAGGATAGATTTATTTTATAGCCTGGCTTAATAAAGACAAGGCCTCTCAGTTTCAAATGTTTAATTTGTTTGATCAAATGCTAAAAACTGTATTGCTCAATGGTCTTTATCATGTTTAGTGACCATGACAGATAGAATTCAGGTGATGCCTTCTCTTTATCTATTTAATAGAAGTATTCAATATATGACACATAACTTAAATAGACTATTCAATAATAGTGAGTTTCGTGTAATGATTTTATAAAGATTATATTCTTGAAGAAAATGTTAAAATATGGTAAAAATATGCATCATTAGAATAACAGCTGTTTCAACAAGAAGGATCATCTGGTTGAACTTTGTCTTATGCAAATAAGGAAAATGCCACTCCAAAAGAGGAATGGATTTATCCACGTGCATGCAAGCAGCTGTATAAAAAGCTGTCTAATTCTGTGACCAGTGTTCTTTCTATCACACTTCATTGCCTCTCTTAAACAAGTTAGTTGGCTGACAGAGAAATGCAATGTTTGCTTTCCTGGATTTCTCATCTCCATCCGGAAGTCACATTTTCATGTATACTGATACTTCGTGAAAAAATGAACTAGTAAATAGGGTCAGCATAAGTTAAATGTGCAGTTTTCTATATGGTGCATTTTGAGAGTAACTGAATGAGTTCACAGTCCAAAAATTTATTCTCCGTGTCTGGTGTGTTAAATGAATATACCATCATTATAGTCACTGTTAAATATTAAGGCATTATTGAAAAAAATTCTAGTTAATATGCAAATTTGTTTATCTCCCATTACAGAACATACCTGTGAACATGGTAACTAGATAGGATACAACGCCTAGTGTCAAGAGTGTTGCAGAAAAATTCTGATCATGGAACATGGTGTCCATGGAACTTAAATACAGGTTGGTAACTACAGTCAGGAACGGTGGTAGATGACTGGGAGGAAGGGGGGGTAATTCAGTCAACAGAATAAGGCACTGGCTACCCAAGGTTGGTTGGCATGAAAGAAGAATCCAAGGATGCTGAATAACCTTACCACCTAGAGTCATCAGTGCTATCCACATGAATTTCAGTCCTCTGTGCCCTACTATATGGACAGATAGTTTTTAATCAAAACCTTTTGATCGGGCTTCCCTGGTGGTGCAGTGGTTGAGAATCCGCCTGCCAATGCAGGGGACACGGGTTCGAGCCATGGTCTGGGAAGATCCCACATGCCGCAGAGCAACTGGGCCCGTAAGCCACAACTACCGAGCCTGTGCGTCTGGAGCCTGTGCTCCGCAACAAGAGAGGCCGCGACAGTAAGAGGCCCGCGCACCGCGATGAAGAGGTGGCCCCCGCTTGCCGCAACTAGAGAAAGCCCTCGCACAGAAATGAAGACCCAAAACAGCCAAAAATAAATAAATAAATAAATAAATAAATAAATAAAAAACAAAACCTTTTGATCTGTAACTATCCCCAACTTGCTCATTTTGCAAAGATCTAAAATACAAAGGCTTGGGATCCAAACATTTGTCTTTAGTGCTGTAATTCCTTATTACATATGTGTTAACAATGTTTAAGCTACTCCCAATTTAAGGTCCCTTATCTGTAAGCCTATCTCTCTCCCCCGCAACACCCTGATTTCCATTAATACTTCACTAAGAGGCCACAGACTATAACAGGACACCAGCACATGGATAAGGGAAAGGCAGGTTCTCCTCTTCTGATCCAAAGGTATTAAGGGAAGAACAGAGTAAGAGGAAAGAGAGACAGGAAATAATATATACATGTTCTTATGAAGGAGAACAGGGTTTAGCTTTCCTGTAGTGCTCCTCATTTGCTTGTGCTGAGGACAGCACCCAGAAGGTCTCTGATCTTACAAGGAGCAGATGAAAGCAGCTGCTCTGTGAGCCACCAGGCCTGGCATGGGGTTTACTAGGTCACGGGCAGGATGGAAAATGTGGCAGAGGTTCAGTGGGTACAAGGCAATGGTGGGGGCCAAGTGTGATGAGGAAAGGCTGCCAAGCTCCTACCATGCCAAAAGAGGCCAGACCAGATGTGTATACTGATATTCAAGTTCAGTTCGAGTGCTGGTAGGCTGATCGGAGCACAGGCAGATGAAGAACATCCACATGGTCCAGAAAGACCAGGGGATTTCATGGAGATGGCCAGCTCCCCTTGCTACAGCAAGGACACAGTCAGTTTTCCACACTTCCTAGAGATGAATAAGGGGAAAGAAATAGAGGCTTATGGAAGACTAAGCAAGAGTACAAATGAAACAGAGTGAAAACTAAAGGGACCACTTAAATGACTACCTTGGACTCAATTGTAAACTGAATTAGATTATATGTACTTTGTTTTTGTTTTTTTGCTATCTACATCATTTACATGAGTGGGGTGTGAGTAATTTTGTAAAGTTGCCCCACATACATGCACAAACTGGCTATGAATTTATAGAACCAGATTCGATCCCTATTGTTTAATAAAGGAAAATAGTTATTGCATTAGTTTATATCTTGTAGCCCCTCAATACAACCCTGGAATGATTGTGTTCCTAATAGAAGGTAAGGAACAGATGTAAAGTATATGTAATTAATTCTACTTAAATTGTTTTTATTTACATAAACTTTAAAATAGGCATTTGGGATCATATTCTAAATAGAATGCTGTAGATCAGAGATTCCTAAACTTTCTTAGTTCAAAGCACCTTTAGAGTCTTAGTAATATTTTTAATAAGTGACCAAAACCAAAACAAACAAAACAAAACAAAACAATTTTTAAAAATAATAATAACAGTTCCTTTTATTAAGTAGTTAGGGCCAACAACTTAATAGTACATTTTTATATCCTAACAAAACCATTGTTATTTGCAAAAGTAATGCAAAAAACTTCGAAAAAAATTTTTTACTTTACCTTTAAATAACTACAATTACTTACTAATGAGATGTGTATGCCTGTTGAGTACTGCACAACTTCTCAAACTGTGCCTTCAGATTGGATATGGCCAGTCACCATCTATTTCTGTCCCATATGATTTTTTTATAGTACGTGCTTTTTATCACAGCAACTGATGAAAACCCAACTTTGCGAAGAAAGAATTTAGTGTGATTTAATGTAGAAATTGTGAAGTACCTCAAGTTAACATTTCAGTTGATGTCTGATACTTATTGGGCATCACTGTGTTTCCCATAAAAAGCCAATATGTCCCCAAGTTGCTGCTCTGGGAACCTTGGAGTATAGAAGCTATGTTCTTTTAGCCCATTGATTTAAATTGGATAAGAATAGCCGGATTAATATTATTTATAACATTTTTGGAACAATGTTTGGCACCTAGCGAATACCTAATGACTATTACCTATTACAGTCAGCTCTCTGTATTTGTGGGTTCCTCACCCGCAGATAGATATAGAGGGCTGACTGTACTATGCCATTTTATATAAGGAACTTCAGCATCCACACATTTTGGTATCAGGGGTTCTAGGACCAATCTTCCCCACTCACCATACCAAGGAACAACTATTTAATTACTATTTCTAAGTAAGACTTTCTCTGATGCAAACAAGCCTATTTTAGTGACCAAGCACCTGAACTTTTGCTTAATCTCATTTATTGAAAGGTACCCCTTGCTGCTCCTTATTCAATGATCTCATAGCACTTTGTTCACATATCTACTGTAGCAGTTATATATAATTGAAATTTCTTTATGTCTGGCTCTACTTGAAAGCAGCTCAAGGGCAAAAAGCACTCCCATTGACATCCCAAAGCCTTGCACTTTGCTTGGCATAAAAAATGTTTAATAAACATGCACTGAATGAATGAATGATCAAATGCAGAATAGCAGTTCCCAGCGGTACTGAGCACTGAGTCATAAAGAACATGACATATTTAATTATCAAGCATCACTTGATGTTGTAGAGGATCTTTTCTTGAAGAGTTTTTGATCTGAGAATAGCAGGCCTGGATTATTGAGACTAGTCAATTGAAAGATCATACCCAGAGAAATGACTTAAACTTCCAGATTTGTATCATATGATTTTTTTTTCTAGACCACTAAAGAAATCAATATGGTTGTCAGAATGATCTTTATGTAGTCATGTTAAGTATTAGATCTTTTCAAATCTGAGTATTAAGAACTTAATAAAATGTAAACCAAGTGTCAGAGAATGTGATAACTTGACTAAATTTATTTTTTGAGGTAGAATATATACTTACCATACCATCTACCTGAAAATACTTGGCCAACCCAGATCAAGGAATTTCATTCCATGGATGCTTCAAATTTCTTAAGTTTCCTCAGGCACTTAAATTTTTTTTTAATTAGAAAAATTTTTACTGAAATAAAATTGACCTATAACACTGTTAGTTCCAGGTGCACAGTGATTTGCTATTTCTATACATTACAAGATGATCACCATGATAAGTCTAGTTACCACCTCTTACCATACAAAGTTATTAAAATATTACTGACCATATTTCCCAATTTACATAATTCATACCTGTGGCTCATTTATTTTGTAACTGAACGCTTGTACCTCTTAATTTCCCTGACCTATTTCTCTCATCCTTCCAAACCGCCTCCCCTCTGGCAACACCTGTTTGTTCTCTGTATCTATGACTCTATTTCTGTTTTGTTATGTTTGTTCATTTGTTTTGGTTTTTAGATTCCACATATAAGTGAAATCATATGGTATGTGTCTTTCCCTGTCTTATTTCACTTAGCATAATACCCTCTAGGACCATCCATTTTGTCACAAATGGCAGTATTTCATTCTTTCTTATGGCTGAATAATAGTGTATTGTATTTATATACCACATCTTCTTTATCCTTTCATCTATAGGCACTTCCATATCTTGGCTATTGTAAATAATGCTGCAATGAACATAGGGGTGCATATATCTTTTCAAATTAGTGTTTTTGTTTTCTTTGGGTAAATACCCAGGAGTTGAATTGCTGTGTCACATGGTAGTTTTATTTTTAATTTTTTGAGGAGCCTCCACACTGTCTTCCATGGTGGCTGCACCAATTTACAGTCCCACCAACAGTTCAGGAGCATTCCCTTTTCCCACACCCTTGTTATTTGTTGTCTTTTGGATAGTAAACATTCTGACAGGTCTGAGGTGACAGTTCATTGTGTTTTTGATTTGTATTTCCCTGATGATTAGTGATGCTGAGCATCTTTTCATGTGCGTATTGGCCATCTGTATACCTTCTTTGGAAAAATGTCTATTCAGGTCCTCTGCCCATTTTGTAATCAAGTTGTTTGTTTTTTTGATGTTGAGTTGTGTGATTTCCCAGGTGCTTTTACGTAGAATATCTGTGATGCTCAACTAAACTGAGTTTGACATAGTTGATCATGGATAAATATTTCTTGGTTTATTATTTAATAATAAAAATGTTTGAGCAGTTGAAGAATATAAAGCTAAACACTGTTCAATTTATTTAGTTGTTGAAAATCTGTAAGTAAAGCATACCAAAACAAAGTTGTTTTTAATAAATTTTGGCAAGCAAATCTGGCACAATTTTTTCAGATTTTAAGATTATCTTTTAGTGTAAATGTTGATACAGCAAAACATTAAGCTAAACCAATTTTAATTTTCAAGTGAAATTATTGTCTGAGCCCTTATACCTGAACCTATTGTCATCAACCTTATCACTAAAACAGTGACTTCATGAAGGGACACAGATGAGGGGCTTGTGGAAATGGGAACTGGCATTCTTATTACCTAATTTTAGACTTGCACACAGTATGTATTCAGAAAATATATGTCAATGAAGGCTATGAAGAAGATCAAGGAACAAAAATAATAGACACTGGAAAATAAATCTTCCCCACTAGAACTAAAGGCCCCACAGTAGATTGGAATTTAATGGTATATCCTCTGCTTTATATCCTTAATAACATCAATAAGGCTCATAATTTACAGAATTCTTATTTTTCAAAGAAAGATTATTTTAATCACAAACTACAGTATATGAATTGCTTTAGAGTTTCCTTTAACCCCCAACTAACAATGCCCAAAGAAAACTAAATAACATCATTATGTATTGTTTCTAAGTATACAGAATTCGCAAATTTTATACTAGTAAATTGGTGTGATTCTCTCCTTAAATTGCTAAGCACTGTTCACATATCCTAGAAAATGAATAAAACAATACCTAATATACACTTAAAGTATTACCATGAAAATAGTATTCTACGGGGTGTATGTTTATTCTGACTTAATATTAAACTGTTATGAAAATAGTAATTTTCTAAATATTTTTAAAATTTAGTTTTTTTTAGTCAAATGCCTCCTAATTTTTTTTCTGTTTTTCATTTGTTTTTAAAACATTCTAGTTATTAAAAGGCATGCTTTGCTTCGGACTTGCCTGGTGGTGCAGTGGTTAAGGATCCGCCTACCAATGCAGGGGACACAGGTTCGAGCCCTGGTTCAGGAGGATCCCACATACCATGGAGTGGCTAAGCCTGTGTGCCACAACTACTGAGCCTGCACTCTAGAGCCCATGAGCCACAACGACTGAGCCTGTGTGCCACAACTACTGAAGCCCATGTGCCTAGACCCTGTGCTCCGCAACAAGAGAAGCCACTGTAGTGAGAAGCCTGCGCGCCGCAAAGAAGAGTGGCCCCTGCTCGCCGCAACTAGAGAAAGCCCACATGCAGAAATGAAGACCCAAAGCAGCCAAAAATAAATAAATAAATAAATTTATATTTTAAAAAGGCATTCTTTGCCTCAAAAATTTTTTGATGAGTATATAGATTTATAATTCAAAATTTTAATCAATAAATATATGGCTGAAATTGGTAATTTCAATACAATAAATGCCTTTATGCTCACTGGAAAAATGCACTATTATTATTATTCATAAGTAATGATATGTTAATACTGTAAATCTAATTATTCATTCATACTGTGGTGAATAATGTCATTAGAAATCCCAAATGTTCATCTGTTTTACTGTCTTGCATTAAAAAAGGCATAGAATTTCATAAAAACACAATTCTAAGTATAATAAACTATCTAAAAAGTCTCTATTAATGATTAGATATTTAGCAATTATTCATTAATACTGAATCATTAGCTTATGAAGTGACCAGACAACAAAAATACACATTATAAAAGAATCATTCCTTCCATTGTCCTTAGAGCTTTTTTCCTTATATAGCTAACTGCCAGGAATGAGCTGGAGGTGGGACTGAACTAGATCAGTCCTGGAAAAACTGAAAATCACACAGCGCTCTGATATCTACCTACTGAAGAAAGTCCTTAAAACCTCATAATCACACAACCCTTATAAGTCATCTTAGAAAGACATAGAACTGATCTTCCAACCTGAGTATACCTTGGATCTGGTAGTCATTTCAGGCTGCCTCCAGTTGTAGAGATCTGCTAACTACGGTTATTCATTTCCAGGACAGAATGAAAAAAATTATTCTTATCGCTGACATAAGGAATGGGGATGTACTTTATCCAACAAACTGTGTGGTTGTTATACTCCCAACACACTGAGAGTAGTATGAGTAATATTGTTAGCTAGATTTCATGCCAAATCTTCCATCCAAATACTTGTAGAAGAATGGTACATCATATGCATGATAAAGTTTCTGGTCTGCAGCCTTAATTCCAATTTTACCTCAGAAGACAACAATGTCATGTTAGATAGACATCTAGCTGGATTTATTTCTTCTTGCCTTGTTATAAGATATGCATCATAGTGAATTAAAAATGTTTCCTACAGGCTCATAAAAATCACCAGTGTGACAATGTAGAAAATTTTACTAAATGGAAGAAAAATGAATGTCATGTTAGTCACTGTTCTTGCTTTTGTTGCTTAAGAGTATCACCCACCTAAAGAGATGCTATAAACATTGAGGTCACTGTCATCTACTTCTTATTAAAAAAACTCCACCCTCTCAGTCAAAAATATTTTAAATGCCTTAAAATACCTGAATAATGAGCATAATCTAAAATTAGAGGCAGCTTTGTGGAACAGATGACATGCGATAGTTCCTCGAAGATGGGTAGAACTGTGACAGGTGGAGATATAGGGAAAGGATATTTCGGGCTAAGAAACTGAACATGAGAAAATGGAGCATGTTCAGAAATGATGAATATACTGTTACGGAAGGAATGTAAGGCATTTAGGGTGAAGGAAGGGGAAAGAAAAAATATATATATATGATTTTTTAAACATCTTTATTGGAGTATAATTGCTTTACAATGGTGTGTTAGTTTCTGCTTTATAACAAAGTGAATCAGCTATACATACACATATATCCCTATATCTCCTCCCTCTTGTGTCTCCCTATCCCACCCCTCTAAGTGGTCACAAAGCACTGAGCTTATCTCCCTGTGCTATGCGGCTGCTTGCCTCTAGCTGTTTTATAATTGGTAGTGTATATATGTCCATGACACTCTCTCACTTCGTCCCAGCTTACCCTTCCCCCTCCACATGTCCTCAAGTCCATTCTCTACATCTGAGTCTTTATTCCTGTCCTGCCCCTAGGTTCTTCAGAACCAGTTTTTTTCTTTTAGATTCCATATATATGTGTTAGCATATGGTATTTGTTTTTCTCTTTCTGACTTACTTCACTCTGTATGACAGACTCTAGGTCCATCCACCTCACTACAAATAACTCAATTTCATTTCTTTATATGGCTGAATAATATTCCATTGCATATATGGGCCACATCTTCTTTCTCCATTCATCTGTTGATGGACACTTAGGTTGCTTCCATGTCCAGGTTATTGTAAATAGACCTGCAATGAAGATTGTGGTATATGACTATTTTTGAATTATGGTTTTCTCAAGGTATATGCCCAGTAGTGGGATTGCTGGGTCGTATGGTAGTTCTATTTTCAGTTTTTTAAGGAACCTCCATACTGTTCTCTACAGCAGCTGTATCAATTTACATTCCCTCCAACAGTGTAAGAGGGTTCCCTTTATTCCACACCCTCTCCAGTATTTATCATTTGTAGATTTTTTGATGATGGCCAGTCTGACCTGTGTGAGGTGATACCTCATTGTAGTTTTCATTTGCATTTCTCTAATGATTAGTGGTGTTGAGCATCCTTCCATGTATTTGTTGGCAATCTGTATATCTTCTTTGGAGAAATGTCTATTTAGATCTTCTACCTATTGTGGGGTTGGGTTTGTTTTTTGATATTGAGCTGCATGAGCTGCTTGTAAATTTTGGAGATTAACCCTTTGTCAATTATTTCATTTGCAAATATTTTCTCCCATTCTGAGGGTTGTCCTTTAGTGTCATTTGTGGTTTCCTTTGCTGTGCAAAAGCTTTTAAGTTTCATTAGGTCCCATTTGTTTATTTTTGTTTTTATTTCCATTTCTCTAGGAGGTGGGTCAAAAAGGATCTTGCTGTGATTTATGTCATAGAGTGTTCTGCCTATGTTTTCCTCTAAGAGTTTTATAGTGTCTGGCCTTACATTTAGGTCTTTAATCCATTTAGAGTTTATTTTTGTGTACGGTGTTAGAGAGTGTTCTAATTTCATTCTTTTACATGTAGCTGTCCAGTTTTCCCAGCACCACTTATTGAAGAGGCTGTCTTTTCTCCATTGTATATTCTTGCCTCCTTTATCAAAGATTAGGTGACCATATGTGTGTGGGTTTATCTCTGGGCTTTCTATCCTGTTCCATTGATCTATATTTCTGTTTCTGTGCCAGTACCATACTGTCTTGATTACTGTAGCTTTGTAGTATAGTCTGAAGTCCGGGATCCTGATTCTTCCAGCTCCGTTTTTCTTTCTCAGGATTGCTTTGGCTATTTGGGGTCTTTTGTGTTTCCATACAAATTGTGAAATTTTTTCTTCTAGTTCTGTGAAAAAATGCCATTGGTAGTTTGATAGGGATTGCACTGAATCTGTAGATTGCTTTGGGTAGTAGGGCCATTTTCACAATGTTGATTCTTCCAATCCAAGAACATGGTATATCTCTCCATCTGTTTGTATCATCTTTACTTTGTTTCATCAGAGTCTTACAGTTTTCTGCATACAGGTCTTTTGTCTCCTTAGGTAGGTTTATTCCTAGGTATTTCATTCCTTTTGCTGCAATGGTAAATGGAAGTGTTTCCTTAATTTCTATTTCAGATTTTTCATCATTACTGTATAGGAATGCAAGAGATTTCTGTGCATTAATTTTGTATCCTGCTACTTTACCAAATTCGTTGATTAGCTCTAGTAGTTTTCTGGTAGCACCTTTAGGATTCTCTATGTATAGTATCATGTCATCTGCAAACAGTGACACCTTTATAACTTCTTTTCCCGATTTGGGTTCCTTTTATTTCTCTTTCTTCTCTGATTCCTATGGTTAAAACCTACAAAACTATGTTGAATAATAGTGGTGAGAGTGGACAACCTTGCCTTGTTCCTGAATTTAGAGGAAATGGTTTCAGTTTTTCACCACTGAGAATGATGATGGCTGTGGGTTTGTCATATAGGGCCTTTATTATGCTGAGGTAAGTTCCCTCTTTGCCTACTTTCTGGAGAGCTTTTATCATAAATGGGTGAATTTTGCCAAAAGCTTTTTCTGCATCTATTGAGATGATCATATGATTTTTCTCCTTCAATTTGTTAATATGGTGTATCACACTGATTGACGTGCGAATATTGAAGAATCCTTGCATTCCTGGGATAAACACCACTTGATCATGGTGTATGATCCTTTTAATGTGCTGTTGGATTCTGTTTGCTAGTATTTTGTTGACGATTTTTGCATCTATGTTCATCAGTGATATTGGCCTGTAGTTTTCTTTCTTTGTGACATCTTTGTCTGGTTTTGGTATCAGTGTGATGTTGGCCTCGTAGAATGAGTTTTGGAGTGTCCCTCTCTCTGTTATATTTTGGAAGAGTTTGAGAAGGATAGGTGTTAGCTCTTCTGTAAATGTTTTCTAGAATTCGCCTTTGAAGCCATCTGGTCCTGGGCTTTTGTTTGTTGGAAGATTTTTAATCACAGTCTCAACTTCAGTGCTTGTGATTGGTCTGTTTAGATTTTCTATTTCTCCCTGGTTCAGTCTCAGAAGGTTGTGCTTCTCTAAGAATTTGTCCATTTCTTCCAGGTTGCCCATTTTATTGGCATATGGTTGCTTGTAGTAATATCTCATGATCCTTTGTATTTCTGCAGTGTCAGTTGTTACTTCTCCTTTTTCATTTCTACTTCTACTGATTTGAGTCTTCTCCCTTTTTTTCTTGATGAGTCTGGCTAATAGTTTATCCATTTTGTTTATCTATTCAAAGAACCAGCTTTTAGTTTTATTGTTCTTTGATATTGTTTCCTTCATTTCTTTTTCATTTATTTCTGATCTGATCTTTATGATTTCTTTCCTCCTGCTAACTGTGGGTTTTTTTTGTTCTATCTCTAATTGCTTTAGGTGTAAGGTTAGGTTGTTTATTTGTGATGTTTCTTGTTTCTTGAGGTAGGATTGTATTGCTATAAACTTCCCTCTTAAAACTGCTTTTGCTGCATCCTATAGGTTTGTAGTCGTCGAGTTTTGTCATTTGTTTCTAGGTATTTTTTGATATCCTCTTTGATTTTTTCAGTGATCTCTTGCTTATTTAGTAGTGTATTGCTTAGCCTCCATGTGTTTGTATTTTTTACAGATTTTTTCCTGTAATTGACATCTAGTCTCATAGCATTGATGTTGGAAAAGATACTTGATATGATTTCAATTTTCTTAAATTTACCAAGGCTTGATTTGTGACCCAACATATCATCTGTCCTGGAGAATGTTTCATGAGCACTTGAGAAGAAAGTGTATTCTGTTGTTTTTGGATGGAATGCCTTATAAATATCAATTAAGCCCATCTTGTTTAATGTATCATTTAAAGCTTGTGTTTCCTTATTTATTTTCATTTTGGAAGATCTGTACATTAGTGAAAGTGGGGTGTTAAAGTCCTCTACTATGATTGTGTTACTGTCCATTTCCCCTTTTATGGCTGTTAACGTTTGCCTTATGTATTGAGGTGCTCCTATGTTGGGTACATAAATATTTACAATTGTAATATCTTCTTCTTGGATTGATCCCTTGATCATTATGTAGTGTCCTTCTTTGTCTCTTGCAATAGTCTTTATTTTAAAGTCTATTTTATCTGATATGAGAATTGCTACTCCATCTTCCTTTTGATTTCAATTAGCATGGAATATCTTTTTCCATCTCCTCACTTTCAGTCTATATGTGTCCCTTGGTCTGAAGTGGGCCTCTTGTAGACAGCATATATACGGGTCTTGTTTTTGTAACCATTCAGCCAACCTATGTCTTTTGGTTGGAGCATTTAATCCATTTACATTTAAGGTAATTATCGATATGTATGTTCCTATTACCATTTTCTTAATTGTTTTGGGTTTGTTATTGTAGGTCTTTTCCTTCTCTTGTGTTTCCTGCCTAGAGAAGTTCCTTTAGCATTTGCTGTAAAGCTGGTTTGGTGGTGCTGAATTCTCTTAGCTTTTTGCTTGTGTGTAAAGGTTTTAATTTCTCCATCAAATATGAATGAGATCCATGCTGGGTAGAGTAATCTTGGTTGTAGATTTTTCACTTTCATCACCTTAAATATGTCCTGCCACTCCCTTTCGGCTCACAGCGTTTCTACTGAAAGTTCAGCTGCTAACCTTATGGGGATTCCCTTGTATGTTATTTGTTGTTTTTCCCTTGCTGCTTTCAATATTTTTTCTTTATATTTAATTTTTGATAGTTTGATTAATATGTGTCTTGGCGTGTTTCTCCATGGACTTACCCTGTATGGGACTCTCTGATTCCTGGACTCGACTGACGATTTCTTTTCCCATGTTGGAGAAGTTTTCAACTATAATGTCTTCAAACATTTTCTCAGTCCCTTTCTTTCTCTCTTCTTCTTCTGGGACCCCTATAATTCAAATGTTGGTGCATTTAATGTTGTCCCAGAGGTCTGTGAGACTGTCCTCAATTCTTTTCATTCTTTTTTTTTTATTCTGCTCTGTGGTAGTTATTTCCACTAGTTTATCTTCCAGGTCACTTATCCGTTCTTCTGCCTCAGTTATTCTGCTATTGATCCCTTCTAGAGAATTTTTAATTTCATTTATTGTGCTGTTTATCATTGTTTGTTTGCTCTTTAGTTCTTCTAGGTCCTTGTTGAACGTTTCTTGTATTTTCTCTATTCTATTTCCAAGATTTTGGATCATCTTTACTATCATTACTCTGAATTCTTTTTCAGGTAGACTGCCTATTTCCTTTTCATTTGTTTGGTCTGGTGGGTTTTTACCTTACCCCATTCATCTGCTGCATATTTCTCTGTCTTCCCATGTTACTTAACTTACTGTGTTTGGGGTCTCCTTTTCACAGGCTGCAGGTTCGTAGTTCCCGTTATTTTTGGTGTCTGCCCCCAATGGCTAACGTTGGTTCAGTGTGCTGTGTAGGCTTCCTGGTGGAGGGGACTGGTGCCTGTACTCTGGTGGATGAGGCTGGATCTTGTATTTCTGTTGGGCGGGACCATGTCCAGTGGTGTGTTTTGGGATGTCTGTCACCTTAGTATGACTTTAGGCAGTGTCTCTGCTAATGGGTGGGGTTGTGTTCCTGTCTTGCTAGTTGTTTGGCATAGGGTGTCCAGCACTATAGTTTGCTGGTCATTGAGTGGAGCTGTGTCTTAGCATTGAGATGGAGATCTCTAGGAGAGCTTTTACTGTTTGATATTACGTGGAGCCAGGAGGTCTCTGGTGGACCAATGTCCTGAACTCGGCTCTCGCACCTCAGAGGCACAGGCCTGACACCCAGTCAGAACACCAAGACCCTGTCAGCCACAGGGTTCAGAATAAAGGAAGATAAAAAGAAAAAATTTTTAAAATAAAATAAAATAATTAAAATTTAAAAAATTAAAAATAGAAAAAAATTAAAAAGTAATTAAAAGAAGGAAAGAAAGATATAAGAAAGCAACCAAACCAAATATCAAATCCACCAATGATGACAACCATTAAAATCTATACTAAAAAAAAAAAAAAAAAAACGGACAGACAGAACCCTACGACAAATGGTAAAAGCAAAGCTACACAGACAAAATCACACAAAGAAGCATACACATACACACTCACAAAAAGAGAAAAAGGAAAAGCATATATATATATCTACATATAAAAAAAAGAAAGGACAAGAACAACCAAATCAATAAACAAATCTACCAATGATAATAAACTTTAAATACTAAACTAAGATAAACATAAAACCAGAAACAAATTAGATGCAGAAAGCAAACCCCAAGTCTACAGTTGCTCCCAAAGTCCACTGCCTCAATTTTGGGATGATTCGTTGTCTATTCACGTATTCCAGAGATGCAGGGTACATCAAGTTGATTGTGGAGATTTAATCTGCCACTCCTGAGGCTGCTGGGAGAGATTTCCCTTTCTCTTCTTTGTTCGCACAGCTCCTGGGGTTCAGCTTTGGATTTGGCCCCGCCTCTGCATGTAGGTCGCCTGAGGCATCTTTTCTTCACTCAGACAGGAACGGGGTTAAAATAGCAGCTGATTAGAGTGCTCTGGCTCACTCAGGCCGGGGGGAGGGGGTGTCCGGAATGCGGGGCAAGCCTGTGGCAGCAGCAGCCTGAGGTGCACCATGTGTTCTCCCGAGGAAGTTCTCCCTGGATCTCAGGACCCTGGCAGTGGTGGCCTGCACAGGCTCCCGGGTGGTGAGGTGTGGACAGTGACCTGTGCTTGCACACAGGCTTCTTGGTGGCTGTAGCAGCAGCCTTAGTGTTTCATGCCCATTTCTGAGGTCCACGCTGATAGCCACGGCTCACACCGGTCTCTTGAGCTCATTTAGGCGGTGCTCTGAATCCCCTCTCCTCATGCACCCTGAAACAAGGTCTCTTGCCTCTTAGGCAGGTCCACAGTTTTTCCCAGACTCCCTCCCAGGTAGCTGTGGTGTACTAGCCCCCATCAGTATGTGTTCAAACCGCCAACCCCAGTCCTCTCCCTGGGATCTGACCTCCGAAGCCCAAGCCTCAGCTCCCAGCCCACATCCGCCACAGTGGGTGAGCAGACAGGTCTCTCAACTGGTGAGTGCTAGTCAGTACTGATCCTCTGTGCGGGAATCTCCTTGCTTTGTCCTCTGCACTCGTATTGCTGCGCTCTCCTCTGTGGCTCTGAAGCTTCCCCCTCGACACTCCCTGTCTCCACCAGTGAAGGGGATTCCTAGTGTGTAGGAAGCCCTCCCTATCACTAATTATTTGCAAAACTAACTTTAATAGTTTAAGTAAATAGTCCTACTTTACATGTTATAATTACTTCTTAATAGGATGATCCCAATTCTTTCGGCAATAAATCTTCATAAGTATCTCTTAGTAATTCAGATAATACATTTATAAATTGTTCTAAACTTCATCAAGTGGCATAAACATTTTAAGGAAATACTGCTTATCTTATGTTATAAAGAAAGTATGGGGGGGGCCCTTCAAGATGGCGGAGGAGTAAGGCGTGGAGATCACCTTCCTCCCTACAAATACATCAGAAATACATCTACATGTGAAACAACTCCTACAGAACACCTACTGAATGATGTCAGAAGACCTCAGACTTCCTAAAAGGCAAAAAACTCCCAACGTACCTGGATAGGGCAAAAGAAAAAAGCAAAAACAGAGACAAAAGAATAGGGATGGGACCTGCACCCCTGGGAGGGAGCTGTGAAGGAGGAAAAGTTTCCACACACTAGGAAGCCCCTTTACTGGCGGAGACGGCAGGTGGGCAGAGGGGGTAAGCTTCAGAGCCACAGAGGAGAGCACAGCAACAGGGGTGCAGAGGGCAAAGCGGAGAGATTCCCGCACAGAGGATCGGTGCTGACCAGCACTCACCAGTTTAGAGGCTTGTCTGCTCACAGGCCAGGGCAGGTGTGGGCTGGGAGCTGAGGCTTGGGCTTCGGAGATCAGATCCCAGGGAGAGGACTGGGGTTGGTTGCATGAACACAGCCTGAAGGAGGCTAGTGTGCCACAGCTAGCCGGGAGGGAGTCTGGGAAAAACTCTGGACCTGCTAAAAAGGCAGGAGACCATTGTTTTGGGGTGTGCGAGGAGAGGGGATTCCTTCCCTGTCTGCCCACAGAAGGCAGAGCACCACCTAAATGAGTTGCAGAGATATACACGAGCAGTGACTATCAGCTCGGACACCAGAGACAGGGATGAAACATTACCGCTAGTGCTGCAGCCACCAAGAATTCTGTGTGAAAGCACAGGTCACTATCCACACCACCCCCTAGGAGGCTGTGCAGCCCGACACTGCCAGGGTCCTATGATCCAGGGACAAATCCCTGGGAGAACACATGGAACGCCTCAGGCTGCTGCAACATCATGCCAGCCTCTGCTGCAGCAGGCTCGCCCCGCATTCCAATTATAACTCCCATACCCCTCCCTCCCCCAAGCCTGAGTGAACCAGAGCCCCCTAATCAGCCATTGCTTTAACCCTGTCCTGTCTGGGTGGGAACAGAAGGCTGAGGGCAACCTACACGCAGAGGTGGGTTCAAAACCAAAGCTGAACCCCAGGAGCTGTGCGAACATAGAAGAGAAAGGGAAATTTCTCCGTGCAGCCTCAGGAGCAGTGGAGTAAATCCCTGCAATCAACTTGAGGAACGCTGCATCTGTGGAATACCTGAATAGACAATGAATCAACCCAAAATTGAGGCGGTGAACTTTGGGAGCAACTGTAGACTTGGGGTTTGCTGTCTGCGACTGACTTGTTTCTGATTTTTATGTTTAGCATAGTATAGTTTTAGCGCTTGTTATCATTGGTGGATTTGTTTATTGGTTTGGTTCCTCTCTTTTTTTAAATTACTTTTTAATTTTTTTATTTTAATAATTTTTAAATTTTTGATCTTATTTTATATTTATTTATTTTTCTTTCTTTTTTTCTCCCTTTTCTTCTGAGTCAGGTGGCTGACATGGTCTTGGTGCTCCAGCCTGGTGTCAGGCTTGAGCCTCTGAGGTGGCAGAGGTGAGTTCAGGACATTGGACTACCAGAGACCTTCTGGCCCCACATAATATCAATCAGCAAGAGCTCTCCCAGAGATCTCCGTATCAACGCTAAGGCCCAGCTCCACTCAACAACCAGCAAGCTACAGTGCTGGACGCCCCATACCAAACAACTAGCAAGACAGGAACACAACCCCACCCATTAGCAGAGAGGCTGCCTAAAATCATACTAAGTTCACAGACAACCCAAAAAACACCAATGGACACAGCCCTGCTCACCAGAGAGACAAGATCCAGCCCCACCCACCAGAAGAGAAGAACAAGTCCCCTCCACCAGGAAACCAACACAACTCACTGAACCAACCTTACCCACAGTGAGGAAACACCAAAAACAACAGGAACTACGAACCTGAAGTCTGTGAAAAGGAGACCCCAAACACAGTATGTTAAGTAAAATGGGAAGACAGAGAAATATGCAGCAGATGAAGGGGCAAGGTAAAAACCCACCACATCAAACAAATGAAGAGGAAATAGGCAGTCTATGTGAAAAAGAATTCAGAGTAATGATAGTAAAGATGATCCAAAATCCTGGAAATAGAATGAAGAAAATACAAGAAATGTTTAACAAGGACCTAGAAGAACTAAAGAGCAAACAAACAATGATGAACAACACAATAAATGAAATTTAAAATTCTCTAGAAGGAATCAATAGCAGAATAACTGAGTCAGAAGAACAGATAAGTGACCTGGAAGATAAAATAGTGGAAATAACTACCACAGAGCATAAAATAAAGAAAAAAGAATGAAAAGAATTGAGGACAGTCTCAGAGACCTCTGGGACAACATTAAACAAACCAACATTTGAATTATAGGGGTCCCAGAAGAAGAAGAGGAAAAGATAGGGTCTGAAAAAATATTTGAAGAGATTATAGTTGAAAACTTCTCTAACATGGGAAAGGAAATAGTCAGTCAAGTCCAGGAAGTGCAGAGAGTCCTGTACAGGATAAACCAAAGGAGAAACACACCAAGACACATCTTAATCAATCTATCAAAAGATAAATACAAAGAAAAAATATTAAAAGCAGCAAGGGAAAAGCAACAAATAACATACAAGGGAATGCCCATAAGGTTAACAGCTGATCTTTCAGCAGAAACTCGGCAAGCCACAAGGGAGTGGCAGGACATATTTAAAGTGATGAAAGGGAAAAACCTACAACCAAGATTACTCTACCCAGCAAGGATCTCATTCAGATTCGATGGAGAAATTAAAACCTTCAGAGACAAGTAAACAGAATTCAGCACCACCAAACCAGCTTTACAACAAATGCTAAAGGAACTTCTCCAGGCAGGAAACACAAGAACAGGAAAAGACCTCCAAAAACAAACGCAGAAGAATTAAGAAAATGGTAATATGAACATACATATCGATAATTACGTTAAACATAAATGGATTAAATGCTCCAATCAAAAGACACAGAGTGGCTGAATGGATACAAAAACAAGACCCATGTATATGCTGTCTACAAGGGACCCACTTCAGACCTAGGGACACATACGGACTGAAATTGAGGGAATGGAAAAAGATATTCCATGCCAATGGAAATCAAAAGAAAGCTGGAGTAACAATTCTCATATAAGACAAAATAGACTTTAAAACAAAGACTATAACAAGAGACAAAGAAGGACACTACATAATGATGAAGGGATCAATCCAAGAAGAAGATATACAAATTGTAAATATTTATGCACCCAACATAGGAGCACCTCAATACAAAAGGCAAATGCTAACAGCCATAAAAGGGGAAATCAACAGTAACACAATCATAGTAGGGGACTTTAACACCCCACTTTCACCAATGGACAGATCATCCAAAATGAAAACAAATAAGGAAACACAAGCTTTAAATGACACAGTAAAAAGGGTGGGCTTAATTGGTATTTATAGGACATTCCATTCCAAAACAAGAGAATACATTTTCTTTCCAATTATTCATGAAGCATTCTCTAGGATAGATCATATCTTGGGTCACAAATCAAGCCTTGGTAAATTTAAGAAAATTGAAATCTTATCAAGTATCTTTTCTGACCACAACGTTATGAGACTAGATATCAATTACAGGATAAATACTGTAAAAAATACAAACACATGGAGGCGAAACAATACACTACTAAATAACCAAGAGATCACAGAAGAAATCAAAAAGGAAAACAAAAAATACCTAGAAACAAATGACAATGAAAACACGACGTCCCAAAGCCTATGGAATGCAGCAAAAGCAATTCTAAAAGGGAAGTGTATACCAATATAATACTACCTCAAGAAACAAGAAAAATTTCAAATAAAAAACCTAATCTTACACCTAAAGAAATCAGAGAAAAAAGAACAAAAAAACACCAAAGTTAGCAGAGGGAAAGAAATCATAAAGATCAGATCAGAAATAAATGAAAAAGAAATGAAGGAAAGGACAGCAAAGATCAATAAACCTAAAAGCTGGTTCTTTGAGAAGATAAACAAAATTGATAAACCATTATGAAGACTCATCAAGTAAAAAAGGGAGAAGACTCAAATAAACAGAATTAGAAATGAAAAAGGAGAAGTAACAACTGACCCAGCAGAAATACAAAGAATCATGAGGGATTACTACATGCAACTGTATGCTAATACAGTGGATAACCTGCAAGAAATGGACAAATTCTTAGAAAAGCACAACCTTCTGAGACTGAACCAGGAATAAATAGAAAATATAAACAGACCAATCACAAGCACTGAAATTGAAACTGTGATTAAAAATCTTCCAACAAACAAAAGCCCAGGACCAGATGGCTTCACAGGTGAATTCTATCAACATTTAGGGAAGAGCTAATACCAATACTTCTCAAACTCTTCCAAAATACAGCAGAGGGAGGAACACTCCCCAACTCATTCTACGAAGTTACCATCACCCTGATACCAAAACCAGACAAAGATGTCACAAAAGAAGAAAACTACAGACCAATATCACTGATGAACATAGATGCAAAAATCCTCAACAAAATACTAGCAAACAGAATCCAACAGCACATCAAAAGGATCATACACCATGATCAAGTGGTGTTTATCCAAGGAATGCAAGGATTCTTCAATATACGTAAATCAATCAATGTGATAAACCATATTATCAAATTGAAGGAGAAAAACCATATGATCATCTCAATAGATGCAGAAAAAGCTTTTGACAAAATTCAATACCCATCTATGATAAAGACTCTCCAGAAAGCAGGCATAGAGGGAACTTACCTCAACATAATAAAGGCCATGTATGACAAACCCACAGCCATCATCGTTCTTAATGGTGAAAACCTGAAACCATTTCCTCTAAGATCAGGAACAAAACGAGAATGCCCATTCCTACACTATTATTCAACATAGTTTTGGAAGATTTAGCCATAGCCATCAGAGAAGAAAAAGAAATAAAAGGAATCCAAATTGGGAAAGAGGAAGTAAAGATGTCACTGTTTGCAGATGACAGGATACTATACATAGAGAATCCTAAAGATGCTACCAGAAAACTATTACAGCTTATCAATGGATTTGGTAAAGTAGCAGGATACAAAATTAATACACAGAAATCTCTTGCATTCCTATACACTAATGATGAAAAATCGGAAAAAGAAATTAATGAAACACTCCCATTTACCACTGCAGCAAAAGGAATGAAATACCTAGGAATAAACCTACCTAAGGAGACCAAAGACCTGTATGCAGAAAACTATAAGACACTGATGAAACAAAGTAAAGATGATACAAACAGATGGAGAGATATACCATATTCTTGGATTGGAAGAATCAAGACTGTGAAAATGGCTCTACTACCCAAAGCAATCTGCAGATTCAGTGCAATCCCTATCAAACTACCAATGGCATTTTTCACAGAACTAGAAGAAAAAATTTCACAATTTGTATGGAAACACAAAAGACCCCGAATAGCCAAAGCAATCCTGAGAAAGAAAAATGGAGCTGGAGGAATCAGGATCCCGGACTTCAGACTATACTACAAAGCTACAGTAATCAAGACAGTATGGTACTGGCACAAAAACAGAAATATAGATCAATGGAACAGGATAGAAAGCCCAGAGATAAACCCACACACATATGGTCACCTAATCTTTGATAAAGGAGGCAAGAATATACAATGGAGAAAAGACAGCCTCTTCAATAAGTGGTGCTGGGAAAACTGGACAGCTACATGTAAAAGAATGAAATTAGAACACTCCCTAACACCGTACACAAAAATAAACTCAAAATGGATTAAAGACCTAAATGTAAGGCCAGACACTATAAAACTCTTTGAGGAAAACATAGGCAGAACACTCTATGACATAAATCACAGCAAGATCCTTTTTGACCCACCTCCTAGAGAAAGGGAAATAAAAACAAAAATAAACAAATGGGACCTAATGAAACTTAAAAGCTTTTGCACAGCAAAGGAAACCATAAACAAGACGAAAAGACAACCCTCAGAATGGGAGAAAATATTTGCAAATGAAGCAAATGACAAAGGATTAATCTCCAAAATATACAAGCAGCTCATGCAGCTCAATATCAAAAAAACATACAACCCAATCCAAGAATGGGCAGAAGACCTAAATAGACGTTTCTCCAAAAAGATATACAGATTGCCAACAAACACATGAAAGAATGCTCAACATCACTAATCATTAGAAAAATGCAAATCAAAACTACAATGAGGTATCAACTCACACCAGTGAGAATGGCCATCATCAAGAAGTCTACAAACAATAAATGCTGGAGAGGGTGTGGAGAAAAGGGAACCCTCTTGAACTATTGGTGTGAATGTAAATTGATACAGCCACTATGGAGAACAGTATGGAGGTTCCTTAAAAAACCAAAAATAGAAATACCATTTGACACAGCAATCCCACTACTGGGCCATAATTCAAAAAGGGTCATGTATCAGAATGTTCACTGCAGCACTATTTACAAGTCAGGACATGGACTTAACCTAGATGTCCAACGACCAATGAATGGATAAAAAAGATGTGGGCACATATATACAATGCAATATTACTCAGCCATAAAAAGAAATGAAGTTGAGTTATTTTTAGTGAGGTGGATGGACCTGGTGTCTGTCATACAGAGTGAAGTAAGTTAGAAAGAGAAAAACAAATATCATATATTAACGCATATATGTGGAATCTAAAAAGAATTTTTTTTTAAGAATTGGTTCTGATGAACCTAAGGGCAGGACAGGAATAAAGATGCAGACGTAGAGAACAGACTTGACACAGGGAGGGGGAAAGGTAAGCTGGGACGAAGTGAGAGAGTAACAGTGACATTTATAAACTACCAAATGTAAAATAGATAGCTAGTGGGAAGCAGCTACATAGCACAGGCAGATCAGCTCGGTGCTTTGTGACCACTTAGAGGGGTGGGATAAGGAGTGTGGAAGGAGATGCAAGAGGGAGGGGATGTGGGCATATATGTATATATATAGTTGATTCACTTTGTTATACAGCAGAAACTAACACAACATTTTAAATCAATTATTCTTGTAGAAAGATGTTACCAAAAAGAAGTATATTTATTTTAAGGAAAATATTAAGGAGAAAATGAAATGTTTGATGATATTCAAAGATAAAAGCTGTTAACATTTGTCATATTTCCTTTAAGCCTTTTTTACATGCATATCTTATATATATAGTTTATATAAAGCTGCTTTCTTGATTTCACATTACATTAGAACAGTTTTCTTACAGCCATATATATTATTCAATTTATAATTGTTTAAATGGTAACTACTATCCAAAATATGTGACCTCGGTGAAAAAAAGAAGGAAAAATATTCTATAACGTATAATTACTTATAATTCTTTTAATTAGATATAACCATTTCTACATTGTAATATATATTTTCTTAACTTTCTCTTTTTCTCTGTTTACACAAATTTATCAATAAAAATTAAAATGCTAGCATACTATATTCAAGAACTTTTTCTTCTATCTCTATGTGACCTTATGTGTTAATTTTAAACAGCATCTGTGTACTAAAGTCTATCAGAACTATATTTTCAGAATTCAGATTTGCCTCTCTCCCTCAAATTTATGAAAGAATATCTCTTGGACACATATAATATATACTTTTATACATATATAACCTTATAAACACATATAAAGTCATATATATGTGATTATGTTGTTGGATCAGTGGGAGGTTTTACTACATACTACTAGATTAGTCTCCTGAATTGCTATGCAAGTGTATATGCTTGAACATTCATAAAGTTCCCCATAAACAGCTCATTCAGCTCAATATTAAAGAAACAAACACCCCAATCCAAAAATGGGCAGAAGACCTAAATAGACATTTCTCCAAAGAAGACATACAGATGGCCACGAAACACATGAAAAGATGCTCAACGTCACTAATTATTAGAGAAACTCAAATCAAAACTACAATGAGGTATCACCTCACACCAGTTAGAATGGGCATCATCAGAAAATCTACAAACAACAAATGCTGGAGAGGGTGTGGAGAAAAGGGAACCCTCTTGCACTGTTGGTGGGAATGTAAATTGATACAGCCACTGTGGAGAACAATATGGAGGTTCCTTAAAAAACTAATAATAGAATTACCATATGACCCAGCAATCCCACTACTGGGCATATACCCAGAGAAAACCATAATTCAAAAAGACACATGCACCCGAATGTTCATTGCAGCACTATTTACAATAGCCAGGTCATGGAAGCAACCTAAATGCCCATCGACAGACAAATGGATAAAGAAATTGTGGTATATATATACAATGGAATATTACTCAGCCATAAAAAGGAACGAAACTGAGTCATTTGTTGAGACGTGGATGGATCTAGAGACTGTCATACAGAGTGAAGTAAGTCAGAAAGAGAAAAACAAATATCGTATATAAACGCATGTATGTGGAACCTAGAAAAATGGTACAGATGAACCAGGTTGCAGGGCAGAAGTTGAGACACAGATGTAGAGAACAAACGTATGGACACCAAGGGGGGAAAACTGCGGTGGGGTGGGGATGGTGGTGTGCTGAATTGGGCGATTGGGATTGACATGTATAAAGTGATGTGTATAAAATTGATGACTGATTTAAAAAAAAAAAAAGCTGAGAACATTAATCACTAGATGACTGTACTAGAAGAAATGTTAAAAAATATTATTCAGGCTGAAGGCAAATCATGTCATATAGAAACCTGGACATAAAGGAAAAAAATGAAGAACATCTAATAAAATAATAATAAAATAGAACATATCAAAAATAGAAAGGTATAGCTAAAGCACTTAATAGTTAAGAATTTAGAGCTTAAATTAGAAATGAAAGAAAAGATTTGAACTCAATTATGTAAGATTTTATAAATGCTGGAGAGGGTGTGGAGAAAAGGGCACCCTCTTGCACTGTTGGTGGGAATGTAAACTGATACAGCCACTATGGAGAACAGTATGGAGGTTCCTTTAAAAACTAAAAATAGAACTACCATATGACCCAGCAATCCCACTACTGGGCATATACCCTGAGAAAATCATAATTCAAAAAGAGTCATGTACCACAATGTTCACTGCAACTCTATTTACAATAGCCAGGACATGGAAGCAACCTAAGTGTCCATCGACAGATGAATGGATAAAGAAGAAGTGGCACATGTATACAATGGAATATTACTCAGCCATAAAAAGGAACGAAACTGAGTTATTTGTAGTGAGGTGGATGGACCTAGAGACTGTCATACAGAGTGAAGTAAGTCAGAAAGAGAAAAACAAATGCCACATGCTAACACATATATATGGAATCTGAAAAAAAAGAAAAAAATGGTCATGAACAACCTAAGAGCAAGATGGGAATAAAGATGCAGACCTACTAGAGAATGGACTTGAGGATACGGGGAGGGGGAAGGGTAAGCTGGGACAAAGTGAGAGTGGCATGGACATATATACACTACCAAATGTAAAACCGATAGCTAATGGGAAGCAGCCGCATAGCACAGGGAGATCAGCTCGGTGCTTTGTGACCACCTAGAGGGGTGGGATAGGGAGGGTGGGAGGGAGATGCAAGAGGGAGGAGATATGGGGATATATGTATATGTATAGCTGATTTACTTTGTTATACAGCAGAAACTAACACACCATTGTAAAGCAATTATACTCCAATAAAGATGTTAAAAATAAAGAAAGAACAGCAAATTAAACCCAAAATAAGAAGACATAATAAAGATAAATGCATAAACCTATGAAATAGAAAATAAAGAGGAAAAATTAATGAAGCCAAAGCTAGTTCTTTGAAAGATTAATGAATTGACAAACTTCTGGCAAGACTAATCAAAAAAAGAAGAAAAAAAATGTTATCAAAAGAAGTATTGAAGGAGAGTATTACATTACATAATACTACAGATATTTAAAAAATAATTTGGGAATATTATAGAAGACTTTGATAATAAATATGACAACTTAGGTGAAATGAACATATTTCTTGGAAAACACGAATGACCAAATCAGACACAAGAAAAAACAGAAAATCTGATTATCCTTTTATCTATTACAAAAACCAAAATGGTATTTGCCTATGGTGGGGATTGGGGATGTGGGGAAGTTTGGGGATGAAAATTGACTAGAAGGTGGTCTAAAATAACTTTCTGGGAACAAAGGAAATTTGGGTTTTTTTAAAAAATCTTGATTATTATGTCAAACATGATTGATCATAAATATAAGATCTGTGCATTTCACTGAATATAATATTACTGTAATTTGGGGAGAAGAAACCTCAAATTATTCTTCCAGTTGACATTTAGATCCATTACATCAAATTCCAAAAAGAAAAGCATCCCATTGGGATTGCTTTGAGTTGCTCTATCTTCTTAACTTAAGAAGAAGTACCATGTTTATAATAATTGCACAATTTGAGGGTTCTCTATTCTCACTGCAAAGTTTTCCTACCCGTTTTGTATATATTGTTGCTGATTTGATGGGGTTCTTTTCTAATGTGTTATTGTTGCTCTAATGAAGTGCTACATATTTACTGTATAATCAGATACTACTGAATTATCAAGATTGCTATCAGTTTTTGTTTTTATGTTCTAGGCAAATGATCATTATCTATAAATAATAAAAAACTTATTTTCTTTCTGAAAATGCATTGTATTTTGATGATTGATTGGTTGATTGATTGTCTAATGGAAACTATCAGAAAATCCAGAACAATTATAAACTCTAGTGGGGAGAGAGGGCAGCTTTGCCCAATACTCTGCATAATCTCTCTGGTTACTGCAGGATCCTTGCCACCCTTCAGGTGCCCTGCTTTCAAATGTGGTTGATCCAAATCAATTTTTAAAAGTATTGTGTTTCTTTACTGCCCCTGTATTTTAGCTTTGTCTCTAAAACTTCCCTCGAATTAGGCAGTTCTGGTAGTGTCCTCCAGGGTATTCTCCATTTTAATCTTGGGAATACTGACTCATTTTTCTCCTAGTAAGGTGATAAGTCAACCTTCAACCATGGCCTCTAGTCTGGACCTGTCTGCTATTTTCCATCAGAAATTCTTGAGAGCTTCCAATATCCTCATGGACCTTTCTCAGTTTTCAGAGATGCTACATGTTTGCCCTCATTTTCATGCTTGGTTGGTAACTGCATTAGCAGTCCGAGAAAGAGGCAGTGAAAATCCTGTAATTACGCAGACACAGAACTCAGAAATCTTGGTATCTTTCATCTGGGGAGGCTTGCTCTTCCTCATTTGAAAAGAAGAAAATATAATAAAGCAATCAGGTTCACCAGCCAGTGGATGCATTCATTTGGCTATGTGTCTGTGGTTGACAAAGAGATTTAGCTGCAAATCAGGACCCAATAATTGACCATGTATTAAGAAAAGAATGCTATGCAGCAAATGGAATTGGGGAATTCAATGCAGAAACTCCTGCTAAAATGTTCCTGGTGAAGGGGTTAACAGGGTTGCTTCTCCCCAGGGGCACATAGTACAGGTTGTCTATTCTGAGGTATTAGCAGAACACCCCTTTGAAAGGGGTGACTTTCAAAGCCTTCCCATCAGGATCTTTGACGGAGGTCTAGGCTTTCAGCCCATAAATTTTAAACATCTTGAGATATGGATTACTTTTTCCTCTGAGGTACACTAGGCATTTATGGCACCATTTTAGTCATTTTAAATCAAATAGCCTTATTCGATCCCTTAGGCTTTATGTTTGTTTTCACTATTGTTTTTACTAAAATATAACATACATTCAGGAAAGAGCCCAAATCACAAATACAGCTTAATGAACTTTCACACACACTTACATAACCAGCCTCCAGAACAAGATATTTAATACTACCAATATTACTCTAGAAATGCCCTCATGCCTTCTCCTAGGTACTATTCTCCACCTTGACTTCTAATATTGTAGATTAGTTTCATCTGTTTTTAAATTTTATGTCAATACAGTAGTTCTCCCTTATTTGTGGGAGATGCGTTGTTACAAGATAATGCTTGAAACCTCAGACTGACCAAACTCTATGTATATTGTTTTTTCCTATACATTTATACCTATGATAAAGTTTAACTTATAAATTAGGCACAGTAAGAGATTAACAACAATAACTAATAATAAAATAGAACAATTATAACAATTTATTGTGATAAAAGTCATATGAATGTGGTCTCTCTCTCTCAAAATATCTTGTACAAAATAATGTCTTTTCCATCTTAACTAAGTACTTATCATGCACTGTAGTCATAACTTTTACAGTCTGACATGTGACAGCAAAACTAGCATGAAGTTCTTTTTCCTTTTTCACAATTTCATGGACGGAGGATTCATCCATACTGTAGATCTCAGCAACTTCAGCATATGAGTTTTTTCTTTCTTTAGGCTGAAGTCTTTCACCTTTTCACTTAAAGAAAGCACTTTACAGCTTCTCTTTGGCATATCCAAATTGCCATATACAATGGAATATTATTGCACTTTGGAGGAATATTCTTGCACTTTGGACCCATTATTAAATAAAATAAAGGTTGCTTGAACACAGGTGCTACAATACCCCAATAGTCAATATATGTAATATATATAGTCAATACCCCAATAGTCAATATGATAACCAAGACGGCTACTAAGTGCCTAACAGGCAGGAAGGATATGCTGAACAAAGGGATGATTCATGTCCCAAGTGTGACGGAGTGGGAAGGACTGAAATTTCATCATGCTACTCAGAACAGTGCACACTTTAAAACTTATGAATTATTTATTTTTGGAATTTTCCATTTAATATTTTTGGGACCATTGTTGATGGTTGATGGGTAACTGAAACCACGGAAAGCGAAAGCACAGATAAGGGGGCACTACGACAGAAGCCTACAGCATATATTCCTCTGAGTCCAGAGTTGTTTGTGTGGCAATAGCATCTTCTCATTACTTTATAGTATAATATATATATAATTTATATATTTATTCATTCTACTATTGATAGACAATTGAGTCATTTCCCAGTTTTCAGCTCTAACAAATAATGCTCCTATGAACACTCTTGTACATGTACTTTAATAATCATAGGTAAGCATTTCTGATGAGTATATAATTGTTTGGGTCAGAGAATACATGTATATTAACCTTTAGTATATGCTGTTAAACAGTTTACTAAAGTGGTTTTACCATTTTCTTCTCCCACCAGCTGTGCATGAGATTTCTAGCTGCTCTATATACCCACCAATACTTGATGTTGTCAGTCATTTTCATTTTAGTCCTTCTAGTGGATATTACACTGTGGTCATAATTTCTATAACCTTAATGACTCATAAATGTACACATCTTTTCATGCCTTTTTGGCTTCTTAGGTATCCTCTTTCTTAAGTATTTGTTCAAGTGTTTGCCCATTTTTTCAACTAATGTATCTCTTTTATAAATTTATAGGAGTTCTTTATATATTCTGAATAGAAGTATTTTGTTAAAGGTATGTATTGAAAATATTTTCTTCCATTCTGTGGCTGCACTTTCCCTCTCTTAATGATGTCTTTTGATGTGCATACATTCATAATTTTAATATACATAATGTAATTAATGGAGAAATATTGAAAGCTTTCCCCTGGAATTGGAAACATGACAAAGATGCCTACTATCACCATTTCTATTAAACACTGAAATGAAGTTTGTAACCAGTCCAATAAGGTAAAAAGGAGGAGGAGGAAATGGAAAGAGGAGAAAAGGGAGAGCAAGAGGGATGGGGAGGAGGAGAGGGGAAAAAAAAGTTGAAAGAATTATAAGGATTGGAAAGAAAATATTAAAGTTGTTATAATTCATAGACAAAAATAATATGTTAGAAGGTCCAAAAGAACCTGCAAGCTATGAGACAATGGGGTGAATTTAACCAGATCACCAGAATGCAAGGTTAATATTTAAAAAGTCAATTGTTTTCTCTATATCAAGCAATAAGCAAATATAAAATGAAATTTTAAGACAATACTATTTATAAGAGCAAGAAATACATCAAATAACTAGAAATAAATCTAACAAAAGATATGTAAGGCTGCTAATACTGAAAACTACAAAATATTATGGAAAGAATTTAAAGTCCTAAATAAATGGAGGAATATACCATATTCATATATTTAAAGACATACTGTAGAGAGGTCAGTTATCACCAAACTGATTGCATTTATTCTATAGATTAAATTCCAAACACACCCAGTGGAAACTGATTTACGAATTCTTTAACTTTTATATTAAAATGCAAAGGGCCAAAAATAACCAAGGCAATGTTAAAGAAGAATAAAGTTGGAGGTCTTTAACTTCAACTTTTTTAGTAGGGCAGAATTATTTCACTATCATATTTATTTTATCAGTGTATTCTACTTAGCTGAGATAAACTGATGCTTGGCCTAAAGCCCTCCAGTGGTTTGAACTCAGCGGTCCTGCACTATGTTACTACAGATCTCTGAAGAACTGTGTAGCAGAGTAGTTAATACCATAGTTACAATAGGGGACCCAACCCTTCAGGAAACCTGATTCACCCTGAGCTTTTTCTTGGACACAAATACATTACCTGCTTTTAGTGAGTTTTCCTTTTGCTTTTTTATTTTCTCTTATAATCTCTAATTTTCTTGCCTTTACTTCAGCCTTTCATCTTAATCTTTTAACTTTCACTTTAATATTTGTAATCTCACTGCTGCTACCCCTTTTTTCTTCATTTTGAAGCCCAGCTATCTTGTCCCATGATTATTTTCAACCCAAGTCGGGGAATGAGAAGTTTGTTTCCCTGTGGGCTATTCCTTCAGTTATTAGTTCCCACAAACTTATTTGTGAACGGAGCCATGTGGAGCTGAATGGTAAACAGTTTGAGATGTCATATTCATTGAGGTGTAAAAATTGAGCAGTTTATTTTTTTAATATCTGCAGCCTACAGTTCTCTATCTAACCCCCTCCCTGCTGGGTAATGAGAATTCTAATTATTCCTATATTTCTCTGGTTAATATTTAATCAATCAATTAAAAATACTAGCTACATCATATGAACTGTTTGATGTTCCAATTCCTTTCCTTATTTCCCTTATTTTACAGATGAGGAAGCTTGGGCTAAGAAACTTGCCCAAGATCACACAGGTAGTAACTGACATGGTTTGAACCCCAGCAGTCTGGCTTTAGAGCCAATAACCCTAATATAAAGCTCATTGAGAGAAAAATTACTTCTGCAAGATAGCTCTGAATAGACTCAGTACATCCATTCTTCATCAAGGGCTCTTATCCAACATACGCAGATAGGCCTCAGTACCTCATAAAACCCCCAAATCTGAAGGCAAATTTTGGGTATATACAGTCATTCTTAATATCTGCAGTAGTTATGTTTTATGATGTCACCTCAAAACACAGAATTAGTGAATACTCAATCACTGCTTCTAGGGGAAATAAAGGGTTGCTTTTCTTGGGAAAATACAGACTTCTGCAAACTTGTGGTCACAAAATTTTTTTTCAACCGATTAATACATAACCTTGTTTTATGTGTGTTTCTGTTTAAAGACATCTCATTTAATATATACTGTTAATTCATTAACATTGAACTAATGGCCAACATCACTCTGACTCACACTTGAGTAAAGCGAATAAAGAGTACCTGACACACATTTTTTCCATGAGGCACATCACAGTGTCCTTGTGCTTCGGGGGCATTTTAACCAGTGAAATAACAAGAAAAAGCGCAAAAATCTGAAAAACATGGCACTAAATATATTGTAAAAATGACACTTGTTTACAGTCTGAGAGATGAAACAAGAAGGCAGAGCACTGCCCAGTTCCACCGCAAATGGAGTACTGACTTTGGGGTTACAAATACGTTTTCGCAAGGAAGCAAATTCGCACATTCAGAATTTGTGACTAATGATGATCTGTATATTACTTTCTAGGAAGAAGATGCTTAGTTATCACCAGATCCTCAAAAAAGTCTATGATCTCTCACCCCCTAAGAACCAAGACCCAGAATGACATAAAGTTCATCTCTGCTCAAGACCAGCAAATTGAGAATGTCAAAGCTGAACACTATTATATTTGTCCATTGTTCAACTGTTTCTGCTGTATTTTGAGGGACATCAATAATTTATACTGAGGACTGAGGAACCACCTAGATAAATATACTCTGAAACTCATTTAAGAAAATAAGAAACTCCAAATAACCTAGTGACCAAAAGACCTAGTATTTTAATATTATAATTAAACTTTGATCAACAGAACATCTGCATTCATTGTAACAATCATGATGAAAGAAGATGGTATTACCGATGTTGTACAGATTTATCTTTGAAAGTAAACATAGAGGAGATTTTCCTCTGATGTCAGAACAGTGATGTGTTTTTTATCTGAAGCACCTGGCTTGTTTTCATCTCAGGAGCACTACACATTTTGCTGTGATTTTCTTTCGCTGTTTAATGTTCACTGCTGAAAGTTTAGCCAAATTTATGGTCCAACATCAGCATATGTACATATGTATATTACCCTTTTAATTTTGTCTTTCCAGACATTTTACTTATGTTCTAATTTTCTCACCATCTTTCCATTTTTTGTATTTTATTTTAATGCACCTTAAATCATACCTTAAATAAGAATAAGTATACGTAATAATAAATTTTGCATTTGTAATATTTCATTTACAATCTTTTTGAAATTCAAATGGGGAAATGAAAAGTATCAGTATAAATGTGGATGCTGATAACTTCTCACCAAATACAAGGACTAGAGTTACTTTCCTCCAGGAGTCCTTTCAATACCCTATTACATTTCCTCTCCAAGTGTGGTCCCTGGATCAGTAACATTAGTAGAAATCATGCTCCACACTGCTTTATTGGAAAGTAAGTGTCACATGCATTTCACTCATGCTCTCTTTTGACCTAAAGACAGGTTTATAACTTAACAGTGCTCAATTTTGACTGCATTATAAACATTCAGAAAGACTTTTAAAATCATGATGCACAGGCTATACTCCAGAACAATTACATGAGAAGCTGGGATCCAGTTATCAATATTTTTTAACTCTCTCCAAGTGTTCTGATAGGCAGTCAAAGTTGGCAACCACTACTCTAACTCTAAAGACATGTTCACCGGTCCCATCATGAAATTAGTGATTATTCCTGGCATCTTGGAATACTTCAGGCAAAATATCCCTCCAAGAAATCCAAACCACTAGGTTGCTATAGTGTCATTTTGGGAATTAGTAAACTGGATTCCTATCTTGCTCTGTACACCAAAATAAATACAAGATAAGTCCAAGATTTAAATGTTTAAAATGTTGGTCTATAAAAGTACTAGAAGTATATATGGATGAAATTTTGCAAAATCATGACATAAAAAAGACCTTAGAATTACTGTGACATAAGGCCAGAAGCAAAAGCAGAAGGATGGATACATTTCACTGCATAAAAATGAACACGGGATGACACCTTTAAATTCAAGCCAGTGGATTATTTCCTATGCTACCTTTGACTTCATTGCAATGTTAATCTAAGCATCAGAACCGAACACAAGGTCTTCACTAACACAAAGTGGGAAGATAACCTCATGGTAGGCAAAGAGAATTGTGTCAATTTCTCAGCCTTTCTGTGGCCCAGTTTCAAGGCAGAAAAATATAGAACAGTGCTGAGCCAGTTTTTGTCTATCCAAAAGGAAATTAAAATTCTTTCAAGGGTAGGAGAAGAAAGTTTGGAATCTAAGAGTAGAGAAGACGGGTACCTTGCTTCCTGTCTGGAACACTGAGGAAAAGGGGTCTTCACAGAAGTCTCCATTGGCATCATCACAAGAGAATGAGAACAATTGGAATGCCTGAATGAAGGAGCTGAGGCAATCCCGCTGACTTTCTGTAGCCCCCGAGAGTAATAAGAGAGAAGATGAAATTACCCTGAAAAATATACAGCTATGATATAAATTTCAGGAGCCATCTTGGGCATCTGAGGAGGTCTCAAAGTAGTAACAAGAGGAAACACCAGCAGATGGCAGCATGGACTACTGTACTGTTGGGGACCTCAGCCATTTTAGTGAGGCCAACATCAGTGGGTGTTAATAGTCACATCAGCAGCAGCAAACACGAACAAAACCCAGCTGAAGGACCAATCACACTCCCCCAACACCATAATCCTCTAAAAGGTCCCCAGAACTTACATGACTCCAGGGAGATGCAGAGGTAAGGGAATGAGGGAATCCTGAATTGCCATAGTTTAAACTTGAAATGATTGGAGTTACACTGAAGTGAATTAAAATCACCTGTTATCAGGTGGAACGGGAGGTGGGGTTGAAAGAGTGCTGAAAACAGAAATGAAATTGAGGTATTCAATAATGAAGGAAAATATTATTATTTTTAATTTTTTTGCACACATGAGTATAGCTTAAGAAAATGATACATTAAAAATTTCTGGCAAAAAATTATAAAGAAAGTCAAAAGATAAATTGTCAAGTGAGAGCAAAATATATAAGCAACACATTTGCCAAACAAAAGGCTAATTTCCTTCAAATATAAAAGAACTCTTAGCACCAAGAAAAAGATTATTTTTTATTAGACAAAGAGAACTCTACAATAAGAACTGTACAATTCCTTCACCTGGAATGTGTCCTCATTATTAGAATTCTACAATGGGCTAAAGAGGAAAAATAAAGCTGTCAAATATTCAACCTTATATAAAGAAAAACTTTTACATTCATTATTGAAAAACTGGCTTACCGGAAGATCTAAATCTACAGTATATTGGTTAAAACCTAGATAGTAAATCATTCCTCCTTTTACCATATCATGGCACCACAGAATCCACATATCGGCTGTCCTTTCTCATTCCACAGGTCGCCAGGAATTCTGCATACAGATCACTCCCTGGTTTCAGGTTTTTCCTCTCTAGTAAGGCTGACTACAAAGCCAGACCCATTCTATATAGCTTTCCTTCTTTTTTTTTCTCCCCATGAATAATCAGTATTGGCCAATTCAATTTTAATTTTTAGAGATTACCTTTGAATTACTTTTGGGAAGCAGATAAAACTAACATGGAGAGAACACAGCTCTCCAAGCCACTATGCTGTACTTCAGGTTTTAGGGCATAATTTCTAAATGGCATCACAGAAATCTAGATATTTTCAACTTAATTGTGTAGTGGTTTTCTCATGTATAGTAAATTTATAAATTATAGAGAGGTAGAAGGAGGAAAAAGTATCATTTATAGTTCTCCCATCTGATATCACCATGGTCAACATCTTGCTGCATTTCCTCCAGTCTATAGCACCTCATTAAAAAAATGTTTCTCATTTTTATATTTTATTTTTTTATATCACAGCAAAGGTCTTCCCTAAGAACTTTAAACTTTCCTTAAGCATCTTTTATAATGATACAGAGTGGATAATCTACTTCAATATTTTTCACTGTTATGACATGTTATTTCTACTTCTGACTGATTGTAAGTATTGCGGAAATTGGTTTGGTTTTTTTTTTGTTTGTTTTTAAAGGGAAGGGGAAACTCAGTATTTTTCTTTGAGTTTTTCCACATAGTTTTGTTCATACAGTGGGTAAATTTGTATCCTTTTCTTTTGTTTTTTTTTTTTTAAAGACTTTATTGATTGATTGATTGCTATGTTGGGTCTTCGTTTCTGTGCGAGGGCTTTCTCTAGTTGCAGCAAGCGGGGGCCACTCTTCATCACGGTGCGCGGGCCTCTTACTATCGTGGCCTCTCTTGTTGCGGAGCACAGGCTCCAGACGCGCAGCCTCAGTAGTTGTGGCTTACGGGCCTAGTTGCTCCGCGGCATGTGGGATCTTCCCAGACCAGGGCTCAAACCTGTGTCCCCTGCATTAGCAGGCAGATTCTCAACCACTGCGCCACCAGGGAAGCGCCAGAAATTGGTATTTTTTGCACACAGATTTGGGCATTTTTTTTCCTGTAACTAAAAACCAGTCTTCAGGAGCATAACACAACAGAGGAATTATTAGATTAGCACATGTATATTTTTAAAGCTCTTCATTTATTTTGCAAAACTCTCTCTTCAAGTGTTCAACTTAGCTGCCACTGGAAATGCACAAGTGTTGGCAGTTCAATGTCACTGTCAACCACACTGGGTGTTTCTTTTTTTTTTTAATGTTTCTAATTTGGTAAATTAAATGCTATCCTGTTACTATTTTATTTTAATTGATATGTTTTTCTTGAATTTGCTAGTCATTGTTGTGAAATATTTGCTACCTCCTTTCTTCCAACCCTGACTCTATGCCTAGTCAAATTCATTCAGTTTACTATTTACTGGGCAAGTATTGTATATCAGGCACTGTGGTGAGTAATGAGAACACATCAATGAAACTAATTTGCAGTTCCCTCAGCATGTAATGCTTTTATTTGTTCTGGGCCTTTGCACATGCTATTGTTGCTACCTGGGATGTTCCTTCCTCTCTGGGTAACTCCTGATTGCCTGTTGGGCTTCTGCTCAGATGTTACTACTATTAGACACTCAGTTCTCTATGGAACCTGTCTTTTCTGTGCCATAGGCATTATCACTTTGAGTTATAATTTCATGTTTACTTCTCTGGCTCCTCCATACATTGGAAGCTCCTTGACAACAGACACTGTTCTATAATCACATTTGCATATATACTATCGAAACATGTTTGGTACATAGTAACCACCTAATAAATACGTATATGCTTTGATGTTGAATGAATTACTACTACTATTGCAATTTATTCATTTTAACTATTAGGGTGTGGGGGGGTATGATAGTTTTTGGTTCATTTTCCCTTCTACTTTATTTTTTGGGAAATATTAATTTTATTTATATGGGTAGAATCTGTCACTATATCCCTTTTTGATTTGTTTGACATATTTTAACTTTAAATTCAACAGATGTTTCTATTAAAAATTTCGAATAGCATAGAACGATCCGAAGTACAGACATTCTCTCACACTCTCCCATGGACCATTTGTAAGTTTATTGTGTATTTTTCCAAATATTTTCTGTGAATATACACAAAAATGTCATATGCATTCCTTGTTTCTTTTAAATAAGAAAGATAGTACTATGAATATAGTGTTCTAAAACTTGCTTTTTTGTTCCTTAATCTTGGTTATGTATATTTCGGAATGGTGTGCATATTTGTACACATTAATTAAAAAGTAATGTATTTGTATGCATTATCTGTATGCATTATTTAAAATATTTAAACTAACAGATTTGTATGGTTTATTTATTTATTTACTTATTTATTTAACTTCACAAGGCATTTTATTTTATTTTTACACCCCCCCCCCCTTTTTAACATCTTTACTGGAGTATAATTGCTTTACATTGTTGTGTTAGCTGCTGCTGTATAACAAAGTGAACCTGCTATACTAATACATATATCCCCATATCCCCTCCCTCTTGCATCTCTCTCCCTCCATCCCTCCCTATCCCACCCCTCTAGATGGTCACAAAGCACAGAGCTGATCTCCCTGTGCTATGTGGCTGCTTCCCACTAGCTACCTATTTTACATTTGGTAGTGTATATATGTCAATGCCACTCTCTCACTTCGTCCCAGCTTACCCTTCCCCCTCCCCGTGTCCTCAAGTCCATTCTCTACGTCTGCATTTTTAATCCTGTCCTGCCCCTAGGTTCTTCAGAACCTTTTTTTTTTTTAGGTTCCATATACATGTGATAGCATACGGTATTAGGTTTTCTCTTTCTGACTTACTTCACCCTGTATGACAGACTCTAGGTCCATCCACCTCACTACAAATAACTCAATTTCGTTTCTTTTTATGGCTGAGTAATATTCCATTGTATATATGTGCCACATCTTCTTTATCCATTAAATAATTCAATTTTGTTTCTTTTTATGGCTGAGTAAAATTCCATTGTATATATGTGCCACATCTTCTTTATCCATTCATTGGTCAATGGACACTTAGGTTGCTTCCAGGTCCTGGCTACTGTAAATAGAGCTGCAATGAACATTGTGCTACATGACTCTTTTTGAATTATGGTATTCTCAGGGTATGTGCCCAGTAGTGGAATTGATGGGTCATATGGTAGTTCTATTTTTAGTTTTTTAAGGCACCTCCATACTGTTCTCCATAGTGGCTGTAGCAATTTACATTCCCACCAACAGTGTAAGAGGGTTCCCTTTATTCCACACCCTCTCCAGCATTTACTGTTTGTAGATTTTTTGATGACGGCCATTCTGACCTGTGTGAGGTGATACCTCATTGTAGTTTTGATTAGCATTTCTCTAATATTAGTGATGTTGAGCTTCCTTTCATGTTTTTGTTGGCAATCTATATCTTCTTTGGAGAAATGTCTATTTAGGTCTTCTGCCCATTTTTGGATTGGGTTGTTTGTTTTATTGAAATTGAGCTGCATGAGCTGCTTGTATATTTTGGAGATTAATCCTCTGTCAGTTGCTTCGTTTGCAAATATTTTCTCCCATTCTGAGGGTTGGATTTTTGTCTTGTTTATGTTTTCCTTTGCTGTGCAAAAGCTTTTAAGTTTCATTAGGTCCCATTTGTTTATTTGCGTTTTTATTTCCATTTCTATAGGAGGTTGGTCAAAAAGGATCTTGAGGTGATTTATGTCATAGAGTCTTCTGCCTATGTTTTCCTCTCAGAGTTTTATAGTGTCTGGCTTTAAATTTAGGTCTTTAATCCATTCTGAGTTTATTTTTGTGTATGGTGTTAGGGAGTGTTCTAATCTCATTCTTTTACATGTAGCTCTGTCCAGTTTTCCCAGCACCACTTATTGAAGAGGCTATCTTTTCTCCATTGTATATTCTTGCTTCCTTTATCAAAAATAAGGTGACCATATGTGCATGGGTTTATCTCCGGGCTTTCTATCCTGTTCCATTGATCTATACTTCTGTTTTTGTGCCAGTACCATACTGTCTTGATTAATGTAGCTTTGTACTACAGTCTGAAGTCAGGGAGCCTGATTCCTCCAGCTGTTTTTCTTTCTCAGGATTGCTCGGGCTATTTGGGGTCTTTTGTGTTTCATACAAATTGCCCAGTTTTCTGTTCTAGTTCTGTGAAAAATGCCATTGGTAGCTTGATAGGGATTGCACTGAATCTGTAGATTGCTTGGGTAGTAGAATCATTTTCACAATGTTGATTCTTCCAAACCAAGAGCATGGTATATCTCTCCATCTGTTTGTATCATCTTTACTTTGTTTCATCAGTATCTTAGAGTTTTCTGCATACAGGTCTTTTGTCTCCTTAGATAGGTTTATTCCTAAGTATTTTATTCTTTTGTTGCAATGGTATATGGGAGTGTTTCCTTAATTTCTCTTTCAGATTTTGCATCATTAGTGTATAGGAATGCAAGAGATTTCTGTGCATTAATTTTGTATCCTGCTACTTTACCAAATTCATTGATTAGCTGTAATAGTTTTCTGGTAGCCTCTTTAGGATTCTCTATGTATAGTATCATGTCATCTGCAAACAGTGACAGTTTTACTTCTTCTTTTCCAATTTGGATTCCTTTTATTTCTTTTTCTTCTCTGATTGCTGTGGCTAAAACTTCCAAAAATATGTTGAATAATATTGGTGAGAGTGGGCAACCTTGTCTTGGTCCTGATCTTAGTGGAATGTGTTCAGTTTTTCACCATTGAGAACGATGTTGGCAGTGGGTTTGTCATACAAAGCCTTTATTATGTTGAGGTAAGTTCCCTCTATGCCTACACTCTGGAGAGTTTTTATCAAAAATGGGTGTTGAATTTTGTCAAAAGCTTTTTCTGCATCTATTGAGATTATCATATGGTTTTTATTCTTCAGTTTGTTAATATGGTGTATGACATTGATTGATTTGCATATATTGAAGATTCCTTGCATTCCTGGGATAAACTCCACTTGATCATGGTATATGATCCTTTTAATGTGCTGCTGGATTCTGTTTGTTAGTATTTTGTTGAGGATTTTTGCATCTATGTTCATCAGTGATATTTGTCTGTAGTTTTCTTCTTTTGTGACATCTTTGTCTGGTTTTGGTATCAGGGTGATGGTGGCCCCGTAGAATGAGTTTGGGAGTGTTGCTCCTTCTGCTATATTTTGGAAGAGTTTGAGAAGGGTGGATGTTAGCTCATCTCTAAATGTTTAATAGAAGTCGTCTTTGAATCCATCTGGTCCTGGGCTTTTATTTGTTGAAAGATTTTTAATCACAGTTTCAATTTCAATGCTTGTGATTGGTCTATTTATATTTTATATTTCTTCCTGGTTCAGTCTCAGAAGGTTGTGCTTTTCTAAGAATTTGTCCATTTCTTCCAGGTTGTCCATTTTAATGGCATATAGTTGCTTGTAGTAATCGCTCATGATCCTTTGTACTTCTGTAGTGTCAGTTGTTACTTCTTTTTCATTTCTGATTGTGTTGATTTCACTCTCTTCCCTTTTTTCCTTGATGAGTCTGGCTAATGGTTTATCAACTTTATTTATCATCTCAAGGAACCAGCTTTTACTTTTATTAATCTTTGCTATCATTTCCTTCATTTCTTTTTCATTTATTTCTGACCTGATCTTTATGATTTCTTTCCTTCTGACAACTTTGGGGTTTCTTTGTTCTTCTTTCTCTAATTGCTTTAGGTTTAAGTTTAGGTTGTTGGTTTGAGATGTTTCTTGTTTCTTGAGGTAGACTTGTAGTGCTATAAACTTCCCTCTTAGAACTGCTTTTGCTGCATATCACTGGTTTTGGGCTGTCGTGTTTTCATTGTGATTTGTTTCTAGGTATTTTTTGATTTCCTCTTTGAATCACTTCAGTGATCTGTTGATTATTTAGTAGCATATTCCTTAGCCTCCATGTGTTTGTATTTTTTACAGTTTTTTTCCATTATTGATATCTAGTCTCATAGCATTGTGGTCAGAAAAGATACTTGATACAATTTCAATTTTCTTGAATTTACCAAGGCTCGATTTCTGACCCAAGGTATGATCTATCCTGGAGAATGTCCCATGAGCACTTGAGAAGAAAGTGTATTCTCTTATTTTTTGATGGAATGTCCTATAAATATCAATTAAGTCCATCTTGTTTAATGTATCATTTAAAGCTTGTGTCTCCTTATTTATTTTCATTTTGGTTAATCTGTCCATTGGTGAAAGTGGGGTGTTAAAGTCCCCTACTCTGATTGTGCTACTCTCGATTTCCCCTTTTATGGCTGTTAGCATTTGCCTTTGGTATTGAGGTGCTCCTATTTTGGGTGCATAAATATTTACAATTGCTATATTTTCTTCTTGGATTGATCCCTTGATCATTATGTAGTGTCCTTCTTTATGTCTTGCAATAGTCTTTATTTTCAAGTCTATTTTTTCTGATATGAGAATTGCTACTCTAGCTTTCTTTTGATTTCTATTTGCATGGAATATCTTTTTCCATCCCCTCCCTTTTGGTCTGTATGTGTCCCTAGGTCTGAAGTGGGTCTCTTGTAGACAGCATATATATGGGTCTTGCTTTTGTATCCATTCAGCCAGTCTATGTCCCTTGGTTGGAGCATTTAATCCATTTACATTTAAGGTAATTATCGATATGTATGTTCCTATTACCATTTTCTTAATTGTTTTGGGTTTGTTATTATAGGTCTTTTCCTTCTCTTGTGCTTCCTGCCTAGAGAAATTCCTTTAGCATTTGTTGTAAAGCTGGTTTGGTGGTGCTGTATTCGCTTAGCTTTTGCTTGTCTGTAAAGGTTTTAATTTCTCCGTCGAATGTGAATGAGATCCTTGCTGGGTAGAGTAATCTTCGTTGTAGGTTTTTCCCTTTCATCACTTTAAATATGTCCTGCCACTCCCTTCTGGCGTGCAGAGCTTCTGCTGAAAGATCAGCTGTTAACCTTATGGGGATACCCTTATATGTTATTTGTTGTTTTTCCCTTGCTGCTATTAATATTTTTTCTTTGTATTTAATTTTTGATAGTTTGATTAATATGTGTCTTGGTGTGTTTCTCTTCGGATTTATCCTGTATGGGACTCTCTGTGCTTCCTGGACTTGATTGACTATTTCCTTTCCCACATTAGGGAAGTTTTCAACTATAACCTCTTTAAATATTTTCTCAGTCCCTTTCTTTTTCTCTTCTTCTTCTGGGACCCCTATAATTCAAATGTTGGTGTGTTTAATGTTGTCCCAGAGGTCTCTAAGACTGTCCTGAATTCTTTTCATTCTTTTTTCTTTATTCTGCTCTACAGTAGTTATTTCCACTATTTTATCTTCCAGGTCACTTACCCGTACTTCTGCCTCTGTTATTCTGCTATTGATTCCTTCTAGAGAATTTTTAATTTCATTTATTGTGTTGTTCATCATTGTTTATTTGCTCTTTAGTTCTTCTAGGCCCTTGTTAAACGTTTCTTGTATTTTCTCCATTCCATTTCCAAGATTTGGGTCATCTTTACTGTCATTACTTTGAATTCTTTTTCAGGTAGACTGCCTATTTCCTCTTTATTTGTTTGGTCTGGTGGGTTTTTACCTTGCTCTTTCATCTGCTGTGTATTTCTCTGTCTTCTCATTTTGCTTAACTTTCTGTGTTTGGGGTCTCCTTTTCACAGGCTGCAGGTTTGTAGTTCCCGTTGTTTTTGGTGTCTGGCCCCAGTGGGTAAGGTTGCTTCAGTGGGTTGTCTAGGCTTCCTGGTGGAGGGGACTGGTGCTTGTGTTCTGGTGGATGAGGCTGGATCTTGTCTTTCTGGTGAGCAGGACCACATCCAGTGGTGTGTTTCGGGGTGTCTGTGACCTTATTATGATTTTAGGCAGCCTCTCTGCTAACGGGTGGTGTTGTGTTCCTGCCTTGCTAGTTATTTGGCATGGGGTGTCCAGCACTAGAGTTTGCTGGTCGTTGAGTGGAGCTGTGTCTTAGCACTGAGATGGAGTTCTCTGGGAGAGCTCTCGCCGATTGATATTACATGGGGCTAGGAGGTCTCTGGTAGTCCAATGTCTTGAACTTGGCTCTCTCACCTCAGAGCCTCGGGCCTGACACCCACTCGGCACCAAGGCCCTGTCAGCCACATGGCATATTTTAGAGCAGTGAGTTCTCACAGTGTCATCCTGGTACCAGCAGCATCAGCATCACTAGAGAATGGGTCAGAAATGCCTGTATGCATTATTTAAAATACTTAAGATTGTTATAATGGATTTACCATGATTTATGTTTCCGGTTGTCCATCATGCATTTAACAGGTTTGTATTTTTTTCTCATTAATGTATATATTACTAAAAAAAAGTATTACCCTTTCCTTACCTACATTAATTTAATTATTTTCATTGCTTATTTTATTTTTACCTTAGTTTAATTTTATCATATAACCATAACCCTCTGTCATGAATTTAATATATTTCTATTTTTGCCTAGCATCCCATCCACCCTCAGCATATTCAAAGACTTTGCTCCTGTAATTATCCTTTTTCTCTTTTGTACCATTAATTTTTCCTTCTCTACTGGATCATTCACATCAGTGCAAAAAACATGCTGTAATAATTCCTTTCTTGAAAAAAAAAGTAAGATAAAAATCTCTCCACCACCCATTTGTTGCTCCTTTTTATTGCAAACTACTCAAAATAGTTGTCTATACTCATTTTCCACATTTTCATCTTCCATTCTCTCTTGAACCCACACGGTAAGACACTCATTCATACTGCACTAAATCTACTCTGGTCAAAGCCACCCATCACCTCTAGATTATCAAATCTAATTCTCTGTATTCATTTACTTGAGAGTCAATCAATCACCCTTTTTAAAAAAATTTTCTTTACTCAACTTCTAGGTCATCACACTCTTCTGGCTTTCTTTGTACCTTACTCTCTGCTCCTTTTCAATCTTTTGCTGGATCCACTTTCTCATGCTACATAAATTGTGGATCACTCTTCCGTTTTATTTACACTCAATGCCTAGATAATATTGTCTATTGTAAATGTAGTCTATAAACTGGTGAGTTGTCCTCTGTTCTCCAGAATTTATATACTACAATCGGAATGTCTTCCTTACATGTCTAGTAGGCATCACAAGTTAAGATACCCAACAAAGAGCTACTGATACCTCCCTAGCCATCCCCAACTACCTCCGACTTGCTCTTCCTCTAGTCTGTCCTCTCTTGCAAATAGCACCGTCATTGGCTCAGGAAAAACCTTGGTGTTGTCCTTGAATACTTTTCTCTCACAGTACACATCCAATCCACCAGTAAATTCACCTGGCCCCGCTTTCAAAATTCAGAATCTGACCATTTAGCATGATCTTCACCACTCTCAATTATCCAAGCCACCAGCATTTGTCTTCAGGACTTTCACCATAGCCTCCTAACTGATTTTCCTCTTTCACTCCAGCCCACTACCACCTCCTCCCATTCCATGCCCTATGGTTTATCATCCATACAAAAGCTAGAGTAATCATTTTCAAATGTGCTGCTTACTCTCTTTCTCCAATGGCTTTTTATCATACTTAGAATAACAGCCAAATCCCAGAGTATGGCATACAATACTCTACATGATCTGACCCCTGAAAAATTACCAATTTCATTTTCAACTCGCTCTCTTTCTCTTTGTGGCAGCACACTGGTCTTCTTGTTGCTCCTATATCATCACCTGCATATTCCCAATTCCAGGTCTCATCTCTTGCTATTCTCTCTGCCAAGAATGGCCTTCTCTCAGATATCTTGATGGCTTGCTCCTTTGCTGTATTCAGATCTCTGTGCAAATGTCCCCTTCCCTTAGAAAATGTCACTACTCCCTACCCCTATATCTGACATAGAATCTCCATTAGCTTCTACTGTCTTCTCCTGCTTTATTTTTCTTCTTGATACTTACAACTACATGGTATTATACTTCAGATGTATTTGCTTGTTTATTTTCTTTCTCCTCCACTGATCGTAAGAGAGAAGTTTTTTTCTACTTTGTTTAATCCTTTAGCCAAGTGCCAAGAACACAGCCTAAGATGTAATAGGTACTCAATAAATAGCTCTCTAGTCTAACTGGAATTTATTTTAGTATATGGTGTAATACAAGAACTTGAACATTATTATTCTAATATAGCTAATTAACTTTATAAAATCTGTTTATTGTGTGCTGCTTCCCTTTACAGTGATTTATTACACATCCTATATCACATATTATTTTATAGGTTATATTTGGGGGTTCTCTAATATATTTCATTGGTTCCTCTGCCAGTAGAACTTTTAAAAATAGTTCTATGATACACTTTGATATTTTATAGGAATAATCCTTCCCTGTTACTCTGATTTATAGAAAGTTGTCCATTATAATAACTTTTTTTTCTTTCAAAATACCTTTAGAAGTACTTTGTCACATGGAAAACTATCACTGGAATTTTTATCAAAACTATAATTGATTTGGGAATGATTGATACTTTAAAACACTTATTCTTCCTAGTATGATAAGCATCTCTTTATTAAAAACCATTTAGGGAGACTGTTATAGTTTTCTTCATGTAAATGTTGCATATTTTCTAATATTAAGGTTATTCTTTTGTCATTTATCTTTTTACTGGGATTGAAAATGAGATTTCCAAATTATACATGTTCACGTATTGTTGTTTTAATTAATTAATTAATTTGTATTGTTGAAATGTAAAAAGGCTATTGATTTTCACATTTTTCAAAAGATTTTCAGGAGGGAGATTAAGATGGCAGAGTAGGAAAATGTGGAGCTCACCTCCCGCCATGAACACATCAAAAACACATCTACATGTGGAAAAATTCTCACTGAAAACAAACTGGAGGCTCGCAGAAAGACTCTTATACAACCAAAGCTGTAAGAAACATCCATACAGAATTGGGTAGGAAGGGAAGAAATCAGGTGGGGACCTGTGCCCCCGGGAGAGGACACAGAAGAGGAGGAGGATTACACAGGCTTGGAGATCCTCCCTGGGGAGTGAGTGGTTCAAAACACATATTAGGTGCCCCAGCCTGGAGTCCAACTCTGGGAGGACAAGTCTCCTGAGCTCTGAGTGCAGGCCTTGAAGAAACTTAGACTCCACTCTTTGAGTGCACACACACTTGCTTACTCCTGAAACAAGGTGGAGGATGCAGACTGAAACTGCCTGGGACTCTGGCCAGTTTTCCGCAACCACCCTACAATGCGCCCCAGCCTCAGCTGAGCACCTGTTCCAACCCTGCTTGCTCCACAGAACAGCTCCACACTAGGGCGAGTATTGCTGTGGTTGAGGGGAGTACAGTTGTGAGGGACAGAGCTGGCTTGGACCTGGCACAGCATCTGAACATGGTGAGGGCAGATATTGCTGGTGCTTGTGGAAGCAGCAGATTGGAAGTGGTCTGGAACTCTGACTGGTGCCAGGAGCACAACAGCCCATGCCCCAACCCATGCTGAGTGCCCACTCCAGCCTATTTTCTCCAGCACTGATGCTGGGTTGGGGAGAGGGGGAGAAACAATTAGAGGGAACAGAACTAACTTGGACCCAAGCCTCAGGGTTTCTGCTCCAGCAACCTAGAATGCAACCAGGCCTCCAATAGGGTCATGTTGGCCATTGGGCAGAGGAGAAGGCTTGGCTCACACCTGGCTCTGGCTCTAGCCCCTCCATCTCAAGCCCACCTCCTACCAAGTTGATAGCTGCTAGCACACCCTGGGGAAAGACGTGACCCATGTTCACTTCAGATCCAGCCCTCCCAGCAAAGCCACTGGGCACATGTAGACTGCACAGGGATGCTCCAACACAAGGACACCCCTTCAAGACTGGAATAAGTAACTGCTTTACCTAATTTCATAGAGAGAGAGAGAAAGTTAAGCAAAATGAGGAGACAGAGGAATTTGTTTCAAATGAAGAACAAGAAAAAAGCCTTGCAAAAACAACTAATGAAACAGAAATAATTTACCAGATAGAGTTCAAAGCATTAGTAATGAGAATGCTAACTGAAGTAGGAAAAAGAATAGATGAACACAGTGAGAATTTTAACAAGGAACTAGAAAATACTTTTAAAAAACCCAGTCAGAACTGAAAAATATAATAATTGAAATAAAAAGCACACTAGAGGAATTAATAGCAGACTTGGTGATACAGAAGAACTCATAAGTGATCTGGAAGACAGAATAATGAAAATCACCCAATCAGAACAACAAAAAGAAAAAAAAATAAATGAAAACCGTTTAAGGGACCTCTGGGACAATATCAAGTATACCAACATTTGAATTATAGGGGTCCCAGAAGGAGAAGAGAAAGAAAAGGGTTGAAAATATATTTGATAAAATTATGGTTGGAAACTTCTGAACCCAGAAAATGATAGATATCTAGGTACAGAAAGCCCAGAGGGTCCCAAACAAGGTGAACCCAAATACACTCACAACAAGATATATCATAATTAAAATGGCAAAAGTTAAAGAGAGAATTCTAAAGGCAGCAAGAATAAAACAAAGAGTCATATACAAGGGAACCTCTCATAAGGCTATCAGCTGATTTTTCTCAAGGCCAGAAGGGAGTGGCATGATATATATAAAGTGCTGAAAGGGAAAAACCTGCAACCTAGGATACTCTACCCAGAAAGATTATCACTTAGAATTGGAGAAATAAAAAACTTCTCAGACAAGCAAAAACTAAAAGAGTTCATCAATCCTAAACTGACCTTAAAAGAAATGTTAAAGAGCCTTCTCTAAGTGAAAAAGAAAAGACAATAGCAAGAAGTAAGAATCTGTAGGGAAGGAAAAATCCCACTAGTAAAACCAAATATATAGTAAAAAAAAAAAAAAAAAAAAAAAAAAGTGGATCAACTACTTAAAAGAAGCTAATATGAAGACTGAAAGACAAAAAAATTGTAAAATCAACTATAACTACAATAAACAGTAAAGGGATAAACATGAAGATGTAAAATATGATACCAAAAAACAAAGCATGAGTGGTGCTGGGAAAACTGGACAGCTACATGTAAAAGAATGAAATTAGAACACTCCCTAACACCATACACAAAAATAAACTCAAAATGGATTAAAGCCCTAAATGTAAGGCCAGACACATAGGCAGAACACTCTATGACATAAATCACAGCAAGATCCTTTTTGACCCACCTCCTAGAGAAATGGAAATAAAAACAAAAATAAACAAATGGGACCTAATGAAACTTAAAAGCTTTTGCAAAGCAAAGGAAAAGAGGAAAAGACGAAAAGACAACCCTCAGAATGGGAGAAAATATTTGCAAACGAATCAATGGACAAAGGATTAATCTCCAAAATATATAAACAGCTAATGAAGCTCAATATTAAAAAAACAAACAACCCAATCAAAAAATGGGCAGAAGACCTAAATAGACATTTCTCCAAAGAAGACATACAGATGGCCAAGAAGAACAGGAAAAGCTGCTCAACATCACTAATTATTAGAGAAATGCAAATCAAAACTACAATGAGGTATCACCTCACACCAGTTAGAATGGGCATCATCAGAAAATCTACAAACAATAAATGCTGGAGAGGGTGTGGAGAAAAGGGAACCCTCTTGCACTGTGGGTGGGAATGTAAATTGATACAGCCACTATGGAGAACAGTATGGATGTTTCTTAAAAAACCAAAAATAGAACTACCATATGACCCAGCAATCCCACTACTGGGCATATACCAGAGAAAACCATAATTCAAAAAGACACATGCACCCCAATGTTCACTGCAGCACTATTTACGATAGCCAGGTCATGGAAGCAACCTAAATGCCCATTGCCAGATGAATGGGTAAAGAAGATGTGGTACATATATACAATGGAATATTACTCAGCCATAAAAAGGAACAAAATTGGGTCATTTGTAGAGATGTGGATGGATCTAGAGACTGTCATACAGAGTGAAGTAAGTCAGAAAGAGAAAAACAAATATCATATATTAATGCATATATGTGGAACCTAGAAAAATGGTACAGATGAACCGGTTTGCAGGGCAGAAATAGAGACAGATGTAGAGAACAAACGTATGGACACCAAGGGGGGAAAGTGGCAGGAGGGCTGGTGGTGGTGGGATGAATTGGGAGATTGGGATTGACATATATACACTATTATGTATAAAATAGATAACTAATAAGAACCTGCTGTATAAAAAAATAAATAAAATAAAATTGTTTTAAAAAAGTAATTAATTAAAATAAAACAAAAAACAAAGCATGGGGAGGGGAGTTAAAAAATGTAGATCTTTAAAGTGTGGTTGAATTTAAATGACAACCAGTTTAAAACAAGTAATATAGGTCAACATATATGAACCTCATGGTAACCACAAATCAAAAACCTACAATAGATACACAAAAGCTAGAGAGAAAGGAACACGAGCATACCACTAAAGAAAATGATCAAACCACTTGGGAAGAAACTAAGAGAAAAAGAAAAAAAGAGAGAAAAACTATAAATATAACCATAAAACAAACAATAAAATGGCAATAAATACATACCTGTCAATAATCACTTTAAATGTCAATAGACTAAGTACTCTAATAAAAAGACATAAAGTGGCTGATTGGGTGAAAAAACAAGACCCATCTATATGCTGCTTATGCTATATTCACCAGACTAAGACATACACACACTGAAAGTGAGGAAATAGAAAAAGATACTCCACACAAATGGAAATGAAAAGAAAGCTGGGATAGCAGCACCCGTATCAGACAAAATGGACTTTAAAACAAAGTCTATAACAAAAGATAAAGAAGGACATTATATAATGATACATAAAGATGAGAACATAATAACACTCGTTAACATATGCACCTAATGTAGGAGCACTTACATATATAAAGCAAATATTAACAGACATCAAGGGAGAAATTGACAACAATACAATAATAGTAGGGAATTTTAACAACCCACTTACATCAAAGGACAGATTATCCAGACATAAAATCAATAAGGAAACAGTGGTCGTAAATGACACATTAGACCAGCTGGACTTACCAGATATCTACAGGACATTCAATCCAGAAACAGCAGAGCACACATTCTTGTAGAGTGCACATGGAACATTCTCCAGGATAGGTCACATACTAGGCCACAAAACAAGTCTCAACAAATTTAAGAGGATAAAAATTATATCAAACATTTTTTCTGACCACAATGGTATGACATTAGAAATCAATTACAGGAAGAAAAATGGGAAAAACACAAACACACAGAGACTAAACAACATGCTACTAAAAGTTAACAGGTCAATGAAGAAATCGAAGAGGAAACCAGAAAATACCTTGAGATATATAAAAGTTTAAAAGAAAACCCAACTTCCCAAAATCTATGGGATGCAGCAAAAGCAGTTCTAAAAGGGAATTTTATAGCAATACAAGCCTCCCTCAAGAAACAAGAAAAATATAAACAACCTAACCTATCATCTAAAGGAATTATAAAAAGAAGAGAAACAAAGCTGAAAGTCAGTAGAAAGAAGAAAATAATAAAGATCAGAGAGGAAATTAATAAAATAGACACCAAGCAAAAACCACAATAGAAAAGAGCAATAAAACCAAGAGCTATTTTTTTAAGATAAACAAAATTGATAAACCTTTAGCCAAACTCATCAAGAGAAGAAGGGGACCCAAATAAGAAATGAAAGAGGAAAGATAACAATCAATATCACAGAGATACAAAAAATCATAAGAGAATACTACAAACAGTTATATGCCCACAAATTGGACGACCTAGAAGAAATGGACAAATTTCTAGAAACATATTAACACCCAAGCCTAAATCAGGAAGAAATAGACAATCTGAAGAGACAGATCATTAGTAATGAAAAAACTCCCAACAAACAGAAGTCTAGCACCAGACAGCTTCACAGGGGAATTCTACCAAACACATAAAGAAGAACTAATACCCCTCCTTCTCAAATTATTCCCCAAAATTGAAGGGGAGGGAACACGTCCAAATTCATTATATGAGACCACCATTTCCCTGATACCAAAAGCAAAGACACTACAAAAAAAAAGAAAATTAAGGCCAATATCTTTGATGAATATAGATTTAAAAATCCTCAACAAAACATTAGCAGAAGAAATTAAACAATATATAAAAAGGATCATAAATGAAGATCAAGTAGAATTTATTCCAGGGATGCAAGGATGGTTCAATATCCACAAATTAATCAATGAGATACATCACAGTAGCAAAATGAAAGATAAAAATCATATGATCATCTCAATAGACTCAGAAAAAGCACTTGACAAAATTCAGCATCCATTCATGATAAAAATTCTCACCAATATTGGTGTAGAGCAGGGGTCCCCAACCCCCGGGCCGTGGACCAGTACCAGTCTGCAGCCTGTTAGGAACAGGGCTGCACAGCAGGAGGTGAGTGGTGGGCGAGCGAGCGAAGCTTCATCTGTATTTACAGCTGCTTCCCATCACTCGCATTACCACCTGAGCTCCACCTCCTGTCAGCATTATGGTGAGTCGTATAATCATTTCATTATATATTACAATGTAATAATAGTAGAAATAAAGTGCACAATAAGTGTAATGTGCTTGAATCATCCCAAAACCATTCCTCCCCCACCCCCACCGTGGCTGTGGAAAAACTGTCTTCCACGAAACTGGTCCCTGGTGCCAAAAAGGTTGAGGACCGCTGGTATGGAGGAAAGATATCTCAACATAATAAAGGCCATTTATGACAAACCCACAGCTAACATTATACTCAACAGTGAAAAGCTGAAAGTGTTTCCCCTAAAATCAGGAACAAGACAAGACTCCCACCACTTCTATTTAACATAGTATCCGAAGTCTTAGCCACACCAAACAGACAAGAAAAAGAAGTAAAGGGGACTTCCCTGTTGGTCCAGTGGTAAAGAATCTGCCTTCCAATACAAGGGATGCAGGTTCAATCCCTGGTCTGGGAACTAAGATCCCACATGCTACAGGGCAACTAAGACTGCGCACCACAACTATTGAGCTCGCATGCCTCAACGAGAGAGCCCATGTGCTGCAAACTACAGAGGCCACACGCTCTGGAGCCTGCGCACCACAACTAGAGAGAAGCCCAAGTGCTGCAACTAGAGAGAAGCCTAAGCACTGCAACGAAGAGACTGCACGCCATAATGAAAGATCCCGCGTGCCTCAACAAAGATTCCATACGCCAAAACTAAGACCAGATGCACCCAAAAAAAATAAATAAATAGGGAAAATAGATAAATATAAAAAAGAAAGAGAAGTAAAAAGTATACAAACTGGAAGGGAAGAAGTAAATCTCACTATTTGCTGATGACATGATATCATATATCAAAAACCTTAAAGTCTCCACCAAAAATACTATTAAAACTAATATGTGAATTCAGTAAAATTGCAGGATACAAGATTAATATACAGAAATCTGTTGCTTTTCTCTACACTAATAATGAACTACTAGAAAGAGAAATTAAGAAACAATTCCATTTACAATTGCATCAAAAAGAATAAAATAACTAGGGATAGATTTAAGACCTATATTCTGAAAACTCTAAGACACTGATGAAGGAAATTAAAGATGATACAAATAAATGGAAAGATATTCCATGTTCATATACTGGAAGAATTAATACTGTTAAAATGTCCATACTCCCCAAAGCAATCTACAGATTTAATGTAATCCCAATCAAAATACCCAAGACATTTTTCACAGAACTAGAACAAACGGTTCTAAAATTTATACCCCAAATAGTCAAAGCAATCTTGAGGAAAAACAACAAAGCTGGAGGTATCATGCTCCCTGACTTCACACTATACTACAAAGCTACAGTCAGCAAAACAGTATGGTACTGGCACAAAAGCAGACACGTGGATCAATGGAACAGAACAGAGAGCCCAGAAATACACCTATGCATCTATGGTCAATTAATCTATGACAAAGGAGGCAAGAATATACAATGGAGAAAAGATAGCCTCTTCAGTAAATGGTGGTGGGAAAACTGGACAACTATACATAAAAGAATGAGATTAGAACATTTCCTCAAGCCTTATACAAAAATAAACTCAAAATGGATTAAAGATCTAAATGTAAACCTGGACACCATAAAACTCCTAGAAGAAAATATAGACAGAATACACTTTGACATAAACTGTAGCAATATTTTTTTTATCTGTCTCCTGAGGCAAAGGAAATAAAAGTAAAAATAAACAAATTGGACCTAATTAAACTTAAAAGCTTTTGCACAGCAAAGGAAACCACTGACAAAACGAAAAGTCAACCTACTGAATGGGAGAAAATACTTGCAAATAATATGAGTGATAAGGACTTAATACCAAAAATATATAAACTGCTCATGCAACTCAATATCAAAAAACCAAACAACCCAATTTAAAAATGGGCAGAAGAACTGAATAGACCTTTTTTCAAAGAAGATATATAAATGGCCTATAGGCACGTGAAAACATTCTCAACATCGACAATCATCAGAGAATTGCAAATCAAAATTAAAAATGAGATATCACCTCACACCTGTCAGAATGGCTATCAGGAAAATGTCTACAAATAACAAATGCTGGAAATGATGTGGAGAAAAGGGAACCCTAGTACACTGTTGCTGGGAAAGTAAATTGGTGCAGCCCCTATGGGAAACAATATGGAGGTTCCTCAAAAAACTGAAGATAGAACTACCATATGATCTAGAAATTCCACTCCTGGGTATATATCTGAAGAAAATGAAAACACTAATTCAAAAAGGTATGTGCACCCCAATGTTCATACCAGCATTATTTATAATAGCCAAGATATGGAAGCAACCTAAGGGTCCATCAGCAGATGAATGGATAAAGAACATGTGATATATATATACAATGGAATACTACTCAGACATAAAATTAATGAAATTTAGCAGTTGTGACAACATGGATGGACCTGGAGGGTATTATACTTAATGAAATAAGTCAACAGGGAAGGAAACACTGTATGTTAACACTTATACGTGAAATCTAAAAAAATTAAACCAAAGAATATATATAATAAAACAGAAACAGACTCACATGTATAGAGAACAAACTAGTGGTTACCAGTGGGGAGAGGGAGGGGGACGGGCAAGATAAGGGTAGTGGATTAAGCAATACAAACTACTATGTATAAAATAAATAAGCTACAAGGATATATTGTACAGCACAGGGAATATTTTATAATAATAAAATATTTTATAATAACCTTAAATAGAGTATAATCTATAAAAACATATAATCACAATGCTGTACACCTGAAACTAATATAATATTGTAAATCAACTGTACTTCAATAAAAAATAGTAAAATAAAATTAAAAAGATTTTTCAGTAGCGTTATTTTCATACCCTCAGCTGAAGTCAATCAAAGAAAATACAGTTAATTCATTAAGTAATATATCTCTTTCTCACCGAAAGGCCTATTCTAAAATCAAGTTTCGGGGCTTCCCTGGTGGCGCAGTGGTTGAGAATCTGCCTGCCAATGCAGGGGACAAGGGTTCGAGCCCTGGTCCGGGAAGATCCCACATGCCGCGGAGCAACTGGGCCCGTGAGCCACAACTACTGAGCCTGCGTGTCTGGAGCCTGTGCTCCGCAACAAGAGAGGCCGCGATAGTGAGAGGCCCGCGCACCGCGATGAAGAGTGACCCCCGCTTGCCACGGCTAGAGAAAGCCCTCGCACAGAAACGAGGACCCAACACAGCCCAATAAATAAATAAATAAATAAATAAATAATTAAAATCAAGTTTCTGATGACAAAGTAACAATAATAATGACAAAGTAATAACAATAACAATAATAACCACTCCCATTTAGCAAATGTTTCAAAATGGAAGAACTCAATTTTGGAGCTTTATTTTCATTTTTTTCTATCTTAAGATGCTACATAATTAAACAGAATTGCTTTAGTCTTATAGCATAAAAAAATTCATAGTCTAATTTTCAATTACTGCTTCTCAGATTCCTCTTCCTTTCTTCTACCACCCAAAGCTGGTTACTCTCTCTCCTAACCATTCTGCAGCCTGATTCATGCTTCCTGATTCAAAATTAAAGCCCATCTGAGAAAGATCAGAGCTGGAGGATAAGTATGCTAGAAGTATGAGTGGTGGTGAGGATTTGTGGAAAAATAATACGTGCTGCTTGTTAGCATCACCCTCCTACTGTTTCTTTTCCATTAAAAGGAAAATCTAGAGTTGACTGTTGCTACTGAAAATGTCCCTGCCTATGATAGATGTCATTTATTTACACAGAAGAACATTTCCTTACAGCTGTTTTTGAACCTTCAAATAAATCACACCTCCCACAATAATGTAGAGATAAGGGGCCAGCACAGCTCTCAGCTGGCAATGCTCAGTTTAACCCACTTACATTCATTAGGACACAGGAGTTTAGGGCACAGCATTTACTATAATCCGTGACTATAAGAAAATGTGAGATGAAATATATTAAATAAATTAAACATGCATTAAACATCTCTGAATCACAGTTCAATTTCACTAAGTGAACCAACAGTAAATTATTGATAGTTTGGTCCCCTTTAAGAGAACAAAGCAGCAACTGATTTCAGTGTACTGGGTAAATTAGTCACTATATGCATTTCATTCATGACTTGCACATCTCACATCTCACATTGCCACAATACAATTATTTTTGACTTCAAAGTCTGTTTATTGGTCCCATGAAACTGATGGCTTGGAAAAATCGAAGACATGGGAAAGAAACCTCTGAAGTTAATGAATAGTGTGGTGGATTCCTCTGTGGATCTGATCCCATTGTGATGGGGATATCATGATGGACTCCAGTTCCCAAGGTCAGCATCACCAATAAAAGTAAGAATGCCTTGGTAATCCAGCAACATGTACCAAGGCCTACAAATGGTTAAAATTACCTTTACAATATTCCATTGTGATATTATTTACAGTTCCCTTTGTTATTTAATAAAGAACATTCACCTCCCCCAACCAAATAATTTACTGCACATTTTAAACTGTCTAAAGGATTATGGTGTGTGTCTGTGTGTGTGTGTGTGTGTGTGTGTGCGCGCGCGCAGGGAGGGGTAATTTTTAAGGCAAGACCTGTGAGATATCATCAATCATTAATGTCTTTTTAAATATGGCTAAGATAAATTTAAACCTCAAGATATTGTAGATTTCTTAACCCAGTGTTCCGTTCTATGCATGCTACCTCTACAAGGTGATTTTCTTTATAATACACCAATAGTAAAGAAAGAAACCGCTAGAGCAAGGAGCTGTGACTAAAGCAGAAGCTGAGTTATTGCTCGGCACTGTTTTCCTCATGTGAAGTTATTATGGACTTGAATTGTGTCCCCCACCCCAAACCAAATTCATATATTGAAGACCTCACCCCCAGTGCAACTGTGTTTCGAGATAGGGTCTTTAGAGAGATAATTCAGGTTAAATGAGGTTACGTGGGTAGGGCCCTTATAGGATTGGTGTCCTCATAAGCAGAGGAAGAGACACCAGAGATTCTCTCTCTACACACAAGCACAAAGGAAAGGCCATGTGAGCACACATCAAGAAGGTACCATCCACAAGCCAGGAAGAGAGCCTTCACCAGAAACCAAATTTTCCGGCACCATGATCGTGGACTTCTAGCTCTACAACTTTTAGAAAATAACTGTCTGTTGTTTAAGCTGCCCACTCTGTTGCATTTTGTTACGGCAGCCTGAGCTGACTAATACGGAGGGTCATCTTTTAATTGTTTGCTCTCCTCTTGTAGCCTCTGAACTTCACCTGCAACCTCCTACCTTCATCCATCTCTTAACGTCAGTGTCCTCCCAAGTTGGGGAAATCAGAGATTTAGACATTGTTGGTGTTTCTGTCTTTAATGCAGTTGTGGATTTCTTTTATTTCTGCAACATGTAATTTATTATTTTCTGCTAACCATTCAAACACACCTAAGTTTTGGATCCATGTCTTCTGGTTTTGCCTCTGGTCATGTTGCTTCTATTGCTATCAGAAGTGTCAGTGGGAGCAGACACAGATTGGACCCTAAATATGTGTTTACTTTTCTCACTGGGATCCTAACTGGAAGGATGTAACATCACAGATGCATCAAACCCTCTTCTGTACCAATGTGGTGCCAAGATCTTTACTTTAAAACATGCTTTCAATCTGTCAGATTGCCAAGTTTTAGGATGATGGTGACAAGTTTGATGAAGGGCCTCAGAATCTGAGCTTGTGCCTGTGCCTTGATGCTCAGGACATGCTCCACCTTCATCATGTTCATCAAAAGCAGGGGCATCACTGCAAGGGAACTGACCTCCTGAGAGGTCACCTTTAATAATAAGAATAATAATAATAGTAGTAGTAGTAAAAAGCCTGTCTTGGTGGGTCATTTATGGGATGAGGGGGCTGTGTATTCTTCTTGCATCAGTACATTTATTTTAGTTTCCTATTAATTCTTATAGTTTTTCAGTTCATTCTTTTTTTTTCTTAGTATATAATTATACCATCTGCAAATGAGGATAATTTTGCATTTCCTTTCTAATAATTATATCTCTTATTTCAGTTTCATATCTTATGGCTTTGATGAGTGTTTTCAGGACAATTAGATAACAATGATAATAATAGGCATTTTTGTTTTCCACCTGATTTTAATTGGATATTATTAAAAATGAAGTCCGCCACTGATTTGAGATGAATATTGTTACAGAAACAACATATGTTAGTGAAATTTTATATGTGAGTTCAAAAAGATAGTTAAAAATAAGATGAGTGTAAATTTTTTCTAGATTTTTTTCTGATTTTATTGAAATTACCAAATTGTTTTTTTCCTTTCTGACCTATTGTAGGAAGTAGGACACTAATTGTTTTCCTAATAATCAACTAATTTTGTATAATGCACATGATTTTGAATACAAAATGGATAAACCAGACCACCCTCTAAGGAATGTTTAATCACTAAACATGTTGAACACATTTCTGCCCTGTAAAAGATTTATATTCAACTATGATCCCAATCAGCAAGCTTCTCTTCCCACTAAAGGGAACAAATTATAACCCTTTCAACTGCTGCAGTAAATAGAAAACAGACTGCTGATTATACAGAAAGAGGAAAAACAGACATAGGACAGAGCATGCAGATTAGAAAGGAGCCATTCCCCCCCTTAATACTAAGTAAATAGAAGCAGGCATTTTGCAAAGTGCATTAAAGGGAACAGACTGCTGTAGAAATCAATTGATAAAGACTTGTCAACTAAAACAAACTTTTAGCAATTACATTAGCAAATAATTAGAATAATGTGTAAATAGTAGTAAAGACCCTGCAACAAAGGAACCACATGGATCTGTGTCTCTTCCTTTTGTGCCCATAGCATTCTGGGCTTATCTCTATTATTTAGTAGTATATCTAGTATCGGGAAGGATACTACTGAACAATAGGACTTATGATTGCAGTTATGAGAAATAATTCAATGGCATTAAGCAGGAAGTGCCCTGACACTTTGCAGTGGGAGAAAATTTGTCTCCAGCTGAGACTCCAGCAAGTAAACAATGATTCCTGTCCAGAGGAAATCTATTTAACTCTCCCTGTATTAAAAGCGTAACAGAAATTCATGCACAGAAAGAACTCTCATCATGGCCAAAATGCAGCAGTCAGAGCCACTGAGTGGAAGGTGACTTATCATACATCATAGTTACTGGAAGTTTCCATACGGAGCTGGCACCCTATATAATATATTGAAAAGCCAATCCCACACGAAACAAGTGATAAAGATTTGAAAAGAAGTATCCTGTAGTGAAAAGATGGTGGGAGTTAACATCAGGGAGCTGAATCTTGGTTGAGATATTTCTACATGTCCATGAGCAGTTACATAAAATCTGAGACTATTTTTCTTCATCTGTAAAAAGGATATAATAATATTCACCTTGAGAAGATATCAGAACTATGTGAAATGTATATGTTTAGCACAGGGCCACATATGGTAAGTATTCAATAAGACATGGTTTGTTACTTTATTATTATTGAAGCAAACCTAGAGAAATATAACAGATACTTTAAAATATATTTAGATAGAAATGAAGACCCTGACACAAAGAAGTGACATTTTCAGGACAGAACACTGTGGGGCAAGAATGTGGAACACAGAAAAATATGAATAAAACTTGGGAAAGAGGACCTCAGTATGCATGAGGGTGGGGAGGGAAGGACCTCCCCTAAGCTCTTAGTCAAAATTAGTCCCTCAGGGAGGAAAATGGGAAATCTGTATCTGAGTACACAATATATATTTTACAGGTATTTGAATTTATGTTCATGTTAAGGTATAATAACATATGCATTGTTTCATTCTGAAGTATAGGATCCACAATTCTCAAGGAATCTTCTCTTGATCTCCATAAAATTCCATGTTAGATAACCACATACAGAGATAGCCTCAAAAGAGACCCCAGAAATTCTGGAGTCCAGCATGAGCAGAATGAGTAAGCAGTACCTTTTACAGAATCATGTTTTAATAACACTCATTTTTGCCTGGCCGGATTATGTATCTTAACACATCACCTTGTATTTTACGTGTTTGTTTCAGTGCCTGTGACTCATTTAACTGTGAGTTCCCTGAAAGCAGGTACAGTTTTGCTCACCCTTGTGTTTCTTAACACCATGCATGACAAGCAGAGCTGCCTTAGGGCCACTGTAGCACTTAGACACTTTTTAGAAGCACCGCTCCACATCATTTGAAACATGTTAAATTTTAAGAGCCACATTATGGCTCATTAAAAAGATTATTTTGACTATAAAATTTTAAAGATATTTATAATTCTATTTTTGGAATTTGGCTATAAGCCAAATACTTTATGATTGGTGCTAAATTCTCCACAGTGTCATAATGCACACCCAGGAATTCTTGCAAAGTGAAATAATCTAAATAACAAATTGTTTTCAATGGTCATGAAATTTTAATGGAAATGAACCTTAACAATTAATGAGGTTGGAACAATGTTAATTTTGGTAGACATTTAAACATTTATTATTTTTAATTTTTCTGGGCTATTTTCTTTTTAATATTTTGGAATCAATGATTTTTTTTTCAGTTCTTAAATATTGTCAATGACCTTTGAAGAGCCAGAAGGCATATTGGTACACCATGGAGTAACCAGCATTGATGGCATAAAGTAGTTGGCCAATTAGTATTTCTGGATTAGATTGGTAATTTGAGAATATACACATGCCATTGGGTATTAGCCAAAGCCACAGCATGGTTTATGGTGCAGTTGTATTTAGTGCTGTCGCTACTAAGCCATTTTACGCATAGCATTGGTTGGCTATGTCAGTAATAATGTTGGCAAGTTGAGAAAGCAGCATTTCTAGAACAAGAGGGTTTAAGTTCGCTGTCAGAACAGGCCAGAGGCTGAAGTCATCCCATAGATGTCAGCAGGGGGCAACCCACGTGAAAGCAGACAAACAGAAGTCAAACACCCTCAGATTTTGCAGAGAGAAGTTGGGCCCCACACATATTGGCAATATTAGAGCCAGGCCTTGTGGCTGATACTCATTAAAGGAGAGAGAGCTGGCAGGTGGACTCACAAACATTTCTCTGATTCCACCTTCTCTAGGGAGACCTGCCTTGACAAACCCTGTTCCCCAGACTGAGTGTGAATGACTGCAATGAACAGATGCTCCTGAGCACAGGAGGCCATCTTATTCCTCAGATGTACTGTATAACAGGAAGAAAACAACAACTTGAAATAGCTGAGAGAGACAGTCAAGAGAGCAGTTGGATCGATCCTAGGGTGAGATGGCTTGTGTTTGCTTAGTCACCATCACCCTGGTGGCAATTCTGTCACTCTTAAAGAGCCTTTACCTGTCCACACTGGATCTCTAGGTCTCAATTGGGTCACTATCTGCCCAGGAAACAGTACTGTATTCAAGACTGCACTGTCATCTCTAGGCAGGCTGGAAACAGATTTGAGAGTTTTAAAGCCTATCTGGATGGATATGATTCGTAAAACCTCTGATTTTTGCACATCGGATTATTCTTTCAGGATTGTTCCAGGGTGAGAATCCTAAACACTAGACTTGGAACAGAGTCTAGGTAGATAGTTATTTACAACTGAAAATTTCATTTGCCTTAATGATTCCCAAGTATACCTGAACCTTAACTGGATATCTAACTAACTCCAAATTATGCTTGAATTGCATCAATTATTCAACATTTTTCTTAAAGTGTGATGAGTACAGAATTACCAGTCATCTGTTGGCATAAAGTTAAGACCTGTACAAAATACATCTCTCTTGGCAATGTCTCCAGAAACTCGATAATCATATCCATGTTTGGATGCTCTCTTACTAAAGGCTTTTGTGAGATACAGAAATGGCAAGTATTGTGTTATAGCTGTCATACTTTAGAGAAAATGACCATGTTGCTGGAGCAAAATTAACTAGTCCAAAGATGCTAAGCCTTAGAGAAGAGGGCTAGAAGCTAACATGCATTGAGGATCTACTATGTGTTAATAAGGTCTCTCTCTCCTTCTCACTCTATAGATGCAGATATAGACACATCTTTTGTAAGCATTGCATCGCAATTGTGTTTGTCTGTAACTCTGACCTCTTTCAAAGCAAAATCTGGTACCATGAATAACACAAATAGGATTCTAGATGATTTTGGAGCACTTTCTTATTTGCTTGATAACCTTCAGTGGCGCCCTATCTCCCACTGGATCAAGTTTGAATAATTCTGCCTGCTTTTCAAGGTCCTCACTGGTCTCCCTACCCAGCCAGTCTTATTGTTCTTTCCCACATATTCCCTCTGAGCAATGTGGATCAGTATTTGCACTGACCTGTAAACATATACTCATTGCCACCTCCAAGGTTCTTTCTTTCCTCTTCTGTCACCTATGCAAATTGTCACCAATTCTTCAAGGATCCCTTCACAGTTCATCATTTAGCAGAGTTGAGTGAGCAGAAATCCTAGACTTTTGTTGTTGTCATGTTGTAACATGATCTTACCTATAATACAGTAATTCACAAAGCATGGATTTAAAACAATGATACTGTAATGAAGTCAGTGGACATTTATGGCAAAGGAAGCTTTGAGGCTTTATCTCTTTAGAATAAAGCAAAATGCATAGCTGAAGCTGAACTGCAAATTACAACTCTAAGTCTTTTGGAATTTAAGGGGTAGCATTTTTCATGAGACCTTAGGTCAACAATGTAGCATTTAACCCTCCACTGAACACTTGAACATAAGCTTGACAAACTCCATTTTTAAAGTTATCAAGTTCTGAAATACAGTCAGTACACAGTATTTGAATCTATGGTGCTACCACCTCCATAATAAATAAAACTTGAGGGGTAAATAAAATATCCACCTTCTTTTTCTTTTCATGAAGGGAGACTGCTCTCCAAAACTGCTCTATAATTCAGAATAAAACTCAGAGACACTAAGCATAATAGTTCATATTTTCTTTATAGGCATTACAAGTAAGCGTAACTATCAAAGTCATACAATTTTTAGTTTTGAATGACATTCATTGTTCAGCAAAGGTTTTCCACACTATGGTTTTATGAAATCAGGCAGTTGTCAGAATTATTTATGGAAAGTTTCTTATATTTAAGGATTTTGAGCATAATTTTTAAAAATATTATTTTATGAAGATTTAAGATAATGAACACCAAATGAAATGGCCCATTCTTAGGTAAATAGAAAAATACAGTGCAATTATACATGTCAGATGATCAGGTTTGAATCTGCTACTTTTAATCTAAGGTTGTTGATCTGATAAGAATTTCCTTCTATATAATCTAAAGTTACTTTTCAGTAAAAAAAAAAAAAAAAAAAAATCCAACAAGGAAACACAGGCCCTGTGCTAGGTACCAAGTGGTCAAAATCAGACACAGTTTCTGTCCTAGAGTTTTCAGGTTTGTGGAGAAGACAGACATGATGTACCAGGAAAGTAATAGCAAAATTAAACATGTTTCTGCCCTCAAGGAACTAGGCTACTGTTAGGGAGGGGCAGTATTGTGTAAGTAAACAAACAAATACATCATTCCAAATCACAGTTGATCTTACGGAGAAAACATAGTGTACAGTGATGAAGAACAACAAGGAGAGGGACTAATTTAGACAGAGTTAAGAGGTGTTTTCCTTAGGAGAGCCACATGTGCTGAGGGCTAAAGTGTGAGAAGGATCCAGCCATTTAAAGAGGTGTTAGGGAGACGCAAAAGCATGTATAAAGGTCCTAAAACAAACAAACAAAAAGGTCTGTTTTTTCAAAGATCAGAGTGTATGCCACAGTAGCTAGAACAGAGGATGGAAGAGAAGAGAGACATGAAATAAGTTTATAAAAGATAGATTGCAGTCAGATCATCAGAACCATATAAGAAGTATCAAGGAATTTGAATTAGATCCTATGTAAAATGGGAGAGCATAAAGGGGGACAAAATGATTTAAAGTTTAAATTGTTCCTCTTGGCAAATAAATAGACTATGAAAGAAGGAAGTCCAGTTGGACACTATTGCTGCCCTCCAAGGAAAAAGAGTGCGTATATTGTACTAGAGAGAAAGATAGAGAAATAGAGACCTGAGGCAGATTTCGAATGTAGACTCAAAGAATCTCTTGCTAGATTGGCTGGGGCAATGCAGAGGATTAAGAAAAGTAAATTAAGGATGATGCCCAGGTTTCTGGCTTAAGCAACTAAGTGGATACTACTGACATCTACTGAGTTGAGGAAGTTTGAAAGTAGAATGAAATTTAAAGCAAGGTGGGGTGGGATAGAGAGGAATTCAGCTGTAGTCACAGAGATTTTGAGATGCCTGTGAGATATTCTTTTTGAAATGTCAGGTGGGCAGTTAAATAGGTATATGAGGATACATTTGAAATGGGCATAATTGAGGGGTCCTCAGTCTGTAAATGATATATAAAATGATAGTAATAAGCAGTATCACCAGAAGAGAAAGGGTAAAGAGAGAAGAGAAGGGGATCCAAGCCCAAGTTCCAGGGCAAAACGTAAAACTAAGCAAGAGACTGAGAAGAAGTGGCCAGTGAAATCTGGGACACCAGACATCATGCAAATTAAAAGAAGGGAGTGTTTCAGGATATGTGTTGTATTACTGAGAAGTCAAGTACTCTTGGCTTTTACTCATTTATTGATTAACACCTGGGGGTTTATTTTAAAAGGTAAATAATGTTATCAAAATAGCATCATGTAACAGTAATAATAATTCAGATAGAGTTGGTAAACTACTTCCACATACATTATCTGACTTGATCCCAACAATAAGTATATTTTATTACTGATTGCATTATACACTTAAAGACACTGGGGCTCTTGCAAGCAACTAATATTTAATAATAAATTCAACAAGTATTGTGAACTCCTGTTGTGAGAGGCAAGTTCTAGACTCTGCAGATATATCTGTGAACAAAAGAAATCACTTCCCAGTACCCGCAGGAACAGTATCCTTTGCAATGATTATAGAGTACCACACAAGGCTAATAATTATTAAGAAGTGCAGAGTTCTGACTGCAGAGGTTCACTTTTTAAAATCTTAATTACATTTTGTTAACAGTTCAGTAGTGGTAGGTATATTCTAATTGTGCAAGAGGTTCACTTTTTTGAATTCTTGTTACTGTGTTGAATACAAAAATAATACAAGTTTTATGTATTTGAAGACATACTACATTTAGTAAACTAAATATATATGGTTACTCTATGTCAATATATGACATATTGGGGGGGGCGTCTATCTGCATCTTAAACCTTTCAAAAATCTTACCTATGCTCACAGAGTTTTTAATAATAGCAATGTTTGCCAAGATGAAAGCATGAAAATCTGCCCTGTTTGTGTCTGACCAAGTCCTTATCCATTTGGGCATTGTCCTGATAGTCTATCAATGCAGTCATTGGAACATATGGGTTTCCTGATCTCCCATACATATTCTCTATTTTGTTTTCATGGATAAAGTAAGTTTTAGAACTACTTTGACAAAATGCAAGGTTGCTAAGTTTGTGCTTTTTCAAACAATGCAGAAAAAAGAAATATCAACATATTTAATAGCATAAACTTTATCTTCATTTTCTTATCCTCTTTTCCTTTAGGAATTTATTCCTGTCTAAAATAATATATGATGCCACCAAAAAATGTGGCCTCTTATCTGTGAAAGAGTCAGATAACATTAGCACTTGGTGGATTTATCAATATGTCTGGCACTTAAGAGATTTATGTGTGAGTCATTATGACAGGACATATGTAACACTGATTTTTGTGGCTGGATTCATGCTATCTGGACTTGACTGTATAATCTTGTGTAAGAGCCGCTGACCCTCTGAAAAACTGCTTTGCATTTGTGCTTCTGTTTTGGATAAGATCCATAATTTAGATTTCTTTGCCCTTCAAAATGACCATGATGGTCTCTGTGGCTTTTTTTTTTTCCCCTTCTGGAATTTACTTTGAAGAACACTTTCTTTTTAAGAAATGAATTTCACTCTTGCCATGACTGAATCATTCTTAAAGCAACTTCAGTTTTACAGAGAGATTTTTGTTTTTCTTCCTTGGCATTTCATAAGGTTAAAGAAGACCTTAACGATAACCTTTGTGTGCAGTACCTACAGTCTGCAGTCATTGGTACATGAGAGTAGATGAATAACTATGTTATTTCCAATAAAAAAAAAAAAAAAGACTTAAATTCTATTGAAGCAAGTGTGAGCCAGACCAATGTTTCTCAGGGTGGTGGCACTACCCTACAGGGGGAATTTTTTTTAAGCATGGGCTATTTTGGGTTGTCATAACAAGATTGGGCACCACTTGTTTTACATGAGAGAGAGCCAAAAATGCTGTGTGTTCTATAGTATGCAGTGCAGTACACCAACCAAGAATTGTTCTACGTCCCACATGACTTTCAAATGTCCTGCTGGTCACTTACACAGACAAAAATCTGTTTATAATCTGAGCCTAGAATCTAAGTAAATTTTACAGTAAGCACAGTGTATTTTACATGGTTTTCCCTATAGAGATTTTTCCAGGAATGCCAGTACTAAGCAAATTGTGGAAATATTTTATTTTGCTTTATCTGGACTTTAACAAAGAATTGTTTATAATTTCATAAAATCATATCCCTGACAGAAATGTCACTTGTGACTTTTGAGTCACCAGTATAACCAATTCAACACACCTGCAACAACCTGTATTTGGAACAGTCACGTGTCTGGAATTCCATGTATAGATGCAAGCATCCCACCACTTCATTTTATTTTCTTGTGTAGTCATGACTATTTTCATATTAAAATGCATATTATTTCACTTAAATTTATTTCATTTGTTTTTCTTTTATAATAAAAACAGATCATTATATTGGTTTTTAAATATTATACATAGGATATAGTATCTACAATTTAATCTTGAGATTAAAAAGGAGCATTACAAAACATTTGTTATACAAAGGGTTATTGGTTGAACACTAGAGAGAACTTTTGACTTCTGAAACTTATGAGATAAGGGGAACTGTATTATCTCCTCTCTAAAGGGTTTTAGATGCTGTTATTCTGGACAAATTACAGCAGCTTCCCCACCAACTATTTGAGAGCACTGACTAGTTATATTGAAGAGATGTACACCAGGAATTCACCCTTTAGCATCTCTGTATATATGATAGAGTGGTTTGTTTCATGATGGTCCTGAGAATGAGAGCTACTACCCTGATCTCTTGGATCAGAGCATAGCCTGGAAGAAATGTAATTCTAATATAGTGAGTAAACCTAGCAGAAGCAAAACAGTGGTCCCATTTATTCAGTCCTGTGTTGGTCCTTGAACCAACCTATATAGCCTGAGGGCCCTGCTGCCTCAGATAGCTTGAACAATAAAGCCTTTCCCCATAGGTACACATCAAACTTCTTTTCTCCAGGAAATTTTATTATTGATTTGTGAAGCTGTAGTCTGCTTGACACTCTCGCTATGGCTCAACCTGGTATTACAGTCCAAGAAAATTCAGGTAGGCTGTGTGCCCTTAGTCCTCCTCTCCTCCACCCTGCCCCCTCCCTCCTGCCCCCTCCCTCCAAAGGCTTCCAGAACCATATACAAATGTGCCCTCTGATGGCTGATGATCATCTCTTATTGTTTTTTTGACACTGGCTCAGCTTTTCACTGTAGTCATTGAACATTTAATTATGTGAAATTCACGTAATAAAAAGTAACTAACTTATAAGGTTGCGATAAAATCTTAGCCAGAGGCAAGGATGATTTAAAAAAAATCACCCTAATATATCCAGGTACTCTAGTATAATGGTTTTTGTACACAGCATCTGAACCCACAATTCTCAGGTGTTAATGACAGCTCTGCCATTTACCAGCTCTGTGACCCTGGTCTAGCTACTTAAACTCTCTGGTTTAGTTCTTCTGCACAAAGGTGATAATAATAGTACATATCTACCACATAGGACTGCAATGGGGATTAAATCAGTTAATTTATGCCAAGTGCTTAGAACAACAGCACCTTGCACATAATAAGCATTCAATAAATATTAGTTATTATCCTTAGGATTGTGTTTCTGTTTCTAGGGATATTCACTTATACTTTCAAAGACATTTACTTTGCCAGGTTTTTCAAGTGAAAAAGAGATCCAGATGCTCCTTTGTTCCTCCTTCAATTCCTCTTGTGCTCCAGCAAAAGCATGAGTCCCTCTTTCTCCAAATCACAAGTATGTGAAAATTAAAATACTTTCCCATGACCTCATGTACTTAAAAATGTGTATTATGTCTTCCTTCTTGTAAATGTGAACCAAGAGGTGCTTTGGGCATGGGAGGCAGAGGTAGTTCTGTTTAGAGGCTTAGTCATTATGTTTAATTCTGATCCAAGTATGTCCTGGCTTCATCTATAAATCCAGTGATACTACATAGAATTCCTGCAACCTTACAGCACCATCCTTTATACTTTTTTGAATATTTGTTTCTTCTTTTGGAAAATAAGATTTCAACCTTCTATTCACATTGTTATTCCAATATGTCTAATATCTCTTCATTACCGTTCAGAACACCAGTGATTACCACTGCACCCAAACATCAATTAATGTTTGATGATGATTATGATGTTATGTAGCCAAAACAGAGGAGCCCTGGATTATTCTCTGTGTCATATCTTCAGGGTATATCTTTAATAAATAGAACACTAGATCATCCCTTTGGACTGACTTGCCTAATAATCAGTAAAACTGATTTTGCACCCTGAATTTACTGTAACTTTTTTGTCTCACCTAGGAAGCACAACCTAAAGGTTATGAAGTTCTTGCCTTCTCTCCTCTGTATAAATTAATAATACTAGGATCACGCCCCCTTCTATTTACTTATATTTAAAATACCTGACATAAGAATTAAGGAAATTCAGCCAGATTTAATCCTTGCTCTCAACAGTTTACATCTCTTTTTACTTTTCCATTCCTTCTTTTTCTATTTTTTTTACAGCAATCACTTTGTGGTTTTTATCCCTGGATAATGTTAATGGCTGGATTCCAGTCAACTGGTTAGAACAATGGGGTTGATGACAGGTAAAGGTGAGATCTGCTGGGCCTGAAATCCTGTCCTCAGCAATATTTCTTTTGTCTCCTGGCATCCATTATAAGGCAGTACCATTTCATACAGTGTCATGTAATTGTTAAATAACACCAGAAATATACACTCAAATTTTCAAAGAACTAGAATAAATCTTCCATCCATATAGACATAATTAGAATGATACATTTTTATGTCTACCCAATTCCCTTAGATGTATTTGCTATATTTCCCGAAAGAAAAGGAAACAAATCCTATGAAATCTGTCAGGGGGTCTCCAAAGGACATTCGGTTGCTTGCTTTAAAAGCACCAAATTTCAGAGAAGCTTGTAGCTGTCCATAACTCAAAGGATTCCTCACTCAAAGACTAATGTCTGCTGCTGCACATCATTGTGATTTTCCCTCATAACAGAGGATTCAGAGGTATTAAAGAGGTCTCAGTAAATCAGCATTCTTTTATGATAAATTTTAATTAATCATTTGAGTAAGGCAATGTGCCACTACATACATCATATGGAGGAATTCATCACAGTGTCACTTGCTTATTAAAAATTATTATTTAAAAATAACGCTTATTATCATAAAAGCTCCTTAAAGTGGAGGAAGGAAAGATATAAAATGAGGTAGAATGGAGAAAAAGAAAGAGAGATGGATGGAAAGAAAACAGATGTTAAAGACAGGGATGCGTTGTAATATTTAAACGCTAACAGTGTGTCTTTGTCACTCATCATGCTTGGCGGTGCAAATGAACAAAAAAGTGGGGAAAAGCACAGTATGTTAAAGTATTATGGGTATGTCAGATAAGCAGTTTGTCTGATGTTTCCATCTCTGCTGGAAAGCTGGCTTAAAACTGTGTGACCTATTCTCCAGATGTCAAAGATAAACTTCAGTGATTGTATAATTCCTCCCACTCTGATAGAGATAAATATGTTCATATTTTCCCCAGCTAATCCTCCTTGTTGGATGATAACATAAGGCTGCATCCATATGACATACAGAGATTCAAGACAGGTGGACGAGCATCCAGCCATCCATAATACTGTCTGCCCACTGGGTCATCTTGTTATCAGGGGTCCTTTCAGATTAAATAAATTTGCTGCAAGTTAATGCAAAAATAAATCCACAAACCTGAATCCTCTAAAGCAGCGGTACCAGTCCCTTCATGCACAAAAGAGTTGCATGGGAAAGTTTTTAAAAATGCTGATATCCAGGTACTATTAAAGACAAATTAAAAGGGTCTCTCTGGGTTTGGGGTCTGGACATCAGTACTGTTTTTTTAAAAGCTTCCCAAGTGATTCTAAAAGTGCAACTAGATTTGAGAACCACTGTTTAAAGCTTTTGAGAATAGTAAGTGTGCCCAAATCTTGTCAGATTTCAACCAAATTTGAAAAAAAGACAGGGCATTTTGAGTGGCTCAGAGATTGAAATAAAAATATATGTGTTAAAAAGTGAGACATTAAAACAAAAAGCAAAAGTAAAGGAATTGCAGGAGAAACAACTGTGAACTTGACTTTCAGCAAATGATTATTTGAACACCCACTAAGTAAGCAGGTTCTATTTTGGCTGAATGATAAATGGAGAGGTAAATAAGGTAAATAAAAGATCTCACTAGATAGAATTACTTTACCAAGGATAGTGACCAACATTTACATACACTTCCTGAACAAAGGATGAAATGAGCTGAGTGTATGTCATAGGGAATGTAGGCAAATGTTAGAGAAAACATTTGGGGACTAAGAATCTTCAGCTCTTAAATGAAAAATACTGAAAACTGTGACTCTCTTGCACTGAAAGGTTTAAAAATCAAGTAGACTCACATCTGTCTGATGGAGCCATAGTGTGCTACAATTTTACCATCCTATGATTTTCATTTGGTTTCTGCTCCTGAGCTTCTCCAAATTCCCCAAATCCACCAATTATCTACATTATTAAGAAAAGAGGAAATTCTACTGGTTAGTCGAAATCACGATTCTAGGTTATGTCCTTCCCTCTATACTTCATATCATTACACTCAGTACAATTTAGCCCTGAAGGAGAGCTAGTGAGTTTTTTTGGTTGTTGTTCTTCATATTTACCTAGAAGAATGTGCAGAAATATAATGACATAATATTTTTAAAATTGCTTGAAAAACTTAACCTATAGTTTACTTCATCTACAAATTAAAGTAGCTTTCATGATGTATGTTGGTGAAATTTCAATTGCAATTGAGTTTTTTTATCTCCTCTTTTTAAGGAATTCAAAGTACCTTGTAGATGAGTTAGGACTTACGATGTGCCCATAGTAAAAAGAATGTAGATGTTCACTTGATCTTATTATGTGCTTTCTTCTCATTATCCACTCATGCAAAAAAAAAAAAAAAAAAAAAATGGAGCTACTAATACATGCCAAAAACTGTGCTAGGTGCTGAAAATACCACCATGGAAAAAATATTCTAGTGAGAAGAGACAGACTATAAACACATAAATAAATAATGTCACTTGGAAATAATCCCACTGATTAAAATCAAGCAGGGTGCAGGGATAGAGTCAAGAGTTGTGATTTTAACTGAGATGAACAAAGAAGGCCTCTGAAAATATGCCTTTGGGGCATTGTCCTAAAGAAGTGAGGAGGCAAACCACTCTTCTACCAGATATTTCAGAGGAATATCTAAAGAAAACAGAAAACATGAAGACCTGTGTATCAGAGAAAGAATGAGAATGTGGGAAGGCCGGAAAGGCAAGGGGGTATGCATGGTGAATGGAGCAGAATGATTCTCTTCTCAAACACATTTACTTGCGATAAACTAGTCCTCTCTTCTTCTATACTCTGAACCTTGATCCCTGTCCCTTCCTTAATAGAAGGTATTGAACAAAGTATTTAGACCAAATAAATCCACCTAAAAAGAACACACTGAAAATGTAAGGAAAATGTAAATAAAAAGCTAGACCACAGGAGAAGATTCAAGTAATCACACACCTTAAATAATAGAAGTCTATGAATTCATGCTGGCAGACCTAAGTAGGTCACCTAATCAGTTGTTTACTGTGCTGTTGGATATGAAGCACGATAAAGTAAGCAGGGAAGAAACTGCGTGTGCTCCATCTCCATAACGACAGAGAAGAGAACAATTACAAGAGACCCTGGCCAACCACCTCCACAAAAGCAGTTTTAACCTCAGAGCAATGAGGAGTAACATAGCAAACTACTCCTGATGTCTGAATAACACAGGGCATTGAGCCAGGTAAAAACTTTCCTTTTTTAGAGTACTGAAGACTTCGATCCTTGGACAGATTTGCTGAACCAGCTAAAACCTTGAAAGGACTGAGCTAACTACTGCAAGAAAAATGTACAATAGCAGAATGAGAGTTTAAAAGTAATTTAATTGCAGTATATACTGTATTAAAGATCAGACAGCAACATATACTAGTAAATATTAAGAGACTGGTACACTGTCAAAACTTAGCTGTACTATCAAGGATGCATCTTGTCTTAGATATGGTACTGTAAATGATAACTTGTTATTAAGGTCTAAATAACATTTTGAAATAACATTTTGAATTAACATTTTCTTCCTTTTCTCTACCTTAGTGAAATATTAAAACTGAAATTAAACCTTCAACTACACTTTTTCAAGACATGATTCGTCTCCCTAAGTATTTTTAACATTCTCTTCAAAAACTTTTCAAAGCAATCTAGACAGTTTTCTTATATTTATTTTTTTAATGCAAGGTGAACTTATTTGGGAGATTTGTTTACTGAGATTTTTGCCAGTTAGGAATTTTATCTTTCAGTATAAAATCACTCATTGCACCCAACTGATCTCCTTTTTAGAAAATATAACTCCGAGACATTTGGACTTGATCTTTGATTTTACATTTCTGGACATTCTTCAGAGAGCTTGGTAATTCTCTGAAAATTTTTCAGTCTGAATTTTTTTTGCCAATGAAGAATATATTCGAAAGGATTACTAATAACAAATCCAATATGTCTGTAATTATACCTCAGCCCCTAATAACTCCTTCCCAGTGGAATTCAAACTTCTGAGAATCCCTTTCCCCCTTCCCTCCAACACCAGTCCTTTATCCCATGAATTTCTGTAAACAGAAAAGTTTAGGGGCTAAATGTCTTAGCCTGTAGCCAAATCCTACAGAGTATCAATAAACCAGTTTGTAAAGAGGTGGGAAAATATCATTCAAGAAAACTTCGCTGTCTTGAGTGGACATAGCGGATTTGGATGCCTGTCTTTGCAAGTCAAAATTTATGCTCTAATGAAAACTGCACTACTCAACAAATCTATTTATAAATTCATTCTAAACACTGAATGAATTCATTCCCAATGCTTAGAACATTATTCATTTCCTTCTATTCTTTGCAACATACATAATTAAATTAATAAATTATAATTTAGGTTGGCCTACTGTAAAGAGACTTGATTTAACATGATCAGTCTTTAGAAGAGACCTCTTCCTAGTAACCTCTGTTGTCCTTTCAAGAACATCAAACCAGTATCTGAAGTGGGTTAGAGCACAGCCTGTGACACCGGATTGAAAGCCCAGCCCAACCCCCACCTATCACTAGTCATGTGCGAACTTGGATGAGTTGCTGAACCTCTCAAAGCACTGATTTTCCTACCTCTAAAAGGGAGTCATAACAATAGTTACCTCAGTGGGCATTAGTAAGATCTAATGAATTAATGTGAGCAATGCCCTCTGCCCCATATCTGACAGAGTAGGTGCTCAACAAATGACTGCTTATTAACATGTATGAAAAGGAAGCCATACAATATTTTTACTATATACTGCTCTATTACCGAAATGTAACTGTATAATTAAAGTTGAATGGAAATTCTCCTATCAATGAAGACTTTTGACATTTCTAGAATATAAAGCTGATTCTACTTCCTTGCATAAGATCCTTCAGTGATTCCCCATAATCTGGATGACAATATGCAAACGTTTTGTCATGATACATAACTTCTTTCATCATCATCTCTCTCCTTGCCCCACATCTCCTCAGCTTTATCTACTACTACTCCTGACTTGAATAAATGCAACTGTCATACAGCCCCTGAATATGCCATGCTATCCATGTCTCTGTACCTCTTTCTATGCTGTTCCCTTTGTGTGGAAGGCCTTCTCTTTTGCCTTCCTTTAATCTCCTGCCAAACTTGTGCTCCTCCTTCATTACCCACCTCATGAATCTTTTCTTCTGGATAGTCTTTACTGATGCTTCCCATTCTCTAAGGAAAAGTAATAGCTCTTTCTTTTCTACTAGGTTCAATTATCATACCAGGCAGTAAAAACATGTGTTTACCTGTCTGCCTATATTAAGCTATGAGTTTACTGATGGCAGGCATGGACTTTGTTCTCCTTGCTATCTCTCTGGCATAGAACATGCTCCTTGACTAGTGTACCTGCACTAATATTTCTTTTGATGAATGAATTAATGACCAAATGTATTTATCAAGATTTTTTACCAGTTCTTACGACCTCCATTGCTCCACCCTGATCCAAATCAATCTCTAAGTTGGTTTCTCGGCACACATCTGCCTTCCACAGTCTATTCCCAGCAAAATAGCCAGACTGCTATTCAGTACCCTCCCATGGTTTCTCATCCCTTTTAAAGTAAAGCCTAAGTCCTTACAATTACCTCAGGATATGAGTGATCAGGATCCTATTGCCTCACGAAACTCATTTACTCTGACTCTCATTCTCTACCACATCACTCCATTCACACCGGCCCCCTTTTCATTCCTCGAACATACTAAGCATACACTTGCCACAGGGCCTTTGCAGTTAACAGTTCTCTCTGCTTGGCAAGCTCTTCACTCATCTATCAGCACAGCTCCTTCCCTCACTTTGTTTGAGTCTCTGCTCCAGTATCAATTTATTTTAGAGCCCTCTCTGGTCAATCCATATAAAATAACCCCAACAACAACAACCATGCCCCAATTCTCCCAACTCCCTTATCCTCCTTCTATATTTTTCTTCCTAGCACTCATCTCCATCTTATTTGTATTCACTATATTTACTTTTGTATTTGTCTATTGCTTGTCTTTCCCACTTGTATATAAGCAATTGATAAGTGTGCATTTAATAAGTTAATATATTTAACATTATGCTCATTATAGAATATTCTCTTCTTTCTGGCTAATAGTTTTGGTTTAACTTCTGCTACCCCTATTGCTTTTCCCTTCTTTCCTTAACAGAGAAAACTTGGAATGGGTCAAAACTGAGAAACGTATGTAAGCTGAGGAGCCATACTTAGGAGGTTATTCTTTTTCTAGCGTGAAGGTAGAGGGCTTCAGGAAACTTTATATAGTATGGAATTGGTCTTTGAACCTCAGTTTTTTATTCCTACATACATCACCTTTCCCACTCATACCATTTTCCTTTCTCATTTCAAGCAGTCAGTACTTTGTATTCTTTCTCCTCAGTTTGGAATTCTTAGTGATTCCCTGCAACCCCATTCTGATCATTGGTCCCTTTCTTCTATATTAGACACTCTCAAGAAAGAGCTTCTTTCTTTCTTCCTACTTTAGAGACTTTTTTCAGGAAGCATCAGAAACTCATGCATGCTAAATCTTGAGAGGATCTGAATTTTTCCAGAGATTAAAGTCTTAAAATAGAAAACTGAAATTCTACTGTGGATTATGAAACACCAGCAGGAAAGAGCAGGAGCTAAAATTTTTTATGTTAGTCTTGTCAACCCTGAAATTACACTTCTAGGAGGTCATCTCCCCAGTGCTAGGTACTAGGTAAAACAGAAAACTAATTAACCATCTCAAGAATTGAGATCTAGCTTTTGTTAAATATCTAGAACTAGAAGAGTGTCAAGAATATAGTGGATACTATGAAGACAAGTATTATTTCTTTAATTAAAGATTTTTGTGGCTCAATAGAAATCTAACAAACTTTAAAGGAGAATTTTACAAGGTTTCTAGGTCTCTACAATTATGTTTTTACTGAGTTTCCTTGCTTTACAGCTTCCTTGCTATTTTTCCCACGTTTTTCATGTCTTTTCCTGGTCTAGAATTCCTAGAAACTTTCTATGTATGTAGGCCATAATAAACTGACACTTTTTCTATAGGCAATGGGAGCATATTTATAGAACTTTTGAAAGTACTTTCATGTGGTTAACCAAATTTCTTTGGGCCCTCATATAGGGATGTTGAGTGAGTCAACCAAGGTCACAGAACTGTTTAGTGACAAAAGGTAGATGAATCACACCCAATGATCATGAGGGAGGGCTCTTGGTGCTGTATTATCCTCATATGCAGGAATGACACTACTGACCTACCATTGTCAGGATTCACACTTTGAGCTGCTATTCCAATAACAATGATGGATTTGCTTTGATCCACCCACAAATTCCTAGCTTTATTCATGACACACAGAATATGTTTTCTTTAATATTCAATTAATTATGTAAGGTCCAGCAATTACATAAGATCCAGAGTGGCCAAGTGTTTTAAATCCGTACAATAGGATTTTCTAACCAACTGATTTAAATTGAGATCTGGCATTCTGGGCAGCAATCAGCAGAGCACCAAGAAATTAGTTCCAGGAATACCTATCCAATTAGACAGGCCTGGGCCTACAGTCCTAATAGGTGTTTCGTCTTTGTTTTTGTCATGCTGTTTTTTGTTGCTAAAATATTTAAATGTTTTAATGTATTTTTATCACACAAAGGTTTCTTGGTGAAGGGCATGGATTTTTTAAAAGCAATTAATAAATCATGAAATTTTCTTATAGATATTTTATGATGACTGAGGTAATCAAGCCAAACCTGCATTTATGCATCATATGTTTTTAAAGCCAACATTTTATTTCATTATTTTTGACTCCTAATCCAGTGAAGACTCTAAGAAAATAGTTAACGGCTAAGGAAATAGAGGAACCAAGGCAGAAAAACTAAATCAGTGTTAAAAGACTCCAGACTGAATCACTAAACAAGCCAGAGACAAAGCATCTTTTCCCTTTCCTAATCCTCCCTTTACACTTGCCATTTGTTAACACGGGTCACTGCTGTCACATTAACTACTGTGGATTATGAGTGCTATCAGCAGGTTGAATTAAATTCCTATTAAACCTTCATTTGGAGATTTGGGTCATGTCTTCATTTCTCTGGAGTTGTGGTTAGATGTGTTGCCATGTAATTTGGGGAGGTAGGGATCAAAATGGTCCCAAAATGTGTCTTTATTTTAGGCAGTGATCTGCAGACAGGATATGTTGTGTTTTCAAGAAATACATTATAACCAAAACATAACTTTCTTATTTAACATTATCTTACAAGATCCTTTTTGACCTACCTCCTAGAGTAATGAAAATAAAAACAAAAATAAACAAATTGGACCTAATGAAACTTAAAAGCTTTTGCACAGCAAAGGAAACCATAACCAAGACTAAAAGTCAAACCTCAGAACAGAATGGGAGAAAATATTTGCAAAAGAAGCAACTGACAAAGGATTAAGCTGCAAAATATACAAGCAGATCATGCAGCTCAATATCAAAAAAACAAAGAACCCAATCCAAAAATGGGCAGAAGACCTAAATAGACATTTCTCCAAAGAAAACATACAGATGGCCAACAAACACATGAAAAGATGCTCAACATCACTAATCATTAGAGAAAGGTAAATCAAAACCACAATGAGGTATCACCTCACACCAGTCAGAATGGCCATCATCAAAAAATCTAGAAACAATAAACGCTGGAGAGGGTGTGGAGAAAAGGGAACCCTCCTGCACGGTTGGTGGGAATGTAAATTGATACAGCCACTATGGAGAACAGTATGGAGAGTCTTTAAAAAACTAAGAATAGAACTACCATATGACCCAGCGATCCCACTACTGGACACATACGCTGAGAAAACCTTAATTCAAAAAGATACATGTACCACAGTGTTCATCGCAGCACTATTTACAATAGCCAGGACATGGAAACAACTTAAATGTCCATTGACAGATGAATGGATAAAGAAGATGTGGCAAATGGAATATTACTCAGCCATAAAAAGGAGCGAAACTGAGTTATTCGTAGTGAGGTGGATGGACCTAGAGTCTGTCATACAAAGTGAAGTAAGTCAGAAAGAGAAAAACAAATATCATATGCTAACACATATATATGGAATCTAGGGAAATGGTACAGATGAACTGGTTTGCAGTGCAGAAATTGAGACACAGATGTAGAGAACAAACGTATGGACACCAATGGGGGAAAGCGGCAGAGGGGTGGGGTGGCGGTGTGATGAATTGGGAGATTGGGATTGACATATATACACTAATATGTATAAAATGGATTACTAATAAGAACCTGCTGTATAAATAAATAAATAAAATAAAAAATAAAAAAAGATACATGTACCACAATGTTCATCACAGCACTATTTACAATAGCCAGGACATGGAAACAACCTAAATGTCCATCAACAGATGAATGGATATAGAAGATGTGGCACATATATACAATGGAATATTACTCAGTCATAAAAAGAAACGAAACTGAGTTATTCGTAGTGAGGTGGATGGACCTAGAGTCTGTCATACAAAGTGAAGTAAGTCAGAAAGAGAAAAACAAATACCGTATGCTAACACATATATATGGAATCTAGGAAAATGGTACTGATGAACCTAGTGGTAGGGCAGGAATAAAGGTGAAGATGTTGAGAACGGACTTGAGGACACCGTGGAGGAAGAGGAGGCTGGGACACAGTGAGAGAGTAGCATTGACATATATACACTACCAATTGTAAAACAGATAGCTAGTGGGAAGCCACTGCATAGCACAGGGAGATCAGCTTGGTGCTTTGTGACAACCTAGAGGGGTGGGATAGGGAGGGTGGGAGAGGGACGCTCCCAAGGGAGGGGATATAGGGATCTATGTATACATATAGCTGATTCACTTTGTTGTACAGCAGAAACTAACACAACATTGTAAAGAAATTATACTCCAATAAAGTTGCTAAAAAATAAATAAATAAATAAATAAATAAATAAATAATCAAAATGTAAAAATCACATAGAATATTTGAAGGGGGACTATTAATACCAATACTCAAAAGAAGAGACACTTTTCTCTTAACTACTCTACCTTATCCCTTTACATTCACAGATCAGGGAAAGATAAAAGCCTACAGATGTAGTCTTTTCTTTTTAATTTTTTTATACAATTTTTATAGGTTACTTTCCATTTATAGTTATTACAAAATATTGGCTATATTCACTGTGTTGTACAATACATCCTTGTAGCCTATCTTACACCCAATAGTTTGTACCTCCCACTCCCCCACTCCTATATTGCCCATACCATCCCAGAACCACTAGTTCTGTTCTCTGTATCTGTGAGTCTGTTCTTTGTTGTTATATTCACTAGTTTGCTGTATTTTTTAGATTCCACATGTAAGTGATATCATATAGTATTTGTCCTTCTCTGTCTGGCTTACTTAACTTAGCACAGTGCCCTCCAAGTCCAACCACGTTGCTGCAAATGGCAAAATTTCATTCTTTTTCTTATTATTGAAACATAGTTGATTTACAGTGTTGTGTTAGTTTCAGGTGTACAGTAACGTGATTCAGTTATACAGATATATAAATATTTTTTACATTCTCTTCCATTATAGGTTATTACAAGATATTGAGTGTAGTTCCCTGTGCTATACTGTAGGTCCTGTTGGTTATCTATTTTATATATAATCCCAAACTCCTAATTTATCCCTCTCCCCTCTTCCCTTTGGTAACCATAAGTTTGTTTTCTATGTCTGTGAGTCTATTTCTGTTTTGTAAATGAGTTCATTTGTAACCTTTTTTTACATTCCACATATAAGCAATATCATCTGATATTTGTCTTTCTGTGTGGGTTACTACACTTAGTATGATAATCTCTAGGTCCACCCATGTTGCTGCAAATGGTATGATCTTATTCTTTTCTATGGCTGAGTAATACTCCAATGTATATATGTACCACATCTTCTTTATCCATTCATCTGTTGATGGATGCTCAGGTTGCTTCCATATGTTTGCAATTGTAAATATTGCTGCTATGAAAATTGGGGTTCATGTACCTTTTCAAACTCGTGTTGTTGGGTTTTTTCATATATATACCCAGGAGTGGAATTGCTGGATCACATGGTAGTTCTATTTTTAGTTTTTTTAGCAACCTCCATACTGTTTTCCACAGTGGCTGTACCACTTTGGATGTAGTCATTACTTTTTTTTTAAATTTAATTAATTAATTAATTTATTTATTTTTGGCTGCATTGGGTCTTCATTGCTGTGCGCGGGCTTTCTCTAGTTGCAGCAAGCAGGCGCTGCTCGTCGCTGCAGTGCACAGGCTTCTCATTGCAGTGGCTTCTCTTGTTGCAGAGCACAGGCTCTAGGCATGAGGGCTTCAGTAGTTGTGCCACACAGACTCAGTAGTTATGGCACACGGCCTTAGCTGCTCCGTGGCATGTGGGATCTTCCTGCATCAGGGCTTGAACCCATGTCCCCTGCATTGGCAGGTGGATTCTTAACCACTGCACCACCACGGAAGTCCCTGTAGTCATTTCTTGATCACTGGCAGAAGATAATTTCAAATTAAGCCTACCTGTTCTTTTCTTACTCCCATGGCTTTAGTGTACATGTCAACTGACATGTCATATGTTGGAACCTATTTAGGAAATAATATTGTGGAGGAGACTCAGCACTGAACACTGTGAAACAACATTTTGCAAAGTGTCCTCTATGGAGCAAGTGCATCAGAATCACTGGAGTGGTAATACAAGTACCATTTGGATAGTGGTATCCAATTTCTGGGTCCCAGACTAAACCACCTGAACCAGATTTTCCAAGGCTGGAACCCAGTAACCTGCATTTTAAATAGGCTCCTGAGTGATTCACATGCTACAGAACTACTGACTTGTTGGGGGGTAATTTATAACTCTCATTCTGCTCACTGCCTTAAAGAAAGTTAAAAAAGGAAAAGATTAAAGTAAAAGAAGTCACTGGAGCTATTTGCAAAAGCACTACATAAACAGTGTTCAGTGTAGCAAGAGCCTAGACAATCTAATTATAATACAAATATAAAGTAAGGCAAGGACAAACAGGCACGGCTCGGACCGGACTGTTTCTGCGCCCTCTGCTCGGCCGGCCCCATTCCCGATGGCACCGGTGACCCGCGCCTGCCCACTTCTTGCACTTCTGCAGCACACCAACCTGTGGCCAGACTGGGGATGCGTACCCTGCCGGCCCCCGGGGGTCAGCCGTGTGGCTGACAGGGTCTTGGTGCTCCGGCTGGGTGTCAGGCCTGTGCCTCTGAGGTGGGAGACCTGAGTTCAGAACATTGGTTCAACAGAGACCTCCCAGCTCCACATAATATCAAATAGAGAAAGCTCTCCCAGAGATCTCCAGCTCAACGAGAAAACCCAGGTCCACTCAACGACCCGCAAGCTACAGTGCTAGACACCCTATACCAAACAACTGGCAGGAAAGGAACACAACCCCACCCGTTAGCAGAGAGGCTATCTAAAATCATAATAAGGTCACAGACACCCCAAAACACACCACTGGATGCAGTCCTGCCCACCAGAAACACAAGATCCAGGCTCATCCACCAGAAGACAGGCACCAGTACCCTCCACCAGGAAGCCTACACAACCCACTGAACCAACGTTAGCCACTAGGGGCAGACACCAAAAACAATGGGAATTACGAACCTGCAGGCTGTGAAAAGGAGACCCCAAATACAGTAAGCTAAAAAAAATGAGAAGACAAAGAAACACACAGCAGGTGAAGGAGTAAGGTAAAAACCCACCACAACAAACAAATGAAGAGGATATAGGCAGTCTACCTGAAAAAGAATTCAGAGTAATGATAGCAAAGATGATCCAAAATCTTGGAAATAGAACGGAGAAAATACAAGAAACATTTAACAAGGACATAGAAGAAGTAAAGAGAAAACAAACAATGATGAACAACACAATAAATGAAATTTAAAATTCTCCAGAAGAAATCAATAGCAGAAAAACTGAGGCAGAAGAACAGATAAGTGACCTGGGAGATAAAATAGTGGAAATAAATACTGCAGAGCAGAACAGAGAAAAAAGAATGAAAAGAATTGAGGACAGTCTCAGAATCTCTGGGACAACATTAAATGCACCAACATTCAAATTATAGGGGTCCCAGAAGAAGAAGAGAAAAAGAAAGGGACGGAGAAAATATTTGAAGAGATTATAGTTGAAAACTTCCCTAATATGGGAAGGGTAATATTCAGTCAAGTCCAGGAAGCCCAGAGAGTCCCATACAGGACAAATCCAAGGAGAAATATGCCAAGACACATATTAATCTAACTACCAAAAATTAAATACAAAGACAAAATATTAAAAGCAGCAAGGGAAAAACAACAAATAACAAACAAGGAAATCCCCATGAGGTTAGCAGCTGATCTTTCAGCAGAAACTCTGCACGCCAGAAGGGAGTGGCAGGACATATTTAAAGTGATGAAAAGGAAAAACCTACAACCAAGATTACTCTACCCAGCAAGGATCTCATTCAGATTTGATGGAGAAATTAAAACCTTTACAGACAAGCAAAAGCTAAGAGAATACAGCACCACCAAACCAGCTTTACAACAAATGCTAAAGGAACTTCTCTAGGCAGGAAACACAAGAGAAGGAAAAGACCTACAAAAACAAACCCAAAACAATTAAGAAAATGGGAATAGGAACATACATATGGATAATTACCTTAAATATAAATGGGTTAAATGCTCCAAACAAAAGACACAGACTGGCTGAATGGATACAAAAACAAGACACGTATATACGCTGTCTACAAGAGACCCACTTCAGACGTACAGACACATACAGACATTAAGGGAGGGGATGGAAAAGATATTCCATGCAAATGGAAATCAAAAGAAAGCTGCAGTAGCAATTCTCATATCAGACAAAATAGACTTTAAAATAAAGACTCTTACAAGAGACAATGAAGGACACTACATAATGATCAAGGGATCAATCCAAGAAGACGATATAACAATTATAAATATTTATGCACCCAAAATAGGAGCATCTCAATACATAAGGTAAATGCTAACAGCCATAAAAGGGGAAATCGAGAGTAACACATCAGAGTAGGGGACTTTAACACCTCACTTTCACCAATGGACAGATCATCCAAAATGAAAATAAATAAGGAAACACAAGCTTTAAATGATATTTTAAACAAGATGGACTTAATTGATATTTATAGGTTTATAGGACATTCCATCCAAAAACAACAGAAAACACTTTCTTCTCAAGTGCTCATGGAACATTCTCCAGGATAGATCATATCTTGGGTCACAAATAACGTCTTGGTAAATTTAAGAAAACTGAAATCATATCAAGTATCTTTTCTGACCACAACGCTATGAGACTAGATATCAATTACAGGAAAAAATCTGTCAAAAATACAGATACATGGATGCTAAAAATACACTACTTAATAACCAAAAGATCACTGAAGAAATCAAAGAGGAAATCAAAAAATACCTAGAAACAAATAACAATGAAAACACAACGACCCGAAACCTATGGGATGCAGCAAAAGCAGTTCTAAGAGGGAAGTTTATAGCAATACAATCCTACCTCAAGAAACAAGAAACATCTCAAATAAACAACCTAAAGCAATCAGAGAAAGAAGAACAAAAAAAACCCAATGTTAGCAGAAGGAAAGAAAGAAAGATCAGATCAGAAATAAATGAAAAACAAATGAAGGAAACAATAGCAAAGATCAATAAAACTAAAAGCTGGTTCTTTGAGAAGATAAACAAAATTGATAAACCATTAGCCAGACTCATGAAGAATAAAGGGAGAAGACTCAGATCAGTAGAATTAGAAATGAAAAAGGAGAAGTAACAACTGAGACTGCAGAAATACAAAGGATCATGAGACATTACTACAAGCAACTCTATGCCAATAAAATGGACAACCTGGAAGAAGTGGACAAATTCTTAGAAATGCACAACCTTCTGAGACTGAACTAGGAAGAAATAGAAAACATAAACAGATCAATCACAAGCACTGAAATTGAAACTGTGATGAAAAATCTTCCAACACACATAAGCCCAGGACCAGATGGCTTCACAGGCGAATTCTATCAAACATTTAGAGAAGAGCTAACACCTATCCTTCTCAAACTCTTTCAAAATAAAGCAGAGGGAGGAACACTCCCAAACTCATTCTACGAGGCCAACATCACACTGATACCAAAAACAGACAAAGGTGTCACAAAGAAAGAAAACTACAGGCCAATAGCACTGATGAACATAGATGCAAAAATCTTCAACGAAGGACTAGCAAACAGAATCCAACAGCACATTAAAAGGATCATACACTATGATCAAGTTGGGTTTATCCCAGGGATGCCAGGATTCTTCAATATACGCAAATCAATCAATGTGATAAACCATATTATCAAATTGAAGGAGAAAAACCATATGATCTTCTCAATAGATGCAGAAAAAGCTTTCAACAAAATTCAACACCCATTTATGATAAAAACTCTCCATAAAGCAGGCATAGAAGGAACTTACCTCAACATAATACAGGCCATAGAGGACAAACCCACAGCCAACATCGTTCTCAATGGTGAAAAACTGAAACCATTTCCACTAAGATCAGGAACAAGGCAGGTTGTCCACTCTCACCACTATTATTCAACATAGTTTTGGAAGTTTTAGCCACAGCAATTAGAGAATAAAAAGAAATAAAAGGAATCCAAATTGGAAAAGAAGAAGTAAAGCTGTCACTGTTTGCAGATGACATGATACTATACACAGAGAATCCTAAAGATGCTACCAGAAAACTACTAGAGCTAATCAATGAATTTCATAAAGTAGCAGGATACAAAATTAATGCACAGAAACCTCTTGCATTCCTATACACTAATGATGCAAAACCTGAAAGAGAAATTAAGGAAACACTCCCATTTACCATTGCAACAAAAAGAATAAAATACCTCGAAATAAACCTACCTAATGAGACAAAAGACCTGTATGCAGAAAACTACAAGACACTGATGAAAGAAGTTAAAGATGATACAAAGAGATGGAGAGATATACCATGGTCTTGGAGTGGAAAAAGCAACATTGTGAAAATGACTATACTACCCAAAGCAATATACAGATTCAATGCATTCCCTATCAAACTACCAATGGCATTTTCCACAGAACTAAAACAAAAACGTTCACAATTTGTATGGAAACACAAAAGACCCCAAATAGCCAAAGCAATCTTGAGAAAGAAAAACAGAGCTGGAGGAATCAGGCTCCCAGACTTCAGACTACACTACAAAGCTACAGTAATCAAGTTAGTATGGTACTGGCACAAAAACAGAAATATAGATCAATGGAACAGGATAGAAAGCCCAGAGATAAACCCACGCACCTATGGTCACCTTACTTTTTTTTTTTTTCTTTTACATATTTTTACTGATCTACTGGACTTCTTAGTTTTTACTGCATATTATTCTCTTTTTTTTTTTTAACATCTTTAATGGAGTATAATTGCTTTACAATGGTGTGTTAGTTTCTGCTTTATAACAAAGTGAATCAGTTATACATATACAGATGTCCCCATATCTCTTCCCTCTTGCATCTCCCTCCCTCCCACCCTCCCTTTCCCACCCCTCTAGGTGGTCACAGAGCACCAAGCTGATCTCCCTGTGCTATGTGGCTGCTTCCCACTAGCTATCTATTTTACACTTGGTAGTGTATATATGTCCATGCCACTCTCTCACTTTGTCCCAGCTTACCCTTCCCCCCCCCGTATCCTCAAGTCCATTCTCTAGTAGTTCTGCATCTTTACCCCTGTCTTGCCCCTAGTTTCTTCATGACCATTTTTTTTTGATTCCATATATATGTGTTACCATACAGTATTTGTTTTTCCCTTTCTGACTTACTTCACTCTGTATGACCGACTCTAGGTCCATCCACCTCACTACAAATAACTCAATTTCGTTTCTTTTTATGGCTGAGTAATATTCCATTGTATATATGTGCCACATCTTCTTTAACCATTCATCTGTTGATGGACAATTAGGTTGCTTCCATGTCCTGGCTATTGTAAATAGAGCTGCAATGAACATTTTGGTACATGACTCTTCTTGAATTATGGTTTTCTCAGGGTATATGCCCAGTAGTGGGATTGCTGGGTTGTATGGTAGTTCTATTTTTAGTTTTTTAAGGAAACTCCATACTGTTCTCTACAGCAGCTGTATCAATTTACATTCCCACCAACAGTGCAAGAGGGTTTGCTTTTCTCCACACCCTCTCCAGCATTTATTGTTTGTAGATTTTTTGATGATGGCCATTGTGACCAGTGTGAGATGATACCTCACTGTAGTTTTGATTTGCATTTCTCTAATAATTAATGATGTTGAGCATTCTTTCATGTGTTTGCTGGCAATCTGTATATCTTCTTTGGAGAAATGTCTATTTAGGTCTTCTGCCCATTTTTGGATTGGGTTGTTTGTTTTTTTGATATTGAGCTGCATGAGCTGCTTGTAAATTTTGGAGATCAATCCTTTGTCAGTTGCTTCATTTGCAAATATTTTCTCCCATTCTGAGGGTTGTCTTTTCGTCTTGTTTATGGTTTCCTTTGCTGTGCAAAAGCTTTTATGTTTCATTATGTACCATTTGTTTATTTTTGTTTTTATTTCCATTTCTCTAGGAGGTGGGTCAAAAAGGATCTTGCTGTGATTTATGTCATAGAGTGTTCTGCCTATGTTTTCCTCTAAGAGTTTGATAGTGTCTGGCCTTACATTTAGGTCTTTAATCCATTTTTTCTTCTATCTTTTTTTTTTTTAATGCTATTCTTGTCCGCTTACATTCTTTTTTTATGTATGTATGTATGTATGTATGTATGTATGTATGTATGGCTGTGTTGGGTCTTCATTTCTGTGCGAGGGCTTTCTCTAGTTGTGGCAAGTGGGGGCCACTCTTCATCGCGGTGTGCGGGCCTCTCACTATCGCGGCCTCTCATTGCCGAGCACAGGCTCCAGACGCGCAGGCTCAGTCATTGTGGCTCACGGGCCGAGTCACTCTGCGGCATGTGGGATCCTCCCAGACCAGGGCTCGAACCCGTGTCCCCTGCATTGGCAGGCAGATTCTCAACCACTGCGCCACCAGGGAAGCCCTTTAATCCATTTTGAGTTTATTTTTATGTATTGTGTTAGGGAGTGTTCTAATTTCATTCTTTTACATGTAGCTGTCCAGTTTTCCCAGCACTGGGAAAAGATAAGGGTCACCTTATCATCAAAAAATCTACAAACAACAAATGCTGGAGAGGGTGTGGAGAAAAGGGAACCCTCTTGCACTGTTAGTGGGAATGTAAATTCATACAGCTACTATAGAGAACAGTATGGAGATTCCTTAAAAAACTAAAAATAGAACTACCATACAACCCAGCAATCCAACTACTGGGCATATACCCTGAGAAAAACATAAATCAAAAAGAGTCATGTACCAGAATGTTCACTGCAGCTCTCTTTACAATAACCAGGACATGGAAGCAACCTAAGTGTCCTTCGACAGATGACATGGAAGCAACCTAATTGTCCTTCGACAGATGACATGGAAGCAACCTAAGTGTCCACGAACAGATGAATGGATAAAGAAGATGTGGTACATATATACAATGAAATATTACTCAGCCATATAAAGAAACGAAATTGAGTTATTTGTAGTGAGGTGGATGAACCTAGAGTCTGTCGTACAGTGAAGTAAGTCAGAAAGAGAAAAACAAATACCGTATGCTAACACATATATATGGAATCTTGAGGACACGGGGAGGGGGAATGGTAAGCTGGGGTGAAGTGAGCGAGTGGCATGGACTTATATATACTACCAAATGTAAAATAGCTAGTGGGAAGCAGCCGCATAGCACAGGGAGATCAGCTCGGTGCTTTGTGACCACCTAGAGGGGTGGGATAGGGAGGGTGGGAGGGAGACACAAGAGGGAGGAGATATGGGGATATATGTATATGTATAGCTGATTTACTTTGTTATAAAGCAGAAACTAACACACCATTGTAAAGCAATTATACTCCAATAAAGATTTTTAAAAAATAAAACAAAGTAAGGCAACCCTTTCTATAAAATATTCTTAAAAACATACGCCTCCTGGTATAAAAATATCTTTGTGAGAAGTAAACAAAAATTGAGAATGGAAAAGTTGGTAAAGAAATTTTAAAAAGCAATTGATCGTTGACCACATAAAACAGATCACTTCCCCTACACAGTTTTGTAACTTTCACTCTATGTAAATCAAAAGTCCGCATAAATGTCTTTTAAAAACTGTATTTTTTAAAAGTATGCTCTCTGACTTTTTAATCTAAAACTCTAGCTGTAAAAGTAATTAACTTTTAATTGGGAAAATTCACCAGGTTACAGCTTGAGTTAAGATAACATGAATACTTGGCCTGAGTTAAGAGAAACAGAAATATAGTGTATAAACAAAAACAAACAAACAAGGCAATATGAGGGGGAAAGAGAGAGGAGATAGAAAGAGAAATAGATGAAAGTAGAGGAGTAAGTTTACTTGGAAACATGTTCTTCACATCTACTGGGAAGAGATTGCAGAGTAATATCTTCCAAGGAAAAAGTCTTCCTGAAATATTTTTCCATAGTAGAATTACACAAAGGAAAATAGTACATACATGTTTGCATTTTGGGTGGGGGTGGACAGAAAACATTTAAGAAAATGAAACACTTCACTAGCTCTAAGCACTGAAAGCAATAAAATCTTGGCACTTATGGATTTAACATTCATAGTTCTGACTATTGTAGATGTCTGTGTCCCTCACATTGCAGTAATCTGTAATTTTGATGAGGCACAATTTGAATTACACGTGTTGAAAGGGCAGAATGTCAGAGCGAGTCCTGCAGTCCATCAAGGCACCTGGGCAGCGGCTGGGCAGTGGAAGCGTGACCATAATTACACACGTGTGATAATGCTTCTGCACCATCCCCCTCACCACCCAAAAGTTAGCTTTTAGAACTGGTGATAGAAGTAAATAAAAAGTCAAAGAAACGGATCTTTGTAGGAAAGCAGAATATTTAAATGAAAGAATGGCATACCATTGATAAGAAGAAATGTTTATGTTTATGTTCCATACTACTCCTGAGCATAGCATAATAGTTGAACATATAGACTTTGGAACCAGACTTCTTGAGTTTTAATCAAATTGATTCCTGGTAAATTCTCAGCAGTACCTGCCTTAGTTTCCTCATATATAAAGTGAGGGTAATGAGAACTCTCAGAGGATTATTATGAGGGTTGAAATTAGTTAACGTTTATAAAGGGCTTACAGTAGTACTATATAAGAATTTGTTTAAATAAATTCAGATAGAATTAGCATGACTGTTTCAGGGCATATTTCAGCCAGGACAGAGCTCATTAAATGTGAGAGAAAGTCTCAGCAACATGTGAAAAGACAACTTGCGTAGCAGGCATGTATCCCTTCATGGAAATACGACTTTCAGGAAAGCCAGGAGTGGAAAACAATATTGTCTTGTGATTCTGGGAGTTTTCATAAGAAGCATCCTCTCTAAAAAGCAAATATCCACTATATTTTACATTGAGCTGATAAAGAAAATCAGTGATTTCAGTGGGGAAAGCTTTATGTGCCAAAAAATATGAAAACAACTTCACATAATACTCAACTGATAAAAAAATAATGGCATATATCTGTCTTGAGGATTCATAGAAGCTTTTATTTTTCCTATAATAACATCAGTTATGAGACAGGCATATTGTCTTGATCTTCTTTTCTTTCTTTCTTTTTTTTTTTTTTTGCTTTGTCAAGTGTATTCCTTGGCACTTGACAAATAAATGAGCATAACCATACCATAATCATAACTTGACTGTATATACTCCATTTCCTCAAGAAGTTGCATGAACATAAAGCATACATTCTCCCCTTCCATCCTGCCAGGCTGTCAGTGAGTCTGGCCTTTAAATAGAACTCTGGTGCATTCCAATTTACAGGCAAGCATTACTTATTGTTGGGAACGCTCTCTGAAGATGAAGAATGAAGGTCCTGTGCTCTTAGGAAGAATAAAGCAGCTTTCAAAGAATGGTGACATCACCCAACAAACCTGCTGTCATTAGACTGAAATAAATGGGAGAAGTTCAATTAAACTCACAGTCTGAAAAGTAATTTAAAGGCCTCTTTCTTCTGCTTGGTGTGTATAAATGCTCAATTTTTATTCTTAACTTTGCTAGGATCAGTAACATCAAATACATAATAAGACTGGCAGCTAAATGCTTCATTTGTTCAGGGCAGAATATTTCTATGACTCTACACTCATAAACCACCCAGCCCCTATGTGAAACTGCAATTTCCCTCTTAAGCAATTCACCTTAAGATAATTATGTCCCTGCAGTTTTGTTTAAATTTCAGTTTTAACAGGTCCATGTGGCTTGTTAAAAAAATGTAACTTGAGCAATAAATGATACATTGCGGTTGATCTCATTTATCTTCATAACCAAGGTATCTCATTGCTCTTTACAAAGAAAAGTAAATGTCATATGAGACCAGTCACCCTAGATTTCCCTCAGTAGTCATAGGGTACATGCTATTACTGCTCCTTCTCTTCTCTGAGACTGGGACACTTTTAGGAAAATATTCTGAGTGACATAAAATTGGGAAATGATTTAAACTGTGATCCCTGGCTAAATTCCTGTTGTCAACTCTATGCAGTTAAATGATTAGCAGCAGGGCCGAATGGCTACCATCTCACTGGGCTGCTAGCTGCCTACTTGGTTCCACTACTGCCACTGGTGTGCTGCTTGAAAAACCAAGAAGGCAGCTGAGGTCATCCTGCCTTTGAGGTTTAAGTAAAATTCAAGGTTAAATTTAATGTCTTTCCTATACTTCTGATAATTTCTAGGACCTAAAATTTCATGGTCACTTCTGGCTCTGAATTTCTTCAGTTTCCTGTGGATTCTAAGACTTCTATCTTGTAGCCATTCTCTTCCTTCTGCTCTGTGAAGGCACAGATATGGAATTTAGCCCTTTCTGATTTTTCCCAGCCCACTCACTCAAGGTTATCATGTCTAGCAGTAAAGGTTTGGAGGACCAGGACTTCCAGTTTTACTAAATTTGGCATTTTAACATTTTAATACAGGCCATAAGATACTGCTCAGCTTTCTCTCTTCTAGAAGGCTCTTTCACCTTTCAGACCCCTCTATTTATTATGTACATCAATTTGGCTCACCACTCCCTACTCAGTCCAAGACTTGACACTAGATGTCTGCAAATCCTGTTAAAGTAAGGGTCCTCTGCTCTGGGTCTCATTCTTCAGTAGCACCTAAGAACTAGTGGATGGTTTGACAGTTTAGAATTTTCCTTCTCCCATATCAGTCGCTATGCATGCTTCCCTAATCACTCCCCACTCTTATATATATACAAACTCTACCGTTCACATGAGGGATATTAAGTCATACCCTCTGGGGCCATTTGGACTAACAAAGTGGTTTTACTCCTTTGACTTACCTGTCAAGTCTGTTAAAAAATATTTGAGGTGGTCCAAAACTAATTAAGCTGGTCAACCAAACAACTAACTTGGTCCTCCTCCTTTCCTCCCCACCTCCTTTTCTTCCTTCTTGCCATAACAACTAAAACCAGTTTACAAAAAAATCATACTAATTTGTAGGAAAGAAGGAAATCTGGGTCATATAAATTTATACGCATAATTTTTTAACTCCCAGGTCTCTTCAAGAGTGCTACAGTTAGCTGATTCACTTTGCTGTACGATAGAAACTAACACAACATTGTAACTATACTCCAATAAAAATTAATTGAAAAAAAGTACTGCTGTTAATATTTTTTTCTCTAAATGCATAAAGCCTAGATTCAGATGCTGTGTCATGTATCTTTGTGAACTGAATTTCAATCTCTAACTCCAAAGAGGTAAAACAGAATCTGCATTGTTTATGAATACAAATAAAGTATTCAAAACTGCACATAGGGGCTTCCCTGGTGGCGCAGTGGTTAGGAATCTGCCTGCCAATGCAGGGGACACGGGTTCGAGCCCTGGTTCAGGAAGATCCCACATGCCGCGGAGCAACTAAGCCCGTGAGCCACAACTACTGAGCCTGCACTCTAGAGCCCGCGCACCTAGAGCCGGTGCTCTAAGATGAGAGAGGCCACCGCAATGAGAGCCCCGCGCATGGCAATGAAGAGTAGCCCCCGCTCACCGCAACTAAAAAGAAAGCCCACGCACAGCAACGACGACCCATCACAGCCAAAAATAAATTAATTAAAAAAAAAAAAAAAAGAGAAATGTATTTCCAATAAAATTTAAAAAAAAAAACTGCACATAAATTAAACATCTTATGTTTTTTGTTTGCCCAGGCCATGGCTAAAAAAAACAGAGTCACAATAACATTGGCAAAAATAATATTTCTCTAGTGCTGCTCCTATTTGCTTAATTAAAAAAAAAAAAAATCCAGGCCTCTCAAATCCCTTCTAAGTACTTCCGGAAGCCACGTCTATCCTTTGTTCTCAGCAGCTACCAGACAGGGAATATTTTCATCCCTCTTGCTCAGGCCCTACTTCCTGGAGCAATATCTGCTACTAAAGATCCTGATGCCAAAGCCAAAGGTATCATGATTTATGCCTCCTTGCTCTGTTCCACTGTCTCTCAATACCAAATGTAGATAAGCACGGCTTCCTGTTCAGACATCTGTCATGTCCTCAAACAGTACCCCGTCTGCCATCCTGAAGTAAACATTTGTGACATAATCAACAAGTAAGGTTTATCGCCCTATGCTTTCTCTATCTTTGTGTGATTTTAGTAAAGCGCCTCTTCTTTTTAAATTCTCAATTGTCATTTCCTCTCTATAAGACACACAGTGTGTTAGGCTGGGATCCAAGTGCAGATGCTGTTCCTACCTCCAAACGGCTCACTCGAAGGATGCTATTTTTAACCCTTTCCCTCTCTCCCTCCTTTCTCTCTTTATCTCTTTCTTTCTGATTGTCTATGCTTCAGAGTACTGACTTTTATATTCATCCTCAAAAAAATAGAGGTAGGTCCAAAAATAAACTTGATGAGGAGAAATAGGTACTAAGTAAGATTAAAACTCTAAACCTTAGAAACAGAGGCTCTTCATAAACAACTTAACTAGTTTCAGTTCATGGTTAACAGCCCTGCAGTTTAAAGAGAGCCTTCCAATAAGAAATCTGTGTGTTTAAAACCATGTGTTGGTGATTAGTAACTAATCACTATTTTTGTAATTTTCACATTAGAATCAGTATCTCATAAGAATGTAGGTGATGGTAAGAGAATAAATAGAAATAAAATATCATCTGGGCAGAATGTTTTTAACCCTTAAAATTACTCCAGAAACATAAGATGGCATTTGACTTACACTATTGCTAGGAACTCAGATAATAAGCTAGAGGGGCTAATTGTCCTCCTCATCACTCCTTTGCCTCTCACAGTGGGACTAACTTCTGAGAACAGTGAGCATCTGGCATGCTGCTCTCCTCAAGAATAAAGTGGATCCTGAACTGTCAGTTGCTGACTGGTGGGCTTGGAAGCTAGGTGAGATTTCTGGACAAATTAAAAAGTAATTTGCTGATGCACACTTTCTCATAGTTTTTTAATTACTTGCTTTTATTCTTTTTCATTTTTTCCCAATCATATGTTTCTTTTGATCTACTTTGAAGAGAGTTTTTCTCCCTAAAGTCTCTTAACTGTCAACAAGTCCCCCTCAAATGAGCCCAGAGATCAAGACTTGATTACCTTTAGCATCGTAAGCTTAGAAAAAATGGTGGGAAGAGGAAGTTGCCTAAAACCAAAGCTTTCAAAATGCTTCACATTACCCCAGCACCACTGTGGAACTGTTTAAACCATGGAAGTTATAAAGAAAGTTACCTGTGTGTTACTGTAATGTATAAATGTTTCTTCTTTATTGTCAAGTGCATTGAAAATGTTTTTAAATAACTAAATGTTAGAATTACAGAAATGTTTATACATTTTTCCTTCTTTTCTGTTTCTGTCTTGGCAATCTGACTGGTGTGCCTCTGCACATTTACAATATCCTTGCTTTTCTCTTTACAGTCTCAATAAACTATGACAAGGGTCTGTGTCTACATACACCAAAACAAGTGATAAATTAAAGACAAATGTTATCAGTTGCTTGGATAGCTTGTTTACCTGTGCCAAAATGAACTGATTAAATGGTTTTGTGTTTAAAAGAGAAAAAAAAGAGCCAAACTTAAAAAAGTTAAGAGAGTAATAAAGGACTCATTTTCCATTTCCTAATATTGCTGTATATAAATAGGCAATGTTGAATGTCTCAAAATCAAAAAGATGATTTCTATGTAACGCATTTAAAATGCTAATCTAGGGATTATCTGCATATTCTATTATTTGTATATTCAGGAGGCAAAGGATATTTTCTCCATATTCTGTGCTATTGTCAATGTCATTGAAATTAATCTCTTCCTATTCACTCAACATGACTAATAATTTAAGGTAGCTCAGACACTTGTTAACACCAAGTGAGTAAGAATGTAGAACAACTGGACTTCTTATACATTACTGATGAGAGTGTCAATTGGAAAATCCACTCTGGAAAATTGTTTGGTACTACCTATTAAAGCTGAGTGTATACCTTATGACCCAGCAATTTCATTCCTAGGTATAAATCCAACAGAAATGTCTACATTCATGCACCAAAAGTAATGCATACATAATAGCAATGTACATTAAAGCCAAAACTGGAAACAAGTCAAATATCCATCAACAGTAGAGTGGATAAATAATTGTGACCTATTCATCAATGAAAACAAATGAACTACTATATGGTAAGACATATTGAGCAAAAGAAGCCAGGCTCAAGAGACTACATACTGTATGATCCCACTTATACAAAGTTCAAAAACAGGGGAAAAAAACTAACTTATGTAATAACCAGGATAATGGTTACCTGTGAGGTGAGGGAGTAGTAACTGGCACAGGGGGTGCTTCTAGGGTTCTAGTAATGTTCTATTTCTTGACCTAGGTGGAGGTTCCATTAGTAATGAAAATGTATTGATTTGTTCATGATAATATATGCACTTCTTTGTATATATGTTATTCTCAATAAACCACTAAAAAACCTTAAAAACAGTTTAAGGTACCTTGATAATAATTACTGTATCCTATATGTAATTCCTGCATAAAAGATACAGAGAGTTTAAAGTAGATGGGTAATAACTTTAAGTGGAGAAAACTGGCACACACCCAGTTAACAAAGTAATAAGTCATTTTGATAGCATACGCCCCCAATATGGGGTGACAAGAGCACATCACCTCTGTGGTATTCTCCAAACTCTAAAACTTCAATCTATTCATGAGAAAACATCAGGCAAACCCAAACTGAGAGGCATTCTACAAAATACTTGACCAGTACTCTTCAAAGGTATCGGAGTTATGACAGATAAGGAAAGATCAAGAAACAATCACAGGTCAGAAGAGACTAAGGAAACATAATGCCTAAATGTAATGTGGTATCCTGGGTATCCAGAAAAAGAATGGTAGAAGAACAGTGGAAATTTGAATGAAGACTACAGTTTAGTTAATAGTATTATACCAATATTCATTTCTTAGTTTTGATAAATGTAGAGATTATGTAAGAAGTTAACATTAGAGGAAGCTGAGTGAAGGGTATACAGAAACATTCTGTGCTATCTTTGCAACTCTTCTATAAAGCTAAAATTATTTTGAAATAAAAGAGGTTATTTAAAAATGAACTTGTAACTATGAGAGCTTATATATATTTGTTAATTTAAGATATTTAAATAAAATATCTAGAGTGATGCAAGTTCAGTTCTGGTATCTATCTACCTATCTGCATCTAGATATAAACACACACCAACATTCACCCATACACATAAGCACACATACATGTTAGCTTCCTCGGTAAGCATGAGATAGCAGGGATGAGAAGTGTGTTCTGCTTTAGTGTGGACAACAAGATGCACACACATAAACTGAAAACTCCTGATGAAATCTAAGATTTCTGTTTAATATTCATGATATTTCTCTCTTTCCTAAGCCCATTAGCTCACTTCTCCATAATGTATTGTGACATCTGTAAAAGTGTTTCTGGTCAGTTTGTTCCCTCTAAAATTCTTACTCCTTATCCCATCTGGCTTTGCAAATACATAAAATATCTGTGTTGCATCACATTATTTAAAGCAGCTTCCAATGACATTCACTGACTTCAAGCGTGGCTTAACCGTTCCTACATCTGATGCAAATGGCTTCTTTAATTCTCTTCAGATCAGGCCACCCATCTTTGAGTATAACTGTTGCTTATTATCAATCTGTGTAGCAGTCTGCTCTACTTTTCTTCCGTCTGTTCAGGCTTAGGCAAGCTTACTGTTGAGCAATTGCATTCCTTACTATTGCCAAAACCGGTTTTATTTTATGTAATTTTACACAGCCGAACTGCTCCCCTGACAGTAGCCATCCTGCTAGATCCAAGCTCATCAAGCTCACTGGTAATAGCAGTGGAGGAAATTTAGCCAAGAATCTTTAAGTGTTCATGTCAGGACACAAAGAAGCAAACTCTCAGGGTACATGTTTCTGCTTGTTTATCATCCAGGACTGGATGACCAATTCAGAAAAATGGAGGTATTATCTCATCTTCTATGATATTTATTCAGTGGAATTTAAAATGTTATTAGGAAGGTGATCTTAACCATAAGTGCCATATATCTGGCCATGCATTGGGACTATAAAGTCATAATGTTTTTCAGGAAGACACAGAAATATCTTTATATCTCAAATATCAAGTTAAGATTAGCTTGTGTCCATTTTTTTGGGGGGGTGAGCAGAGGATGGAAGTGACTGCTCACTTCTTACGTTACACTTTGCAGCTTTCAAAATGATTTGGTAATATATATGCATGCAAAGAATTTGGGAATAAAATATTTTAGGAATTTAGCAAATGACTAGCAGCTTTGAAAGAACATATTGATGTAAGGATATTCTGTTGCACTAATGATATTTAAAGGAAGAAGAGTGGAGCAATCTCATCCTCTTCTCTGAGATTGGGAAAGAGACTCTGCATTATTCCTTTTTTTTTTTTTTTTCTTTTAACAAGATAATAAGTCTGAGACCAGAATAATATAATGCCATTTGTGAAATACTATTCTTTCCCTTTATCTATATCACATCTGAAAATAATGATGGTGCAAATGTCATTTGTCTTATATTTGGTCTTGCATTTTATACTTAAATTCTCATATAAAATCATGAGATTTTATACTTAAAATTTCATTAGATTTTGGTGTAATACAAATATAATTTTAAAGATCAATGATAATATACATCTCATCAAAATAAACATGTGATACTTGAATTGATTCAATAACTTTCTAGGAAACCACAGAAAGACATAATAATTCCATGGGTACAGACTCACACACTTTGGGTAAATGCTCCTGTAACTGGAATGCAGTGCAAAGAAACACTACAGGGGCATTCTTTCAGAAAAAAATGTCCCAAAAGTGTGTTCTCTTACCCTGTTGGCCTATTTTACCTAGGGGAAGTGAGCTAAAATGTGTCTGATGTACCCAATGCATTATTCATTAACAGTGAGCACTTCATCTCTGTGCCAAAAGCAGAACCAACCAATCTGCCTACGATTCCTTGCCATGATGCCTTTAAAAGAGAATAAAAACAAAGTACTCATCAATCCTGTAAAGAAATGACACAAGAGATAAATAAGACATACAGTTATTGGGGAATTGGTAATAAGATCAATTATTTACATTAAATAAAAGAAACTTACTATGGATAATTTTGTTATGCAGAGATCAGATTGGAGTAAGGAAGTGAATATTTCTATTATCCTATTGGTCAATGTGGCATAGATGGCTAGTATCCAACAAAATGTTATACTTCCCTCACATATGGAAGATTCAGTGCTAGGAGCTATTAACTCACCCAGAAGCTATACATTTCCCAGACATCCCTTGCATCCAAGAACGATTTGTTTACCTCTTTTCAGTGGATGTGGGCAGATATAATGTTTGTCACCTTCATGCTTGAGTTTTTAAAAAACAAATGTTAATTCTCCACTAACGCTTTTTCTTTTGACCTAAGAGCCCCTGTGGGATGTCAAAGCCACAAGATGGAAGGAGTTTGGGCCCCCGAACTACCACATGGAGGAAACGTGCCCACCGGGAACATTCATATATAACCATTAAGTTTGTGAAAAATAAAATGTGTTTCATCACATCACATTAAAACTCTAAATTTAGGGTTTAGCTGTTACAGCAACTAGCTTTACCCTATCTTACACAGTCAGGTATTGGCTCATCAACAGATGAAGATAGGTGAAAAGAAGTCAACATCATCGATAATTACGCCCTACAAAGGCATCAGAGTAAGGGAGACACAACAAATAGAAGACAAACTCTCTCAGCAGAGAGTGTTTGAGTTTTTATGCCTGATACTCTAAGCAGAAGAAAAATATGAGTCCACAATTACTGGACCTGAAAAAAGCTTGAAAGAATGTTCTTTCTGAGACAGGAAGGATAACCATAGATGAAGTTTTTAAAGGGAATAAACTAATTAAATTAGAAATAATGGCTGCCCACACATTAGGAAAGTTTCTAAAGACAGAGAGGATTAGAAAAAAATTATAGAAAAGATATCTAACCTGCAGTGACTTGCCTGGGTGTCCATCCTTATAGATTTCATTTCCTACATATATATATTTCCAGGGCCATGAGAAGAGCAGACAGAGGGGTCGGGCACAGAATCACTCATATTCTTCCTAAAGACTGAATCTTAGTCACAGAGAAATTACTTCTCTGTTAAAATATCAGTTAATCAGTGAAATGTTCCTAATTTCTGCATATTTCTCCAAATGCCCCCTCCCTCTGTACACTTTGAGTTCCTTTAGCATTCAGAGAACTTTGTGTAAGCCTGTATTCAGCACTAATGAGGTATGGGTGGGCTGTTTCTCTACGATTACTCTCTCACCCAGCAGTGATGGCTTGAGTACAGGGGCCCTGTCTTATTCTTTTCTGTATCCCCAAGAGTTGTTTATTCATAAAATATTCATGAAGCATCTACTACGTGCCAGACCTTATGCTAGGCACTGGAGATAGAAGGGTGAACAAGACCAACAAAGTCTCTGACTTTTGGAGATTACATTCTACAGGGGATTAAAAAATTGAATTACTTCAAGTTACAATAATTTCTATGATTAAAAAAGAGGCAGAAATAGGGAATAGTAGAGGAGGGCCTTCTTTAGGTAGGATAATCAAAGCAAGTCTCTCTCTGAGAGGTGAAATTAAAAGATGAGATCTGAAGGAAGAGAAATATCTATGTAAAAAGTGTGTGTGCATTTGTGGTGGGGGAACATCTCAACAGAATAAAGAGTATGTGCAGAGGCTCTGAATCAGGAAATGGTGTATTTACATAATTTTAAAAGGCCAGTGAGTAAGTGAGGGGAGCATGGCCTAGAATGAGGTAGGGAGGTAGATAGTTTTAGAAACTGTAGTAAGAAATTCAGATTTTATTCTAAGTACAACAGAAGACCATTGCACTGTTATAAGCAAGTAAATGACATTACCCAATTTGGATTTTGAGAAGAGCACTTTTTATGGGTAATGGATTGGTATGTGGGAAAGATTTAGCAGGTTATTTAAATGATCCCAAATGAGAGATGTTGAAGACCTGGACCAAGATGAAGGCAACAGAGATGGAGAGAAGAAGGCAGATCCAAGATGTATTTTAGCCATTTATTTCACAGAATGTACTGAAGACCTGAATGTAAGCATTGACAGAGTAAGGAATCCAGGATAAATCTCAGGGTTGAGAAACTATTTAGAATGTGTAGATGGGGAAGATGTGCTGTAGTAGTGGGAGGAACAGATGGATACAAGTTGGGGAGGGTAGAGTGGGAAGAAGTCAAGAGTTCCATTACCATGATTTGACAAGTGTATGAGATATCCAAGAGCAGATGTCAAGTAAACAGTTGCATAGGCTGGTCTAGAGCAGAGAAGACCTGAGTTAAGTCAGACATCTGGGATGATCAGCATAAGATATAATTGAACCTATGAGAATTACTCATAGGTAATTGAGTAATTGAGGGGTAGAGCATATGAAGAGAATTCAGTGCCTTTCACAGTGCTTCATACATATTTTTTGAATGAGGACAAGAATCCTGACCTCATTGCCAGTGCCCATGAATAGGTCCCTGACTCTACACCCTGCCTGCTGCACCCCACACCCACCACTTTTCCTTTTTGTGTGCCAATTGCCTACTTTGATTTTCACATAGTGTGTGCTGCTTAACTTCCCAGATATTCCATCCATTCAGCTCAACTCCCTCATACCTAAGGAAACCATGCAGAACAAGTAGCTTTACTCCCTAGCGCCAGAATTCCTATCCTTCATATTTTGATCTGATTTGCTCTGACTTGCTAATGATGTGATTTTTTTATTCTGATAAGGACGTAAACAAAAAATAGATGCCCAGATGGATCCCAAACTAAGGGAGAGGTGAGATCTACTAGCAAGATTGTATAAAGAAAGAAAAAAGATAAAAAGAATAGAGTCTAGAATAACCAGGGCACTAGTATGTGTTTGAATATTTAGGGGAAAAAAATCATTACAGGTTGAAAACATGATTGAAAATATCTCAAAATTCTGTATGCTTTTCCATTAGAAATAAATCACTCTGTATATTCTTAAGCAATTATGTGACTCTAACTTTTTTTTAATTAAAGATTTTAAGATCTTAAAGGTTGTGCTCCACTTCTCAATCAAACATACTACGTGTTTAAGGAAAAAACATATGATGCATGAAAGTTATTTAGTTTAAAAGAACATATTATTCTTTACGGCATTACACTTCTTGTTAAAAACTTCACTGTAAGTGATCTGAATTTTTGACATTAGCTTTACCTCATTACCATAAAATCATGATCTTTTAAAGGCAACTGAGAGTACAATTAACCTTAAGAAAAGGATGTCATCATTTTCTGATTATCTCAGCTTTCAAAAGCCAGTCATCTAGAACCAGTGTTTCTAATAAAATAAAATTTTCAGAAATGAGATCTGATCTATATTTTCTTGGCTCTCTGAATACAAAACAGATTTTGTGGGATGCATGCCTAATGAGTCATCCTTGTTTTTTCATGAAAAACATGATTTTCCAGTACTGTAGCATTTTGCTCTTTACTGATGCATTTGCATCAAATGAATATATTACAACTTGGATGTTGTGATTTAGTTAATTATGACAGTCACACTGATGCCTTGTGATTTCATGAATCTGGAATGGACCTGAGTTTTTTAGGGGTCTTACCTCTAATATTAAAAAAATCTTGTAAAGTGAATCTTTCTTAATTGTATTTGATTATGTTAATATTCTCTGAGTCCTGGAATGGACATGTTTACCATGGATATAAAAAGTACAAGGTCTCACTTTAGCAGCATAGCTGCCATGGACGAATATGGAGCAGCACACAAAGGAATGATATGAACTAATTAAATGTACTGTTGTATTATTTTTCCCACTCAGTGTGGTTTAATACTTATTCATTAAATGAATAAGAGGGAAACTCTGCCATCTACTTTAAGTAGAGTGAAGGAAAGGCATCCATGAAGGGATGGCACTTAAGCTCTGACCTAAATAATGAAAGCAGCAGCAATGTGTAGAATCAAGGAAGAGAACTTCAGGCAGATGAAGCCAGAAGCATTAAAGCCCTGAGGCTGGAAAGAGCTCGCCATGTTCTCAGAAGACCAGGGTGACAGTGACATGGGAGTGAAGAGAGAGTGGTGTAAGACTGATGGGCAGGCAGGGACCAGGTCACACTGCACCTTACAGGCCAAGGTTGAAAGCTTAGATTTATTGCAAGAGTATTAGGAAACCACTGAAAAGTTTTAAGCAAAGGAAAAATATGACCTAGTTTGGGTCAAAAAAAAAGAAGAAAAGAGAAAGAAAGTCCAGCAGCTCTAAGGGAGGTAAATTGGATGGGCTTAAGAGTGGTCCACAGTCATGGAGTCAATCTTTCAATCTTCACTTTGGAAAATATAAGTGTTTTCAAAGAGTTCAGATCTAAGAAATATAGATTAGGTGACTGGGAGTTTAGAGAATTGGGAATAAATGTAAGATAGGAATTTTTTCCCTAATGAAAATTTACTTTGCATTTGGTCTTCTAAGATAAAAGTATAGCAACTTTAATTAAAGTTAAAAGTTTATTTGACTGTATTAAACCAAATGCAATGGTAAACTATTCCAGTCACACCCAGGAGCACTAAACATGTGTCAACTGATTTTCTGTGTTGATGGGGTTCTGTCAGAGCCTTTATGGAAAGGCTGACCTGACTCACATAATTGTGCTCTACTAGAGATTCAGACATCCCTCTTTGTTTCCAATTTCTCCCTACCCCTACCTCTAATTTAGCCAATGAAAAATGAAGGGGCAGACATCATTAGCACAACAGATCTACGTAACTTATTCATGAATTCAGGAACTGTAGACAAACTAAGTCAAACTTATGGTCCATCCTGTCTAATGCTGACTTTCACAGTCCCATTTAGAATAATTTGCAAAGGGAATATTTTCCTTTATGACACTGACTTCTAAAATGTAAGACTGAATTTTACCTTCCTAATTTCTCTAGCTGGGACAATAAGCCATAATTTCATGTAGTAAGCATATAATGAATATGGAATGATGATTAAATGAATGAATGAGTAAAATAAATAATACCTTCCAGATATCGTAAATAAGAACACCCATCCTCTATAATAAGAAATTGTGAACCAACAGCTAAATGAGGTTAGCCATTCGCAAGAGTAGCCCACTCCAAAAGATACCTTAATTTATTAAATAAATTTTAATTATCTGCTCTGGGGTCAGCAAACTTTTTCCCTAAAGGGCCAGACAGTAGACATCTGGACTTTGCAGACCATATGGTCTCTGTTGCAACTATTCAACTCCACCATAAATGACTGTATTCCAATAAAACTTTATTTATGGACACACAAATTTAAACTTCATATAATTTTCACGTGCTGTGAAATATTCTTCTTTTGCTTTTCTTCAATCATTTAAAAGTAAAACAACCATTCTTGGCCCACAGGCTGTACAAAGCAGGCATCTAACCATAGTTTTCTGAGACCCTGGTCTCCTAAACATCAGGCATTGGAGAGACCACAGTGAGGAAGATAGTTTTGTAAAGGTGGTGATGATGGGACTAAGGTATCCACCAAATCCTGTTTACTCAACCAAGGATTAACTTTAGGTAGACCAGTCAGATGTAATCTTGAAAATTTTGCATTACGTTCATTCAAGTTTAGCATGAAGTTGTGACAATCTTGATAAGCAACAACGGGAAGTGAAGAATAATCATTTCAGCATATTCAAAGGCTTGTTAAGGGGGAAACACCTTTATAAAGGAATACCTTTTAAGAAAGCAATGACATAGAATGAAGCAAAAGCAAGTCTCCAGCAGTTCAACTTATGACTGAAACATCCCACCATCTATTCAACTCTTTTGGCTCTAGAATCATATTCATTAGGAAACTTTCCGATTCCCAACTCAGTTTCCCAGGTACTCTGATATTGCAAAGGTAATGCCCTGGGTAGCAGATATAATTATTTCTACCACTGGAAATGAAGTGCCTCACTATGAATGAATAAACTGGTAAGCTTGGATAGTTTCAATCAAGTCCCCAGAGTCTTCTATATAAAAATAACTTCCTGAACATGGAATGCTGAGAACCAGATCCTGACCCCTTGCTGAGCCCACCAAGGTAGTGGTTTCCCTTGAGGCTCTGCCTACGCAGCAGGCACATAGCTCTTAACTGCTAAGTTCTCAGTCAAGCATTATGTTTCTCTCCTGCAAAACTTTCTCTTAAACACTTTTTATATTTATTTTTCATTTGATCTGTGAATATTTTAGTATGTATCTCTATAAGGGCTCTTTTTAATCATAACCACAATACCATTACTTGTACTTAAAATAAACTAACATTAATTCCATAATATCAATGAATATGCAGTTACTGTTTAATTTTCAGTCTCATAAATACTTTAAATTTATATTTTTCTATTTTATTTACATTAATATATACATTTCTTTTCATTATTCTATGTCTGCATGCATTTACAGAGAAGCAAATGATTACTCTCTATGGTAGAAAATACAGCTTTTTAAAATTTGACCTAAAGCTTTTCTTTCCAGCCTCAACAACAGCCTTTCTCTGTAGTAAACAGAGTGCTGGACTGAGAATCAAGAGATCAGTTTTTGGCTTTTTCTCTGCCACTTAATATATGAGATTAGGAAATCACAGAATCTCTCTAGGGCATATTTCTTCACCCCATGAAATGAGGAGGTGAGTAAGTAGATGCTCTCAAAAGACCCTTTCCTCACCAAAACTCTTGGGTTCTATAATTCTATAAGGGTGCCTTGTCTGAACCCTTTATAAATATTCAGACAGGTGATATCCTCCTCAAGTCTAGGATTTAGTCTAGTGAAGAGTACAAAATGTGTCATCAATCTTTAAAAGGAGGGAGTCAGATTCATTTGACTATTCACATAGTCTACGTGTCTTTTCTAATTTACTAGATAATGATTCCTCCTACTCCTTAGTTTAGACAGCATAGAAAGAGCTACTCTAACCAAAACATCAATGTTAATGGTTAAAATAACTGGACCTTTTCCTTAAAACTAAAGAATCTCTCAGCATGAGAAAGCAAAAACAAAATCAGTGTTAGACAATATGCATATTTAAGGCTTTCCTTTTCTTTAAACTTTAGTCAGCAAAATAAACAACAGCTAATTGCATAAAACAAGAATGAGATATATGATGCAGCCTCACAACTAACTTTCTGAGTGTGTATTTAATATAGGAACTTCAAATTAAAGTTTCTCTCTTGTAGTTTAATATCCTTCTGTATCGCCTTCTTCTTAGAAGGTGAAGAAATTTCTCTTTTAAACGTAAAGGTCAATTATAGTCCAAAGGCTTTAAGAAATCAATGTTCTCGTGACAATTAAGGTTACGATTTAGAAGAAGACTCACATTATAATAAGTTAAAATCTACCAGTGAAGATGTAAGAAGCCATCTAGATAATCAAAGCTAACATTTACAAATGTAACTAATAAAAGAACTCTTTCTAAACAACTTATTATTAAAATTTTATTATGATTTAACATTAGATATAAAGCCTTTAAATCTGTTCCAATCGCTAACCGAATTGCACAATTATTTAAAAGTGATTTCAGCCAATCGTCCATGCCTGCGTCTGTGTTTCACATAGCATTAAGGAAACAGGCATCCAATCTTACTCTCTATAAAAGTCATATATTTTTTTCTTCTTTTAACATAGTCCTTAAACTTAGAAGATAAGTGCTATAAAAACTTGACTAAAAAGTAATTTGGTCAATTTGGTACAACACAAGCAAAACTAAAGAAACATTCTAACATTTGTGGGGAGGAACTGAATATGAGGTATAAGAAAAAGAGAGGAGTCAAGAATGATATCATGACTTTTGGTATGAACAACTGGAAGGACAGAACTTCTGTTCACTAGATGGGGAAAAGTGCCAGTGCAGCACATTTCAGGTTGAAACTTGGGAGTTTAATTTTGAAGAATATGAGATGCTTTTTAGATATATACATGTGGAAGTACCAAGTAGGCAGCTGGAAATAAAAGCCTGCGAGTCAGGGAAAATGTCTGGGCAGAAGGTCTAATCTGGGGAACTGTGAGCCAATAGATGGTATTTAAATCCATGACAGATGAGATCACCAAGTTAGTGTGTGTAAACACAGAAAAGGACCAAGGATCCAACCTTAGGCATTCTTTGTTTAAAAGCCAGAGACACTGGCAATGGAGACTGAGAAGGAATCACATGTGCGAGAGGAGGACAGCCAAGAGAGTGTGGTGTCTTGGAAGACAAATGAAGGCAATATTTGAGGGAGGAAAGAGTGCTCAACCCTACTGAATGCTGAGAAGTCAAGCAGAATATAGAATTTTGACTTTACCTTCAAAATATATCCAAAATATGACCACATCTCACTATGTCCAAATGATTACTTTGATCCAAGTCATCAGCATCTCAGTGCATTATCTTCTGAACTGGTCTCTATGTTTCCACCACTGCTCCCAACAATATATCCTCAACACAGCAGCCAGAGTATTCTTTTAAACAAAGTTTGGCCATGTCACTTCTCTACTTAAAACTCTCTAAAGACCTCGCTTACTTACTCAAGGTAAGTAAGATCTTACTCAAGGTAAAAGCCAAAGCTCTTATAATTACCTTCAAGGTTCTATACCCTCTGGCCCTTCCACCATTTCTTATCTCCCTGGCTCACTCTACTTCAGCTATACGGCCTCTTTGTTGTTCACTGAACACATCATTTATACTCTCGCCTCAAAACCTTTGCATTGGCATTCATGGTTCCTTCTACATGAAATGCTTTTCCCCTATATATCTACATGGCTTACTCCTTCACATTCTTCAAGTCTTTGCTTAATTTCACCTTATTCATGAGGTCTTTCCAAAATAAACTACTTAAAAATTTACCCCCTACCATCCTACAGTCCCCCATCCTTCTTCTCTGCCTTATTTTTATTCTTAGTACTTACCACTTATTTATTCATTTGTATTTGTCTGCCTCCCCTCACTATGAGTTCCAGAAGGCAAGGTGTTTTTTTTCACTTGCTCAAGCCATAATTTTGTGCCAAGAACATGCCTAACACGTAGTAGGCACGCTACAAGAAAAAATAGTTGAATAGGCTTATTCAGAGCTTTGAGGGACACTCTATATCATGAATATATCCTATTTTAATCTCCCATAGTCCATATTTTCCTTTGAAATATGTTTATTGGCCTTTGGATTAGCTGCAGGTGGCTAAAACATAAAAATATTCAAATACTTTTCTGGCTACCAATCCATATGCTCTATTCCTAAGGGTACAGACCAAGCATACACTGGATAGGTCTTGGCTCCAAATCTCGACTTTGGCCCTGTGCAGAAAAAGAGTTAACACAGCAGGCCTGAGACTTATCTTTAGAAAGGCCTGCTTGCAAGTTTGACACTCAACTGGCATTTGGGAACTTAGATTTTGGGAGACTTCTCACCACCCTAATTGAAAAGAGTGGTTCACTGTGCCTAAATTGGTTGTGCAAACAATATGGTTTATGCAAAATACCTGCTTTCCTTCTGGAAGTCTGGATTGCCAGGCAAAGGCTGACTAAGTGACCCATCTCCAAGAAAAACCCTGGAAACCGAGTTTCTAATGAGCTTCCCTGGTAGACAACATTTCACATGTGTTAACACAACTCACCCCTGGGGCAATTAAGCTTGTCCTGTGTGACTCCACTGGGAGAGAATTCTGGAACTCGTGCCTAGTTTTCTCTACACTTCCCTCCATGCACCTTTTCTGTTTGCTAATTTTGCCTTGCATTCTTTCACTGTAAAAAAAATAATAGCCAGAAGTATGACTATATGCTGGGTCTTATGAGCCCTCTGAGCAGATCATCTAACCTGGGCTGGGAAGGGTCCTGGGGGCCCCTGATCTGGTCACTCATTGAACTCTTACTGCATGCTTATTATGAGCTTCAACCCTAGTGAACTGAGCTAGACCATAAATGAGCTTGTGGGCTTTATTTATTTTGCCCCTCTCCTTTAAGGCCTAGGGTTTTCTCCAACTGAAGAAGCCTGCTCCACGGCTCCTTCTACAGAGGCATCCTCTTATCAGGAAGTGCTTCAAGGCACAGTCACATGATAGAAATGGTGAAGAAATAAACCCTGTGAAAGAGAAGAATCCCCATGAGCCAAAAGCATCCAGGCTTCAGAGCCAGCTCCACTCTAACTCCTTTACAGCTTTTCAAAGTGAACATATAGGAGGTTCTTGACACAGATTAGACTTCTTTTTTCTTGAGACATGGAGTAAGGAGGTATCTTCTCAAGGTTTCAATACTGGTTTTTAGAATCTGCCATTAATACTAGTCTTTGGATTTGAAATAATCATTCCACAGTCTAATGAAGAAAACTTACATACATAGACCATTTCCTACCAAAAGCACAATAGTAAATATAAAAAATATATGTACATGTAAAACACATATGTTTTGTAGTAAATGTAATAATAAATGTGCTTGTTATAGGAAGTGGTATGCCATCTATGTTTCACATAATCTCCTAAACCTCCATTTCTTTCTTTGATTCAGAAAAACCATCCTGCCTTTGTATAAAATCCTGATTTGTCTACCACATGCAATCCTATTCAGGTCTAATCACTGCTCTTCAGGAAAAATAAAATTTTAAAAGACCAGCAAAATAGAAATTTAAAAGACCAGCAAAAAAAAAAAAATCCAGGAGATGGATGCACTGATGTACGCAAACAGACTAAAGTGATTAGAATTCTTGGGCTTAGAAATACAAAGTTTTAACAAATATATTAAGTACTATGAATAATTCATTTACCAAATCCCTAAGTCATCAGTGGTAATCACAAGAACTGAAAATAAGAGCTAAGTTTTCTATAGTGTGGAGTTAACTTAAAAAAAATCATCACAATAAGCAGCACAGACTGAGATTTTTCTGTGTTTTTAAAAAAATCTGTATATTTTTTAATTGCTGTGTAACAAATACCACAAACTTGGTAGCTTAAAATAATACTCATTTATTGTTCCTAGATCTGTGGGTCAGAAGTCCAGGAGCAGCTTGGCTGGGCTTGCTGTTCAGGGACTCACACTCAAGGTATTAGCCAGGCTGTGATTTTTATCAGGCTCTGGAGAAGAATCTGCTTCAATGCTCATTCAGGTTCTTGGCAAACGCACTTCCCTGCAGTTGTAAGACTAAGGTTCCTGTCTTCTTGCTATCTGTAGTCTAGAAGTCACTCGCAGCTTCCAGATACCACCCACCATGCCCTGTCATATAGCCCCCTCCATCCTCAAAGCCAGCAACAGAAAACCTTCCTTGCCTCAAATCCCTCTCACACTTCTAATTTCTTTCCAAGAAGAGTCCAGTCCCTTTTAAGGGCTCATGTGATTACATCCACTAATTATAATCTCCCAATCCTACGAACGTTTTAAGAATTGAGACTTTACTTCTGCAAAATCCCTTCACAGTGGAACCTAGATTCATGTCTAATTGAATAACTGGGAGAAGGTGTGTGTTCACCGGAGTACAGACAATCTTAGGGGTTATCTTAGAATTCTCCCTACCACAAAATCCTAATGCACCAGGCTCATAAAGTGCCTGTGTTAAAGGCAGAACTAGAGCTGGATAAAACATCAGTCTGATCCAAAATGAGAACCGTTTTAAGTTCTAAAATTTCTAAATTTAGTAACTTCACATTTTTCTCATTCGCTTAGTCAGTTTCACCAATAATTGATCTCTTTTCCTTTTGTTATCCTTCTCTCTCCAGGTTTATTTAGTAATCAAAATCAATTGACCAAAACAAATGTGTGATGTCCTCAAGAAGTTCACTATTGAAGAGAAGCAGCAGAACATAATGGAAGAAAGATATACAAAGAAATGTACAGAAAACCCAGTAACAAATGTCATGCACTGAACAGAGCAATTTCTTCACTGGCTATAGGACTAAGGAGCACTGTCTTGAGGCAGTTCTGCCTATGATAAGAGGTCAGCCTTTGGGGGTGACAAACCTGCATCCTTTTGTGCTTATTTCACACTTATCTCACTCACTAACTGTGTGACCTAGGGAAGCTGTTCTGACTTCCTTGAGCCCCAGACTCCTCATCTATAAAAGCAAGGTAGATAGTTTCTAACCCCCAGGTTTTTGTGAGATTTAAATGAAATAATGCACATAAGGCACTTTGGAGAGTATTTTTACCAGGTACCTTTACACGTAATAGATATCAATAAATATGTAATATTATTTTTATCATCATTTGCATAAATTATGGAAAGCTTCGTGGAGAGCATGTTTTCTCTGTACAACCACAAAACTGTGTGTGCATGGGTCTATGTCATGGCTCTTATCCCTCTCATTTGTTATAATTTTCCTTACTCTTGTCTGTCCTTCCTTATACACTGGCTTCTAAAAGACAGAATCTGTGCATTTCCTCTTTCTGTCAACAGCTTGAATATGTGCTTAGTAAATAAATATATACATTTTGGACAAACGGATTAGGATAAGAACTGATACGTTCTTATCAGTATTTGGAAAAATAGAAATAATTAACCTTGGCAGAAGAAAAGAAAGGGCAGCTGTGGTAAACGGTAAGGAAGATACATCCAGAGATTAGAGGGAACAAATAGTTTGCTTTGGGGAACGTCATCAATGAGGGTAACACTTGTATAACCCTCAGTTTCAGAGAGGAGTTTTAGGTACCAAGTTTTGACAAAATTATAGAATAATATTAGAGAAATACCCAAATGCTGATTTTCTTAAATCTAATTATTTTGACTAGCATTTCAAAAAAGAAAACAGTTTAGTACTTCAAATAGGTCATGATATGCATATTTCCTATTTCTACCTGTGTCAGATGAATTTGTCCCCTTTACTATAAAGCAATATCAAAGGTAAATCAAGAGTTCAATTCTTTAGTCTCTTCAATCCCATTACTTTTAAATCTTCAATAAAAACTGAAATATCCAGCACAGTTTGACCCACCAGAAAACCCATTCTTTTTACCTAACTTCAAATTGGTCAGTCAAAAAATAAATTGAGTAGTTTGCCAATGGTTTAACATTTGCTTTGCTATATCATATGTATAAAACTATGACCCCCAAATTACCAAGAGCATTTTTCACAGAATTAGAACAAAAAATTTTACAATTTGTATGGAAACACAAAAGACCCCGAATAGCCAAAGCAATCTTGAGAAAGAAAAACGGAACTGGAGGAATCAGGCTACCTGACTTCAGACCATACTACAAAGCTACAATAATCAAGACAGTATGGTACTGGCACAAAAACAGAAATATAGCTCAATGGAACAGGATAGAAAGCCCAAAGATAAACCCACACACCTATGGTCACCTAATCTATGACAAAGGAGGCAAGAATATACAATGGAGAAAAGACAGTCGCTTCAATAAGTGGTGCTGGGAAAACTGGACAGCTACATGCAAAAGAATGAAATTAGAACACTCCCTAACACCATGCATAAAAATAAACTCAAAATGGATCAAAGACCTAAATGTAAGGCCGGACACTATAAAACTCTTAGAGGAAAACGTAGGCAGAACACTCTTTGACATAAATTGCAGCAAGGTCTTTTTTGATCTACCACCTAGAGTAATGAAAATTAAAACAAAAATAAACAAATGGGATCTAATTAAACTTAAAAGCTTTTGCACAGCAAAGGAAACCATAAACCAAACAAAAATACAACCCTCAGAATGAGAGAAAATATTTGCAAATGAAGCAATCAACTAGGGACTAATCTCCAAAATCTACAAGCAGCTCATGCAGCTCAATATCAAAAAAACCAAAGAACCCAATCAAAAAATGGGGGGAAGATCTAAATAGACATTTCTCCAAAGAAGATATACAGATGGCCAAGAAGAACAGGAAAAGCTGCTCAACATCACTAATTATTAGAGAAATGCAAATCAAAACTACAATGAGGTATCACCTCACACAGGTCAGGATGGCCATCATCAAAAAATCTACAAACAATAAATGCTGGAGAGGGTGTGGAGAAAAGGGAACCCTCTTGCACTGTTGGTGGGAATATAAATTGGTACAGCCACTACGGAGAACAGTATGGAGGTTCCTTAAAAAACTAAAAATAGAACTACCATATGACCCAACAATCCCACTCCTGGGCATATACCCTGAGAAAAACCATAATTCAAAAAGGTACAAGCACCCCAATGTTCACTGCAGTACTACTTACAATAGCCAGGAAATGGAAGCAACCTAAATGTCCATCAACAGAGGAATGGATAAAGAAGATGTGGTACATATATACAATGGAATATTACTCAGCCATAAAAAGGAACGAAATAGTGTCATTTGCAGAGATGCGGATAGACCTAGAGACCGTCATACAGAGTGAAGTAAGTCAGAAAGAGAAAAACAAATATCATATAATACCACTTATATGTGGAATCTAGAAAAATGGTACAGATGAACTTATTTGCAAAGCCAAAATAGAGATACAGATGTAGAGAACAAATTTATGGATACCAAGGGGGGAAGTGGGGGATGGGATGAATTGGGAAATTGGGATTGACATATACACTACTATGTATAAAATAGATAAATAATGAGAACCTACTGTATAGCACAGGGAACTCTACTCAGTGCTCTGTGGTGACCTAAATGGGAAGGAAATCTAAAAAAGAGGGGATATATGTATACATATAACTCATTCACTTTGCTATACAGCAGAAACTAACACAACATTGTAAAGCAACCATACTCCAATAAAAATTAATTAAAAAAAAAAAACCATGACCTATCTTGACACATTTTGCCTTGAGTTTAATAGAAGTCAAACAAATTATTTTATGAGTTAATTTTTAATATCTGCCCTGCAGGAAAATTCTCACATGCCATGGTAAGGCCTAAATCAAAAATTTGCTGCCAAATTTTAAACTCTTAAAGGTAGCTTGATAGAATCTAGGTCACGCAGTATCATTTTGTTCCACATCTTCCCTTATAACTCAATGTCCACAACACAAACTTCGAAAAGGACACTTAATCTAGAATAGGCCATTTTCTGCAAAGCAAAGCAAAAATCAAGTTTGAGCGATTTTTATACACAAGCACAGATATTCAAAACCAGTACTGTAGTTGACCCAATTATTTTAAATATTACGAGAAGAGGCTTGATGCTACCAATCTATTTTCTAAGAGACTTCATAAGAAATAACGTGGACCTAAGGGGCAGATACTCCTAACACCACTGTGACAGGAGCCAGTTTGCTCCAATTTTATCTGTAAAATGGGTGTCCTGCCATTCAACTTTTCTCACACTACCTATTCTCCCTGAAAATATTCATCGATTCCTGTATATTATCTACATGTTGACATTGTCGGATCCATAGCTAATGTCAACAAAATTTCTATGCACTTCAGACTCCTATATCCCACTTCCTACTGGTCCTGAACCTTTTGATATCCTACAGACACCTCAAAATCAGCATATCCAAGACTGAACTCTTTATCTCCCTCCTCCCCAATATCATGTCTCTTCCTTTTTTCCCTAAGTCAGTGAATAGGATTACTATCCACTCCATTACTCAAACCAGCAACCTGGGTATCATCTGTGAGGGTCCACTCTGGCTGCCATCATAGTCTACGTGAAGAGCAGTCTCTCCAGCTGCACAATACACATTGTTGCCTTCCAGTCCCATATCTACTCACACTGTCTCATTGTTTGTACTCACAAGGTAGCTTCCATTTTCCTTGCATCCCACTATCACTCCTCTAAGATTAGTTCCCACCATTTCTTTGCCTGTATCACAATAAATCCTAATTGGCTACTCACCCTCTTCTCTTACGCCCAACTAGTTCTTTCACCCACTGAAGTTAGTTGGAGCTTTCTAAAATATAAGTATAATTATGTTCTCTTCTTAATGCTATTCTCTTTTAATGATTCCCTATTTCCATGAAGATACAATTTGAAATCTGTCAAGACTTACCCCTGTTTATATATATATATATATATATATATATATATGTATGTATATGTATGTATATGTCATATATATGTCAATAAGTGAACTGATAAATATGAAACCAAAAAGTGAAACAAAAATAGTAAGTGTATTATCATGACAAATATATACTAGCTTCATATAAAAGAATTGGATTCTCTTGGACAAATAAGTTTTACAAAGTTGGCAGGAATAAATTAATTAATAAATGAATCAATAAGTAAGACGTATTGAGTTCAGCACTAACTGTTGCTGCACACCTGATGATCATCAAAGGCAATGAGGGTGCAGAGAGATCTTTCTCTCCTACAAATCGACTTTCTTAGTTAAAAATGTTTTTCTGTTATTAAGTCCTATAAAATGAAATGTTTGTTACATGAATAAATATATTTAAAAATTTATTTTTCATCTTTAACTACAAATCATATATATTTATATAATTATAAATATCCAGAGGGTAACAGCAAATCTTTAACTGGCCCTGTGCAATCATGAAAATTATGACAAATATAGTAGGAATATTAATACGGAAAATATATTTACTGCATTTAAAACTGCTCCCTAGAAACACAGACAATAACAAATAAAGTTGTCTGAGTTCTAAGTTCTAAAGGAAGAGAACAAAATCTTTTAAAAAAAGTTTTGAAAGCTGGGGATAAATGTTGGATTAGTCTTTGTCCCATTGTGATAATCAAAATGGCTTTCTATTTATTCCTAATACTTATATTAAAAACTCAGATATTTTCATAAAGGAAACAATTGGATGAATAGGAATCAGACCTGGAGGCAACAGGAAGGCCTCCTAAAATAATCTAAAAGAACATGATTTTATGCATGTTTAGCAGCAGCTATTCTCATTTCTAGTATATGATTTTAAAAGCACCTTTGCAGTTTTTCCCCTATATGATACTTGTTAGGTAATCATTTACTTATGTTAATATGTTCAGAAGATAACACAAGTTAACAATTAACTTGCAAGGATCAAAAAAAGTAGACAACTAAGAAAAATAATACTTTCAAGCAGAAAATATTGTCTTTTCTTCTCACTCTCAAAAAAACAGAGTAGATCACCCTACCATCACTATACAAAATTAACACGTTAACAATTCTTCTCCAACACAGGATATCCTGTATCTAAACAAGTGACTTGAACATTTTTATCTTAAAGAGTCAAAGTGACGTGCCTTTAGAAACTAAAATTAGTTTAGAAACTAATTTAAACATATGTAATCTTTACAAAGATGTAGAGAATTTTTCACTAGGCCCAATTTTTTGTTCAGTGAAAATAATTAATTTTGCTTTCAGAAAGGCAGTATCTTTGGGGGAGTTAGACAACTGTGTGTTTTAATCATAGCCCCATTACCCTCTCATTTGTTCTGCAGGCAGACACTTTAAGTCTGACCTTGGCAGAGCGTAGGCCTAGAGGTCCTTGGCAAAGGGATGCTGGTATTTACTTCTTCTGGATATTGATGGCTAGAGAAGCAAGAGAAAGTCTGAATACTGATTCTGAAGGACCTTTAGAGGGGAAATTCAGCAATCAGAGAAAAGTGAATGAATCAGGGAACCAGCCAAAATGTTGGAAGACCACTGGGAAGGGTCACAGAAAAACTTCTGAACTTCATCTATGTCACCACAGACATAGAGCAAATTGTGGAAGGCTGTTATTAAGGGTGAAGGGTGCAGAGGATGAAGAGAAGAGCTGATACCAAAAGTTCATGACCCACTAGAAGAACGCATACAATGATTCTGCTTAGGTTGCTGGCTTAATGAACAGCATAGGATATGAGGTCACAATGAAGAGAAACAAATGGGGCAATAGAAAGACATGAGTTTACTTTGAGTTACATAAAGTCTATGTGTCCTCTAAGACATGCAGGTAAATTCCCAGGGGACAGTAATATTTTAGGGACAGTAGGAGGAATAAGAAATACTGAAAGTGTTGCCAGAAGTAAAATAGGCAAACTAGATCTCAGCAGAGAAACCATGTAAAAAGTTTTTCACTAATATGTGGAATCTAAAAAAGCTAAACTCATAGAAATAGAGAGTAGAGTTAGGGGCTGGGGGGTTGGGGAATTGGGGAGATGATATTAAAGGATAAAAATTTGCAACTAGAAGGTGAATAAGTTCTGGAGATCTAAGGCACAGCATAGTGATTATAGTTAACAATACTGCATTACATACTTCAAAGTCACTAAGAGACTAGATGTTAAATGTCCTCACCACAAAAATAAAGAAATGATAACTACGTGATATAATAGAGATGTTAGCTAACGCTCTGGTGGTAATCATATTGCAATACATAAATGTATCAAATCAACACATTGTAAACCTTAAACTTACACAATGTTATATACATCAATTATATCTCAATTAAAAAAAATGTTTGTTCAATGCAGCAGAGAGAATTGGTAGATTTCAGATTATAAGAGACCATCTAATTTGACGTAAGCTGATCTCTGGTAACTTTTAAGATCAGTGACAGGAGAGTGATTGGGGGGCAATCAATCAAACTGTGGTAAGAAGCAAATGAGAAGTGAGAAAATAGAGGGAAAGGGTGTAGAAGGTCCATTAAAATGGTTGGCAGGTGAGAAAAGAAAGGAGTTGCCTTGGTAGCTTGAGGTATAGACAAAACTAAAAATACATTACTGAAGTTTGCCAAAAAGTCTTTAGCAGCTTTTGAAGCTGAAAAATAAAAAAGGAAAAAAAGAAACTTAAGGTTCAAGAATATGATGAGAAAGCCTCAGAGAAATATAGAGATTGGTAGCAAGAATCCAGTAGACGAGGTCAAAACAGAATAGGAATAGGAGAGCTCCTGCCCTCAGAGGCAAGATACAAAAATATAACCAAGTTTGTAGGATCAGCCTCTATTTTTCTTTCGAATGATTCAGCAGTAATGGAGAATATCTACAATGTTTAATTGACTTAACTCTTTCATTTGCCTTTTTATTAACTTAATGCTATTCAAGACACACTATGTTTTATTTCAGTTTAAACAGCAAAAATATTAATAGATTTGAAATTTTATAATGGTTGTCACAAGGTTAATCTTACAAGATAAATTAACCTCCGTGGAAACTTTGTAGTCATTTTTATCTCAATAGTTCAAGGCTATTATAAGATTTAACCAACTATCCCTTAAATATAGATGAATTGTTCTGTTAATGTAAAAATAATTTAAAAGAGAAAAAACAGCTTCACTTCCATGAAGACTGCAAAACCAATTTTCTCATTATTTATGCCATTAAAAACTTTCATTCTCCTATTTCTTAAATTAATATTTTTCCCAATAAAAATACAGATTATGAGCAACACTTTATTACACAGTGTAAGTCTCAGGAAAACAACCTAAGGCTGAACTCTACTCACTGCTATGTGAATTTATTTAGCCCTGGATAATTAACAGACAGATTTTCTATATTCAGTGTTTATTATACTATAATGCTTGTTAAAATGAATAGGTATTTTATATGCTATTCCAACTAGAAATATAACCGAAAGGTAAAAATTCACTCAATTGATAGTCTAATTAAAATTCCATATTAACACTCACTTTCTTATATTTAAAAGAAATGAGCATTTTGAAATCTAAATAGCTTAAGATTAGCATGTTCTCCATACATGTTTTTGCATGTCTGTTTCATAGATAAAATACTACATAAATTAAGAAAATGTTTTTAAAGCTTCTATTGCCAGTCACTTTACTTACTAACTCATTTATTCCTCACAACAACTGTCTGAAGGGGAATCTGTTATTATCTCTGAAACTGAGTGCCCCTAAACCCAAGTTCCTCTGACAAGTTTATGATTAACTGCTCTGTCTAAAAACTTACTCCCTTTCTTGCCCTGTACCTGTTCCCCCTCAAGGTTGAGGAGTACCAAAGAAAAGGGGGGATTGTAACTGAGCAGGACCCCATGGGGCCTTCCCGGGACAGACCTCTCCCACCTGGTCCTTCACCTGCCTCCTGTTTGTAGAAAAACTTTAGCCTCCTGGACCTTCCCCAAGTTCTAAAGAACAAATTTAATAAGAGAAGTGAGAAAATGCAGAAGGAAAGGAAAACAAGCAAGACAAAATAATAATCATATAGCCATTAAACAAAGTCAAGGACTTTTAGTTCCTCCTCAAGGGTTATAGATAATATTCGGAGCCATATCTTTGAGCTATTTTTCATATACTGAAACCCCTACTAGGTGGAAGAAGTTAACTGTGTGTTGACCACAAGCACATAGACCCCAGACTGTTTGGAATCAAAAGGTTGATGATGTTGACTCTTAATCACATCACAACCAACCAATCAGAATAATGTCCATGAGCTGATCACGCAACCCACAAGCCTCTCCCTCACACTGTCTTAAAAACCTGCCCCTGAAAACTATTGGGGAGTTTCGGACTTTTGAACATTAGCTGCCCATACTCCTTGCTTGGCCTTGCAATAAACTGTACTTTCCTTCACCACCACCTGGTGTCAGTAGATTGGCTTTACTGTGCACAGGCAAGCAGACCCAAGTTCGGTTTGGTAACATCTCCATTTTACAGATGAAAAAGTCAGAAAAAGAGGTTAATTTTCCCAAAGTCAAACAGCTAATGAATGACAGAAGAAGGGTTCAAACCCAGGCTGTCTGGCTCCCAAGTCTGGCAATGTGTCCACTGTGCTATTCTATCTTCACTGGCTTTGACTATGGGTTAAATTTCTGGCTCAGGTTAATCTCAAGTGTCACCAAAACAATGCACTGAAAAATATTCAAATAATCAATCTTTTCTACCTAATTTCAAACAGGCTGTTGAATTGAGTCAAATTACTGCATAATCTGAAACTGTGCAGGCAAGACCTTTTCTAGGTCACAAATGGACAATCACTTGAAAAAAACTTCTCATTTCAATAAGCAGCTATTTGGATTTGAATTCATGTTCCTATGAAGGTTGAATGAACTCCTTTAAGACCTAAGGACTATCACTTAACATGTAAATATACTGAAGAAGTAATTTACTTTACCTCTCCTTGTAAGTATCTGAACAGAGAATCTAATACTTGATTCATTGTGTATCTATACCATGTTAACCCCTTTCTGGGGAAAAGCTTGTGAAATTCTCAAATACCAACTTTCAATGGCAGATGTTTTCATGTACCCTAAGAAAGGTCCCAGCTCATTGCTGCCTTGGTAACAATGGACCCCAAAGCAATGTTTCTGTGAGCATGAAGCTGAGTTTTTGTGGTGTTTCCTGTACTAGCTAGGAGGGAGCTGAGCTCTCTGTACAAGGTGATCATCCTGTTCATATATTTGGAGGAATACGAGCAACCAAGGCTCCTGAGAGCTCCCAGCCAAACAACTCTAACTTGATTCTCTATTAGTCTTGCACATATATTCTATTATTCAATTTCCCAAGTGTTATGAACAAAATCATTTTTATTTAATCTTTACTCTATTTAAGGAACATGGAAAGAGCTGTCATGTGTCACAAGCTCTAAACCATTTGAATTTCCCAGGCTTTTTTCTTATCTCTAGTGGTTATAATCTAACATTGACAGCAGTACCATACCTTCAACTAATATTTTAAATAGTAGACAAGATACAGACAAAAATGTTATTTCAATCCATAAACTGCCTGTAGTGATTCTGTCTTTTTGTGGGGGAAAACATAATTCATATCAATGGGAAAACAAGCTCCTTTTTCTTTGGAGAGATGAGTGGGAAAAAGAGAAAAGGTGAGATTCAGGGCCAAAGGGCCATTGAGAAGAGAAGTCCAAAACTGAGCTGGAAGACTGGGCTAAAGGGTTCTGAATTGATCCGACAAGAATTAATGAGGCTAGAGACTAAAGTTGGCAAAAATAACTAAAACACTTTTTTAAGAACAGGCACGTCTAATATTCAATTACAAGTTCTCTGCCTTGTGATTTAAAATCCTTTCCATAGCTCTAAAATATCAAGGCTCACTCTCTACACTTGAAAACTTGACCTAATGAGACTGTGAATGCGTGTGATTTAAGGAAAGGGATAGAGATCTTGCTGAGCATATCATGGGGCAGAAAAAGGAAAGCATATGTGAGAATTCAAAGTAGATACAGAAACAGACTAATTTGCTAGGAAAAGAGTTTGTAGCCAAAGACATCTAGGAAAAAGGTAAACAGCCCCCTTTGGATTCAGGTACATTTCATTTGGACTTTATGGACCAGAGCCCCTTGATAGTCATCTGAGTGACCCCATAACACCCAATATCTGTAGCATTACTGTCTCACCTACTACAGATTTGAATTATACAAACACCTGTATACCCAATATCAGGATGACAAGCAGATATAATTCATTTATATTCATCAATTGTGACTATGTCCAATAAAAATATCCAGTGATATTATTTAAAAATAAAAAATAAGTCATACTAAATTTATTTTTAAATCCATCCTTCTCTGTCTAGCCTCTAATCTTACTTCTCTTTCATATAGAGATTTAGAAATTAGAAACAAATGATTTGTCCTAAATAACATAATTTTAGAGGTTTAATCATTTTTAGTCAAATTAAACGTGCTCATTCTCATCCTTCAGCTTAATATACTTATATTTGTGAAAAATAAAATTAAGAGTGACCTAAGCACCAGTAATTCCATCCCCTAATTTTCTATTCTTTCCTTCTTTTATTTTCAGAAATGTTTATTAACTGCATCTCATGTGTCAGGAACATTATACACCAGTGGAAAAGAGATTCAGGGTGGGGTGTCACTGTGCATCATCAAGGGAGGGCTAACCTCCTCTGACCACCTTGAGCCAACTGCCTCCAGCAAGATGAACCTCACACCCTATACACATCAATCTCATGTTTTTTTCCACTGCGCTTATATTGTCCTAAGTTTCTACAAAAATCTCTCTCAAAAGAATAGTTCAAGTATCTGAAATACTATCTTTTGTCCCTCCTCCGATCAAAAATTATAATGAAAATCTAACTGGTACATCTATATTTCGTCTTTTAGAATGATGATAGGGATATGATCAAATGCTCAGATTTAGGGTTCCAAATATCACTGAATTATTTTAGTTCATTCCTTACCAATATCATTTCAAAACTGAACAGTGACAGTAATCACTCTACATGCTTATATGAAAAAGACATCTAAAACTTTGGACTATGTTCCTTCCAGACAAAGGAAAAAAGTAAAACTCATTAATCATGTTCTTCAGGATGTCGTTATTAGAGGTGCCACAATGAGTTGCCATAGTGGCAGAGTAATACTCAGGTTTTTAAAAATACCAACTATAAGATATAGTTGAATCATCTTAAAAACGCTATTGGAGATATTTTCAGAGGATTGAATGTGTGTTTTTATTCATATAATTACCTGAGGCAAATGCTTCCTTAGTGGTCAGTGAGGTGAACACAATCCTGCCCTATGAAGGGGATGGTTCATGTTCACGCATCTCCATTAAGTCAGAAAAAAGCAATCTTTCACAAAACCCCAATCACGTACATTTTCCTTCCACCTGGAGATTAGATATCCTGTAAAAATGCACTTTGCTACTAGTCATTGTTAAAAGAAGTGACAAATCGTTCTCCTTCTGATTTACAACACCTGGAATAAGCCATGATTATGTCTCTTCTCCCCTAGCTTTAAATCAAGATTGATTTAAGTAAAATTGCCTCGGTCTAAACTGGTTACTACAATGGTCTCACAAAAAAGACCAAAAAAATTTTCCCTTAGATTTAGTGTTTTTATCTTTTATAAACACATATGTTTAAATTACTGTGTGGTAAACAAAACATGACCCCCAAATATGTCCACATCCTAATCTCCAGAACCTGTGAATTTGTTACCTTACATGGCAAAAGCAACTTTGCAGACGTAATTAAAGACCTTGATGTATGGAGATTATTCTGCATTATCCCAATAAAATCATAAGGTTCTTATAAGAGGGAGACAAAAGAATAAGTCAGAGAAGGAGATGAGGCAATAGCAGCAGAGGTCAGAGTGCGTGGGTCAGTCCACGCCAAGGAATGCAGGCAGCCTCTAGAAGTTGTAAAAGGCAAGGACACAGATTTTCCCTTAAAGCTTCCAGAAAAAACACAGTCCTGCCAATCCATTTTAGACCTGTGACCTCCAGAAATGTAAGAGAATAAATATGTTCCTTTAAGCCACTAAATTTATAGTAATTTGTTACAGCAGCCATAGGAAATTTACACAACCGTATTCAGCATTTTAAAATCTGGATATATTTTTATTTTTATTCAGGTCACATTCTACAGGGCCCATCAGCACTTTTTAATAGAAGAATGAATTCTGCCATCACATTTCTAGGAAAATATTATAGCATTTATATTTGTGGCAAAATAACTAGAGATATCATGAGAGATAGTTTTACCTGGCTTAATTTCATAAATGCTCGGACCATCTGTATCAATCATATAAATAAAAGTCCAATCTGTATGTACCATTTTCCCCCATTTTAAAGAAGAAATAATAGCAAACTAAGACATTGTCCAGCTTTCACAAGGGACACACTCCAATGACCTGTTCCTCTCTCCACCTTTAATAGTAATAAAGAGTTTTCCTTTAAAATGGGGGTAAAATTTCTTGATTCATTGGGGAAAAAATAAAAGCATTTGTATATGACCTTTTTTTTTAGAATGAGCATAACAGACTCTCATAAGCAGAGTAAGTGCATAAATATGTCTTGACAAAAGTAACTGATATTGGTAGTCCTTCAAAGAAGCTTGCATTCATTGCAGTGACAGTAAAATATTGCATACCCTCTTAAAAGCTAGGGTAACAATGTTTTAAATATGTATGTTAAAGCCCTTTGAACATGCATAGCATGAAAGGGATCACGGTCACAAGAGCAGACAGCATTCAATCCTGAAGCGCTCTGAGTTCAGTCAATGAAAAAGAGAAGAGATTTTAAAATCTTGAATGTATGGGGGCTATTTTTCAGGGCAGAGTTGGAAAATGTTAGAATGTTGACACAAGTGAACAAAGATGAGATAATTCATTGCCATTGGTAAGAGGGATAAAAGGTACTCTAGGAAGAGAAGCAAACATGTTTCTCAAAATGAGTAACAACTCTAATTTGCATGGTCAAGCTGGGAACCATGACCAGAACTAATTGCAAGGACTAGATAGAAAATCAGTAATATTTTGAAGGGCTACTGCATTTTCTGGTTGCTTCCCCCCATCCCCCACTATTTTAAGTATGTAAATATATTGAACTTTTGTAAATTTTTTTCTTTTGTAGCAGGTTTATTGTTGTCCCACAGGGGAATGCTCTCATGTTTCTGGAAGGCACTCCTTGATCTTTCGGGTTCTTTCTGGGATCAAATTCTAAGGTACCAGTTAAGTGAAGAGCACCTCAATTCAACTACTTTTTCCTGGTCAAAAAATACAATTTGGGAGTGGAAGTTTAGGACAGGCTTAGCCATGTGTACTCTGTTGTAAGTATTTACCCTAGAAAATGGTCCCTTCTTTTGTCCCCAATCTTTACCAGAAGTAAACATAGAGATAATCAGGATATTTAGAATAAATGTGGAATTCACATGGAAACCAATTTTCAGAAAGAGGGGGAAAAAAATCCAAAATCTTATATCAGTATATCACCATTAGAACAACTGTTTGCAACTCTGACAAATTATAAATCTATTATTGGGAATTCTCTCAATTTTCCTCAGATGAGCACATGCATGTGAAATGCAGGAGAGTCAACCAAGCTACTAAACATAATTCTTCACAAAGCACTTTCACATTATTTTAACTGATTCTCAAAACCACCTTTTATTTTATTTATTTATTTATTTATTTATTTATTTATTTATTTATTTATTTATGGCTGCATTGGGTCTTCGTTGTTGGGTCTTCGTTGCTGTGCACGGGCTTTCTCTAGTTGCGGCGAGCGGGGGCTGCTCTTCATTGTGGTGCGCGGGCTTCTCATTGCGGTGGCTTCTCTTGTTGCGGAGCTCGGCTCTAGGCGCGTGGGCTTCAGTAGTTGTGGCACTCAGGCTCAGTATTGTGGCTCGCAGGCTCTAGAGCACAGGCTCAGTAGTTGTGGCTCATGGGCTTAGTTGCTCCAGGGCATGTGGGATCTTCCCGGACCAGGGCTCTAACCCGTGTCCCGTGCATTGGCAGGCGGATTCTTAACCACTGTGCCACCAAGGAAGTCCCAAAACCACCTTCTTAAATGTATATTACTAAACCTAAATAAACTGAGGCCAAACGAACCCAATCCAAAGTCACATATCCAGTAACTGTAAGAATCCAGAGGAAAACGCATGTCTTTGGACTTTAGGACCAGTTTTCAAAGTTCAGGTATTATTCATTTACTAGTAGGTTGTTTTGATCTTGTGGGACATAGCTAATGCCATCAAATCAAAATGCCAAGAATAACCGTAAAATCCCAAAGTTGCTAACACTTACAGAAATACTGTGAGAGAAATTAAATGAAATGGGTGAAAATGCTCTGAAAATAATGGTGCCTAACAATAACAGCCCAACTGTTAGATGGACTCAAGGTTGAAAGCAGAAAATTAGATTGAATAACAAAGACAGGTTGCCTTTTTGTAGGTTACCTGAGAAGAATGCTATATTCTGATATCACAAATAGTTCTGCAGTGTAGCTGTAAGCCACATCCATGACATTGATAATGACATTGAAAAATGATAAACAAAAAAAACACTTTATTTTATGGAAGGACATATTCTATTGAGTTGGCTTTATGCTCTGTTATTAATATTTCATTGGAAGATGGGATGGATCAATTGTGGAAAATTTTGTTGTGGGCCAATGCCAAAACTGCCAGGTGATGTTTAGGGATCAGGGAGATTCACAGAGGGAATGGAAACTGTGACAGGGGCTGGGGGAAGACTACATTTTTTTTTAGAAATACAGTTCCTTAATCCATTTGTCTCAATTCATTGTCAGGATCAATAAAAATGAATGTCACAACCAGTTTGACTCAACTAGTTTTAAAATAAACACTCAATTCTAAAAATACAGAAAGAATGCCAATTAGTTTTTAAAGGTGGGGGAGAGAAATTAAAAGGATCATTTGATAAGAAAGCATTGCAATAATTGTCACAATGCATATCATTACCTTTTTTATTACTAATCACTGTTCATTCTAGCTGGTTCACTTAACTGGTTATTTTTAATCACAACACTTTTTCAAATTTAATTTAACGAAATGTGGTGATGTCAATTAAAAGCAGTGAATCAGGGAGAAACTAATGATTATAGATAATGCAATTGTCCTGGTTACTTGATCTAGGAGAATGTGCTAAAGCTTTAATGAAGAGGAAAGCATGAAGCCAAAAGGAAGTGAACATGAGTACAGTACTATCATTGTTTTCTTTCAGGTATCCAAATTAAGTACACAGAGTTTACTATCATCTGGTCAGAACATGTAAAATTTCACCAGTAAGGACTTAAATAAAGGCCATAAAGTACCTAAGTCACAGACAGCTCTTGGTCCTGAGATTTCATTTCTAAAAGGAAAAGTATTTTAAAATGTCTGTTGGGAAACAAAAATAAACAAATGGGACCTAATTAAACTTAAAAGCTTTTGCACAGCAAAGGAAACCATAAACAAGATGAAAAGACAACCCTCAGAATGGGAGAAAATATTTGCAAACAAATCAATGGATGAAGGATTAATCTCCAGAATATACAAACAGCTCATGCAGCTCAATATCAAAAAGACAAACAACCCAATCAAAAAATGGATGGAAGACCTAAATAGACATTTCTCCAAAGAAGACATACAGATGACCAATAAACACATGAAAAGATGCTCAACATCACTAATCATTAGAGAAATGCAAATCAAAACTACAGTGAGGTATCACCTCACACCAGTCAGAATGGCCATCATCAAAAAATCTGCAAACAATAAATGCTGGAGAGGGTGTGGAGAAAAGGGGACCATCTTGCACTGTTGGTGGGAATGTAAATTAGTACAGCCACTGTGGAGAACAGTATGGAGGTTCCTTAAAAAACTAAAAATAGAACTACCATATGACCCAGCAATCCCACTCCTGGGCATATACCCAGAGAAAACCATAATTCGAAAAGACAAATGCACTGCAATGTTCATTGCAACACAATTTACAATAGCTAGGACATGGAAGCAACCTAAATATCCATCAACAGGTGAATGGATAAAGGAGATGTGGTACATATATATAATGCAATATTACTCAGCCATAAAAAGGAACGAATTTGGGTCATTTGCAGAGACGTGGATGGACCTAAAGACTGTCATACAGAGTGAAGTAAGTCAGAAAGAGAAAAACAAATATCGTGTATTAACACATACATGTGGAATCTAAACTAATGGTATAGATGATCTTATCTGCAAAACAGAAATAGAGACACAGACATAGAGAACAAACATAAGGAAACCAAGGGGCAAGGGAGGGTGGGATGAATTGGGAGATGGGGATTGACAATATATACACTATTGATACTATATATAAAATAGGTAACTAATGAGAACCTAATGTAAGGCACAGGGAACTCTACTCAGTGCTCTGCAGTGACCTAAATGGGAAGGAAATCCAAAAAAGAGGGGATGTATGACTACATACAGCTGATTCACTTTGCTGTACAGTAGACACTAACACAACATTGTAAAGCAACTCTACTCCAATAAAAAATTTTTAATATGTCTATTGAGTATGGTCACCATTAGCATAAGGGCATAGTTACCATTAGCACAAGACTGTAAAATATTACTAATTAAGAAGGGGATCTGGTATAGTATTAAGCTGATTTTTTTCTGGTCAAAAAGGAATTCAGACACTGACCTTAGTCACCATAAAGATTCTCTATTCTTGTACTTCAATAACTTGCCTCAAATCTCAATATAATCATTTGATAAATGGGGAAATCCCTGCTCCCTGGCATTCACCCAGTGTTTTGCCAGAGCTAGGAGTGAGGTTAGATAAGAGTCCTCTCAGTTGGGCTCATGCATATATGCTGGCCCCAATAGAGCCCCCTCAGTTTAGGTCATTAATAATGTTGTGTCCTTTATATACACAGCTGCAGTTCTGATTATATATCATCAGTGCATGCTCTCTGAATTGATTTTTTCTAGTAGAGGCAATACATTCATATTAACCCCAGCTGTACTTTCTCTCCCAAGCAAGACAGCTGACCAGGGTTGGAAAGGCAATTTGCGGTTCACATCAAGCCAGCAAATATGTCTTGACTCAAGTGCCAACTGAAATGTCTCAACATTCAAGCCCAGTTGAAAAACGCTCCATAACTGATAATCTTTGTCTGCCAGGAACTCAGGAGCGGAGAGTAATAGTAAATGCACAGCACAACTTATTTATCATTCCTGCTGACACACCAAATCATTATACTGATTTTATTTTTGTATTATTTTAATCAGCTGAACCTATCAGTCACTTCATGAAATAACTAACTAACCAGCAAAAGACAAGAGGGGTCACTAAAAGATTGAAAAACTAACCATGGAATTTTTGAGATGCTGATTTAACATTCCAAAAAAAAAAAAAAAAACTAGAGATACATAGTCCTACTTTTCTCTTGGAAATAACAGGGAAGAACAACAGTTAATTGTGATCCAGTAGAAAGAACAATCAAGTTTAGTCCTAAGGTTACTACTTCATCAACAATACCAGCATTACTAAATTTTTATTCCTACTTGTTTGTTTGTGTGTGTGTGTGTGTACTTTTTCAAAGTTCATATCATCACAAGGAACATACAGCACAAAGTATTTTAATCCTATTCTAAATAAAGATTTAGAATTCTTAGGGATAAAAAACTGTCAGTAGTATTACTATGCCTTATAAAATTATACAATCTGAAATGGAGGAATTTAATAGCCACCCGAAGGTAGTTTTTCAAATATAGAATTATTTTCATACCAAAATACAGTTAATAAAAATAATTTTGCATGCTTATTTTAATTTAAATTTGGAAAAGGGAATAAAAATCGTGTTTTAGTTAAAAATAAATGGACTATTAAGATTTAAAGCCTTCTCTGCTTTCTTCCTTTGTTGCAACCTGTATAAGGAGTTGCTCTGTGTTTTATTTTCCAGTCATCCATTTTTGTTTTTTCAGCCTCCATAGCTCCATAAAGTTGCTCAAGGCAAACAAGATCTTCATACGTCTAAACAAATGTCATTCTCAGATTTCATCTCTAAGGCTATCATACTTAAAATCTGCAGTCTGACGACCTAAAGAATTTGCTGGTACCACAGTTCATTTACATGAATGATTACATCAAAAAATATAACCTAAAATTTGTAACTTACCTCTGATGACAAGAAAGCAATAAAAGCATATTCAGTAGGAAAAAAAAACAGAAAATACACAAATAATGCTAGTTGCACTGTGGTTCCTTTTTTCTTTATTTTCTATTTTTTGACATGGATATATTACATTTACAATGAAAACGTTATGTCTCTAACACAATGCTTTTTGAAACATTGAAAATGTTATTGTTTCTAAATATTAGTCTTAAAAATATGTCATTGGATATGGTTTTACTCTTTTTAAACTATTCTCTCAAAAAGATAAGCTAGTTCTAGCCTGCCACTCCCAAACTGAAGTACCTAAAATACCTTAAAAGGATTTCAAGAAGGAGAGCATGTCAAAATCTATCTGGTGAACCAGAAATGTTCATTAGAAGTGGCAAGATTAGTTCCTTCTTAAACGCCACACTTCTCATAATTTTTTCCTAAATTTATCTTTATAGTTTCATAATAAGAAAGTTATACATTAAGGTTGAATCACAACAAATTTTTTCTTTTGTGTCAATCCTATGATGAATAACATGAAATGAATATTCCCAGAATTTGTTTAGAGATAGATTCTCTCAGATCTCAGGTTGTATCACACATGTCCCAGGCAAGATGGCAAACTTTTCAGTTGAAAATTTTTGAAATTGGCTGCTGGAAATTGACAACTTCCCAAATGATGTCAGCTATGATAAACTTAGAAACTGGAGGCCTGGAACTCACCAATATTCTCACTTTTACTGAATATTTACTGTAAAACTCTGGTAAGTAGACATTTCCTAGGTGCTGGAGACATAAAGAACTATGAGACACAGACCCTGTTCTACTTACTGTCCATTTGGTAGTTGTATCAATTAGGCTGTTTTCATTTGCAAGAATCAGAAAACTCATATAGCTTAAAAATTAAGATAATTTATTGATTAATACCAATAGAGAGTATAAGCAGATTTCAATTTTGATCAGGGACCTAGGTTGGCTTAATTCTCATGCTGTCTTTTCTCGTGGTGGTAAAATGGCTGCAGTGGTTCCATGTTCATATCTGCACGTCACAAAAAACAGGGCTTCTACATATTCAACCATCGAAGTCCTATTTGGACATGATTTGACCAAACCAAAACAATCACTGCGGCTATGAATATATTGTGTACTGATCTGCTTAAGCTTCAGTTACTGCCCATCCTTGAACCAATCAATAAGATTATACTGACTGTCAAAAATCAATCAGAGTTAATCACTGAGGCTGGAGATGGAGTTAATATCAACTGTATCCCATGGATACCATACAAAGGCAAAAGGCTCAAATGTATGCTGGGGAAGAAACTACAAGTTTTATGAGAGTAGCCAATACAATAACAATGAAAAGTAGTAACAATAGAAATCAATAAGAGTGATGTAACAAAAATATTATGAACAATTATGGAGGGTGAAGTCTTACATATGTTTTGTTTTTTATGAATATTTGTTGATTTATCATGCATTGATTTTAATTCACAATTAATTGCTGAAATAGTGGTAAATAAAATAATTATTTTATAGTTCAGAACAACAGAAGGATATATGGGGGTTGTATTGTTCTGGAAAGGAATCGGAAAAAGGCCTTGAAAGGATAAGCGTGAAGATATTTTGGCTTGTATGATTGAGGAGTAAGGCACTCTAGTGGAAGAGATAGTTCAAGCAAAGAGAAGTGTGAAACACAGAACATATTTTCTAGAATAGTCTAACCTCAGATGATAAGATGCAGTGCCTTAAACACACCTTATCTCTTTAAAGTAGTTATGAACACAGACTCCTATTCTTGCAAGATGCTGCATTAACCATTAACTGAGGCTTGTAGTTTTTGCTGGAATTACACTTTCCTACCAAGATTGAATTGAATTTAAAAATTATACAGAAACTACACACACACATGCATTTTTTATTTTTACAATATTTTCAAAGGAGATTTGACAACATAGTCACATAGGCCATCCCATGTAATAATTTAAACCAGACAGTATAGTAGAGATACTGAATGTTATTTTATTTAAAATCTTCCACTCAAGAAAATCTGGAACTCTCTAGATCAATGACTTGCATATAGATATGACCATCTTATAGTTTATTTTTGTTGTTTTTCTAAAACAATTTGGCTACCAAAATTGCAAGACTATGTTACCCAACATATTTTAAATTGTAAAATACAGTCTAGATAACATTATCTCAGAAAATGTTACCAAGTTGAGTCTATCTCAGTTTCTTTTTCCTATTTATCGACACATCTCAAGGAAATGACAAAACTGAAGCTACTTTTCTCTCACCTTGTCATTTAATATTGTTCCTTCCTACCAAACCACTGTTTAAAAAGTCATCAGCTCTCAACTGGAAAATAATTGAGTTAATTGATTCCCCAAATATGCTCTTCTGAGAAATTAAGCTATATCTGTAAGTTTCAGTTAACAGCAGTCTAACTATAAAGAATCCTCAATGAGAGGATCTCCATTTGGTAAAACTCATTGAGGGAAAGTGAGAATTGTAAGGGAACAAATTTTCATAACTGATCAAGAAAGCTATATCACTTTCAAAGTAATGTCCAAGATAATTTATCCAGATCTCCATTCATTTATTTAACAAATTCTTTTTTGAAAGTTTACTATGTGCCAGGCATGATGCAAGATATTGGGTGAATAACAAAACTAAGACTGATTATGGTTTCTGTTCCAATACAGGTGAGACTAGTTGGAAGAGACAAACAAATAGGCAATAACAATACCAGCAGTAACATGAAATAATGGGAACACACAGTATAGGTATCTAACTTGGAATTATAGAATTAAAGAAGCTATCCCAGAAAAAAATTTTCAATGTCAAAGCTGAGAAATAAACAATGATTACAGTTAGCCAACCAAGGAAAAGGGATAATTGTATAGAAAGAAGGAATAGAATATGCAAAGGCCTAGAATCTAGGGAGCATGGTACAATCAGGAAACTTCTAGAACCTAAAAGAATTCACAAAATGGGATCAGCCAGGCTTTTACTATATTTGGTGGATTATGTCCTACTATACTGAAAGAAAAAAAAAAAAAAAGAACAAGGCAACCATACCAGGGAGGTAGAGGGAAGTAGAGAAAATTCAACTCTTTCATATCCTACTGGCTACTACAGCTAGGGCTCTTTACTGCTAAAGTAATTCTTCCTTGGTTCAAGAAATAAAATTATTTTCTTATAATGATTTAGGAAGGGACCAAAGCTTGGGCAAGTACTAAAGGAGGAAAATAAAGCCACATCTGCAATCACCTACTGACCAAAGGAATCAAGTCCTACTGATGTTCATTCAATCTTGATACAGAAATTTGAGAGGTACAGACTAAATATGAACATGTCTGAATATAATGGGTTGATTCATTTCTTTAAAATTCTGGAACCCTTAGAGAATCACTGAGCCAGCCTACCATCAAACAACTAGATTAGTCTAAGGAGCCTTGTTCCAAATCTTGTTATCTCTCAAGAAAGAATGAGTCCTCTTTTCTTCTCCAATATTTTGAATCACAAAATTATATAGAATCTACCAAATTAAAAGATAAAATATAAATTTCTAAAAAGTTGATCTCTATACTAAAGTCATTTTTAACATAAAATAAGTCCATTGTGAGGAAAAAAACAAATATATCTCTTTGTCTTCACTGAACAAAAAAATAAGATAGACTGAGATACAATTTAGGCTTTATTTTGAGTTTAAGTTATCTCATTTTAAAGATCTCATAATACTTCAAATTTATTTTTGATCTACAAACATGTCATTAAAAATAACATTACCAAATAAGATGTCTTCACAGATTTATATCACCTCATGGAAGTAGACAAGTTATACTTAGTGGTGTGCTTAGCTTCTGAGAGCTTACTGATAAATTTTCAGAACTTTTGCAAACTTGCTGACATCAGCCATGGTAAAAGTATTTACACCACAGAAATTGGCAAATTCTACAAATCAAAGTTGCCCCCACCCCAAGAGTCGGATATTAAATATTTACCAGCACATGACTAGTTACATTCATGGGGAAGCATAAAAGAAAGCGAATCACATCAACATTATACAATTGTTTATAAATAACATATGCTAACGAAGCACAGTAAAAAAAAAAAAAAAATCATTCTCAGTATCTTCCCAAGGCCACTTTATAAGATTGAATCCAATTATTTTCTTACCGTCTAAGGCTCTCCCTACCCCAATTATTATGCAATATGGAAAGCAAATGACAACAGTTAAAGTTTAAAAGCTTGATTCCCAGATTTGCTTTTTCAGAAATTAGCTAATGTGATTATTCCAGAATTTTGTGGTTTCAACCTATGTTTATCTATAATCTTTAATTAAGCCACTCAACTATCAAATATGTAAACTTAGGAAAGAACATTGACCTTTTTTGCTAGAATGCAGAGAAAAAATATATATAAAATCTTCTAAAGCCATAACATTCAAACTTGGCAGGTCTTTAGAGCTTAGTGAATAAAGAAAATCAAGCCAACTCTGTAAAGCAGTTAAGTAATTTTTAAGCAACAAAGTCTTGAAATGACAAGATGAGCATATAAAACTTTTCCTCTAAGTTTCAAGGTCAGTTGAGGAGATAAGGATGCTGCCGTTGAGGTACACATTATATGTCATAACCCAAAGCATAGAAAGCCAGCTATGCAGCTCACTTGGGCTCAGGTCAGATAGAAGTGCAACAAATGGGTGATGAGAGAAACTCAAGGTTTCACTGCTTTACTTGCATTCATTCTTCACAAACTCAAAGCACAGTGTTGAAATCAAGTAATCAAGGTTTAGTCCAATAGAAGTGCACCAATTCTTAGAATTATCAACTTTAGAAATTCTCTGGGAAATGAATTACCCCAGAGTACATGAATGAAAGTTAAGTGCCTTGCTGCTCACAATTTCAAAGGTTCTTTATCCTACATGAAGGACTTTTAAAAAGGGCTTTTAAAAGCATGATGTATTTAAACAGCCACCCTACACTGCAGTCCTGACACTGGATGGAAAGGTCACCTTAACATATACCAGTGTTCAAGGATAAGTCCCTCCGAGACACATTTGGCACTCACTACACCTCATTCCTCTGGTACATCTTGTCAACAAGGAAATGTCCAGGTGTGTACAGCAGGTCTTTATAAAGACCACATAAACAGAGAAGTAATCCAGTCTACTAATAAGCCCATCAAAGGCATTCTTCTTTACTGTCACAGTGTTTTGACCTCTACCATTTCTTTTTGGACTTTTCTTAGGATTTCCATCTCTCTGCTTAAATCACCCATCTGATCTTGTATGCTGTCTACTTTATCCATTAGAGTCCTTAGCATATTAATCAGAGTTGTTTTAAATTCCCAGTCTGATAATTCCAATATCCCTGCCATGTCTGGTTTTGATGCTTGCTCTGTCTCATCAAATTATGTTGCTTTTCCTTTTAGTATGCTTTGCAATTTTTTCTTGATAGCTGGACATGATGTACTGGGTAAAAGGAACTGTTGTAAATAGGCCTTTAGAAATGTGGTAGGAAGTTGTGGCAGGAGGGTAATCATTCGATAGTCCCATAATTAGGTCTCAGTCTTTTAGTGAGGTTGTAACCCTAGACTACGAACTTCACAAATGCTTCTCAATCCTCCCTTCCTCCACCCCTCAGGTGGGACAGGATTGCTCGAGTGGGCTAAAGTTAGATAATTCTCTTCTCTCACATGGAATCCAAGACTGACTGGAATTGAATTATTTCCCTCCTGCAAAGTAATTTAGGCTCTAATAAAACCCCAGGAGGACAGGCTCCAGGTGAGGGCAGGCCTTGTTAAGAACGGAGTGCTCTGGTGTATTTCATAATAGTTCCTTTTCCTCTTTCCCTGCTGAAAGCCCATGGGGAATTTTCTCCAGTATTTACTACTGAAAACCGCATCAAGCTCTTGGAGGTAATTCTCACAATAGAATAGAGGCCCCCTATGCCAGGCTCCTCTAGAGTCTTTAACTCTTAGAGTTGTCTACACTGAGCCTCCAGCAATTTGTCAATTACAGTTCAGGTTTTCCTACCCTGACACTGGTTCCCACACAGTTTCCACTCATGTGTCTATGCTCCAGGAAGCTGTAACTCCTTGTATCACCTGTCTGTCTCTCCAGTCTTGGACACAAGGATTTACCCTTTGTCATTCCCTCTCTTACAGATCTAAGAAGAGTTGCTGATTTTTGTCTGTTCAGCTTTTTACTTCTTGTGAGGATGAAGTGGCGACTTCAAGCTTCTTACATGCAGAAGAGGAAACCAGTGGAGCAACCCAATTTAGAGGTCCTCAGAGACAAAGGGAACACCTACAACTTGACATTGATTTACTCTTTAGGTATGAATTGCCTTTTAGGGGAAAAGATCCACCTGGCCTTTGCTGAGATAGAATCAGATGGAATTGAAAAGGGAAGGAGAAAGGAAGCATCAGAAATAAAAATAAAAATTAATAACAGTGGATATTATATACCTACATTATTTTATTTAATCCTAAGAAGAACCCTAATTTTCAGAGTCTTGGGGTTAATGTATCTCCAGTTAGGCATACCTCTCACTTCCTCCTCCCTGTGCCATTACAACCTATTGAAAGAAAGGTAGAAAGGAGGGAATGAGGGGTAAAAGAATAAGAGAAATTACAAAAACTTACCAAATACCTTCCACATTTCAGATGGTGTGTTTGACATGTCTACGGACTTTAAATTCATTTAATAGTCACAAAGCCCCTCAGACTCCCCTTTCGTAATTTATTTTCCTTTGTCTTCAGAATTGACTGGAGTTATTTCAACCACATATCCCTTGTATAAGAAGTATATTTGGGGTGGCTTCTGATCAAGATAATATAATAAGTTTATGCTTTGATATTCCCCTATGCTATAATCACATAGCAATGATGGGCAAATTAGAAAAGGAGAAAACTAAAAGACATAATTGAGATCAAATAAAAGATAAGCAGCTCTGTGGTCAAGACAGAACAGAAACACTGTGTGAGACAGGACCTGAAAGCCGGTGAGTCTTAGAATTCCGAAACAAGCAGTTTCCCAGAAGTTCTACTCCTATCATTGGTACAGATCAACATGCATGAAGCCAGAGGCTAAACCCTCAGCTATCCACTGGTGGCAAAGAGCAGGGGAATTTAGATATTCCCAGGGAGTACTGAAAGCATATATTTGACGCCTTGCCACGTAAACAGGTGCTAATGAGATAGGAAAAAATAAAAAGTCACTTTGGCCATGTCTAAGACTGTGTAACAAATGCCATCAGTCTCTGCAATAGATAAAGCTACAGTCACAATGTCTAAACACCCAGGGCATTGGGAGATACAACTGAATACTGTTGGCGATAAACCACTATAAGCCTCCAGCTCCTGTTAGTCTTTTTAAGTGGCTGTATTAAGATATGCATTTCTTACTTTCTCTTTGCCTTTAAGTTCTTAATTAACAGAAACACTAATTAAATAAAAGTTTTCCTTTGTTCTCATGGGATTCCATATCATTTCTTTTGGACCATGATAGAAGGGACAGGAAGAAAGTTTAGAAAATGATTTAAGTACCAGAATGCTAGTATTTTTGTGCTAATTCCCTGAGCTCAAATTTCCACAGGCAATCAAAGAGGAGCAGATGACACTTACACATACAATGGATTGCATTACAGGAGAGGAACCCTGAGCTTAGGGAACCCAAATTCTTACAGTATGTAGTAAGTATGCCTGCCCTTCACTCTAGAGGGAGACATATTATACTGGAAAGTAAGAAAACCTGTCCTTTTGCTCCCGAGGGAAATGGTGTCTCTAATACCCAATAATGATCTTTACAAACATCGATTTAAAGTCCTAAATAAAGAGCAGTCAGTGCCTCACTTGCAGGATGTTCAAAAACATGAAAGACCCATGGATAATTGTCTTCCAACAAATATATGAAAAGATTCTCAATCTTATTAGTCAAAGGGAAAATGCAAACTGTGTGATATAATATACCCATTACATTGGATTAAAAAATAAAAGTCTAAAAATAGGAAGTGTTAACTCAAGTATAGGGAAATGGAAACACTCATACACTGCTGATGGGAGTATAAATAGGTCCACTCACTTTGAAGAGTAATCTGGCAACATGTAGTAAAGCTGAAGATGCTCATATTCCAGGATCCAGGGGTTTCACCTCTTGGTATATGCGTCCATGAAGCTTTTGCAAATGTTGCCAATAAAAAAAATTTTGTTGGCAGCGTTCCTTGTATGCATGACAGAATTGTTTATAAAACAGAAAAGTTGGAATCAGCTTAGTTATCCATCAGAGGTGAGTGGTTAAGAGAAGTTATATAGACGACTCAACAGAAGCTAAAATGAATGAACAAAAGCTATATGTATAATCATGTATAATCCTCAAAACTACTGAGTTTAGTATGCCATTCATATAATATTTAAACTTGTATAAATTATCATATTATTTTTATATAATAATTTATGTAATAAATTTATTTTTAAAGAGAAAATAATCTTGCATGGGAATAATAAATACTGTATTCTTGGTAGTTCTTTCTTTTAGGAAGTGAGGAAATTAGCATCAGGAAAGATTCCCAGAGGCCTTAACTATAGCTATAATATTTTCTTTAGTTTAATGATATAAAACAAATATAGTACAATACTAAAATTTCTTAAGCCTGGGTATGGGAGTGATTGTTAAAATATTCTATATTATTGTTTATGCATTTGAAATATTTTATCCTAAGAATGATTAAAGCAATGTTAGTTTGGGAGGTGTGCTAAATATTCATGTTTCCTGCATACTATCATTTAGTTTTTTGGCCAAGAGAGCCAGTATAGCTTTATGATTAAGAATCTGTACTCCAAACTAAAAATGTCAGAGTTCAAATCCCAGCTCTATACCTAACCATTTTTGTAACATTAAGCAAGTTAACTAACATTTTTAAGCTTTAGTCTATATGTAAATCTAGGAAAATAATATACGTTACATTCTAGGTTTGTTAAAAGTGCTCCAAGAGGCAATAAATGGCTTCTCTTCCTTGGAAAAGAAAGCATTTTAAAATGTTGACTGATATTTGATATTAGGAACAATTTAATATATATTTCATACTTCCCTCTTTTATCTTTGGCCATAGCAATCTAATGTATCATTATAATCTCTTTAGGAAAAAAGATCTCTTTAATCAGAGGTATGGTATATGTCTTCTAACTTCTTTTGACACATTCTTCGTACCAGCTGACCATATATCTCGCTGTTGCTCAATCTGCTCAGTTTAGTCTATGAGACTGTGATCATCCTGCTTTCTCTATCTTTAATATCTTTCCATTCTGAATGGCTTATCCAACTCTTTATTTTCCTTTGCAGCCTATATCAAGACCTATTTCCACAATGAGATTTTCCTAAATCTTACCGCTATACTTTGCACCAAATAGCTTTTTCTGAAAAACAACATATTACTATCAATGACCAACAATAATTTCAGTGTTTTACATTTACGGCACTCTATAGTTTAAAATCATTGACAGATTATGACACTCATATGACATTCAGGTGAAGATGAGCTACTGTGCAGAACTAATTTTATATCTGCTAACTCTAAGTTTAATACTTGGCATCACCTCACATACTAAGCACTAAGATCTTTCAAAAAGTTCACCTTTAAAGGTATACCTCACTATTGTTTTTTAATAAGTACTTTCCTGATACAAGGCTTTTTTAAAGACTGAAAACCACAAGATGTTTTAGTTGCAAACATAAACTCATCAGTGATAATAAAAATGAACCATCAACTATCTTGTAATGTCTTGCCCGAGCAGTGTGTTCGGAGGCCCTGTTCTGTCCAGGTACAATATGATCCAGTTGCCTAATAACGGTAAATATGTAACAGATTCCACAGAAAAACTTGGAGAGGGTAAAAGATGGACAATTTGTAAATGTATCTGTACTACACAATTCCTTTGACATAAAGAAATGAGCAGTCAAACAGAAAGACCCCATGCAAGCTGATGGGAGGATCCCAATTAGAAGGATTCTATATGGAAGCCTCTGACTTGCCAAGGGAGATCCATTCATGCTTAAATCAACTAAATCTCTCTATATACACAGTGTCCTTATCTGTGGGATTCACATGCCTAAAAGCCATGATCTTGAGGAGTCCTAATGGTCTAGGATCAGGGAGTAGGTGTGAAATAGGACAGGGGAAGATGAGAAGAGCAGAACTGCAGTCTTTCTTTTTTACTTCTGAAATCCTATATATAGGCTTTGGTTTTAAAGCCTGAATGGTAAGTCTGCTTAATTTAATCAGTTCCATGTAAGGGAAGACAGATATTAGAAATTTCAGCAAATGAAGAGAACTAAACATTTCCATTATCAAAAAGGACCTACCCAAGAGCCATTTATTAATAATATCCAGTCTTTATTCTGCTTTATGTTACTGTTTGTCTATCAGTGTGCTTGCTTCCTTATATTTCTGGTTAGTTTGAAAGTTACTGAATGATAAATCATGTACTTTATATTTCTTTAAAATCCCTGATATTGCTATTGTAAAATTAGTTTAAAATGTATGAAGTTTTAAAATCTTTATTTTCTGTATATGATTTTGGCTGTAGGAAAGACTTGATAATTCTTAATGTCAAAACCTGTCTCTAATTGCTAACTTGTTCTAATTAAGAGGGTGACTGGACTGGGGAAAAGAGAAAATAAGTGGATACCAGATTGAATCCAGGTTCCAGTGAAAGGGATAAAGTAAACAAAAGACAAAAAAGAAGAAGAAGAGATAAATCAGGAGGAATGAAATAAATAAACAGTTGTTAGCCAACCAGAACCGACTACAAAAATGGATGCAGCCAGGTTAGATGTAAATACAGACTGGAAAACTGAGAAATACTGTGTAGGTAAATTCTTCATCTTGAAACAGGAAAATGGATCCAGTTATGTCCAACATACATATATGTAATTGGATTCTCCCAATAAATTAATAAAGTTTTATAAACTATAGATCTCTGTAAAAAAAAATGACAGAGATTGCAATGAAGATGAAGGCGTTATGTGTGTAAAAGGGACACACTGATAGGATTACTTAAAATGCAAACACCAAGAAAAATAGGCCTTAGTGACAGTCATGGATTAAACTCAAGGTAAAGAGAAGAAAATAAATTGGACTTTTGGGATTCACAATAGTTCTGGACTGAGATTTCTTAGCCTTGGGCAACTGAACAGAGCCATCCAGAAATTAAAAAAATCTAAAACTTAATTCGGAATTTATACAAAGTTTAATTACATAAGTATGTAATTTTACAGTCCCTTCCATACATACATTTTTAGTTTGTAACTTATGATTCCTCTTTCTGTGTGATTCAGGGTGTTATGATATTTACAACTGCCTACTGTGGAAAAAGCAGAGAGAAGTGGCAAATGGTTAAAGTTCCAACTTCTCAACGAAGCTTCACCCATTTCCATCCTCATCTCATTTTGAGCCTCTGGTTTAGGCATAAGAATGATGAAAAACTATTAAATTAGTTTGGTGTTGTGAAGAGAGTCATTTCTAAAAATTAAGGGACTTGAATCCTAATGTATGTCTACACTTATTTCCTGGGGTCCAGTAGGACCCAAAACCTCAGAGAAGAAGACTTCAATGAATGGGAACTCAGGACACCATAGAGTAGACTCATATCCTTCTCAAGAATGTTAACATTATCTATATTCAGTGATAATGACCATGAGCATCTCTCAAAGTTACAAGGCTCAGCTTTTTGAAGGGCTTAAAGATAAAGTTATCAAGACTGACTTTTTATCAAAGGAGGCCAAGGACTTCAACAATACAAAACTATCCATGGTGTTGAAATGCCAATCCCTACACTTGATTCGCCAGGGATGATGAACTGGAGGGCCAGGAATGAAGAGACTGAATGTTTGGAAGTTAATAAACAAATATGACTACTTGTGATAATTTATGTAGGAACGTGGTTAAAGTTTAAATAAAAAGACAAATTGGGGCATATGGTAAAATAAGTTCCTTCAATACAGGGCAATAATTTTTCTGTAGAATCTTGGGGGTTAGCAATTTTTTTTCTGAGCAGAGGTACAGCATGATGAAAGTAGTACTTTAAGAATTTTAATTTGTGTTAATATAGAGTACAAATTGTGGGAATTATTTTTAATTCACAGAATCCATAAGAACATAACCTATTTCCACTAGGACTTTTGTACACATCAATCTTTGTCCCTAATGAATCAGAAATAACCTAAAAGAATCATATATGCTGGAATTTATATATAATAATTTTCAATAGCTTCCATGCAGTAGAATTAGTGTAAACTGAGCCTTCCCTGAAATTCATCTGCAAATGTTAAGCTTCCAAATAATTCATTTTAATGATATTACCACCTATGAGTTCCCAGATTACATATGACCAAAGATACTTATATTTAAAGGTATAGAAATTATTCATGTTGCTTTTATGAGATTGTTACAAAATGCTCATGTTGCTTTTATGAGATTGTTACAAAATGCTCAAGGGTGTATTGACTGACACAAAGATTAATACAGATAAAGACAGATAAATAGATACAAATATGGTCGTTTATACAGAATTATTATTATAAATGAAAGAAGTAAACTGTCTCCTAATTTACTTTTTATCTTTGCTTATCTAAATCTGGATAAAAATCAAGAGACTTTTTGGTAAGGTTAAGAAATAATGATCATGAATATCTCTTTCTCTGAAGAAAATTCTATTTGTCATCTAATGACATTTTCCCCTTACCTTTGGAAGGCTTTTTAACTAGGTCTTTGGGGGAAAACTCTCAATTTTAAGAAAATTTCCTTTTATCATTTAAAATTAAACAGTAAGTCTACCAATCCAGGCACTATAGGGATGATGTGATATCCTTAATTTTTTTCCTATAATGATATGTATGTGTGGTAAGAAATTCATCTTGGCTAAATTTCAAGTTTCGTTTCAGAAGACAAAAGTATGATTTGGGCACTGTTCCCAGAAGTTCCTGTGGGGGAAAATCATACATTTCAAAACTGCAGAGTTCCAGTTGTATTTGGTTAAAATAATCATTTTGGAATGGAGGTTTTCTGTGTCTGTGTTTAAAGAACTGTTCTGTGTGTCTGAGTTCAGATTTGAGAGATGTCAAATTACGTGAACTCCAGGCTGTACATAGTCGCAGCTAATAATAAGCACAAAGTGTTGAGTTGTAACACCAACTAAATGTATTCACATGTCCTTATTTGAGTTTAGGACAGTGCTTTCCTCACCAAAAATAATTAAAACCAGATACCAAGGTAGCACAGCTGGATTTAGGACAAATATGACACTAAAAAATATCTACTTCTACCCTGAAACAGAAAGGAATGTCTCCTTAAAAATAAAACTCTCTTATGGCAGCAGGATGTACAATTATATCTTAGTTGTGGTCTTAGTTGCAGTATCCACTTTCACAAGTGAATTAAGAGAGACAGAAAAAAATCCCAGAAGAAATATAAGGATTAATTCTGGTAAGGCTGAAAGATGTAATTGTCTTTCTACATGACACTAGCATTTTTCACAGAAAAGGCAATATTGAGATATCTGTCAATGATAAACAATGTTAGTTTAAATTCAGCATTTGACCCAATATTGTTTTAAGTTGCATGTAGAGTCAAACATTTTGTAGAAAAAAAGTGGAAGTAGGATGTTAGGAACACCCTTAAAGGACTTTACTCTTCAGATATAAAAGCCACTTAGAATGTATTATGAAACTCCAAACTCTTAACAGGTTCCAAATAAAACAAAAATGGCAAGATATTAGATTGATTTCTATATCCACTTAATCAAAAATTTGGTTAACATTCTATTCTCCATTGCCAAGAGAAAAGTGTTGAGAAAAGGAGTGTATAAGTCATGATGTTTTAATGAACTGCTAGCTTTTGGAAAATAGTATAAAAAAGAAAACGGCAGCTCGGAGGAAGAGAATTAGACCAAACTTCATAGTACTAACATTGTTAGGGGGGCTAGTTCAACATTACTAATGTTGTTTTCAACTGCAAAATAAAGGTATTATTACACTAAAAAGAAAAAATAAAACTAAAAGAGTTCAGCTTTTCTGTTTGAAATAATGGCCAAAATAATTATATTCTACACATTTTTCTCTATTGTACATAAGTAATACAATCAAAATGTTCACTGTAGACCCTCACACCTCATTTAAAAGATTTTTTTCCCAAACATAACCTCAGCACCAGTTCTCTCTAAAAATATAGACTACACATGAAGATCAAGTTTTTAATTGTATATCTATTTAATTTTATTACTTTCCAAATATAAAATTTATGGCTTGTTTCAAATGAAATTTGACTTTCATTATTTTATAGCCATCAAAATTAATTTGAGTTGTTTCTTTTCTTTTCCAATCTATACTACAGATCTTTGAAATGTATTTTTTCAACATTTCTAATAGCTAGTGTATCTGCAAAAGGTCAATAAATATCAGTTTAGAAACCTTGTCAGTACAGACTAAAAATATTCTGTACTTTCATCTTCCCAGTAAGCCCTAACAGTGACAGAAAATCTACTTCATAGTGAAATTCAAAGTGGAGATATTTGATGACTACATTAGATCTAATTAGAACACATCCTATTTAGAGTAAAACTTGGTATAAGTGAAATATGTTATGAACGTTATGATGGTTAAACAAACTTTTATGTGCCTTACCCTGAAGGAAACACAAAATAAGAAAAATAGAGTCACTGCTCTCAAGATGTTTAGATGAAAATATTCTAAAGATATAAGTACAAATAATTTTTAAAAATAACAATGTTAATTTCATTATAGAGTGTTTTCAACTATAATGCCCAAACATTTTAGACATGGCAATAGCAAGATTTCTTTGTGTTTCTATGAATATTCAGATACGTTTCAAACATTCCTAGGAGTGGAATAAAATAGTGGTCATCATTTTTGCATTTTGACATCATTTGCATACTGGAAAAACCAAGGAGAATTTTTATTCAACTTTATTCTTTTTTCTTCATCACCTCTCGCCTCAAATAAGACATTAATTTTAATGGGAGCAGTTCACTAAACAGCAATTCATTTATTATATTATTGCTTCTACTCTTTTATTAGCATTTTAGTTTATAAATATAAGCTTTGACTTTTGAAACATTTCTTGAAATACTTAAAACATGCTAAGAGATTTTGGTCTTCAAACAAGATACTCATGATCAGCCAACTGATAATACTAATAAAAACTAACAGTGTATCAACTAGATAAGCCTGTTAAAAATGAATACCTTATGAATACTATGTTATCTATATATCCACATTGTGAAACCTGGATTATTGAAAGCTTTTTAATGAAACTTCTTAAAATGAATAAAGGTTAGGTTTTTTTTTTTTCCTCCTCCTTTTCATCATGAGATGATCTTATAATTGTATATAAATTTGTTACTTTAGTCAGAGCAAAATAAGTTCATATTTCCCAACTTCACTTTTGATTTTAACCAGTAAATTATTTTCTTTAGGGAGACTGTGTGTATAGTTTTTGCTAAATAATCATAAATTAAAACACTGAGCAATTAACGTATGGCAGAGACTGTGGCTTATCTTCTTGAACTCTTAAAACCAGCCTATGTATTGGTAGCATTTCTCTCCCTAATCTAAATGTGAAGAAACTGAGACTTAACAAGATTAGGTAACTTGCCTAAAGTTCAAGTTAACAAATGGCAGATGCAGGATTGGAACCCAGTCCATCTGAGACCTGAGTCATCACTCTTAGTCACTAAAACATGACACTTCCCAAAAGACATAAACATCCCTTTAATGTAACAAGTATCAACTACTTGCCAATATACCACACAGGAGTAGGCCTTGGTTGTATGTCATTAGGTAAGAGGTGTTGCTTACTTCACGTAATTCTCCACAATTGCTGGAGAATCTAACCAACCCAGGTACACTGGTAAAAGATCACTTGGAATATTATTTAAAAATTTCTAGTTGAGAAGAACAGAACCTACATTATAAAATACATGTTTTATAGTTATATAATATATAACTTTAATAGACATACATACTCATATGTATAATAAAATTTTTTAAATCTCACATGTTATCAAATAAAAAGCAATAGACTGTGGTTTTGTTCTGAATCACAAATCCCCATCACTGGCCAGAGGAGCTTATGAAATGTCTTTCCTACTCCCTAAGGGAGTCTTCTTTGTGACAGCTGTTTCTCTGCTATGCCCTGACCCACTTCAGTGTATCACACCAGTCCGTGGCTCACCATTATCTCTGCCAGTTCACACAGATCAGGTTATTCTGTTATATCAGGCCTCATATGCTAACTATAGTGCAGCATCTTTTTACACCTTTGTAATTGCACAAAATTAAATCTTTAAAATACAGACTTCAAGTATTTCTATTCCTATACAAAGATTAAAACAATGCATTAACTTCCAGAGGTATGGCTATTTTCCAACTCAAGTCTTAAGAAATACGGATTACAAAAATAACTTTTTCCGCGTACAGCTGCAGTGAAAAAGATTTTACAAATGTTCCTGGATTTGGGAAGTAAGAGAGCACATTCCAGACTGAATGTCACCTGACAGTTCCTTAGAGCTTTCAGCTCAAGTGCCATGACAACCTGGTTGCTGTAATCAGTTGTAAGGTTGGTCACTAATAGTATATATGTTGTTTACAGTAATGAAAGTTCTCAGTCTCCTTCCCTGACTGTTCTAAAGCCCTTTCCTTCATTCAGTCTGTAATTTCTAAAGGGTATATATTTGCTTGATTTTTGTGCATCTCCTCCACTAGACTGTAAGCTCCACTGGCTATCCTTTTTTATTATTACACTCCCAGTGCTTAACACAGCACCCATTCTCTAACACTGTTTGGGGCATAAAGAAAGAATGAATAAATCTTGTCCAAATGCAAATCAAATCCTTTAATTTATCTTAAAACTTTCCAATGGCCTCCTACTCCCTAAAGCAGGAGACTAAAACTCTTTGGAAAATATGCAAAATCTTTGACTACTGGGCCTATCCCTATCTCCAGCCTCCTTTTCTTCCATCTCTGCACTCAATCTCTGCTTCATGAATCCGGAAATACTGGAAGTTACCCAACTGTTTCAAACCTTCACATTACCCCAAATTTTGGACACGCTGTTTCATACACCTTAAAAGCTCTTCTCTCCACCCAATCATTAGCTCCGATATGTGATGAGCATATGTCTACTCTTTCTTCAAGGTGCTATTCAAGGGTTCTGTGTAATTTTTCAGCGATGTCTTTCCTAACACTCCCAAATACAATTAGATTCTCCTTTGCCTATGCTCTCATTGCATTTTGTCCATATTCTCATTACAGCAATTATTATATTGTATTCATTATTTACTTTAGGTTCTACTTTCCTACCAGACAAGGATTATGACTACATAATCATCTTGTGATCAGGAGTTGTACATTTCATCTATGTGTTATCAGTATTTAACAGAGTGCCTATATATTAAAGGAGATCCTCTATAAAGATGTAGTGAATGAATGAAAGAATGGCGGTCTCATTGTTACTTAATTAATGTTCATGCTAGGACAGCTGAAAAACCTTTCTATACTTATTTTTTTCTCTGTATGATGGCAATAAACTCAACCTAACTCAGAGTATTATCCTAACAAATGGATTTAAACACACTCTCTAAATTGAATGTTCTACAAATGCTTCCTCAAGACATTTACATATTAAAGGCAATTTATAGACATGAATTCAGTTTAGAATTCTAAATCAGAGAGCTTGCAAACAGTATGATTTTAAATTGTTCACCACACTGTACAATAAAGAGATGATTCTCTTTTTTCCAGGAAGTATGCTACAACAGACAGTGAAGCTTTATCATATCTCACTATTCTTGGTTCCATGCTGGGGAACTGTCATATACTGAAACTTAAGTTAGAAAATCTCGGGTGGGGTCTAAGACAGGTTCACCATTATACTAAGCTCTGATACTAGAGAGTCATTGAATGTTAGAGCTAGAGGGGTTCCATGAGAGAAGAGCAAGTTTCCAGTATATTTTTTTTCTTAAGAAAATCCAGAATTTGAAGAAAAAAAAAAGATAACGATGTCACCTTTACCTGGTGCAGGAGGGGTCACTGTAAACCACCTGTATGTAAACTATGAGAATTAACTAAGCATTTCCAGGGATTATCACCATTACCAGCTCATCTATATAAAGATGACTTTGGGGTACTACAGTAACACAATTCTCTATTATTTCCATACAAAATGACCTCAAAGAAGGAAATAACACTGACTACATTTTTGAGCTGGGTAGCACAAACATGAAAGTGTAATAGATTTTCACATCACTTAAAAGACATTTCTGTTAGTAGTAAAAGCAAAGGTCAGAAAAGATCTTTTTCACAGGGGGAAGGGTTGCAGAGGAGAAGTACTGAAAAGCCCACCTTTCAGTAGAATTATCTGTCCCTAATGTTGGATTATTTATTTTTAATAAATGCTCTTGGAGGGCTAATGATGAATAACAACTCTAATAATGAATAGCCTAATCAAAATTCAAGTCAATTTCTCTAGCATAGACATAAAGAGAAATGAAAAATTCCCATTTGTTTCTTCAGAGAAGATACTTTTATATGGTTTTCTAAAAATTCTGACTTTAGAAAATAAATAAATACAATATAACATGTGCAGAATGTTTCCTACTCAAGAGGATTCTCTGAAATAATACATGCAGGACTTTGTTTTCTGATGAAAAGTAGTGTCATTACATACCCTACCTTCACTTAAATTGGTCAAATTCTGTAGTTTTCCCCTTTAATGTGTTAGAAATTATATATGCTAATTATAAAGCTTAAGTGATTATCTTAAACATTTTACTTTCATATTTAAGAGTAGAGCTTTGCTACCAATTTTAAGACTTAATCGGGGGGACCTTCAAGATGGCAGAGGACTAAGATGTGGAGATCAACTTCCTCCCCACAAATACATCAAAAATACATCTAAATGTGGAACAGCTCCTACAGAGCACCTACTGAACGCTGGCAGAAGACCTCAGACTTCCCAAAAGGCAAGAAAATCCCCACGTGCCTGGATAGGGCAAAAGAAAAAAGAAAAAACAGAGAAAAAAGAATAGGGATGGGACCTGCACATCTGGGAGGGAGCTGTGAAGGAGGAAAAGTTTCCACACACTAGGAAGTCCCTTCACTGGTGAAAACGGGGGTAGGTGGTGGGGGGAAGCTTCGGAGCCACGGAGGAGAGCGCAGCAACAGGGGCACAGAGGGCAAAGCAGAGAGATTCCCACACAAAGGATCGGTGCCCACCAGCACTCACCAGCCTGAGAGGCTTGTCTGCTCACCTGCCAGGGCGGGTGGGAGCTGGGAGCTGAGGCTCGGGCTTTGGAGGTCGGATCCCAGGGAGAGGACTGGGGTTGGCTGCATGATCACAGCCTGAAGGGGGCTAGTGCGCCACAGCTAGCTGGAAGGGAGTCCGGGAAAAACTCTGGACATGCTGAAGAGGCAAGAGACCATTGTTTCAAGGTGTGCGAGGAGAGGAGATTCCTTCCCTGTCTGCCCACAGAAGGCAGAGCACCGCCTAAAAGAGCTCCAGAGACGGGCATGAAACGCTAACGTTGCTGGTGTGGCCCTCAAGAATCCTGTGTGGAAGCACACATCACTATCCACATGCCCCTCCACCACCCCAGGGGCCTGTGCAGCCTGCCACTGCCAGGGTGCCGTGATCTAGGGACACTTCCCTGGGAGAACGCACAGCGTGCCTCAGGCTATTGCAACATCACGCTGGCCTCCGCCGCCGCAAGCTCGTCCCACGTTCCAATTATAACTACCGTACCCCTCCCTCCCCCCGGTCTGAGTGAACCAGACCCCCTAATCAATTAACAATTGTTAATTAACAGTTAACCATGTCCTGTCTGTGCAGGGAACAGAAGCCTGAGGGTGACCTACATGCAGAGGTGGGGCCAAGACCAAAGCTGAACGGCAGGAGCTGTATGAACAAAGAACAGAAAGGAAAATTTCTCCATGCAGCCTCAGGGCCAGCAGATTAAATCCCCACAATAAACTTGAGGTAGCCTGCATCTGTAGAATATCTGAATAGACAAGAAATTAACCCAAAATTGAGGTGGTGGACTTTGGGAGCAAAGGCAGAATTGGGGTTTGCTGTCTGTGACTGAATTGTTTTTGATTTTTATGTTTATCCTAGTATAGTTTTTAGCGCTTGTTATCAACAGTGGATTTGTTTATTGGTTTATTGCTCCCTTCTTTTTGTTCTATTACTTTTTAATTTTTTAATTTTAATATTTTTTTTTATATTTTGATGTTAATTATTCTATTTAAAAAATTTTTTTTCTTTCTTTTTTTCTCCTATTACTTCTGAACCGTGTGGCAGACAGGGTCTTGGTGCTCCGGCTAGGTGTCACGTCTGAGCGTCTGAGGTGGGAGAACCGAGTTCAGGACACTGGACCACCAGAGACCTCCTGGCCCCATGTAATATCAATCAGCAAGAGCTCTCCCAGAGATCTCCACCTCATTGCTAAGACCCATCTCCACCCACGGCCAGCAAGCTCCAGTGCTGGATGTCCCATGCCAAACAACTAGCAAGATAGGAACACACCACACCCATTAGCACAGAGGCTGCCTAAACTCATACTAAATTCCCAGACACCCCAAAACACACCACCGGAAGCAGCCCTGTTCACCAGAAAGACAAGATCCAGCCCCACGTACCAGAACACAGGCAGCAGTCCCCTCCACCAGGAAGCCTACACAACCCATTGAACCAACCTTAGCTACTGGGGCCAGACACCAAAAACAACGGGAGCTACGAACCTGTAGCCTGTGAAAAGGAAACTCCAAACACAGTAAGTTAAGCAAAATGAGAAGACGTGGAAACACACAGCAGATGAAGCAGCAAGGTAAAAACCCATCAGACCAAACAAATGAAGAAGAAATAGGCAGTCTACCTGAAAAAGAATTCAGAGTAATGATAGCAAAGATGATCCAAAATCTTGGAAACAAAATGGAGAAAATACAAGAAACATTTAACAAGGACCTAGAAGAACTAAAGAGCAAAGAAACAGTGATGAACAACACAATAAGTGAAATTACAAATTTTCTAGAAGGGATCAATAGCAGAATAACCGATGCAGAAGAACAGATAAGTGACCTGGAAGATAAAATAGTGGAAATAACTACTGCAGAGCATCATAAAGGAAAAAGAATGAAAAGAATTGAGGACAGTCTCAGAGACCTCTGGGACAACATTAAACACACCAACATTCGAATTATAGGGGTCCCAGAAGAAGAAGAGAAAAAGAAAGGGACTGAGAAAATATTTGAAGAGATTATAGTTGAAAACTTCCCTAATATGGGAAAGGAAACAGTTAATAAGTCCAGGAAGCACAGAGAGTCCCATGAAGGATAAATCCAAGGAGAAACAGGCCAAGACACATATTAATCAAATTATCAAAAATTAAATACAAAGAAAAAATATTAAAGCAGCAAGGGAAAAACAACAAAAAACACACAAGGGAATCCCCATAGGGTTAACAGCTGATCTATCAGCAGAAACTCTTTAAGCCAGAAGGCAGTGGCAGAACATATGTAAAGTGATGAAGGAGAATAACCTACAACCAAGATTACTCTACCCAGCAAGGAACTCATTCAGATTTGATGGAGAAATTGAAAACTTTACAGACAAGCAAAAGCTAAGAGAATTCAGCACCACCAAATCAGCTTTACAACAAATGCTAAAGGAACTTCTCTAGGCAGGAAACACAAGAGAAGGAAAAGACCTACAATAACAAACCCAAAACAATTAAGAAAATGGTAATAGGAACATACATATCAATAATTACCTTAAATGTAAAGGGATTAAATGCTCCAACCTAAAGACACAGACTGGCTGAATGGAAACAAAAACAAGACCCGTATATATGCTGTCTACAAGAGACCCACTTCAGACCTAGGGACATATACAGACTGAAAGTGAGGGGATGAAAAAAGATATTCCATGCAAATGGAAATCAAAAGAAAGCTGGAGGAGCAATTATCATAACAGACAAAATAGACTTTAAAACGAAGACTATTACAAGAGACAAAGAGGGACACTACATAATGATCAAGGGATCAATCCAAGAAGAAGATATAACAATTGTAGATATTTATGCACCCAAAACAGGAGCACCTCAATACATAAGGCAAATACTAACAGCCATAAAAGGGGAAATCGACAGTAACACAATCATAGTAGGGGACTTTAACACCCCACTTTCACCAATGGACAGATCATCCAAAATGAAAATAAGTATGGAAACACAAGCTTTAAATGATACATTAAACAAGATGCACTTAATTGATATTTATAGGACATTCCATCCAAAAACAACAGAATACACATTCTTCTCAAGTGCTCATGGAACATTCTCCAGGATACATCATATCTTGGGTCACAAAGCAAGCCTTGGTAAATTTAAGAAAACTGAAATTGTATCAAGTATCTTTTCCAGCCACAACGCTATGAGACTAGATATAAATTACAGGAAAAAATCTGTAAAAAATACAAACACATGGAAGCTAAACAATATACTACTTAATAACCAAGAGATCACTGAAGAAATCAAAGGGGAAATCAAAAAATACCTAGAAACAAATGACAATGAAAACACGACTACCCAAAACCTATGGGATGCAGCAAAAGCAGTTCTAAGAGGGAAGTTTATAGCAATACAATCCTACCTTAAGAAACAAGAAACATCTCAAATAAACAACCTAACCTTACACCTAAAGCAATTAGAGAAAGAAGAACAAAAACACCCCAAAGCCAGCAGAAGGAAAGAAATCATAAAGATCAGATCAGAAATAAATGAAACAGAAATGAAGGAAACAATAGCAAAGATCAATAAAACTAAAAGCTCGTTGTTTGAGAAGATAAACAAAATTGATAAACCATTAGGCAGACTCATCAACAAAAAAGGGAGAAGACTCAAATCAATAGAATTGGAAATGAAAAAGGAGAAGTAACAACGGACACTGCAGAAATACAAAGGATCATAAGAGATTACTACAAGCAACTATATGCCAATAAAATGGACAACCTGGAAGAAATGGACAAATTCTAGAAATGCACAACCTTCCAAGACTGAACCAGGAAAAAATAGAAAATATAAACAGACCAATCACAAGCACTGAAATTGAGACTGTGATTAAAAATCTTCCAACAAACAAAAGCCCAGGACCAGATGGCTTCACAGGTGAATTCTATCAAATATTTAGAGAAGAGCTAACACCTATCCTTCTCAAACTCTTCCAAAATACAGCAAAGGAAGGAACACTCCCAAACTCATTCTACGAGCCAACACCACCCTGATACCAAAACCAGACAAGGATGTCACAAAGAAAGAAAACAACAGGCCAATATCACTGATGAACATAGATGCAAAAATCCTCAACAAAGTATTAGCAAACAGAATCCAACAGCACATTAAAAGGATCATACACCATGATCAAGTGGGGTTATCCCAGGAATGCAAGGATTCTTCAATGTATGCAAATCAATCAATGTGATACACCATATTAACATACCGAAGGAGAAAAACCATATGATCATCTCAATAGATGCAGAGAAAGCTTTTGACAAAATTCAACACCCATTTATGATAAACACCCTCCAGAAAGTAGGCATAGAGGGAACTTTCCTCAACATAATAAAGGCCATAGATGACAAACCCACAGCCAACGTCGTTCTCAATGGTGAAAATCTGAAAGCATTTCCACTAAGCTGAGGAACAAGACAAGGTTGCCCACTCTCACCACTATTACTCAAAATAGTTTTGAAAGTTTTAGTCACAGCAATCAGAGAAGAAAAAGAAATAAAAGGAATCTAAACCAGAAAAGCAGAAGTAAAGCTGTCACTGTTTGCAGATGACATGATACTATACACAGAATCCTAAAGCTGCTACCAGAAAACTACTAGAGCTAATAAATGAATTTGGTAAAGTAGCAGGATACAAAATTAACGCACAGAAATCTCTTGCATTCCTATACACAAATGATGAAAAATCTGAAAGTGAAATTAAGAAAACACTCCCATTTACCACTGGAACGAAAAGAATAAAATATCTAGGAATAAACCTACCTAAGGAGACAAAAGACCTGTATGCAGAAAACTATAAGACACTGATGAAAGAAATTAAAGATGATACAAATAGATGGAGAGATATACCATGTTCTTGGATTGGAAGAATCAACATTGTGAAAATGACTATACTACCCAAAGCAATCTACAGATTCAATGCAATCCCTATCAAACTACCACTGGCATTTTTCACAGAACTAGAACAAAAAATTTCACCATTTGTATGGAAACACAAAAGACCCCGAATAGCCAAAGCAATCTTGAGAAAGAAAAATGGAGATGGAGGAATCAGGCTCCCTGACTTCACATTATACTACAAAGCTACAGTAATCAAGACAGTATGGTACTGGCACAAAAACAGTAATATAGACCAATGGAACAGGATAGAAAGCCCAGAGATAAACCTACGCACATATGGTCACCTTATCTTTGATAAAGGAGGCAAGAATATACAATGGAGAGAAGACAGCCTCTTCAATAAGTGGTGCTGGGAAAACTGGACAGCTACATGTAAAACAATGAAATTAGAACACTCCCTAACAACATACACAAAAATAAACTCAAAATGGATTAAAGACCTAAATGTGAGGCCAGACACTAAAAAATAGAAAAAGGAAAACATATGAAGAACACTCTTTGACATAAATCACAGCAAGATCCTTTTTGACCCATCTCCTAGAGAAATGGATATAAAAACAAAAATAAATGGGACTTAATGAAACTTAACAGCTTTTTCACAGCAAAGGAAACCATAAACAAGAGAGAAGACAACCCTCAGAATTGGAGAAAATATTTGCAAATGAAGCAACTGACAAAGAATTGATCTCCAAAATTTATAAGCAGCTCATGCAGCTCAATATCAAAAAAACAAACAACCCAATCCAAAAATGGGCAGAAGATCTAAACAGACATTTCTCCAAAGTAGATATACAGATTGCCAACAAACACATGAAAAAGGATGTTCAAGATCACTAATCATTAAAGAAACGCAAATCAAAACTATAATGAGGGATCACCTCACACCAGTCAGAATGGCCATCATCAAAAAATCTACAAACAATAAATGCTGGAGAGGGTGTGGAGAAAAGGGGACCCTCTTGCACTGCTGGTGCGAATGTAAATTGATACAGCCACTATGGAGAACAGTATGGACGTTCCTTAAAAAACTAAAAATAGAACTACCATACGACCCAGCAATCCCATTACTGGGCATATACCCTGAGAAAACTGTAATTGAAAAAGAGTCATGTACCAAAATGTTTATTGGAGCCCTATTTACAATAGCCAGGACATGGAAGTAACCTAAGTGTCCATCAACAGATGAATGGATAAAGAAGATGTGGCACATATATACAATGGAATATTACTCAGCCATAAAAAGAAACGAAATTGAGTTATTTGTAGTGAGGTGGATGAACCTAGAGTCTTTCATACAAAGTGAAGTAAGTCAGAAAGAGAAAAACAAACACTGTATGCTAACACATATATATGGAATCTTAAAAAATAAATGGCTTTGATGAACCTGGGGCAGGACAGGAATAAAGACACAGATGTAGAGAATGGACTTGAGGACATGGGGAGGGGGAAGGGTAAGTTGGGACGAAGTGAGAGAGTGGCATTGACATATATACACTACTAAATGTAAAATAAATAGCTAGTGGGAAGCTATCTATTGCATAGCACAGGGAGATCAGCTCAGTGCTCTGTGACCACCTAGAGCGGTGGGATAGGGAGGGTGGGAGGGAGATGCAAGAGGGAGGGGATATGGGGATATATGTATATATATAACTAATTCACCTTGTTATACAGCAGAACTAACACAACATTGTAGAGCAATTATACTCCAATAAAGATGTTAAAAAAAAGCTCATCAAATATGGTAAAAATTCATGAATTCATAATGATATTTCCACCTTTGGAAGAAACCAGGAAACAAATTGAGAACTGATAATTAAGGGAAAGGGAAAGAAGTGAACATTTACTCTGCCTTTGCAGGGAAAGCAAATAGGCAACAAGGAAAAGTTATTCTTTATAAAGTGTCTAATAAATGTTGAAGAAATGTTAGAATATCACCATTTTGCAATTCCTAATGAAATAATTGATGCAGGCAATGATTATTATTGACTGAAAGAGGATGAGGAACTTTACAATGAATGGTTGGATTGTCTCAGCCAATCTTAACATCACAAAATTGAGAGATAACCAGATAAATATTAACCATATACAATGTGTTGGCATTGTTTCCATCCCAATTTAAACCAACTGTCGAAAAAACATTATGAGGCCAGTGGTGAAATTTGGCCAATGACTGAATTTGGTTATATAAGAGGAATTTTCTTCAATTTTTAGGTGTGCTAATGGTATTGTGGTTAGGTTGAAACATATAGACTTGATGATATTACAACATTTCAACCTACAAAAATGACAGTTTCATATGGTTCAGTCTTATATCATTTTTAAAAGAGTCCTTATCTTTTAGAGAGCCATATTAAAGTATTTATGGATGAAGTTACATGACTTCTGGAACTTGCTTCAAAATAATCCAGTGGGTGAAGAGGGATGGATGCAGAGATGAGACAAGATTTGCTGTGTACTGATAAGTGTTGAAGCTGGATGATGGGTACACAGGGGTTCATTATACTATTCCCCCAATTTATATATATGTTTGAAATATGTGTATTCATTTGTATAGTTTTAAAGTTTTAAACTTTTATGTAAGTTGAAATGTTACATTAAAAATGCCTGAGGCTACTTCAATAAAAATAAAAATAAGTAAATAAATTTTTTTAAAAAGAAAAAATAAAAGACTTAATCAGTATTATTCCAGTGGCATAGAAGACTAAACATTGTGTAGACCTTTCCATTGAAAACAACTAAAATTCTGGATAAAATAGGAACAAAAATATGCTTAATGCTTCATTAAGATAGCATGAAAATAAGAATCCACCATAATTCGTTCAATTCCACTTAGAACGAAGATGTAGAAGGCCACAAGAGAATGCTGCTTTCACACTAATAATGAGACACTGATAATCTATAAAATCATAATTTTTCTAGAGCCCATCAGAGAGCTGAGTTCTCCAGGCAACCAAGGAAACTGAATTCTACAGAGTGACAAGCCTGTAAGAGTAGAGACAGGACTTATAAACTGTTTCACCTATGACAGAGCAAAGGAGAAAGAGGTGGTCACCAAACAAGCAGATAAAAATAAATAAGCTAAAATTTTAACAAATTTTTAAAGGACAAGTATGGGGAACCTGTCGGTTGTCATATTTGGGAAGCCAGAAACAAGAGGAGTTCGCATTCACTTGCAAGCTCTTTTCTGTGGCTTTCCCCTAGTGCTCCTGAGAAAGACTGGTACAGGGAGGGAGACTGGAGAGAGTTCTCCCCACTTGGCACAGGCATTCAGGATATAACCTGCTATTGCACAAAGTCTCTTATATTTCCCTATACCCTTCTTTCTATGAACAAAAGTTTTAAGCTACTTGGAGAAGAGCAGCAAACTCTCTCATTCCCTGAGATGTCGGTAAAAAAATCCATTATTTTGGTACAGGGGTAGAATGAAAACCCATTAGGGTTGGGATAGAAATACTCCCCAGTTACAGGACACAGGCAAAAATACTTTGCTGCTGTGAGAGGTATATAAGCAAAAGCCTTACACTCATGAGGCAAGAGCAGAAAAGCCTCCTGAACCCAGGATTCAATACCAATAGCAAGCAGAGATTAGCTAGCATTAAATAAGGGGCAAGAAATTATCTCTGCCCTAGACCAACTGCAGCTACAACTCAGAGTCTGGCTATCATGGGAAGGAATAGAAGGAATGAAAGCAAAGGTCCACCTTTGAGGCCCAGGGACACAGAGCCTACCAAATACTGAAGATGGACACACACAAAAAAAGAAGTAAAAGAAGAAACCCCTCCTAATCCTTAACATGAGACTAACACCAAGTAACAAGCAATAGCAGCCTAACACTAGAGAAGGGGCAAGAGCACAGACAAAGGCTCCACTCTATGGTTCAGGTGTGCAGAAATTTCTAAAGCTGAAGTAGAGCAAGAATGCTGAGAAAAACACAAGGTAACTCCTTCCAACCACTGGATAAATTTGAAGCCCCTGTTGCCCTGAAGGTAATCATAACAACAACAAATCCTAAACCATGCTCAATTCCTGACTAGACCGATGCACACTAATGAGCTGATGCATACTGAATGTACTGAATGCATACTGAAGAAGAGGAATTTCTAGAATAAACACTGTTAATTAACCTCAGTCTCTACTATTCTATACATTATGACAGAATTCAATAAAAAATTATGAGACAAATAAAAAAAAAGAAGAACAATGACCCATTGTGAAGTGATAAAGCAATCAACAGATTCATACTTAGAGTTGACCTGTAAGTTTAAGCTACCAGATAAGGACTTAAAAATAACTATAATAGTCATGTTAAATGATCCAGAGGAAAAAACAGACAATATGTATGAAAAGATAGGGGATTTCATCACAGAGATGGAAACTACAAGAGTCTAATGGAAATGCTTAAAATAATAATAATAAAAATAAACATGGTAACAGAGATAACAAATTCCTTTGATGTACTCATTACCTGAGTGGAAACAGCTAAGGAAAGAATCAGTAAACCTGAAGACAGAGCAAAATAAATCATCCAAACTAAAATAAAAAGAGAAAAAAAGACTGGAAAACACAGAATAAAGAATTTAGAGCTGTTGGAAAACATCAATCTCATATACATTCCAAATACAAAACAAAACAAAACTGAACATACCTAGTCAAACTGCTGAAAGATAAAGAGAAAATCTTGAAGGCAGGCTGAGAAAAATGAAACATTTCATAGAGGAAAACAAAGATAAGGTTTACCACAGACTTATTTATCAGAAGTTAAGCAAGTCAGAATACAACAGCATATCTTTAAAGCACTGAAACAGAAAAATCTATTGATTCTGAATTCCATTCCCAGTATAAGTATTCTTCAAAACTGATAGCAAAATGGTCTTTTTTTTTTTCAGATAAAATAAAGATGAATTCATTGGCAATAACACACCTACAGAAATAAATGTTAAAGGAAGTTCTTCAAGCAAAAGAAATGTGATACCAGAAGCAAATGTGGCTGTACACAAAGAAATGAGAAGCGTCGGAAATGGTAAAATAAATATAATCACAAAAGATTTTTTTTCTTATTTTCGATCACTTTAAAGATAAATTAACTGTCTAAAGCAAAAATAGTAACATGATTGTGGGGTTATAAGATATGCAGAAGTAAAATGTGTGACAACCATAGCACAAAAAATGAGAGGGGGTAGATATAATGGTAGTGTTACAAGCTGCTTAAACTTTACATGAAGTGATATAGTAATATTTGGAGGTTGTGATATGTGACAAATGTATACTGCAAATCCTAGAGCATTCACTAAAATATGTTTTTAAGTGTATTAACTAATAAACCAATAGTAGAAACAGAAGAGAATCATAAAAATACTCAATTAAAACAAAGCAAAGAACAGATGAGACAAATAGAAAACAACTAGATGGTGGGTATAAATTTTTTAAAACAACGTAAGTAACAATAACTGCACTACATTTAAATGATCTGATAATCCCAATCAAAAGGCAGAAATTGTCAGATTGGACAATGGGATAAGAACCAAATAAAGAAATTATGAAACACTTTAAACATAAACGCACATAGAGGTTAAAAGTAAAAGGATAGAAAAGACATGTCATGCAAGCACTATGCAGAAGAAAACTGAAGTGACTGTATTAGTGTCAAATAAAAATAGAGTTCAAAACAAGGAATAGTACCAGGACTTACATAATTAGAAGAAAATCAATTCATCAAGAATTGTTGAATTATATAGATTCACTACCATTATATAGATCATAACAATCTTAAATGTTTATGTACCTAAAAACAAAATTTTATAACACATCAAAGAATAACTGATAGAACCGAGGAAAAATAGACAAATCCACTGTTACAGCTGGAAACTTCAACACTCTTCTCTCAGGAAAAGGCAGAAAAAGTAGAAAGAAATTCATAAAGATATAGGAGACCTGAAGAACACTATCAACCAAGTTAACCTAGTTGATATTTATAGGGCCCTCTCCCAATCAGAGCAGAATGTGCATTTTTTTCAAATACAATGGAATGTTCGCCAAGACAGACCATGTTTTGGGCTAGGAAACGAACCTCAACAAATTGAAAAGAATTGAAATCATACAAGGTATATTTACAGACCACAATGGAATTAAACTACAAATAATGTGAAAAAACCAAATATTCAGAAATTAAATAACACACCTGTAAATAATCCATGTGTCAAACAGATAATCACAAGGGAAATGAGAAAAAATGTTTTGAATATAATGAAAATAGAAACCCAATATAATAAAATTTGTGGGCTGCCATAAAAGCATTAAATTTATAGTAACATATTTTTACATTAAAAAACAACAGATAGCCCAAATAACTAATCTAGGTTTTCACTTTGAGAAGGAAGTACAAAATAAATTCAAAATAAGTACAAGGAAAGAAATAATAAAGATAAAAGCAGGAATCAATGCAGTACCAAAAAGAAAAACGCAGTGAATCATATTGTGCTATAAAAATAATTTTTCAATGCCATAGTACTTAAATGAAGCTTGTACTTTACTATTAGAATCAAAAAGATTAAATGACACAATGTTTATTAATTATTTATAATTTCCATATATAATAGAATATTCCATTTCTGCAACATCTATGTTGCAGTATTATTTATTGACATTTTTCCAAGCAATTATTTTCAAGAAAGAGAGTACCTCCAGGTAATTTATCTTTTATCAGCTTCTTTATACCTTTTCTAAAATTATGGTAGGAAGTAGTGTTGGGAAAGATGCATGCAGTCTTTTGACCCCCACTCAGTCACGTAAGAATGGGCCTTGGGCCTGGAACACTTCCTTACCAAGAGATGAAGAGCCCTCACAGTCTGTGCTGGGCTTATCACTTGTGTGAGAATATCTTTCCCTGTTACAAGCCCAATATATGCTCTTTTTTTCTGCGTAAGCACCTGGCCAACCCACTGTTATATCTGTACTCTGTGGAGAGCACACACGCTCCTTCCACTACAGCATGAGAGGGGGGCGCATAGGCCAACTGCCCTTCATTTGCGCTGGGAAACACCCACTGGCCATGGGGGACTGACACCCACTATTGAAGCAACTTCTCCAAAGTAAGGTTATATGTCACTTCCTTTAAAAATAACACATTCAATAATGTAGAATTAAAGGAAAGGATATCTGATATTTATTAAAATGTATTTATTAAAAAAAATGTATTTATTAATAATCTATAATGTGCTATACCTTTAGCAGTGTCCATCCACAAACCTCATTCCAGAATATATCCTAAGATTAAAGGTCCTTGTCAACTGGCTACTGTCTCCATTCTAGCTTTATCTTCAGCTATTGATACTTTTACTGTTGAAGCATGACTTAAAACTAGACTGGAGTTTCTGCTCACCCAAAATTCAACTTTATATCTTTCAGACTCTGATGAGAATTGTCTTTCATATTCTTATGGCTAATTGAATGTTCACACTAGTGTATCTCCAATTCCCTGTTTATTAATCCAGAATTAATCTCTATCATCTCCTCTGCATTTCCAAACTGCATTGTTTATATCAGTCAAACAATGTCTATATCATTCTTCCTTATATCATAGACAATTTTCAAAATGATTTGTATTTTCTTTGTGGAAATATTCTCTCCATCTACATTCAGTAACATAATCTTTGAACTGGCTTCCTAGATAATCTTCCATCCTCCCTTGAATGTAGGGGTGTTCATATGATAAAAATCTCATCGAGGGGAGGCAAGCAGAAGTAATATGAGCAATTTCCACATCACCGCCTTAAAAAGAGTGATGTATTAGTCTTTCTGTCCCTTCTTCCAGCATTCTATTACCCAGAATGTGGTGGTGTTTGTTAAACACTTTAGTCCTAGAAATGGTGAAGCAACTAGATAGACAACTAGAAGACACCTGGGTCTTTGACATCATGGATCCACCATATCAACCCTGAATCACTTAGATTATAATCTGAAAAATATATACTACTTTATTTTATTGAATCCACTGCTATTTTGGTCTTTGTTAAAGCAAAGATTGTTAAACCTAAATCTCCATTAAAATGAATATGTCCTACAAATTCCTTGGGGGCAGGAATCACATCTTCTTTTTGAATCTTTTGTATTTATCATCTTGCTTAGCAGAATGCCTTATGCATAATTAGTACTCGATAAATATTGTTGCACTGAACATACCTCTCCAAATGTTCATTACATAACATCTTTATATAAGTAGACCAGTCACCAAAGAAATAAAATTGGATCACATAGTAGAGGAATCAAGATAAGCCTTCTTCAGTAAGCCTTGCATGAACTGAAAGTTTGTAATAAGAAGGAGAGAGAGGGGAGGGGCCTGGGGGTGGGGGGAAGGGAAGGGAAGGGAAGGGAAGAGAAGAAAAATGATTGCTCTTTTACATGACTGAGTTTTAGGTGATTTGTTAAGCAGCACTATATAACTAGAACAGTCGTAATCATACTCCTCCTCTTTATATTCTTATTAAAGTAACTTTTGGGAATTCCCTGGTGGTCCAGTTGTTAGGACTCCACACTTCCATCGCAGGACTGCACGGGGCATGGGTTCGATCCCTGGTCGGGGAATTAAGATCCCTCAAGCCACAGTGTGGCAAAAAAAAAGAGTTAATCCTTGCAAATGGCACCTAACATGTAGTAGCACTCATTAAATGTTAGTTGTAAAAAAAGGTAACATTTAAACATAAATACAAATGAGTAAGATGATTATTTAAAGCCTTGTACTCTGTAGTTCAAAAGAGATGAAGCTCAGGGGATTTTTAGCTATTTTGTATGATATTATTGTGATGAATATATGACACTATGTATTTGTCAAAACCCATAAAACTTTGCAACACCTTAATGTATGCTAATTAAAAATAACGAAACACTTAAGAGGTCTGAGGATCTCAGAATGGAGTGTAGAATGTGACAAAAGGATCTAACTGTACTACAAATGTATGAAGGGACATCATTAATATGTATTGAATGAATGAATATAAAGATATACTTGGAAGGAAAGGAGTTTCTAAGTCCACCTGGCTGGTATATCTAACTCTCAACTCTATCCCAGCCAAGTCAGTTTAAAACAATAATAAGTATTACGTCAAAAATATGTTTAGAATTTCTGTAGATCTATGTTTCATCAATTTTTGTAGGTAGAGATTGTTTACATTTAAAAAGCATTCATTTTTTTAAAAGTTTTAAATAACTTTTATTGAAATATAGTTGACTTACAATGTTGTGTTTTTTATTTTTTTTGTTGTTGTTTTTTTTTTTTTTGGCTGCACTGGGTCTTCGTTGCTGTGCACGGGTTTTCTCTAGTTGCAGCGAGTGGGGGCTACTCTTCGTTGTGGTGTGCAGGCTTCTCATTGTGGTGGCTTCTCTTGTTGCAGAGCACGGGCTCTAGGTGCGCGGGCTTCAGTAGTTGTGGCACGCAGGCTCAGTAGTTGTGGCTTGCAGGCTCTAGAGTGCAGGCTCAGTAGTTGTGGTGCACGGGCTTTGTTGCTCCGTGGCATGTGGGATCCTCCTGGACCAGGGCTCGAACCCGTGTCCCCTGCACTGGCAGGCGGATTCTTAACCACTGCACCACCAGGGAAGTCCAAAAGCATTATTTTTAAATACAGTCAAACCTCATTAATTTGGACTACACAAATTTAAGATTTATGATAATTAAACCTGTAGTATGTACTATGAAAAAGCTATTGTTCATCAAATTAACAGTGTAGGCAAAATTATAGGAGATGATATTGGGTTTCTAAATAGGCTAAGAGTAATTTTTTATAGATTTTTAACAAATGTTTACATAAATGGATGTTCTTAATTACAAGTCACTCTCATTAATTCTTTAAATGAAGACCCATAGGAGCTCTGCTTGGAATGGTTTGAGAACAACTTGTTTAAATAACCGTGTGTCCTTAAGAAAAACAAGGCTGCATGTCTTCAAGAATAGTCTATCATTCAGGCTTTTTAGGAATACAGGGTATTCTTTCCTTCCATTAGTCCAAAATCTTGAGTCTTAAAACATTTGTCTGGTTTTAGTTTCTCTGCTATGTATTTTTTTCAATTTGCTTGGGTTGTAAAATAAAACTCCTTGTATTAGTTTCATGACTTAAGACCTTAACACCGCTCAAGGTAATGGAAGAGTCTAGAACTAATGAAGAAAAATTATATCCAGCATAAAAACACTTTCTTTTTCATGTGCTCTAATTGCCATTTACTTCATATCTCCATGGAACAAAGCTTAGAAACAACTACTGTTGTCAATCAGTTTTAGAAATTATTTTCCATTATTTTAAAATTATTTCAGTTACTTGAATATTAGTCTAATTTCTATTCTGTTGGATGAATCTTATAGAATCTGAAGCTCAAAGAAAAAATAATGGCATGCCTTCTTACTATCTACACTATTTTTAACCAGTTTTCATGTTCTATAATTCAAAATTGTTTTAGAAAATAAGCTACTTGATATGGAACCATGACCCACTACCATAAAGGGTGATGGGTTTATTTTTACTCTATATGTAGGCATCCTCTCTCAATTTTCATAAATGGATTTTAGTGTTATACTCTTCATGGTTGATTACAAACAAACCTTTCCCTTAATTAACAATACAGAATCTGGGCTGCAACGCACAGTGATGAAACAGTCATTGATTGTGGCCAGCATCCATTTGGTTTGTGCCATCTTCAGATTGGTATATGCCAACTGGTTGTTAAATATTTTTAATATCATGCCTACATGGGACATATTCTTTCTAGGTTCTTGCCAAGGGGTACAATTATGTCTTATTAGAAAATTCTAATCAAAACCCTACTTTAGAAAAACAATATTTATAAATAATTCCCCTATATCAGGAGTTCTTGGTATTTTCGACACAGATACTTTGAGAATTTAGTAAGATATTTGGACCATCTCCCTAGAAAACTTCACACGTACGTCTATAGACCGAAAGTTTACATTAAATTTCAGAAGTCTTGAAGGCCCTTTGAAGTTCATATAGTTCCCAGGCTAAGAACCCCTGAATATATATGCTAAAATTGACCCCTAGATCAAGCGTCAAACAGTTGTATACTTAGATGTCATTATTCTTATCACTTATAGAATTTCTTATATTGTTTAATATTATGCCATTCTCTACTTTCCACTTCTGCCCATCTTCACCACCATTCTAGTTCAAGTCACTATTGTATCTTGTATCTAGCCTCCTATAATAACTTTTTTCTTCTTTCTACTTTTGTTTCCTTCAAATCTATTACAAACAGCAATCAGTGATACTTTATAAGGTCACATCACCACTTACGTAAAATCCTTCAAATGTTTTCCATTGCATTCAGAACAAAATCCATATTCCTTACAAAGTTGACAAGGCCCTGGATGTCCTGATTCCTAATTTTTTCTACAGTTTCACCTTTGGGTAGTCTCCCCTTTCCCAGGACACTCCAATGACATTGGTCTTATTTCAGTTCTTCAGAGGTATCAAGTTTTCTCCTATCTTTACATACACTGTTCTTTCTGTCTGAGATGTTCTTTCTTCCCCCTTAAGCTGATGAGTTCCTTCTCATAAGCTTAAATATTACTTTCTGAGAGAGGGCTTTCCTGTAAATCTCTCCAATGTAAAATCAGTCCCTCAAAACATTCTGCAATAGTCATTTATGTGTATGAGTATTTACTTATGTATTTCTCCCCAACTAGACAATAAGCTCTATGAGAGTGAGCATAATTTATGTGAAATGTATATAGCACATTGTCTAACACAAGTGACCTCTCAATAAATTTATAAGTATATTAAAAAGTTAATAAAATAATGATATAACTTAAGAACAAGAAATATACAGTTCTTTATTATATACATTATAGGGATAGGATGTTATCTACTGCAACACATAGTTTCCTATATATGAAGAGTCTTGGATAAGACATCTGATCAAGATGTTTGATCTGCCATGCTCCAAACATATAAAAATGTAAATAAATTGTATTCAAAATATTTTTAATATATGGTCAAATTTGAATGAATAAAAGAAGAAAGGAAGGAAGAGAAAATTCCATGTTCCAGAAACAAAATCTATTCAAAGCAATAATTTGGAGCAAAAGCCAAATGGTTCATTAGGATCATAGTATATAGATCTTAATGGCAGGGGCTGAAAATTTAATTCTTGCACATAAATGCAACAGAGGTCTCAAGACAGTATAAAGCAGAGAGGTGAACTTTAAGCCCATATATAAAGCTAAGATCCATAAAGGGCAACCCTGCCCATGCATAGAAACTAGAGAAATTCTGTTCCCTGGTTCTTTGAACATGATTAAAGCCTGCTATCTGTTCCCAACATGGGTGAAAACACAGTTTTTCCAAGAAACTGAAATTCTAAGCTAAACAGGTCAAAACGTTGATGCTTGCCTACTGCTGAAAACCAAAGAAAAGGAGTAAACATTTATTAAAATTTCCAGCAGAGGACTTAATGAAACACCAAGAGACTCATGCTTCTGTAGTCCAGGATGCAACAGGTCCTCCACTAAAATTAACCACTGCTAAAAATGAGCTCAAAGTCACAAAGTATAAGTAATATGAATACTACCAAGAGGAAGAGATAGAAAACAATACAAATAGAAAAATTCTAACTTCAAGAAATAAATAAAACAAAATAATATAATCTGAAAGGTTAATTTTAATTAGTACATATAAATTTCAAAAAGATGAAAGAAAGAACAAAAACTGTAAAGCAGTTACAGTTATATGAAAACAGCAGACTGATTTGAAAAAGAGCCAAATAGAGATTGCAAAAATTGCATATATAGTTACTTAAATTTTTTTTTAAAAACCCACTGGATGAATTCAATGGTTACGTTAGTGACTAGAATAGACAGCTAAAGCAGAAGTAAGGTAAGTAGAAGTTATATCCGAGGACATTATCTGGAATGCCACACAATAATTTAAAGAGATATAAAATAGGAAAGATAGGTTAGAAGCCATGCAGTATGAATTAAGAGGAAACAATTGGTTCAAACAAGGATTCTGAAATGAAAGAACAGATAATTAAGGAGAGTCATTGTTTACAGGGATACTAGATTAAGGTTTTCGAAAATGAAATTTTAAAAATTTTAAAACATTCTCAGATTGAAGAAAACCACCACATACTTAGCAGGACTGATGAAAACAAAATGCAAAGAGAATTTGATGGAACCTTAAGAATATAAAGTATCTGAAGAGTATCAATTACAAGGGGATACTGTAAAAGAGTCCATCTGCAGGAAAAAGACAGATTCCTTCTAACAGAGCTCTTAACAGACAGAAGACATTGCATTAGTATCAAAAGAAATTAGAAGACAGTAGAAATAGGTGTTCAAAGTACAGAGGAAAAATAACTATCAAACCTAGAATTATAAATCTAGTTTAAAAAGAAATTCATGAAACAGCCAAAATAAAAACTGTTTTTGACAAACATGGACTGAGAAAGTTTACACATCATGAACACATTTTCAAATTAACACTGAAAGACATACTCAACAGGAAGGAAATTAATCCCAGATGGAAAGAGTTGAATAAAAAAATCAGTGGTAAGTAAATAAATTACAAAGTAGATTAGTAGATCTAAATAATTATATAAAAAGTATAAAAATTATTAATTGGGGAGAGGTTAAAAACAAGATGGCATGACAATAGCACAAAAGGTGAGGGTAGTATAATGCAAAGAAACATGAAACATTATAGAGAGAAAATAAAGGCCTAAATTAATTGAGGAATATGTCATGTTCATAAATTGTAAAACTCAATTTTGTAAAGATTTTAAGCCTTCCCAAAATGATCTATAAATTTAATGAGATACCAATCAAAATATTGGCATGACTTTTTTTTAAATCGGCACGACAATTCAAAATTTAGGTGGAAAAGCAAAGGGTAAGTATAACCAGACAATCTTAAACAATACATAGAACAAATGTGGAGGATTAACTTGGTTATCAAGACTTGCTTTAAAGCTATAGTAATTAAGGCACTGTGGTATTGGTACAAGGATAAACAAAAAGACCAATGGAACAGAAGAAATAGTCCTGAGACAGACCTACATTTATATAGGCTCTTGATTTATGGAAAAGATGGCACTGCAGTACAGTGAAGAATAGGATGATCTTTAAAAAAAAAATGGTGTTAGATTAATTACATATCCATACCAGAAAAATAAAGTGACCCATGTAATATACCATGTGTAAAAAAATCACTTCCAGGTAGATTGTAGATCTAAATGTGAAAGTTAAAACAATGCAGCCTCTAGAAGATAAAAATTTTGGTGTAGGCAAAGATTTTGTAAACAAGACAAAATGATAAACTGGACTACATTAAATTAAGAACTTCTGTTGTGAAAAGATACCATTAAGAGAATGAAGAGTCAAGGAGAATATATTTGCAATATATTTATCTGAAAATGGACTTGTATCCAGAGCATATGTAGGACTTCAACAAATCAATAATTAAAAAAAAAAAACCAAATGTTTAATAAAAGAGGCAAAGCACTTTAAAGGGGACTTCAAAACAAAACGGATAAATAAATGGCCAATAGGCATTTGAAAAGGTGCTCAATATTATTATTCATCAGGGACATGCAAATTAAGAGCACAGTAAAATACAACTACCCACACACCATGCTGAAATGAAAAAGACTGGCAATACCAAATATTGGCAAGGATGTGGAGCAACTGATATTCTCAAACACTTTATGTAAGAGTGTAAATTGGAATAATCACTTTTGGTAGACTGCTTGGCAATGTCTGGTAAGTTGAACATGTTTCCTCATGTTACAGTAATTCTACTCCAACAGAAATGCACACATATATGCAACCAAAGACATATATAAAAATTTTCATAGCATTTTCACAGAATCATTGGTATCATATCAGCATAGCTGTTATTAGTATCAGCTAAAAACCGGAAACATCACACATATCCCTCAATAATAAAATGGATAAATAAAGACATATATCCATACATTGTAATACTTTACAACAATGAAAATAAACAATCTACTGCCACATACAAAAATATGGATAAACCTCATAAATAATACTGAGTGAAAGATGCCAAACATAAAAAAGTATGTAATATTGTATTTATCTATTTATATAAAGTTCAAAACCATAACTTAGTCAAAATTAATCAATGGACAAAACTGTGGTTACATTTGAGAGAGGTAATGACTGAGAGGGTATACAAGGGTCTCTGGGGTGCTATAAATATTCTTTTTCAGAAATACTCTATTTCTGATAGGAATAGTGAATACACAGCTGTGTTCACTTTGTAAAATCTTTGTAAAATTTCATTGAGCAAGTACATTAAGATAAGTTTATTTTTCTCCATGTATGTTATATTTCAGTTAAAAGTTTAAGAAAAATGATAGCACTTAACATGCTAAATAAAAATACATGGAAGACAGGAAGAGAAGATGTACAGTTATACTGATCTAATGTGCTTGGGTTACTCTAAATGAGGACAGAAAGACTAAAATATTGTTAAGTATGCATAATAAAACTTAAGGGTAACAGTGACAACAAAAGAATACAAATGGAACGTAAAACTTCCACGCTAGGGCTGTAAAAATAGGAAAAGAAGGAAAGCTCTATGTGCACAATAGAAGAAAGAAGATGGTAGTACAACAATCTACAGGTGAAAAAGAGACAGTAATTTGGGCAAGGTAGAGATCCTCAAAGCTACAATCTCAATGAAATGATGAACTTAGAAAAATATCTACCTACAGGTAAAAGTAACAGGAAAACTTTTCAGTCTCCTCCTGGGCTTTGGATTCTAGGATGCTGGCTCAGCAGGCAAGGAAGTCACCCTTGATAATTTTGGCAATAGTTTCACCTTTAGTTAGTGGTAATTAATTTAAAGGATCTCATATTGGGGTCCTCCAGGGTACCTGGCTGAAGCAAATTCAAATCCTTTCTATAGGTATGATCTCAAGCTAGGTCACTGAAGCAGGCCTAATTGAACATGTGCTTACATTCCAAAATTACCAAACACATGAGAAAATAAGGCACCATGAGGAAGAGACAGCAAAGAAAACACACTATGAAACTTCAAAGAATTCAGATATTGGAATTATCAAAAACAAAAATTTTAAATGTGTTTTGAAATGTTTAAAGTAAGTAAAAGATGAAACTGAAAACATGAATAAGAGACAAGAGACTTTTTTTTGTCTGGCAGATTTTTTTTAAAAACAGATGAAATTTCTAGAAAAAAGGGTAATTGTTGATATCAAACACTCAATGGACAATTTAAATAAGCATAATAAAAACAACTGAAAAGAGAATTAGTAACTGAGATAATGAGACACAGGGAACCAAAGAGATGGAAGAAATAAAAGAGATGTTAAAAAAAACCTGAAGAATATAATAAGAAAGCCAATATATGTTTAATCACAGTTTTGGAGTAGAAGAAAGAATTGGAAATTGACATTCTGTTGGGATTTTATGCTACTTAAATAAATATAACAGTTTTAAGAAGGGCTAGAACCAAGAGAATGCCCACCAAAATATCTGTACAAGCCTTCTACAGTTCCATAGAAGCTGACAGAAGACACAAGACTCCTGGGCCACAGAAAAGGACTTTATTGCAGAAGAACAATACAAGGATTATCAGTCTAGTTGCATTGGTTCACTGATTCCCAAATTCTACAGAGCAACGAGGAGAGCTAGAGGAAATCTGCAAACATATGAGGATGTGCTACAGGAGAGAAAACCTGAACTTAGAGAATCCATTGCTTTTATAACAAGAAGTAAGCACAACTTCTTTGTCCAGAGGGATACCTGATGTAGTGCAAGAACCTCACTTTTCAAGACTGTCTTCGGCATAAAAAAGTTCTGATAAGTGGCTCAATCAAGGACTTGCACTTTTGGCCTAGCAAGACTCAGCAGGACAAGCAGATGCACAAGAGGCCCAGAGCAAACAGACCCTCGACAGCTCATCCCAACATAAAAATAATTTCTCAGAAAAAAGAAAAGACACCATTCCTCCAATGTAGCAATCACAATGAATTCAGGAATTCCTGCTTTCATTTTTGGCCTCTGCAAATTCCTAAGCTTCCTGTCAGATCATCAACTCACTTTAAAGTATCTTTTGTGTGCTCAATCACCTTAAAGAAAAAAAAACAACGCTATATATTTAAGATTCGTTTAAAATTTACAGAAAAACTGCTTACAATCTAGCTTTAGGAATAAGGCAATAAACAAACAAGATACTTTCAAACTGGGGTAAGTGATGGCAGGAACTAAACAGAACAACATGAGAGTATGACTGGGACTAGAAGAAGCACTTAGGTAGGGCAGTCTGGAAAAAACCTTACTGAGAGGGAAACTTTCATGAAATGTCCTAAAGGATAAAAAAGGATCAGCCATTATAAAAAAGAAAAACAAAACTCAAAAAAATTGAGGAAAGTTTTTTAGGCAGGGCTACAACAACAAAACCCAAAAGCTGCAAAGACCTTACATGTCTGAGAAACAGAAACAAGGCAGAAATTACCTTGACAAGGCTAATCAGCAACATTAGAGTATAGTGAGTAAGAAAGAGAGATTTACAATATGGTAAGGGGAGTAGACAGGGCCAGATGGCACAGGGCCTTGGAAGCCATGGTAACATTTGATTCCATTCTAAGTACAATGAAAAGAGTTTTGAGCAGGGGCATTAGATGATGACCTATATTTCTAAACGATCCTTGTATTGAGAACAGACTAAAGGCAAGAGTAAAAGCAAAGAGACCAGTTACAAGGCTATTGAAGGAGTTCAGGCAAAAGGCAATGGTTGCTTTTATGAGAGTGGTAGCAGTGAAAAGAAGAAAAGTGAAAATATGTCATATATTTTGAAGATAAGATTAATGAGATTTGCTAGAAGGGAAAGAGCTAAATCAAAGATGAAACAGTTTTTTGGATAGGTGTTAATTGAACTGGGAAGACAATGAAAGGAGCAGGTTTGGGTGTGAGGGGTGATGAGCAGCTCAGTTTTTAGACATTTTAAATTTGAGATGCTGAAGAGAAATCCAAATGGAAATATCAAAGAGACTATTGAATAAATGATCCTGAAGCTCTAAAGAAATACGTAGACTAGAAAGATAACTTCGGAAGCCTTTGACACACAGATAATATTTAAAGTAATGGTGATGAATGTGATCACCTAGAAAGGACATGGTGCTCATGAAGAGGAACCAATATGCCTGCCTTCCAGCATCTGGAGGTTAAGTAAGGAGGAGCGCCAGCAAAGAACATGGTGAAAGAGTCACTACGAGAAGCCAAAAGGAAAACCACAAGTGGCTGATGTCCTTACAACTAAGAAAGAATGAAGAGAGGTCTGCTGTATCTAATGGTACTAAGAAGTTTCTACTGAATTCAGCAACCTGGACATCACTGGGGCCCTGAACAAAATCAATTTTAGTGGAGTGGTGGGGCCAGAGCCTCAGTGCAATGAGTTGAAAAGTAGCCACAGGCAAGAGAATGAGAACAGCTCTGATCCCTATTGGCAATGAATCTTCATGTTCAGAGAATGTTCCATATCTGTTTCAAATTTTCTGTTACTGCCACAGTGAATATTAAAGCTGGGAATCTATGACAAATTTCTTAATTTCAAAGTGATTCTCTTTATAAGAATTCTAATTCTTCCTTTGGTGAAGCTTATAATTGCAAATTAAAAGGGATGTTAATGGAGTTCACTTAAATTTAATTCTATTTTTACAAGATACTGTATTCTATATTAGAAGTGTTATTTATTACTGCAAGAAAAAAAAAGATGTACTAAATATTCTGAAATCTAGCCAATCTGAAATTCATAATCACTTCATTTTTATGAGATTAAAGCAAATATTTTGGTAGGTTAAAACAAGTCATTATTACTTTTAGTAAAGAAAGAAATAAACTAATGCTGAGATTAAGAGCAGAAGAGATATAGATGAACCGGTGTGCAAGGCAGAAATAGAGACACAGATGTAGAGAACAAAAGTATGGACACCAAGGGGGGAAGCAGGGGTGGGGGTGATGGTGGGATGAATTGGGAGATTGGCATTGACATGTATACACTAATATGTATAAAATAGATAACGAATAAGAACCTGCTGTATAAAAAAATAAATTAAATTAAATTTTAAAAAAAAAGCAGAAGAGAAACCGAATCATTTAATCAATCTCTAGGATTATTTAATGTGAATATATTCCAAAGTTATCAAGATCATGCAAACCAAACACTAGAAAAAAACTGGTCTAGCAAATTCAGAATATCGTACACTGCTTTACCAGGATTGACCAATAGTTTAGAAGTTTGACAGTGTTTCTTAGCCTTGCTGATGGGGCAATAATGGAGTGATTAGAGGCAGTGGTTCTCTTCTCTGTGTCTCCTGCAAACAGCAGAATCCTCATTCTGCCACTTTATCTTGACTAAACCTGAACTCCTTTCTCATTTAAAATAAAGATTTATTTATTTATGCAACAAACATTTGTTGAACCCCTACAATTTACCAAAATTAGTATCTATATCATAATACCTATATCATAGAGTCATTGTGAGAATAAAAGTTCCTGACTCAGAGTTAGTACTCTGAGGCATCATATAGTTTCTCATTTTTTTCCTACATCAGGGTCTTTACATATGCTGTTTCCTCTGCCTAGAATACTCTTCATCTCCTTACTCCCCAATTTCACCTGACTAACTCATATGTGTCTTTCTGATACCAGTCTTCCCTGACCCTCTCACACTACATGAGGTCCCTCAGTTATACAATATTCTAGCACCCTATGCTTTTTCATCATAGCATTTATCACAATTACAATTATTTGAGGAATTATTTGCTTATTGTTTGCCTTCTCACTATTTTGTTTACACTGCCTAGGACATTATCTTGAGTAAGTGAGTGAGCTGGAATTTCATTAGAGGAAAGGATGAAGGGGACTAATTCAAAGATGACTCCCAGCTTTCTAGATTGAACAATGTCATCATTAATAAAAGGAAACAGAAGATATATAAGGGAGAAAAGATCATGAGCTTTTGCTTTAAACTGGCTGGAACAAAAGGGCCTGAAGAGAATCAAGGGGGAGATATTCAAGAAACAGTTGGAACTATGATAAGAGATGAGAACTGAAGGTTTTATGTGGTAGTTTAGCCTTGGAGATTGCCAAGGGGGGCTAAAAACTCTATGCTGGAGAAAACAATAAAGCATATGTAAAGAGTTGTATGATGGTTACTTTTATGGGTCGACTTGGCTAGGCAGATATTTAGTACCCAGATATTTAGTCAAACATTATTCTAGATGTTTCTGTGAAGGTGTATTTTTAGATGAGATTAACATATAAATCAGACTGCCTTCTATAATGTGGGTGGGTCTCATCCAGTCAGTTGAAGGCCTTAGTAGGAAAAAAACAAACAAACCTTGTCCTCCCCAAAAGAAGAGGGAATTCTGCCAGCAGACTGCCTTCACATTCAAACTGCAACAATTCCATTCTCCAATGTGCTGGCCAACCCTCAGATTTTGGACTTGCCAGCCTCCACAACTGCATAATCCTGCTCCTTTTAAAAAAAACCTCTCTTTCCAGATAGACAGGGAGATAGATAGAGATAGAGATATAAACATTCTATTGGTTCTGTTTCTCTGGAGAACCCTGATGAACACAAGCTGACTTTAAAAAGGGTAAAAGGGATAACTGATTTAACATGATTCAAAACCACAAACGAGGCAGAAAATAAAATTCAAAATATTGACAATCGGTCCAGAATCTATGGTTCTGAATTTTGAATTACTGATGGTCTGTTTCCATGACAACAATAGTATGTAGGGGTTTCTGTGAACCATCTTTCATGAAAACAGGGGGAAAAAAAGAAAAAGAAAGGGTTAGTTTAGGTGTTAGTTTGACTGATGAAATATTTACTCATAACTCTGCAAGCCTCAGGCAAAAACAAGCAAGAATCCCTATGACCAAAATAGTGAGTACTTTGTAACAGAATCTGTAATGTGAAGATAAACTGGATAGAGAACCCAATGATGGAGACAATCTCAGTTCCATTCACCCACATGCAAACAGGAAATGCTGAGTCTGAAGGTCCTTTCTGTGCCTGGTGTCCCAGATTTCAAAACAAAGAATAAGCAGCGTGAATGTGGTAGAATACTATAAGACTGGAACGGACGTTAATAATCATCTACTCCAATCCCTCTGTGTTCCTATAAAGTAAACTATTTTTCCAAAGAGGTTAAGTGACTAACCCAAAGTCATACAGGTACAATCTTTAGAAATAAAAAAAAGGATACTAGCAGATCTTCAACAAAGCAGTCTTATACTGCCAAAGAGGAATTCAGATAAATCCCACACAACTGGAAGAACTTAATGAACATATAGTATTGGATCTAGAGCCCCAATTCTCTGACTACAGTCCAATAATTTTCATTGGGAAAATTTGGTTGCCTTAATAATATGTAGATATATGAACAAATAAATGAATGAATATCATTTCCTACTTCACAAAAGACTTGCAATACTCTATTCTACTTAATCTCACAACACGCTGAGGTAAAATGTAATGAGTCTCTAAGGTCATACAGTTCCAAAGAGTTGAACTGGAACCTAGGTTTTCTGACCTTTATCTGCACACTTTTTGACACATTCCTATTTAGACCTAAGGTCATATAATTAATCTATATGATGGGATAAGACCTCAGGCTTGAGCAATGTGGACAAGTGGTTTAATTTTCTGGCTGACTTGATAAGAAGAGACAGTTAAAAAAAAATAGAGCCTCCAGCCAGTTTTATCATTTGGGTTTTGCAGTCTTCAGCATCATCAAACTATTAAGTATAAAGAGCCAAGCCTTTGTATTCCTGATTTATAAGAAACTAAAACTTAAAAAAAAAAAAAGCAATGAGTAAAGGCAGAAGTAAATTTGTACAATTGAAGCACAGGTTTATTACAGCATTCAAAATCTCATTCCAGGTTATCAGGGAATATGAATTCATTCTTAAATGTTTTACTTAAGTTCTTCCCTTGTTCCCTAATGAAGCAATAAATCCTTCAGGACTAGGCATACCCACAGATTGTGACACTTAGCTTTCAGATTCACATGGCATTCTGATAAATCCATTAGTATGTGCAGTGATGACAGATGTGATAAAGAGATCATCGCGGCTCTCACTGCCTATATTTTATTGTTTGTTACAGCCATCTTCTATTTCTGGAAAACATTCCCAGCTGCCTGCAGCAGAGCTAGGAGACAGAGTTGGAAAATATGTTGTTTTTCTCACAGTTTACAACCTAACTTGCCTACCACTAATTATGCAGTACAGATAGGCAGAAATAATACAAGAAAACATGTCCTGAACACTAGTTTCATTATCTGGTTTCATTATAAAAACCTTATTTCTGATACTTCTTATTTCAGAGTTTTGGAAGACTCATTAAAAACGTCTTCTCTGCAGTGTTTTATAACCTTTTGACATTTTCTTCTTATACCAGTCATGCCAATTTTTTTTTCTTAAGTCTATAAATAGGAAGGTTGAGAAGGAAGAAACGGACACGTTAACCCCTGTACATTTGGAACCTGACAATCAGATTTGAGGTGGGGAGGTTATATCATTACCTTGGTTTTTGTTTTCTTTTGAGGGTATATTGTAAGATGGCTAAAGCATTCCATGTGAATTCTGTTACCATCTTCATCATCAGTGAAATACACATGCATTTCATACATAATATATTTACAACTAATATAAAAAGAACAGGGAACTGTGTTCTTTTGCATGAGTTTCTGAGGACAATATTAGCTGCTTTTAAAGTATTAAAGCATTTTCATAGTTGTTAGTATGATCTGCAATTATTTTACACTTTTCCAGGGAGAAGACAAATTATAGGTGACACAAAATCCTGGGCCCTTTGATCACTTTTATGAGTCTAGTTTAACCCTAGTTAATTATTATCGTTACTTTTTATTTCTATTTTTCGTTATTTTTCCCTCTATAAAATGATAAAAAGCACTATAATAATTTGCTTTCTATATTACTTGAATTTAGTCATAAAGTTAATATATTCCCATTATATAATAGAAACCATTTATTTAATAAATAACCTATAAAGTTAATGTTAATCAATAGTTAAAACCTCCAATCATTCATCCTTTACCACAACTACTATGCAACTACTATGCTACTAAGCATCTTTTCTGACCACAACGCTATGAGATTAGAAATGAATTACAGGGAAAAAAACGTAAAAAAGACAAACACATGGAGGCTAAACAATACGTTACTAAATAACCAAGAGATCACTGAAGAAATCAAAGAGGAAATCAAAAAATACCTAGAGACAAATGACAATAAAAACACGACGACCCAAAGCCTATGGGATGCAGCGAAAGCAGTTCTAAGAGGGAAGTTTATAGCTATACAAGCCTACCTCAAGAAACAAGAAAAATCTCAAGTAAACAATCTAACCTTACACCTAAAGAAACTAGAGAAAGAAGAACAAACAAAACCCAAAGTTAGCAGAAGGAAAGAAATCATAAAGATCAGAGCAGAAATAAATGAAATAGAAACAAAGAAAACAATAGCAAAGATCAATAAAACTAAAAGCTGGTTCTTTGAGAAGATATACAAAGTTGATAAGCCATTAGCCAGACTCATCAAGAAAAAGAGGGAGAGGACTCAAATCAATAAAATCAGAAATGAAAAAGGAGAAGTTACAACAGACACTGCAGAAATACAAAGCATCCTAAGAGACTACTACAAGCAACTTTATGCCAATAAAGTGGACAACTTGGAAGAAATGGACAAATTTTGAGAAAGGTATAACCTTCCAAGACTGAACCAGGAAGAAACAGAAAATATGAACAGACCAATCACAAGTAATGAAATTGAAACTGTGATTAAAAATCGTCCAACAAACAAAAGTCCAGGACCAGATGGCTTCACAGGTGAATTTTATCAAACATTTAGAGAAGAGCTAACACCTATCCTTCTCAAACTCTTCCAAAAAATTGCAGAGGAAGGAACACTCCCAAACTCGTTCTATGAGGCCACCATCACCCTGATACCAAAACCAGACAAAGACACTACAAAAAAAGAAAATTACAGACCAATATCACTGATGAATATAGATGCAAAAATCCTCAGCAAAATACTAGCAAACAGAATCCAACAACACATTAAAAGGATCATACACCACGATCAAGTGGGATTTATCCCAGGGATGCAAGGATTCTTCAATATATGCAAATCAATCAATGTGATACACCATATTAACAAATTGAAGAATAAAAACCATATGATCATCTCAATAGATGCAGAAAAAGCTTTTGACAAAATTCAACACCCATTTATGATAAAAACTCTCCAGAAAGTGGGCATAGAGGGAACCTACCTCAACATAATAAAGGCCATATATGACAAACCCACAGCAAACATCATTCTCAATGGTGAAAAACTGAAAGCATTTCCTCTAAGATCAGGAATGAGACAAGGATGTCCACTCTCACCACTATTATTCAACATAGTTCTGGAAGTCCTAGCCACGGCAATCAGAGAAGAAAAAGAAATAAAAGGAATACAAATTGGAAAAGAAGAAGTAAAACTGTCACTGTTTGTGGAAGACATGATGCTATACATAGAGAATCCTAAAACTGCCACCAGAAAACTGCTAGAGCTAATTAATGAATATGGTAACGTTGCAGGATACAAAATGAATGCACAGAAATCTCTTGCATTCCTATACACTAATGATGAAAAATCTGAAAGAGAAATTATGGAAACACTCCCATTTACCATTGCAACAAAAAGAATAAAATACCTAGGAATAAACCAAAAAAAAACAAAAAAACAAAAAACAAAAACTGGTAAATGAAAACAACATTTAAAATTGTGTTGTCATTAGAGTATACACAAAGTAATTGAAGCTGTAGGTATAGAAGTGATTGCCTTGAGAAGACATGTATAATAAGGAAAGGAAGAAAGGAAGGAAGGAAAGAAGGAAGGAAGGAGGGGAAGAAGGAAAGCAAGAAGGAAGGAAGAGAAGGAAGGGAAGGAAAGAAGAGGTCTTCAAAAATAGGGAGATTTAAGTGGCATTTAAGTAAACCTGCCAAAGGGAGCAGTGGCAATCAAGGGACCTGAGTATTAATTAGGAATGACTGATCACGTGAGTCCCATGAGGGTAGGGATCACATCTGCTTCTCATTTCTGGAGCAGAGCACCTAGAACAGTACCTGGCCAGTAGATGCTCCATTCGCAATTGTCCAGTGCTGTCCGTGGGGCAGGAAAGCTACAAATACCATTGGCTGCGGCAACTGGGTGACTGGGGATGTGTGCAAGCTGGATGGCAGGCAGTGAGTAAAGAAATGAATAGGGAACAGAAGTGCCCTTGACCGGTGGGGAGGGCCGCGCTGTGCACCCCTCTGCTCTCGCTGCAGGGAGATGGCTTAGCGACTTCTCCTGGGGAGGTTCCTGGCCTCCATAATCTGCAGGAAGCCCTCTCAGAGTCAGTGGGCGCCCCTTGCCTCCAGGGCCCTGCAGACCCCACAGCGCAGTCCTAATAACCTGACAGTAACACCCAGCCAAGCCCAGTCAATATACACCACCAGAGTCTGTACAATGACCTTTAACATCCAGGATGGACCAGACTTTCAAGACTGAGTTGTCAACAGTGAGACACCAGTGGTTGTGGATTTCCATGCACAGTGATGTGGTCCCTGCAAGATCCTGGGGCCAAGGTTAGAGAAGGTGGTGGCCAAGCAGCATGGAAAGGTGGTGATGGCCAAGGCGGATATTGATGACCACACAGACCTCGCCATAGAGTATGAGGTATCAGCTGTGCCCACCGTGCCGGCCATCAAGAATGGGGATGTGGTGGACAAGTTTGTGGGCATCAAGGATGAGGACCAGCTGGAGGCCTTCCTGAAGAAGCTGATTGTCTGACAAGCAGGGAAGCGTCCTGACTGCCCCTGCCCACCTGGGCCCCGTGGTCCCGGGGGACCCAGATAGAACTCATAGCCCTTCTGTGCCGGCCCTTCCTACCTCCTCCCTCTGCCTGGCCCCTGTGGGTCCGTGCTTTGGAGACCAGGCCTCCAAACACAGGAGCCTCAAGTGCTCCCAACCTGGCTGACCGCCAGGGTGGCCGCCCAAGGAGCGGTGCTGCCACCGAGCTGGGACAGCCGTCTCCTCACCCACTCTCTGCTCCTTCTAGGGCTTGTTGCCGTGCTCCCAGGATGCTGGGACAGAGTCCCGGGGCCAGCCTGCAGTAACAGCTTGGTCTCCCTGCTCCCTTCTGATCTGAACCCCGGTGCCTGGCTCATCTGCCTCCTGCATTTTTCTTTCCTGCTGCTGTTTTGTAAAAAAAAAAAAAAAAAACCAGAAGAAGCAAAAAAGAAACCCAGGGCTTCCCTGGTGGCGCAGTGGTTGAGAATCTGCCTGCTAATGCAGGGGACACGGGTTTGAACCCTGGTCTGGGAAGATCCCACATGCCGCGGAGCAACTGGGCCCGTGAGCCACAATTACTGAGCCTGCGCGTCTGGAGCCTGTGCTCCGCAACAAGAGAGGCCACGATAGTGAGAGGCCCGCGCACCGCGATGAAGAGTGGCCCCCGCTTGCCACAACTAGAGAAAGCCCTCGCACAGAAACGAAGACCCAACACAGCCATAAATAAATTAATTAATTAATTACAAAAAAAAAACAACCCATAGAATACAGTACCAACAGCGGACCCTAATACAATCCACGGTCATTGGTGATAACGATGTGTCAATGTAGGTCCATTTATTGTAACAAATGTACCACTCTGGTGTGGGATGTTGATGATGGGGAAGGCTGTGCATGTGTGAGGGCAGGGGGAGTATATGAGAAGTCGCTGTACTTTCTACTCATTTTGCTAATGTTTTGTTATTTGTAATTTCTTCTTCTAAAAAAGAGAGGATATTAAAAAAAAAGAAAAGAAATGAGTTATCAAGCCATGAAAAGACACGAAGGAACCTTAAGTGCATATTGCTAAATAAAAGAAGCCAATCTGAAAAGGCTGCATACTGAATGACTCCAACGATATGACGTTCTGGGAAAGAAAGTAAAAAGATGTGATAGTCAGGGGTCAAGGGTCAAGGCGGGGTGAGGAAGTGATGATTAGGTGAAACACAGGAGATATTTAAGGCAGTGAAACTATTCTGTAGGATACCGTATTGATGGATACATGACATTATTTGTCAAAACCTACGGAACTGTATAACACAAAGAGTGAATCCTAATGCAAACTATGGACTTTAGTTAGTAATGGTATATGAATATTGGTTCATCAATTGTAATAAATTGTAACTGCACTAAGGCAAGAGAACTAAGAGAGAACTAAGAACCGCACTAAGGAGAAACTGTGAGTGGGAAAAGGAAAGGATATATGGAAACTCTCTGTACTATCTGCTCAATTTTCTTTTTTTTAATTTTATTTTACTTTATTTCTTTATTTCTTTATTTTTGGCTGTGTTGGGTCTTCGTTGCTGCACGCGGGCTTTCTCTAGTTGTGGTGAGCGGGGCCACTCTTTGTTATGGTGCACAGGCTTCTCATTGTGGTGGCTTCTCTTGTTGTGGAGCACAGGCTCTAGGCGCACAGGCTTCAGTAGTTGTGGCACGCGGGCTCAGTAGTTGTGGCTCACGGGCTCTAGAGCGCAAGCTCAGTAGTTGTGGCACATGGGCTTAGTTGCTCTGTGGCATGTGGGATCTTCCCAGACCAGGGATCAAACCCGTGTCCCCTGCATTGGCAGGAGGATTGTTAACCACTGCACCACCAGGGAAGCCCTATCTGCTCAATTTTCTGTAAACCTAAAACTGCTTTAAAAAATTGTTTATTAATTTTGTAAAAAGTGCAACCCATGGCTTGACCAGTTCTGTATATACCACTTTCTTAGGCAGTAAATTATCTTTGCAGAGCGCCTTTGGGCAACAAGCAATGATGCAGCATAGCCCACATAGACAGAAGGGTTTTGAAGACAACAAGCCTTCAAACTCATCCCCCCACTAGAGTGTGAGCAGGAATGACAGAAGGGGGAACAGAATGTGGTGTGTGGAACCCTGGGTCCCCCTTTTAGCTACAATCAAGGAGTCACTGAGCACATGAAGGCAGCCTCGCAGGGGTAGCACCGCTCTAAGAAACAAGCGACACTTCTGACTTGTTTTACCCAAATAACTTAAACAAGCAAATAATAACCAAGTGATTCATCCTACATGATCTTCAGTTTTCCCATTGATACAACTGACAGTATTATGCATTATAGATGCTACTGTGTTGTTTTCAAGCCTTCCTTGAAAGCCTTAACAAAAACGTCAAAACATCCTCGCATATGATACTGATGATAAGGAAGTGGATATGTGTGATCACATATGAGATATCTTATTAAGGGAAGTGTGGGAGGGTTCTTCTTTAGAATATTTTCAAAAAGCTCTTCTAAACACTAGATATATTTTTTATTACTTTTACTGCTGTTATTCTCCTACTTGTTACCTGAAGTTTTGTCTAAGGACCGCAGGGGTTTTCTTAACCTTACAAGTAAGTTTCTGTTGAGTAGAACCTCGTCATGCTACTTGTTGCTATTGATAGAGTTTGTTAAGCCAACAGTGAAAGCAATCTGTCCTCTCAATGCATGGTAGCACTTCAATACTGGAGATTCTGTAATGAATTTTAAAATCAGAGATGAGAAGCATTTCCCCCACCCACCTGGGATTGGAAAGAGAAAATTCAGTAAGACAAAACAGGATGCAGAGCTTAAGAAGTGGCTTAGAGCCCACGAAGTTCTAAGAATCACAACTGTTGAAGAAATATTAAGCAGACCAGAAAATTAGTGAAATGAGTCCAGGTTGAGTGAGACTGAATGCTTTCCCCAAGTCCCACATGGTAACTGCCTTTTTTCTTCTGTAGGGAGAGAAAGAATTGGGAAGAGATTTCAGATTTCTAGAGATTCCCTTGAATAGTTCCTACTGCACTGCTCACTGGGACAATATTCTTTTTCCTCCCCAAGGTGGCCATATGCAGCAGCAGTTCACCCCATCCATTCACTCTCATCACTTAGAATGGAGTTGTCCCCATGCAAACATCGAGCAATGGCACCGTGAGAATTGATAGGCTCATGAAAGCAAGGCTGATGGGAGCCCTGGGGTGCACCCCCAAACTAAAAGGACTCAGGTTGCAAGACCTGTCACTTAACAGTCACAGCAGGATATATTTTTGGTAATTGAAGCCTAATTTGGATTGTGTTTTTGGAAAACGATAACATTAGTTTTCTAAAAACTAGAAAATTTTTTAGGGGGCAGTGGTGGTTCTCTCCAACTCCACTTTGAAGCTAAAATGGCAAACTGTTTGGAATACAAACTTTTTCTTCCCGTGGATTTATGTAGTAGATGTTTCAAAATGACTGGCAAATACATAGAATTCATACAAAGTTAGAGGCAAAAGGGTGCTCCAGAACCCTCTGGTTGAATCTCTTCCCTCTATAGTTGAGGAGAATGAGGTCCAGAGAGGCTAAGTGTTATGCCCAAGGGCACACAGCTGGCTCACAAGATGAGACTTGAATCCGGATTGCCTATGTACTGGCCAATGCTCTTCCCTCTCTACTGTGCTCTACTTCCCAGCACCACAAGAGGACACCTACTGTGTCTTGCAGAATCTAGACTATTTTTTGAAAGCTTGGAACTAAACTTGTGACTAATTAGAGTACAGTGTTCCACCACCTTTAAGTCACCAGCTAAAATCCACTGCTCCCCGTCGCAGCACGCCCGAGGCCTTCTGGGTAACCAAAGAAAGATTATTGTCTCAACTCAGTTCTCTGTGTCTAGGTACCCACAAAATGGAAATCACTTTACTTGGGGAAGAGCAAGAGGACAAGATGAGATGAAAAGGAAGCATGTTTAAAATGGATAAAAGGAGGCACTTTTTTCCCACTACACACAATTGAACTGGGGAACTCACTGCAGCAGGATATTAAGATCAATGGTGAAGATTTGTGTTTTAAAAGATTAGACATTTCACATGCATATCATCAACAGCGACACTCAATGGGATGAAAGTAAGATGGATGAAAGTTCTCAAGCTTCAGTGCATAAGTTGATCACCAACTGGGTCAGGTGAAAAGAAAACAAGTTGTCTACTGGATTAAAATTTCACAGAAAGGCAGATCTGGGGGGTTCCAGTCATTGCTGCTGTGTAACAAACCACTCCAAAGTAGTGGTGTGAACCAACAGGCATTTTATTATGCACATGGATACGGTGGATCAGGAATTTGGAGAGGGCACAGCAGGGATGGCTTGTCTCTGATGCATGACATCTGGGGCCTCAGTTGGGAAGACTTGAACAACTAGGAATGACTTGAGGTTGGGGGCTGGAATCATCTGGAAGCTTCTTTACCTAACCTGGGATGACTTGAAGGCTCACTCAGCTGGGACTGTCAAGTGGAGCATCTATATGTAGGTGTCAAGAGGGAGTGTCCCAAGAAAAAGCACTTCCAAAAAACAAGTGTCCCAAGAGACCCAGGTAGAAACTACACGGCCTTTTATGACCTATCCATGGAAGTTTTAGAGCATCACTTCCAACACAGTCCATGGGTCAAAACCGTCACAAGCCCACTGAGATTCAAGAGGAGGAGACTTAGGACCTCCTACATCCCTCCCCTATGGGGAATGGCAAGATCACATTGCAGAAAAACCTGTGGGATGGGAGAGGTTTTCGCAGCCATCTTTGGAAAATGCAATCCCCCAGGGAAGTGGTGGGTGATGTGAGGTTACAAGAACACACAATCTAGTGGAAAAAACTGACGTATGAACAGAGAATCACAGTATAATAAAATAAATTTCAAGGTAGTTATTTCCCCCTCTTTTACAAGAATTCTTTTTTTTTCCCTTTGATAAGAGTCATCACATTAAAATTTTTTCATTCATTGTCTGTCTTCTACTAGATTGGAATCTCCATGCATTTAGTTTCCTACTGTAACCCCTGTGCCTAAAACACTACCCAGCCCAAAATAGGCACTCAATAAATATTTGCTGAAAGAGTACATGAGTAAAGTGCTGTAATAGAGAAGTAGTGGGAGGGCTGTGGGAGTACAGGCAATAACAAAGCACTCAGCTTGACAGAAATGACATTTGAGTGGGTCTTGAATGCTCTTGAAGGATAAACAACAATTTTTCTGGTGGAAAAAAAAGGGAATAAATTTTTCTCCTTAAATCTCCTCCAGAGACTTCATTAGCCAAGTTTAAGTGGGCAGATCTCATCCTAAGTGTACAGACTGCATGTAGTAGTTACAATGTTCTTGGTTGCAAGTGAAAGAAAACAGGGACTCAAATGTATTAAAAAATAAGCAGCGTATCGTATCACATAACAACAAGTCTGGAGGCCAACAGTTCAGGCAGCCTCAATGCCATCCTTCTTCACTGGGTCAACTTAGCTCCTTTGTGGTTGCAAGATGGTGCCCACAGTGGTAGGCATCACAGGCAGACAAAACAATACCCAGCAGGGGAGAGGACTGCTTCTCCTTTGGAGTAAGATCTTTCCCATAAGCCCCTGACAGACTTACCTCACACTGGCCCCCACACCACGCCTTATTGGCTAGAACTGTGTCCCATGCATGTATGTAACCTAAACGCTGATAAGAAGAAGGGGAGAAACACGAGCAGTTAGACTAATCACGTGTTACTCCTTGGGGCTTGACCTGAAGCTCCTGCCTCACCTGAAGCACAGGGCTATGCAGAAAAGGGTGGATTCCCCAACAAAACAGAACAAAACAAATAACGGGGGTTTTGTTAGGAAGGAAAAAGGGGAGATGACTCCTCGGCACATAATCAACAGTGTTTGCAACATTAGGCTTGGGGAAGGTTAATGTTCTGTTTTCTTTGTGGATGACTATTACCTAACAATTTTATTTATTCTTTTTCATGCTTTTTGCTCCTTTCCTTTCTCCTCTGCACTAGTAGTCAGTTGAATAAATCAAGCGCTGTATCGATAGGAAAGAGTGTCATGTGTACAGTGTACATACGAATCTAATTAATCAAAAATATGTTGATTAGACGTGAGTGCACTTTCAGGTAAAAACCTTGATTCAGATGCTTCTGATAGCATAGCCATGCCCAGCTGTTCACCACTTGAATCGTGCTCTTTCATGGCCTTGTGCCCGTTACTTGTGCTGATTCCTCTGTCTAGGAAGTCCTTCTCAGTTTCCTTACCTATAGTGGATACTAGTGATTGCCTCTCCAGCGTCCATTCTATCCTTCTAGTAATTTGCTTGAAGAGATGGCGAACTGCCAAACTACTTTTTTCAGACTCCCTTGCAGCTAGGGTCTTGATCTGAAATAAGTTCAGTCAATCAGGTGCACTTGTGTAAGATTTGGAGGCAGATGCAAGGAGAAGGCATCATTCTGTTGCTGTTGCTGTTGGCCAGCAAGGTTTGAGCAATAATGTTAAGAGGCATTTAATGCTGTTGGACTCCATGTCCTGTTTCAGTGTCTAGTCACCAGTTTCATGGGTGTGAAGCGCCCTTGCTGCAGCACCATCCCAACTTCTGGAACATAGCTACTGTGGTAGGCCCATGAACTCAATAGCCCAGGGGTACCCCCCTGACTTCTGCCCCTCCAGCTCATCAATTTTGTAAGCCTCTGTTTGATTCTCAGTATTAAATATTTCTCTGTTTGAAACACCTAGAGTGGTTTCTTCCTGTACTAAACCCTGACTCATAGATCACCTAATTCATATTCAGCCTTCCAGGCACAGCCTGGGTCTTCCCTGAGCCACCAGGTTGGGCCAGGTGCTTCCTCTGTGCTCCCACCACGTCCTGCCTGGTAAGCCCATGCCTCTTCATCTTTGCACCCCTGGCACCAGTGTTTGGCTCACAGCATGTGCAGCATCAATATTTACCGAACTGAAGCTCCCTCTGCCAAGATACCAGACAGGTCCTGAAATCTAGTCTAAAGGGTGCCCCACCTCATGCCTGGTCTGCAAAGCCCAAAGAACAAGTGGCTCTAGACTTATACTGGATTCTAGATGAATCCAGAGCCCTCAGCTTTTCCGTACTTTAGTCCCCCACACCAAGAGGCCACACCAGAATTGAAAATTTGACCTGGTCCCCAGGAAAAGGATGATAAGGAACAAGGGAAGTTGCTTATCTCAAGAGTTACCATCTGGTGGTTTTCAGGACCCTCTACTGCTGGGCCTACAACGAGGCCTGCAATCAATGGCAGCATAGCCTTTGGAGCGAGGAAAACCCAAGTTGGAAGGTGTGTGCCGTTGTGTAGCAAGTTACTTTCTGAACCTCAGATTCTTAATCTATAAAATGGGGTTGATAATATCAACCTCACAGGATTCTTGGGGGTAAAAGAGATTATATATGTAAAATGCTTAGCACAGTGCATGCACATTGGAAATGCCCAATACCCATCAGTTACTGTTACGGCCACCATTGTTGTTGACTGTGCCATCACTGTACCACAATTCTGTTACATATTTTTTACTTCATATACATACACTTTCCTTCAGCCCAAACAGACTCACATGCAGTTAGACTAGAACGTACTTCTCTATACTTTCTCCCGAGGTGTTCCATTTTACATCATGATGTGATTAACCCTTTTCTGCAGAAGATCCAGCTAGGCCCAAGTTTGGGGCTGTGCTGAGGAAATAACAAAACCATCTATGTCAGTGGCTCTCGACCCTAGCTGAAAATCAGGATCACCTGGAGAGCTAAAAACAAAACGGCAACAAAAAGAAACAAATAAAACGAAACCAAGAAACAATGTCTGGGTCCGTCAGCCAGAGATTCTGATTCAGTAGGGCCCAAGCATCAGTAGATCTTAAGGCTCCCCAGGTGATTGTAATGTGCAGCTGAGAGCCATTGCTGAGAGTGGGAAAGATTAGCGCTTCCATCGCCTCTGGGAAAGAAGAAAGAAGCTCTTACTTTTCTATAATCGCCACCACAGTGGAGGAGGGGAGAGGACTAAAGATTACAGTTGAATGATTCCACTTATAATGTGAACAAGGCATTCTTATTATGAACCTGGATAAATGACTCATCATGTTAATCCTCTGATTAGTGTCTGGGTTTCTCATCTAGAGGTGTCTGATCTGATGAGAAGAGGAGTTATCAGAAATGCTCTCGGACATGGAAAAAGCTAGTCTGGAAATACCTGTGAGGGATTTCAAGTTGGCTTGTGGGTGTCTGTCCTGTGCCAGCCCTGTGCACACTCGCACACTTGCAGGCTGGTTGCCGATGTCAGGTGTACGCACTTTGATCCAGGGCAAGTGAAATGATCCCTGCTTTGGCATAAAATCTAGCTAATATCTAAATGCTAGAGATAGCTGGTGACAGCTGGGAGTGTGCTCAGACATAAAGTACAGGCATACCTCATTTGATTGCGCTTTGCAGACTTTGCTTTTTCACAAATTGAAGGTTTGTGACAACCCTGAGTTGTCAGATGATGGTTAGCATTTTTTAGAAATAAAGTATTTTTAAATTAAAATATGTACTTTTTTTAAAGACAGAATGCTCTTGCACACTTAATAGACTGAAGAATAGTGTAAACGTAAGTTTTATAGACATTACTGGAAAACCAAAAAATCCATGTGACTCACTTTATTGTGATATTTCCTTTATTGCAGTGGTCTGGAAGCAAACCCACAATATCTCTGAGGTATGCCTGTACATCTAAAAAATGTAACTTTTTTCCCATTATTAAAGTGATACACAAGAGAAAATAGAGTGGGAAAACAGAAAAATAGCATGAACCCAGTAGAAACTAATAACAGACTTAAACAGAGTTACGAGGTGCTAGACATGGTTTTAAGCTCTTCACCATATAAATTCATTTACCCCTCACTACAACTCTATGAGGGGTAACTCCACTTTACAGATGAGGAAAGAGGACCTGGAGCTGTTGTGTGACTTGTCCAAAGTGGCAGCTAGTAAAGGAAGAGCCAAGGTTTGGACTCATGCTGCATTTAACAGGGTAGGGTCAACCTCAGAGATATATATAGCTCATAAGGTAAGCTTTATCCAAGGATTCAATGCCACTTGCTAAAGTTTAAAAAGTTAATCTCAGTTGCCATTTATTCATCCATTTATTTCACAAATATTTACCAAAGGCATCTATGGGCAGCACACTGTTCCAGGCTTGATTATCAAGATACTGAAGAGTATACAGAGGCTACCTGTCCAGTCATTCCTATAGCATTGAACTCTCAAGTGTCTCAATATGTATAATCAATACAAGTATAGTAAGATTAGAAATGCAATAACTATTCTCTGATTACAAAATCCAAAACCAATACTTCAAAACTTTCAAAATGTCACAGTCTTACTAGATGGAATGTTTGGCATGATCCTCCGTATTTTCATCAATTAATAAGTACACCTTGGACAATAATTTAAGTTGAACCTCATGAATTCCACTTTGTAGCAACACGTTTAATATAACAGTAGTGTCTTCAAGTCAGAAATTTGGTGTTTTTGGATGGATGGATGGATGGATGGATGGCTAGATGGAAGGATAGATGAGTGAATTAATAGCTAAGAATGCCTGGCAATGTTCTAGTTGCTTAAAAATTGCATCTTTAAAAATAATTCAGTGTTTTCCAGTTTGTTAAACAATAAGTATGACTCAGAAGAAAATTGTGATTTCTGTCCTTTCCATGGACTAAACATGTAACTTCAAGGAAGCCATTATGATGCCAGTTCCATCTGATTGTTGTGAGGATCAAATGAGCTAACTGAAATGAATTATGTAGCACCCTGCCTAATACATGTTAAACAGCATATTTTAAACTGCCTTTAAAGTGAAATACTATATGCAGAAAAGCAAAAATTCAAATGATACAAAAAGCTATACAATGCAAAATACGTTTCTTTTGGCCAAGTTTTCCCGCTATTATTACTACTATTATTAGAGATCTCCAAGCAAAAATAACATCTCCCTGTTGATTAAGAAGGGAGAGGTTTACAGACTAGGAGATAATATCCTTTGAGTCAGAACCAAGTGAAATAACACATGTATTCTGGTTAAATTCCAGCATGAGTGATTAACATTCTCCAACTTCAAATAATTTTTATTATTAGCCAACACTTGTCCATCCCCAATAATACACATGTTGCATACAGGCCACAGAATGAGGCAGCCTCTCTTGGCATGTTCACAATCTGTGCATACTTTCCACTGAGGGTTTCCCTTTCTTTTTGATTGCTATTCCATAGCTTTTCAACTCCCACTACTTTCAACCCTGGGATGTTTGCCGACACTGAGTGCCAAGTAGTTCCAAAAAAACCAAAAAAATATAAGCACCTGTAGAATCCCAGGGAATGAAAGAGGTAAAGTACATTTTAAACATATTTATTAACGGTTTTAATGTTTGTGAAGAGATTTATATTTATTTCTTTTAACTTTGAGGCTGGGATTAATACACGTATTCCTCATTATTTCTCACAAAGTCTTGTTGATAAGCAGGAGGAAGAGGGCTATTCTGCAATTTTGTCTCCCAGTCTGTGTAAGTGGGATCCAGGACACAAGAACGACTCAGTCCTAAAGTGCAGTCCTGAGTCCCTCAAGAACTCAGGCCCTCCTGCCTTTTTCCCGCCTTCTTCCAGTAGAAGGAAGGGGTGGGGGGAGCGGGAAACAATTCAAACCCTCTTTGTAAGCGTGTGAATGAATTTCAAGAATGTTAAAACACCTCAGTCTTCCAACCTAATTAGAACATGTAGAAAAGAGGCATTTTTAGGACATTTAAAACTTGCAGCATAATAATCCATCTGGAGAGCGCCACAGAGCCCGGAGCCAGTGTTGCTTTTCTCTGCGGGCGACTTCGAACTGCCTGGATTTTTAACCCGATAAACTGATAAAGGACTAACATGTCTGGAGTCTTCCAAAGACAGAAAGAAAATCACTTTCTTGTCGCAACAGTAAGATTTTGTTACGAAATGCAAAAGTAAAGGTTAAAGCCTGGGAGATAACCGGTCGCATATGGGGGGAGGGGGGAGGAGGTGGTAAAAACCGTGGCTGTTGCGTCCCAACTATCTCGGTTCGAATCCCGGGTTTGCCATTCGAGAGCCTACTCTGTGCTAGGCGGTCGGAATACCGCGCTGAACAAGATTATCTAGGTTGTGGCTTTCTTGGGGGAACTATCATTAGCTCGGTTCCCTTGGTATGCTTCTAAACTCTGTTTCTTCACCTATAAGAATTGTTGTAAGGATCTGAGACATCCTGTATTAAGGTGAGAACGATTAACGCGCCGTCTGACACACAGTAGGGGCTCAGTAAGCATTTGTACTTATCTCAATTTGAGCTCACCTGGTGAGGGCAGCGCAGAGAGGAGACAGGTGCCACGGTTCAGAATGATTCTTTGAGCAGTTCTTTTAAACAAGCGCTGGACTCTAAGGATGCTTAGCTGCAGATAGGAGACCTGGTAGGTGCCGTGGAAGCTAGAACATTACGGGAAAGTGAGCCCCGCACCAGTGGACGCCAGCAGAGAACTCAGGAGGGACTTCTAGCTAGGGTTTCCCGCTCCGGGTCTCAAGAAGGCGTGATTAGCATTCGCCCCGCCCCCCATAGCTTCCCGGCCGGCGATTGGCCCACGCTCCTCGGCTGCCAGCTCCAGGCGGGGCCGGAGGGCGCCTGGGGAGAGGCTGAGCCCGCGGGGCAGTGGGCGGGGACGCGCGGAGAGCGTGGCGGGGCGGCCCACCAACCGAGCCCCAGCGCGAAGGGGCGGGGCCGGGGCGGAGCCTCCCGGCGGGCATTAGAAGCAGGTGACCCAGGCTGGGCGGGAGAGGCCAGTCAGCCCGAGGCCGTGACTCCGCTGCGGCCAGCGCCGCCGCCGCCGCCACCGCGCGCAGTTCAATAACCGCCGGAGGTGGGCCAAAGGGTGCTAGAGCGCGGGGGAGGAGCGGAGCCCGGCGCGTCCCGGGAGAACCGCCACCGCCCCCAGGAGTCCGCTGGAGCGCGGATCCCCCTGCAGGGGAGGAGAAGAGCGGCGGGCGGGACGCGGCGGCGGGCGCGCACCATGCAGTCCTGTGAACAAACACTGGCAGCGATGGGGGAAAATAAGTGTCCCTGGACTTTGGACTAGATTACAGCCAGATATTCCAAAAGCATCGAGACACTGCTCTCTGCGGCCTCTGAAAACAAATGAGACCCATAACACCCTTGCATAAGCTTTTAAAACATGGATCAGTGTAGCAAAAGGAAAGCTGTTCTCCCCCCCCTCACCTCAATATATTTTTCTCTTCCTCCTCTTCTGAGAAAGCCTATAGAGTGATGAGCACACACTTGACTGTTAGAGAATTCTGTTTGCTTTTCTAATCTGTTGAACCATTCCCTCATTTATATATGAAAGCCTATGTATTGATGAATACACACGTACACACACCACGCATACATACTTTACTGTTAAAAATTCTGTTTGCTTTCCTAATCTATTTAACCATTCATTCAAGAAGAGTGTGAGGCCATTACTGGGGAAGGCGGTGACAGTGCATTGGCCAGCAGAATACCAGTGACCAGGACTGAGTGGGGACTAAATCTAAGAAGCTAAAATGGCAAAAACGATTAAAATTTGAGGATGTCTCCCTAGAAAAACAGCAAGTGTAGGGATTTGCGCTTCATTTATACCAAAGTTGGAAAAGTCAGATTTAAACCCAGGTCAGTTTTTACATTATGGATATTAAGTAAACAAGTGTATAGTTTCCATAGTGTATTTAAGCACTTTGCTGGTGGAAAGAAGCCTGGTGTTATAGTTTTCATGGACTTTTAGAAGCTATTCACGTTTATAAAAATGCACTGCTCTTACACACTCATCCTCTGAATCAAAATTTCAGTATATTCGACAAAACCTTGTACACAGAGCTACAGAACTTTTTGCACATCTAATTCCTCTACTTGTTCAGAAGCTTCTTAGAACCTTGAAATAGATCCCCTACCTGAGGGCCAGTTCCTCTCTTGTTTTTCAAATGAGGAACTTTTCTGATCACCTTGACCTCTTCCCTCAGTTAACATGTCTTCCCAGAAAGTACATAGATTATTCTGCTGCCTTAGGTCATTGTGCCTAATTTGGGTTTTTCCTCTTCCTTTTTTTTTTTTTTTTGTGGAGGAGTGTAAAGATGATGCAGAATGTATCTAAAAGTTGTGGGATGATGTGGTTGAAGTGATTTAATTCTTCCTGTTAAAACAACTATTTTTCATTTTGGCAACATACCAAACCTAAAAGGAACAACCAATTTACTTTAAAAAAAAAAAAAAAAGACAGTTAAGACAAAGGATACTAAGCCAAGGAGAGGCAATACAGGTAATGCATTTGGAGGTCTAGGTCCAGGCCAACTCTCAGAGCTGCCTCTGTTTTCAGCCTCTGTTCTCACCGCTGCTCTCCCCCTCCCTTCCCTCAAAGATGAAGCCCACCTGCTTCCCTCAAGTCTTACCTCAGCCACCCCTCCCGCTACCCAGGGCAGAGAAGCCCATCTATTTATGGTCGCCCCCTATTTCCATCTCATATGCTGTTTTCTTCTGATTTTTATTTTTATTAGGCAAACAATCCACACTCGTGAAAACAATTATAAACCGGAAGGTTGTGGGGTGGTTTAGCAGCTTCTTCACAGCCAGCTCTGTGATTTTAGTGAGGATTTAAGGCCCAGTTTAGTTTCACATGTACAGCTTTTGGGCTGTCCCTTTCATGGTTCAATTGTAAGCAACGTCTCCCATCACAGATTAGGGGGTAAAGATTTAGAAGGAACTAATATGTGACCTCTCAGTAAATCAGTTGATAAGACTTAGGAAGTCATTTTAATTTATATTATTAACCTCACACTTTGAAGTTGTCTAAATTGGCTGAAAATAAGTATTCTTGGTGCCTTATTGGTTTATCCTTGCAAACCTTTGTCATGTTTTCTCGTAGTCATTTCCAGTGATAAGCCTGTGTGTGTGTTGTGTGTAATTGTGAGCAATGTACAAGCTTAAATAACGTGCTGACACCACTGTTTCCAAGTTGGTATTCATTAGGCCGTTTCCTCCTGGGCTAGGGCTGCGCTAATCCTGACACCGGCTGCCAGGAGAAAACCTCATGGAGCCCACACCGCACCTTAATAACAGCATCCGTGACCTGCAGTCTCAAGTACAGAATGGGAACCCCAGAGCTAGGAAATGTAGTTGTATATTTTAATGAACTGCTACCCCTGCTAAAGAGGCTTCTTTCACTTTTGTGCTCTACAGAAAGACCAAGGGGGGTAGGAGGGACAAAGCTTTGAATAACTGCTTTCTAACACCGAATGTGGCCAACAGGCCAGAGAACATCACAAATCTAGGCAGGTGTGAGGTACAGTGGCTGAGGATTTCCTGCTCCCCCTGCATGCCCTCTCTTGCCTCCAAAGTCCGATCAAGTGATCCTGGGAAAGAAATACGCCTGGGTTGAGGAGGGTGGTTTTGAAAGAAAAAGCTACCAAGACATTAAAGCAGGGTGAATGAAGGGTAGGCAGGATGAAAGTAACTAAGTAACCTGGCTCAGAACTCTCAAAAGCTTCTAGCAGCTTGATGACAATTACAGGATTTATTTCAGTCTGTGGTACATCATTTGAAGACAATATTACTTCATGTTGTTACAAACTGTATGTATAGTGTGTATGTGTTGTGGGTGTGTATATAAATAATATATATTATATATATGAGAGATTTAGTGACTTTTGATACGGGTTTGGTGCAGGTGAATTTATTACTGAGCCAAGTGAGGCACATACTGAGTCAGTAGTTCGAGTCCAGGGCATTCAGTACTTTTTCTGATTTCCATGTGTGTATAGTGCCTGTCCCATGCGGTATTGTCAGTGTCCTGTCAAATCCAGAACTCACAAAGCAGAGCCAGCGATATTTTATTTGTAGACAATCAACTAGAATCTATAAAATTATTACTGGCAGATGATTATAATTCCAGATCCCTAACACTAGCAAAAGGAAACCCAGAGCATCTTGATAAGAAGTTTTCTGTTTTTGTTTTGTTCCTGGAAGTCAGTAGAATAGCAGTTGTATGTGGTTATATTAGTGTCAAGATACTTAATTTGCTGACCTTATTATTTCAGAAAAAAAAAATTGTATGTATTATATTTGTGGGAAGTTAAAATAATGCTTTGAGATTTTTATCAAATATGGAGAGTAGTTATTTATGAAAAACAAAGAAATGTCTATTTTTGTTTCTTTGTTCCCAATTAATGTAGCTAAATTTTAAAGTGCATTAAAGCAATGGTAAAGCAAATAAGATGCTGTACAAGTATTTTTCTCATGCTTTCATGGAGAGACACTGTTTTCTAAGAGTATCTGAAGGAGGTATGTGCATTCTAACTTCATGATCAGATTTCTCGGATGTACTTTGAATATAAGTGGCAACGTTTTTATTGATAATAAAATCAAAGAAATTCCAATCACCAGAAGGAGAACTAATGAAAACATGTTTTACCTGAATATACTTCATAGGTTTCTCCTGCTGATCCTGTGATTGTTTCATGATTCACTTGAAGAAATGAAGGAAAATACACATAAGAACAGAGACATTACCTGAGATTGTGTTCTATTTTATCAACCCTCCATCTATACTCTGTACTGAAGCAATTTGGATAGAAGTGCTGCTGTTGTTGTGTGTGTCTGGTTTGCAGTCAGAAACTCCCAAAACTTCATCATTCAGCAGTTAGATCCACAACTTTGTATTAAGGTCTAAATACAAGTCAGGGAACCCAGATAAGATAAGAGGATATATGGTTCTCCCTCTGTATTTGTGGGTAATTGGTTCCAGTAGTCTCCCTCCCCCCCGTGCCACCCCATACCAAAATCCATGGATGCTCAAGTCCCTTATATAAAACGGTGCAGTATTTACATATAACCTACGCACAATCCTCCCATCTTCCCCCGCACCCTCCTTTATACTTTAAGTCATGTCTAGATTACTTATAACACCAAATACAAATCCTAAGTAAGTAGTTGTAAATATAATGCAAATGGTTGGTGGTGTGCAGCAAATTCAAGTTTTGCTTTCTGTAACTTTCTGAAATTTTTTTCCCTAAATATTTTCAGTCCATGGTTGGTTGAATCCACTGATGCAGAACCTGTGGATACGGAGGGCCAACTGTAAATTGATTTAGAGTTGGCACTTCCCTGACAATCTGGACAGATGCTTAGTAAACCTGAGATAATTAATTTAGCATCAAAGTGAGTACTATGAGCATTATTAGATTGGTACATGTTAGGGCATTTGGGAGAACAGAAAATACAGCAGTTGAGCTGGATCCTGGTGCAAGAGCCACTGTGCCTTACCCGTCCAGGTCTCTAGTTGGCACATCTTCCCAATGCTTTCTCATTGTTCATTCCCCCCAGTGGAAAAGGGGGGCACTGTTGGACTTAGGAAGTTGGAGAAATAGGTAATAATGCTTCTTTTAGTGATTTAGTTACAGAGCTCTTACGTGCAACAGAATGAGAGGAAGTAGAATGGTTCTGTGCATAGATTTGGGAGCTAGACTGATTAGGGATTCAACTCCCAGCTCCATCATTCATGGGCTGTTGATCCTGAACAAATTACTTAAGCTCTTAGTACTTCATTTGTGTACTGCATCTTAGTACTTTCTCATCTGTGAAAGGGGGATAATGATAGTACTTATATTTTAGGGTTGAGAGGATCTAAAAGATGAAATCAGGTTAAGGTAAGTAAAACAAGGAGGAAGCAGCCATTCAGGCATGGAATGGAAAGGGAATTGAAAGACTAGTTTTCAAATTTGTGTCTGCATAAGAATCATTTGGGGTTCCTATTAGAAATGTAGATTCCCGGGCTTCAGCTCCAGGAATTGAGATTAATTTGGGATCCAAGAATTAGGTCTTTTTGTTCTGTTTTAGTAAACTTTTAGAATTATTTTAGGTTTACAGAAAAGTTGCAAAGATATATCCATTTTGCCCTAATATTAACATATTATCATAGCACATTTGTTAAACTAAGAAGTCAACATTAACGCACTACTGTTAACTCCAGACTTCATTTGGATTTCACCAGATTTTCCACTGATGTTCTTTATCTGTTCTAGGATTCCACATTGCGTTTAGAGAAGCTTCATTTCTTACAGGGACTTTCAGCCCATGAGAGGCAGGTGGTCTGGAGACCACATCTTGAGAAACACTAGGACATGTCAAGGGCTGAGGAAGGTCAAATTGCCCCATCCTCACCACCATCCTGGTGGTGGGGGTGTTGGATATAGAAATTTGATTTGAAGAGTTGGGATGGAATCCTCTCCCTTAGATGAGAGGGGTTACCTTAAGAAGTGAGGCATCTATTCCTAATGCCAGATGAAATGAGTTTTGGAGTTTGGAAGGTGGGGTTGCTGCCTAGCCTGAGGAGATACATCTAGGGTTGTGGGCAGATCAGGGGAGTGAGTGCAGCAAATTGGGAACAACTACTTTGTGGGAACACAGGAGGGCTCAAGTAGTTGATTAAAGGGGATTACAAGGGGCCAGTTAGCCCGTGAGCCATAGAAATCCTGTATTTCCTGGAACCTGGTGATAGTGTTTTAGAAATGGCTCATAGTAGTAACCAACATCAAGCACTGCCACATTGGACACGAGCAGAGAGTCAAAGGGTGAAGCTGAGATGACCTTGTTGAGAGAGGGCAGTGGGAGGTGGACAAAACACTGATGCCCTGCGTTTGGAAGAGTCGGTTCCCACAGTGAGGAGATAAAGGGCCACCATCTGGGGAGCTAGAAGTAAAGGTCAGTAGAATTGAGAACGGTAAGATGAAGGAATAGATGTTGTAAGAAAAAGCTAGCAGAGTAATTTGAGGTCTTGAAGTAGAGATCGACATATTCTTGAGGACCTTAGGTTCTGAGGCTGTCACTGACTTTCTCTAATCACATTCAAATTATTTAGCTGCCCTCACAGCAGTTAAGTAATCACCTAACCTGTTCCTTTTTTTTTTTTTTTTTTTTAAAGAACATTAACCTCTTTTCATTTGACTCTGGATTTCTCTTAATTTCTATACTACTTCACTTTCCTGGTTCTTTCTGCATGTTAGCGATCCTAAACCATAAACTGGTATTCATAACATTTCTTTCACATGAAGTACATGTTATCTCATCTGCCAAACCCATTTAAAACGGACTAGTGTAAATTGCCTCAGAAGCCAAACAGATTGCACCTGTGTACAAGGGACCAGGTGTCTCTGAAGGGCTCCTAGATCTTTTGTATTCTTGCTGGCACGGTGTCAGGCTGGCCAGGCTGGTGAGTGGCTAACAGTTAAGATTTTAGGTGATCTAATCCTTAACTTGATAGATGCTGGGTGTAATCTACAGATTCTGCATAGAAATTAGCACTTACCCCTGGGAGAGCCCCTACCAGCTGTCAAGTGCTTTACCAAATAGCTCTATACTCAAGAATGCGGCTTCTGGGTGAGGGAACAGTCGTAGTCATTTTACATGTGGTTAGAGAGAAGTCTTGGGTGATGAAAGATTTTAGCTAACCTACACGCTATAGGTAAACATTTCCAAAAACATTGCATAACCTGAATACAGAGTGAATTGTTTTCCAGTAAATACTGGCTTCAGCATTTTTCAAAAATCAAGGAATGGTATATTTTATAGAATGGGAAAACTAAGAAATGAAATTTGACCTGTTGTAAAACTAGGATTTAGTGCTGTTGAATTTCAATAATGGGCATACAGGGTACATTAGGAGTAAATGTGAAAGAATAGGGTCATGATGGAATCTGATACAGGGTGGAAAACATTTCTCTTAACCAGAAACACTGGGCCCTAAGAAGTTGTCTTAGGGTCAACCACATGAATTTAACATACAAAAATGGCAATTTAATTTGGTTCAAACATACATTTCAAACTTTTGTCTTTTCCTTGTAAAGAATAAAGTTCAGTTCACGGTATACCAGAGTTAAAATTGCACAGATGTCAGTATTCCAATAGAGAAAAATAATTTTTTTTAAAAAGCGAAAAAATAAAATTTGAGTTCAGGTAGTCAGATATTCTTTTATAGTCTTACTACTTTAGGGAACAAACCCTTCCTCAGTATAAAAATCTGGAAAAAAATGCCATAGTTGCCACCCTATTAATAACTAGTTTCCATGCCCCATATTTGTTGGAGAACCTACTTTGTGATGTTTAAATTTTTACCTTAAGTTGCCTCAATTTCCCATTTATTAAAATGGCTGTATTGCCTCTAGAATTAAAGCTGAAGGGGAAAAGCAATTTTTAGCGATTCCCCTTATTCTACCAACTTGTTCTTGAAGCTACAGTCATGCCCAATGTTCCTACCCCCAATTTTTTTTTTTCAAACCTTCGACCACTCGAGATATGTCAGCATTTCTGCTTAGTAACTGGCATATTACTACGCGGTGCAAACTATTGATATAAACAGTGACTTGTGATAGATTTTTTTTCCCTTCTGTACTAAATCAGATCATTTATCCTCATCAGCAACTTAACAAGAACAAAGTTAAAGATGTGACCTTAGGAAGGTAACTAAGGTGGATGAAATACTACGGCAATACTATCAGGACTGATGGAATATTGCTCAAGTGCAGTGGCTAGGGTCTAAAAGAAACTTTAGAGATCTGGTATATTTCCAACGGAATGTTAAGTGAAATAGCATGTTAAAGTCAAATTACGTGGCTTGTTTAAAAGTCACCCTCTTAACAGCAACCACAATTCTACTGCTTCCTGTTCTTCCATTTTCTTTCCTGTTCAATTGCTTGAAACCCTCAAACAACAAGTTCTGATTCTACAGTACTCCTGTAATTCCTTTCTCTGTGTATTCACCTACTTTTATCTTTCAATGTGCATTTCCATCTTGGCACCATAACAAACAATTCAAAAATGCCATCTAATGCATGATGCCACTGAGCACTGTAGCCAGTGATTTTAAGTGTACTAGATTATCTTCAGGTTGAAAAGAGCGTAAGCTGAAGAAATAAATGTCTACATCTTAACTAAAGGCAGGGGTCAAAACAACTTATGAATGGTTAGTTTGAAAATGCTTTAAGGCCCGACTATCAGAGCTGACTGAAAACATTTGAGTTAGCAGAGTTGTAATGTTATGTGAACAGTGAGAAGTGTTACAAACACAGTAGCCATATATTTTAATTAAAATAGAGTTTATTAGCTTTTCTTTTAATATAAACATGAGGAAGAAAAACCACATAAGTTGTAGCATTCTTTTCAAAATAAAACTGCAATCAGTACTTGAATTTCCAAGCTCCAAACTCCATAAACAATATTTTTTGAGGTGGTAGATTGTAGTATTTTATACACCATAATTTATCATTTATGTCTCTGTCCCTTAAAAATGATGGAACCTGCAGCACTCAGTATAATGTGAAGCCTTGCTATAAAGAGAGAAAGTACTTCTGGCCCAGAAATGCTTTGTTTACAGGCAAAATTCCTAGGATTACATTTGAGAAGGTAGGAGGAGAAAGATTTCACATAGTTGAGAACACTTTTTTTTTTTTAATATTTCAAGTTTAGGTGACATCGTTACCAATCTCCAAAAAGACTGATTACTGGACCTCCCTGCCTTTTAAAGCCTGAGGTAAGGGTTCCTAAGGTTTATATGTTTCCTCTTAAATAGAACTTGAAGTGAGACACCTACAGCCAGGTTAACACACAGGATAGAAAAGCTGTTTCGTATCACTTACTCTCCTGTCACTACTACTAGGGTCCAGTTCTTTTCAATTTATTACATGTGAATTAACACTGTTGTTCATAATTCCTTTACCAAATCTAGAAAAAAGAAACTTAGGTGATCAAGCAGGTAAGCAGCCCAGCCTTGCAAAGGACTATTTTAAAAAGAGGAGGGGAGGTATCCCCTCAAGTCTTAGTGCAATTTTAAGCTTTGATACTTGTAGAAGTATAAATGCCACAAACTTACGAAACATCATTTGAAAGTTTAATCGAATTTCTTCTAAACTCATTTAGTTTTGTAAATTTTAAACGTTAAGCGTTTATTGTTTTATTTTTTATTTTTTAAAATTTATGTATTTATTTATTTATGGCTGTGTTGGGTCTTCGTTTCTGTGCGAGGGCTTTCTCTAGTTGTGGCAAGTGGGGGCCACTCTTCATCGCGGTGCGCGGGCCTCTCATTATCGCGGCCTCTCTTGTTGCGGAGCACAGGCTCCAGACGCGCAGGCTCAGTAATTGTGGCTCACGGGCCTTCCCAAGCCAGGGCTCGAACCTGTGTCCCCAACAAGAGAGCCTGCGACAGTGAGAGGCCCGCGCACCGCGATGAAGAGTGGCCCCCGCTTGCCACAACTAGAGAAAGCCCTCACACAGAAACGACCCAACACGCCATTAAATAAATTAATTCATTTAAAAAAATAAAAAATAAAAAAATAAAAGCTTAATGTTTAAAATGTACAAAAGTAAATGAGTTTAGAAGAAATTCGATTAAAGTTTCAAGTGATGTTTTGCCAGTCTAGCATTTATACTTCTGCGACAGTGTTCTGGAGTATCCAAGCACACTATATTAAAGCTTAAAATTGTTGTAAGACTTTTGGGACACCTTCTATTTCATCACCGGCTTGTTAATTACTGGACCACCATGTTGGCTGGAATTATGAAAATATCCTTTAATACAAGTATATAACAAAGAGGAAAATCATCACAAAATCAGAAGCACCATTATAGTTAACAAGAAATGCAGCACGGACCCAATAGAAGGAAATAACCTACTTTCTCTGTTTATGATCGCAAACATGCTAATATGCTAATAAGTACTGCCTGCAAAGAATTTGGATGACATGTGTTATTCAGCAGCTTTTTGGTTTAAATTGATTGCCAATAATGACTAGCAGCTTCAATGATATAGTAGGGAGGAAGAACCCTGCAAAACCTAACGATGCTACAACAGTCTGTTCCGAAGTTTGGCTTTATGAGTTGTTAGGAGTCCCATGGTTTTTTTTTGGGTTTTTTTTTGTTTTTTTTTCTTTTTTGTTTTTTTTTCTTTTTTTTTGTTTTTTTGTGTTTTTGTGTTTTTTTCTTTTTTTTTTGTTTTTTTGTTTTTCTTCTTTTTTGTTTTTTTTCTTTTTTTTTGTTTTTTTGTGTTTTTTTCTTTCTTTTTTGTTTTTTTTTCTTTTTTGGTTTGTGTTTTCTTTTTCTTTTTTGTTTTTTCTTCTTTTTTTGTTTTTTTGTGTTTTTTTCTTTTTTTATTGTTTTTTTGTTTTTTTTGTTTTTTTGTTTTTTGTTTTTTTCTTTTTTTATTGTTTTTGTGTTTTTTTTCTTTTTTTGTTTTTTTTCTTTTTTTTTGTGTGTTTTTTTTCTTTTTTTTGTTTTTTTTCTTTTTTTGTTTTATTGTTTTTTTGTGGTTTTTTCTTTTTTTCTTTTTTTTGTTTTTTTGTGTTTTTTTCTTGTCTTTGTTTTTTTGTGTGTTTTTCTTTTTTTTGTTTTTTTGTGTGTTTTTCTTTTTTTGTATTTTGTGTGTTTTTCTTTTTTTTTGTGTGTGTGTTTTTCTTTTTTTTCTTTTTTGTGTGTTTTTCTTTTTTTATTGTTTTTTTGTGTGTTTTTCTTTTTTTTGTTTTTTTGTGTGTTTTTCTTTTTTTGTTTTTTTTGTGTGTTTTTCTTTTTTTTGTTTTTTTGTGTGTTTTTCTTTTTTTTGTTTTTTTGTGTTTTTTTCTTTTTTTTGTTTTTTTGTGTTTTTTTCTTTTTTTTGTTTTTTTGTGTTTTTTTCTTTTTTTTGTTTTTTTGTGTTTTTTTCTTTTTTTGTTTTTTTGTGTTTTTTTCTTTTTTTGTTTTTTTGTGTTTTTTTCTTTTTTTTGTTTTTTTGTGTTTTTTTCTTTTTTTTGTTTTTTTGTGTTTTTTTCTTTTTTTTGTTTTTTTGTGTTTTTTTCTTTTTTTTGTTTTTTTGTGTTTTTTTCTTTTTTTATTGTTTTTTTGTGTTTTTTTCTTTTTTTTGTGTTTTTTTCTTTTTTTGTTTTTTTGTTTTTTTCTTTTTTTTATTTTTTTTTGTGTTTTTTTCTTTTTTTATTGTTTTTTTGTGTTTTTTTCTTTTTTTTGTTTTTTTTTCTTTTTTTTGTTTTTTTTTTCTTTTTTTTGTTTTTTTTTTTTTTTTTGGAGTCCCATTTTTTGATGGTAATACTGCACTGATCCTAAAGGAATATGCAGCAGTATGGGACAGTGAGGCAAGAAAAACATAGAAGTTATATAGTTAGTGTCTTTAAAGTCTAAAAATTTAAACTATTAATTAAAAAACCTGACATAGCTCACAGCTATCAGATATCTGTGCGTGGATTGGGAGCAGATATCTGTGCGTGGATTGGGAGCTTTTAGCTTTGGAGTGGTGTTTGTAACTCTGTTTACAATAAAAAGGACAGAAGAGCGTGTTACATTGACGAGGTACCGTTCTTTCCTATGAGCATAATCTTCGCTTGTCCATGAGTCTCTTGAATTCAATGTCTTTCTTTAAGGTGAAAATACTAACTTTGCTGGTTTCTGAGCAGGAGAGGTGATATTTCTCCAGGCCTTGTTTCGAGGGGTTTATGATGTTACAACCCCTCACTTCTCCCTTAAGAGAGGATGGCATTGGAGCGCCGAATACCAAGGAAATTATCAGCGCTGAAAGACCTTCTCATAGCAGCTCTACACACGTCTTTGTATTTGTCGTCACACAATCTGGAAATGGCCTAGGAAAGTCAATCAGGTAGAACATAGGTATAATTAGGGGGGAAAAAACATGTTCGGACCTTAAAAAAACAAAAAAAGCATCATTGATAAGCCACACATCTCCATTCGTTTAGATAGTTCATAGTTACTGCTACTTTGGATAGCTGATATCTACACTAACTGACAGTTCCCTAAGGTAATAACCTTTAAGGGCTATGATTAGATTGCTGGGGCAAGGGGTAACTTGCCCTAATAACTTAGAGTTACTTAAAAATTGGGTTCCTAATGATAGGCTCCTAATAGCAATATCATCTGTTACCTACACACGTGATCCTTAAACGTAATGGACATACACTTGGGCAAAATCAGTGTTTACTCAGCTATTCAACTTCTCTTCAGTTTTCATTAGTTATTACATACTCTAAGAAAATTTTAATCAGGTAGGTATGTGCTGAAGGTAGGAGAGGTCTAATGACAAGCGCTGAAAGGTGCTATTTCACTTGCACATAAATTATGGTAGAAAAACATCTTATTCTAAAGTACCACCAAGGTACCAGAGAAAGTATCAATTTTAAATGTGTTCATTTCAGTTGTGAATTTTGCTGTATACCCACCAAAAATCATAAGCCATAAGTATTACTTTGTTCCATGTACGTTACCATTTATATTAAAAACTCATGTACTTTCTACATCCAGTATCTGAATCCACATTATACCTTCCAAGTATAGGTCTCTCAGGTTAGCCACGGATGCTTTGTCTAATAAACTCATGGGACTGAACTGTGATACACATACACATACACACACACACACACACACACACACACACACACACACGAACTGCAAGCTGAGTAAAAAACAGTTAAGAGGGAATTCCCTGGTGGCGCAGTGGTTAAGAATCCACCTGCCAATGCAGGGGACACGGGTTTGAGCCCTGGTCCGGGAAGATCCCACATGCCGAGGAGCAACTAAGCCCGTGCGCCACAACTACTGACCCTGCGCTCTAGAGCCCGTGCTCTGCAACAAGGGCAGCCACTGCAATGAGAAGCCTGCGCACCGCAATGAAGAGCAGCCCCCGCCCGCCGCAGCTAGAGAAAGCCCGCGTGCAGCAGCGAAGACCCAATGCAGCCATAAATAAATAAATACATTTATTTATTTATTAAAAATATCAAGACAGTAGAAATAGTCCAAAACATCAATTATATAAAAAAAAAAAAAGACAGTTAAGAGTGGTAAGTAGATTACGTAGGTACATATGATTAGGGATACAATTTTAAGAAATTATTCATGTATGGTTATATGTAAGTGTAGAGGTTCAAATGGAAAACCATTAAGAACAGATTAAATATGATTTAAAGTATTCTGAATTATGGTTACAGAAGAGACAATTTTTTTTTTTTATAATGTGGGATCCCTGTATAAACCATAAAAGACACAGGAAATATGATGCCAACGGGTCAATAAGCTCTTCAAACTGTTAACAGCTTTCCATTTTCCTAATCACTGCTTAATATAATTTAGCTACAGGTGTGGCTTCGGTGGCTGACAGAAAACCCCAGTTAGTGATTTCACAGCCTTACCTCTAAGTTCTGTGCTCTTTCTTTGCTAAGAGGAGTGAATAGAACATTCAGCTTGTTGTCATCTGCTAAGGAGCGAAGGTCAAAGTAGTATTTGGCATACACACTGAAAGGAACATTAATATTAAACTGAAGTAGCTCCAGGAAGTGCCTTTCCATCTCATTCCTGGGGGAGGAGGAGAAGACAAAACCAACACAGGACAATTTTAGTCAACTGGGCTATCTTCAAAAATACCATTCTGAGCTACTAGGATGGCTCTAAATACTGTTTTGAAACAAATAATGGCTACCCAGCTGGATTAATACCCTAATGTTCAAACAAGGTACAGCTATTTGTGGTCCTTTCTGCGTCCCAGCACTTTGAGTCTGGGACAAGGGGGAAGAGGTTATGGCCCTCTTATGCACTCATGCTGCTGACTCAGGGGCTCATTCTTCAGAGTTCCATTAGCGCAGCTGTACGATTCATGCTCCACACTCACTCACGAGGCCCCGCTCTAGTGATCAGGTGAAAGGAATGATGTATGCTGTTTATTAGCTCTGAAGAACTTGCAGACGTTTTCACCGGGCTGATGACAGGAAGGGGCTTACTGAAGTAGAGACGAGCCAACAAAAGGAGTGGGCACATCACCACGGCAACAAATGGATCCATCGAGAGCCACTGCTATTATCTCTGAGGGGGGAAAACTCTTGAGGCAACAAGGATTCATCTCAAGTAAATAAATAAATAAGCTACATTCGATGGGAAAGGGAATCCCCCCCACCCCCACCCCGTGCATGGGGCTGTGTCAAAGGGCATAATGCAAGTTTCTGTTCACCTTAAAACCTTACTAGGGTGAGTTGTCGTCACCATGACAGGACAGGATGCACTTTTTAAGCTTAGGAAGGCAGTAAGATTATGTCTCAGCTAGACTAAACCCACTTTACGATACGACCTCTGATAGAGCAGTTGTTGCCCCCGGTGTTAGGAGAGCAGCCCAGAATGTTCAGACCTACCGCCCCTTGCCAGGACAGACTGCACACGCCCACAGAGGGCGAATTCAATGAAGTGGGAAAGTAGAGTGCTGGGAGCAGGCTTCTGCTATATGACCATATCCAGCCATTTGCTTGCCAAATGTTTAAGTAAATAAATATAAAGTTAGAGTAAATCTTACCACTTTTCACAGCAATCACTTTAGAGAGTTGATTATATAAAAATGATAAATACCCAAACAAACATGCAAGTGGCTTATTTTACAACACATTTGGTTTCTTGGTTTTAAAGTGTTAATATTTTATCCATTGGATAAATCAACAAATGCTCCATGTTCTCCTGTATGGAGAGCAGAGTATGAGCAGAAATGAGGTTTCTCATTTGTTGAACTTTAAACCTAACTGAACCTACTTCCAAAATTAATTTCCTGTTCATACGGCCAGAAGTCTATAGAAATGTAAATCAGATAATGTTTTGATAATCAGCTAATCAGGACTTAATTTACTACAGGAATAAATGCACTTCACTATCCCTTTTATATTTTCTCCACTAATACATTTTAATTGTGTGGAAATACAGTACTTCATAGGATTAACATGTCTATTAATAGAGCTTTAATCACTGAAGAAAAGCATTATGCCTACAGAATATGCATCTTCTGTGTTTTTTGCTGTTTTTAAATGGCTAGGTGGCTGAAGAGCCTACCACTTACAGGCGCAGCAAACTGTCTGAACAGCAGCTGCTCAGTTTAACTTACTCTTTTGAAGGGAAATATATATTTAACAAGACACAGAGATGTTAGAAAGTTTTAAGGAAAAGCTGATAGACAGCAATTTTTCAATTCAGACTCAAAATGAGACCATTACAAATAGTAGTCAACAGCAGAGGGATGAAACAAATGTGTATTAAACACTTTGTTGTAATGCTTTCCAACTCCCAAAGATCATAAACAAAAGCAGCCTATTATAAACATAACTCCTGGTGATTCTCCGTTCTACACAGAAAAGCGTTGTTTAGAATTAGTCTCTTCATAGCTGGACAGTGCCGCCAATGCTCCTGGGCTCAATGTCTATGAACACCCACACGTTTCCCTGCATGTTCTCGGATGTTGTACCTGGAACCAGAGCCCCAGTCAGCTCAGTTGCAGATTCTGAGAAAATTTCAGCTGCCATCTTGGCAGGGATGGTGTTCACGATTACAAATTTTCCTTCCTTCAAGGGACCAGTTTAAAGACTGATGATAGTGTTGGTCAACGTCACTTTAGTTTCTGCAACTTCCAAAAGTACTTCCATTCATTTCAAATTCATTATCTGCTGTTACACTGTTTGCTAAGATTGCTACCAGCAATATCACCACGACCACCTGGTTTACATGGTCACCAAAGTGGGCATTTTCACCAAAAGCCACTTTGACAGCTACTGACAGTCACTGGTCCCTTCTCTTAGTCACAACTTTCCTCGCTTCAGCTGTAAATATGCACTTTGGTAATTGTGAATTATCTAGAGTAAGGGGCAAAGGTAACAAAAACAAACTCTTGCCCCTGCCTGCCACCTTGATCGGCCTCTGCTGTCCAATATAATCAAGAGGTGTCCTTTCACATTTTCCTGAATGCCACCCACAAAGACAGGTTCACTGTCAAGCGGGCACTTTGAGAGTCTGCTGGAATTACCTCTCTGGCTCATCCTGCTTCCCACCCTTGGGGCCCTTCACCAGAGCCAGATTGGAAGCCTGGCGTTTCATGCCAATGTGAGCGTGCCATCTGTGAGGAGAACCTGCCTAACTAACTCAAGGCCCCACAAAGTGCCGCTATGTTTGCTGAGTGCCCTGGGTGAGGCCCCAGGGATGCTTCCCGGACTACCTGAGAGGTAGGTGTTTCCTAACTCAGCAGACTTTAGGGGAGGAGACAGGAACACAGGGATCTGAAACCTTTATATGTGGCTACCTGTACATCATAGTTTCTGTAACAACAGAACCTCAGATAAAAAGGAGAAAAAGACCAGCAAAAGCAAATACACAATGTGTGGCTCAGGTTGAAATTATAACCTGTCAGTAGTCTAGAGGCCCTAAGACCTTAACAGTGGCCACTTGCTTCAAAGACCAGGCATGTGCCCCTTAAAAATGGACTGGACCTGGTAGACAGCTTTAAGAAAGCTGTCAAGTTACTTACTGTACCATGTTGTTCTGGTAGTGAGCTTGTAAAACGTTTGGCAAAAACCACCAGAAAAATAATTTCAATTTATCAAGCAGAATATTACAACAATAACACATCAAGACCTACCAATTAATGAGGGGAAATACAAATTGTTATACTACAGCTAGATAGAAAGAAGGCTGTAATTTTATGTCTATTTCAGCTCTCTGCACAAGGTAACCTTTCTTAAAATGTAACATTTCTTAAAAATGTAAACTTTATGAGAGCAAATGAGGTATTGGAAAATGGTTAGAAAGTTCACGGTAACCTTACAAACTCACATGTCCTCAACTGTAACGTCCTTGAGGATCTGGCAGTAGTCCACATTCCATACAGCCCGATCGTCCCAAAACTTGGAGGCAAGAAGAATGGCTCCCAAAACAATTCTTTTCCAGTTAGTGGGGCAAATGTCGATCTCAGCATAAGTTAAAAGCCTTTCTAAGTAAACCTGCAAAAGTAGAGCACTGATCTTTGATTTTAGTTCAGTTTAAGTGCTGTGATAAGAATTGTTAGGAATGACAGATTTCATCTCTTTTTGACACCCCTTTTATTCCTAGGTTCTACAAAGACTTTGCTCAGCCAAGCCAAGGCCAGAGGCCAGGTCACAGTTGTCAGATATTTCTGTTAGTCTGATATTTCTACTCTGCCCGTGTGAATTTCCAACCCAATTTTGGTCACAGGAATGAAAGAACATCTCAGCAAAGGGCATTCTAAAGACACGCATTGTATTATTACCTTCCCACTTGTCAAGGGCAGCACATACAGCCCAGTGTCGACTTCAACTGTTCAGTAAATGCTTGAGTGCCTATCACGTGCAATGTTAACTACAAGACTGGTGGTGGTTGCATGGCGATTTTACATAACGCTTGAGTGTGTAAAATTCTGGTAAGACTGAGCACATCTTTACCTTCTCTTCAGAGTCACCAGTCCTTTTGTGGCATGAACTTGAAGATAAAAACTGGTGGTCAAGAGAGCCTCCCGGTGGCTGCTGCGTGGCACAGCAGGACAGGCAGTACAAAGGGGCTTTACAACTGTCAAGTATTCCCATATTTTAGTGCCTTTTTAAGGAACACACATGCATACAAAGGGTAGTCCTTTTCATATCCCCAATTTTTCACATCTCCATTATCATTTCATTATTCATTTCTGTCTTAACATAATCTGCAGCTTAGTCAATTCTTTTGGTTTTAAGGTGGGAAGACCTGCCTGTGTCTGTATCCCTGGGGCTGCTCTAAACCTGCCGGTTTGTGAGATGATTTCATGGTTTCTTTTACATGTATCAAATGTCTACCCTACAAAGAACTGGATGGAGTTAACAGCTGAGCAAAGATTAGAGAGGTAAGCTGTGATTTGTTGTTACCTCTGTAGAAGAGTGTATATGCCATTTGACAAAAAGAAAAATGTCCAGTTTTAAAGAGTCTGTTTACTCTCTGAAGGGTTATCAGATTGACAGCTCAGATTCGCCCATGCCCTCCAAACTCTACTGTGTTTTCAAACACGGGTATTGAGATTATATGTTCTTAGTGAAATTCGGCTCCCATTCCCCAAAGAACGACTCTCCCCGCAAGGTTCAACTCTCTACTTTATGGGACTAATCAGAGGCACTGAAACGACACTGGCAATCTCTCAACTTCCTCTCACCTTTGTACTGGCAAACTTGGTACACGTGCCGATATTCATTTATCCCACTTGCCCTCCTGTCTCGGAGGAAGCGAGATTTCTTTCTTTTCACTGAAGCTAACTCTCCTATGAATGAAGTTGATCCCACCTCACTTCTGCAGAGCACTGTGCCCACAGTTAGTCTCTTTTTGAACAACTTCTCCCTCTCTGTCAGAGGCTTCCTCCGGTGTGAATGCTTCCATGTCCCCAGCCTGTCCCCCACTGCCCCTAGACGGCGTCCTCAGGGCTGAGGCCAGCTCCTCCTCTCCCATCCTCTCCTTAACCCACTTCAGTCAGCCTCCTGCTGCTACCACTCTACAGAGACTACTCTTGCCGTGGTCACCGGTGCCTTCACACAAACAACCCAGAGCTCTTCGTCCCAGAGCTCCACTCCCCAGGCCTTCCCTCATAAATGAAAGAGCACTGCCACACGCCCAGTCGCTGAGACCAAAAACCTGCACTTGAGTGTATCCTGCTCCAATCTGTTAGAACTTCTTGTTACCTCTACCTTCACTGGTACCCTGACCGCTTTTCTGTCTGTCACTTCTGACTTGTATCGCTGCCACTGCCTAACTTCTCTGCCTCCCAACAGACTACAGTCTGTTCTCCCCAAAGCAGCCAGGAGAGCCTCTTAAATTAAGAGTACTTTATGCGCCTGCTCCAGATCTGCCAGAGGTTTCCCATCAAACAAATACCTTCTTCCCGTGGCCTGCAAGTTACGAGGCCCTGTGCGGTACGGCCTTGTCCTTCCGTGACCTCATCACCTATGCTCTTTCCCTCATTCCCCGCTCGGATCACAATGGCCACCTTGCTTTTCCTTGAACACACAGAACAAGTTCCTGTCTCAGAGCCTTGCACTTGTCCCCTCTGCCCGTAATGCCAGCGTACCTGATCTTCCTCAGTTCAGCCAGGTCCTGGGTTCAAACATTACCTCTTTAAAGAGGCTCTTCCTGAGCTTTCTAGTAAGCCCCTCTAATCACTTTATCCCTTTACCTTGCTTTCTCTTCATGGTTTTTTACCACTACTTGAAATAGTCATCTTTTAAAAAACACTCATTAAAAAAAACACTTATACTTTGCTATACACCTGAAACTAACACAACACTGTAAATCAACTGTACTCCGATAAAAAAAAAAAAAAATTTACGTCTTCCACACTTGCTCCATAAAGGCAAGAACTTTATTTATCCAACTTGTTCTCTCCTCCACCCCCCACATGTAGAAAAGTGACACAGAGTAGGTATTCAGTGACATGGTATTTATGACATGAGCAACTTCTTGGTAGCATTTAGCGTTTGGACCATACTCTCCTTCTTGAACCTCTCCTGGTGTCTCTTAGGGTTCTCTGCTGGGTTTCCTACCACTGTAGCCACTCCTCTGGGGATCTGTCCCTTAAGTGCTGACAGTCCCTAGTAGGATCTATCTTCTACCCACTTTTTATTTTACATACTTTCTCTGCATTTGAACAGCTACACTTAATTCCCTCCCTCTAGCTCAGATTCATGCTCCAATCCCATATATTCAAATGATTACTAGACACTGCCATTCTGCTGTCTCGCAGGTACATCAAGCTTAACTTGTCTACAAAGAAATGCCCCTCTTCCAACCCAAATACTCTCCTTCCTGCATTTCCTAGCTCTCCATATGCAAGCACCATTCCTGCCTCTCTCAAGCATGTGCTAAGCACTCCAAGTGGCCTGTAGCTCCAAGAAAAGGCCTGTGTCTGATCCAGTACCCACTGAGGGGTCTCTTTTCAAAAGGACAAGCCTCCTGTCCTAAATTCTGCCTTGATAGGAGCAGGCAGTGAGTGGCCTAAGTATTCCTTCCCTGCAGACCACGCAGCTGACTTTCCCCCCTACAGGTTTGCTATAGGGAGGAGTAAAACAATCCCAACTACCTCTCACTTGAATATGATTTATTATTCAAATGATAAAATCTTACCATAGGAATTAGGAATGGATGACAAAAAGGTCCTTACACAGCTGTAGCTTAGCAGGCTAACTAGAGTAAAGCCTTCTGAAGTCCTACTGGCACCCTAGTCCTGGGCAACTTCACATGCAGGCAGTAAGAGGACAGCAGGGATGGTTAACACCATTATCCATTATCCAAGGAACAGAGAACTGAGGGCAGTAGTTCTCAGTCAGGACACACATCAGAACTGCCTAGGCAGTACAGTCTGGGACTCAGCTTCAAACTGCCCGGAACCTGTTTCTGCCTGTGGACCAGAGCGCTCAGTGATTGCCCCGCCCCACCACCACCACATGCGTCGTCTGTGTGTGCGTGTGTGCACTGTGCGTGCGTGTGTCCCCTCAGGTGTGGAAGGAGAAACCGGAAATCTCTCCTGCTGCCTTTAATAGCAATTGTTTTGTGATGAGAAAAGCAATGGCAACGTTTTAAATCATAATGATGATTAAAGCTCAAATGTGTATACTTTACTTTCTTTTGATAGGTTTCTCTTAATAAAGTTCTAATGATCGTTTCAGGAACCTACTTTCATTTGGGAAAAACAGGACCATACCATGTGTACAAGACAGAAATTTCTACAGATGCTTTATGAAAGAAAAAATATCTTACCAAAGTTACTACTGCACCTTCAGCAGTTAGCTGTGCGTCACTAGAAAGAGCATGAACAAATCTGTAAATGAATTTGTGTTCAGGATCATGCTCGAAGTATTCCTCTGGAATCTTTTCTCGCTGAAAGGAGAAAAAATGCAATTTAAGTATCCATGGAAGAAAAATACTTAAAAGTACCCTTAAGATAGCAGTCTTCACACTTGGGCCCATGTGCCCCTTAAAATAATTTTGATTGGGTGACATGTCTTGTAGTCTTTTAAATATAAACGATGGGATCCTAAAATACCACAGTGATCCAGTACTCACCACCATTCATTAAAGAAAAATACAGGCACAACCGCAGAAAATTTATGTATTTCCACGTTCCTCCCCACAGAATTCTAACCAAATGTAAACTATTGGGTTGGCCAAAAAGTTCATTTGGTTTTAAGTAAAAATAAAAGACACAGTTTTCATTTTCACCAAGCATTTTATTGAACAATATATTCACTAACCAAACAAACTTTTTGGCCAACCCAATACTTTTAGGCTCAAAAGTCTTGCTGATCACCATATGTCATACTTTTCTGTAATCAACTTTGAAAACACATTTCCAGTGTCCTGTAACCATAAGGCTCTAAGAATGTGCTGTCCTGTACAGCAGTCGCCAGCCACGTGTGGCCACAGAGCACCCGGAGAAGTGAATTTTAAAACTGTCATTTTAATTCGTTTAAAATTTAAACAGTTTTCTAATTTTCTTCTTAGAGGCCTTATCATACTAGGTTTATTTACAAATATTTATATTGTTTGATGCTATGGAAAATCATCCTTTAAAAAGATACATTTTCTGTTACTTGGGTATGTTTACTAACCTGCTCACTATTCACACAAAGTGCAACTCGGTTCATATCCATCAACCCCTTATACAACACGCCTTCGGGAAAATGACTAGACACAACATGGCGTGGGGAAGAAGACTTAAAGGAAGATGAATTTGACTTCGAGCTGGAGGAAGTAATTTTCTTCTAGTAATTAATTTCAAAGCAAATCAGCATGAAATAAACACAACTGTATAAGAGAAAAATACCACTTCAATAAAACTGACACTTACTGTGAGTGGATGTAATCTCTCATCAAAAATATCCAAGGATCTATCTGCATCTCTATAAAATAAGAATGTGCATTTAAAAAATTAATTCAGGAGTTACTATCTTAGTAAAATATCTGCTAGGAGTAGAGAGAGGGGTAGAGGAAGCTTAACCTTCAACGAAGCAAACAGTTTTATAAATTCTTCTCCTGGATTCCACCCTTAGAAAGGTTTCCTGACCTATTTTTACTCAGCACATCACGTTCTGTGAAATCTTTTCTACAACAACCAGCCAGAGTTGCCTCTATAAGCACTGACCCTCCCTAACAGGCAATGCTAGTAAACCAATATATTTTCACTCCTCTAACCTCACACTGGAATATGCAAGAACATTTTATAAAGCAGTGGTGGTGGGCAATAAATTCTTCTAACTTCAATCAATGTGAATATGAGATTCATGGTTTTTTCCCGTTTTTTTCTCTTTAGTTCTTTATATTCTTATTGTGTATTTCTTCTTGTCTCTTTTAAATAGTTTGAGTTAAAAATGTAATTGTCTTTTTATTTTAAAAGAAACCAGGCTTTTTAATTTAAAATTTCACCACACTAATACACTGCGCTCATTTGAACAGCGGTTCTCTAAATGTGGTCTGCAGGCCCCTGGGATTCTCCCCTATCCCCTCCTTCAGGAGGCCCAAGAGGTCAAAACTGCTTTTATAAGAATACTAAGACACTACCTGCCCTTCACATTGTGTGACATTTGCTATGGATGTATAAAAGCAAAAGTGGGTAAAACTGCTGGTTTCTGAGCATGAATCAAGGCAGTGGTACCAAACTGAATTAGAAGTCATTCAATTATTCACTGCCACTTGCAGTTAAAAATCTGCTTTAAGAACATCCTTGATAAAAGAGTAAAAATTAATAGTGTTCTTAAACCTTGGTCCTTCTTTTTAATATTCTGAATAAGTGGAAAGTATGCATTAAGCACTTTTACATACTGAAATATGGCTGTGTTAAGGAAAAGCACTTGTGACTTGGCGGTAAGTCATTTTTTTCATAGAACACCATCTTTATTTGAAACACTTTTTTCATCGAACACCATCGTTATTTGAATGTACAACTGACACAGTCATTCTTTCAAAAATGAACAAAGTGAGCCTGTCATTTCAAGGAAAATAACTCTAAAGTTATTTGTTGCCAATGATAAAATTCAGGCCATCAAGCTAAAAATATCAGGATTTTTGGAAAACTTCTACCTTCTATTGTGAACTTGACAACTTCTCAACACTTAAAAGACTTTTCTGGTAAGACTGGTGGTGATACTAACAAAAGTGAGTTTTTGACACTGTCTAAAGAAATGTGAACCAATACTTTCCAAATGACCAATGTATAATATTATAAAGTCAGGTACAGGTAAAAAGATCTACTCAGTATGCATGACAGATCAATGGGTATTAATTTAACATAGTATTTATTACAAGTTCATTGATATGATTTAGAATTCCATTTTAACTAATTTAAGAAACTAGCACATGCAGACTTTTGGTACAGTATCAAAGAATATACCAAATTATCTGAAGGCTTTAAAAATACATCTTTTTCCAACTATATATCTGCAAGCGGCTGGATCTTCTTCATATTGTTTTTTCAAAACAAATGACTGAAGACAGAATAGATATGAGAATCAGCTGTCTTCTATTGAGGAGATACTTTTCTCTCAATATTTTTTGTTGTGGAAAATAGTTATTTTTCATTAAAAAAAAATGACTTATGTTAAACACTGGGGTTCCCAATCAGGGGTGATTTCGTCCCCCAGGGGACTTCTGGCCATGGCTGGAGACAGTTTTGGTTGTCGTAATGTGGAGGGAAGAAGGTGCTACTGGCATCTAGTGAGTAGAGGCCAAGGGTGCTGCTATATATCCTACAACACACAGGACGACACCCCACAACAAAGCATTATCTACCTCAAAATTTCAATAGTGCTAAGGCAAACCCTGTTTTAACATACAATGGATTTAATTTTTTAAATTCTCAATTTCAATTTCTAATACAGTAAATTATCAATATAACCCATATAAACAAATACTCTTTGGGATGCTCAGTAACCTAAGAATTAAGGGTCCTAAGATAAAAATAAATGATTCACTTCTATATTGTAATAAAAGCACTCTAATAATAAAAGCTTATGCCAGTAACATCTATAGTTATTACCTAACACTAAACTTGATACCTTGTAAATTAATTAGCTGGAATAACAAGATAGGTTTTAAAAGAGCTCACCTGTTCTTTATGTGGTAATATATTGCTAAGGTCATACTGTGGAGGAAAAAAAATACATTGTAATAACTGATTTTTATCATATCAGGCCTGAAGACATTTTTAAAAAGGGGTTAGCAAGGAGGGAAGACCTTCCAGAGGCCCAGTGGCCCCGAAATCCTCGAATTCAGAACAGTACCACATGGGTGCTTTCCCCCTTGTTTTAGGTTCTTCAGCTTTTAGCAAAATTAGGAGACCCAAAATGCTAGATATGCTGTTAGAAGGCATGTTTTGGTTGATTATTATAATATATAAATTATTACATATTTCCCCTGTCATTTGTCCTTCTACCCACAAAACCTTCTGTCCTGTACAAGTTATATCTATCTATACACATGCTTAAATTTAAGCCATATAGTAGTTTGTGTGTGGGTGTGTGTGTGTGTGTGTGTGTGGTTTTTTTGTTAGCCCCTGCATTCCAGTTGATTTAGTTCACTATCCACCTACCCATCCGTTTTCCATTATTTCCCTAAAAGTAAATAATAAAAGTGCTCTATACCAAAATGATTTAAAAGCACTTTTACATAATTATTAGAAAATTTAATAGCAAAATTTTATAGCCACAAAACTGATGATAGGTCTAGCTATCCTGAAATAAGCAGTGCTAATAAGACAGCATAATACTACACAGTATCCTATTAATGACAGGTATTTCCAAATTATTTTAAATAAAGTATTAACGAACAGATAGATACAAGTCCTTAGGTAGTCTTTTTTAAGTTACTATATTCCTAAGTTATTCACAGATGTTGTATATTAGGCAACAAAGGGGTTCTCTGGTTAAGTTATATGCTCCCCTTTGTTCTCAGTGTCTAAAATGAAACTCAAAATAATTGAGGGAAGGCAAAGCTGAATTTTATAATAGGTCTATAGAATCTTAGCACTTGTATAAAGGCCTGTAACACCGTTAGCATCAAAGATGGATACTTCTATAGTGCTTCAAAGTTTCATCTTCAAATTGATTTTAAAATCACAGCATTAGAAGTTTTATGATGGAAAGGACCACTGAACCGTAGATGACATTTAATTAAACAACCCATTTTACAGATAAGGGAACCAAGGCTTAAAACTGACTTACCTAAGGTCCCACTAATTATCAGAAGCAGTTCTCTTTCTCCTGCCCTCTAACCAAATAGTGGCTCCCAAGCTCAGCTGCACACTGGGATCATCTGAGAAGCTTTAAAAACTGCCTGGCTTCTGCTTCAAGATGTTCTGATTTAACCGGCACTGGGTATGACTTGGGCATCAGGACTGTTTTTAAAGATCCCCAGATGACTGCAGCGTGCAGCAAAGTTTAGGGATGAATGAGTTAGGGTTAAGATCGGAGAATCACTCGGGATGCTTTTGTCCATATAATCATGCTTCACATCATTCCCCATCTTGTCAACAGGTGTGTGTGCGTGGGTGAGAGAGAGACAGACAGACAGACAGACACACAGACACTGTGTCTTGGAGGCGGGGGCAGGCGGGTGGACTTTGTGCATCCAGAAACATATATCTTGAAAAGTTGCATAAGTGATTCTAATAAGGCTCACCTACCCCACTGAGAACAACTACCCCACTGAAAACTAACCCCATGATAAACATTTTCAAAATCATTCCTAAAAGCCAATTGGCCCTATTAATTTTCTCAGTAAACCTTTATTTCACCAATAATGAATGTGATGAATGATCATTTTTAAAACTTCATGAGAGCAAATTAAAATTTACTGTACTTCCAAAAATTAGACTAGGTCGGGAAAAAAAAGGATGAAACCTACTTGTCTGAGCAAGGTTAATCTTTTTTTTTTTTTTTTTAATTTTATTTAATTTTACTTATTTTGGGCTGCATGGGGTCTTTGTTACTGCGCGCGGGCTTTCTCTAGTTGCCAAGAGCGGGGGCTGCTCTTTGTCGTGGTGCGCGGCCTTCTCACTGTGGTGGCTTCTCTTGTTGCACGGCACGGGCTCTAGGTGCGTGGGCTTCAGTAGTTGTGGCACACGGGCTCAGTAGTTGTGGCTCGCGGGCTCTACGGCACAGGCTCAGTAGTTGTGGCGCACGGGTTTAATTGCTCTGCGGCATGTGGGATCTTCCCAGACCAGGGCTCGAACCTGTGTCCCCTGCGTTGGCAGGCAGATTCTTAACCACTACACCACCAGGGAAGTCCCTGAGCAAGGTTAACCTTCAAAGTACTTTTGAATTATATACTGGACATCAGACTCTTTTGAATTCAAAAGAAGCTGCGACTCTAGCCAAAGTAGAGTGGTTTTTGTACCCACAGATTCAGTGTCTTGGCTGAATAAAAACATTCAGTGATTATGTGATAAGTGCCCAAACTCAGGACTTTAGAGATGGGGCTCAGTTTTTGCTGAAACATGATTTGACTGCAACTATTATTGTAAGCAAGAGAGGAAAGTTACATTATTATGACTGTGAACTTGCTGTCTTTAATTAAAGTAGAAGTTACTGATAATTTAAATAGCTAAAAAAAAAGCTGGCACATTAAAAACCAATTAAAAATACAATTAGCTTATAAAATTAAGACAACAAATAAAATTAAGGATAAGGACATTAATATTTTCAAATAGCATTTCCCAAACTGTGTTCTGGAAAATCAACATTCATATCCTAAGGAGATGTTAATGTTTCGTGGACAACCGCGAGGGAGGAGGCAAGAAGCTCTGCATCCCGTTTGGTTTTTTTCTCTTAAGTAAGCTTGAAAGGTTCATCATTAGGGTGTTTTGAAAGTGCATCTCCAATTGTGGACTATGAGGTGCTCCCAGAAATTAAAGAATAGTTTCCATCATCATGACACTGTTCGTGTCTCCTTAAGTATAAGCCTGACCACAGCCATGTTTCCGAAACCTCACCTCTGTTATTGTTCTCTGCTGTGATTGATACAGTGTGTTGGAGATATATTTATATATATAAACAAAAATTAAATGTGTCTATTAAGTTAAAACCTCAGTTGAACAAATTTCATCTACAAAGAAATTAAGCTTGAGTGTGTATTTCTTAAGACTGGTTTGATATATTCTCCCCCTCTTTGGGGGACAGGAAGGAGAAGTAAAATTTCATACAGAAAGAGTGCAGGAAAAAAAAAAATGCACAGTGGGATAAATCTGACAAAATCCAATTAAATTTAAATGCAGATTCGCTTTGGTGCCAGTGGGGGACAAGCTGTTCCTTCTTCTAAGAGTAGCTTCCAAAGTAGTGCACATTGTTTGAGGACTACAACTCATACCGAAATAATTGTCTCTAGAAACAGCCAATCAAAAGCACCTCTCTTTCTCATCGTGTTCAACAATGGCTTAACAACAGAAACGCGTCAAATAAAGATTTATACTTTTTCTGGGATTTCTTATTTGCTAACTGGCTTTCCCTTCTATCATGCGCTCTAAGATTAAAATGGAAACTGAAAATTCATATTTAGGTCCTTGAAATCAATCTATAGTTGACACCAGTTTTTTAACCTGATCACTGAAAAGGACAATTCAAATGAATGAAATTATGTATGGCTAGGATGCTTTTAGCGATAAGGGGGTCTGTCACTCAGCCCTTGGCAACCTACTTGTACTCACCATTTTACTGTGGTTCTAAGATTAGGCTGGCTGACTGTGCTGTCATCTAGAAATATTGTTGAGCATGAGCTATACTTTTTAGTAAGCTGCCCTGGAGATACCTGAAGGGGAAGGGAAATAGAAGAAAATGTCACAGTAAGTTAAACCTATAAAGTGTGTTTTTTTCCTTGGTTAAAATGTCAAACGATAAAGCATTAAGATTTTTCTTACACTCCATGAACTGCCTGAGTGTGATATCATGTGCAGCTCTATGGGAAACCTCTATACTCTGACTTCCACAGACGAGCTTTGAGAAATGGGTTATAAAATGCTGCCTTGATATAGTACCTATAATCAAACCTGGCAAGCACCTATTATAAATTACCTTTATAATAATGTAAAAAGTTTAGAATAAGATTTCAGGGTTTTTTCCTTAAGCAATGAAATGCAGCTGAGATTTCCTATTTCTATTCATTTACTACAATAAAACGTAATGCTTTATATAATACCGATGTAGGAGCATTTCACTGCAGTAAATGAACACCAATAATAAATGTATTAGGTTCAGGAGACAGTGTGACGAAACAAACGTTTTCGAATCAGAGGCTGGGCATGCCAGGGCTGCTCTATCACTAAAAAGCTGGGGGCCATAAGTCTCTCTGGGCCTCAATTTCCTTATCTGGAGGACAAAAAGGTACTGCTTAAAGATTCTCTCGCATCCAAAAAAAACGGATAAAACAACTCTGAGAATTTAACTTCTCACTTCATGTTTAAGTAAGACTGCCATTACATTACTCAAGTGAGAACCTCAGAGAATACTTGCCATTCATTTCAAAATTGTACTAATTCTGTTCTACGTGTTATTTGACACTCCTGCCTCACCCATGCTGCTCTCTGCCTGCAATGCCTTTTTCTTCCTCCTGTCCCAGCAAGCTTGACCCCATCTTCCTCTAGGATCCCTTTGCCAGCAGGCACACCACAAAACTTCTCACTTTCTGCACACTCACACATCTAATTTACCAACTGTTCCATGGTCTCAGCTGCTTGCATAGTACCACCCTCTTAAGTAAACAAGCTTCTCCAGGTTAGGAAGATTCTTCTCCTACCTCCAGCTACTGAGCACAGAATCTGGGACAAATTAGGATTCAACAAGTGTTTGAGAAATTATTTAAGATCAGTTACAACTGGAGGTAAATCTTACTAAAGATACAAATTCGTGAGAATTTATCTACAGTGGTGTTGGATAGGTGACAAAGAACTTTTTGAGACCCTCTAGAGAATGAACTATCTTTAAAACACTTTAGAAGTATCCAGTTATTTGTGAAGAGCCCATGAACACGGCAATAGTCAAATACTAAAATGGCCTAAACTATGTTAGGACAACTCTCTTCCTTAAAGTAAGGCCAATAACCAAATCCCAACCACTGAAAGCCACTGGAAGGAAGAGCAGCATTCTTTAATACCACAGAATACAAACAATTTTAAAGCTGGGTTTTGTTTTTGGTTTTTGTTTGTTTACTAATTCAGATGAGCTTTCCTTCCTCCCATTAATATAAAATAGTTTTCACCATGCTGTCACACTCTCCCATCAATGTCCTCCACAAATACATGAAAGGTGAGGCAGGGAGAAAATCTAGTTGATGCTTTTTAAAATACAGAGCATTTAAATAAAAATTGCCAGTATCCAATAATCAGAAATATCCAAATGGCATATATAAAACACCATTTTGCTTGTTTCAGATGCTTTATGCAAAGCCACTTATTCCTTATTAACAAAAAGTTCTAGATGTAACATATTTGAAACAGTATCACTATTTGGAAGACTAATTTCTCCTTCAAGCTAGAAATGTTTTAAACTAAAACTCTGATATGGTCCTTAAGCTATTTGGTTAATGTGTAATTTTAGAATCTCAAAAAACAGATACAGCATGAAAAATGAAAATTCACTCATTCAAATACTTTGATTCTAAACGAAGCAGGTTATCTTTTAAGGTCACTACTATTAGGGTATAATATGACATACACTACACGTAATAAAAGTCAATTCTGACCAAAAATCTATATATATGAGGGGAATAAAAATAGTAAGGAAATGTACCAAAATATAGACTAGTTGGTAGAGCTTTGGGTGCTATTTATCCTGTTTTCCTCTATTAAAAACTTTTTTTTCTATTATGAATGTATATTGATTTGTCTTTGGAAATATTACTGCTAAAACATTTAAAATTTTTAATTAGATGTGCTCTATAGTCCTATGGGGGCTCATTTAAGTTGTATCAGCAACTTACAGTCTACTGGCTCGATCCTACAAAAGAAACACTTCCACAGGCCTACTCCTGAAACTATTCAAACTTTCCAGCATCTAGTGTTCACTAAAGGATGGCAGAATTGAAGCCTCTGAGCAAAGCCTAGATATGTTAGCTGCCAGCAGATTACTTTCCTCTCATCTTGCTTGAAAATTTAAGATAACTGTCCTTTATGATTAAAGCCTTACCATTGCTGGCTCACAACCTCAATAAACTGCACTGACACACATAAGGGTATAAAATGCAAATACAAAAAAAAAAAAAACAAGTAGCAAAAAACACTACTGACAGTTTAATGTTCACAGGTATTATTTCAATTGGTCACTGAAGAAGAGTATTTATCTTCATTCAGCACTAAGGACAAAATACATGGACTTTTACATTCTTTATAAGGGGAAAGGTTGCTTAGTAGACTGCAGGTTTAATGGTGAAGACTAGAAAATAATCATACCTAGGAGGCTAGTAAGTAACAACCCTCAAAGCTTATCATTAAAGGTCAAGTACCTGTTGAAATCCTGCCCCCACCCAATGACTCTTCCCATTGTGCCTACTGCCTCTGATTTTAACCCATTAAAAGAATAAAGCTGGAGAGAGTGAGAGTACGAAGTGCGGCAACCCGAGTCATGGCAGGACAGGCATTTAGAAAGTTTCTTCCCCTCTTTGACCGAGTATTAGTTGAAAGAAGTGCACCCGAAGTTGTAACCAAAGGAGGCATTATGCTTCCAGAAAAATCGCAAGGAAAAGTATTGCAAGCAATGGTAGTAGCTGTTGGATCAGGCTCTAAAGGAAAGGGTGGAGAGATTCAACCAGTTAGTGTGAAAGTTGGAGATAAAGTTCTTCTCCCAGAATATGGAGGCACCAAAGTAGTTCTAGATGACAAGGATTATTTCTTATTTAGAGATGGTGACACTCTTAGAAAATATGTCGACTAAAATAAGTCACTACTGAAATGGCATCACGTGAAGCTGCCCATTCCCCCAATGGCATCACGTGAAGCTGCCACTGAAGTTCTGAAATCTTTCATCCTGTAAATAATTTCCGTGTTTCTTTTATAATAAAGTAATGATATCCAAACTAATGATATTCAGTGTCTCTGAAATTTCGTTTTCTCTGTATTGATTTAAACATTCCCAAATAAAAGTATATAAATGAAAAAAAAAAAAAAAACAAGAGAATAAAGCTGAAGTTCACTTTTTTCTTCCCCCTTTTCACAAGTTTTGGATACGTTTATTAAGAATCAATGACTTTAACTGAAAAGTCTGTAATACTCCATCTATGTTGCACATTAATGGACAATATGGTAGGGTGAGTGGTTTGAATAGAATTCATACTCAAGGCCTTAGTAGAAAAGTATAATATTCTAATTATAGGTATAATCAAAAATATTGTCTGAATTAATATCGTTAATTATATTGAATTAAACTTCAAACTCAGAACCTATATTCAAAGAATAAATCTAAGTTTGAGTAGACTGACCACAAATCTATTTCCTCTCCCCCTTCTTTCAGATATCATCTCATTAGAATTAAAGGCATTTTTTAAAAAAGCTATACATAAGACAGGATAAACAGCAGATGATTTTTAATGTTTGAAAGGTGAAAAGACTAGATAAAGGAGTGGTAACTGACATGGCAGAACAGAGGAAGCACAACCTTGGTACCTACAGAGAGTGACTAGGACAGGAACAAGAAAACCAGTTTGTCTTACAGAACCCAAGGCAGGCTCAGAGTTCAGAGGCGCGGTCCCCAAATCCTTGCAGTGAGGCCCATCAGTTAACGAGTTGTCCAAGTGATGCTTCCAATTAGATCTTAACAGACAGCCAAGGACCATCACACGTTTGAGGGAAGCCCCCAACAAGTAAGAGATCAAAACAGGAAGAAGGAATGGGACTTCCCTGGTGGCGCAGTGGTTAAGAATCCGCCTGCCAATGCAGGGGACACGGGTTCGAGCCCTGGCCCAGAAAGATCTCACATACCACAGAGCAACTGAGCCCATGCGCCACAACTACTGAGCCTGCGCTCTAGAGCCCATGAGCCACAACTACTGAAGCCCACACGCCCTAGAGCCTGTGCTCCGCAACAAGAGAAGCCACTGCAATGAGAAGCCCACGCACCCAACAAAGAGTAGGCCCAGCTCACCGCAACCAGAGAAAGCCCATGTGCAGAAACCAAGACCCAATGCAGCCAAAAAATAAATAAATAAAATAAAATATAAGCATGCTTTAAAAAAAAACAAAACAAAACAGGAAGAAGGAATTGATGGGAGTGATAAAAACTCAGGAGCAAATGAAAACTTGAAATTGCATCAGTGAAAAAAAGAATGACAGGATATAAGAGAACTCTATAAATTGAAAATAAGGTAGACAAAACAATATATTCAATAGAAGGATTAGAGCACAGTCAAGGAAATCTCCAGGAAGCAGGACAAAAAGACAAAATGCAAAGCAGGAGGGGAAAAAAGTTAGCGATCTGGTAAGTCTAAGACTTCCAACATCTGAATAATAGGAACCTGGAAGAAAAAAACAGAATATCAAAGAAACACACAAAAAAGGTCTATACCAAACCAAATTATGAAATTTCAAAATCCCAGGGAGAGGGAAGGTACTAAAAGGTTCCCGAGAAGGAAGGGATGGGGGAAAATGACTAAAATCGGTAATGTACAATGTACCATACAATGTCAACAGGTTTAAGAGCAACAGTGTAAATGAGAAGATGAGAGGGAAATGTCTTTAGAACGGCAAAAATTAGTTTCAACTGAGAATTCTATACTTTATCAAATAGAAGGAGTTTCAGAGAGGCTAGATCTCTATAAACTTTCTGCCCATGTGCCCTTTTCCCAGGAAAATGTGCTCCAGTAAAACAAGGAAGTATAACAAGACAAGAGGGAAACAGAATCTAGGACATAGGGGATCCAACATAAGAGAGCAGAGTTATGTGAGATCCCAGATGACTTCACACAGATATCCCAGGAAAAGAGGCATAGAGCAGGCCTAGGGGAACACTAGTCTATATGGGAGTAGGAAGACAAAAGATTGGGGCAAAGTGTCTCCAAGAAAAAAATGGAACAGATGTGGCTTAGTAGACGGAAAATATTTTTCATAGGCATGTGACAAATGTTAAAACATTTGGGGAAAAAAATAGCTGTTAGAAAACAGGCAAGTGAATATAGTCAGGAAATTAATTCCACAGAAAAAATGAAGAATGTGAAAGCAGGGAGACCGGGCAGGGAGCTACTTACTGCATTTGGCTGTGTGGGATCACGTTGGCTAGGAAAAGGGGGATTGGGTTATCCTAGAGAAGTGCAGAAGTGCTCCAATTTCATTAATATTTAAGAAAAAGAATGAAGGGTGTACAAGGAGGAGGCACAGTCAGAGAATTATATGGCTCAGCAATGCACAATATTTGCAGAGTCGTAGTAATGTAAACATTGATTCTGATTTAATAAAAACTGATACATGTTGAGGGAACACAGGGAGGGAAATAACGTCATGGTGGACCGAAGAAGCTAAGCTTTCACCTGCTATGACAAGAAGTCAATGGACAGTGCTAAAAATTAACTTACCTGTTATACTTTTATTACTTTGGTTAAAAAATAAGATCAAAAAAATAAGGCAAAAGAATTTAAGGCAGATCTTTATACTACAACCGTATTATTGAAATTTAACGTAAATGTCAGAACCCTTAAAAAATGGGCACTAATAAGTCAAAGACTTTCCTGAATACATTTGATAATTAGGAAAATAGAGATTTAGAAAATCTACAAAAAAGAGGTCCATGCTAACAGTATTGGATCCATCATATTTTTTAGGAATCATGGCAGACATATTTTTAATTCAAACTATTAATTTCTTAACTTTTCAACTGTTTACTTACATGGTTTAAATGGTTGCTCCTCCTCTTTTCCCACACTAAGAATAAAAAAAAATTAACTGATGAATTCTGATACAAATGCCATAGAAAAATAAAAGTAGTCACTAATTATCTGATGGATTACCAATAACACAATGAGATAAAATTCCATTCTATTTTTTAAAATAATTTCCAACAAAATATATAATTTAAATCACCCAGCAAGATGAGTCCTATAAATAAAATCTAAAAACTTAGTTTCACTTTTTTGACCTAATAGATATTCTGTATTAGGTACAAATGAAAGACTCCCCATTTACAAAAGAAAAGGACAAAGCAAATTAGGCCAGGTGAGAAACTTAGCTAATAAAAAAATGTACCTGCTGCATAGCTGAACTACTAGCCACGAGTATTTTCTAAGTCTTCATTTACACACAGCTTACTTTAATTACCACAATCTACAGATGACGACTCTAAGAACCAGTTTCTGGCCAGGCACTCATCTCCGCACGCACCAGGATCTCTGGAAGCATCCTGAACCACTTAATGGTAACCTACTCAAATACCTTACTGAAAAAATACACAACTGGAAAGTAACCTATGTTAAACGTAAATTTTAAAATGAGTGTGTTGACCTAAATGAACATATCTACAGCACACAAAACTGTTTTGCTCCAACAAAGGCCAGAAGAATAAAAGCCTGAAGAGGGTCTTAGGCCACACTCTTGCTCACATTGCCTCCTTTAACTCCAGACAGGCATCACAGGCACGGATTCCTTAAGGCTGAAGAGAGAGACAGGCATGGGACAGCTTTTCTTTTACTGTCTCCAGAGCCCCTCTACATGTGAGCAGCTCATGGCTCTGGAAGGAACTGAGAAATAGAGCAATCCTAACCAGAAATGAGTGGCTCAAGTACACACACTAGAAAAATGCAAGTTAGAAACCCCAGGAGCTTCCAGGTTGGTGAACATGTAGTACCCTTGCAGAGGGCATCAAAGCTCTGTGCCCTGTCCCCATGCCTGGCCCTATGCATCTCTTCCATCTGGCTGTTCCTGAGTTATATCCTTTTATAAAAACCAGTGATCTAACGGAAAAAAACAAAAAGCAAAACAACAACAACAAAAAACCAAACCTCCGTTTTTTATTGTGCTGCATCACTTTAAATATTATGGAATGTTCACTTCTTGTATTCCTGCTCTCGTAATCAACTGAAAAACTTGGTCACGTATGGCTTTTTAGCAAATAAACTAGGATTTAACATAACATTAAGGAAGACAAGCAGGCAAGCAGGAGTGCAAAAAATTCTACGGTTCTGATTCTCATCTTAAAACAAGGAGGACACAGGAAATTTATATGAGTTTCACATGCTGAGGATAATCTTCTGGAAAACCCCATATGGCATGTTGCTCTTATTACCCTGGCACAGCACTACATTAGGATGAGAAAGTTTTGAATAGCTTAAAAGTTCTGAGTAGCATAAATCTGGATGTGAGATAGGCTCGTCTGGTTGAACACTGTGTAAAACAGGGCCAAAATCACAAGGCTCAATTCCCATATATAACAACTGATTTTTCTGATTTGATCAAATGAAAACCTAACTGTGACCTAAACCCTATCATTTGTCTTTAACATATGTGCTCTTCGGAGCAAGGGGAAAAGGACAAAGTAGCATGGAGAAATAGACCACATCTAAATCATGTGGCCAGTTGACTATGTTGATAAAGAGGTGGCAAAATGTATAAACAGATAGTCTAAGTGTTCTCCTCCCTAAAACACTGACAACTAAAGGAAACTGTATCATCAACATATTAAAATAAGACAAGTGAATACATAAAAAAGTGAAACATTTAAACCACTGTAAGAGTTTTTCTAAATACCTCCTATAATACACAAAACAAAAACAGTTTTCACTCTTTTTTCTCAGGGAAAAAAAAGCATTGCCTTACCATCTGCTTGAGATTTGCTCAGAAAAAAGGTGCTTGCCCTTGGGTGGTCAGAAGGGTTTGGTTCCAAAGCTAAGTCTGTATAGGAAGAAGAGAAAAAGGTGTGGTGATTTAGTTGAGTAGAAAAATACATGATTTTAAAGATAGCTACACATTGATTGAAACCACTTTTAATAGTCTTGAGAAGAGCTTTTAGTAATGACAAAAAGGCAATTTTAGTAAAGGCACAATATAAAAATTCTATTGGGAAACAGCAAAATTGTAGAAACTCTCCATACATGTGGAATAAAACCATGGCTATGTCTTAGACTTCTTTAACTTGCACCTAAATAATCTATGCCATTTTTAGATGAATCATATATGTGACTCCCCTCCTATTTATCAATTAAAAATTCAGTCACCCTCTTTTAAAGCTGATATTACTAGCACATTCCAGGAACAGTCTCAAGAAGCAAGTTATGCTGTGGCCAACTACTGTCAGATACCAGCTCAATATATCAAATATGCCAAAACGAAGTGAGTTGCTTTTGGCAAATGTTCTTCAGACAATCAAATGGCTAATTCTAACTCCATTCAACAAATGAACTCAATTAATTGGCTGTGGTTTATCTGGGGGCTATTCATCATGGCAGATTTAAGAGGACTACATAAAAGTTCAATGTTCTAATCTAGAGGAACACTTCCATGATAGTGATTTTTAACTTTGCCCTCTATTTCCAAAGCTAAACTCACTTCTTCATTCCACGCTGCATGATTAATTTGGGGCTTCAATAAGAGTACTTTCTGGAGCAGATCATAGGGCTACTAGAAAAAAATTTTGGCCATACCTACACGAAAAGGTGGGTCTGCCTGTAGCCCACCTTGCACCAAGGTGGGATAGCGTCTTCTATTTAGGCAGAAATACAAAACAAGCACAAGCTACCACACAGGATAGTAAGGTTGTTGTTTAAAACAAACAAACAAACATAAAAGCCCTATGACACTTCCTCAGCAAAGTCCATCTCAAACCATTTAACCAATCTTTTAAGAAACTGGACCAAGATTCAGATAAAGAGTAATGGTTAAGGCAATTATTTCCCAAACCACATAATAACTGATCTGTTTTTGAAAGATGGCTTTGATGGTCAAAGTGAAATACAAATATATCCCTGCCTCTTAGAGAATCCAAAGAATACACACATTGATATATTAAAAACTAATTAGTCTAGTAGTGAATTCTGTCTAACCCAGCATTTCACAAATGTATCTACCTAGAATCCCCTTTTCCCACCCAGAAAGAATTTTGCACGAACAGTAATTTTGGACTTCCCGTTTTAACAGGAATCTGAGCCATCCATTTTAATGTCATTGCCAGCACTAGTAATTTACAGAGCTAAACCAACTGCTTTGTTCTTCATGAAAATTCCTTCACTGAATTTGAAGTTTATCAAGCTGCTTTTGGAGAAAATATTCTATTCAACATTTTTATGTAAAAGACCCATATAATTATTTTAAAGTTTTTTTCTCCTACGTATTTGAAAAATTAAGACAATGGGTAAATAAATTATTTCAGCTGTACACAAAATGGCAGGCAGAGACTTTCACAGCTGCCTCTAACCTATAGCTTCCGAAAGAATTCATGACTACTTACCTATACCAAAAAGAAAGTAAATAGACTACATTTGAATCTAAAAAATAAGCAGAAATGTTTGCAAAGTAGCTGTATTATTTATCAGTGTCTATGGCATGGTAAAACTTAACAATTTTCAATGGAAGTCCAGGAAAATTAAGTGCCAGAATCAAAGAGAAGCAAGCTTTAACACACACACACACACACACACACCCGCCAAACCAAGATGTGCTACTACAGATCTAAATACAAAAATCAAGAAGGCTGGGATAAAAGAAATGACAACATGCAAAAAAAAAAAGTAAACTTAGCCCAAGTGACCAGAAAAAAGCTGGCACTCTCCCTACTCTATCCTAGGGGGTTCAAAGGTAGGCACAGGACCCAGGACCGGCCAATCAATCACAGCTGTCCTGGGGCTTGCCAAGAAAAGAGAAAGGCAGAACTGTACTCTAGGATCCTTAGCTAGTCTTGAGCTGCTGGACACTCCCCTTGCTATCATGAGGGGAAAGGCTTTTCAGGAGACATCAACAGAGGAGAGCAGAACTGAGGAGATCATTTAACTCCTGGGTCAAGTAGTGCTTAACTCTGTGATTTTCTTTTAACTTGCAACTGAAGGAGACCTGGTTAATCAGCAGTACTGATGATCACACTAAAGGTGGGGAAAGGTAAAAGTCACTTGCTCATTCCTTTAACAAATATCATGAACAAAAATCTGCATGAGACAAAACGATGCTCTGTTTAAAAGTTACACACAACCATTCACAATCATTAACACACAATGATTCACAACCGTTACTTTTAGTTGCTTTTCTTATACGTTAAAAAAAGCTCTAATTAGTGTACAATTTATGTCTTCTTGTTACTAACAAGCGCTCTCCACCCCACTGTTGCATATTTATTGTTTAATGAATACACACTGGCCCATCAAGTGTTATTCCTATACTGGACTTAGCCAATCCCCTATTGCTGGGGATTGGTGCTTACAAAGTTCTATTCTTAAAATATTATGAGGAAAATCTTCATGTACATAGTTTTTTAAAATAATGGTTTTATCTCCTTAGCAAAGATCTTCGGAAGTGGAATGACTAAGCCAAAAGGTTAGATCACTTTCACGGCTCCATGTACAATGCTAAATTCTTCCTAAAGAAGGTGGGGGGCACATTAGGGTATAATGCTACCAATCATGACATTTTGAGTTCCTACCCTTGCTTTGGATACTTGAAAAAAAAAAAAAAATTCCTACTGATATGAATGAGGAACCTCACTGTAGATCTAATTTGTATTTCTTTTGATTACACAGTTTGACCATTTTCCCACAGTTATCAGTGTTATTTCCACTTTGGTGAGTTGGCCTATCATTTGAATGTACTGTAAACACCAGGGCCCTACTGCTGTCAGTTTGCATGAGGTTTTCAGAAAATATTAATCTTTTGTTTATAGCCTATATAACTAACAATTTTCTATATAACTTGCACTTTTTGCTAATGAAAAATACCACATCACTATCTTATAGAATGGACATGTGAGCCATTAGACAGTAAACTCATACATACACACAATATTTCTGCACTTCCCATGAACTATCTTCCCAAGAGCCTAAGGAGACTATGATAAAACCTACCACACTCTTCACTATCACAAAGGTAAGACTGCCAACTATTAAGCAAAGCTTTACCACCCACCATCCCTCTCATCCCTCTCCCCACCACATGCACACACAGTAATTTAGAGACTTCAGGAAATTACTGTGCATTCAGGAAATTACATGGATTCTTCCGAAAGTTATTTCTTTAGAAACCTCTAAGAATGTTTTACCCAGGAGAAATATTCTTGAGCTCATGATTAGGGGTTATGATTAAAACTGTATTTTAAGACCCATCATTTTTGTATTATCAATTTAAATTGCAACTTATTTGACAGCATGATAGGTCGATGTAGAAAAAGTATGATTAAAAAAAAATTAAACTCGGTCTTAATGTAAACATTCCTCAGAGGAAACCTGTAAAACACCACCGACACTGAATACTGTTTTTCCTCCAATCTAAGATTCTACCAGTTGTTAAGATCCATCTCAATTGCAGTTGTTAAAAGTGTGAAAACATAGGCAACTTAGAACAAATGAAATGCATTACTGAAGGCTAAAAGTGTTAAAACTATGCTATCAAACTGTCAATAAATGATTTTTCCTTGTTAAAATATTAGAAGGAGAGGGAAGTGACCAAGAAAGCATCTGACAGAAGCAGCATATTTCAGAAAGCGACTAATATCAACATATTGATTTCAATATATTCCAAATAAACAGGAGATGTCAGCAGTTTCTGGGCCAACTGCTGAGCACCAGTTTACTTAACGGTAACCACTGCATTTACTGAACTGCCCTAGCATCCCTATACTGTGCAGTGTATTAGTTTTATGGCTCATAATACAAACATTACAATCTTTACAATTACCATGTAAACTGATGATTTCATCTCTTTGAGTCCACACTTTCCACCGCAGTCAGGGAGTTCCTGCCAGCCAGCCCTGAGCTGGGCTGCCTCACCAGCGGGTACACAGCAGGCTCCTGCACCTGCCAGGCTACTGCTCACCCAAGCCTTGATCCTGCTTTCCTAGCTTCTGACAATCCTGGCTTCCAAACTTCCCAGCTCTGGTTTCCAACTGCTTCTGTACCTGCCTCTACCCTGGTTCTCAGCTTTGCCTTATTTTAATCCTCAATCAGTGTTACAGTGATCATGACTGAGAGGTGACACATAGGTAAGTACACCTGGCTTTATATATTTCTAAAGAGTACTTTACTCAGTTTCTTGGACTTTTAAGAACCTTTCTGGGTTGCAAGTTACCTTCATTTCATTTCACATTATGCAGTGTTACTGTTTTAACTCTTAAGTTTTATTACTTTAATACACTAAAACAACAACAACAAAAAAGGGTGAGAAAAAAGGTAGTATTCCAAAGAAGCTCACATAATGTCAACAATAAATTCTGTTCCTATATGCCATGCATTTGGAATTTACAGTCCTACTCTCTATCAATACTCATTTTTAAAACCTTGGACAACTCAATTTATACCTAAGAGAAGAATTCCTACACTACCTAACTCAGAACATGGTGAGAATCAAATGAAATGCAAGAGCAATCTATATACTACAGCCTATTTTAGACCCTTATTAATATCGCTCTTTTGTTCAAGCCACTGTTGGCTCTCACCTGAGCTACCGCACCAGCCTCCTAACTGGTCTCCCTCTCTGCTTCCTTCCACCCTTACAGTCTATTCTCACACAGTAGCTGGTCTGCTCTCCCTCCACCCTCTCTACCCCCCTTCCCTTTTTCTAAGAATTAACATCATTCCCCTGCATATAATCCTTCAATGGTTTCCCATTACAATTAGACTAAAATTCATATTTTTTTGTCAAGGCCCACTAGGCATACAAGGTCTTAATCCCCCATATTCCTCCTGGCATTCATTCACTCAGCTGCAGCCACCCATCTTTCTGTCCTTGGCATGCATCAAGCATATTCCCTTCTTAGGAACTGCACAGAAGCCTCTTCTCCCACAGCCTCACATGGCTCTCTTAGGACTGCCCATGGGTCGCTTAAGGAGAGAAGCTGTCTTTAACCACCCCTTGTAAAACTGTCCTCCTCCCCAGCCCATTACCTTCATTTTCTTTCTTAGTGTTCTCACTACCTGATGTTATTCTTGTGTCGTCAGCCCCCAGGCACCTCTAGAAAGTAAGGACCTGAGTTAGGATACGGGTTTTGTCTTGTCTAACCACTGTTTGTCCTGCCTCTGGAATGGTGCCTAATAATCATGTTTCAGTGTACCCAAAACCAGTTAAGTTTCTCCCAATTTTCCCACATCATCTAAGATTTCTTCTAATGCTGTCTTTTGATGTGTCTGTCACCTAAGTCCAGAGTTAATTTCAGATCTCTTAGAGTAGTAGTTTAGTTACTCAGAATCAAAGACACAAGACAGGTTACCAAGAACCACGAAAACCTAAAGGAGGAAATCTAATGTTCAGTGAAAAATCAATGGTAACTTTAATTTGGGAAAAGAACATTTAATGTTAAAATACCTTTACTACAAAATGACTCACCCTATGAATTTAATTAAGTCGTAAGACAAAGTGTACAATCAGAATGCTATAGGGAAGTATCAATACAATGCAGCAGTTTTTATCTGTGTCCCCTGAATAAAGCATTATAATGGGATTATAAAAGATGCTCAAGCATAAAGGCTGGGTAAATGAATTATGCTCCAACCATTCGATGGCACAGTAAACAGTTGGTAAAAGGCAGGCTGTAGAGCTATGCGCAGTTGCATGGAAATACATCACCCTGGAGCACTCTCTAGGTGTCAGCACAGTTCCAGGAGCTTCATGTCGTTACTTTTCTTTATAACAAAAAGTTACAAAGTGGCACATAAAGAACAATCCCATCTTTGTAAAATAAACACAATGTTATGTTTATATGCATACAAAAGGTTCAGGAAGAATCAACACCAAAATATTAATAAAAATTCTGGATATTCTGAGTGTGAGTGAAGGACTTTTCTGTGTTTTCTCAATCTTTTACATCAAATGTTCATTAATACTGTCACCAAAAAAAGGAAAGATCTGTTGCTCAGAGGCTTTTCCACATCATATTGCCAATTCCTTCCCTACCCACTCTTCAGGGGGATGGGAGGTAGAGGTCACTTGAGAGAGCACCTTTCACCAGAAAATTAGCAAAGCTCCTAAGGTCAGAACATAAAGGCTGTATGAAAAGTTGATGAATAAAAATAAAATCAGATAATAGGACCGTAGCATCTTCTTTTCTATTACGACACTACCATCAGTTATATTAGATATACTGTTAAAGACAAAGTAGTAAAAAATTCTTTTGAGTCTATCTGAAATCTATACTACGTTCTTAGGAGTTACTTTTTTGAGATGGCTTGAAGAAATCATGTTCTTCTCCAATGTTTCTGAAGAACAAGACAGAGCATCATTTATGTACGATTTTCTCTAAGTAACCAAATAATTCTTCACTGTAGAAAAGCCAAAATGTTTTATATCTGAGTAGGTATTTCTCAGTTTCCAGGGAAACTGATACAAAATTGTCTGAAATAAAGACATTAAGAGCAAACTTCCAATGTGCCTGTACTTTATATTTGGTGTTCTGACCTTGTTTCTATGGAAACTTAATTAATAGGCAAATGCTGAAATTGAGGTTTCTCTTATCACTTTATTGAATGCCCCCCCAAAAAAGACAAATTGAAATGAAATTTTATCAATCATGTTAAACATAAAAAGGTAAATTCTGTACTCATGAACTCTATTTTTCCAGTTCCTGATTTAGCACTCCTTCCTTATCATACATAGTCGTATGCTAAATGCTTAGTACCTTACCTGCCCGCTTACCAGCTTCCCCTAATGTCCCTCTGTCCAGGGCATTCTCGGCTTCAATTGGATTTCACCAGAACAAACTCTTTAAATTATATCAACGTGTTTACCTGACTGATAAATTTAGGCTATTTCATGACTTCTACTTTTATTCATATCCATTGCAATGTATGTACAGACAGAGAATGGAGCGGTAAATGTTGCTTCTGAGTTGTGTACAATAAACTGGAATGGCAATAATCAAAACTGGAGTATGCTGAGATAGGCCTAACTTATGGATAAATTATAAAATATAAGGTGCACTCTAAACAGTTTCTTAAGCATCCCAAGAACTGAATTTGGCATATCTACCACCTCCCAAGTCTGTCTCTTTTGTTCAGTAGCTGTGTTACACAGTCATTTCAGATCTCTAAGTCTTGGCTTCTTCATCGGCAACAGAGGGAGAATATATACGGGCCTTATTTGTAGATGGAAGGGCCGAGTGAAATACACAAGAAAATGCATTGTAAATCTTAAAAGAATTCTATAAAGGTCCAATTTTCGTCTCTCGTCCTACACTAGCCAACTACTGTTTTTAAAAATCATTTAGAGGCTTACCTTATAGCAACAAGCAGAGCAGTTTTCACAAGTACTTACATGCTTTGTGTTTAAAGCTACAATTAATTCACATAATTTGTTCATTCTTTCACAATATCTAACTATTCTGAAAAGGGAGTACTTTCCACTTACAAAGCCACGTCCATCATAAGGGTGAAGCCACAGGCTTAATTATTCTAACTTTTAAAGAAATTAAATAAACCCAACTAAAATTTAAATAGAAGAGCTGTAAGACATTTCGTCTATGAAATAATGAAATAATATCTGGCATTTAAATGAAACAAATGGGCCAGTGGGGCTTTAACATCTTTATGATACAATGTTTTATACTTCAAAGAACAGTCTTTATTAAAGTGCCACTATGCTACCCAGAAATTTTTTTTTTAACCTAGAGCCATCCCTTTCCAAAATTCTAGAGGCAAAAATCAAACATTTCCTCTCTTCTCTCTCTCCTCTCCTCCCCGACAACACCCACCCCCAGCCACTTAGTCTTCAGAACTTTTACCTGAACATTCTTAAAGTTAAATAGTATTCTACTGGGGGGGGGGGGCGGAGGAGGAGGGAGCCATGGAGACATTTTTCTGCAGGATGGATGTGGTATGTTAACTCCCAAACCTTTATATTACAAATTACAATCTGAATTTGTTTTTTCTCCTTTGAAACTTCTGTCCAGCAGTCTCAGGAACCACCTCACCCCTCCCTTAGAACAGGCAACGTGCAAAAGAAGTCGGTTAAGGCTGTGCAACTGAAGACATACTTGTGTCAAAGTGGGAATTTAAAAGTAATCAGAACTCCATGGGGTCTCCTTTGGTAAAGAAAAAAAACCCAACAACTATTCTCTGCAGCCGTGGCAGTAACGTTTCACACCGTTCACAGTTATTTTAAGCCCCTCTCCCACCATTTTCTTTCCTATCGTGTTCAAATTATAGTTAGAAGGGATAAAGTAGCTTCTATCAGGGCGACTGAAAACATTAAAATCCAAAGAATTTTAGTTAAGAACACCACACTGACTCTGTCCATCTCTATTTTGAATTTAAATGACAAATCCTCTAATGTTTGTCTTAATTGTCTCGAGTATCAACTACCTTAACGAATAGAAGTCTATCATCAGGCCCTTACCTAGTTCCTTCGCTTAGGTACCATCTGGATAGGGAGACGGGATGGATACGCCGAAGTTAGAGTATTTAAGTTTGCATTAAGAAAAGAGAGAATACACCAGAAAGTCTCTGCTAAGTCCCACGAGATGTTAAATAGAACCACGAACAGGAAGGGCCGCGGATTGGAGGGTCTCAGGCCGGGCTGGGAAATGGGAACGGGGGAAAGAATTGGGCATTCGGGTAGGGAAGAGGGAAGGAGACTGTCCGGACGCGACTGGTAAAGAATAAGGGGTGGGGACGCCAAGCAGAGCCAGCCTTCATCCCCGGTGCCCAGCCCTGGGAGAGCCAACTCCGGGCAAGAAGGAGCCCTAGGCGGCGTCTCCCTCCCGGGGGACCCTGGGGGCGGCGGAGGCCAGAGGTAAGCCCGAGAGCAGACGGCGCCGACCCCGCGAGGGGCGAGGCGCGCCCGCCGCTTCTTACCTTCGGGCATCTCCCGGTCGCTGATGTGCTGCAGGTGGTGGCCTTCGCCACCTGCGAAATCCAACTCGGCGGGTTCCACGGTAGCCGCCGCCGGAGCTACTGCCACCGCGTTCCCGGCCGCCGCCTTGTAGACCTCAGACTCACAGTCCGGCTCCGCTGACCCCCTGCGCCGGCCCAACTTGGGACAGGCATTGGGGGACAGGCAACAAGACAGCGAGTTCCCCATGGGGCGCCTTCACTCCTCGCGACTTCGCCCGCCGCTCTCCTGTCCGCCCAGCCGCCGGGGCCCCGGGCAGGGGTCCGGCCCCGGCCGCACCCCCGCCGCCGCCGCCTCCCCGGAGCCAACTAGTCTGTGAGGGTGGTGACCAGACCGGCTTATTTAAAAGGGGTGGGAACCAGACAAGCACTAAGACGCGCAGACACTGCAGGGAGAGAGCGCAGCCGGAGCTCCTCCTCCTTCCGCCGCCACCTCCCGACTGAAAGTAGCTAGCCCGGCCGGCCCTTGCCTACCGGAATGTGTCCTTCGGTTACCTGGTTACGACGGACCAATCACGACCAGAGTTCCCTCCACGCGCCCTCCTCAGAGTGCAGGCTTGTGATTCACAATGCCCCGCCCCCGCCCGTGGCTGCCCCGCCCCCCGAGCGGTGCGCCCCGGACTCTGGTTTCCATTCATCTCTCGCGCTCCGAGCTTTCCGGTCCTGCGGGAAGCGCCGCGGGAGTTTGTTAATCGAAGCCGTCCTGAGTCAGTGGGCTCTGTAGAAAGCCCCTGTTCGTAAAATGCCAGTTCAGTTAGCAACTCGGTTTCACCGGGTCGACAGTTGACTCATTTGATGTATTGCTCAACGAACTTAGTTTCACCCCAATTTTTGACCTTTTTTTATAACTGAATGCTCCTCCTGTCTTGCCTGCCAAAGAGTGTTAGTTTCCGCCTACAGTTTAACCATAGCAACCCCCGGGGCCCTGGTCCTACTCTCAATAAAGAGCTGTGGCTGTGTCTTGAATGAGACTCGAGGACACGTCACCCCTCCACTTCCTCATCAGCAAATTAGGTACCGAACTCCTCCCTCCCACCTCTGAGGCGCTGGGATTCAGCAACTTGCTTTTCTCGCCTGTTGCTCTCTTCCACGGCAGGAGTTTCCAGGTTTCCCTACTTTAGCCAACAACAACGCATAAAGCACGATTTTCTCATACAAACTTGAGAGTCACAAAGTGAAGTACCACGGTCTTGATTTGATGAAGATGATAACGATAGTTAACATTTGGCAAACACTATGCGCCCGCCCCCGTTCCAAGTGAGGTACTCATTTAACCCTCGGGAACAAAATCCTCAGAAACCTTCATTTTACAGATTTTACAGAAGCTAAGTCACGTTCCCAAGGTCACATGATTGCTCAGGGGTGTGGCCAGGATTTGATCCCTGATTGTGTGGATCCCCAAAGGCACCTTATTGTGATCATCAGAAAATAAAGGTAGAAGTCAAATTTGGTTGGAAGTGGCATAGTGTATCAGGATTTTCTTTTTTTAAGGAGGAACAATTTTTTGATGTGGATTTTAAAATACTTTCCCTTCATTCAACATTGATTAGTCCCTCCTACATGCCAGGCACCCATGTGTGAAAAATAGTCCTGCCCTCAGTGACCTCAGGCACGGTGAGAAAACAAAGGCTTAGAAAGCCCAATAGTCTGAGGTCACACTGCTGCAAAGTACTTAAACCTGAAATTCAAACCTAGATCTACTAACCCCAAGTAGATGCTGGGGTAAAGAGCTTGGTTTTCTTCCCAGAAACATGAGAGCCATTGAATGTTGTGAAGTTAAGGAGTCACTATCAGGTGGTTTGTAGTGAGGTCACGCTTGAGAATAAGTAGGACTGATGGAAGCAACAAAGCCCATTAAGAGACTTTATATTCATCTAAGAGAGGAGTGAGGGTTCAAACTAAAGGCAGTGGCAGAGATTGGAGTGGAGGGAAAGGATCTGAGGTCATTTGGGAGGTAGAATAGAAGTGCTCAGTGACTAGATATGGAGCGGGAAGGGGAAAAGAGAAGCAAAAATGGCTGCTAGGGTTCTGGCTTAGGGAACTATGTAGAGTGTGGTTACTTTTTCTTAGATAGTGCAGGAAAAGGAAGAGGTTTGGGAAGGAAGATCATTTTGGGTTCTGTTAAGCGGAACATGGAAATGGAGCTCTCTGGTTGAAAGTAAGCCTCTGCAGGCTAAGTCCATTTTGTGATATCCCAACTTATGTTTTCAAAAATAACACATTAAATCAATTTAAAAATGTGATTGGGGAAATTCCCTAATGTTGACAGCTAAGAATATCACATTTTTCATGGAGCAACTTGGAATCTATGGTTTTAGTAAATGAGGCATCCTATGTAAAATAAAACTGGTAAATGAGAGCTCTACCCACCACCAGAGCCTCCCATCAAGCCTCTTAGATAGCCTCAACCACCAGAGGGCAGACAGCAGAAGCAAGAAAAACTACAATCCTGCAGCCTGTGGACCAAGAAACACAGTTAGAGAAAGATAGACAAGATGAAAAGGCAGAGGGCTATGTACCAGATGAAGGAACAAGAAAAAACCCCAGAAAAACAACTAAATGAAATGGAGGTAGGCAACCTTCCAGAGAAAGAATTCAGAATAATGATAGTGAAGATGATCCAGGACCTCGGAATAAGAATGGAGGCAAAGATTGAGAAGATGCAAGAAATGATTAACAAAGACCTAGAAGAATTAAAGAACAAACAAACAGAGATGACCAATACAATAACTGAAATGAAAACTACACTAGAAGGAATCAATAGCAGAATAACTGAGGCAGAAGAACGGATAAGTGACCTGGAAGACAGAATGGTGGAATTCACTGCTGTGGAACAGACTAAAGAAAAAAGAATGAAAAGAAATGAAGACAGCCTAAGAGACCTCTGGGACAACATAAAACGCAACAACATTCGCATTATAGGGGTCCCAGAAGGAGAAGAGAGAGAGAAAGGACCAGAGAAAATATTTGAAGAGATTATAGTCGAAAACTTCCCTAACATGGGAAAGGAAATAGCCAACCAAGTCCAGGAAGCGCAGAGAGTCCCATACAGGATAAACCCAAGGAGAAACACGCCGAGACACATAGTAATCAAAGTGGCAAAAATTAAAGACAAAGAAAAATTATTGAAAGCAGCATGGGAAAAACGACAAATAACATACAAGGGAACTCCCATAAGGTTAACAGCTGATTTCTCAGCAGAAACTCTGCAAGCCAGAAGGGAGTGGCATGATATACTTAAAGTGATGAAAGGGAAGAACCTACAACCAAGATTACTCTACCCGGCAAGGATCTCATTTAGATTTGATGGAGAAATCAAAAGCTTTACAGACAAGCAAAAGCTAAGAGAATTCAGCACCACCAAACCAGCTCTACAACAAATGCTAAAGGAACTTCTCTAAGTGGGAAGGAAATACAAGAGAAGAAAAGGACCTACAAAAACAAACCCAAAACAATTCAGAAAATGGTCATAGGAACATCCATATCGATAATTACCTTAAACGTGAATGGATTAAATGCCCCAACCAAAAGACATAGACTGGCTGAATGGATACAAAAACAAGACCCATATATATGCTGTCTACAAGAGACCCACTTTAGACCTAGGGACACATACAGACTGAAAGTGAGGGGATGGAAAAAGATATTCCATACAAATGGAAATCAAAAGAAAGCTGGAGTAGCTATACTCATATCAGATAAAATAGACTTTAAAATAAAGAATGTTACAAGAGACAAGGAAGGACACTACATAATGATCCAGGGATCAATCCAAGAAGAAGATATAACAATTATAAATATATATGCACCCAACATAGGAGCACCTCAATACATAAGGCAACTGCTAACAGCTATAAAAGAGGAAATTGACAGTAACACAATCATAGTGGGGGACTTTAACACCTCACTTACACCAATGGACAAATCATCCAAAATGAAAATAAATAAGGAAACAGAAGCTTTAAATGACACAATAGACCAGATAGATTTAATTGATATATATAGGACATTCCATCCAAAAACAGCAGATTACACGTTCTTCTCAAGTGCGCACGGAACATTCTCCAGGATAGATCACAATTTGGGTCACAAATCAAGCCTCAGTAAATTTTAAAAAATTGAAATCATATCAAGCATCTTTTCTGACCACAACGCTATGATATTAGAAATGAATTACAGGGAAAAAAACGTAAAAAAGACAAACACATGGAGGCTAAACAATACGTTACTAAATAACCAAGAGATCACTGAAGAAATCAAAGAGGAAATCAAAAAATACCTAGAGACAAATGACAATAAAAACACGACGACCCAAAGCCTATGGGATGCAGCGAAAGCAGTTCTAAGAGGGAAGTTTATAGCTATACAAGCCTACCTCAAGAAACAAGAAAAATCTCAAGTAAACAATCTAACCTTACACCTAAAGAAACTAGAGAAAGAAGAACAACCAAAACCCAAAGTTAGCAGAAGGAAAGAAATCATAAAGATCAGAGCAGAAATAAATGAAATAGAAACAAAGAAAACAATAGCAAAGATCAATAAAACTAAAAGCTGGTTCTTTGAGAAGATATACAAAGTTGATAAGCCATTAGCCAGACTCATCAAGAAAAAGAGGGAGAGGACTCAAATCAATAAAATCAGAAATGAAAAAGGAGAAGTTACAAGAGACACCGCAGAAATACAAAGCATCCTAAGAGACTACTACAAGCAACTTTATGCCAATAAAGTGGACAACTTGGAAGAAATGGACAAATTTTGAGAAAGGTATAACCTTCCAAGACTGAACCAGGAAGAAACAGAAAATATGAACAGACCAATCACAAGTAATGAAATTGAAACTGTGATTAAAAATCGTCCAACAAACAAAAGTCCAGGACCAGATGGCTTCACAGGTGAATTTTATCAAACATTTAGAGAAGAGCTAACACCTATCCTTCTCAAACTCTTCCAAAAAATTGCAGAGGAAGGAACACTCCCAAACTCGTTCTATGAGGCCACCATCACCCTGATACCAAAACCAGACAAAGACACTACAAAAAAAGAAAATTACAGACCAATATCACTGATGAATATAGATGCAAAAATCCTCAGCAAAATACTAGCAAACAGAATCCAACAACACATTAAAAGGATCATACACCACGATCAAGTGGGATTTATCCCAGGGATGCAAGGATTCTTCAATATACGCAAATCAATCAATGTGATACACCATATTAACAAATTGAAGAATAAAAACCATATGATCATCTCAATAGATGCAGAAAAAGCTTTTGACAAAATTCAACACCCATTTATGATAAAAACTCTCCAGAAAGTGGGCATAGAGGGAACCTACCTCAACATAATAAAGGCCATATATGACAAACCCACAGCAAACATCATTCTCAATGGTGAAAAACTGAAAGCATTTCCTCTAAGATCAGGAACGAGACAAGGATGTCCACTCTCACCACTATTATTCAACATAGTTCTGGAAGTCCTAGCCACGGCAATCAGAGAAGAAAAAGAAATAAAAGGAATACAAATTGGAAAAGAAGAAGTAAAACTGTCACTGTTTGCGGCAGACATGATGCTATACATAGAGAATCCTAAAACTGCCACCAGAAAACTGCTAGAGCTAATTAATGAATATGGTAACGTTGCAGGATACAAAATGAATGCACAGAAATCTCTTGCATTCCTATACACTAATGATGAAAAATCTGAAAGAGAAATTATGGAAACACTCCCATTTACCATTGCAACAAAAAGAATAAAATACCTAGGAATAAACCAAAAAAAACAAAAAAACAAAAAACAAAAACTGGTAAATGAAAACAACATTTAAAATTGTGTTGTCATTAGAGTATACACAAAGTAATTGAAGCTGTAGGTATAGAAGTGATTGCCTTGAGAAGACATGTATAATAAGGAAAGGAAGAAAGGAAGGAAGGAAAGAAGGAAGGAAGGAGGGGAAGAAGGAAAGCAAGAAGGAAGGAAGAGAAGGAAGGGAAGGAAAGAAGAGGTCTTCAAAAATAGGGAGATTTAAGTGGCATTTAAGTAAACCTGCCAAAGGGAGCAGTGGCAATCAAGGGACCTGAGTATTAATTAGGAATGACTGATCACGTGAGTCCCATGAGGGTAGGGATCACATCTGCTTCTCATTTCTGGAGCAGAGCACCTAGAACAGTACCTGGCCAGTAGATGCTCCATTCGCAATTGTCCAGTGTTGTCCGTGGGGCAGGAAAGCTACAAATACCATTGGCTGCGGCAACTGGGTGACTGGGGATGTGTGCAAGCTGGATGGCAGGCAGTGAGTAAAGAAATGAATAGGGAACAGAAGTGCCCTTGACCGGTGGGGAGGGCCGCGCTGTGCACCCCTCTGCTCTCGCTGCAGGGAGATGGCTTAGCGACTTCTCCTGGGGAGGTTCCTGGCCTCCATAATCTGCAGGAAGCCCTCTCAGAGTCAGTGGGCGCCCCTTGCCTCCAGGGCCCTGCAGACCCCACAGCGCAGTCCTAATAACCTGACAGTAACACCCAGCCAAGCCCAGTCAATATACACCACCAGAGTCTGTACAATGACCTTTAACATCCAGGATGGACCAGACTTTCAAGACTGAGTTGTCAACAGTGAGACACCAGTGGTTGTGGATTTCCATGCACAGTGATGTGGTCCCTGCAAGATCCTGGGGCCAAGGTTAGAGAAGGTGGTGGCCAAGCAGCATGGAAAGGTGGTGATGGCCAAGGCGGATATTGATGACCACACAGACCTCGCCATAGAGTATGAGGTATCAGCTGTGCCCACCGTGCCGGCCATCAAGAATGGGGATGTGGTGGACAAGTTTGTGGGCATCAAGGATGAGGACCAGCTGGAGGCCTTCCTGAAGAAGCTGATTGTCTGACAAGCAGGGAAGCGTCCTGACTGCCCCTGCCCACCTGGGCCCCGTGGTCCCGGGGGACCCAGATAGAACTCATAGCCCTTCTGTGCCGGCCCTTCCTACCTCCTCCCTCTGCCTGGCCCTTGTGGGTCCGTGCTTTGGAGACCAGGCCTCCAAACACAGGAGCCTCAAGTGCTCCCAACCTGGCTGACCGCCTGGGTGGCCGCCCAAGGAGCGGTGCCGCCACCGAGCTGGGACAGCCGTCTCCTCACCCACTCTCTGCTCCTTCTAGGGCTTGTTGCCGTGCTCCCAGGATGCTGGGACAGAGTCCCGGGGCCAGCCTGCAGTAACAGCTTGGTCTCCCTGCTCCCTTCTGATCTGAACCCCGGTGCCTGGCTCATCTGCCTCCTGCATTTTTCTTTCCTGCTGCTGTTTTGTAAAAAAAAAAAAAAAAAAAAACAGAAGAAGCAAAAAAGAAACCCAGGGCTTCCCTGGTGGCGCAGTGGTTGAGAATCTGCCTGCTAATGCAGGGGACACGGGTTTGAGCCCTGGTCTGGGAAGATCCCACATGCCGCGGAGCAACTAGGCCCGTGAGCCACAACTACTGAGCCTGCGCGTCTGGAGCCTGTGCTCCGCAACAAGAGAGGCCACGATAGTGAGAGGCCCGCACACCGCGATGAGGAGTGGCCCCCGCTTGCCGCAACTGGAGAAAGCCCTCACACAGAAACGAAGACCCAATACAGCCAAAAATAAATAAATAATAATTAAAAAAAAAAAAAAAGAGTGGAGGAGCTAGGGTAGGGAGGTTTACTGAGTCTACTATTTAAACCATTCAAACTGATGCCTTGACTGATGAAGCAGGCATAACCTATGCTATCAAAGCTACAACAAACATCACTGTTGTAGTGGAAGATAAAAGACATTTCAAATAGAAATAGTGGTCTGTGGTCATTTAAGTGATTCTAATACCAAAATTAACTGATAAATTAACTACATGAAAGACTCATCTAAAATTAAGATAAGACAAAAAAATGAAGCTTCTTGTGCATTTAAAATAAAGCAGTGTCAAACTGAGGGCAACAAAAGGATTTATTACCAATTTGCACTCAAAGAAGGTATCATTTAATACTCTGTAATAGGTTTTATTCCTCTGAACCAATTCCATAATATGTTGTAATTCTTTCCAGTGCAGCATCTAAAAATTTTCTTGTTGAATAAACTTGTTATTCTTAAATTTATAAAATGATGCGAATTAACATGAAGCATTATGAAATGGACATTTTATACTCAGAATATCTTTTAAAGAGATATATAAGTTTCCATTTAAATATTGTCTGAGATACTATAATTGATTTCATTTATTCTTAGGTTTCTTGAATCTGAGTTGGTATTGACTTTTCTTATAATTCTGTGACGATTCAAGTAACAAGCTCACACAAGTGAGCAGCAGTTTCTTGCTCATTTAGTTTGTTTTGTTTACGACAGCCATTTTAGAACCAGCCTCTTTCAGTATCTTATATAAGATAGAATGTATTAGCTTGCTAGGGCTGCCCTAACAAAACATCACAGACTGGGTGGCTTAAACAACAGAAATTTATTTCTCACAGCTTTGGAAGCTGGAAGTCCAAGATCAAGGTGTTGGCAGCTTTGGTTTCGTCTGAGAGCCTCTCTCCTTGTCTGGCAGATGGATGCCTTCTTGCTATGTCCTCAAATAATCTTTTCTCTGGGCACACGCATCCCTGGTGTCTTTTTGTGTATGCTAACTTTTTTATAAGGATATCAGTCAAATTCAATTAGGGCCCACACTAACGGCCTCATTTTAACTTAATTACTTCTTTAGAGGTATTCTCTCCAAATAAAGTCCCATTCTGAGGCGCTGGAAGTTAGGACTTTAACATATGAATTTTGAGGGAACACATTTCAACCCATAAATAGAGTCATATCCAATAAAAAATGTTGTGTGGCTTTTCAAAATATTACCTGAACTACTTTTCACATAATGAACTACTTTTTCACATAATGAACTACTTTTTCACATAATTAAATACTGTGTATGTAAAAGCATGCTGCAAATTTTTAAGTGTAATGACTCTGTATGTACCACTAGAGTCAAACTGCAACATTACACAAACACAGTTTTCATCAAGTTTTTAATTTTAGTTAAAGCTAGCTCTTCTTCTTTGTGTTCAGTTTGTTTGTTTTGCTAATTCTCATTAGAGAATTATTCCCAAATCCTGATACCTTCTCTAACAGCCAAGCATTATGACTTCTCCTTTCTTTTTCTTAAAGATGCAACAGCAATCAATGCTGAGCATTCCTTTGACATTTTTCAGACTGCCTTTATCCCTAACCTATAATAAGGAAGTCTTTCCAATGATATGCAGACAATGTTCCTTTCCTGTGCTTCCCATATGTCATATTTTTTTAATGACACTTTTTCAGAACATTAGAATCATTTGGTCACCTTACTCATCTGGCCTGTCCGCTTTAAGCTGCTTTTTCAACTGAGCCTCATAAAATTCATAGGTTATATATCAAAATTGCATTATCTGAATGAAGTCAGGATCACAGGTGTGATATTATATTACTATATCAGAAGAAGAAAATTTTCACTGATAGGAAAAATCAGATTAAACCATGCATATCTGAAGATGCCTACATATTTGAATTAAATTGCACTTAAAACCACCAAAAACTGGCTTTTGTATGTTATTTACAGTGGGTTGTTCATGTATGATATAAAATGCTTAATAGTACTTATACCTACTTAAAAGGTACCATTTTTTATTACTTCTGAAACTGAGCAGGACCCTGCGGGGCCCTCCTGGGTACAGAAGCTCCTTCGTGTTCCCTCTTTCTTGTTTGTAGAAAAAGGCTTTAGTCTCCTAGGCCTTCCCTGAATTCCAACCAGCAGGCTCAAGCAGTTAACTAATTAGGGAACTGAGGGAATGCAGAAACAAAAGAAAAGCAGTCAAGCAAGAAAAGTAATGATATCTTAAACAGTTCAGCAAAAAAAAACGGAGTCCTGGTTTCTCCTCAAGGGATGTACATAACAATCTGACTCATATCTGTGAGTTGCTCTGCAGAAACTAAGACCCCCCCCCACCCACGTGGATAATAGTGACTACATACTGACCACAAGCACATAGACCCCAGACTGGTTGGTACCGGAAGGGTAACGATTAAGTTTCCCAAAACATCACCCTGCTACCTTACTACCAATTAATCAGAGGAAAGTCATACACCCTGTAACCCTCACCCCAAATGTTGCCTTAAAAAACCCTTCCTGGGGAGTTCCCTGGGGGTCCAGTGGTTAGGACATGGCACTTGCAGTTCAGTGGCCCAGGTTCAGTCCCCGGTTGGGGAACTAGGATCCCACAAGCCGCATAGTGAGGTAGAAACAAACAAACAAAAACCCTTCCCTGAAAGCCATTGAGAAATTCTGGTCTTCTGAACACAAGCTGCCTATTCTCCTTGCTTGGTGCCCTGCAATAAACGCTATAATTTCCTTTACCACAACCTGGTGTCAGTGGATTGGCTTTGCTGCGTGGCAGGTGAGAGTACCCAAGTGCAGTTCAGTAACACTTCTTTGCATGAAAGTTCAGAAATCACATTTGTTTAACTTCAAACTGTGTGACAGTGAAGTACACAACTAGTTACTTTCCAAATAGCACCAAAACAATCACTTTGAGAGTGAGTGCCTAAAATCAGAGAAAAAAGTAGGAAGAAAACCACTGGAAAAAAAAAATGACTTCCTCCTTAAGTGCTGAATGACAAAGTCTCCTAACATCATAAAACAAAAAATACTTTTTATGAGTAAGATAATAATTCCTCTGAATGATTACAGAAGTGTACAAATCCAAAGGGACTTCAGAAATACTGGTTGGAGGATACAAAGCCAATAAATTCTTTACATGGTAAGAAAAACATTTTAAAGATTTTTGCAAGTTCTAGTTCCCCTTCCTCATGAACAATTTTTAAAAAATGAAACAGCAAGGACAATAGCAAGTAGCAGGAATGTGCAATAAAGAAATACATTTTAGAAGCTAGAACATGGTTCTATTTCTACTGGACAGAGTTCATTCTGGTTGAATAAGATAGGGATTTGCAACTCAGAAAGAACTATCTTGTTGTGATTCGCCTGTTGATTTTTGTTTTTGAGTATGTGTGATCAGAAGCATTGAGTTTTCTTTGAAACCACAAATCACCCTATAAAAGTAATACCCAGCCAAGCACATTATAGTTTGAAAGGTGACTGGCAGTGCTTCCCAGACCAATGACTGATGAGAAAAAAGAATTCCTGCTAGTATTTCAACCCAGCTAATATTCCTAGAGTGACTTAGAAGATTCTCTCTGTACTATTTTCTGTAATTTAAAAATCTCTCTTTGGTTCTTGCTCAAGTGTTAATTAGTTGCCAAGAATTAACCATTGCAACTATTCTCCAAAATTATGAACAGTTTTTCAAAAACCATAAATTAATTTGCTCTTCCAGAAAACTTGCAAATTTGAAAATTAATTTAAAAATTATTAAGAGTGTCATTTCCACATTTTCATAAACAGGACTCTGTTAGCCCAAAGAATTAAAAAGATCTCAATTGATCTTTCTTTTGAAGAGTTCAGACTTCTCATAAGATCCCCCCCTCCAAAAGATGAAGGATGGCTCAGGAAAGACAGAAACAGAGGCAGCTCTGAGCACTAGCCTATTCACCTTTATCTCAACTGTCCCTCCTAGCTTCTCTGTCTCCTCCTACTACTACTTTGTTTTCACTTAACTACTTAGGTTCCTTATAAGCCTTTGCCCCAGTGGTTCTTATCTTGGGCTAGATCAGAAACCCCAGGTGAAAGCCATGAGCCTTCTGAAGTATACACTTAAAAATTTGCACATAATTTTAGGGGTTCATTGGCCTACAAGGTCTAACCATGGGCCCTTTTGCTGTATCTTATATTAGGTATAAGCCTTCAGGTTCAATTACCCATAATAACTGGTAAATTTTCTGTGTCTCAGTTCAAGACTTTGATCATGAGGCAGTTCCAGCCAGCTCTTCTTTTCAAACCACATCCTCAAAATTACTCCATAGTACCTCACAGGTTACCCCATAGGTCAGGAGTTCACCTCTGGCCCAACAAACTATCCCATAGGATAGGTTCACATGGTGCTCTATCAGCTCAACAAGGACAGTGGGTGAGAATTTTTCAGAAAGGGGTAGAGTAGAGCAGGCAATATTGGCATCTAATAGAGATATTATTAAAAGATTCACAAGTTATAAAATTTTTACATACAAAAGAACACAGAGAATATTAAGTAGGTTATAAAACATAGCAATAAAATGAACATCCATAAATTCACCATCTAACTTAAGAAATGGAATATTACAAATACAATAGAAAGCGCTTCTTGATCTCATTTTCCAGCCTCCATATCCCAAATTGTGTCTTAATCAATCCATCTTCCTTATTAGATATCCATCTTCCTTAGTAAGACATTAAGTAACAAGACCTAATGCTGAGTCTAATAAGTACTGCATTTCGAAGTAGTAGCAAATGTAAACATACTGAGATATTTACACCAGCTGTAATGTGATATGAAAGCATCTCTGATTTATAATGGTGACAAACTCATAATTACTGCTAATATTACTGTGATTATTTTCATTCAAAATTAAATACTTTATTTCAATTAGAGTAAAAAAAATTTTTTTCCATCTAAATAAAGATGAATTCTGTCTCCAGACCCCAGGTTAAGAACATGTACTCTAGATAGAGCAGAACTAGCAAACTGCCAGCTGATAAAAGAATTTAGCCCAGGGGCTTCCCTGGTGGCGCAGTGGTTGAGAATCTGCCTGCCAATGCAGGGAACACGGGTTCAAGCCCTGGTCTGGGAGGATCCCACATGCCGCAGAGCAACTAAGCCCGCGAGCCACAACTACTGAGCCTACATGTCTGGAGCCTGTGCTCCGCAACAAGAGAGGCCGTGATAGTGAGAGGCCCATGCACCGCGATGAAGAGTGGCCCCCGCTCGCCGCAACTAAAGAAAGCCCTCACACAGAAACGAAGACCCAACACACCCAAAAATAAATATATAAATTAAAAAAAAAAAAAAAAGAGTTTAGCCCAGAGATTTGTCTTTGTATATCAGAATGTACCAAAATGTTAAAAAGGAAATACATTTTAATGCCTCTAGGCAGGTTCTTCATACTCCAGTAATAGGACCATCACTCCCTATGTCACAGCATGCCTTCCCTGCAGAAGTCCCCTGAAATATTTGAGTGTGAGATCCCTACTCCAGAAGAATGATGTAGAACCCTGGAGTAATGCTGTCTGGTAATAGCAAGGGAGGCAGCTTGACAAGAGTAAATACACATGTTAATGTTAAGAGTAGAAGGCTGAGCAGCAATTCAGAAAGTTATTGATTGAAGCGACAACTGATCTTCTCTATGTCAGTTCTTTCTTAGAAATAAATTACAAACAGAAAATTCAAGCATTTTTAACTTAAAAGTGCATAGTTAAACTTAAGAAAATATTGAAAAATGTAAGTCTATCATCCTAACGTTACAAGTTCTGTCTTTTGTACTTTGCCCATATTTATTAAAATGAAGGCAGTCATTATATATATAACTTCCATATTTTACTTCATTACTTATATTTTATATTTCTCATTTGTATTTATTACAAAGAGTTATAAATGGAAAATCAAAAAAGAAAGGGAACTAAAACCTATAAAGTTACAAAAATAAGGCCAATGACTGTACTCAGTTGCATTTCCTGAAAGAAACCAAGTGAAGAATTATAACCCATTCTCCCTTTATGCCCAAAGTGGAAACATCGACCATTAAAAATATTCTCTGCCATCTAGTCCATCAGTTTTCCTGTATGGAGGCATTTCTTTCAAAATAAGGTTTGATTCTAACAATGGTAATAGAAGCAAAATAATTTTTTTATATAATGGAAATAAAAACATGCTTGAAATGATATTGAAAAATGTCCATAACCTCACCTAGATTGGAGGGAGGCAAATATTTATTCAGCATCTACTCTAGGTTAAACTATTACAAACTGATGATCTCATTTCTATGAATTAGGAAATGTAATTTTTCTACTGCCATACTGATACTAAGTAGCAGAGTTGGGATTATATTTATATATTATGTTGTAGTCCATCTGTCTGACTCTAAAATCACTTAAGATCAGAATGTTTCACCTTAATTACTGTGTAGACAATAAGGAAAGAAAAACGAGATACAGTCCCTGTACTAAGTTCATTATACAACAGATAGAGAATAGTCATATAAACAGAGCCTTTCAATGTATGCTCAAGTTGCTATGGGAACAGAGAACCTCCATATGGTTCTCCAGAGTCCTCTTTCTCTACATTATGCTGCTATTCACCAGAGAATATGCCTGCTAATATATGCACTACAGTCCACAGAGAATAAAAATAATTATGCTTCAGTCATAAGGTTCCTCCAAAAGGTGCTATTCTTCTTAAGATGATACCACTGGTGATGCAAAATGTAAGATGTGTATATTTTCATTTATCCCAGGGTCTTGAGTAAATTTAATCAAAGTCCTCATAAAGCTTGGAAATCAAAGAAAAATTAGAATCATAACTTACATATTTGGTAAAAGTTTTCCTGTATGGGAGGTATCACCTAATAGTTTGTTTTGAATCATAGCAGATGTAATTTCCAAAACTGCACGATTCCATAATTACATGTCCTTTTTGACATATCTTCAAATACAGATTGTCTCCAAGGCAGATGTTTCATACAGAATCCCAAGTAACTTATATTCTAAGTAGTTATGCCTGATATTTTATAAATGTATGTATTGATATTTCCCTCTTTAATTTAGAGATGCTTCTACTTTAGCTTTTTCCCATTACTAAGTTTTCAGATAGTTGGTCCTTTTCTTATTCCAGTATGCCATTTGGTATTTTGGTTAATTCTTCTTGGTATACGAAATTAAGAAAAAGAAAAATGTACTGGTATTTGTTACAGATTGTCTTTTGTCTGAGCACGGTGTCAATTTCTTTGTTCTAGCATAGTGTTGAATTAAACTGAATGCCTCAGAAAGCATTAAAAATAGTCTAGGAATAAATTTTCATATATCAACAAAAGGGATTGCCTAGCAAATGCATTTTTTAATTAACTAAAACTATGTTTTAATTCATACTTCCTTAGTTTTTACCTAATGTTCTTTTTCTGTTCCAGAATACCACACTACATTTAGTTGTCAATTCTCCTTAGGTTCCTCTTGGCTGCGACATTTTCTCAGGCATTTCTTGCTTTTGATAACCTTTGCAGTTTTGAGGAGTACTGGTCAGGTAATTTTTAGAATTTCCCTCAACTGGGATTTTTCTGATGTTTTTCTTATGATTAGACTTAGGCTACAGGTTTTAGGAAGGAAGACTACAGAAGTAAAGTGCCATTCTCAGTACATCATATCAAGGGCACATACTATTCAATATTTCTTATTATGTTGATTTTTAACCTTGACCACCTGGCTGAGATAGTGTTTATCACATTTCTCTTCTGTAAAGTTATTCTTTTTCCCTCTTTACTCTTAGGAAGAAAGTCATTACCCACAGCTCATGTCTAAGGCACAGGAAGTCATGGTCCCCCTCCTTGAGGGTGGAGTATCTACATAATCATTTGGAATTCTTCCACACAGATTTCTCTATTCTCTCCTTTTTAAAAAATTTATTCATTAATTTATATCACTATGGACTCATGGATGCAGATGCAATTTTTATATCATCATTCCCATAGAAAAAAGGGATTTGAGGTTTCAAAAGTAAAAGTTATACTTGAAAAAAACAAACATAAAATGATACCATTAAGGAATTCAAGTTTAAAAATGCTGGGAGAAAGTCTGAGGAAAAACTAATCTCAAGTAACTCAGAAAAAAATACTTTTGCTACTATTTAATATTTATAAGATATAATAAGAAAGCCAGGAGATACAAGATACATAGCTCAAAGTGGAGATTCAAAAATTATCTGGCAAATCCAATCAGGAAGAAAAACACATGATTCAAGGTTCAGAACGGAGGTTTGAGACTGCTTTTGCTTATTTATTAATCAAGTTCATTTAGTAATTGCTAATTGTTAAAAACAATTATTTTAACAGAGTGCAATAGTCCAAATTCTATTTAATCACATTTGAATACAACGAAACTTCAATGATTCCGAAAAGGAATAATATATCAAACAGAATACACATATGAAAAATCATAGAAAACTTTAAAGCATTGTGTTATTATTTATTTCAAATATAGCCTATATAGATCAAGTGCAAATGCATATTACGGTGTAAAATGACAGAAATTAATACAAAACTGCCAATGTCACTTGCTTCAAAGTACATAGTCATGTGTCCTAAAGAGAAATGGCGTAAAACCAAAAAATTAATTGCTTGACTCAGAATTTGAAATTACATTGAAGGAATAATTATATTGTTGACCTTTTTTTAAGCTACTAATGTTAGTCTGGTTCTCCTTTATAATTAAAATGCCAAAAATTTGAAAAGAAAGCTCTAACTTATATTTTCCTACTACATAAAATTGCATGTGGAATCCAAGTTAATCTTGAGATGGGATATCTTTTTTTAATGAAGAGACACATGAACAGCTAAAATGTGCCCAAAACTTACATTCATACTTCACTAAACTACACATGAGGAGTTATAGGTTGTTTACTTCTATTTTAACTAATTTAAATCAACTATTCATAGAATACTGTCTACAGTCACAAACACTTGAGGAAAATATGATGGAGTAACCCTCAAAAGCAATTCTGAGGCTCTGTGAACTCTAGACGCTATATATTCCTACAACACGTTTTGGCCTTCAAGCATTTGTTCATCAAGGCCACAGTGTGAAATGGACAACTTCTTCAGATCTTCAAAGCCTCCATCAGCCTCAGTCCATGAAAATGCTAATTAGGATTTTATACCCAAATGTCTACAAACTATCAAACCTGGAAAGCTGAGTTTTTTCTCACTCAAGATCTTGAGGAAACCACCCCTTGGCTCTTTTCTGACAAGGTCTAAACCAAAATCTAGCCTAAACATCATTTTATGTCCATTCTGTTGGGCATTGTCTTAGCTTTGACTCTCCAAAACTCTGACTCTGCAAAACTTATCACTCAAATGGCAAGGGTAGAAAAAAGGAACTCTGCAAGAGTCTTTCCTCCTACTTAAAATGCCCTAAGTCTGATACTTGATGTTTCTTTCCTCTTGGTCTTCCTCACTTTTGTCCCACCTGAACTTCAAGATGGAGAGAATTTTCTGAAATGGGAGGAACCTGTAGGTCCTCAACCACACTACCAGAATCATAGACTAGTAAAAAGAAATAAACAGCTAAATCTGCTATTGTCACAATTCATTAATTAATCATTCCATTATTCTTTCCAATAAAAACTCAAACCCCCAGGAAAATTACTAATTTCTGAGTTATTGACAAATTAATTTTGTCTTTGAATAATATCAGAAAAATATTAGAGAAAGAGGACTGGAAATCTTGATCTCTCCATAGAGTATGTGACCTAGAATATCAGCAACACTCCTGACCCATTGCTTACACAGATTTTGTAGACAAGGAAATTTGGTTAAGACCAACTCGTGACAATTCTTGGAGAAAACCCGGTTATTTACTACTGTTGCTATAATTGTAGTGGTGTTAATGATATATTTAAGAAGACATATCCAACATTCACCCTAGCTATGAAAAAATTACCCAATAAAAGACCCACAAAATGTCTAGTCTTCACCAGTGTAACTCCCTATTGTATCCTCCAAGATAAAATTATTACAAATTAAATTAAATACCTTACAGAAAACGGTTACTAAAGTTGTATGACATCTACCAAAAATGACTTTTTGGTTCAAAGTTTATCTGTGGTACTCCCTTCCAGCAATATAGTTAGAATTAAAGCTGTTTTTTACTTTATGAGGATAAAATGAAATTATTTGTACATAGAGGATTGCTAGTTCCTTTATTCCTTAAGTCAATAAATATGTTATAATTTAACAAGAAAAAACAACCAATAATTTAAAAGTAAGATTCTTTCCACGTAGCTTCAAATTCTAAATAATTTTTAGATAAGACACTTTCTTATGGGTACGTGCATGCACTAGGAGTCTACTGAGAATTAAAACATTTATAATAATTTAAGTAATTATGATGATTATATAAGTTCTGTATTTTGAAGAAACAATATAGAATTCTATGATGTGGTGACGAGAGAAGTAATTATGTTTACAACTCATCATCCAAAAATGGCATCATAATTATAAATTTAAAAGTCTCAACCATTCCCCTATTTTAATCCATTAGAAATTATTATCTGATTTGACAAAATACTATTGTTATTGACCTTCACTCTAGCATTAAATAATACAGGCTTATATAAGCATTATCAACAGAGTCAAAGGCAAGGAAAAGCTATTAAAACTTACTTTATTATTAATGAGTATTGGTAATTATTTTTAATCATCCTGCATCCAAGCAATCATGTCTGTTGTTTGCTTGTTTGGTAAATTAGATCTTAAAATACGGCACATCTTTACTCATTCAAATATATCCTCCAATAAATGTACATTTAATGTGAAAATTATTTCAATTATATTTAGGTTCCTTAGTTTAAATTCTGCCTTTTTTTTTGAACACACAAGTCTCTCTTAGTATTAATCTAGTTAAATGATTGTCCTCCCACATATATACCAATAAAATCTTCTGTAAGCTTCTCCCAGCTTCTCTCTTAACTAAAGCTGCATCTATACTAACAAAATGGCTTAACAGAGTTGGCCAGTTGGACTGAATAATTTGGTGTGTGTGCTCTGTAACCCAAATAAACAGCTTACAATTAATAGGCCAGTGCTTAAGTAAAAATAGGAAGTCTGTGCTTACACATATAAAAAGAAGAAGAGAATGGAGGCAACATGATTAATACCCAAATAATAGAGATAAAATTTTGAGGGAAATCCCAAATTGTTCAGGTAGAAATCTTTTCTTTTCTTTGAAAGAGGTATCTAAAATTAAGTTGGTATATCTTTAAGAAAGCTCCATAAGCATGGAAGATATGGAAGCAATGACTCCTGTAAGAATCAGTTTTGACTATGCTTTTAAATATAATGTACATGATGAGCCAAGACATATTAAGACTACACAACCATCAAGGAAACAGTATAACATAATGCCTTTCAAATGCCTGCAATATAAAACACAAAACATAAAAAAAAATCTATTTCAGCCATTTTTATAGCACTTCTTACCGATAATAGCAAATCAACTTTCTCCAAGTAAAACCTTGAACTTGAGATCAGACCAACTGGTTTGAGAAGTAAAATATGCTTTAATGTTCTCTTAGTTTTAAGTCAAATAAAAAGCATATATCAGAAATAAGGGGAAAAAAACTCTACACGTTTAGGAACTAAATGAACATTTTCAAATTTTGCACTGAATTAAAACTTAGATGTAGAGATCTTCAAGATGCAGAGGAGTAAGATGTAGAGATCACCTTCCTCCCCACAAATACATCAGAAATACATCTACATGTGAAACAACTCCTACAGAAAACCTACTGAATGCTGGCAGAAGACCTCAGACTTCCCAAAAGGCAAAAAACTCCCCACGTACCTGGATAGGGCAAAAGAAAAAAGCAAAAACAGAGACAAAAGAATAGGGATGGGACCTGCACCTCTGTGAGGGAGCTGTGAAGGAGGAAAGGTTTCCACACACTAGGAAGCCCCTTCACTGGCAGAGATGGCAGGTGGGCAGAGGGGGTAAGCTTTGGAGCCACAGAGGAGAGCGCAGAAACAGGGGTGCAGAGGGCAAAGCGGAGAGATTCCCGCACAGAGGATCGGTGTCAACCAGCACTCACCAGCCTGAGAGGCTTATCTGCTCACCTGCCAGGGCAGGTGGGGGCTGGGAGCTGAGGCTCGGGCTTCGGAGGTCAGACCACAGGGAGAGGACTGGGGTTGGCTGTGTGAAGACAGCCTGAAGGGTGCTAGTGAGCCCCAGCTAGCCGGGAGGGAGTCTGGAAAAAACTCTGGACCTGCCTAACAGGCAAGAGACCATTGTTTCAGGGTGCGTGAGGAGAGGGATTCAGAGCACCTCCTAAATGAGCTCCAGAGACAGGCGCAAGCTGCGGCTATCAGCGCGGACCCCAGAGATGGGCATGAAACACTAAGGCTGCTGCTACAGCCACCAAGAAGCCTGTGTACAAGCACAGGTCACTGTCCACATCTCCCCTCCTGGGAGCCTGTGCAGCCCGACACTGCCAGAGTCCCGAGATCCAACATCCCCCGGAGAACACATGGCGCACCTCAGGGTGCTGCAACGTCATGCTGGCCTCTGCTGCCAAAGGCTCCCACAGCATTCCACACCCCTCCCTCCCTTCAAGCCGAGTGAGCCAAAGCCCCCTAATCAGCTGCTACATTAACCCCGTCCTGTCTGAACAAAGAACAGATGCCCCCAGGCGACCTACATGCAGAGGCGGGGCCAAATCCAAAGCTGAACCCCAGGAGCTGTGCGAAAAAAGAAGAGCAAGGGAAATTCCTCCCAGCAGCCTCAGGAGCAGTGGAATAAATCTCCACAATCAACCTGATGTACGTTGCATCTCTGGAATACCTGAATAGACAACAAACCATCCCAAAATTGAGGCAGTGGACTTTGGGAGCAACTGTAGACTTGGGGTTTGCTTCCTGCATCTAATTTGTTTCTGGTTTTATGTTTACCTTAGTTTACTATTTAGAGTTTATAATCATTGGTAGATTTATTATTGATTTAGTTGCTCTCCTTTTTTTTTATATATATAGATATATATTTTTTTTCCTTTTTTTTTTTTTGTGAGTGTGTATGTGTATGCTTCTTTGTGTCATGTTGTCTGTATAGCTTTGCTTTTACCATTTCTCCCAGGGTTCTCTCTATCCGTTTTTTTGGTTTGTTTGTTTGTTTTTATAGTTTTTAGCACTTGTTATCATTGGTGGATTTCATTTTTGGATTGGTTGCTCTCTTCTTTTTTCTTTCTTTTTTTTATGCTTCTTTTTTATTTTTTAATAATTTTTTTATTTTAATAACTTTTATTTTATTTTATTTTACTTTGCTTTATTTTCTTCCTCCCCTCCTTCATCTCTCCCTCCCTTCCTTAGTTGTGGCTGACAGGGTCTAGGTACTCCGAACAGGTGTCAGCCCTGTGCCTCTGAGATGAGAGAGCCGAGTTCAGGACATTGATCCACCAGAGACCTCCCAACTCCATGTAATATCAAACGGCGAAAGCTCTCCCAGAGATCTCCATCTCAAAGCTAAGAGCCAGCTCCACTCAACAATGAGCAAGCTCCAGTGCTCAACACCCTATGGCAAACAACTAGCAAGATGGGAACACAACCCCACCCATTAGCAGAGAGGCTGCATAAAATCATAAGATCACAGACACCCAAAAACACACCACTGGACATGGTCTGGCCCACCAGAAAGACAAGATCCAGCCTCATCCACCAGAGCAAATCCACGAGTCTCCTCCACAAGGAAGCCTACACAACCCACTGAACCAACCTTACCCACTGGGGGCAGACACCAAAAACAACAGGACCTACGAACCTGCAGCCTGTGAAAAGGAGACCCCAAAAACAATAAATTATATTGACAGTAACACAATAATAGTAGGGGACTTTAACACCCCACTTTCACCAATGGACAGATCATCCAAAATGAAAATAAATAAGGAAATACAAGATTTAAATGATACATTAAACAAGATGGGCTTAATTGATATTTATAGGGTATTCCATCCAAAAACAACAGAATACACTTTCTTCTCAAGTGCTCATGGAACATTCTCCAGGATACATCATATCTTGGGTCACAAATCAAGACTTGGTAAATTTAAGAAAATTGAAATCATATCAAGTATCTTTTCAGACCACAACACTATGAGACTAGATATCAATTACAGGAAAAAATTTGAAAAAAATACAGACACATGGAGGCTAAACAATACACTACTTAATAACCAAGAGATCACTGAAGAAATCAAAGAGGAAGTCAAAAAATACCTAGAAACAAATGACAATGAAAACACGACAACCCAAAACCTATGGGCTGCAGCAAAAGCAGTTCTAAGAAGGAAATTTACAGCAATACAATCCTACCTCAAGAAACAAGAAACATCTCAAATAAACAACCTAACCTTACACCTAAAGCAATTAGAGAAAGAAGAACAAAAAAACCCCAAAGTTAGCAGAAGGAAAGAAATCATAAAGATCAGAGCAGAAATAAATGAAAAAGAAATGAAGGAAACAATAGCAAAGATCAATAAAACTAAAAGCTGGTTCTTTGAGAAGATAAACGAAATTGATAAACCATTAGCCAGACTCATCAAGTAAAAAAGGGAGAAGACTCAAATCAACAGAATTAGAAATGAAAAAGGAGAAGTAACAACTGACACTGCAGAAATACAAAGGATCATAGGCGATTACTACAAGCAACTCTATGCCAATAAAATGGACAACCTGGAAGAAATGGACAAATTCTTAGAGAAGCACAACCTTCTGAGACTGAACCAGGAAGAAATAGAAAATATAAACAGACCAATCACAAGCACTGAAATTGAGACTGAGACTAAAAATCTTCCAACAAACAAATTCCCAGGACCAGATGGCTTCAAAGGCAAATTCTATCAAACATTGAGAGAAGAGCTAACACCTATCCTCAAACTCTTCCAAAATAAAGCAGAGGGAGGAACACTCCCAAACTCATTCTACGAGGCCACCATCACCCTGATACCAATACCAGACAAAGATGTCACAAAGAAAGAGAACTACAGGCCAATAGCACTGATGAACACAGATGCAAAAATCCTCAACAAAATACTAGCAAACAGAATCCAACAGCACATTAAAAGGATCATACACCATGATCAAGTGGGGTTTATCCCAGGGATGCAAGGATTCTTCAGTATATGCAAATCAATCAATGTGATACACCATATTAACAAATTGAGGGAAAAAAACCATATGATCTTCTCAATAGATGCAGAAAAAGCTTTCGACAAACTTGAACACCTATTTATAATAAAAACCCTCCAGAAAGTAGGCATACACGGAACTTACCTCAACATAATACAGGCCATAGATGACAAACCCAGAGCCAACATCCTTCTCAATGCTGAAAAAGTGAAACCATTTCCTCTAACATCAGGAACAAGACAAGGTTGTCCACTCTAACCACTATTATTCAACATAGTTTTGGGAGTTTTAGCCACAGCAATCAGAGAAAAAAAAGAAATAAAAGGACTCTAAATCAAAAAGAGGAAGTAAAGCTGTCACTGCTTGCAGATGACATGATACTATACCAGAGAATCTTAAAGATGCTACCAGAAAACTACTAGACCTAATCAATGAATTTGGTAAAGTAGCAGGATACAAAATTAATGCATAGAAATCTCTTGCATTCCTACACACTAATGATGAAAAATCTGAAAGAGAAACTAAGGAAACACTCCCATTTCCCAATGCAACAAAAAGAATAAAACACCTAGGAATAAACCTACCTAGGGAGACAAAAGACCTGTATGCAGAAAACTATAAGACACCGATGAAAGGAATTAAAGATGATACAAACAGATGGAGAGATATACCATGTTCTTGGATTGGAAGAATCAACATTGTGAAAATGACTATACTACCCAAAGTAATATACAGACCAGTGCAATCCCTATCAAACTACCAATGGCATTTTTCACAGAACTAGAACAAAAACTTTCACAATTTGTATGGAAACACAGAAGACCCCGAATGCCAAAGCAATCTTGAGAAAGAAAAACGTGGCTGCAGGAATCAGGCTCCCTGACTTCAGACTATGCTACAAAGCTATGGTAATCAAGACAGTATGGTACTGGCACAAAACCAGAAATACAGATCAATGGAACAGGATAGAAAACCCAGAGATAAACCCACACACATATGGTCACCATTCTTTGATAAAGGAGGCAAGAATATACAATGGAGAAAAGAGCCTCTTCAATAATTGGTGCTGGGAAAACTGGACAGCTACATGTAAAAGAATGAAATTAGAACACTCCCTAACACCATACACAAAAATAAACTCAAAATGGATTAAAGACCTAAATGTAAGGCCACACACTATAAAACTCTTAGAGGAAAACATAGGCAGAACACTCTATGACATAAATCACAGCAAGATCCTTTTTGACCCACCTTCTAGAAAAATGGAAATAAAAACAAAAATTAATAAATGGGACCTAATGAAACTTAAAAGCTTTTGCACAGCAAAGGAAACCATAAGACGAAAAGATAACCCTCAGAATGGGATAAATATTTGCAAATGAACTGACAAAGGATTAATCTCCAAAATATACAAGCAGCTCATGCAGCTCAATATCAAAGAAACAAACAACCCAATCCAAAAATGGGCAAAGACCTAAATAGACATTTCTCCAAAGAAAGATACAGATTGCCAACAAACACATGAAAGGATGCTCAACATCACTAATCATTAGAGAAATGCAAATCAAAACTACAATGAGGTATCACCTCACACAGGTCCGAATGGCCATCATCAAGAAATCTACAAACAATAAATGCTGGAGAGGGTGTGGAGAAAAGGGAACCCTCTTGCACTGTTGGTGGGAATGTAAATTGATACAGCCACTATGGAGAACAGTATGGAGGTTCCTTAAAAAACTAAAAATAGAACTACCATACGACCCAGCAATCCCACTACTGGGCATATTACCTGAGAAAACCATAATTCAAAAAGAGTCATGTACCACAATGTTCATTGCAGCAGTATTTACAATAGCCAGAACATGGAAGCAACCTATGTGTCCATCGACAGATGAATGGATAAAGAAGATGTGGCACATATATACAATGGAATATTACTCGGCTATAAAAAGAAACGAAACTGAGTTATTTGTAGTGAGGTGGATGGACCTAGGGTCTGTCATACAGAGTGAAGTAAATCAGAAACAGAAAAACAAATACCATATGCTAACACATATATATGGAATCTGAAAAAAATAAATAAATGGTTCTGAAGAACCCAGGGGCAGGACAGGAACAAAGATGCAGATGTAGAGAATGGACTTGAGGACATGGGGAGGGGGAAGGGTAAGCTGGGATGAAGTGAGAGAGCGGCATGGACATATATACACTACCAAATGTAAAACAGACAGCTAGTGGGAAGCAGCCGCATAGCACAGGGAGATCAGCTCGGTGCTTTGTGACCACCTGGAGGTGTGGGATAGAGAGGGTGGGAGGGAGACACAAGAGGGAGGGGATATAGGGATATATGTATACGTATAGCTGATTCACTTTGTTATACAGCAGAAACTAACACACCATTGTAAAGCAATTATACTCCAATAAAGATGTTAAAAAAAAATTCTCTGTATAGAAAAAAAAATAACAAATACCTACATAATCACAACCCAGCATTAATAATATACTAACAACATTTTGCTTTAGATCTCTTTTTAATTATTGTTTAAAAACTAATCATTCCAGACTTTGAGCCTTTGTTTGAGTCATTCTGCTTCCTTTCTTCTCAGAGACAACCACCATCCAACTCATTCAGGTTTCTATACGTTATTACATACATTAATATCATTTTAAAGTTGCATTGCATCAGATCAATATACATATATAATAGTCATGCTGTACTTTGTATATACAACACTTTATTTTTGAAATCTGTCACTTTTGAAATATTTTAACAAACTTAGAAATGAAGATCATTAATCTCTGTGTACCTGAAAAGAACATGGGTTCTCTATTTGTTAAGGTCAGAACCCGTATGTGTCAGGTCTCATAAATATCCATTAGATAAAGCTTGTTAACTGAATTCTTTAGACCTTCTGTATGCTTGAAAATTTTTTTGTCTGCTTGACTTATTAGTTACTAAAAAAGGCATGTGCAAATCTCCTGCCATAACTATGGATTAGTCCAATTCTTTTTATAATTCTGTCAATTTTTGCTTTAAATATATACTTTTTAACAAATTTTTCCCTTGTGAAGAGAACTTTTAAGACCTACTCTCTTAGCAACTTTCAAATATACAATACAGTATTGTTAACTATCATCACCATGCTGTATATTACATCCCCAGGTCTTATTTATTTTATAACTGGAAGTTTGTACCTTTGAACACCTTCACCCTTTAAATATTTAATATTAAAATATTTAAATGTGCTTCAAATATTTTGAAGCCATGATACATAAAGTTTAATTTTATTATTTCTTGGTGTAATAGTTCTTTTATCTTGTATGTGATAATGCTTTCATCCCTATTAATGTTTCACATGTTAAATAATTTTTTATTCATCAACAAGTATTTATTTGACTGGTACTTCCTGGTACATTTTTTCCAAAAATGTATTTTACATTTCTGGGTTACTATATAATGTTCTGTATCTAGTACAAATGGAATATATCTACATAGTGTCTGACAAATTTGAGTGTCTCTTTTACATATGTGAATTTAATCTATTTTTTATGATGATTTCTGGTATGTTTTATCCTATCTCCACCATCTTCTTTTGTGTTTTATTTTTATAATGATTTTTCTTTGCTTCATTTGCTTCATTCTTTTTCTGCTGTTGTACTGTATTAATTGACATGTTTTTTCTTTATTTTTTACCCCTTTATTTCTCTCTATTGATTCGAAATAGATTTAGGAATAGATTTGTTTTTATTTGTCCATTTCAGAACTGAGACGGATCTTTCAGTCTGCAGATCTATGTTTTCACAAGTTTTCTAAAACTCTAGACCATCAAACCTGTTTTCAAACATTTTTTCTCCCCATCTCTCTATCTATCCTTTTGTAACTTGTATATTGGTCTTTTCGCTCCATATTTCCATGTCTTTTCATTTCTTCTTCCTGTTTTCCAACACTTATTTTCTCTCTGTTGTATTCTAAATATCTTCCTCTCTTCAACTATAGCTAGCCTTTTCTTTGTCATATATACTATGATTTTAATTTCAAAAATCACATGTTTTTAGTTTCTGCAATTTATATTTTAGTATTTTAAAATTTCCCTATTCTTTTTCCATAGTGTTCTGATTTTGTCTAATAGTTCATATTGTTTCTTTTATTCTCTTTAACATATGGAAAATAGTCCTTTGGTCATTTCATACAGATTTTTCTTGGCATGTAAATCAAGCCATTTTGTACATTTACTCTCATTCTCTGTTCATTACTTCCTATTATATATTATTTGTTGTGATATCATTCCCTTAGTGCTATTTCCTGGGAAGTCTACATGTGCTGGGTTGTGGAAAAGTCTTCACGGGATTTTTCATATGGCTCTACTACAGCCTCATGTATTTCATTAATTTTAGATTCATATGTGCTTATTTTTGGACTGATAATTGCTAAAATGTATGAGAAGTGCAAATTTGAACTCCACACTCAAGTCTGGCAATTCAGATTTGGAGTTGTGATTTCTCTTGGGTGTTTTTTTTCCCACCACACCATGCTGGTACTTCCTAGTCTGTAAGTTTTTGTAGCCTCTACTTCAAGGACTAGACAACACTTGATGGTTCTGAGCTTTATATAAGGAGTTCAGTTCTAGTCCCCTGCCAACCACAGCCCTAGGTTTCACTCTGATTTGAGTCCGGGTCTTAGAATCTTAGCCACTGCAGCACATGTCCAGTTCTAATAAACTTTCAGCTTCAGCTTCCCTCGCTTGTAACTATAGCTTTCCAATCCTTCTTTGTTTCTACCTCCTAGGGACTTTCCTTGTTGTTTTTAAGAATTGACATGTTTTTTTGAAAGTCTGTTGTTAAATTTATCAACATGTGTTGTAGATAGGGGTGGCATTTTCTATGTTAGTTTAGCATACCATACTGACCAGAGATCTAATATGCTAGTCTCTGTCTTTGAAATTCAGTAACTTCCCTAAATCTTATCTTGATGAAGCTATCCTCTATTAGTTTTTCCTAAAATACAATTAGCCTTATTGATGCTTTACTTTAGTAAATGCTCTACTATGAATTTGAATGTTGATTCTGTCCCATTAGCTCCATTCTCCCCTTTAGCATTTTATTTGCCATATGCTTACTTCTGAAAAATTTTTTCACGTATATCGTCTTCTTTCAGATGACAATCACCTCTTTATCTATAAGACTCTTTCCAGCCTGTTCTCAGTAACCTTGAGTTGGTTTTCTACTGTGTCAGTTTTGCCTCTAAGGCAGGAGTAGACAATTATCCATTTGTTAAGAGGTCAATTCTCCCCAAACTGATCTAAAGACTCAGTAAAATCCCAACCAAAATCCTAGTAGGCTTTCTTATGGAACTTGAAAAGCTAATTCTAAAATTCATATGGTTATATAAAGGACTGAGAAAATCCAAGAAAATTTTGAAGAAGAACAAAGTTGGAGGATTTATACTATCACATTTAAGATTTACTATAAAGCTATAGTAAATAAGACAGTTTGGTATTGATGCAAAAGAAAATAAATAGGTCAAGATGAAAAAACAAAGTCCATTTAAAAACCACACACACATGATCAATAGTTTTTGACCAATACAATTCAATGGGAAAGTGTGTGTGGGGTAGAGGGGTTTTTTTCAATAAATTATTATGAAACATCTACATATCAGAGAGAACCTTCACACCTACTTAATGTTACATATAAAAGTAATTGTGATGCACCATAGCTTTAATGTGCAGGCTAAAATCTAAAGCCTTTAACAGAATATTTTCAAGAACTTAGAAACGAAATTGAGTTATTTGTAGTGAGGTGGATAGACCTAGAATCTGTCATACAGAGTGAAGTAAGTCAGAAAGAGAAAAACAAATACAGTATGCTAACACATATATATGGAATCTAAGAAAAAAAAAAAAAAAAGGTCATGAAGAACCTAGGGGCAAGATGGGAATAAAGACACAGACCTACTAGAGAATGGACTTGAGGATATAGGGAGGGGGAAGGGTAAGCTGTGACAAAGTGAGAGAGTGGCATGGACATATATACACTACCAAACGTAAAATAGCTAGCTAGTGGGAAGCAGCCGCATAGCACAGGGAGATCAGCTCGTTGCTTTGTGACTACCTAGAGGGGTGGGAGAGGGAGGGTGGGAGGGAGGGAGATGCAAGAGGGAAGAGATATGGGAACATATGTATATGTATAACTGATTCACTTTGTTATAAAGCAGAAACTAACACACCATTGTAAAGCAATTATACTCCAATAAAGATGTTAAAAAAAAAAAGAACTTAGGATGGACTATAATTCATTGGGCAGGATGCAAAAAGTACTAACCATAAAAGAAAAAAGTTTAATTGGACTTCTTTAAAATGAAAATCATCCAAAAAATACCATTAAGAACAAGCCACAGACTAGGAGAAAAATAGTCTCTACACATTTATCTAACAAAGAATTCATATTTAGAATATGTAAAAAACTGGTGTACGTCAATAAGACAAAAAGACACCAAAATTTTAAATGAGCAAAAGAACTGAACAGACACTACACAAAAGAAGATTTATAAATGGCCGATAAACAAGAAAAGGTGCTTAACATCATTACTCACACTCCCTGCAGTTAGATGTCTGCGAGGCACATCTCATGGTTGCCATAGTCCACCACTCGTGCCACGTTCACAGGCTTTTCTTCCTGAGGAGAAATCCAAAAAAGGAAGGTCAGTGGGATGAACCACATCCCTGTCACACCGTTAATCTCAGGGCCCTATTGGCATGCATGCTCTCCTTTCTCCACTACCCACCCTAAATACCCCCCCACCCTCAGATACTGCCTCTGTTGGCCTAAGTTGTGGGGTGATCCAAACTTTCAAAAGATATCATCAATGGAATAAAAAGACAAGCCACATTGCGGAAGATAATATTCCCAACACATGAAACTGACAAAAAGGCTTGTATTAAGAATATATAAAGAAATTCTACAAATTAATAAGAAAAAGACAGACAACCCAATAATAAAGTGGGCAACAGACTTTAATTAAATACCTTGTTTAAAAAGGGATATACCAAAGGCCAATAAATATATGAAAAAGTAATCAACTTCTTTATTCACTAAAGGAATTCAAATTAAATCTACTGTGAGATACTACTACCCACATATCAGAATGACTAAAATGAAAATAAGACAGCACCAAGGATTAATGAGGACAGGGAGCAACTAGAACTCTCCTACATTGCTGAAGTGCCCTTTACTATTCTCATTTTTAAAATATTTGTTTTGAATTGTACCTAGAAAAAAAAAGACATAGGTATTAACATTTCGAGCAGGATGTTGACACATTTCCATTATTATTAAACTGATGATTTTATAGTCTTTGATATTTTCTCTTTTAATCATTTTACCAGTTTTGTAAACCTGGATTTATACCATCATTTAGGGGAGGGAGGGATATCTGTTGCCCATCATTAAATAGAACACCATACTTTAAGAAAAAGACTGCATTGTTAAACTGGCATTATGAGAGAGTATGGAGAAGGAAGGAAAAAAGAATGGAGGCATATGATAAATGATGCAGATGTATTTGCATTTTTTTCCCATTCACTCCATTTTTTATCTAATCATCTAGATTTAAAAGCTAAAGCTTTTCCAGATATAGCTCTTTGCTCCCAGTCCTTTCAGGTAGAGTTCTGCTAGTTATTGCATAGGCTAAATGCAGGAGTGGAGAGAGGCACAAGGTAATCTAACAGGAGTCAGCCCTGAAATCATCCTTCTAACTCTACTCTTCTTGCTCCTCAGGTAACTGCACATCTTCAATTGTTTATGTTACATTTCCTGAAATGATGGTGCAGGAGGAATAAGTTTCCAGGAAAGACACCATTATAAATATGAGTTAAAATTATTAAGCTGGTCCCATATTCCCTGGGCTCCTCTAAAGCTCTTCCTTTCCTTCGCCTTCACTAGTATTCCAACTCCCTAAACCACTCTAGATATGGTACAAAAAAACTGAAACTTCCTCTGATGACAGGAATTCAGCCTTGAAGGTTTTTCAATAAAATTTTTGATGGGGTTTATTAAACTATGATTCACAAATGTAACTTGGTATACATGATATTTTGTAATATGTTAAAAATAAGAAATGCATCACAGCTCAGGTGAGGCTTACAGATACTACATTCCATGATTCTGATGAAACACAATCATGGATTATGATTCTTCAGGCACAGTGGAAAGGCTAATTACATTGACTATGTCATCAGTATATTGCTGCACGTTTATAGATTCAGATTTTATATGTTCTGTGTGACTTATAATAGGGAAAAATAAAGATTGATTTATGAAAGAGTGGGCTGAATTTATCACTTTGGTCTACTATACTCCAGTTAAATTCAGCTCCTCTCCTCAAAATAATATCAGTTTATCCTGGCTTGATAGATTATAATAAATATACTCTCTCCTGTGCTTCCTGACAATTGTCCCATTTTGAGGGGAAACAAATACATTAGGGCAGTGATTGTTAACCTTAGGTACAAACTGAAATCACTTGAAAGCTTTTAAAAAATCCTATTGCTCAGGCCATACACCATACAGTTAAATCAAAATTCCTGGAATTGGAGCCACAGTCTAAAGCATTTTTTTAAAGGTCCCCCAGGTGATTTAGAAGTGCAGCCAAGGTTGGGAACCACTGAGTCTGAGCCCCTGCCTCCGCTACCATCCTTGACAGTGTTCACATACATTACTGATATTGATCAGATACTAGTCAACCACTCAATTGACCAAAAGGGTCATGCAGACATACTTAAGATATTACAAATATTTAGTTAAGTGTTTGCTCAAGAAGCGTTTGTTCAAATCTGCTCTAAGTAATTTGAAGAAGTAATTAAATATGTGTGTGTGTGTATATAGATATATGTATATATATGAACAAAAAATTAAATTCAAATATATAGGTATTATTTAACAGTTCAATTCAATACTGTAAATAAGAAACCATAATGTGTTACGACAACCTCCAGGAAAACAGAACTCTTGAGTATTTCAATTTCTTTTTTGCCATGTAGACCCAATCACTTGTATGCATGTTTACATATTTTTAAATGAGGACATATGCCTTGGATAAAGAATTTTGAAAACAAAAGAAATATATAGCACTAGCACCAAAATATACATGGTCAAGCTTCTTCTATAAAACCAGCCTTGGAGGACAGGATCAGCATCTACAGGGGAGACATCTCTCTAAATGTGGCTTTGTGGTTCACAACATCCTTAAAACCCTTGTAACTACTTAAAAAAGGATGTGAAGTGTGTGTCTGTGCATGGGGTTGCCCATTAATATGGATTTTTCTGGGGAGAGGACTCATGGCTTTGATGAGGTTCCTATGAGGGGAATCTACTTTCAGTTAAGGATGGAATGACATTCTGTGATTACAGTCAGCAAGCATTAGAGGATGGCATATCTCCATCTTTGTGGAGACAGTTGACCATAGTACACTGGATCTGAACTCAGATAACCTGGATTTGAGTTTCAGCTCTACAACTTACTTGCTGAGTAAATGCAGCTTTCCAAGTTTCAGGTTTCTGGTCTATAAAATGGTGATAATAATACCTGTCCTACCTACCTAATAGGATTGTTTAAAAGTTTAAAATCAAATAATTCTTTGTTAATTCTAAACTTCAATTCAATGAAAAGAAAAGATTTAGCATAAAAAACAATCCCTGTGTTGACTGATAGCTTCCAGGCCAGTTCGTATGAACTCCTGTTTAAGCCCAAAGAAGAGAGATGCTCAAGCAGATGCTGAAATAATGGTTTATGCATGATCTAAGTAAGTTTCAGGGAACACAACCGACATATATTTGAAACCTTCTTTACAGGATTTGGCACATAGATGTGTGTGTGTTTGGAGGTATCTTCTCCTCTTTAAAAGAACAACTTCAGTCCAGTGAGACTTCGGCACAGTGGTTATTAATAGGAAGCAATAGGAGACAATCTGAGAAGCAACTAGAGGGAAACACACCTTGATGAATCCTCTTGGTAACATCTCCAAAAGAAACAAAGGCCAAAAGAGGAAGAAACATGTAGTGACTCAGAGGACCTATTCAGGAACACTCATGAGACACTAGCTTGTCTTGCAGAAACAGTTGAGGACATTCTAAGTGTATTTATGGAGTGGTGGTGAATTTTGTACTACCTTAACCAGGAAATGGGGGAGCAATAAACCCTTGCTACATCTGATATCATCACTGAAGAAAAAACAATGTTATAATGCATTCTGCTCTATTTTTCAACTTCACATCATGGGCGTCTATTTGTATAAAAAATTCTAAATAAATTCAGTTGTTTATATACTTCTTTTATTTATAATTTAACCAATCAAATAATTATTGCATTTTTATATACAATTAAGTTTATAACCCTGTGCATATTATGCACATTGTATCTGCCTGATATGTCCTTCTTAATATTTCTAAAACCTCTCTCCCCCCCCTCCCCCCGCCACCACACACACACTTGAATAAAGCATTAAAAGGCTTAAAGATTGATTTTACATTCCCTGGATTAGAGCAGGATTTGTTTATTGCCACACTTTAGACAGCATCTCTTTCTAACATTGCATAAAAGTCACAAGGTTAAATGAGGTTTACTCCTTATTTTAAAATTGATTTGTGTTTTTGTTTCAGGAAGATATTTTATTTAACAGGATTATTATCATTGTTACAAAAACTTTTTTTTCTAATGTTTGATGACAAGGAGATTTCCTGTTTGTAAATACTTTTACAAGATTTTGATCAAACACATTGTAGTACCCATGTACATAGCAATCAAAAATGTTCTCAAGGAAAAATGAATATGATTTGAAACCTTAGCCTTATCTTTGATCCCATTTTCTCTTTCTTCCACCTCTGATCATTCAGCAAGCATTTAAGGTCTCCTTGATCTCTGACCCGGCCTCATATCTGTGTACACACTGAAATCTTGCCAGTTCCCCAGACAAACCACACTGCTCGACATGCTGTGCCTTGCACTCACACTGCATCCTCTGTGATGGACATATCCCCTTTGCCCAGTGAATACCAAGTCAGAATTCAAAGCTCATCTCAAGCACTGTGTTTTATATAGAGGATTCCTGAATAAACATCCTTACTACCAGGTAAAATTAATCACTCCTTCATCTATGCTTCTTTGTAACTGCCTGATCAGCCTTCTTCCCATGCATAGACAAAACCACATGATTTCCATAAAAAGTCCTTGCAACCAGACTAGAACATGTTCATCTTCAGAGCCGACCAATAATGACACTCCCTCAAACTGGTATTATTTAATATTTATTTCTAAAGAAATAACTTCCCACCAACAGTGCAAGAGGGTTCCCTTTTCTCCACACCCTCTCCAGCATTTATTGTTTGTAGACTTTTTGATGATGGCCATTCTGACCGGTGTGAGATGATATCTTATTGTAGTTTTGATTTGCATTTCTCTAATGATTAGTGATGCTGAGCATCCTTTCATGTGTCTGTAGGCCATCTGTATATCTTCTTTGGAGAAATGTCTGTTTAGGTCTTCTGCCCATTTTTGGATTGGGTTTTTGTTTTTTTGATATCATCACTTATAATTGAATAGCACTGGGTATCATGTTCACTTAGGATAGTGGTTACAGCAGATACAATAAAAAGACTTGTCTAAAATATCTCTTTAAAGTTCTTTGTTCTGGCTTTCATTCCATTTCATCAACATACTTATCAAAGTGTGTTTTTAATAGCTTCATGTCCAATTAATAATACCCCAAAATGTAAATAATTGCTTATCAATAGGATAAATAGATGGTCTTAATTTGTAATATGTAAAAAACTATATATGACATTATTTTTAAGATTCTTGATGACTAAACATTTAGATATTCACAATAAGACATAATTCATACTTCATATATTGTTAATTGTTTAGGCTTTTATTAAAGAAGTTTTCAGTATTAAATTTAAATGGTATAAATACGTAATTAACAAGTTATTCTAAGATAGCTAGATCTTAAACATTACTTTTGAGAAATTAGTGTTTGTCTAACTGAATTTAATTTAACCTGAGATGTTGATAATCAAGCTAATAAAATTTTAACTGTAATCAGAAAGCTCCTTCTATTGTGACAGGTTTCCTACTTCACACTCCCTTGATGCCCTTTGCCCACTCCATCTCCAACACAAAGCTTACACTTAACCTGGTGACAAGGTGATTAAGTGGCACACTAGAACAGAGGAGAATGAGGATTTAGCAAACTTCTGTATCTTCTTAGTCCTTGCCTCCTACTGCTCAATGTTTAGCCAGGCAGCACATTTCTTAGACTGGCACTTTTCAAACATGCTACTATTGCTTTATTTTATCCAATTTAGACAAAAATGAATGTAATGTTTATTAATATTATGTATTTAGTATCCAGTGTCCTTCAAAATATAGATCTCTCTCTCCATCTATTGTTAAGTCTGTCATTTTGATAAGAGTTACACTGCTGTAAGTCATTAGTGACAAGGCCAGCCACACATTTGGCACAGAAAAAACTTGCAAATGCAAGAACCAATGCAATGGAAAACTAACTACCTAAAGTTCAAAAATACAAGTCACAGAATTCTAAATTGTGCCTTAAAACTTTTCTATTTCAATTCTACAGGATATTTTGAGAGTATGTGGTAGACAGTGTTGTTGTTATTAGACTCTCACGAGGAAAAGGAGGGAGTGGTTGGAACATACAGTTTTGAAAAAAGCACATTCTATAACTAAAGTACTTTGTTTTTTGTCACATAGCATCTTTTAAAATGTTACAATAACATTGGAGTAGGACACAAAATATGTTTATCAATAAAGGTTTTTTTTTTTTTTAATTGGTGGTTGTAAAGTTCAGTGACTTCGTTGCTCTGGATTAGCTTCAATCATTTTCATAGATCAGGAGACTGAGGCTCTGGTACAAGCTTGTCCCTCCTGAATGATAAAAAAGGCCACATCCAGAACTAACAGCTGAGCACGTGGCACCAAAAATTACTGAGAGATCTCTGAGAAATGAATCTGCCTCTTTCACCTCTCAAAAATCCTGTTGAGTAGTTAATAGAAATGATTTTACAGATGAGTACCTTGCAGCCCCAGAGCATGTAGACTGTTGATATATTTAGAAAAGTGGTAGCAGAGTCAAGAGTAGAGCCCAGATTTCATGAATCTTTTACCGTGCTTTCTACTATAACATAACTTTCCAATATAACAGTAACAAACATGTACTGCTTCAAAGTTTACACTAGAAGATGACAGTGACTCTTTGAGCTAAAAATGACTTATTATTTCCCATTTTGCAGATAACAAAATGTAACCTCCAGGGATGAATGGATAAACAAAATGTGGTGTATACATACAATGGAGTATTATTCAGCCTTGAAAAGGAGGGAAATCCTGTCATATGCTACAATGTGGATGAACCTTGAGGAAATTATGCTAAATGGAATAAAGGCAGTTAAAAGAAGCTAAATACTACATGATTCCATTTATATGAAGTACCTAAGATAGTCAAGTTTATAGATACGGGAAGTAGAATGGTGATTACTAGGGGCTGAAAGGAGAAGGAAAAGGAAAGTTGTTGTGTAATGGATATAGAGTTTCAGATTTGAAAAAGTTCTGGAGATTTGTTTCACAACAGCGTGATGTACTTAACACTACTGAACTGTACACTTGAAAATATTTAAAGTGATAAATTTCATATTATGTGTTTTTTACCACAATAAAAATAAATGTAGGGGGATTAACCAAGATGGCGGAGTAGAAGGACGTGCTCTCACTCCCTCTTGCGAGAGCACCAGAATCAAAACTGGCTGCTGGACAATCATTGACAGGAAGACCCTGGACTTCACCAAGGAGGATACCCCACATCCAAGGACAGAGGAGAAGCCACAGTGAGACGGTAGGAGGGGCGCAATCAGAGTAAAATCAAATCCCATAACTGCTGGGTGGGTGACTCACAGACTGGCGAACACTTATACCACAGAAGTCCACCCACTGGAGTGAAGGTTCTGAGCCCCACGTCAGGCTTCCCAACCTGGGGGTCCAGCTACGGGAGGAGGAATTCCTAGAGAATCAGACTTTGAAGCCTAGTGGGAATTGATTGCAGGACTTTGACAGGACTGGGGGAAACAGAGACCCCACTCTTGGAGGGCACACAAAAGTAATGTGTGCATCGGGACCCAGGGGAAGGAGCAGTGACCCTGGGGGAGACTGAACCAGACCTACCTGCTGGTGTTGGGGGGTCTCCTGCAGAGGCGAGTGGTGGCTCTGTTTCACCGTGGGGATAAGGACACTGGCAGCCGAGGTTCTGGGAAGTTCTCCTTGGCGTGAGCCCTCGCAGAGTCTGCCATTAACCCCACCAAAGAGCACGGGTAGGCTCCAGTGTTGGGTTGCCTCAGGCAAAACAACCAACAGGGAGGGAACCCAGCCCCACCCATCAACAGTCAAGTGGATTAAGGTTTTACTGAGCTCTGACCGCCACAGCAACAGTCAGCTCTACCCACCACCAGAGCCTCCCATCAAGCCTCTTAGATAGCCTCAACCACCAGAGGGCAGACAACAGAAGCAAGAAAAACTACAATCCTGCAGCCTGTGGACCAAAAACCACAGTTACAGAAAGATAGACAAGATGAAAAGGCAGAGGGCTTTGTACCAGATGAAGGAACAAGAAAAAACCCCAGAAAAACAACTAAATGAAGTGGAGATAGGCAACCTTCCAGAGAAAGAATTCAGAATAATGATAGTGAAGATGATCCAGGACCTCGGAATAAGAATGGAGGCAAAGATCGAGAAGATGCAAGAAATGATTAACAAAGACCTAGAAGAATTAAAGAACAAACAAACAGAGATGACCAATACAATAACTGAAATGAAAACTACACTAGAAGGAATCAATAGCAGAATAACTGAGGCAGAAGAACGGATAAGTGACCTGGAAGACAGAATGGTGGAATTCACTGCTGCGGAACAGACTAAAGAAAAAAGAATGAAAAGAAATGAAGACAGCCTAAGAGACCTCTGGGACAACATGAAACGCAACAACATTCGCATTATAGGGGTCCCAGAAGGAGAAGAGAGAGAGAAAGGACCAGAGAAAATATTTGAAGAGATTATAGTCGAAAACTTCCCTAACATGGGAAAGGAAATAGCCACCCAAGTCCAGGAAGCGCAGAGAGTCCCATACAGAATAAACCCAAGGAGAAACACGCCGAGACACATAGTAATCAAAGTGGCAAAAATTAAAGACAAAGAAAAATTATTGAAAGCAGCAAGGGAAAAACGACAAATAACATACAAGGGAACTCCCATAAGGTTAACAGCTGATTTCTCAGCAGAAACTCTGCAAGCCAGAAGGGAGTGGCATGATATACTTAAAGTGATGAAAGGGAAGAACCTACAACCAAGATTACTCTACCCGGCAAGGATCTCATTTAGATTTGATGGAGAAATCAAAAGCTTTACAGACAAGCAAAAGCTAAGAGAATTCAGCACCACCAAACCAGCTCTACAACAAATGCTAAAGGAACTTCTCTAAGTGGGAAACACAAGAGAAGAAAAGGACCTACAAAAACAAACCCAAAACAATTCAGAAAATGGTCATAGGAACATCCATATCAATAATTACCTTAAACGTGAATGGATTAAACGCCCCAACCAAAAGACATAGACTGGCTGAATGGATACAAAAACAAGACCCATATATATGCTGTCTACAAGAGACCCACTTTAGACCTAGGGACACATACAGACTGAAAGTGAGGGGATGGAAAAAGATATTCCATGCAAATGGAAATCAAAAGAAAGCTGGAGTAGCTATACTCATATCAGATAAAATAGACTTTAAAATAAAGAATGTTACAAGAGACAAGGAAGGACACTACATAATGATCCAGGGATCAATCCAAGAAGAAGATATAACAATTATAAATATATATGCACCCAACATAGGAGCACCTCAATACATAAGGCAACTGCTAACAGTTATAAAAGAGGAAATCGACAGTAACACAATAATAGTGGGGCACTTTAACACTTCACTTACACCAATGGACAGATCATCCAAAATGAAAATAAATAAGGAAACAGAAGCTTTAAATGACACAATAGACCAGATAGATTTAATTGATATATATAGGACATTCCATCCAAAAACAGCAGATTACACGTTCTTCTCAAGTGCGCACGGAACATTCTCCAGGATAGATCACATCTTGGGTCACAAATCCAGCCTCAGTAAATTTAAGAAAATTGAAATCATACCAAGCATCTTTTCTGACCACAACGCTATGAGATTAGAAATGAATTACAGGGAAAAAAACGTAAAAAAGACAAACACATGGAGGCTAAACAATACGTTACTAAATAACCAAGAGATCACTGAAGAAATCAAAGAGGAAATAAAAAAATACCTAGAGACAAATGACAATGAAAACACGACGATCCAAAACCTATGGGATGCAGCAAAAGCGGTTCTAAGAGGGAAGTTTATAGCTATACAAGCCTACCTAAAGAAACAAGAAAAATCTCAAGTAAACAATCTAACCTTACACCTAAAGAAACTAGAGAAAGAAGAACAACCAAAACCCAAAGTTAGCAGAAGGAAAGAAATCATAAAGATCAGAGCAGAAAGAAATGAAATAGAAACAAAGAAAACAATAGCAAAGATCAATAAAACTAAAAGTTGGTTCTTTGAGAAGATAAACAAAATTGATAAGCCATTAGCCAGACTCATCAAGAAAAAGAGGGAGAGGACTCAAATCAATAAAATCAGAAATGAAAAAGGAGAAGTTACAACAGACACTGCAGAAATACAAAACATCCTAAGAGACTACTATAAGCAACTTTATGCCAATAAAATGGACAACCTGGAAGAAATGGACAAATTCTTAGAAAGGTATAACCTTCCAAGACTGAATCAGGAAGAAACAGAAAATATGAACAGACCAATCACAAGTAATGAAATTGAAACTGTGATTAAAAATCTTCCGACAAACAAAAGTCCAGGACCAGATGGCTTCACAGGTGAATTCTATCAAACATTTAGAGAAGAGCTAACACCCATCCTTCTCAAACTCTTCCAAAAAATTGCAGAGGCAGGAACACTCCCAAACTCATTCTATGAGACCACCATCACCCTGATACCAAAACCAGACAAAGACACTACAAAAAAAGAAAATTACAGACCAATATCACTGATGAATATAGATGCAAAAATCCTCAACAAAATACTAGCAAACAGAATCCAACAACACATTAAAAGGATCATACACCACGATCAAGTGGGATTTATCCCAGGGATGCAAGGATTCTTCAATATACGCAAATCAATCAATGTGATACACCATATTAACAAATTGAAGAATAAAAACCATATGATCATCTCAATAGATGCAGAAAAAGCTTTTGACAAAATTCAACACCCATTTATGATAAAAACTCTCCAGAAAGTGGGCATAGAGGGAACCTACCTCAACATAATAAAGGCCATATATGACAAACCCACAGCAAACATCATTCTCAATGGTGAAAAACTGAAAGCATTTCCTCTAAGATCAGGAACGAGACAAGGATGTCCACTCTCACCATTATTATTCAACATAGTTCTGGAAGTCCTAGCCACGGCAATCAGAGAAGAAAAAGAAATAAAAGGAATACAAATTGGAAAAGAGGAAGTAAAACTGTCACTGTTTGCGGATGACATGATACTATACATAGAGAATCCTAAAACTGCCACCAGAAAACTGCTAGAGCTAATTAATGAATATGGTAACGTTGCAGGATACAAAATGAATGCACAGAAATCTCTTGCATTCCTATACACTAATGATGAAAAATCTGAAAGAGAAATTATGGAAACACTTCCATTTACCATTGCAACAAAAAGAATAAAATACCTAGGAATAAACCTACCTAGGGAGACAAAAGACCTGTATGCAGAAAACTACAAGACACTGATGAAGGAAATTAAAGATGATACCAACAGATGGAGAGATATACCATGTTCCTGGATTGGAAGAATCAACATTGTGAAAATGAGTATACTACCCAAAGCAATCTACAGATTCAATGCAATCCCTATGAAATTACCAATGGCATTTTTTACGGAGCTAGAACAAATCATCTTAAAATTTGTATGGAGACACAAAAGACCCCGAATAGCCAAAGCAGTCTTGAGGCAAAAAAATGGAGCTGGAGGAATCAGACTCCCTGACTTCAGACTATACTACAAAGCTACAGTAATCAAGACAATATGGTACTGGCACAAAAACAGAAACATAGATCACTGGAACAAGATAGAACGTCCAGAGATTAACCCACGCACCTATGGTCAACTAATCTATGACAAAGGAGGCAAAGATATACAATGGAGAAAAGACAGTCTCTTCAATAAGTGGTGCTGGGAAAACTGGACAGCTACATGTAAAAGAATGAAATTAGAATACTCCCTAACACCATACACAAAAATAAACTCAAAATGGATTAGAGACCTAAATATAAGACTGGACACTATAAAACTCTTAGAGGAAAACATAGGAAGAACACTCTTTGACATAAATCACAGCAAGATCTTTTTTGATCCACCTCCTAGAGTAATGGAAATAAAAACAAAAATAAACAAGTGGGACCTAATGAAACTTCAAAGCTTTTGCACAGCAAAGGAAACCATAAACAAGACGAAAAGACAACCCTCAGAATGGGAGAAAATATTTGCAAATGAATCAACGGACAAAGGATTAATCTCCAAAATATATAAACAGCTCATTCAGCTCAATATCAAAGAAACAAACACCCCAATCCAAAAATGGGCAGAAGACCTAAATAGACATTTCTCCAAAGAAGACATACAGACGGCCACGAAGCACATGAAAAGATGCTCAACATCACTAATTATTAGAGAAATGCAAATCAAAACTACAATGAGGTATCACCTCACTCCTGTTAGAATGGGCATCATCAGAAAATCTACAAACAACAAATGCTGGAGAGGGTGTGGAGAAAAGGGAACCCTCTTGCACTGTTGGTGGGAATGTAAATTGATACAGCCACTATGGAGAACAATATGGAGGTTCCTTAAAAAACTAAAAATAGAATTTCCATATGATCCAGCAATCCCACTACTGGGCATATACCCAGAGAAAACCGTAATTCAAAAAGACACATGCACCCGAATGTTCACTGCAGCACTATTTACAATAGCCAGGTCATGGAAGCAACCTAAATGCCCATCAACAGACGAATGGATAAAGAAGTTGTGGTACATATATACAATGGAATATTACTCAGCCATAAAAAGGAACGAAATTGAGTTATTTGTTGAGACGTGGATGGATCTAGAGACTGTCATACAGAGTGAAGTAAGTCAGAAAGAGAGAAACAAATATCATATATTAATGCATGTATGTGGAACCTAGAAAAATGGTACAGATGAGCCAGTTTGCAGGGCAGAGGTTGAGACACAGATGTAGAGAATGGACATATGGACACCAAGGGGGGAAAACTGCGGTGAGGTGGGGATGGTGGTGTGCTGAATTGGGCGATTGGGATTGACATGTATACACTGATGTGTATAAAATTGATGCCTAATAAGAACCTGCAGTATAAAAAAAAAAACAAAACAACTAATACTAAACTTTCATTGGGTTATTTGTATGGAAATATGTTAATATAAATGTTTCAGACATTACATGAAATTTCTAAAAATCTTATATTTGTATTTGTATGGAAATATGTATGGAAATATGTTAATATAAATGTTTCAGACATTACATGAAATTTCTAAAAATCTTATATGTTCTGGTATAATGTTATAAGTAATAATCCTAGTTATTACTTTAAAATGTATATCTCAGAAATAACTAATTTTCTTGTCAACTGCATTATTATGAACTTTCATCAAATCTTTTACCGTGGTCGTTTTTAAGTCTTTTGTCATTTACAGACAGTTCTGGGTGTACTCTGATGATTTTGCAAACATGTTCCTATAAAAGGGTTTCATCTTCAAGAAATTCATGGAAAAGACTCTGACAAGTACAGGTTTCTGGTAACTGACTGTACTGCTGAACTGAATGAATAAGCATTTTCAGAACTCTGATGAAAAACTGATGAACTCATAAAAGTGCTAACAAAAGATCAAGATGAAAAAAAACAATTAATTACATGGGACTGAGTGAACTGATGAGGATGAGTATAATTTTTGTGACTTTCTCTCTGAATTTAAAAAAAAAAAAAATCCCACAAGGACTCAGAGGCAAAGCATATACAAATCAATTTTCACTGCAAAGTAAAGGAGCTGTTACAGTGGAGGATTACTGGACTGAATGTCAATATTATGACATAGTATGAGTGTGTTTCATGTTTGGTAATTGCAATCAGTGTTGCTTTTGTTGTGGTCATCCATGTACAATGCTTGGTGTCAGTCTATTTATCTCTTGTAAAAATAAAATACAGTGTGTGTGTGTGAAAAAAAAAAAAGAAAAAAAAAATAAATGTAATTTCAAAGATATATAAAACTGGTTAGGCTGTGATTCAAAATCTCGTGTTCAAGAGTTAGGCTGTGATTCAAAATCTTGTGTTCTTTACCCTGAATTCCCCTGTAAGAACTATTCCCCAAATAATAGGTGACTGTATCACCTGCATGACTGCAAGCCCATTGCAATCATGCATCAGCATTCCTTTGTGGGACAAGAATCGGGAATAAGCACAGGCCCTTGCAGGACAAAGCCTGAGGAAGCAGTTCCCATCTTGCCATACTTGGACCCAATATTCCAAGGGAAAACATTAAAACTACCTTTTTCTTTTTACCTGAAAACAAGTGGTCAGTATGGCGTGATCAGAAAGACAGGCCATTGGGTCCCCTGACTTGACCACTTTATTCTCTTTTAGAATGATTATTCATTGTCGTACAGACATAGTCACTGAAAAGTAATGCTTGGTAGGAACACAGCCATCTCCAGGAAATGAGACCTGAGGACATGCCTCACTCATGTGGTGAGAAAAAGTTAATTCTAATGGCGCTACATTCAAACCAACACTTTATCTGTTGGCATGTTTACAAGGAAAGTTGGAAACCAAATAAAGGATAATTGCCCATTCTCAACAGGATGTGGCAACTTTCATCTGTGATCCTTTATTTTCAGGCAGTGGCAAGGCTTGCCAAATGAGCTAAATGAGGAATGATTCTGATGGAGAGATGTTAAGGCCTAAGTCTGTGTTCCTCCCAGATGCTGGATTAATTGCTGTAATATAAACCCACGGCACAATGTGTTCTCCACTGATATCACCCACTTATCTACAAGCCTGTCTGTGATGATTTCCACTAAAGGCCAAATAGTGCCCTGAATAACTCACTGAGTTGTACAAGATTAGTCCAAATTTGAATAAAGCTTGTATCTTGTAAAGCTAAAACCTAAACTGTTAGAATCATTCCAATGGATGCTGATGGTTTTCTTCATTAAATAGTGTGAGGACCCCACTGTCTAATCTTTCTAGAGTGCTTAGTAACCTCACTTTTGTTACTAGTATTTGTCTTTGGGATTCATGGGTTTTCTAAATAAGGGAGTAGCTCATGGTATACCTTTTATGAGGACACAAACTATTGCTACATTGTGTTCTTCATTTTCTCTTAAAGAATCTCTGTTTATTACATCTAACTTTCCTTGGACATTTTGCTTCAGTCCATGAGACTGGGCTAAAGGGAAACTGGTGTGGCATGCCTAACTACATTCAAAAATCAGTCTTTTGCTCCAATTTTGACCCCTTATCTTTGGACCAAGCCAGTGAGCTGAAATTGTTTTAAAAAATGAGTTTTTTCCTTTGAGAAACTTGGTTCCTCAAATAAATTTAACAATGCTAGATCCACCCTGCCAGACGTCTGGGTACAAACACAGGACTTCTTTCTGAAACCCTTCTACATAGGGATTCTGGACCTAACTCTGGAAACATTGAGAGGCTGATGAGTTTTTAAGTAAAAGAACTCTAATGGCAGAAATTAGAATGGATCAAAAAGGAAAAAGACTGGAGGCAGGGAGGCAAGTTAGTAGGTGATAGTAATAGCTGAAGAAAATGAAAACCTGAATTAAAGTAGTGACAGTAGGAATGGAGAAGAGTAGGTAGATGAAAGGGCTATGACAGAGATATAATTAGCAGGCCTTGCAAACTAGTGAACTTGAGGTACAAAGAGTAGAAGGAATTTTTTCGGAATTACCTTTCTAAAGGAGAAGTAAGTTCATATTTTTCACCTGCTTACAACACTCCAATGGCTTCCCAATACACTTAGAGTCTAAACTCTATCCGTTGCCTTATACAGGCTTCATAAATCTGGCCCCTGCCTACTTCCTCAGCTTCACTGCTCCCCAACCTCATTGCTCTCCAATTTTTTAATATAAATCTCCAGCAATACTGGATTTTCTTTCCCATCTCTGTGCCTATGCACTTGCTAGTCCTTGTGAACCCTCTTCCCCAGACTTGCATGACCATTGTTTTCTCTCCACAGAGATCCCAGTTCAGACCTCCTTCTACCTCAGAAAAGTATTCACTGGCTCCCCACCAGCAGTAACACCCCCGCACCGCAACAGTCACTCTTGATATCACCATGTTTGTCCTCTCTAGAGCACCTGTCAGTACCTGAAACTATCTTGTTTGTTTCTGACATTATTATTCTCTGTCTCTCCCTACTGGAATGTCAGCAAACTCAGGACAGGGATCTTCTTTATCACCAGTGCCTACCATGTGATAGGCTCTCAAAGAATATTTATTGACCAAGTGATATACAGCTATACATGTACATATATATATATATACACACATATGTGCTGTGTCTGTGTGCCTGTGTGTGTATGTCCACACATGCCATATTTATAAATATACTCTATGGTAAAAAGTTATGGCTTGAGATTAAAACTATCAGACTCAGATAGCTTGCTACATCCAAGTGTGATGCCTGTGCTGATGTAAGAAGTATTAATTTATAATTCTAATAACAGAATCATTACATATTGAACTCTGTAAGAGCTATACTTTTGATAAAAGAGAATTTGATTGAGATAAATACTCATCTAGAAATAAATTTCTAACCCATAGCATCTAAGGGTTAGATGCATCTAAATTTTATCCCCAAAATTTGTAGATTAAAAGTTGTATTTTAGAGACCTGGGAATAAGGGAGCTGGCGTGCCCACAACACTCATGCCTATAATATTTTGTTGTATTGTTAGGAAACAGGGTAACTATTTCTAGCAGGAGTGGCAAGTATATTTCAGATAAGACTACTTTTTGCAGGGAACCTAAGTACCTCAGCCAGCCTTAATGGAGTCTATTTTAGGAGGCGGAGGAAAGGATCTTCAGGTTCTACTTCTCAAGCCATGCTTCTTTACATACCTCACAGGGTTATCAAAAGGGTTAAATGAATTAATGGTATTTTATCAACTTTATCTACACTCTATTTTAACATCATTTTTGGATCTGAAGGTTCACTGACAGTCCAAGATGGTTCACTCTGAGTTCTGCATGTCATCAGCAGAGTTCCAGTGACCTCAATGTTTATTCTGTGTTAAAAGAACCATTGACTATGCCAGGGACATAGGGTAATTGATCATGACTGAACAATATGAGTGCTACTCACTACCCACATTTTCTTCCTAATTTAGAACTTAATCATTTGAAAACAATTATATCACTGGGAAAAAAATGGCTCCTTTCAAAGAAAACGTATTCTATCAAAAACTGAGTCCAGGCAATAGCACAATTCCTCAACAGATCTTTGGATCCCACTACTAGGACCATACTTATCAATGCTGCTGAATTGGATGGACACATCACATCACTGACCAATCCTGCTGCCTCTCCTTAATATGGTGCACCCCTGACTGCAGGGCTACTTCATTGTTCTTTGACTTACTGGGGCTGTGGTAGCAATAGCATGAACAACCTTAAATAGGAATGTTCCCTGTCCTCAGGGAGACTTCAATAAAAATAAGTCTCATGAGCTCTGTTTAATGGCACCTTCCATTTCTGCTCTTGTAAATGTACACTAAGACTATTAATCCTGGGAAATATAACATACACTGAAACAGCTTGAAGATGAGTCAGATTATTCCAGTGATGTTGCAATAGCTTCAAATGAGGAAAACATACAAGGTTATTAAAGAATTTTTTTTTAAAGAGTCACAAAAGGTAACTGCGTTGAGTATTTGATAATTATCTGAACCAAAATTCTATCCCATCATGGACCAAAAACACAGATTCATTAAAATAACTGTATATGTGATGCTTTTGTATAAATGGTTAGCTTATTAGATATTAAAAATAATGCAGGATTATTAAAATTGTTTACAAAACAAAAATAAACATTTTCTTTGCAAAATTTTTGAAGAGCCTTGCATTTTATTCAAAGACATTTTATTTCAAGTATATGATTATAAAAGCAATTGATCTTTCAGGATAAGGAACTGTGGGAATATTAAAAAGAATAAAATAATATTAAAATAACTTAATAGTAATGATAGTATTAGTGCCACTATCCTAACATGATCATATTATATTCCACATGACAGCATATTTACATAATTTATATAATTCACACATTTCAGCACTGTTATATTTTACCCAATATTACTCAAACATTTTCAATAGTTTTATGTAGTGTTCATAATTTTAATAATAGCTCCAAGATACGCTATTTTCCTTCAAGTTTTTCTTTTTGAATATGTTGCCATTTTTCTGATATGGTTTTGAAATATGGATCACTTTCTCTCTTATGTTTTAGAATGAATTGAAGGTTTTTATAACATTGAGATTAATATAACAAATTTAAGACATTACTCATTCTATAAATATTAATTCATAACCACATAATCAAGCACATATTTTTTAAAATTTCCTTCAAGTTTTGTAAAAATTGGGGCCTTTTTCCCTTTCTGAAACTCTTTCCCTACTTCAAATTTATTACTTTGTACAGAGGTTTAGTACTTCCACAGTAAGTTTTTTATCTTTTATGTTCTGCTTTTGTTTTCACAGATAAGTGAATTAGAAATAATACACTTCCTTTACTATGGTCATTTCAGCAAACATCAACTCATCATATACACACACACACACACACACACACACACACACACACACACCTTTTATCATATTATCTCTAAAAATGGATGGTTCTTTTCTTTTGTAATCATAAGGTTATTTTCAAGCAACCTCCTTAATCAAAAGTTTTCTTTCTCCTTCTCCACATACTCATCTACCTCACCTCCATTTAATTTTTTTTCTGTAGTTGCAGATAAATTTCCTTTGGTAATATCAACAAAAAAGATATTTGTGTAGCAAGTATTCCTAATGGCTGTAAGTCAGAGGATGTGTTTCAGTAGACTTCACCTATGAATGATGGCACAGCTGAAGATCTTAATTAGAACACTCTCTTTTTTCTTTGAAGGTTTTAAAGTTATTATTCCATTATAACTTTTATTGATTGGTGCAAAGAGGAAATCCAACTTTTTTTACTTTGGCTCCTATGATGGTCATTTGGTTTTTTTCTCCATAAAAGCTTAAGTGATGATTGTATATTTAAAGTTTAGTGACTTTAGGTAATATACATTGCTGGTAGGGATATTTACATAACTGTTTTCTTAAAGGCCCATATTAGACAATTTCATAAACTTATCCCAGCTGCTCAGAAGAAATTAATTGATGAGCACAGATTATTTACAAAAAGTGGCAGGGATTTTAATAGGAACTGAGAACTATCTTCACCATATTATATATGCAAGGCTCTAGTTCTTTGTGTCTATGAATGTATTTTCACAAATACTTTGCATGGTTTGATAGTTTCTTTTATTCTCAAATTTTGCTCCATTGCTTCCATGTTTTTGTAAGACTGAGGAAATACCCTTAGAAGTGGAAGTCTAGAGCTTCCTTTTTCTTGATGAGTAATAAAGATAGACATAGAAAATAAGAGCAAGGGTGAGCCACTGGGTTATATACCAGGGAGAAATAGCCCAGCTGTTAAAAGGACTCACTGATTAAACTATCCACAAATGAATAGATTAGTGCTTCAAGGTCAATGCTTTGTGTCTAGGACACATTGTCACAAGCAGAAATGCTTTCTTTGATGTCAACACAGCTTCTGTTGATTTTTCTCTAACTGGAAAAGAAGTAAGAACAGAGAGGCTGCTTAAAAGGTTGGTACAGTCACTAAATTCCCCTAAAATAGCCTTGAAAACCCCCACAGTATCTATTTTCCTCACAAAGAAAGTCTGAGCCAAGAACAGAGAAATTTCTGAATAAGAGAAGACTACTACTTTTCAGTTGTGTAAGAGACTATGGCACTGCCTACTTCTGCCATGAAACAGATTAGAGGAAAAACTGAGCACAGAGATCTCATGATGTAATTGAGAAATTCCTCTACACCTCAGATGACAAATCTTCAGTGTGACTTCAGTGCTCTCTAGAAGTCTTGTAAATTCCCTGAATAAGAACTATGTTAAAACCTAAATATAATGCACTTTCCAAAAGTTCTCAGACTATAGGATTTCAAGTAGCAACTATAAGATTTCAAGCAGATTTTCAATTCATCTAGTCTCCTTTAGCCAGCACAAGTCGTATGACAATAATATGGATATATCAAGACAAAACAATTATTAGCCCAAATCACTTAGATGTATATTTCCATATCTTCTGCTCTGTCACTACTCAGTAGCAACTGACGCTCTCACTAGAGCAGAAACAAAGATTTAAACATCATTCTAACCTTGGCTGAATCCAATTGGTGGAAGAAAACTGTGATTGGATAAGATGAGTAAGAAGAAGCAGTGGTAACTGGACCTAGAGAAGTTAGAGAAAGGAAGTCCAATAAAGGAAAGGCTACAAGAATCAAAGGGTGAGAGGACAAAGCTCAGCACTTGGACGTATTTGAGGGTGAACCGCTTGCTAATCATGGCCTGGGAACCACTCGATGTCTGACAGAAACTGGATACTTTTAAGTGTCAGACAGTGATGACATGAATGCCTCGTATTAAGGTGGCAGGCAGCTTGACATGAAAATCTTTCCCCTGTCCAAGTGCGTGGAAATCAATACCATTTGAGAATCTTCCTAGCCGTAGAAGCAACGATAGACACACTGCCACATTTTCAAACACGTATAAACATTCTTCAGAGTTGAATTTTTATCGTATATAGATTTTATGAAATTTTTGAAAATAAAGTTTTTCTCACTATTAAAATTTTTTACCAAATAGCATGCTTAACGGCCATATAATGTTCTATCCCATCAAATTACTATAACTATCCCCCTATTTGGTTACTAATAAACATAAAAGGCTGGGATTAATATTTTAATACATAAATATTGAAACATTTCTCCAAGGCAGGGTTTTGGAAATTTAATTGCTGGGTGAGAGAGAATGTATGGTTCTATGACTTTTAATGCATATTGCCAAAATGCTTTCTAGAAGAGTCTTAAGGAATTCTTCTCCCACCAGGATTTATGTGAATGACCTTATCCATCAGCAAAAGCAATAAGTACCACTTTCTTTTTTTTTTTTAAACATCTTTATTGGAGTATAATTGCTTTACAATGTTGTGTTAGTTTCTGCTAACACAGAAACAAAGTGAATCAGTTATATGTATACATATATCCCCATATCCCCTCCTCTTGCACCTCCCTCCCACCCTCCCTATCCCACCCCTCTAGGTGGTTACAAAACACCGAGCTGATCTCCCTGTGCTATGCACCACTTTCTTTGAATATTGTTTATTTGATAAGTTAAAATGGTATTTTTATAGTTTTAATTTACATTTCTTTATTCATGTGATTGAACATTTTTCATACGTTCATTATCTGTACATACATCTTTTCTCACATGTCTTGTTTCTGTACTAAAAATCTCATATATTTTTATTTTAAAGTATCATATATTAAGAGATAGAAATCCTTTGCCTATTTTTTGTTACAAATATTGTCTCATTTATTGTTCAAACTTTCATTTTATGACAGTTTGATATTAAAGAGTTTTTTATCCCTTGATGTTTTCTCCTTTTGATTCCTTCCATTATATACAGAGACCATATAAGTAAATACCTAAACAATTCTTACCCATATAGAGATCAAATAAATACCTAAATTAAGTAACAGACTTTGCTGTTTTTCATTTTATAACTTAATTTCCCAATTTTTTTCATGTATTACAGTTAATATTTCTGTATAATAAACTACACCAGGGCAACTCATCTCTGCTCCAAGTAGGGCAGTGTGGCAGCAGGGAGAAGCACTACCAAGATCCTCTTTTCAAAGAAAGACTTGCTGTCCAGCTATGGGGGCGGATGACCAGCTCCTTCAGTGTCTGGCCCCAGCTACAGAGGGCTGCTTCATCTGAGGTCACATCCTTTACAGAACAGCTCACATCTGATAACTGAGCAAGGCAGGAATATGAAGGTCCAGCCATCTCAGATTGACCAGGAACAAATTTGATGAGCAAAACTCACTGTAGATCTTCACACCTGGTTGGCAAAGGCTTTGTCAGACCTTCACTGAAGTTTAGATTCTTCCTCTGCCCAGTTCTGCTGTTGCCCCTCCTTACACAAGTGTTGAAGTCTACTAATCATTTATATCATCAGCTCCATCTCAGTGTTTGCATCCAGAAAACGTAACATGCTGTAGGCAGCTCAACTGGCTGTTGGAAGATCCTCTTTCAAGATGGCTTGCTCCTATGGCTGGCAAATTAGGGTGGCTGGACTGAGTATCTCTTGATGTGGGTCTCTCTTTGGGCTGTTTGGGCTTCTCCCAGCATGATGGCTTGTTTTCATAAAGGTACAATTTGAAAATGAGTATTCTTTTTTTATGAAGTACAAAGTTGAGCTGATATTTCTTATCAGTGTATCAACTATACTATCCAAAACCTCTCTATATTTTCTGTTTTGGCTGGCCTGTATAAAACAGGGAATTTCTACTCTTCAGCTTTAGAATTTATTTGATATGTACATTCCCCACTAATGAAACCCATTTGATGACAAAGTGAGCCTTTTTACACACTGCTTATAAACTATGGTAAAATTCTGTGTTTGCTTTAATTTTTTCCAGTTACATAATTTATTTAAAATTCTTAAACATGTTAGACAATAGTTTTAATGAGTTAATGGCAGAGAAAGAATTGTTTTATTTCATTTCATCTTTAATATTCAACATAAATTTTCCAAAACAGATATGTGAATTTTTTAAATTGTTACAAATTTTTGAAATCCCATAGCATGCATAACTGAAGTCAAATGAATATTCAGCATCAGAGCTGTGTACAGGTTGACAGTATGGGAATACTGTTCTTAATACTACCAGAGGTATTACAAAGACAGGAAAAAGTCACTCTTCTTCACATGGGAATGTCTCCCCAGTATGGTGATTGTCAGTTCATTACAGTTAAAAACACAGTGGATACTTCATCTGCACTGTAACTAATATTTACTTGGGAACCTGAGATCTTAGCTTGTGGATGAATGCTACCATTATTTATAAAGGGACTTAATAGGCACCATATTTTCAGGAATCTTTCAAGGAAGGCTAACAAAATTAAAATATAAATTGAGTTTTACTTCTTTAGCTCACAACATATCTTCCAAGTTAATCTCATGTAATTATGCCATTTAATATGAGATAGACTTCAAGCCTAAATGTTGCATACTATACTCCTTTTTAACAAATCCTGGGGAAAATGCTCTGTTTTTAAAAGCACCATGTTGCTGACTCATGGAGACTTTTGTAATTCATTATGACTTTTAGATGTTTTTCTGAGGTATTTGGATCTAGCTCCTCATTACTCATTTTACATTTGTACAATGTGGTTTTTGTTCTTTGAGTGTACTAGTGAATGTCCTTATATTTGTTGCTTGCTCATCAAGGTCTTTTGAATACTGTTCCTAGTCTCCAGAGGGATGGCACTTCTGCCCACCACCACCCCTACACTCCACCCTACCTTATCATCAAGATGTTCTTTCATGTAAAACTTAATGAAGGTGCTGACTGTGAGAGTCAGCCTAACAATGTCTTTGAAGTACCTGCTGGGTACACAGCACAGTACTCGAGTTAGAGGAAAATACAAAGGAAACAAGGGATACAGCTCAGCTCTTTAAAAGACTGAACTTGAGATGAAGACAATGACAGACAGAAACTGAAGCATATTTTCCCAAGGCAACTGCTGCTATTATGTCCAAGTACAGATTCCAAGTGAAAACTGAGCATACATTAATGCTAAGAAATTATTGGATCACATGTGATCTATCAGGGAAAGTCACAATGCATATTACTGATAAGGGTATTAAAACTGGAGCAGAACGAATCCCCTTTTTAAAAACTATTTATCAAGCCCCCTTTCATTTTGACTCCAAAAAATGAGATTCAATCCTTTTGTCAAAAGCCCAAACAGGGAGACCCTCAAGATGGCGGAGGAGTAAGACGTGGAGATCACCTTCCTCCCCACAAATACATCAGAAATACATCTACATGTGGAACAACTCCTACAGAACACCTACTGAACGCTGGCAGAAGACCTCAGACTTCTCAAAAGGGAACAGACGCCCTCAGGCGACCTACATGCAGAGGCGGGGCCAATCCAAAGCTGAACCCCAGGAGCTGTGCGAACAAAGAAGGGAAAGGGAAATTTCTCCCAGCAGCCTCAGGAGCAGCAGATTAAATCTCCACAATCAACTTGATGTACCCTGCATCTGTGGAGTACCTGAAAGACAACGAATCATCCCAAAATTGAGGCGGTGGACTTTGGGAGCAACTGTGGACTTGGGATTTGCTTTCTGCATCTAATTAGTTTCTGGTTTTATGTTTACCTTAGTTTAGTATTTAGAGTTTATTATTATTGGTAGATTTGTTTATTGATTTGGTTGCTCTCTTTCTCTTCTTTTTGTTAAATATAATATAGATTTTTTTTTTCTCTTTCTGTGAGTGTGTATGTGTATGCTTCTTTTTGTGATTTTTGTCTATATAGCTTTGCTTTTACCATTTTCCTAGGGTTCTGTCAGTCCTTTTTTTTTTTTTTTTAAGTATAATTTTTAGAGCTTGTAATCATTGGTGGATTTGCTTTTTGGTTTCCTTGCTCTCATCTACCTTTTTTTTATTACTTTAAAATTTTTTTTATTTTTAATAATTTCTTTTATTTTTTATTTTAATAACTTTTATTTTATTTATTTTTTCTTTCTTTCTTTCTCTCTTTCTCTCTTTCATTCTTTTTTTCTCCCTTTTCTTCTGAGCCGTGTGGCTGTCACAGGGTCTTGGTACTCCAGCCAGGTGTCAGGCCTGTGCCTCTGAGGAGGGAGAGCCGAGTTCAGGACATTGGTCCACCAGAGACCTCCTGACTCCACGTAATATCAAATGGCGAAAGCTCTCCCAGAGATCTTCATCTCAGCGCTAAGATCCAGCTACACTCAATGAACAGCAAGCTCCAGTGCTGGACACCCCATGCCAAACAACTAGCAAAACAGGAACACAACCCCACCCATTAGCAGAGAGGCTGACTAAAATCATGAAAAGGTAACAGACATGCCAAAACACACCGCCGGACACAGTCCTGCCCACCAGAAAGACAAGATCCAGCCTCATCCACCAGAACACAGACACCAGTCCCCTCTACCAGGAAGCCTACACAACCCACTGAACCAACCTTACCCACTGGGGGCAGACACCAAAAACAACGGGAACTACGAACCTGCAGCCTGTGAAAAGGAAACCCCAAACACAGTAACTTAAGCAAAATGAGAAGATGGAGAAACACAGCAGATGAAGGAGCAAGGTAAAAACCCACCAGACCAAACAAATGAAATAGGCAGTCTACCTGAAAAAGAATTCAGAGTAATGACAGTAAAGATGATCCAAAATCTTGGAAATAGAACGGTGAAAATACAAGAAACGTTTAACAAGGACATAGAAGAAGTAAAGAGAAAACAAACAATGATGAACAACACAATAAATGAAATTTAAAACTCTCTAGAAGGAATCAATAGCAGAATAACTGAGGCAGAACAATGGATAAGTGACCTGGAAGATAAAATAGTGGAAATAACTACTCCAGAGCAGAATAAAAAAAAGGAAAGAAAAGAATTCAGGACAGTCTTAGACACCTCTGGGACAATGTTAAACACACCAACATTCGAATTATAGGGGTCCCAGAAGAAGAACAGAAAAAGAAAGGGACTGAGAAAATATTTAAAGAGGTTATAGTTCAAAACATCCCTAATGTGGGAAAGGAAATAGTCAATCAAGTCCAGGAAGCACAGAGAGTCCCATACAGGATAAATACAAGGAAAAACACACCAAGACACATATTAATCAAACTATCAAAAATTAAATACAAGGAAAAAATATTGAAAGCAGCAGGAAAAACAACATATAACATCCAAGGGAATCCCCATAAGGTTAACAGCTGATCTTTCAGCAGAAACTCTGCATGCCAGAAGGGAGTGGCAGGATATATTTAAAGTGATGAAAGGGAAAAACTTACAGCCAAGATTACTCTCCCAGCAAGGATCTCATTCAGATTCGACGGATAAATTAAAACCTTTACAGACAAGCAAAAACTAGGAGAATACAGCACCACCAAACCAGCTTTACAACAAATGCTAAAGGAACTTCTCTAGGCAGGAAACACAAGAGAAGGAAAAGACCTATAATAACAAACCCAAAACAATTAAGAAAATGGTAATAGGAACATACATATCGATAATTCCCTTAAATGTCAATGGATTAAAGGCTCCAAACAAAAGACACAGACTGGCTGAATGGATACAAAAACAACACCTGTATATATGCTGTCTACAGGAGACCCATTCAGACCTAGGGACACACACAGACCAAAAGGGAGGGGATGGAAAAAGATATTCCATGCAAATGGAAATCAAAAGAAAGCTGGAGTAGCAATTCTCATATCAGACAAAATAGACTTTAAAATAAAGACTCTTACAAGAGACAACGAAGGACACTACATAATGATCAAGGGATCAATCCAAGAAGAAGATATAACAATTGTAAATATTTATGCACCCAAAATAGGAGCACCTCAATACATAAGGTAAATGCTAACAGCCATAAAAGGGGAAATCGAGAGTAACACAATCAGAGTAGGGGACTTTAACACCCCACTTGCACCAATGGACAGATCAACCAAAATGAAGATAAATAAGGAAACACAAGCTTTAGATGATACATTAAACAAGACAGACTTAATTGACATTTATAGGACATTTCAACAGAAAACACTTTCTTCTCAAGTGCTCACAGAACATTCTCCAGGATAGATCATAACTTGGGTCACAAATGAAGCCTTGGTAAATTTAGGAAAATTGAAATCGTATCAAGTATCTTTTCTGACCACAATTCTATGAGACTAGATACCAGTTACAGGAAAAAATCTGTAACAAATTCAAACAAATGGAGGCTAAACAATACACTACTTAATAACCAAGAGATCACTGAAGAAATCAAAGAGGAACTCAAAAAATACCTACAAACAAATGACAATGAAAACACGATGACCCAAAACCTATGGGATGCAGCAAAAGCAATTCTAAGAGGGAAGTTTATAGCAATACAATCCTACCTCAAGAAACAAGAAACATCTCAAATAAACAACCTAACCTTACACCTAAAGCAATTAGAGAAAGAAGAACAAAAAAAATACCTAAAGTTAGCAGAAGGAAGGAAATCACAAAGATCAGATCAGAAATAAATGAAACAGAAAGGAAGGAAACGACAGCAAAGATCAATAAAACTAAAAGCTGGTTCTTTGAGAAGATAAACAAAATTGATAAACCATTAGCCAGACTCATCAAGAAAAAAAGAGAGAAGGCTCAAATCAATAGAATTAGAAATGAAAAAGGAGAAGTAACAACTGAGACTGCAGAAGTACAAAGGATCATGAGAGATTACTACAAGCAACTATATGCCAATAAAATGGACAACCTGGAAGAAATGGACAAATTCTTAGAAAACCACAACCTCCCAAGACTGAACCAGGAAGAAATAGAAAATATAAACAGACCAATCACAAGCACTGAAGTTGAGACTGTGATTAAAAATCTTCCAACAAACAAAAGCCCAGGACCCGATGGCTTCAAAGGCGAATTCTATCAAACATTTAGAGAAGAGCTAACACCTATCCTTCTCAAACTCTTCCAAAATAAAGCAGAGGGGGGAACACTCCCAAACTCATTCTACGAGGCCACCATCACCCTGATACCAATACCAGACAAAGATGTCACAAAGAAAGAGAACTACAGGCCAATAGCACTGATGAACATACATGCAAAAATCCTCAACAAAATACTAGCAAACAAAATCCAACAGCACATTAAAAGGATCATACACCATGATCAAGTGGGGTTTAATCCCAGGAATGCAAGGATTCTTCAACATACACAAATCAATCATTGTGATACACCATATTAACAAATTGAAGGAGAAAAATCATATGATCATCTCAATAGATGCAGAAAAAGCTTTCGACAAAATTCAACACCCATTTATGATAAAAACTCTCCAGAAAACAGGCAGAGAAGGAACTTACCTCAACATAATAAAGGCCATATATGACAAACTACAGCCAACATCATTCTCAATGGTGAAAAACTGAAACCATTTCCTCAAACATCAGGAACAAAACAAGGTTGTCCACTCTCACCACTATTATTCAACATAGTTTTGGAAGTTTGAGCCACAGCAATCAGAGAAGAAAAAGAAATAAAAGGAATCCATGTCAGAAAAGAAGAAGTAAAGCTGTCACTGTTTGCAGATGACATGATATTATACATAGAGAATCCTAAAGATGTTACCAGAAAACCACTAGAGTAAAGTAGCAGGATACAAAGCTAATGCACAGAAATCTCTTGCATTCTTATACACTAAGATGAAAAATCTGAAAGAGAAATTAAGGAAACACTCCCATTTACCACTGCAACAAAAAGAATAAAATACCTAGGAATAAACCTTCCTAAGGAGACAAAAGACCTGTATGCAGAAAAGTATAAGACACTGATGAAAGAAATTAAAGATTATACAAAGAGATGGAGAGATATACCATGTTCTTGTATTGGAAGAATCAACATTGTGAAAATGACTATACTACCCAAAGCAATCTACAGATTCAATGCAATCTACAGATTCAATGCAATCCCTGTCAAACTACCAATGGCATTTTTCACAGAACTAGAACAAAAAATTTCACAATTTGTATGGAAACACAAAAGATCCTGAACAGCCAAAGCAATCTTGAGAAAGAAAAACAGATCTGGAGGAATCAGGCTCCCAGACTTCAGACTACACTACAAAGCTACAGTAATCAAGACAGTATGGTACTGGCACAAAAACAGAAATACAGATCAATGGAACAGGATAGAAAGCCCAGAGATAAACCCATGCACATATGGTCACCTTATCTTTGATAAAGGAGGCAAGAATATACAGTGGAGAGAAGACAGCCTCTTCAATAAGTGGTGCTGGGAAAACTGGACAGCTACATGTAAAAGAATGAAATTAGAACACTCTCTAACACCATACACAAAAATAAACTCAAAATGGATTAAAGACCTAAATGTAAGGCCAGACACTATCAAACTCTTAGAGGAAAACATAGGCAGAACACTCTATGACATAAATCACAGCAAGATCCTTTTTGACCCACCTCCTAGAGAAATGGAAATAAAAACAAAAATTAACAAATGGGACCTAATGAAATTTCAAAGCTTTTGCACAGCAAAGGAAACCATAAACAAGACAAAAAGACAACCCTGAGAGTGGGAGAAAATATTTGCAAATGAAGCAACTGACAAAGGATTAATCTCCAAAATTTACAAGCAGCTCATGAAGCTCAATATCAAAAAAACAAACAACCCAATCCAAAAATGGGCAGAAGACCTAAATAGACATTTCTCCAAAGAAGATATACAGATTGCCAACAAACACATGAAAGGATGCTCAACATCACTAGTCATTAGAGAATGCAAATCAAAACTACAATGAGGTATCACCTCACACCAGTCAGAATGGCCATCATCAAAAAATCTACAAACAATAAATGCTGAAGAGGGTATGGAAAAAAGGGAACTCTCTTGTACTGTTGGTGGGAATGTAAATTGATACAGCCACTATGGAGAACAGTATGGGAGTTCCTTAAAAAACTAAAAACAGAACTACCATACGACCCAGCAATCCCACTACTGGGCATATACCCTGAGAAAACCATAATTCACAAAGAGTCTTGTACCACAATGTTCATTGCAGCCCTATTTACAATAGCCAGGACATGGAAGCAACCTAAGTGCCCATCAACAGATGAATGGATAAAGAAGATGTGGCACATATATACAATGGAATATTACTCAGCCATAAAAAGAAATGAAACTGAGTTATTTGTAGTGAGGTGGATGGACTCAGAGTCTGTCATACAGAGTGAAGTAAGTCGGAAAGAGAAAAACAAATACCATATACTAACACATATCTATGGAATCTAAAACAAAAAAAAAATGGTTCTGATGAACCTAGGGGTAGGACAGGAATAAAGACGTAGACGTAGAGAATGGACTTGAGGACATGGGGAGTGGGAAGGGTAAGCTGGGACAAAGTGAGAGAGTGGCCTGGACATATACACACTACCAAATGTAAAATATGTAGCTAGTGGGAAGCAGCCACATAGCACAGGGAGATTAGCTCAGTGCTTTGTGACCACCTAGAGGGGTGGGATAGGGGGGGGTGGGATAGGGAGGGTGGGAGGGAGAGGCAAGAAGGAGGAGATACAGGGATACAGGTATGTGTATAGCTGATTCACTTTGCTATAAAGCAGAAACTAACAGACCACTGCAAAGCAATTATACTCCATTGAAGATGTTAAAAAAAAAAAGAGCCCACACAATTGTGCACCTATAAAATTGTTCTTCATTGTCCTCACATGCCATAGAAAATATGTAAAATATATATATATATATGTTAGGAGAAATCACGTAACAATTCATTGTGAGAATGTTCATATAATATCCTATACACAGATAAATTACATAATATTGAGACATTCTATAACACCTAAGTGTACTTTATACATTCAGAATGTTAAAAAAAATCTTCTAACAATGCCTGACCTGCTGAGTATCCCTAAAATGCCTCCTGCAGCTCAAAAGCAATGGCTGCAGCTGCAGGAAGATCAGAGCATCTTCAGGCACCAAATTCTGTTAAAGATTTAATCCCTAATCTAGTTAACTCCCAGGCTATCTGGCTTGGAATTTGCAACTGTTCTTACCTCTAAGACAGGAACCAGCCAGATCTCACTGGACTCATACATAGCACATCATTCTGTGACTGAAGACTCTGGCCAGGTAAGTTTGGAAATGCTAGGTACAATACTTCTTCAAAAAAAAAAAAAACTTTAGCATTTAGGGCTCTGATAAGCATCTCAGTTTTTTTTTTTTTAACTGTGTTTGACTCTGTTTAACCCAGTATTTTCCAAACTTATTTGGCCAAACAACTCATCTAATATAGTATCTCTGACATCCTAAAGCAATAAGAGTTCAGAAGAATACTCATAGAAATATACTGATCTATCAAACCTCCACTTAATAAAAACTTAGTAAGCCTCTTCTTCGTGAAGTTAGTGGGTTTTTTATCTATGCTATGGAGGCAGTTAAGATGAGTTAAGCATCACCTGTGCCCTCAAGACACTTTCAAAGAAGTGAAATAAATGAGAGATTAAAAACTAACTGCATTCCCAAGCAGAAAGAGTTTAGTGCCATAGTAGAGGTCCAAAAGAGCATGCAATTGGATTACAAAAAATAAAGGAAATAAGCCAAAAAGATGAGAGAAGCCTTCAAAGATGATGTGGAATTAGAAGTCTGCCTTAAAAAACAGGTAAGATTTTGCTATGTATGGGAAGGTGACGTTACATGGAGACAGTACCAAGGGGAAAAGCCAAGAGCTTTTGGGAAGTGTTGAGGAACAGATGTACTGCAGTATGCATAAGAAGGGCATGAAGTATACAACTAAACTGAATTAAGGCCCAAATGTTCCAAGACTTAACTTTCATATTTAATGAGCACGTACTATATAGCAGTGACTATTGGAAAGACTGATACAACTGGAAACAAGACTGATCATGTAAGCATAGTAGGTGAATAATTAAATCAAGATTTCCAACACATTTTGGTTAAGATCTTATGACAAGGAAAAGAAAAAAATCTTTAAGAGCATGGAAGATTGGTAGCAAACACAGTCAAAGAATGTTTCTTAGAGGAATTCATAGTTGAAAAAAAGGAATGCTAAACTTTTTCTGTCAACCATGGGGAGCCATCTAAGTTGTTTGCTTTTAAAAGGGGCAATTGGATCAGATCTCTCTTTTCAGAAGAACTCAGGGGCAATGTGAAAGATGTAGTGAAAGGAGAACACATGGGAGGCAAGAGACTTAGTTAGGAGTAAGCTATTCCATTACCTAGTAAAGTTCGTAAGCTCCAAACTTAAGGCAGGGTCAGCAATTGAGGAGAGGAGCAGAAGGATATAAAAGAAGCTCAACATGTTCTAATGACCAATCAGATGCAGAGTTAAAGAAGTGGAAAAAGAAAAATATTTTCCCAATTTCCCATGTGAGATAATCAATTAGTTTCATTTCTATAATACTTTGAAACAAAATATCAGTAGACATGGAATATAAATGTTCAAAAGATGCATTAATCACCTAATTTCATTCAGAGATACAGTTTCTCTTTCTCTCTCTCTCTCTCTCACACACACACACACACACACACACACACAGTCTTCTGTAAAAACAGTTATACTAGCAGCCAGTCTGGTCATGATGAAGCAGAAAACACTATAGGGGTTCCAGTGAAATGCCCCAAGAAGTTTTATTATCTCTGACCTTTTATAGAACATCCATGAAGTTCGTTAGACATCTTTACTTAAGAATATTTTCCCTGCAAATACCATTGGTTGGTCACAGTCCAGCAACTGCTAGGTATGTTTGATTTTGTGAGTGTTCTATCTCTGTAGAATATTTTGTAATGTGTTTTCATTTTCACCCCTTCTGTCTGCACCCAATTTTCTCTGTTAAATTACAAATTTAGATTCTTGTAATCTTTTTCATGTAAATCATTTCTTCATTCTACTCTATTAACCCTGAATATTAACCCATTCAATGAATATTTGTTAGTATAATTGACTAGAAATATAAGCAAAATAAGAATTACATTAGCTAATGCTCTTAAGGCACAGTCTCATGTGTTAGCTATCTCCTGTTCAAGAAAATAGTAAGTAATTAAGCACAACTTTAAGCCATTTTCCAAGGGTAAGATTTCTTTCAACACCAGAATATCCAGGAAACCAGAGTTGGCATAGCTCATCTGAACAAGGGGTCATTCACAGCAGTTTGCTCAAAGCTGGTAGTCAAACTCCATGAACAAAATCAAGCAACCACTTTAGAGGGAGAGGGTCATTTGACCTTTTTATTACTTTATCAAGACAGAAATAGTGGACCTGAGGTGACATCCAAGCAGAGTCTCTTACCTGGTTTAGGACATTAAGAGATAATTCCCTCTCTACTCCCTGACAGAAATGTTAATCAACAAGTAAGCATAATTCCTGAGTAAAGAGGGATATCTTCTATGAATTTGGCAGGCATTACAGCTTCCCCTCTCTTATTACAACATGTATAACTTAGTCTTCTGAAAAGGGGCACACAAAGCTCTGCAATACCTTGCTTATGAATAACGGCCACATTTCTATTGTGACTTATGAGGAGCAAAAATTGTCACATGCCAATGTTAAAGAACCCCTGGTGCTTTAGATTTTCCTAAAGCTTTTCTATCACATTCCACTTTCTTGATTCTATTAATTGAGAGCAAATGAATGCAGTACTCTCTGAAAAGTCATAATCTTCAGGTAGGCCCTTATTCAATGTTAATGAGAAGGAGGGTATTTGTGTTTGATGCTGCCTGTCTCACCAAGAGCTGGGGTGACAATCCATCCAATAATCATGAAAAATCATGAAAACCCAAAATTGTGAACAAGTTTAGATTTTCCTCAGTGGTACAGAAACTATCAATCACACATTTCACACTGGTCAAAAATATGTGCAATATATATTTACCTTGTCTGTTTTTTTTAATTTAAGGATTTCTACCTGATCTTCAATTAATTTTTTTACCTAATGTCAAAAAACACAGCACCATTTTAGTTTGATCCAACTGATCAAGTTTATTAACTGAGGAAGATTCCAATTGATTTCAATATCTTTCAAGAATGATAATTTGATTCTTGATAAGCTTTGTCCCCCCAAATTTACATTCCTTTGCGAGAGGGCCTTTAAGAAGCAAACAAAGTTAGGGTCTTGGTGTCCTTATGAGCTAAAGCCCTTACAAGTTGAATTTCTTGATTTGTTTAAATCATCATTCCTGATGAGTTACTAGAATGATAGAAATTCTCAGTCTTGCTTTCCCCCTCTTGCAGTTCTAAGAGGGTAATTCAAATTATTTCTGTGGTCCTATGCCCCAGTAAATAAGCGCAGCCCTTTAGAAGAGGATGGCTTGTTTGACAGTCCAGCCAATATAGTCATAGGCTTCAATGATGGTGCCTCAGTGCTGCTCAGGAGGGAGGAAGAGAGGGAAAGGAGGAGAAAGGGGCAGAGGGAATGAAGGGGGAGGGAGGAAAGCGGGGAGAGGGACAGGTTCTCATCTTTTTTAACACTGAATTTTCATGTATAATTTTTTGTTGGAAAAAGAAGTTCTGAGACTAAAAACAGTCTGTAGGCCCATTTATAGGAAGAATACATCTCCATGGCCCTTTCCAGTACTAATGCTTTGTTGCTCTGTGATTCTGTGATATTCTCTCTAGTCTGTGATTCTCAGATTAGCATGGGAAAGGCTAGTCTGAAAACATGTCTCCTTCTTTCATCTGGATATTTACCAACTGGTCTTTTCAGTCAATGGAAATAAATATATATACACATATATATGCAGATAGATATATATAGATATAAATCTATACATATATTTTTATATATTTATATGTAAGTATATAATTTGTCTTTTTATGGTGAAAGAAATATGGGTTCTATGACTCTCACATCTTAGGCATTTGCCATTATTCAGTCTCAAAAAAGGAATAACAGAATAACAGTGTGGCTGCAGTGATTTAAAGCATATTCTTAGATTCCCTTAGATGTAGGGGATCCAGATCTGCACATTTGAATGGAGCTAATGTAATTAGGAAATATTTATTTATTCTTCCCTATTGTAGCATTTTTGCCCTGAGGCCCAGAGTCATGCCCAGTCTAGTTCACACTGTAGATTTCAGCTTTCCCTGCTAAAAAATATTAAAAGTCTTTTTAACCATTAAAAATCTTTAGTGTTTTGTTATTGGCCCTTTTCCACTTATTAAGAAGAAAATATATTCCCTTATTATTTTCCTTTATGGAGTGGCCTACTTACAAGTAATAAGTTCCCCAGAGCTGCAAAAATTCAAGTCGTGGGTGATCAGTTTCCCCAATGTCATAGAAAGGAATTCCTGTATTATATAATGAATTTTACTTAATAATTGCTAAGATCCCATTTGTGTAATGATTCTAGTATCCATCTTTTGTCTCTGGAAGTTCAAAAACCCCTGCTTTTCTCACTCAAGTGCTGAAGCTCTACAAACTTTATATTCGTCACTGAACCCAGAGCCTAGCTCCTATTACATATCATATTTCAACTGTACTTGATTTTTACTGAATTATTTTTTAAGTCAACTTTTCTATACCATGAGTCATAATATTAGATTTTTCTAACATCCTTAATATTGTTTTCTTTGTTTTCTTGGAACTTCTTTACCCTAATGTAATTCCATCTCATGAGAACCACATGATAATGTGGGCAAGCCCATGAGATATGCTGGGAACTCTGCCCAGAAGTCTGAAGGGGTCAAGTTGTTCTGAGAATAGCTGACTAGCATAAAAGCTAGGTCCTTGTCCAAGGTATGCAAAAAGTCACAACAAATTCCAGCTTACTTCTAACAGCACCTGCAGGAAGGATAATATCTGGGTACGAGGCTAGAGATACAACGCAATAAACAATACTCAAAATTGAGTAAATGTTATCATCCCAATTATGAAAAATAAGATACTTCTGAACAAGATCTCAGTCAACTGCAGAAAGTACTAGGAGTGGGACTCACCCTAGCCAGAAAACAAAGCAGGTGCTGCAATGAAGTTGTTATCAGCACAGGGACATCTGTTAGGCACAGGCTACATCAGGTGTGACCCTGATGAATGAATATGGTCTATCCTGATTCCAATCAAGCATCTCAGGCTCATCATGTACACCCTGCTCTGGCAGAATTGACTCAGGGCATTGCTCATGTCTGGGCTTGGAATGAAGAACATCTGTGACTACAGCTTTGCAGGGGTGTTAAAAAATGGACTGAAAGTCTACCTTATAATTTTACATTTGTCAAAATCAGCTTTGTAAACATGCGTTTAATTTTTCAGGATTTTTTAGGCCTTCCCTCAGAATTCCTAATTCTGCCAATTCATGGTTGCTTATCTGAAGATTTGTTCCAATTTTAAATCCTTAAGCATTTCCCTGTTTGAGAAAATGAAGTTAAGAATGGCATCTGTTCTAGTTGGCACTTCTACATGGTCTTCACTGCACTATAGGAATTTACTGACAGGATTTTGTGACCAAGGGGCATTAATCTTCGACAAATGTTCATATAATAAAAAAGGCTCTCATCAGCACCAAGTTCTATTACTAAAAAGTTTCAACAAGCTTCTCTAAAAAGCCTGGCTCATTTTTTCCCCCTTTATAGTTTTCAGATTGATTATAAACTCCAACGACAAAGTTTACCTTTCTCTCTTCTCTTGCCTTCCTAAAGTGGGACTCTCTAAACTTATTTCTCTGTCATATTATAAAAGCTCATATTAATAAAGGTTTATGTTCTTTTTTAATCAGGCATTTCAGTAAATCTTCCTTTTTGTACACTAATGAAACTTTATACTGTACTGTTTATTAAATTCTTTATGTAAAAATGTACATTCTCCTAAGATTACTGGTGGTATGATTTTTAACCTCTACAAGTATCAGTTTTACTTTCTGTAAAGTGGGAATTTTGTAATAGTGTTATATTTGTAGTGAGCATTAAATGAAATAACATATGTAAAAAGGCTTATCTGTCTATAATCTATAGTATTATGCCGCAGACCGGCTGCAGAAAGCTAGAAGTTCCTGGCAGTGAGGGGTAAGGAACTGAAAAGCACCAGTATGGGGTCAGAAGGGCCAAGACAACTGATGGTTGCAAGGCGAGTTTATTCAAAGAGCATGAATGTATATATAGGTTTAGTACGGAACGAATACTAAACAACAAATCAGTAAACCTTGTATTTCCACATAATTCTGTCGCCACTATCTATGCGCCACTATCTATGTGCCACTATCTATGCGTCAGCATGCCTTATGGGCCATTCTTTGGAGATACAGACTTCCCCCTCAGGGCAGCACGTCCTTCTTCTGGGGAACAACCAGGGGCTCTTAGATTCAGAGCAGGCACCTGGAACGAAACTGGCTGCAAGCCATTTTCCTTTTTTACGCTCAATACCGCAGCATCAGGAGTGCATACCAAGAAAGAGACAAGCAGTTCTCCGGAAAGCAGAAAGCTGAATAAGCTTACAGCTTGGGGGCCACCACAGTATTACCATTAGTATTGGTTAGTTTGTTTCTAATGGATAAACTAACTGGTTTCTCCCACTATGACCCCCCTTCCCCAGATGAGGCATGAGTGTGGGTTTACCAACACAGTATGACTTAAGTATCCTGGATGAGCATGGGAAAGTGGCACTTCATGGCTGATATTTCAGAGACTCTGATGTAGGGTCAAAAAACTGAGACACCTCTTACAGGATTACAAATTCAGTCCCAAGTAGCATAAACTGACAGAAGCAAGCTCAAATGAGAAGGTAAGAAAGTCCAGAATCATGAGGAGCTGGTGGATCTATACCTTAGGAAAAAACATTTTGCTAAGCCAAGGAGGAAGTAGGCAACCTTCTTATACAGTCTCAGTCCAGAAGTGAACATCCACCCCACACTATTTCTTCCACCAACACTGAAAGATTAGGAAATACCCTGGACTTCTTTATCATATTGAGAATAATAGTGCAAATTTGTGACCGCGAATGGATTAGGCTAAGATTGCATTCTTAGCTAACCTTGACTCTTGGAGATAAACACTCTTTCATTTTTAACTTTCTATTTCATTGAAGCAAAACTGCTGGAGATTTCAGAAACACTCAGCAGGCCTGAGGATTGTTGATGGATTTCAAGATTTTGTTGAGTACTTTAAACTGCAATTAATTATAAGTCAATGTTCAAAAACTGTTGTACAACACTATTTTTGTAATTGATTTGTATAAACATATATCCAATTTGCATTGTATTTGTTTTCTATGTGTGTAAATTCTTAAATTCTCACTACAGTTTTTGAAGGTTTCACCTATGACGTTAATATCAACTTACCTATACTAATGTTTACACTTCAGAAATTGTTGTATATAGACGATCTAATTTGACTGTGGTTATCCCCACCTTACCCATGAACAAAATTTGTAAGTGTTGCAAAGTAAGAAGATCAGGATTAAAACCAGACAAAAATATCCAGTCTTTTTCCTAAGCCACACTTATTTTCTTTCCACATCATTTATAATATGGGAAAAATTGGGAAATAAATGTACTCAGGCACTTATCACACCATATTGTAAATCTCTCTTTCTTATCCATTGTCCCACTACCCTGTAGGACCTTTGAAGATGAAAAGTTTTAGTCCTTGGGTCTAGCGTCATACCTGACACCTGCTCATTACTAAACTAATGAGGTAAAAATTGAAAATACCGTAGGGGTAAAATTCTTCCTGAACTATAAAATATCAAAGCTGCCCTCTTGGTGCAGCTGGCGCCATGTCAGTCTCATAAACTATAAAACATCATTTACGTATTTTTAAATTTGAAAGTAATTTATAATATGAACTCTGGAATTGGCATGAAATCATTATCTTATATTTTCATTGCTTACATTATGTATACTTATACATAGAAACAGAAAAAAATGTTTACTGGAGAATATATTTAAAGAGAAAAGAGCTATAAATCTTTTAAGTATCTCAAGAAATTTTCATTTTTCACACCTTTCCTCTCATTTTTTTTCACACAAAAAAGTGTCTCAAACAAGATTAGATAGAAAAGCACAGATAATCCAAAGATAGTCTCTCTAGTCTCTCGCTGTGCACTGACAATGATGCCAAGGAAGGTAGAAGAAATAGAATCTTCCTGTTGATATATCACCCCAGTTTCAAGTAATTTTTTAAGAGATCACTAGATAGAAAAATCAATGCTCTTCAGGTCAAAATTGTTTTACCAGAATTGAATTAGATCAGAACAGAATTTGAAATGCCATAACAGATTTCTAGCACTTAGCAATGTATTGGCATAATATTTGTCTTTTGAAGGAAAAAAAAAATAGGACCTTTTAAAATTTATTTAAACAATTATTGAGAAAACTATCCTTCTGGGTATCCTTGTAACTGAAAGTGGCAAAGCTAACTGCAATGCCTCCACATGCCAGTCAAGGTTGCCTGTGTGGTGCTAGACAGAAACTTTTCCCCATGGGGAGGTCAGAAGGGACTCCCAGGTCAGAGCTCTCTGCAGGATGGGCTGAGACCACTGTCACCGCTGCGTCAAAATCCTTGTCTGCCCACCTTGCTTCCCTCCCTCTATGACAGGTGTTATTCCCTGGGCCCTTGCCCCAAAATTTCCTGAACATAGGTATAGGTCTTCATCTCTAAGTCTGTTACAGGAATCAGTCCTACAACACCTAATAGGCCACATATTCCCTCCACTGCTAATATAGTTCTCTCAACACTCTAGAAAGAAACGGTTTGCCTTGTTGGGAGCCCAATAAGGCTCTTAAAAAACTGCATTTTCGTGCAAGCCTGAGGCAGACATTAAGGGTTACCTAAGCATTTTGGCAAAAACCAACAAAAACATTTCATTAGTATCGACACTGTTGTCGGCATATCAGGGATTTGCTTTTTAGCATTTTGAAATTAAGCAACTTTGGAAAACGTTTTGAGTGTCTTTGAAGGAACTCATAAATGCAGAGCAATAGCATACTCAGGAGATTATATGTAAACTTGCTGATGATAGTGTTCATCAAACTTAGGAATTACAGGAAGACAACTGCCCAAATACTTCAGAGATTCTTCCCATAGTGAAAATACTCTTTAATTATCTGTGTGGTTTATAAATGTCCTCTTATTATGTGGCAAACATTCTATAACATTAAGTAAAATGCTACATATCTGGGGCTTAGTTCTCATTATAGATTCATTACATTTACATACAAATGGAAATAATTTGGCTATTTCTCCAGCGACAACAGGACCCTATCAACTCAGCACGAAACAACTGTAGCATCAGTCTTTCTCCAGATAGACTCCAAGAGGCAAGATTCGCTGGGAATGTTCTGGAAGGAAAATGAACAGTGGGCTGTTCATGGTCCCTGTATCTTTGTCCAGGAAAACAGACAAAAAAACCAAACAATTGCTCTGGATACAGCCACTGCCTTGTCAGAGGCCCCATTTCTGGTTCTGCCGTCCTTGTCCTCAACACCCTGACTCCACCACAGACACACTTTTACCTATATTTATAACTTCTATGTAGCCTGTTCCTATTTTCCCCATATTTTTTTGGTTAGCGCTTAATATTGTGGGCCTTAGCTTTATGTAATGGTATAGTACTTTTAAATTTTCTATTAACAGAGGATTTTTAACATTAAAATATCATCACGTATGTTAATATTACCTGTTTTATTAAAATATTTTTAAAGTGCATTTTCCCAATTTTCTAATTTTTTCTTTCACTTTTCTACTAATTTTGGCATTTATGTAGCTCATTTTTTACCTCATCTAGTTAACTTTCTTTACTTCCATACTTTTTACTGGGTCTTTTAGTCTTCCTTCTTTTAAATTTTATATATAAGATAGTTCTCAATTTTCTACTTCGTTTTAATTTTTAGTTTAAGTCCATCTTAACCTTTAACTTTGCTATAAGTTTACCAATCTTCATTTGCTTTTGTAAGAGCCCACAAGGATCCAGGCTGCAGGAGTGTCAACAGAGGAGGACTGTATCATCTCTGCCCTGGCTACACTTGTGACAATGAGCACGATCACCCAAGCTGCCTCTGCACCAGGACCCCTAATCAATCTCCCTCTCAAGTTAAAGGAGGTATTTCAAGAGACTCTCATCTCTGTACACCCACAGTCCAGGCACCCATTCTGCTACCTTGTTGGCTGGAGCTGGCCGTAAGAGACAGGAAGAACCACCCTATCAGAAAATTTTTAAGAGAAAGGAAACAATAGCTCTATAAATACAATTCCTGTGTTTTTTCCTTCATAGTACTTAACTCAATCATTATCATATAGTTATGTGCGTTGTTCTTTATTTAAATTCTATCTCTTCCACTAAACTTCTATTAAATGAGATACGTAACTGTGTTTCTCTTGATCACTGCTGAATGCCTAGCCCAAGGTTTGGTGTAAAGTACAATTACAAAGAATATTGTTAAATGGGTAAATGAATAAACTAAATGTCAAATATTTTTAAAGTGAATACTGCTGAATAGGCAGTAAAGTAACTGAAGGTTTTCTCACCTTTGACTTTTTTTTTTTTTTTTTTTTTTTTTTACTGTTGCTGACTTTAACTAGCACAAGGGTTTTAAACAAAAGACTGAAGTCAGGGACTCTGTAGATACAGTTATAGTGCAATGTATAAAAAGAAGTCAATTAAGGAAGGATATTAAGTAAGGAGAATTTTATTCTATAGACGTTCTTCAAAAAGTAGTTTGTCCAGAACTGGATTGTGCAATGGCTGGGATATGTGTCCCCCACCACCAACAAAATTCATTTGTTGAAATCTAACCCCCAGTGTGATAGTATTCAAGGTGGGGCCTTTGGGAAGTAATTAGGTCTGAGGGTAGAGCCCTCAGGAATGGGATTAGTGCCCTTATAAAGGGGCCCTAGTGAGCTTTCTAGACCCTTCGCCATGTGAGAATACAATGAGAGGCTGGTTGTCTGCAACCTGGAAAAGGGTCTCACCAGAACCCGACCTTACTGGCACCCTGATCTCCAACTTCCAGCCTTCAGAACTATAAGAAATAAATTTCTGTTGTTTATAAGCCACCCAGTCTATGGTATAAAACAGTTTGAACTAAGAGCATTCACAATATTATCTTGGTTTAATAAGTGTTTGCTTCTTAAACTAAATTACAGGTCTTTCTCTCTTTGTTTCTCTAGTTATATTTTTTTATATCTTGGTGTTTTTACATTAAATGCTTAGACAGATAGTCAGACATTTTCCTAGTCCAACTTTTGGTTAATATTTTAAAATTTTTCTACCCACTTTTACATACACCTCCTGCAAACATACTATTAGATACTTTGAAAGTGCTATGTCATTTATTTTGACATAACTACAGATCAAACTTTTAATTAATGAAAAGCAGAGATCCTCATAATAAATTGTAACTCATTTTAACTCAGAACAAACATAGGATTTCTGCTTTTGGATATCTTTAATTGGAACATCTGAATGTCTCTTCATTAGGGATGAATGCCAGCATGCTATTATACAGTATTTTTTTTAATGTTAAGGCTCTATTGCTAGATATGGGGAAATATTTATATTAACTCCCTTTGGGGGATTCTAAACAGAGTACTCTGTCATTTACTTTCTTAGAATCATAGTTGAATAAGATTACAATATTTCGTGAAAAAAAGTTTCAAAAGATATTTGCCCCATAAGGAAATTGTTGATAATTTTTTTTCCATGAAGTATTCAAAAGAACATCCTATGTATGAAAATTCTTAAACACAGATAATTCTTGATAGTTATTATTTGTTAAGTTCCAACATAAACAATGTCCATAATAACAATGTCCACCTTGCTTCAAGAAGACAGTGCTCTTAAAATTTCAGATGAACATATAGAAGCTATTTGTTTATGTTTGGAATGCTTTGCCTCTAAAATACAGGTTTTGAGCTGGAGTCGTCCTCCACACAATTCCCTTGAACTCTTATTATACGGATCAGTGGCCACCTTGGTTTGGTTAACTCAATAATCAATAATGGTCGCAAACTAGAAAGCCTTGTGATTTCAGGGAAATGATTATATTCTATGGAGACTGAAGAAAGATGGAAGGTTTTTTAGTAGTTTCTCAAACAGAAAATCCAAAAAGAACCTCTCTCTATGGTTTTTCAAAATTTCTACTTTAAATTCTGTTTTCAGAAGATGAAGAGCAACTAGACTCAGATTAGAATTTTGCAGTCAAATGTTTTCTGTTTGAGATAGCAACAAAAACTCTGTGTGAAGTCACAAAAATACTGACGGTCACAGTTTTTGTGTTCCTAGTCTTCCAGATAGGGTTTGAGAGGGAAGAGAAAATGAAAGAGTTTTTAAAAAGCCCAGAAGGAAATGATGGTGATAATTAGCAAGTCAATATTTACCTTAATTTTCATAGTAGTGATAGCATTACACAAACTACTTCTGACCTTCACTAATTTAAAATAGGTATCTTGTAATAATTTGTAGTTTTTATACATACAAAATATTTTGTACAATTCCTAAAATATATTTTGATAAATAGGACATATTGTTGAAATATCAATATTTATGCCAAAGTCAATATAATCACACACAAACTTCTATTTAAATGAATTTATACTTCCCCAAATAATCCAATAACTGAAAAATGCATACTCTAATCTTATCCTACACAGTGTCAAAGAAAAATTGCACTGGATGTAGTTAAACAGACAAGGAAGACTTTATTCAAGTGTATTGCAGTAGAGGTCAAGACTATGGCAAAGGGGAGAGAGAGACTGAAATCTACTCCTCTAAAACGAAAGTGGGGTGAGCTAGTGGAAAAGTACTGCAGGACGTTTGTGGGGAGGTTGTCAATGTGATTAGGCCAACTGTATGTGCTAACTGACTCTAGAAATTAAGCTCCTACCCTCCCACATAGACTTGGAGAGAGAGGTTCTATCTAGCATTGATGATTACTTTTCAGAATGACTGCTCCTTGAGAAAGACACTCCTGGGTTCTAAAACTGGCAAGAGGCTGGGAGAAGATTTACATCTTAAAGGAACAAAGAAATAATTTACAGTTGCAAGTTTCTAAAGAGTTCTAAGAAAAGGGAGGTCAAGAGCTGATAGGAAGAAACCTAGCTAAAGTTTAGTCAAGCTGAGGGGAATATTAAGGCCATCTTGGTCAATAGATAGAAAGAGGAATGTGGCAAAACAGACTGCAAGCTGCAATGGCACATGAAGTAAATGTTGGTATAAACCACGGACAATTTATGGAGACTTTATATTAAAATGATGAGGTTGCTCTTGTAATTCTCTTACCAACAACTCAGTAATTCTTTATAGTGATTTCTAAAAGATGGTTTGGGTGAAACTGTTAAAAAAAAAAAGGCAGTTGGAGGTCAAACTTGACCACTATAGGTTGTATCAGTCAGAGTTCAACCAGAAAAACAAAACAAGTAGGGGATATATATTGATGAATTTATTGTAAAAAATTGCTTTATGGAATTTTGGGGGCTGACTAGGCAAGTGTGAAATCTATAGGGCATACTGTTAGGAAGGAGAGGCTAGAAAGTAAGGCATGAGTTAAAGCTGCTATACACAAGCAGTATTTCTTCTCTTTCCAGAAAATCTCAGTACTACTCTTAAGGTCTTTCAGTTGATTACAGCAGACCACCTTGATTACCTAGGATAATCCTCCCTACTTAAATTCAATTGATTATGAATGTTCATCACATCTACAAAATACCTTCACAACAACACCTAAATTAGTGTTTGATTGAACAACTGAGGACCACAGCCTAGCCAAGCTGACATAATAAACTCACCATCACATAGGTTGAATTGAGGCGTTATCAGAGAGATGTAACAAACGAATTAACATCACCAGTCAAAACAAAGTGGTTCTCCATAAGGGTCTAATTGGTTTGTGTATTTAGATAAGTTAGAATATTTCAATTAATTTTAGAATTTGAGGGGATATATGTCACATGGCTTTCATTGATTCCAGGGCTTTATTCTCTAGAAAAAAATATGAACATATATAACATTGTAATACATAACATTATGCTTAATAACACATTATAATTTTTATATGTAATTTTAAAAATATATATTTGTACAAATCTGTAGAGTAACCTAAATGTTCAGCATTTTATAATGTTCTAATATATACCTTAACTACAAAAAACTATAGTATGATATGAAAATAAAAAGCTTGTTATAAAAGTGAAGAATGAGTAGCTACTAAAGCATTATAGGAAAATGATATCCAACTTTCATTGTAGAACAGCATTCAAAACTACTGAACATTTTATAAGTGAACTAAATATAGATATTTTAATATTTACTCTTTCATAATATAAATTACTTTAATGTCATTTCTTAATCATATTACAAATTTTTCAAAAGATTGACTAAAATATGACCATTTTCATGATTTTATATTTATTTTGTGTACTGTTTTTCCAGTATGCATTTAAGACTTTGAGATGTAAAAATATGGTTGAATTGAGATTCTCTTTTACTTTTACATATGTCTTTAAATGTAAGAACTAAAAATCATTATTAGAATAAAGATAACGAGAAAGAAAATTAATGTCTGTGTCCAAGAATTGCTCTTCTTTCTCTCAGTCTATATTACTGCAATATACAGTAAGTCCCTACATACAAATGAGTTCCGTTCCAAATTTGTTCGTAAGTCCAACAAAGTTAGGCTAGGTACCCAGCTAATACAATCAGCTATATAGTACTGTACTATAATAGGTTTATAATACTTTTCACACAAATAATACATAAAAAACAAACAAACACAAAAAATAAAGAAAACGTTTTTAATCTTACAGTACAGTACCTTGGAAAGTACAGTAGTACAGTACAACAGCTGGCATACAGGAGCTGGCATCGAGTGAACAGGCAAGAAGAGTTACTGACTGGAGGAGGGAGAGGAGGTGGGAGATGGTAGAGCTGAAGGATCGTCAGCAATAGGAGACGGAGGGCAAGCTGCAATTTCACTCATGCCTGACATTGATGGCATGGGTTCTGGTTGCTGGATTCAATTCTATCTACCCTCTTGAAAAAACAATCCAGTGATGTCTGGGTAGTAGCATGTTCACATCTTCGGAAGTTCGCAACTTGAATGTTCCTATGTAAGGGACTTACTGTGATCCCCAAGACTCATAAACGCACGTTCAGCACTGACACCAGTGACTAGCTATTAACGAAAAAAACACTGAGATGTTATTTAATCAAATGCCCTTAGCGTGCAACAAGTGTTATCCTGCATCTCCCGGCCTTTAATGCCTGCTTCAGTGTTCTTATCCAACTCATTCTAAAACTGAATATTTTATGTTAGGTTTTAGTGAATCCTAGTCTTTCCTATTCTTGCCTAGATGTGAAAATTGCCATTTGCCATGAGTTAAGGTTAAAGTAGTCACATTTCTGATAAACAGAATCGGCTCTTCTGTTAAGCTCCTTGCAGTTCATTTCCATTTTATATTCTTTACTCCAGAGCATTGCTAACCCCCTAGATGTGCATGGGGCAGGAGGAGAGAGGTGTGGAAAGCAACACACACACACATACACAATCCCACCCATACTTAAGAGAATAATAATAGGCTCCTGTGACTCTGGAGACAGGGTGAGAAAAAGAGTAGGTTTGCATAAAATACAAGCAGTCATGAAGAGGACGACAGGGATAGCTGTGAAGCTGAGGCTGCATTCATTCTGATGTGCTAACTCATTGGAAAGTTGCCAGTGAAAACTAGGAAATTCATCTGAATCACTTTAAACCTCTCAGAGGAAATGTGCTATAAAAATTCAAGACAGTGTTGCCATTATTAAAGCTATTATTGCTAACATTTCTCACTATGAACACAAAGTCAGAAAAGGAAAAAAGGCTGGTAAAGAAATCAGACAGATAATGGGGAGGAAGGCTGACAATTATTATTCAGATAGGTAATGAATTTGGTAATGTCTAACCTACATAGTACAATGGGTCTGTTACAATCTTTCTTAGATTGTGAGAAGTAACAAGTTTCAATATAAATGTGGGTATTTAAAAGAAATGACTACCTCAAAGTCTTAGATATTAAGTTTAGCTCTCATAACATCTGTGCGACAGCATTCTATTGATAAGTTTGGGCTGCCATAACAAAATACCATAGACTGGGTGGCTTAAACAACAGCAATTTATTTCTCACAGTTCTGGAGACTGGGAAGTCCAAGATCAAGATGCCTGAAAGGCAGGTTTCATTCTAAGGTCCCTTCTCTTGGCTTCTAGGGGGCTACCATCTCCCTGTGTGCTCTCATGACCTCTCCTTTTATTCAAGGAAAGACAAAGCAAGCTCTCTAGTGTCCCTTCTTATAAGGGCACTTATTCCGTCATGAGGACCCCACTTTCATGACCTAACTTAATCCTAATTACCTCTCAAAGGCCCCATCTCTACCATCACACTGGGGCTTAGAGTTTCAACACAAGTATTTGAGGGGAACACAAACATTCAGACCATGACAATTATTATATGTATAGTCTCCATTTAAAGAGAGCTTTAAAAGGGTGCTTTATTCTGAGTGTATAAGCAAGTACAATATTTAAAAATAAAAAGAGAATCCTATGTATTTATCTACCATACCCCACTAGAGTCATAGTGTTTAGTAGATGCTCTTCTTACTATTAAACAAAACCTGTAGATATATAAAAGTCAAGAAATCAAATGTTTTGTTAAAAGACTTCATTTTGAACATCTACTTGAGGATACTTTATAGGGAAATAAAATATTTTATAAGTACAAACATACATGATGACAATATGAAGATAGGAAAGACTGGGGAAGAAAAATAGTCACATTGGAGTAATTAAGTCACCAGGTTTACACAGGTAAAAATCCCTGTTCAATAGCTACCTAAGCAGAATTTACTTATCTGCCATCAGGCCCAGCCTTTACAAACAATCAGATGACAAACAAAAGCAGTCTAAAGAGGAGAGGAAAAAAAAATCACTGGTAACTAAGGACTCTGTTTTTGGTTAACAATTTGGGGAGTTTAAGTCACCAACTTGCCTATTCACCTTTCTTCCCCTAGCAAAACATTTTCTAGTTACAAAATGAATAAAAGCTACATTATCACTCATCCATAGTAAATTTCTATTTCTAGGTCACTTTAAGCAGAATGTGCTCGCCCATCAAGGCACACTTTGAAAAGCCTTGTCAAAAATACTAAGAGAGGCAGTGAATCAAGTGAAAAGAAAATATGGAATCATATAGAGCTAGATACAAATTCTACCTCAACCATTTACTATATTGGAATCCTTGGGTAAATATGTATTCTTTCTTATTATGGAAGAATATTTGCATTATTACTTCATTGTATTATCTAACACCACAGAAATACAAAGGATCCTAAGAGACTACTATGAATAATTATATGCCAACAAATTGGATAACCTAGAAGAAATGGAAATTCCTAGAAACATACAACCTATCAAGACTAAATCAGGAAGAAATAGAAAATCTGAACAGTTCAATAATGAATAAGGAGATTTAATCAGTAATCAAAAACCTCTTAACAAACTAAAGTCCAGGACCAGATGGCTTCACTGGTGATTTTATCAAACATCTAATAAAGAATAATACCAATCTTTCTCAAACTCTTCCGAAAAATGAAAAGGAAAGAACACTTCCAAACTCATTTTACAGGCCAAAATTACCCTGATACCAAAGCCAAAAAAGGACACTAAAAAAATAAAATTACAAGTCAATATCCCTTGTGAACATAGATGTAAGAATTCTCAACAAAATGCTAGCAAGCAGAATTTAATGGCACAGTAAAAGGATCCTATACCACAATCAAGTGGGATTTATCCCTGTAATGCAAGGATAGTTCAACCTAGGCAAATCAATCATTGTGATATACCACATTAACAAAATAAAATATAAAAATCTTTATGATCATCTCAATAGATGCAGAAAAAGCATTTGACAAAATTCAAAATCCTTTCATGATAAAAACTCTCAACAAATTAGGTATACAAAGAATATATCTCAACATAATAAAGGCCATAAATGACAGCCTACAGCTAACATCATACTCAATGCTGAAAGCTTTTCCACCAATATCAGGAACAAGACAAGGGTGCCTACCCTTGCCACTTCTATTCAGCATAGTGCTGGAAGTCCTAGCCAGAGCAATTAGAGAAGAAAAATAAAAGGCATTCAAATCAAAAAGGAGGAAATGAAATTGTCTCTTTGCAGATAACACGAATATATTTTTTTTCATACTTCCCTAAGGACACCAGCAAAAAATTGTTAAAACTAGTAAATGAATTCAGTAAAGTTGCAGGACACACGATCAACATAAAAAATCAGTTGTGTTTTTATACACTAACAAGTTACTCAAAAAGAAATTAAGAAAACAATCCCATTTACAGCAGCATCAAAAACAACTAAATACTTATGAAAAAATTTAACCAAGGATGTAAAAGATCTTTACACTGAAAACTATAAAATACTGATTAAAGAAATTGAAGAAGACACAAATAAATGGAAAGATATCCCATGTCTATGCACTGGGAGAATTAACATTGTTAAAATGCTCATACTACACAAAGTGATTTACAGATTCAGTGTAATTCTATCAAAATTGCAATGGCATTTTGCACAGAAATAGAAAAAATAATCCTAAAATGCATTTGGAATCACAAAAGATTCCAAATGGCCAAAGCAATCTTGAAAACGAAGAAGAAAGTTGGAGGCATCACACATCCTGATTTCAAACTATATTACAAAGCTATAGTAGTCAAAATAGTTTGGCACTGGCATAAAAATAGACATACAGGGCTTCCCTGGTGGCGCAATGGTTAAGAATCCGCCTGCCAATTCCGGAGACACGGGTTCGAGCCCTGGTCCGGGAAGAACCCATGTGCCGTGGAGCAACTAAGCCCATGAGCCCTAGAGCCCGTGCTCTGCTGAGCCCTACAGCCCATGCTCTGCAACAAGAGAAGCCACCGCAATGAGAAGCCCGTGCGCCACGGCCACAACAAGAGAAAGCCCGTGAGCAGCAATGAAGATCCAACGCAGCCAAAAATAAATAAATGTATTAAAAAAAAAAAAAAAGACATACAAACCAAGAGAACAGAATTGATAACCCAGAAATAAACCCATGCATATAGAGTCAATCTTTGACAAGAGTTCCAACAATATGCAATGGGGAAAGGATAGCCTATTCAATAAACGGTGTTAGGAAAACTAAATATCCACATGCAAAAGATTATAAATGAATCTTTATCTTATACCATACATGAAAATTAACTCAAAATGGATTAAAGACTTAATATAAGACCTGAAATTGTTAAAGTCCTAGATGAAAACACAGGGAAAAAAGTTCCTTGATATTAGTCTTTACAATGATTTCTTGGATATGACACCAAAAACCCAGGCAAAAAAAGCACAAATAAACAAGTGGGACTACATCAAACTTAAAAGCTCCTGCACAGTAAAGGAAACAATCAACAAAATGAAAAAGTAACCTGCAGAATGGGAGAAAATACTAGCAAGCCATATATCTGGTAAGAAGCACTATCCAAAATATACAAAGAACTCACACAACTCAATAGCAAACAAAACAAAACAAACAACAACAACAAAAAAACAGATTTTTTAAATGGGCAGAGAACCTGAATAGACATTTTTCCAAAGAAAGCATACAAATGGTCAACAGACTATGAAAATGTGCTCAACATCATAAATCATCAGAAAAACTCAAATCAAAACCATAATGAGGTATGACCTCACATCTGTTAGGATGGCTATTATCAAAAAGACAAATGATACATATGCTGGTGAAGGTACGAAGAACAGGGAACATCTGTGCACTGTTGGTAGAAATGTAAATTGGTACAGCCAGTAAGCAAAAGAGTATGGTGGGTTCTCAGAAAATTGAAAAAGAACTACATATGATGCAGCAATCCCACTTCCAGGTGTACCTTGAAAGGATATAAAATGACTATCTCGAAGAGATATCTACAATCCCATATTCATTGCAGTATTATTCACAGTAACCAAGATGTGGAAACAACCTAAAAATCCACTGGCAGATGAATGGATAAAGAAAATGCAGTATACACACACACACACACACACACACACACACACACACACACACACACACACACAGGAATATTATTCAGCGCTAAAAAAGGAGGAAATCTTGCCATTTGAGATAACATGGATGACCTAGAGGGCACTGTACTAAGTGAAATAAATCAGACAGAGAAAGACAAATACCATATGATCTCACTTACATGTAGAATCTAAAACAAAACGAAACAAAAACAAAAAAAGAAGAACTCACAGATACAGAGAGTACGTTGGTTGTTGCCATAGGCAGAGGGTGGGAGGTAGGTGATATGGGTGAAGGGGGTCAAAAGGTACAAACCTAAAGCTATAAAATAAATAAGTCATAAGATGTAATGTAGAGTATAGTGACTATAGTAAATAATACTGCATTGCGTATTTGAAAGTTGCTAAGAGAGCAAATCTTAAAAGTTCTCATGACAAGAAAAAAATTGTAATTACGTGTGGTGATGGATTGAGGGATGTTAACTAGACTTATTGTGGTGATCATTTCACAGTTCATACAAATATTTAATCACTATGTTGTACACCTGAAAACTAATATAATATTATATGTCAGTTATATCTCAATTTTTTTTAAAAAAAGGAAATCCTGCCATTTGTGACTACACAGATAAAAATGGAGAACGTTATGCTAAGCAAAATAAGCCAGGCAAAGAAAGACAAATGATTCATGATCTCACTTACTTGTAGAACCTGTAAAAAAAAGTTTCAACTCATAGTGACAGAGAGTAGAATAGAGGTTACCAGAGGTTGGGGAGTTAGGGGCAGGGAGAGGCAGGTAGGGGGAAAGCAGAGCTAATGGTGGAAGAGTACAAACTTTCAGTTACAAGATGAATAAATTCTGGAAACCTAATGTACAGCATACTGACTACAGTTATATTATAGTTAATATAGTTAATTATAATATAGTTAATTATAATGTATTGTATACCTGAAATTTGCTAAGAGAGTCAATATACACAAACACAAAATGTAACTCTGTGAGGCGATGCATATGTTTATCAGCTTGATTGTGGTACCATTTCACAATGTATACATATATCAAAACATCACATTGTACAACCTAAATATATACAATTTTTATTTCTCAAGCATACCTCAATAAAGCTGGAAAAATAAACTAATTAATTAATTTTAAAATTACTCTATTATATTCCTATTTTTTAAAAAGGTATTTAAGCTCTAAACACAAAACATCTCTGATAACATTGCCCTTTTCCATCTCCCCCACCACTCTCTGCTGTTAACACCTTCTCATTTTAGACATTATGTCCTCTGGGACACCTGTCCAGGTGCCCATGTCTGGGTTCAGTCACTCTTCTCTCTCCTTCTACTTCTTCATACTTTGCTTTATCAACCAATTATTTATTTGTGCATATTTCCATTAGACTGTAAACTCTCTATGTCTTCTTCACCATACTAGGCACTTAACAATTATTTGTTGAATGAATAAACAAAGAAATTATTTCATATTTCAGAATGTCTCTTTGGAACCTTCAAAATACAGATTTTCTACTATACACTCAGTTTGCAACCTTCTCTCTCCTTTAATCTTTTATGTAACTAAGCTAGCTAATTTATTGCTTATTATTTCATTGAATTGTCTTACTTTTTTCAATATGTTCTATCAAAATACACTGTCCTTTTTAAAACTAGACATTGAATATTAGGGAACCAGGTAAAATTATGATAATAAATTACTTGATGGTTTCAGGTAGATGGAATAATCATCTGGATTGTGAGTGGAAGTTCAACTCCTATTGTCCATGCCTAAAATAGACTACCTGACTCAGGCTTATAAGACAGAAAATCAATCCCATAAAGTTATTTTGATGGTCAGTTCTAAATTAGATCAGCTGTTTAGAAAAAGGATTGTTTGGCAATTCCTTTGACAGAATTAATATTTTAATAAATAACTGAATGTTCTAGAAATAAGGGACAAGAAACTCAGTCCTCATCTAAAAGACCCAGAATGACTAAGTCACATAAAGAGTAACGGCAAAGTTATACTTCAGGACTTATGACCTTCAATTCAATTTTCTTTCTATATCAATATCAAATCAATAGTTAACATGAGTTGTTATACTAATTCAGTCTCCTGTCTACCAAATCCATTATCTAACTGCTTCTTTCATGTTTCTGTTATAATGGATTTATACCAATACAAATTCCTCTGTGGAAGGAAACATATCCTACTTTGTCCCCTAGTCTCTAGCTGTGTAGGCTCATAATAAACTCTTTGATAATGAGAGAATGAGAAAACTACATCTATCTCTTTTATCTACCCATCCCCTACCAAACCAGGAACAGGCAAGCCTTCTTATCACAGGGGGAATGTGCGAACAACTTATTCAGAAATCTGTTCTTCTGAAAAGCAAATGAATCTTCCAGAGAATCCTACTTCACTCCACTCTTCAGCACCCATCGCTCACAACCCAAGTGTGAACCACTGCCCCCCCCACCACCACCACTTGCCCTAATCAGGGAGCCATTTTCATTTTCATCCAGATCAAACCAACATGAGAAATTTTCTGGGTCATTATTCCCTGGGTGAAAAATTCAGTTTTAAAAAAAGCCACAGAGCTATGTGTACATTTGTACAATTTGTCTTATGTACCTAGTTAAAAGTTCACACATTACCTGAGCAAATATTAGAATGTTATATTAAATACTGTTAAGCTCTTGGTTTTTTTGTATTTTGACATATTCACCACTCTTCCAAAGTTTATATTATCTGCAAATTTGATGGGTATGTCACAAATGTCTGCATCAAAGTAACTGACGATAATGTTGAACAGAAAAAGAAACCTTAATTTATGTTCCATAAACTTGCAAGGACAGGTGTAGCTCACTAAGGGTAAGAGGCAGAATTCATCTGTCACTGCTCAAAGAAGATACCGATTTTTTTTTTCAAAAACCAATAAAACCCTGCTTTTTCTATAAAGAATATATTTCATTAATGCAAGTTAATTAAAAATTTCTTATCAGCCTAAATGTTGTAATATTACAATTCTATACTATTTAAAGCATTCAGTGATATTTTCTTTTTTTTGAATTTTATTTTATTTTTTATACACTAGGTTCTTATTAGTTATCCATTTTATGCATATTAGTGTATATATGTCAATCCCAATCTCCCAATTCATCACACCACCAGCACCCACTCCACCACGTTCCCCACTTGGTGTCCATACGTTTGTTCTCTACATCTGTGTCTCTATTTCTGCCCTGCAAACCAGTTCATCTGTACCATTTTTCTAGGTTCCACATATATGCGTTAATATACAATATTTGTTTTTCTCTTTCTGACTTACTTCACTCTGTATGACAGTCTCTAGATCCATCCACATCTCTACAAATGACCCAATTTCGTTCATTTTTATGGCTGAGTAATAGTCCATTGTATATATGTACCACTACTTCTTTATCCATTCATCTGTCGATGGGCACTTAGGTTGCTTCCATGACCTGGCTGGCTATTGTAAATAGTGCTGCAATGAACATTGCGTGCATGTGTCTTTCTGAATTATGGTTTTTTCTGGGTATATGCCCAGTAGTGGGATTGCTGGGTCCTATGGTAATTCTATTTTTAGTTTTCTAAGGAACCTCCATACTGTTCACCATAGTGGCTGTATCCATTTACAATCCCACCAATATACAAGAGGGTTCCCTTTTCTCCACACCCTCTCCAGCATTTATTGTTTGTAGATTTTCTTACGATGCCCATTCTAACTGGTGTGAAGTGATACCTCATTGTAGTTTTGATTTGCATTTCTCTAATAATTAGTGATGTTGAGCAGCTTTTCATGTGCTTCTTGGCCATCTGTATGTGTTCTTTGGAGAAATGTCTATTTAGGTCTTCTGCCCATTTTTTGATTGGGTTCTTTCTTTCTTTAATATTGAGCTGAATGAGCTGTTTATATATTTTGGAGATTAACCTTTTGTCCGTTGATTCATTTGCAAATATTTTCTCCCATTCTGAGGGTTGTCTTTTCGTCTTGTTTGTCGTTTCCTTTGTTGTGCAAAAGCTTTGAAGTTTCATTAGGTCCCATTTGTTTATTTTTGTTTTTATTTCCATTACTCTAGGAGGTGGATCAAAAAAGATCTTGCTGTGATTTATGTTAAAGAGTGTTCTTCCTATGTTTTCCTCTAAGAGTTTTCCTCCAAGAGTGTCCAGTCTCACATTTAGGTCTCTAAGCCATTTACAGTTTATTTTTGTGTATGGTGTTAGGGAGTGTTCTAATTTCATTCATTAACATATAGCTGTCCAGTTTTCCCAGGACCACTTATTGAAGAGACTGTCTTTTCTCCATTGTATATCCTTGCCTCCTTTGCCAAAGATTAGTTGACCACGGGTGCGTGGGTTTACCTCTGGACTTTCTATCCTGTTCCATTGACCTGTATTTCTGTTTTTGTGCCAGTACCATACTGTCTTGATTACTGTAGCTTTGTAGTATAGTCTGAAGTCAGGGAGTCTGATTCCTCCAGCTCCGTTTTTTTCCCTCAAGACTTCTTTGGCTATTCGGGGTCTTTTGTGTCTCCATACAAATTTTAAGATTTTTTGTTCTAGTTCTGTAAAAAAAGGCCATTGGTAATTTGATAGGTATTGCATTGAATCTGTAGATTGCTTTGGGTAGTAGAGTCATTTTCACAATATTGATTCTTCCAATCCAAGAACATGGTATATCTCTCCATCTGTTGGTTTCATCTTTAATTTCTTTCAACAGTGTCTTATAGTTCTCTGCATACAGGTCTTTTGTCTCCCTAGGTAGGTTTATTCCTAGGTATTTTATTCTTTTTCTTGTGATGATAAATGGGAGTGTTTCCTTAATTTCTCTTTCAGATTTTTCATCATTAGTGTATAGGAATGAAAGAGATTTCTGTGCATTCATTTTGTATCCCGCAAATTTACCAAATTCATTGATTAGCTCTAGTAGTTTTCTGGTGGCATCTTTAGTGTTCTCTATGTATAGTATCATGTCATTTGCAAACAGTGACAGTTTTACTTCTTCTTTTCCAATGTGTATTCCTTTTATTTCTTTTTCTTCTCTGATTGCCGTGACTAGGACTTCCAAAACTATGTTGAACACTGTGGCGAGAGTGGACATCCTTGTCTTGTTCCTGATCTTAGAGTAAATGCTTTCACTTTTTCACCATTGAGAATGATGTTTGCTGTGGGTTTGTCATATATGGCCTTTATTATATTGCGGTAGGATCCCTCTATGCCCACTTTCAGGAGAGTTTTTATCATAAATGGGTATTGAATTTTGGCAAAAGCTTTCCCTGCATCTATTGAGACGATCATATCGTTTTTATTCTTCAATTTGTTAATATGGTGTATCACATTGATCGATATGCATATATTGAAGAATCCTTGCATCCCTGGGATAAATCCCACTTGGTCATGGTGTATGATCCTTTTAATGTGTTGCTGGATTCTGCTTGCTAGTATTTTGTTGAGGATTTTTGCATCTATATTCATCAGTGATATTGGTCTATAATTTTCTTTTTTTGTACTATCTTTGTCTGGTTTTGGTATCAGGGTGATGGTGGCCTCATAGAATGAGTTTGGGAGTGTTCCTTCTTCTGCAATTTTTTGGAAGAGTTTTAAAATGTTTAAAATGTTTTAAAAATTCACCTGTGAAGCCATCTGGTCCTGGACTTTTGTTTGTTGGAAGATTTTTAATCACAGTTTCAATTTCATTACTTGTGATTGGTCTGTTCATATTTTCTGTTTCTTCCTGGTTCAGTCTTGGAAGGTTATACCTTTCTAAGAATTTGTCCATTTTTTCCAGGTTGTCCATTTTATTGGCATAGTGTTGCTTGCAGTAGTCTCTTAGGATGCTTTGTATTTCTACGGTGCCAGTTGTAACTTCTCCTTTTTCATTTCTAATTTTATTGATTTGAGTCCTCTCCCTCCTTTTCTTGAGGAGTCTGGCTAATGGTTTATCAATTTTGTTTATCTTTTCAAAGAACCAGCTTTTAGTTTTACTGATCTTTGCTATTGTTTTCTTTGTTTCTGTTTCATTTATTTCTGCTCTGATCTTTATGATTTCTTTCCTTCTACTAACTTTGGGTTTTGTTTGTTCTTCTTTCTCTAGTTCCCTTAGGTGTAAGGTTAGAGTGTTTATTTGAGATTTTTCTTGTCTCTTGAGGTAGGCTTGTATTGCTATAAACTTCCCTCTTAGAACTGCTTTTGCTACATCCCATAGGTTTTGGATTGTCGTGTTTTTGTTGTCATTTGTCTCTAGGTATTTTTTGATTTCCTCTTTGATTCCTTCAGTGATCACTTGGTTATTTAGTAACATATTGTTTAGCCTCCATGTGCTTGTGTTTTTTACATTATTTTCCTTGTAATTAATATCTAATCTAATAGCGTTGTGGTCAGAAAACATGCTTGATATGATTTCAATTTTCTTACATTTACTGAGGCTTGATTTGTGACCCAAGATGTGATCTATCCTGGAGAATGTTCCGTGCACACTTGAGAAGAAAGTGTAATCTGCTGTTTTTGGATGGAATGTCCTATAAATATCAATTAAATCTATGTCATTTATTGTGTCATTTAAAGCTTGTGTTTCCTTATTAATTTTCTGTTTGGATGATCTGTCCATTGGTGTAAGTGAGGTGTTAAAGCCCCCACTCTTATTGTGTTACTGTCGATTTCCTCTTTTATATGTTAGCAGTTGCCTTACGTATTCAGGTGCTCCCATGTTGGATGCATATATATTTATAATTGTTATATCTTCTTCTTGGATTGATCCCCTGATCATTATGTAGTGTCCTTCCTTGTCTCTTGTAATATTCTTTATCTTAAAGTCTATTTTATCTGATATGAGTATTGTTACTCCAGCTTTCTTTTGATATCCATTTGCATGGAATATCTTTTTCCATGCCCTCACTTTCAGTCTGTATGTGTCCCTAGGTCTGAATTGGTCTCTTGTAGACAGCATATGTATGGGTCTTGTTTTTGTATCCATTCAGCCAGTCTGTGTCTTTTGGTTGGAGCATTTAATCCATTCACATTTAAGGTAATTATCGATATGTATGTTCCTATGACCATTTTCTGAATTGTTTTGGGTTTGTTTTTGTAGGTCCTTTTCTTCTCTTGTGTTTCCCACTTAGAGAAGTTCCTTTAGCATTTGTTGTAGAGCTGGTTTGGTGGTGCTGAATTCTCTTAGCTTTTGCTTGTCTGTAAAGCTTTTGGTTTCTCCGTACCTGAATGATATCCCTGCCGGGTAGAGTAATCTGGATTGTAGGTTCTTCCCTTTCATCACTTTAAATATGTCATGCCACTCCCTTCTGGCTTGTAGAGTTTCTGCTGCGAAATCAGCTGTTAACCTTATGGGAGTTCCCTTGTATGTTATTTGTCGTTTTTCCCTTGTTGCTTTCAATAATTTTTCTTTGCCTTTAATTTTTGCCAATTTGATTACTATGTGTCTCGGCGTGTTTCTCCTTGGGTTTTTCATTCCTGGGACTCTCTGCGCTTCCCGGACTTGGGTGGCTATTTCCTTTTCCATGTTAGGGAAGTTTTTGACTATAATCTCTTCAAATATTTTCTCTGGTCCTTTCTCTCTCTCTTCTCCTTCTGGGACCCCTATAATGTGAATGTTGTTGTGTTTAATGTTGTCCCAGAGGTCTCTTAGGCTGCCTTCATTTCTTTTCATTCTTTTTTCTTTAGTCTGTTCCGCAGCAGTGAATTCCACCATTTTGCCTTCCAGGTCACTTATCTGTTCTTCTGTCTCAGTTATTCTGCTATTGATTCCTTCTACTGCAGTTTTCATTTCAGTTATTGTGTTGTTCATCTCTGTTTGTTTGTTCTTTAAATCTTCTAGGTGTTTGTTGTTTAATTCTTCTAGGTTTTTGTTAAACATTTCTTGCATCTTCTCAATCTTTGCCTCCATTCTTTCCTGAGCTCCTGGGTCATCTTCATTATCATTATTCTGAATTCTTTTTCTAGAAGGTTGCCTATCTCCACTTCATTTAGTTGTTTTTCTGGGGTTTTATCTTGTTCCTTCATCTGGTACATAGCCCTCTGCCTTTTCATCTTGTCTGTCTTTCTGTGAATGTGGTTTTTGTTCCACAGGCTGCAGTATTGTAGTTCTTGCTTCTGCTGTCTGCCCTCTGGTGGATGAGGCTATCTAAGAGGCTTGTGCCAGTTTCCTGATGGGAGGACTGGTGGTGGGTAGAGCTGGCTGCTGCTCTGGTGGGCAGAGCTCAGTAAAACGTTAATCTGTTTGTCTGCTGATGGGTGGGCCTGGGTTCCCTCCCTGTTGGTTGTTTAGCCTGAGGCGACCCAACACTGGAGCCTACCCTGGCTCTTTGGTGGGGCTAATGGTGGACTCTGGGAAGGCTCACACCAAGGAGTACTTCCCAGAACATCTGCTGCCAGTGTCCTTGTCCTCACAGTGAGACACATCCACGCCCTGCCTCTGCAGGAGACCCTCCAACACTAGGCAGGTAGGTCTGCTTCAGTCTCCTATGGGGTCACTGTTCCTTTCCTGGGTCCTGATGCGCACACTACTTTGTGTGTCCCCTCCACGAGTGGAGTCTCTGTTTCCCCCAGTCCTGTCGAAGTCCTGCAGTCATATCCCGCTAGCCTTCAAAATCTGATTCTCTAGGAATTCCTCCTCCCATTGCCGGACCCCTAGGTTGGGGCTCAGATCCTTCACTGCAGTAGGTGGACTTCTGTGGTATAAATGTTCTCCAGTTTGTGAGTCACCCACCCAGCAGTTATGGGATTTGATTTTATTGTGATTGCGCCCCTCCTACCATCTCATTGTGGCTCATTTGTCTTTGGATGTGGGGTATCTTTTTTGGTGAGCTCCAGTGTCTTCCTGTTGATGACTGTTCAGCAGTTAGTTGTGATTCTGGTTCTCTCGCAAGAGGGAGTGAGAGCACGTCCTTCTATTCCGCCATCTTGAACCAATCTCACATTCAGTGTTATTTTCAATCAGACCTTCAATAAAATATATACCTGACACTTCCTTCAAAGACAGCACATGGAAATTCTGAAAGCTGCCTGCAAACCTGCGGTTGAGGATTTCCAGACCTCTGGAGCCTGAGTGCTCAAAATATCAGACTTCTCAGGGCAATCTCCATGCTAAATCAGAGATTACCAGGAACAGGGCCCTACTCATTTCAGAATATCAATAGTGTTTTTTATGCTGTTTTTTTCCTGTGAACAAATATGTATTACCTTCTTACTGTGTACTAAGTACTGTTGTCACTTAGAATATATATAAATTTTAAAAACATATCACCTATCTTCAAGGTTATCTCAATGTAGTTAGAAAGATAGAAGGACATGTAAATAAACAAATGCAATAAAGACAGTATTGTACATATAAGTATCCACATGGTATCAGAAATATACAAGGGGAAAAGGTATCAATTCTGCCAGAAAATATCAGAAAAGTATGTATAGAGTCAGAAACACTTTAATCAAGTTGTAAATAATAATAGCAATGAGAACAGCAGCAAGGCAGGTGAAATGTACTATGCTTGTCTCACTAATCCTCTTGACATCCTATATGATAGGTACTATTATTATCCCAACTTTACAAATTAGAAACTGAGGAACAGTGCGATTAATTAACATTAACCCATAGCTAGTAAACAACGGAGCTGAGACTTGAACCCAGGGTTTTCTGACTCCAGAGCAGACATCCTTAAATATTGCAGTATCAGAGATATTTCAGATGACACACATGCTGTTAGGAGAGGGAAACTCAGGGAAAGAGACCTAAAGAGAGAGAGAGAGAGAAATTAAATACAATAATTTCTCTGGGTAAGTGGTAATATCCCTAACAGAAAACGGAATATGAGAAGGGAAGCAAAGATGTAGTGAAGATAAGAAAGATGATGTGCCAGGTTTTGACCATACTGAATTTTAGTGTCTGTGAGATATCCAGGGGCAGTGCCTAGGAGTCAGAGGATGTATGAGTCAGAGTTTAGGAGACACGCTGAGCTCAGGCATGGGGTTTATTCCCTAGGTCATAGATGTGTCGCACCTACATGCACATTTTAAATATAAAGGTGGTTAAAACTATGCTTCCAAGAAGAATGTATAGTATGAGAAGAGAGGCAACAATAGGGATCTGAGAAATATCATTATTTACACTAAAATAGAATAGTAGTTTAAAATCCCCTTTTATGAGCTCTCACAATCTCTGTGTACTTTTTCTTTATAATATTATCAATGGTGCAAATTTACAATTGTTGACAACTTATTTTAATAATTTCTTATACTCAATGAGTCAAGCCCCCTGGGCTTAGGGGTTAGCTTTTGCTAACCACTCATTGTATTTCAAGCACTTAGCATGATGCCAGCACATGATAGGTGCTCAATACTGAATAAATAAGCGAGGAAAGGAAACAGATAAACTCATTAGAAATGTGGAAAGAGAGGCATGATAGAGTGCTGTCAAGAGATTCCAAGGTTTCTAGAATAGAATATACAGTTAGAATAGAAATGAATCTTTGAAAACCATTTGGCATCCTCACTATAACACAAGAAGAAGCACTATAACAAGAGAGCAGAAAGCCCTAAGAGGGCAATAACCTAGATGAAACTGAAAAAGAACTGAGTAAAATAAGAGAGAATTAAAATAAATCTAAAAATACAACGCAGGATCAACATGTCTATTGGAAGCAATAAATGGAAGAATAGACACTGCATAAACCTGTTACTGAAATATATAGGGCAAACTTGAGAAGCTTTATCAAAAATATAGAGGAAAAGGAAAGGCATTAAAGCTATGCAAATACTAAGAATAAAAAATGGACACTCAACATAACAATCATGGATATCCTTTAAAATAAGCAAAACAATTAAACAGAAGCAACATCAAAATTATAATTGATGAAAACTTTTCTGAATTAAGAAAAATGAATATGCAAATAGATGTGGCTCACCACATCTAAATAAAATCTTAGAAAGGTATTCTACATGCAAACACTCCTGAGTAAATTCTTGAGTTACCAACAGAAATAAAAATCCTCTGATAATCCAGAAATTTCCTTTCAATAGAAATGTAAACACTATTCTTAAAATAAAATAAACATAGTGAATAATGCATACATTAATAATGATAAATTGTATCCAAACTCTAGTTTTTAATCAACTAGACATGTTGTGAGGAAAAGAGAAGAGGAGAGGGTTTCAGATGCAACTTCAAAATGTTTAATAAAATTCTTTATCTCACTTTCAGGGGACTTCAAAGATCCTATTTCATTCCTGACTTTGATAACTAGATAAATATAGCTTCAAAGAACTGCCCCCCTCCGTGTCCCAATCAATTCCAAAAAGCAGAAACTGCACAGTTCACATTTTCTAACGCAATCCACTAAGGCTTGAAACCTTTTTTTTTAAATGTCTAACGGAGAAAAATTAAATCTTGGTAACTGAAAATACTCTTAACATTCTCCTAAATAACCACTGATTCAAAGCAAATCTATAATGAGAGACTACTTGAAAAATAATAAAAATGGGGCCATAATATCAAAACCTGTGATTGATTTCCAGGTCTGATTTCAGATATAAATTCAAAGTTTTCAATGCTTTTTCAGCATTATTTATTATATTAAAAATTGAAACAGCATAACAAAAATAAGGCAATAGTTATTATTCAAATATTAAAACATATTTTTAAATATTTTTAAATGGCATAGAAAAAAGTTCACAAAATAATATAATGTGTAAAATGTAGTATCCAAAACTAAGTATATTACCACATGTGGTTAAATGAGAGGTGACATGCAATAATAACTTCTCTGAAAATTCAGAGAGAAATAGAAAGTAAAGGAATAGAGAAATAACTGCATAAATATATCTGAGAAAAGCAAAGTTTTTGACCAAATATACTTTCTATATGTCAAATCATTTTTTTAAAAGTTCAGATCTGGCTGATGTATATTTTAAACGTCTTACCCTCAATACAATTTTCTAAACAAGCATATAAAATTTTCAGTACTCAGTGTGTTGATATTATTTTCTTTTCAATATGCTAAAATTAATCTACTATGATTGTGACCAATCTTAGGAAAAATCATACATCTAATCTCTATGGAGTTGTAACAGAGACAAATGATTTGATCTCCATGGACATAGATGTCATTGCATATTCTAAAGATAAGTTTTAAGAACAAGAACTGAAAATGGATAGACCATATTAGGTCAAGTCTCATTATAACTATCTCTAAAAAACCTATAAGACAAAACTGAAAGTTAATAGTAGTAAGTGAGTAAACAGAGAAATCGGATTTTCTAATGAAATAGAATTCTGCAGTTCATATCACTTATGGCAATTATTTCACTTCAACCTGGTAGAAAGTCTTCAGTAGCCAACAAATTCGATATGAAAATTGGTGTTATTTAACAAAGAATCCAGAATTCACAGTAACACTAGCTTTTAAAATTAATACCAGGCATTGAGTATTAAGGTCAATGTCAGCACACATCTATTCAAAGTTGCGAGCTAAGTCAGTTTTACCAGAGATCTGTGCCAATAGCACACTTTGTGCCTGCCCAGGATTTTATTTTTTGTTTTAATTTTTACTGAAATATAGTTGATTCACAATGTTGTGAGAATTTCAGCAAAATAATTCAATAAACATATATATATGTTTATTTCTCCCTTCAATAAGAGCAGAATCATTACTGCCAAGTACATTAAGGTATAGTAAGGCATACATAAAGCAGAAGGTAATTATAGAGTATTGTGAAAGTTCATAATTTGCAACCCTCAAAAGGGAGGGGATATCTGTATATGTATGGTTGATTCATTTTGTTGTGCAGTGGAGGCTAACACAACATTGTAAAGCAACCATACTCCAATAAAAATTAATTTAAAAAAAGAGTATATGTAGATTTTAGCAATCAAAGTAGATAAATATTACTTTTGGAATATTTACATGAAACTTCACAAAGAATCAGCCTGTGAATAAAAGCTTCAAAACAATGAATTTTTTGTTCACTGGCATTATCTCTCCTTTTCCAGTCATTATAGGAAATGTCCTTACAAGAAGTGACAAGAAAAGGACCATCACATTTTTATAGTAGCAGATAAAATTCACTACTAATATTGGTTTCCTCTCCCCTCTGTGCATGGTAGGCAGAATAACAGCCATACAAAGAATGCATGTCTAACCGTAAATATGTTAAGTTACACAGCAAAGTGGGAACGAAGGTTGCAAATGGAGTCAAATTTGCTAATCGGCTGACCTCAAAATGGGGAGATTATCCTGGATTGTCTGAGTGGGATTATCACAAGGGTCCTTATAAGTGAAATAGGGAGGCAGGAAAGTCAGTTAGACTATTGAAGATGCTACACTGCTGGCTTTAAAAATGGATTGGAAACCACGAGCCAAAGAATGCAGGCAGCCACCCAAAGCATATAAGGCGAGGAAGCAGATTCACTCCTAGAGCCTCCAGAAGGCACTCAACACCCCATCATCTTGAGTTTAACCCAGTGAGACCTGTGTCAGACTTCTGACCTCCACAGAATTGTGATATAATAAATTTGTGTTGTTTAAGTCACTGTTTGTAGTAATTTGAAGCAATTCTTACACTGAAGGAGGATACGAATAAAAATCCTAAGGAAAATAGCTGCAGAAGAAGTTTGCCTTCTCCTCAAATGGTAACCATGAGAAAAGAAAGGTGTTTCTTGGAGTTATGGCTATTTGGGAAAATTAAATAAATTTATAATTTTATGTGAGAACATGTACTTTAAAAGGAAAATTACACTTTAATTATCAGTCTATGTATTGTCAAGGCAAAGGCTTATTTATCTAAGGTTAAACTTCACATAGACAGTTAACACTTATACATAACAAATGAATTTCAAGTTTCAGGTACTTTCAATTTAATTGTTACTCTGAATGTTTTAAAATTTTATCATTTTGTAAGCTTCTATATGAAAATGTTCCATTTTTACTTTCCCTCTATATTTTCATGTCTTCTCCAATGGCTTCTCTTGTGTCTTTGCTCCCATATCGTCACTCGGAGTGACATGAAAATATAGAGGGAAGTTAATTTGTTATTTACACAAATTAACTTCTCTCATATTTTTGGTCTTCCCTTTCTTCTTCATACTTCCTGCACACATTTCCTTGATCCTGTATCTTTATGCCTCCCCTTTGACATCAAACGTGGTTCTGAGTTACAACCAACCAACCAACCAACAAATAAACAAATTTTGGCCAATTTAAAGAGAAACAATTTACTAAAAATGTATTATCAGAGATAATACCAAGTGCTGGTGAGAGTGTAGTGCAACTCTCCTTGCAGGGCTGATGGAAATATTAATTGGTAACATCATTCTGGCAAATTGTTTAGAAATGTATTTGTGGGCTATGAAGGGAAAAAACACCTAAACCATGCTGAAAAGCTACTCCTATGAAGACACCTCTATCACTGGCCCAGGGTACAGACAACAGAACCTACACCTTCATGACATTTCCCAGGCACCTGAATGATCGTTTCTCTTGCCAAGGGTTTTCTCAAGAGGAAAAAAAAAAGGTCAATAAAAGAGGTCTGTCCATTTGGTGATAAATTGCCTTGAGTTCCATATGGATGTTTGCATTTAAAAGGTAATGGTTTTAAATGGCAATTACAAGGATTGATATGAGTTCTTAATAGGCAGAAAGGTAGTCAGATATGTTTAAATAATTTACAAATTTATATCGCAAGTCATGGGGGAAAAATAATCTTACTTAAAACTGGCAAAAAAAAAATGGCAAAAATGAACCTACCTAGGAACTACTGTAGGCTTAAAGCATCATACTGGCTGTATGACTATGACATCAGCTACTAATGTTTAAATGTCATTTAAAAATGAATTGCTATGGTTTTTAACAAAAGACCTCTGTTTTGCCTTGTTTTATTTTTACTCCACTTATTCATCAATCATTACCGAGAGCCGGCTGTGTAACAAGCACTCTGCTAAGCACTAATAATAGACAGAAGCACAATGCCTCTAACTTCAAGAATTCTTATTCCGGTTAAGTAAAAAATGTTATGAGACATTGTAATTATTATCTCATATTTTACTAAATTAACAAGGCTGACCAGCTAGTTTGGAGACAGAGAGATCCAATCAACTTGCTTATTCAAGAATTTGCGGTACAATATATGGATTATCTATATAGGTTATCTCTCCTCCATTTTAGTCCTGCTGCTTAATATTTCACTTTTTACTACTCAATAACATGCTCATGAGAAAATGGGCTAGGAAAATTAAAAGAGGTTAGCTAAATTATTCTTCAACTGATAGATTAGGAAGAAAGACTCGCACGTTTAACTGATAAATATATATGTATAAAATCCTTTTGTATGTATATCCATAAGAAAAAAATAATAGCCCAAAAGAAATATAAATAAAAGATATAAACTGATAATTCACAGAAGAAAAGATGTTCAGCCTTATTATAGTAAAGAGATGTAACTTTAAACAGTAAGATGCCATGTTTCACCTGTTGCACTGATAACATTTTTCAAACTTGATAATGTCTAGATGGTAAGACTATGACCAAAACAAGGTCTCATATACTACTGTAGGAACAAACAATTTAGATAATGTTTTAGGAAGAGAAGTGGCAATATTTAGCAAAAATTTAAATGCATATATTTTTCGCTCAGTAATTCTACTTTTAGAAATCCATCCTACTTACACCATCTCTCAGAACAAGAGGCTGTTCATTTAGCTTTGTTTCTAATAACAAAACTGGAAACAATCTGAATTATCATTTTTTAAAAAGGGGAATGGCTAAATAAAACATTTCACATACCATATAATACTGTGTAGTGATTTAAAGTAATGAGACTAAGCTTGTGTGCTGACATGGAATGATATCCCTTATATAGCTTTAAATAAATGGAAAGCAAGTTGCAAATGATGTTCTATATGATTCCATTTTTTTGGAAAAAAAAAAAAGCTAACAAGCCTATATGTGCATGTGCTTATGTGTTTATGCTTAGAATAAGTCTAGAAGGATATTTATGAACCACTAAGGTAGACTCTCTATGAAGAATGAGATTGTAGCACGAGAAGGGAGGAACAGCACATGTGTACATCATTTGATTGTCACTAATGCCTATAACTTTAAAACTTCTTTATATTTTAACCACTCTTTTCTTCTCCATTAGCAGAGGAGGAAAAATTTTTTAAATTTAGATAAGAAGCTGAAACCACAGGGTAAAAAGTACTTGCCATAATCTTCAGGTTCTGTATCTGCATTGATGCATATATGGGAAGCCTCTGCCCTAAAATCCCATGCTTTGACACCTGAAGCAGAGAGAGATGCTACCTGTGAATACTGTTGTTTGCTGCTGTGGTTGTTTTGTTGTTCCTTTTGCACTCTGGGGGAGATGTATGGCATTTCTCAACCTGGTCACTACAAGTTGGTTAACAACACTACCACACTGCCCTCCTGGGGGGTGCAATATGGCAGACAGGCAGGTAGGAAAACTAGAAGAAAAAAGAACTCCTGAAAATATCCTGAAATAGTGTCATCCTGTTATGGAGTCCAAGCTTGTACTGCTCCCCATACAACAGGCCAATAAATAGAGAGATGAGTTGTTGGGGAAAGGAACAGCAACCTTATTTGGAAAGGCTGGAAAGGCAGCAGACCAAGAAGATGGTAGACTAGTGTCCCAAAGAACCATCTTACCCAAGTTAGAATTCAGGCTTCTTTTATACTAAAAGGGGAGGGGGTGTCGTTGGTTGTTGAAAACTTCTTGGTGTCAGAATCCTTTGTTCTTGCATCTGTCCACTTAGGTCAGGTCATGATGTTCATGTAAACCTCCAACAAGACAAATGTTATTCTCTGTTCTATAACTTTTTACCTCTATATGAATGGAAAAGTGTTATGTTGCTACCTTTAAAGGTCAGCCTTGAGAATGGGCTATCCAGTATATTTCAAGCTGTAGGCAACATTCTTAACTTATAGCAAAAACAATAGAATACAAAGGTTAAATTAAAAGAAACAGATCCACTATGGAGTCAGATTTATTCTTCCTTATTACAATCCTGTATAAGTAAAAGCATTAATTCATTCACAAATGCTAAGTTATATTTAAACATGAGAATTAACAAATGAACAACTCATGAACTTAAATTCTACCCTTCTTTTTTTTTTTTGGCTGCACCACACAGCTTGCAGGATCTTAGTTCCCCAACCAGGGACTGAATCCGCACCCTCAGCAGTGAAAGCACAGAGTCCTAACCACTGGACCACCAAGGAATTCCCTAACTCATGAATTTAAAATTGCATGCGTAGAATCCATTTCCATATAGGGAAATATATGCACAAATAATAATAAAACTGGCTTTAAATCCCAGTTATTTTTCCTTTATTCTATTATTTTAAGCTTTCCTATAGAATTGAGCTACATACATTCACTCCAAACAAATCTCTGTTGTACAGAAATCTATAAGAAATGTAGCTGCCTTTTGAACCTTAATTTTACCTTAACCTACTTAAGAATTCTTTCTTTTCATTACATTGTAGATATCTTTTTTCAGTCTTAACCAATTTGTGAGTTGGTGTTCATTTCTTGACCTACGTATCTTCTGGTGTTTTTAATGAGAAACAACAATGATTAAACAAGAAAACTCTATGAATCAAAAAGATTGGCTTCAAATCCTGACTCAGCAACTTCTAGTTGTGTGTTTTGGACAAGGTACTTAAGACTCAATTTCCTCATCTGTTACATAGTTAATAGTGGTGCTTACTTTAGTTGTCCATGTGGCTTCCCTAAGAGAATGCAGGTAAAGGGCATCCCACACAGTAAGTGTTTACTGAAGTATTATTATAACCACTCCCCTCAAATAGATAATGTAGTTGTGCATTAGCTCACACATGATGTTACATTGGTTAGTCTTTATCTTAAATAAGAAATGCAAAACATATTACACTAAGTGAGAGCTGTTTAAAAACAAACAACTTTATCTAATTGTCTGAATTCTTTTAAACACCTTTAAAAATGCCTGGAAATACTTTCTTCTAAAATTTTAAATGTTGGCAGGAGTCACATAGATGAACGGCAGTCTGCAGAGGCTATAGTACACCCCCTTCCATTCTGACTGATTTACTATGAGCCAGGCTTCAAATATTACCAGTCCTCCCCAGCAGGCCCCCAACCATGTTCTCAGTGGATCTTGATTAGAGAGAAACAAATAAGACAGGCAAATGTAGACAAAATTAGATGATAGGGTTAATTCCCATTTGCCAAGCCTGGAAATAGTCTGCTGCCTTGTTCCCATTCTCCTCCACTGGCAACTCTGTACTCAAGAATGGGAGAGAAATTGGTGTTTCCCTCCAGCAGTTGGCCCAGATGCACTCCCCAAGAACTGCTGTTTCATCCTTCTTGAGGTATGGGGTGAAATGTTATACATTCTAAGAAGGCGGGGCACAGCCAAAAGCTGCATTGCCCAATTCTAGTTACCAAAGACTCAAAAGTGGGACACAAAAGACCCTTGCAACTTTATCCTTATGAGGCATACCTGAGGTATGCAAGTACACAAAAGCATTATTGAATTGTAGGATTCTCTTTGTAAGATTATAACAAGATTGCTTTTGTGAAGTATTTTTCAGGCTACTAGATATTTCTTTCTAAAAGTAGCTACTTATAAGATCTTGAGATAGGCAAATTCTGCAAGAGTTCTTCCTTCCTAGCATCTTAAAAAAACACCGCGTTTCTTTTTCCAAATTATGTAAGCTGACAGCCATATTGTTAAATTAAATGATGGCAGCCTTAATGATTTTTTTTTTTAATATATTTATTTTATTTATTTATTTTTGGCTGCGTTGGGTCTTCGTTGCTGCACGGGCTTCTCATTGCGGTGGCTTCTCTTGCTGTGGCGCACGGGCTTAGTTGGTCCATGGCATGTGGGATCTTCCCGGACCAGGGCTCAAACCCGTGTCCCCTGCAGCGGCAGGTGGATTCTTAACCACTGCGCCACCAGAGAAGTCCCTATAATGTTCTTATTTTCAGTCATGAGATTATTGTTCTACATTTTACCTTCTTCCTGAGAGCAACATGATCAGTACAATATATCTTTTCTCCAGAAAAGTTTAACAGCTTCCATAATTTTCTTGGATATTCTATAATATTTATTATAATAGTAGTAATAGTGGCTAACATTTATTGTGAGATTACTAATGACAAACACCATTCTAAGTGCTTTACATAAATTAACTTATATTATCTTCATAACAACCCTACCAAGTAGGCACTATTATTTTTCCCATTTTACAGAGGAAGGAGTTAAAGCACAGACAGGTTTAGTAATTTCCCATAGTTACAGCTCGTAGCTGGGGAAACCTGAATTCAAACCCCAGCAGTCTGGCTCCAGAGTCTGCATTCTGAAATTCTAGGCCATGCTGCCTGGCTATCCACAAACAAGATGCACCTGTGATCAGACCAGGGTCTGATGAAGGTAAACACTGCAGTATTGGTTCTTGTTACATCACAAGCTATGCTAACAGCTACCCCCACAAGCCTCACCCCCAAAAATGAACAGTGAAGGAAATAAAAGCCCATTTCAAATATGCATATTTTTAAAATCTTACATTTTTCTGAATAGTATATGGTTGTGCCATTTTGATTCATATTTCTACCTCCTAAAAATACAGCAGTCAGACATGCATTCATTTTAAAAATTTACTCTGAATTTTGTAAAAGTCCAAGATATGACACTTTATCCAATGTATTCTGAAACCATAAAATAGCATTAGTGTATAAGATCAATTATTCTGATTCACACTAAGGCTTACAAGACCTCAGGCTCAGCATACATCCTTCTGAACACTCCAGGAAACCTCCAAATCCTTGGAATCCTCTGAATCAGAGGTTGCCGACACATTCCTAGAGGGTCCATGCAGGTAATTTTAATACATAAATCTTATGGAGTATAACATAATCTGGAGTGGGGGAACCTGGGGTTAACTAGAGAGGGCACACCCTATATAAGAACATTCAAATTCAATTTTTTAAATAATGTGTCAATCACATAAAATATGGCTAAGAATACATTCTGCTCTAAATGGAATAGCAAAGCAATATGCTTCTTGGCCTGACCAATCTGGCCAGTACATCTGATACGATGTACTCTTTTCTATAATCACTTGTTTATTAGCTATCAATCTCCCAGTATAAGTTCCCTGAAGGGACAGAGTCTCTTTCACCCTTATATTCATTTAGTCATTCAAAAAATAGTTTTTAAGCTCCTACTAAATACCATTATTTTAGAAACTGGGCATATAGCAGTGAACAAAACAAGTGAATTCTCTGTACGCATGCCTTTGTGATCTTATGGGGAGATACAGAATAAATGTATAAATAAATAAGAAAAATCAGACTATGTTACATGGTAATAAGAAATAAGGAACATAAAGTAGATAGGACAGAGGGTTTTGGGGTGGGAGTGAGGGTTGATATTTTATAAAAGATAACAGAGATCTCTCCAAGAAGGTGACATTTGAGCAAAGACATAAAAGAAATGGTGAGTGATCCACATAGATATCCAGGAAGAGCTTTCCAGACAAAAGGAACATTAAGCACATACGTCCTTGAGTAGAAAGTGTTTTGCCTGACTGAAGAACAGCAAAGAACCCAGTGTGGCTGAAGAAGAGGAAGCAAGGGCAGGAATAGGAATTTGCACAGAAAGGTAAGAGAAGGGGGTGCTGTTCATGCAGGGTCTGGCAGACCATTGTGATGACTTTGGCTTCTGCTCTGAATGAGATGGGAAGCCACTGGAGGAGGGATATGATCTGGCTTATGTTTCAATAATATTACTGTGGCTACAAAACTGAGAATAGATGGAAGGAGGGTAAAGGTAAACAAAGGAGACCAGTTAGTTAGGAGGGAATTGCCATAATGAAATGCAACAAATGATGGTGGAGTGGACCAGACTGGTAGCAGATAGGATGGTAAAAGGCTATCAGGTTCTGTATATATTTTGAGGTGGAGCCAACAAGACTTGCTGATGGATTGCATGTGGGGTATGAAAAATAGAGAGGAGTCAAAATTTTTGGTCTGAGAAACTAAACAGAGGAAGTTATTAATTTACTGAGGTGGAGAAGACTATGGGAGGAATTGGTCTGGAGTGAGGGCAAGGGAAGAATCAGGAATTCGGTGCTGGACAAAAATTGTGATGCCTATTGGGCATCCAAGTGGGAAAGTCATGGAAGCAATTGGATGTTTATGACTCTGAACTTCAGGGAAGATGTCCAGACTGGAAATATAAACTTAAGATTAGCCAGAGAATAGGTAATATTCAAAAAGACAGACAGGATGGAATTACCAAGGACATTATTGTAGAAGGAGAAGAGGTCCAAAGACTCAGAGCTTGCCAAGGTTTAGATGTCTGGGAGATGAGGAGAAACGACCAGATGAAACACAGTCATGATGAAGACAGTACCATGGAAATGCACCACCCAAATTCCCCCTTCAAGGAAAGACTTGCTTCCCAGTTTAAGGAAGTATGGGCAGCAGACAGTCACAGCCGTCAGCTACTTTAGGGTCCAACTCAGCAGCAGAGACCACCTTGGTCAAAAGCATGCCCTTCTCTGATAAGTCTACTTGGGAAAACAATATTTTCTATATGGAAGTCTATTCTGGCAGTTTTGAGTTAAGTGGTACTATAGTTAGTAAGACTGAGGGAACCATCGGATAAAGACACTTACATGAAACCCCATAATCCAATTCAGCTTTCTTCCTCTTTTGAACTCTAATATTTTTAAATGGCATTTTAATTCCAGTAAGTTATATGTTTTTTTATCTAAATTAGTAACTCTAAGTACTTCCCTAAATATTTGGGAAGTTCGAGCACTTCCTTGGTTATGCAACTATAGCAAAAGAGGCAAAACTACAGATTAAAGACAACTTCAAATGGCTTATTTCACCCAACTGCAATTATTTGCTAATTTGTCTATATTTCCAACAGACAATGAGCTTCTTGCAGTTAAGAACCATGCATCTTTGTATCTGTGGTATCTAAGCATGGACTAGTTCTGGTATGTGCTCAATAAACCTTTGATTAATTAATTAATTAATTAATGCATCCTCACAGAGCTATTGAGAAGCAAAATAAAAATCATTTAAATTTTACCTTCTCTTCCTTCTTCTATGATAGAAATGCCAATAAAGAATGAAATGGCAGAAAAATAAGAGGAGGGAGGCAGGAGGCATCAAGATAATACACAATTAATTAATGGCTGATTGTATGATTATCTCTTTCACATTTGCTCGTTTACATAAAAGCTTAAAGTGTGGCATGGTCAAACAATTTGTGCAATAGAGTACAGATTTCTTTATCACCAGTATATGCACTATCTACCAGTGTCCAACCACAATTGTTGGACTGTTTTGTTCACTTTTGAAAAATTGCGTTTCACATCTGTAACCTCAAACATTTATATTGCAATATATTAATTGGATTTACGTATTTCTAATCGATCATCTTTTTTACTCTTCACATTTCTAATCATTTAAAATGCATTAGTTACCATGGAAACAATGTCATCAACTAAGGGGAAACCTCAGTGACATCCACAAGTGATGAAATATGAAATCAATTAATATAATGGCTGTGCAATTTATAAGAGTTACTTAGAAAGGGTTAGCTGATCTAATGTAAAATAAATATCATAGCATGAGAGAGGGTGTAGTCACTTTTTTACTCCTACAATCTCAGGTAAGTTCTATCATCAGTCACCCACTTAAAATGTATGCTTCGTTTGGATAAATTTGTCATATAAATCATCTCAGAAGTGGTCCATAGATTTAGTCATCCTCAGAAAAGATGGGAAATGAAATAAGGCAATTCATCGCCTATGCACCGCTCTTCCATTCCAGGATCTTTGCTTCCTTCTGGCTGTGCCTTACACTGAAGTACTGATTTCTGCATCCAGTGACTTCCTTTGTAGATAAAAGACTCATCTCAGGAAAAGCCACAGAGTAGGCAACCAATCAGGCGGTGAGATTTTAGGGCAACAGGAAAGTCTCTACATAAAAATATTACCTCTCATCCCATGGTCTCTTGTGCATGAAATTCTACCATTTATTTCCATTTTTTGAGCATTGTCTTCCCTAGAAGACACCTTTTAAACTGCAGATCTGAAGTGCATAAATTTGAGACAAGAACATATCTCAGAGATCCTCATATCTTATAGATGAGGAAAGTTGAGCCCCTAAGTGAGGAAGTGGCTTCCCTAGGACAAAAATATCAAGTAAAAGAACAGGCTAAATAAGAATCCCTGTCTCCTAACTCATAGGAATAGCACTGGGAGCCTATAAGAGGGGTTTGGAGAGAGAAGGAAAAATGGGTACAGGTAGTATGAGATGTGATCCCAGGGAACATAAGTGAGGAACCATGGAGAGTAAAGGAAGGAAAGCCAATACAGCAATGCTTAGTGAATGGTTTGATATAGAATACTACACAGCAGTGAAAAAGAACCAGCCACTAACACCTACAAACAACATAGGTGAACCCCACCAGCATAATACTGAGTATAAGAAGTTAGACCCAAAACAGGATATACAATATGAATCTATTTATATAAAATTTTAAAACAGAGGGGGCACAAGCTAGCATTCTGAGGTGCTCAAAATATTCTGTATCTTGAACTTGGTAGTAGCTACATGCATGTATACAATGTAAAAATTCATAAAGCTATACATCTAAGATTTGTGAAGTTTTATGTAAATTTTGCCTCAATTTTTTAAAATCTTAAAAAAAAAAAAACTTTATTGAGTTGACCAACACTGTAGGTAATAAATGTTTAATTCTGCCAGGATCTTCAAGGTGTTATTTGGAATGAACCTTAAAACTGTTTACCCAAGGGATGGAAGAGATAAATGCTTAACCATCACATCCCAGAACCTACTGATTGAGGTTTGCCTGATGGGGCATTAATTTCTCTGCATGTGCATGAGTGCCAATGTGTCCCCCAGGTGCCCACCCTATGGACTCAGAGAAGCCTCAAGGCAGAAATCAGGAGATGCACAGTTCATGCCTGTGATGAGGCACTGGCAACGTAAAAAAAAAAATGGAAGTCTGATCAGAACTGTTCTCCATGGCTATGGTTAGAATCAGAGGTAAAGCTGAGAAGATATGAAACAATGATAGAGACGTGTCTGATCCACACAGACTTTCCACACATGATAGCAAAATGGTACTATAGGTGAGGTGTAAATGTCAAGTCCTGGTGGGTGTGAAAAGGGTAACCTTAGTAAAAGCAATGAAAAAATGATAAGACAACAAAATTATGCCCCAAATAATATATAACCCACTTGGTCCTGTGATGCTCTAAACCAGGAGTCCCCAGCCCCCAACCGTGGACCAATTAGCGGTCCACGGCCTGTTAGGAACCGAGCCACACAGCAGGAGGTGAGCGGCGGGCAAGCAAGTGAGTGAAGCTTCATCTGCCGCTCCCTATCGCTCCCCATCGCTCCCATTACCGCCTGAACGATCGCTCACATTACTGCCTGCTGAACCATCCCCCCCATCGCTCGCATTACTGCCTGAACCATCACCCCTCCCGCCCCCTCAACCCCCGTCCGTGGAAAAATTGTCTTCCATGAGACCGGTCCCTGGTGCCAAAATGGTTGGGGACCACTGCTCTAAACTCACTGATCCCCACAAGAAAAAGCATTATGTGTGTGTGTGAAATAGAGGAATGAAAGGGGTTGTACTGCATTCTCCACAGCCTTCCATTTTCACAGTGAGACAGGGGTATGTCTGTAAATAGATGCAGCAAGATCAATAACAGTGGCGATAACCTGACCAATGAGGAGATGCCTTTAATGATAGAGAGCTGAGAGAGAGTTTGGGATAAATGTGAAGATTTCCCAATAACCAAATACCCTGTAGTGTAGGCACTGAAACTTCATTAACTACTTATGAAAGTTCCCTTTGGAGCAAATAACTTTGAGCACTTAGAGAGGGGGAAGGACTGAGAAATGCATTCCTTAGCAATAAAGTTAAGTACATTCATATAAATTAGTCTCTAAGGGACCCCAATTATATCACTGACTTGACCCTCTAGCAGGATTCAGCTGCTAGAATAACACCTTAAATTTGCTATAGCAAACCCTACCACAGGCAGAGAAAGAAAGAGGTTGTGTCACAGGCAGAGAAAGAAACAGAGGTTGTGTCAATCATAAAAACCAATGTTACAGATACTACTGTTGCCTGACTGTAACCAACCTTCATTCTCTACTTCCTCGTTTCTGTCAGTTAGCTCTTCCACAAACAGCAGATGTGACTCAATCCCACTATGACTGTATATGGCTTAAACCAAACAGAACATTCACTTTTCCTAGCCTTTATTACTGATTCAGTGTCATATGACCATGGTACACAAGCATTTCCTCTTTTTCCTTGGAATTTTTCCCTAGGTGATTGTAAAGCCAGGAACTGTAGCCACCATCTTGTTTACAGCCTATGGATGAATCATACACGTGGAGGAAAGTATGTGAAGAGAACACTGCTCAAGGCAACTATGAAGCCCACAACACCTTTTGACTTAGAAATATGGGACCAACGACTTTCTGTGTTGTTTAAGACAGTTAGAGCTGGATTTTCTGTTGCTGCTGATTCATTTATTTTTCTTTTGTCTCGATTTTTAATAACTATGAACCTTCACCAAATAAAAGCTGGATAAGCCAAATACCAATTGCCCCACTAAAACACAAGCAGGACACCCTGGCATTTCCATTCTCTACTGAGGTTCACCATCATTTTCCGTAATTTTTGTAGCTATATGGGATATTTCTAAATTATTTAGAATAAAACATATTTCTTTTCAGATAAACTGACTTGTTTATCTATTCCTATTTTTTGAGCATATTGTTATGAATTCCAGCTTCAGTGAACCTCTGAACCTACCCAAATTAATCCCGAAACATCTCTGAGGATCTAAGCTGTAGCAGTATCTTGGCCTAGAACTTCATCGGAGGTAAGAAATTGGAAGAATAAATGATGATGCATTATTCTTTTGTACATTTGTTTTTAAACAATCTGAGCAATTAAATATATACAAGCATGATTCTGGGTGATGACTGAGTTTAAGGTAAAAGAGAATTTTTTTTCCTCCTCCATCTTGCAAAGCCATTCACTTAGGAATTTTTTTAAATGCTGTTAAACTAAAGTGGAACAAAGACAATAAAGCCTCTTATTATCAAATTGTTTTTATAAGGTTTGCATTCAGAACTATCTACCCTCTTTAAACTATATATAAATGTGTATCTATTTTTGTGTTTTTTATATATAATATATACACATATTCATGTAAATATATGTATATGAAGCCCTATGTATTAAAATTGTTTTTAACTGGACACTAGTTATCTGTTGAAAAGATTTTATAAAACCACTAGCTTTCACATACTTTTACCATGACTCGAGATCTGGTTTTCTACCATCTTTTTCTGTCCTTAAACTCCTAACTGTGCCTTGATGTTTTGGTAAAAAAGCAAGTCTTCTTGATGTTTTCAGGAACCCACAAATCCCTCATTTTGTATATCTCTCCATATCATGCTTTTATCTTTTCATTCTATGATAATTTAGAAAGGGGATATTCTAAAGTAGGTGTTTAGCAATGAAGCTTTCCTTCATCAATGGCCTGCTTGTCCTTTACTTTTTTAAAACTATTGAATACAATATACCTATTCTGCATATTTCAAAAAAGTGGTTTTGTGATATTATAACTGTGAGTCTTTACTGCTTCTATGTGAAAAAAAAATTAAAATCCTGCAATAAATGAACATGTCAGTCATTTCTTCTGTTTTCAACCAATTATGTAAAATTGATAAATGTGACTGATAAGCTAGATTGACTTAAAAAAAAAATAATTTCACTTCAGGGCTCATCTTAGAAGGATTTCCCTTCTCGCTTCTCAAAGAAAATACACGCCTCAATTATAGTTCGAACAGAGTAGGTTACACTGCATCAACAGTCAATCCTAAAATCTCGGTAGCTCAAAAAAAAAAAATCAAGATTTATGCTTCACTCATGCTACCCATTCACTGTACATCACCTGGGTGTGCTCTGTGCTGTCCTCACTAGAGTGCTGGCTAATAGAGCAGCCACTCTTTGGGATGCTCTTAGTCACACTGGCAAAGGGAAAAGGAGAGAGTGTGACAAATCACCCACTGGCTCTAGCAGTTTCAACCTAGAAGATTTTGCACACATTTTAATGACCAAAGCAAGACTCATGATCACTCCAAGAAGGCAGGGAAGTGTAATCCCAAAATGCCTGCAGGAGAAACCAGAAATAACTGGCAGAAGCACTAATGATTACCACACCACCAGACATAAATTCCTTCACTTTCCTGCTACAAATCTATAAACTTTCCTCCAGCCACCTACTCATCCTTCCCTCCTATAACAAGAGAAGTCCTCCTTCCTGACTAAGATTTACCCTCCCTCCTCTGCCCCTGATATCTCAGGACTCAGCTCTATAAACTACTCCCTCTCCTCTGTATCTTTAACACTTTGTGTTCTCTTGTCGCTTCTCATCATAATTTATAATTGCTTCTCCTAATTTAAAACATTAAAACCTGCCCTTAACCTTCCCATTTCTATTTCTTCCTATCACTCTGCGTCGTACCTCTCACAGCCACATTTTTGAAAAGAGATGTGTACATTCTCGTGGCCATTTCCTCAACTCGAATTCATGCTTCAACCTACTCGATCTGGTTTTATCTTCACCATGCAATTAAAACCATTTTTATTAAAGTCACCAATGACTGCCCTCTTATTGCTAAATCCCCTGTACATATTTTAGTTCTCAAGTTACTTAACTATTAGCAGGACTGTCTACTCCCTCCTACTCCTGAAAATGTTCTCTTCATTTGACTTTGTAGTACTACTTTCTTGGCTTCTTTCCCTACCTCTCCAAGAGGTCCTGTCTCAGTCATTTTGAAAGTACCTTGTTCTCTATCTGCTCTTTAAATGGGGTGTTCTCAGGCTCCTGCTCTAGTCCCTCTTTTCTTCTCACTCATTAGTCTCAGCCAACATGAGTGATCTCATCCATTCTCGCAACTTCAATTATTATCTCTATGCTGATGACTCTCAACTCTGACCACAAAGAGCTGAAACAATTTCACAGTCATCCTGCCTACCACACTACCCTTTCAGTGCTTGCCTATGTCCTAACTTCCAGATACACCAGATTTGATTTACAGGAAACCAGTCATCTTTGAAGCCAAAAATGAAAAGATAAAAACTGAAATAGAGTCTTTTATTAGCAGTTACCTACATTTTAATAAAATTATGTGTTTGTTTACGATCTCTCCTTCCCTGGGCTATCTGGGGTGGGAGGGATATAGTGTCTTAGTTATTATACTGTACCTCTAAGGCCTGGCATAGTGGGTGCTCAATAAATGGTTGTTAAATAATGTTGCAATGCCACCTGGTGCTTCTCACCTAAATGTCACCATACTCAAACATCCTTTCTGGGGAGTCTAGTATACCTGATTATATGCAGGGGCATAGCAGCGCAGGAACTACTAAAAGTTGTCCTGTCTTATTAAATGGAAAAATATGCTGCTGCTCAATTCAGAGAAAATATAAACCACAGTTATTAATCTGAATAGACTGTATTGTTCTGAATTAGCAAGCAATCCTAAAATCTCAGTGGCTCAGAAAAAATCATATTTACTTTTTGCTTATGCTACATCTCTACTGACGTTCTCCACCAACAGAAGCTGCATGAGAAGTGTTATGGATTAACTTGTCTCCCCCAAAATTCATATGTTGATACCCTAACTCCTGTATTTGAAACAAGGACTTTGAAGAAGTAATTAAGGTTAAATGAGGTCATATGGGTGGGGCTCTAATTCAATAGGACAGGTGTCTTTACAAGAGGAAGAGACCCCAGGGAGGCACATGCATAAAGAAAGGTCATGTGAGATCACAGCAAGACGAAGGCCATCTGCAAACCAAGGTGAGAGGCCTCAGGAGAAACCAAACTGGCTGGCACCTTGATCTTGGACTTCCAGCCTCCAAAACTGTGAGAAAATAAATTTTTGTTGTTTAAGCCACCCGATCTGTGGTATTTTGTTATGGCAGTCCTAGCAAACGAATAAGAAGTAAAAATGAAAAAGTCTGGGACTTCCCTGGTGGTGCAGTGGTTAAGAATCCACCTGCCAATGCAGGGGACATGGGTTCGAGCCCTGGTCCAGGAAGATCCCACATGCTGCGGAGCAACTAAGCCTGCGAGCCTCAACTACTGAAGCCCGCGTGCCTAGAGCCCATGCTCCCCAACAAAGAGAAGCCACTGCAATGAGAAGCCCGCAACGAAGAATAGCCCCCACTCGCCACAACTAGAGAAAAGCCTGAGCGCAGCAACGAAGACCCAACGCAGCCAAAAATAAATAAATTCATTCATTCATTCATTTAAGAAAAGTGAAAAAGTCACTGGTGTCAAAAATCCTCTTCATGTTGGGATGCTGCTCTGCTCCTATGAAGTTCCAAAGATCAACATGAAGAGCAATTTTCATCCATTGTCAATTGGCAAGAATGTGCTGAAGGGCACGTTAGATGACCTCATGCTCCAGATGAGACTCAAGTCCCTCCAAACAGTCACTCTTCCCTTTATGACCAGTCTTCTTCTGGGTATAGTACTGAACATGCCTGAGGAGAGCAATTCAATAGGAGGCAAACAGGACCCAGCAGCAGGACACAAGCAGATCTTATGAGAGAAGGTTGCCCTAGAAGATATAGCTATTCCTCTCCTTTAGAAGAGTTTTTTGAAATATTGCATTTCCTCCCTAATAAGAATGATAGAAGTGTTTGGTCCTCGGGGGCAGCCCACTCCATCCCTCTCCTAGTCTAACTTCTTCTTACTGGGCTTCCTTATGCCTCCCCCTGACTTCACAGTCTCTATACTGAGACACATTCCAGCAGTGTTACTCAGGGAAATTTCCTTATCTGCCTCACTGATTGCTTCTAGCTCTAGATTAATGAGTTCATTTTTTTTTTACAATAAACTTAGCAAATCACAACTCTAATTCAGGACCAAAAAACTGAATTCCATCCTTTAAAAAACAGTAAGTTATCACAAGTTCCTACATATTCTATCACTGTATTTATACCAGAAAATGACAATTTTTTATTTTATATATTCTTATATAAGGCAGAAATATTATTTTAATTTTGTTACAAATTAGAACAATACTATTGATATACTGTCCTTAATAAGATTGGCTACATTGAACATCAAGAAACAAATGCTCTGATAGGTCATTTTTTTTTTTGGTCATTTTTGTTTAATCCTGTGATATACTGGCAATGACTTTATTATCATTTACAATAACAAAAAGTGAAACATGCAGTTATGATTTCCATTCCTTGAAAAGACAGAAAAGAGACCCAATCTAAACTCTACATATATGAGCCCAGACATAAGGAATGTGACCAATAGCAGTTATCATGGAAACTCTTTACAGTCAGCTCCCATCTGGCTCTGGTGAAGTCTCCAGTTTACCCAGAAGGTATTATTGCCTCCCAAGACAGATTCAGGAAACTCCTAGACCAAAGAAACTATAGTTTTGATGGAACAGCAGTTTTGGGGGTGGGTTACCAGAGAAAGCACCAAGCTGCCCTGACAAAATACTTGATTATCATCAAGCTACTGTTGGCACATTTCTACCCTTTGGAAGTTATCCTAGAATTGCCTCTAATCCCAGCACCTGCTCCTCCCCCACATATTTTGCTTCCTATTTGTCTTCCCATTTTTGGCTCATGACTACATCATAGGTTATACTATTCTCCAGCCCATTTCCTAGCCTTTTTTTTGACTTTCAGATCCCTGAAGGTTATCCAGTGTGTCCTCCTGGTCTCACAAGTGACTCAGGTAGTGTCCAAATACTCACAATTAATCTACTTATTCCTGAAATCACTGCTGATGTCATCTTTCCATAGCCTCCCCACCACGGTATCTTGGACAACAGCCATTCACCCCCAGGACCACCCCTACCCCAACTCTTCTGTGGGCCTGCAGAGATAAAGAAGATGCTTTGTAATGACTGAGTTTAGTTTGGTTCTTTTTGTTTCTATCTCCGACACTCTGCTCAATAAAGAAGTGGTTTCAGACATTCTTCCCCTCTTCCCAGTAAGGATAACAGTTCCTGGCTCACACCCTACCCTCAATATCTCAGCCAGGACCACGAAATACCTTCCAGCAATGCCCTACTCCTTCTGTCAAAAAGTTCAGCCACTTCTGCCCTGAGTCCTGTTGGTAAAATTAACAGAAGACTCGTGTTTCCTTTTCAACTTTGCTTACATCAGTGACTTTCCATTTCTCTAAATGTTTTCTAAACTCTCTTGCACTTAAACCCATGTTGTAATATTATAAGTCATTAAAGCAAAACAAAACAAACAAATTAGCTTCAGGGTGTTGCTTTTTAAAAGCCTAAAAAATGAGGTCAAAACCAGAGTTTCCAGAGTGGCTCACTGAATAGGATCAGCATCTTGAAGCATATACACCCTGTTACCCTATCTCAGAGAGAGGCATCCCATAATAGCTCATCTCCCAGCAGTTGCCTTCCCTGCAATGCCGCCTGCTGTCTTGCTTCTGTGCAACCTTGGAAGAGGTCCCTGCCCCTTCCCTCAGAGGCACTCATTTCCGGTTGCCATCTCAACCTGACTGAGGTATTCAGCTGTCACTCATTCACACCATACATCCAGGAGTGTGATTATGATGCAGTTCTCTCTTTGAAAAAAATAAATAATGTAGATCTGCCAGTTTCTGAATTTGCCCTGTGGAGGTCAGTTCCAGAAAAACTTTTTGCTTCCTCTACAAAGCTTCTTTACTCAGACTTGTGCAAATAGCTACTGCTTATTATCCCTCTTAGTAAAGAAAGGAAGGGGTAAAAAATAATGAAAAAAGTAACACATATATTGGGCTGAACACATATACTGACATCTGAAGCCACACCATACGTTAAGTGTTTGCACATGCATTTGTATTTTTGCAGAAACTGAGTCTGATTTGAGCACTGTTGAAACACTAAATCCATATTTCTTCATAATACATCATGCTGCCATGCCCCATACAGAGCTGGTATATTTTTAAGAAATTGGGGAAGAAAAAAGTATGGGATGAGTGGCCATTGTGCTAAAAAGAACTGCCTGTGAAACATCTATGGCTGTTCTAGTCTCTCACTAACCTTGATTCACCAAGTCTCATATTTGTTTACCTTTTACCTACACAGTGTGATCTAAGAAACAAAAAAATGTCCTTCCACCTTTTGAAGACAATGCCTGAAACTTCAGCCTCACTTCCCTCCATTCCCTTTGGATAAAGGATTTGTGGTCATCAAGAATTCCTATTTAGAAATGCTACATAGATTCTGAGATATATTTGCTTATACCTGATAGGAACACCTAATAGATGAATTAATGGAATACTTATTTAATTTACTAGTTAACAGAGTGAACCTCAGTAATGGAGCATTAGATAGCTTAGTTTTGGTGAGGGAAAAGAGGAAGAGAAGATGGAGGAAGTGAAAAATCTAAAGTCCAACGCACTGAGGTACGGACAGTTTGGGGAGGGCAGTCAAGGGGAAACACAACCCAATTTGTAAATCAGGGTAGAGCTGAAACCCTCAAGGCAGGAAGAGGCGGTAGGAAGAGAAAAATAGAAGGGTACCAAACCCAATCTTGGCCTAAGGGACAACCCCATGGAAACTAATTAGGGGAAAAGAGCTAGAACAAGTAATGAGACACTAGTAAGAGCAGAGATAAATTGGGCACAACAGACTCCTGAGCTTATCTCCATTACAGAATAAGTATCACATATCGCTCTTCGTAGAAACTGTCTATTTATTTGCTTGCACCCCTCTCCAGGTCATGGGCTTTTAGAGGACAGGGACTCTGTGTATATTTTATTTGTGTGGGACCAGAGCCTGGTGCACCGCCTGGCACACTGTTAGAGGCTCAATTCATGTTTGAAGGGTAAATGAATGAAATCAGTTTCCTTTATTTTCTATTACTCACACATAAAATCCTTGCTATGAAGAACCAGATGTACTTCATATATGGTGGCACTTCAGCTGTATACTCAGGATTCTTAGAGGTGCTAAGGCCCTTTGAAAAGTATAAACTGTTTCATTTACAGAAAAGCAAATATCTTTTCCCAGAAATGTGGTAATGTCCAATATCTAACGAATACTGTTTGGGTGATAATTATTGTCATTTGTAATAGGCATTTTACTTATTTTCAGGGGTCTTTATTTATGGTTAAGCATGCTTCTTTACATATTCTATTTTTATATAAATCATTTAAATCAAACTCTATCTTGACTTCTATTGCATTATACTTCAATATCTGTTAAGACAGATTTAGATAAAATATAGCTAATGATTCCAAAATAGTTCCTCTAGACATGCTATATGTTTTAAACTTAATTTAATGTCCTTCTTATGTATCAGGAGAAAATTGTATGAGATTTTTTTTCCCATGCATCTCTCTTTCCTCATTATCAAAGTATTCATACTGAATTATTTTAAAAAGGCAGCGTTTAGTATTCAATCAAATAATAAGGAGAACGTGTTCCTTCTCAGTGGTTTAATAATAATTCTTGCATCACCAACCTTGAATATTCATGTTATGGAAATGTGTCCTACTTCTATAGATTTCATCACTGTCAGCTGGTGCCATAGCAGAACACAGGGACACTTAGTCAGTCTTAATACATTCAGGATTTCAGCAATTACCAAAATGTCTTCCCTGACTTACCATCAATAATTCAACTTTTGAGGAATATAATACTGAGACACAGGAGGCTGACCAATAAATATGCTGCTATTCTTTGGAAAACAGGGACCTAACTGCATAAAATTGTGATATCACTTGACTCAAGTCTTACTTCAGCTATATCTGCATGACACAAAGACGACTGATCGATTCTGTGGGGGGAAATAAATCAATCAAGCCAGGTTTTTTCGTCTTTAGGTAAATGACCTATAGCATATTTATTTTTTCCCTCATTTTGCTGTTAGAACATAGTTTGTCACTGGTCTGATATTCATCATCCTCCCTCAAAACGTATTTATCATGCTTTAACCTCAATTCTGACCTTGGGCTAGTCAATATCTCTAGGATCAGCTTCTTCATCTGTAAAATCAGAAAGTTGGATTGTGTTGGGATCAACAAATTTATTCTGTAAAGAGACAGATAATAAGTATTTTACGCTTTGAGGGACATACGGTCTCTGTAGCAACCAATCAACCAATCTGCAGTTTTAATGCAAAAGCAGCCATATATAATAAGTAAATGCGTGAGCATTTCTGTGTTCCAATAAAATGTTATTTTCAAAAACGAGCAAGCAGTAGGACAGATTTGGCTTTGTGCAGTAGCTTGCCAACCCCTGTCAGGTCTCTTTCAAATCTATGATTCTATATGTTAGACACATATAAGGTACCTGAACACCAGAAGAGGGAATGAACTCATCTAGCCCCTCATAACCCAGAATTAAAGGTGCATAGAAATTCCCCATTACTGAAAAATTCCTCTGAAAAAATCAAGTAGACCTAAGTAAACCCAGCTGATTAAAAGATTAACAAAGGTCCCTTCACTCTGGTCAGTCAGCATACATTTTATTGGTAGCCCAGGGTATACAGACACTGAAAAATCCAGGCCAAGTCTCCAAGTTGTTTCTGGATGAGGGGAGAATATGCACATGAGCTTACAAGAATAATAGGATTTCACTCCAGGTTTTGCTGCTTTTGACTGCACTGAAAGAACTCATCAGCATTAAAACAAATATTAGGTCACACTGCAGCTTCAAACTTAGAGAAAAAAAGAGAACCATTTTTCATCTCTGTATAGGGTACCTATTTCATTGAGTAGCTCAGGTGGTGAAAGCTTCAAAAGTCAAGGTCATGTGTTAATCCCTTGTGAATGTCTGTATATGAAGGTCTGCAGTTTCATCCTGTTCCACCACTATGAATTACGCACATACAAATATAAACACAGAGGGACCATAGCTTGAGAATACTCATCTGTGGAGAACAAGCAGATAACTGTGTGCTGAAAGATGATTCTGTGACATTCAAAATAATTTTTTTTTAAATTGGGGGGTATTACAACTGCCTAAGAAATATGTCCATAGTGACAAAGAATCCTAAGATAATAAAAAGAATGACAGAGCTCATTTGGTTTACAGCAGTTTCTCAACCTCGGCACTACTGACATTTGGACTGGATAATTCTTTGTCGTCAGGAGCTCCTGTATATTGTAGGATAGTTTACAGCATCCCTGGCCTCTCCCCACTAGATGGAGTAACAGTAGCTCCCTTTTCTCCTCCCTTAGTCATGACAAACAAAAATGTCTCCAGACACTGACAGATGTTCTGGGTAGGGGGAGGAAAGGGTAAAATCACAACTGGTTGAGAACCTGTGGATTACAGAAACTTAAGATATAGAATTAACCATAAACCATCATCCACGCTTCAGGAGTCAAGTGGTACCCCAGACCCAACCTGATATTCACAAATATTTTATTACAATGACTTCCAAGATCCCTTCTGACTAATTATTTCCTCCTCCCAATACATCACAGAATCACCCAGATGACAATGAGAACAAAAGTGCAAGGGACATTATCTGGAGGAGGAGTACTACTGTATTAGTCCTTTGTCCTAATCTTAAGCAGCATCTAACCCTTACCCAATGGCAATGTTACCATTTCTAAATTTTACACACAGGGAAATCAGACCCAACTCACTATGTATCCCACTTAACTCCTAAATTATTGTTCATGATTGCTTGTTCCAGTTACTGGTAAAAAGACTTACAGAGCCTTAGGCCATAGCTCAATGACCCAGCACTGAGTCAGTGTATGAATCTGAGCTCTTAAATCCCTGATTTCAAACTTTGTTCCAGGACCTAGGTCTCTTTTATTCCTACCATTCCTAAATCCCTGCCTGGCTTCCACAGTTTTCTTAGGCAGTAGTGTCTATTCTCCAGACCTCACTGTTGGGTCCCTACTACCTGCTACACACTTCCCAGCTAACCATAATCTATTTGTTGAGATTTCATTGGGTAATTTCCTGCTAATATCTTCCCCTGTCTGCTCTTGTGGGAAGAACGTTGTGGTTCTACTCCACTTCTGTGTTCCAACTAACTCTGTTCTGTGAGGTCTCATTGTTGCATCTGGCCATAAAATCAATCATCTATTTATTCATTCCAAAACAACAGTAATCACAGAAGAAAGAAAGGAGAAGCAGTTGTGTGGTTACTTCAAAGGCATCCCACCCTGAAAAGCTTTCTAGTACAACCTGACAACCAGAACTCTGATTATTAAAAGAAAAATCTACTCAGGATATGCTGTTATGTTATATTACTATGATATGAGGCTTTCTAACATTCTGAGTCATGCAGAAATTTCTACTACTCTCTGATATTACAGGTAGAGAAGGTAAAACCAGAAAGAAGTCAGCAAGGTGATACCAAGAAGAACCATCCATGAATGGTTCTTCTCTTCATGATAAAGTAAAAACAGCAGAGACAATAACAAGTGAAGACAAAACATGAGATATTCATTTTTAAATCTTACACAAAATCATGTTTGACTCCAATTTGAGGGGAAATAATATTAAGTCATGTTTAAATATAAACATAGGGATGTATATTAATGTACCCTTGCTTTAATAGTCATATACCCAGGAAAAGTTTATTCAAGCATAAAAGTGACCAGGAAAAATTTAAACACAAAAGTGAATTTTATTTCACCTTTGAGGTGAGGTTAAGGAGAAAGTGTTTTCTTGGCTTGTGCTGCATATAATAAGCACCAGTGAAAAAAAATCTGAAATATAAACATCCTAAACTGTAGAGGCTTAACCACATGACATGTAGAATCTCCAAAGGCAGGCAGTGAGAAGAGCATGGGCCAGGATCCCAGGGGGGTAAGGGTGGGCAAGAGGCTGGGGTTGGGACAGGGGCAGATAGAGCTCACACAGCTGGAAGTATACAGCATGAGAGGTTGGCTACTACGCAAATCCTAATGACAAAGAGGACTGCCCCAGTGCTCAGGGTGAGGTTACTTCCACAGAGACATTTCGAGTGGAGCCCAGCAGCAGGCAGAGACCATAGCAATACCATGATTCAAGGAAGGTCCACCTGGTTGGAAGTAAATCCCCAGCCACTAGCTCAAAGGTGTAAATAGTGAAAGGAAGAAGTGTGAGATGGACAAATTCTAGAATGGCAGTCATGCCTCAGTCAAACATTCTGGGTTCCAGATGGAAACAGAAGTGTAAAACAGGTATAAAGTCAGAAATCCAGGAAGTCAGTTTCTAGAATCCATCACTAGAAAAGACGAAGTTCTAGCTGAGCCTTGCTCATTCATTCATTCGTTAATTCATTTATCCAATCCTTTGTTCACAAATTCATACTAAACACCTACTAAACATTGCTAGACACTGTTCCTAGCCCTATGGATTCAACAGGGAAAAACAAGCATCATCCCTGCCCTTGTAAAGAGCTTTGCTGGAATTGCTTCGGGGCTTGAGTAGTGGTGAATATTTAGGTTAAAAAACTTCATCAAGGGCTTCCCAAGGGCGCAGTGGTAGAGAATCTGCCTGCCAATGCAGGGGACACGGGTTCGAGCCCTGGTCTGGAAGATCCCACATGCCGCGGAGCAACTAGGCCCGTGAGCCACAACTACTGAGCCTGCGCGTCTGGAGCTTGTGGTCCGCAACAAGAGAGGCCGCGACAGTGATTGGCCCGCGCACCGCAATGAAGAGTGGCCCCCGCTCGCCACAACTAGAGAAAGCCCTCACACAGAAATGAAGACCAGCACAGCCAAAAATTAAATAAATAAATAAATAAAAATTAAAAAAAAAAAAACTTCATCAAGACAGGGCTGTTGGACACTACCAGTGTTAGCAAGATTGAACTGCCTGTGCCCGTGAAAAATTCTGCTCCAGCCCACAGGCAGCCAGATCGGTAGCAAGAAAAGAAATGTAGTTCTATCACCTTGTAAACATATATTAAATAATAAATGGAGGACAAGATGATGATGATGATGAGTAGTTATATACTTGTTTCATGATCCAACCAAGAGACTGAAATCACATCACTTATTTAAACAGAAAGTAATATAAAGAATTGTTATATTCACTAGTTTGTTGTATTTTTTAGATTCCACATATAACTGATATCATATAGTGTTTGTCTTTCAACAAGCTAGTGAATATAACAAAAAAGAAGCAGACTCACAGATATGGAGAACAAACTAGTGGTTACCAGTGAGAAGAGGGAAGGGGGGAGAGGCAATAAAGGGGTAGCAGATTAAGAGTTACAAACTATTATGTACAAAATAAGCTACCAGGATATATTGTACAACAATGGGGAATACAGACAATATTTTATAGGAACTATAAATGGAATATAACCTTTAAAAATCATGAATCACTATACTGTACAAAAAAATTGTTAATTCAGTAAAAGTTGTTAATTAGCTATTGAAAAGACAAAAAGAGAACTCTAAGTTATCACAGAGATAGTAACTGCAAGATGCAACTGCCATCACTGAGTTTGGAGAAATAAAGGAAGAACTGGGAGTTATTAACAGTTAGAAGCCTGGAGGACAGACCCTATGGTGTTGAAACTCAGACTTCTGAGAAGAGGAGATACTCAGATGGTGCTAGGTCCCTGAGCTCAGAAGTAGGAGGCATCCCAGACCTGGGGAGGAGGTGTCCCAGAACTCTGAAAATGGGGAGCTACCCAGCTGCTACTGGGGTCTTTAAGGGTTGGCTCTATGGGTGTTGGGAAAAAACTGCAAACTGGACTCAGCTGCTGCTATTGGAACAAACTGCTGCTACAGAGGTAAAGAAGCACTGCCGGGGTGACGCTCACGGGGAAAAAAAAAGCCAATAGAAAACAAATAGGAAGAAAAACAGAAAATAAGAGCAAAGAGGAAGAAGCATGTTCCATCTACTTCCTCCTGCTTGCAGTCTCCCTCTAGCACCCCCACTGACAGAGTTAAACCATTTGACAAAGCAGAAATGTGATTTGCAGACGCCCAGCCCCAGTATCAAAAAGCAAAATGTAGAAGAGTGGCTTTGAAACTGGGAGATGATAGTTTAAATAACCATCCCAACAATCTAGCGCAAATTATTTACCTTTTGGAGACACAGTTTGTCAAATAAGGACAATAACGCCTACCACAAGAAGATGTTTTGAGAATTAGACAAAATATATATAAAGTACTTCACATAGTACCTGAAAAATAAAATGCATTTTTTCACAATTAATGGTTTCCACTCCTGATTCATCCTTCCAAGTACATCTGCCACCTCCGGTGCCTTCCTTAAACAACTACTTTGTAGAACCCCATGTGTGGCCTCATCTATTGCCAGAATATATCTCAGCAGGAAAAGTCTATTTATAAGGCCTCAATCAACAGGGAAATCTTCTAAGTTGGGGACCATATTTTGGCTGTTGTATTTTCACTTCCATTCCTCCCTGTCATCCTGAAAATCTGGCAAAAAATATCACCTACACACTTCCTTGCCCTTGCCACCATCAATCCAATAGGCTGGCTTTCCATTAAGACACATTCAAGTTCCTTCTTTCCACTCCACAAACAGTTCTAGCTATATTTCAAACTTGATCCAACACCTTTCACCCCAAAGAACTGTCTTCAATACCTTGTGGCCGGGAGGATCACATGCCCAAAAAGCAAACACAGGCACTCACTATCATTTTCCTGATGTTCTCTATCCAGCAGCCATTTTCCTCAGCAACATTCCAGACATCAGACGCCTAAGGCCTAGGAAGAAGAAATACTGAAAGCAGAGCAGTATCAGATGCGTTATGGCACATTTTAGAGGCAAGAGCCACCGTGGCCATGAATGGCCCATAAAAACCAACTCCTACAAAAAATCAAAATATAGCTCTTCCGCAATCTTGCCTAAAATTGTGGGTTCCTAATAGTTCATTCCCTTCCAGACCATGGCTCATGAGGTTCTACCTTTATTAACTCTAAGACCTCGGGAAATTTTCTTAAACCTCTAAGCCTCATTTAGTTCCTTGTGGAATGGAATCCCTAACATTATCTCACAATTTTGTTGTAGGAATTAGATAAAACCATACAAGTTCAAGGAGAGGGAAGAAATGGGGAGTTGTTGTTTAGCTGGTACAGAGTTTCAGTTCTGCAAGATGAAACAAGTTCTGGAAATCTGTTGCATAGCAATGTGAATACATTTAACACTACTGAACTGTACACTTAAACAGTTACAATGGTAAATTTTATGTTCTGTGTTTTTTACCATAATTTAAAAAAATGTTTACTGAATGAATGAATGAATGAATAGAAAGTTCCCATCACATGTGCAGGCACAGGCACACACACACACACACATGCACAACACAGATTCATCACAATGTCTGGCACATCACAGGTATTCAAATATCCATGAGGTTCTGCCTTTTTTGCCTTTGAGTCTCCCAACAATCTCTTGACTTCAGCCTCACCTGCATGAATTCCTAATTTTTCTTCCTCTGAACACTGTGTAGACCTAATCACATTCTGTCCAGTGCTACTCCTTAACATTTCAGTTTGGGCATGTTTTATCATGCCAAATAGATTGTCAGTTCCTGCAGAGAAGGGACCATATCTTATATTTCTTTTAATGTTCCCCTTCACATCCAGTGCAATCTTTGCATTAACTGTTGGCTGAGATTCTACTTCAAATGAGATGGACCCTCCCAGAGACAAAACATTCCAGTTGCTGCTGCCTGCTCTTGGTCCTCTATCATCATAGATCTACATTTATTGACCTGTTATTTATATAGAGATCTCTGTTAGGAAGACGGGGTAAGAGCAATGGACAGGGAAGATAGGAAGACAACTAAATGATATATAAGATATGATTATTGTCCTCAAAAGGCTTACAATCTATTTGCACAGACAAAGCAAACATACAGAGGTTGGTAAAACTGCAAGGAAAAAAAGCTAAGTGTCCACTGAGTGTTACGGACAATGCAGGTATTCAAGAAGCCATGGATACTTCATGGGAAATTAAACAAGAGATGAGCTTTAGAAAAACACAAGCAATAGAGTATATATTCTTTAGAGTTAAGATGATTCTTCAGGGGAAAAAAATGTATCTGCCTACTAACTCTGAGATAAAATTATTATACATTTTCAAGATAATACTAATAACAACATTATTTCAGGCATTGCAGTAGACTCTACATACTATCACTAATTCTAAAAAAAAGGAGGGGGTGGTATAATCCCTGTTTATACATAAAGAAACAGTGTGAAAGAAACTAAGCTACTTCTCTACAGATGCAGAGATAGTAAGAACTGGATTTGAACACATCTGTCTGACTCCAAAGCATGAATTCTTCCCACTATACAACTCATTCATTCATCAAACATTTACTGAGCAAGTGTTGTGCTGAAGATAAAAAACTAAATAAAACATGATTTCTTCCTTCAAGTAGTTCTGGTCTGGTGAGGAGGCAGTTATAGAAAGAAACCATTTCAACAAAATGTGGTGAGTCCAAGAATAGAGACTTGCAGAGAAGTTATGGAGTACATAGGAAGGAAACCTAATCCATCCTGGAAAATCCTGGAAGATTTCCTGGAGGAGCAGAATTCTTTGTTAAGTTTTAAGGAATAAAAGAAACAACAATAGTTTACATTTGTGTACTTACTAGGCAGATACTATTATTAGCCCTGATTTACAGTTAAGAAAAATTGAAGCACAGAGAAGTGAGCAACTTAAATCATTTATAAACAAGTGGTAGAGCCAGGATATGAACCTATTCTCTCTTAACCTCTACAGTATACTGCATATGAGTAGGAGTTTGCCAGAAAAGTAGACTGAAGAGGAGCATTTTTTGCAACAGGAAAATTGAGAGCAAGGCAAAGGCAAGAAACTGCACTGTATGGGACCATATAAGTACAGTATGACTGAAGCAGGAAACAACAAGAGATGAAGTTAGAGAATTATGGGCCAGACCACAAAAAGTCTTGTGTAACATGCTAGGCTCTTAGAATTTATCCTATAAACTATGGAAGAATGTCTTCAGATTACGCCAGCTATTTGGAGGATGAATGTCAGTTAAGACTAAAGGGAAGGGAGTCCATTAGGAGACAGGTGTCGTTATTATTATTATTATTATTATTATTACTGTAAAAAACAAACAACATTAATTTATTCTAATAATTTGTAAGTATACAGTACAGTAAGGAGACCATTTTAATATACAACAGAAAGATAATGAGAACTTGAACTTGGGTGGAGAGAACAAGATGGAAAACTAGGAAATAAGACATGTCTAAATGGCAAAATAGGCAGAACTTGGTGATAAACTGAATATGCCTACCTGCCTGCCCATCAGCGTTTCCTTTTTAAAATAATTTATTCAGGGAAAGAGAAAGCATAAATGTATGCATTTGTCCTTCTGAACTGGTTACGCATGGTGCTAGGCCCGGTAGCATTAAAAATGATTAAGACACACTTCCCATCCTAGAAGAACCTGCAGTCTGGAGTGGGAGTGAAGAACAAGACGAGTGCAATAAAGGGTTATGTGGTTATGAAAGAAATAGGTACAACATGCTCCGGGGATCCGAGGCAGGAATAGTTATCCCCAACCTGGGGAGATCAAAGAAGGGTTGAAGGAAAAGATGCCCCAAACTGAATCTGAAGAAATGAGCAGACACTTTCAGTGCATCATGTATTACTTGACGTAAATGTTTCTCCAGTGTAGTGTGGCAGGAACACAACAGAACAAATAGTTTCAATGAATTATGCAGAGGAGGTGAGGGGGGGCAAGATAAATATGTGGACCCCTGAAGGTATCAAAAGTAGAACAGGAATTTGTTAGCTGCTAGTATCTCCATTAAAACACCAAAGCACAAGTGGGAAAGTGAGGTCACAAAAAGATGAAGGTGGGAACAAGATAGTGATCTGCAATAAAACTACACGAAGTGCTTTGGTTTTATAGTGCTGTCTGTGGCCACATCATCACACTCCATCTAGCTCCACCTTGAGGCACAGAGTCAGAGCTCAGTATGCTTGGAGAAGTATGTAAGTCTATTAGTTCTACCCTGAAACCTAGCATTTCCTATAATTGTAGGATGTTATCTTGAGATTCACAGTTATGGGTACGTGCATCAGGCAGTTCCTACTGCTCTTCTAAAGGATTTTAAATTACCTCAGAACAACTTATGCTTAAAAGCCTCACTGCCTCAGTCACAAATACTGATCTTTGTGAACATAAGTACCTTTTTTTGACAAATGTGTTTATAGAGACATTATTTTTTTCTAAATGCAATGCCCAATGTCAGAAAAGCAATATTATTCATGAACATAAACTCTCAGACTTGAAAAAGAACACCTTTGTTTAACCTGTTTAATATACAACATCTATGCAAACAATTTCTAAATCTCAAGAATCTTTCTGGAAATGGCTATTCATTCCCTTCTAAAGTCAAATTTCTACTGCTGTCTCTAACAATTAAATAAGAAAAAAGGAAATTCAGTTGCTAAAATTGATCACAGACTTTCAAGTTCATTTAACATACTGTCTTCAACACAACAGCATAGGCTACAAATCTAGTTCTTTGATTTTGAATAATCTCAATACTCTTTATAGGGCGGTTTAGAAGTATTTTTCCTTAAAAAAAATAAAATGATTTATCTAGAGGAAAAAATGTCTAATAAAATCATTTTAATTAGTTGTACACATTAATCATGAAATTGTACAGAATAATTATAGTGACAGTTCTCCACTTACTATAATGAAACATAGTGAGAATGGTTAGAATATAAACAGATCAGAGGGACTATGAAGGTGAGTGTTATCTGAGGTAATTTTACCATGATTTAGCAAAGACTATGTCTCCCAGGATAAAATAATAGGTTCTCATTACATGAAGGTGACTTACTTGGAATCGGGAACCAAAAACTCTTTATTTCTCATGACCAGCCATCCCCAGTCCAAACCCCACATTGAGGAGCATCAAAATCTCTGATCACATGCCAAAATGAAGACAGATGGATATAGAGCTGTCACATATTCAATACCTGCAAAAAAAAAAAAACTGGAGTTATGACATCAGAAGACAGTAGGCTAAGGCCTAAAGAGTCCTGCTTTTTCACACATAGTAGCATGTTTATTCATTCCATTGTACTTCTACAGTTCCCCAGAGGGAATATAAGTACCTGAAGTTTCAACTGGGAAAGATTACTCACCCCGAAACTTGAGTAGTTTATGAGGGTTTACAATGCTTGTGAATTGCTGCTTGTGTCTTGTGTGCCAGGCAATGGTCAGGATGACATGAGGCAAAAGAGTTTGATAAAATAGAAAATAAAAATCTATGGCAGTCATGTATAAAAATGACAATGTGTGTATCATAAACCTTTACACAAACATTTTAGCATATGGTGTATATATTTCAAGTAATATAAATGCAAAAGAAAAGGCCTTTAGCACAAATTGACCAGCTTCAACACTGGAAAAATACAAATTAACAAAAAAGAAACTCAAAGGGAAATTAATGGATCTCATAAATGTCTCAAGGGCGAAAATACTGTTTCCTCCTCAACACAGGAAAGAAACAATTTCTAGTAATAAATTCTACCAGATATTTTAGTGATGGTGTTATTTCTGTTGCTTTTAAAAACATATTTTTAATTGTCCTACATATTTCTTTAAGCATACAAAAAGAAATGAGAGTCCTGGGGCGTAGCCAAGATGGCAGAGTAGGAAGGCCCTGAGCACACTTCCTCCCACAGGCACACCAAAATTACAACTATTTACAGAACAACTATCTATGAGAACGAGCTGAAGACTAGCAGAAAAGATTTTCCTCAACTAAAGATATAAAAAAGGAACCACAATGAGATGGGTAGGAGGGGCAGAGACACTATGTAATCAATACCCACACCCCCGGGTAGGCGACCACAAATGGGAAGATAATCACAACTGTGGAGATTCTCCCTAGGAAGTAAGGGATCTGCGCTCCACATCAGGCTCCCCAGCCTGGGGGTCCTGCACCAGGAAGACGAGCCCCTAGAACATCTGACCTTGAAAGCCAGCAGGGCTTATATACAGGAGAGCCAAAGGGCTGTTGGAAATGAGAGACTCCAGGCACACAAAAGCTCACATGCTCCCAGTCCCAGCACAGAGACCGCAATTTGAAAGGAGCTTGGGTTAGACAACTTGCTAATCTTGGAAAGCTTCCTAGAGAGGTGGGAGGCAACTGAGACTCCCCCAAGGACATAAACACTGGTGGCAGTCAATTTTGGAAGCTTGATCTACCAGGCGGACACTGGTGCTGGCATGCACCATTTTGGAGTCCTCCTTCTAGCCTATCAGTGTTAGGGGCTTACCCGCCCACCAATGGGACAGTACCAGCCCCAGGACCCACCAGGTCATGGAGACAGCCATGCTGGGACCTAAGTGACCATTGATAGATGAATGGATAAAGAAGATGTGGTATGCAACTGAATATTACTCAGCTATAAAAAAGAATGAAACCTTGCCATTTGTGACAACATGGGTGCACCCAGAGGGTATTATGCTAAGTGAAACAAGTCAGACAGAGAAAGACAAATACTGTATGATTTCACTTATATGTGGAATCTAAAACAAACAAACAAACATAACAAAACAGAAACAAACACAGATACAGAGAACAAACTGGTGTTTGCCACAGCGGAGGGAAGTGAGGGGATGAGTGAAATAGGTGAGGGACATTAAGAGAGGTATAAACTTCCAGTTATCAAGTAAATAAGCCAGAGGGATGTAATGTACTGCATGGGGAATACAGTCAATAATATTGTAATACCTTTGTATCGTGACTGATGGTAACTATATTTATCATGGTGATCATTTTGTAATGTATAAATATACTGAATCACTATGTTGCACACCTGAAACTAATATAATATTTTAAGTCAATTATACTTCAATAAAAATTTTAATTAAAAAAAAATCAGAGACTCCACTTATCACAGAATAGCCCCAAAACAGGCAATACTATTCCCACTGCTAAAAGTATTTGAAATATATACCAGCATACCATGCAAGTCAACTGTTCCCTACAATGCCCTCTCACCAAACTGAGGTGTTTTCACAAACAACAGGATTCAAAAGAAGCAGAAGTCAGGATGGCTTTTGCAGTTTCTCAAAGCATGACCTACAAAGGAACTCCCTCTCTCTGTGTCATGCAGGCTAATCCCTACTGGTAGCAATGATAACGCTAATATACTGGCTGCACTCATTTGACGTTATTTAAGTACCTCCAACTGACGACTAATAAAATGAGGCTTTAAAAAAAATTCATTAGGTCCCCTTCCTTTCTTCCTTCCCTCCTTCCTTCCTCCCTCCCTCCCTCTCTCCCTTTCTCCATCTCTCCTGATTGTCTTTTCTTTTGTCCAGTAGTGAAAAAAAATGGGTGCTAGTAGGTCTACATGTACCGCAATCCCTATCTCAGGCTACATTGGGAGACCAATGGATCATCAGCCAGAGTAAACCTGTCACTTCTTCACATCACCTACCCACAGAGAAAAAATTCTGTTTTTTATCTACCTAGGTGTCTACATCAAAAGCTTAGGCATGTCACCCTTGTTTTTTATCCTCTAATATCCAATGAGTTACCAAGACCCACTATTCTTGCTAATAGACTCTCAAGTCTGTCCACTTCCTACCATCTCAATGTCTCCACACAATCTGGGTCTCCACGATCTCTTCCTTGTCTCCTCACTGGCCTTGATGCCTCTACTCATAGCCTTTCCATCTGATCACCACACTGCAGCTTGAGTAATCAATCAAAAATGCAAATCTGGTCAAGTTACTCCTCTGTTAAAGACACTTCAGTGGCTCCCCCATGTTCTTAGGATAGTCTTGTATGCTCACAACATATGTTTTTGTAATCAGACCCCTGCTTATCTCAACTCCTCTTCACCTTACTGACCCTTACAAAAATAGCCTGTTTTCACTATCATGAACTACAGCCAAGCTCTAAGGCCTTTGTACCTGTTGCCCCCTCTTACTAGAAAATCCTCCCTGCCATATCCCTGCCTTTAACATGGCTGAAACTTACTCAGTCTAAAGGATTCATCTCAGATGTTAGTTCCTCCAGGATGCCTTCTACCTTACCTGCTTGGCACTCCCACAGAAATTGATTATCATCAGTCAGTGTTCACTTTTAGCTTCCCCAACACATCAGCAAGTATTTGTTGAAAAAAATTTTATAATTCAAATCATTTTGTTGCATGACTGTTGGTTTTACTGTAGCATATGTGTATAAAGATCCAAGTTAATTAACAATGAACCAAGCTGCTTAGCTTTGCATCCCATATTTAACTACTTGGACACACATAAACTAGGCAATTTTAACTTTATACTATTAAGGGTTGACAGGGACCCTGATATCATTAAAGCCAAGTCCTATAAATATAAAAATATATGGGTTTATATTTACCAGAAAACCAAGGTTTGAGTTTGCAAGAGCTCACTCTAGTTTTATTAATATAAAAATCAACCTTTATTGTTTCAGGGTCATCTCAGTGACACACAACTGTCTGAAAATTGATCAACTGCTTCCTTTTCACAGTGATTAAGAACTGCCTGGTTAACAGAGGGTAGAGAATTGCACAGCTGTAACATGCTTAGTGTTATCTGAATGTAAACAAATGTGATAACTGAAAGCAAATTCAATCAAAAGAAACATTACCACTTTCTCAATGATTAACATGAAACCAGTTATCTAATGAAGAAAATTTAGAACAAAAAATTCAAGGTGACCCAAGACTTCGGACTTCCTAATGTGAAAGCTTAATTCTGTTATAAGTCAGTCAGCATCAATATAAACTCTGTATCTGTCCAATTTAGAAGAATCTCTTGGATAAAAAAATCTAAAGTTCAACTGTCAAACACAGTACCTAAGCTTTGATTTTGAGTGTGATGGGTGAGGAAGGGGGGTAAAATGTGAATATTCTCTGTTTGCTTTGATGGTCCATAGTAAGCACAGTTCTAATTAATCTTGCCAGTAACAGAAGCCATAATCCACAAGGACTCACCTTCCCAACCAAGCTGCTATTCTATATCCTGTATGGTTGAGTGCAGAATACTGTGCTACCTTACCAAGTATAATTGGTACTGGATGCTCCACCCAGATTCCTTCCTCATCCTTCCCTCAGCTTTTGGGAATACCATCTTTTGACAGTTCACATTTGTGTCCCTCACAGAGAAATGTCCTTGGCCACAAAGAACTGCCTCACTTAAAGTTAAGCTCCCTCTCAGGGGAGAGCTCACAGTCAATGAGCTACTCATACAAAGGAACAAAAACCTCTTTGCTTCAATATAGAGTATCTCTGAAGGGACATCCCAGCTCAAGAGCTCCCTCAAGGCTCTACTGATGCCTCAGTTGCATTGTGGGTCAGGTTCTCCCGCTTCCTGATCCTCCTTTTCTCACTTCCTTACAGAGGCATTTCTGGAGACCACTTCTCAGAAAACCTCTTCATCTGAGAATCTACGTCCAGGCAGCCTAATCTAAGACTCAAGTCAATAACTATGAAAGGCAAATATACTAGTATACAGTAATTTTGCTGACTTCATAGGTCTTGGTATCAGTCTTGGTCTTCTGTTACAGATGTCAACCTATTAACTGAGGCAAAGACAAGATCTAAAATTTAATCCACCACTAACTGACTCCAGTTCCCATTTAATTGTAAGAAAATTTAGGAACCAACTCATTGGTATTATAGGTTATCTTACTTCTACCCTTTATCCTGAACAATTCTGAATGTTTGGCAAAAATTATTGGATAATTTTATCATCACCCAATTATAAGAGAAGAAATATTCTAGATGAAATTCTAATTAAAAGAGCATAAGAAGAAAAGGAGAATAAAAATGATTTGTCCACAGTAGATCTCTATGTTCTCAAAGATGGGGGAAATGTACTTTTGTTGGACTTATAAAGATTCAGGCCTTTTCTGACCAAAATATAAAAGAATTATTAGAATAACATCTACTTCTTATGTTCTCAATCAATCTCTTAAAATCTCCTTTGGAAATGAAAGAAAGGTTGCCATGAAATCAACTGATTCTTTTATTCCATTCACTTCTCAATCCAAAGGATACGAAAAGATCCTAGGTTTTGAGGTCTTTGTTTTTTGATTGTTGTTGTTTTTTTTTTTTGAGTTTTGTTGTTGTTGTTGTTTCGGTGCCACCATTTTGAAGAGTAGAAATTAAATCAGTTGGTCTGCCTAACTGTAGTCTCATTTGTCTTAGTTGATACAAACCTAAGTTTCTCTTCTAGAGCATATGGACACAAAAACTAAATAGATCACGGTACAACAGCAAATGCTGATGTGCTATCCTTTTAAGAAAATATAACTTTTATATATAGATGCAAGCTGCCAAACAGAAAAGGAGGCTTGCCCACAAAAATAAATCTGTTTCCTTTAAGTAGAAATTTCTGTCAAGTACAAATAGAATCACTAACTTAAAAGTAGTTTCCTATAACTGAATGACAAGGCCCTATTCCTGTTGGGGAAAGGAAGATGCAAGTGGAGGCAGAGATCCATTCTTTTATGTTTTATAGGAAAAATAAAATGATATGTGTCTTTCTCTTTCACTCCCAGTGAATCAAACCTAGACTAGTTTTTCTAGATTTTTCTACAGTTGTCCCTCAGCATTCACAGGGAATTGGTTCCAGGACCCACCATGGATACCATGATCCAAGTATGCCCGAGTCCCATAGTGGGCCCTCTCTGTATCCATAGGTGCAGAACCAGCAGATTCAGAACCAGCATATGTGGAGAGCCAACTGTATATTTATTGAAAGAAATCTGCTTATAAGTGGACTTGTGCAGTTTGAATCTCTGTTATTCAAGGGTCAACTGAACTATGTACTTTTATGAGTAGACGTGTTTTAAATATTCATATATATAATATATAAATTATATCCATTACTGTGCTAGTAGGTACATTTCAAAAACACAATAATAGAAGTATTATAAAAATAAAACAAAAATGAAATTAAAACTTTACATAACTTCAGTTTATTAATTAGTGGTCCAAAAATTTTTCCTCATACTAAAATATTCTTAATAAAAATTCTAAAATAAACATCAATGCAATCAAATATACATCATTTCTCTCAAACTTAGCTTAACATTTATTGATGCTATGATTCAAATGTATGGTTCTAAATTCAATTACGATTGTCATAAGCTAAAAAGAAAATGCTAAACAAAGATAAAAAGATCCAAATAGATGAGGCACATTATTGGCTGTGTTTATTAAAACATGAAATTCATTTTACAGTCCTTTGAGTGGTTAGTATTATATTTAACCCATGGTTTTTTTGCAAGAATCTTTGAAAGTTAATTAAATCAAAACCAGATAGCACGATATGCTCATCTACTTAACCAGAAAGACAAACACTACAGTAAACAATTATATGTTGAAAGTGAACTAATAAATATGGGCACTATGGTTGACTCTCACTCTTCCTAGAATAGCTGGGAGACTCTTTAGAACACATGATTATTAGACAAGTTGGCAGTGTAAGGGCACCAGTGTTAAACCATGTGATAAATATTAGTAAATCTGTATTTTTTACTTTCAAGAGGAAATTAATTATAAAAAGAATTTGAACATTTTCTTCCCAAACTCTTTGGCAATCCAGGGAGAAAATCTCTTACCTAAACAACTGATTCCAAGGAACTGTTTAGAAAAGAAGACACCAAAAATTTAACCTAGGTCTTTTTTCAGGTTTTGCTTCCCTAACTGAGTAGCTAAGCACCTAGACAGTAGGATAAGCAGGGTCAACATGTTTCCAGATCAGCACACTGCACATATTTTGGTACTCACATGCTCAAAAGTCAAATATACTATTGACCCTTGAATGACACAGGGGTTAAGGGAACCAACTCCTATGCAGTTGAAAATTTCTGACTCCCCAAAATCTTAACTACTAATAGCCTACTGCTGACTGGAAGCCCAACCGATAACATAAACAGTTGATTAACACATATTTTGTATGTTATATGTATTATATACTGTATTCTTACAATAAAGTAAGCTAAAGAAAAAATAGTAAGAAAACCATAAGGAAAATTTACAGTACTATACTGTATTTATAGATGCCATAAGTTTACATCAACTGTTGACATGATGAATTGTCTGTCAGTACCTACATCAATACTCTATTATATGGTATAAAACACTGTAGATGTTATACATAATACTAACACTAGACATCAAAAACAAAAAGATAGGGACTTCCCTGGTAGCACAGTGGTTAAGACTCCACGCTCCCAATGCAGGGGGCCTGGGTTCGATCCCTGGTCAGGGAACGAGATCCCACATGCATGCCGCAATTAAGAGTTTGCATGCCACAACTAAGGAGCCCGCATGCCGCAACTAAGGAGCCTGCCTGCCACAATTAAGACCTGGTACAACCATATAAATAAATAAATAAATATTGAAAGAGAAATTCATTTTTATTTACAGGTATAATGATTCATGTATTAATAATGAAGCAGCAATATAATTGCTTTATAGTAGCCTAATGTAATCTATAGGAGTGCTTCACAGTAGCCTAGCCTACATGCTAATGAATGGTTATAAAACTCTCATGGCATACAGTATTATGGTCACATTCATAATACAGTATAGGAAACATTGTTACTTTAAGAAAACACAAAAATTTCTAATACAGTTCTTGCTACAAAACAAGCTCACCACAATAGCAACAAGAGGTGGCTATGAAATTATTACATTAGGACAATAACGTACTACAGATTTTATACAGTTATAATTACTTTTTTGGCCGCAGCATGTGGGATCTTAGTTGCCTGACCAGGGATTGAACCCGTGCCCCCTGCAGTGTAAGCATGGAGTCTTAACCACAGAACCACTAGGGAAGTCCCTATACACTTATAATTTAAAACTGCATCTTAACATTTGTTTACATTTCTCTCAACTGTAAACGGTGCCATGTACAGTCTGTAAGTGTATGTGTAAGTTCTGATAAATTTTAACTTTTTATAATAGATTTGTGTATATTTTATGGTATTAAATGATAAAAGAGGCTTGTATCTACGTGTATTTTATGCATTCATGACATACTTTTTCTTAATTTTTTTCTATATTTCTGGGCTACACAGTTCATCTGAGAGCTTTATCAAATTGTCACAAATCTCCACAAAATTTTCCAATACATTTACTGGAAAAAATCTATGTATAAGTGGACCCACACAGTTCAAATCCATGTTGCCCAAGGGTCAACTGTACTTTGATGTCCAATGTTTCACGGATTTACTCATTCAGAAATTAAATCAAAATAGTTCATTTCCCAGGAAAGCACAATTTGAAATTTAGAATAAGAAGAAATATGAAAACTTACTTTGCCCCAAGATTTAATCATCCAGAAATGTACAAATGTACAGTACAATGACTTGATACCTAGAAGTCTGTTAAGATCATTCTGACTAATGGCAGGAAGCATTTTGTAGGTATTCCACAACAAATCCATTTTCGGGACACATCACATTCAAAAGCTTGATTAAGCTTTTATCTTGATCCTCAGATTATAAACTTTCGCTGGTCTGAATAAAATATACAGGACCCACTTTTCATCTGTTCACTTTAGTATTACACGATAGTTTATGAAACAGTATCAGTTACACAGACTGGTGATAAAATATGAACAATATTAACAATATGTCATATATACTTATGTATTTATAAATATTAAGAAATCATTAACAAAGTTTTCTTTTCAGAAATAGAAAAAGAAGTCCATTTTCCCTTCCAATTTGAAATAAAGAAATACTAAGAATAAAGCCTTTGAAAAGATAAATAGCAGTGTCTCAGAGACTCTTGAATCAACTCTTAAAATGAGCACCAGGCAACTAGCATAAGACTTGGGTGGTAGGAGGAGGAGATAAGAGAATGAGAGAATGTCAAGTCCAGACGGAACCTTCAGGGACATGTAAACTAATCATCCTTTTGAAGTTTGAATCCTTTCTACATCATGTAAAGTGTTCATTAAGCCAGCCTACTGACTGATCAAGAATTCACTGCTCACCAAGGTAGCCATTTCTCTCTTAGAACATTAGAAAGCTTTCCCTTATATTGAGCTAGTACATGCCTCTCTATCTCTGTCACCCACTGGCTATCCAGAACAACTCCAATTCCTTCCCTTTAGTTTAGGGCCTCTCCTATGGGATGAGCTATCAAAAATACTAGTTAGTCTCAATGAGACCTTTCCTTTACATCCCATAGTCCTTCAACTATGTTTTTCAACCAACGATTCTAGTGTTATCATAGCACAGTCCTGGTTAATATCCAGTTTGTTAATGTTTCTCTGAAAGTGGGGAACCCATAAAAGAACACTATATTTCTAGACTTGGCCCAAAGTGGAAAAAGCAAAGCAGAACTTTCCCTTTCCATTCGAGATACTACACATCTATTCCTGCAGCCCACGATTACATTCACTGATTCCATGGCTATGTCACACATATTGATTCAAACTGAGCTTTATGTTGACTAAAACTTTAGTCTTTAGTGTGTCAACTAAAGACTGTTCATCATCTGCCTCTACAAGGATGAAGTCACTAGCCACTGCAGTCGCTGACCCTCAACATGCCCTGAAAGCAGTTCAGGGTGGAGATCAGGAATGAAGCACTCTGTGCTCTGGGAAAAACTGGCACAACAGGCCTTCAGATAGTAAGATATTTTCAGGAGAAGATTTTATGAGCCCAATTTCTCGTATCTTCTCATATCCAGAAAAGCACTAAAATCACTAACAGAGACATCTGCTCCTCATGACTAGCAGCCACCTTCTGCCAAAATGTGTGCCTGATTGCACGAATCCCCCTTCACCAAAATCATATATATATTGACCTCTCCTCCTCTACCTCTTTGGAGCAGTTCCTCAGAGCTATCTGAGAGGCTGTCTCCCAGTCTATAGTCCTCATTTTGCCCCAAATAAAACTTAACTCACAATTCTCACGTTGTGCATTTTTTTCAGTTGACAAGTTATTCATTCACTCAACAAATATTTACGTAATGCTACTACAAGGATATTATAATACTTGGAACAGTATGAGAAATTAGTGAGATATAACTGAAAGAGGTAAGACCTGGGCCCAAGCCCCACTTTATCCAGCTATAACTGTGTGGGCAAGAACACTTGTTAGAGCTACTCAATTTTCAGAACTATCTTGCTACCTGCTGGTCACAGTTCCAAAGCATATGGATGGGCCTTCAGCCAGCAATTTAGAATACCAGCACTCCAGGTTACCCATTTCCCTTCCAAACACCTACTGAGAGAAGAAATGTTTAGGGAAGATAGGTCCAAGGCTTTAAATATTCAATCCTTGGTTAATGTTGAATCACCAGAAAGCTACATGTTAGGAACCAACCACATAATACCTTTCTGATCACCTTCAGTGAGTTGCATTTAATGCTTTGTCCTAATCTTTAACAGAAGATTGTTGTAAGAAGTAACCATGTGAAAGTCACAACTGCATTATTATGTTTTAAAGCTGCCAATACTGTCCATTTTGTGACTGAGTCCCTTTTACTGCTAGGAAAGGCTTTGTTTTCTCTGAAGAATGAGATGTTTCTACAATTCTAAGATGAAAATCATCAGAATGTTTTACACATTTTTTAAAAAAGTAAGTTTTAGAGTCTGGGAGATTGGGATTGACATATATACACTAACATGTATAAAACGGATAACTAATAAGAACCTGCTGTTTAAAAACATGAATAAAATTAAAATTTTTTTTAAAAAAGTAAGTTTTAGAGAGAGAAAGGTAAGTCTATAAGAAATAATGAGGAAAAATGCCACTTGAAACATGAGCAATTAGCAAGAAATATTTGTATTTCCTGCTTCATCAGCAGCTGAAAAGGGGTCCATGAGAGCAAGATGGATAATTCAAATTGGGTCTTATTAAACTTATCATTACTTAAGTTAAAGATCGTTGTTCAGTTGCCTCTATGTTTCCTCTTCCCAAATAATCAGGCCCAATAACTTATTCTCCCCAACGACAAAGGTTCTAAGAGCTGATGAACCTAAGAACTACCTAGAGAACTTGTTTTAGAAATTTGCATTTTAAAATAAACTCCCTGTAATTGGGATGCAAGTGAACCATATAATACATTTTTAGAACCCTCTTCCAGGACCAATTTTTGGATCACTTGCATTAACTCTGTCACTCATCCCTGGGCTCTCTGTTGTCTCTTGAGGTCCCTTTAAAAGCCTGGTGATCAAAAGGTATGTTGAGCATTCTTACTAAGCGTCCTACTAAAGCAGAGCAGATGAAAGGGTTATGTCTCCACTCTTATGCCGCACACCACATTCACTTTAATACGTCGTAGTTGATAGGCATGCTCACAAAAGCAGTGCTTCACTTTGACTGTCAGATTGAGTTCAGTGACTTATTTTGACTCTTTTGACAAATGAGAGCTTAAAATGCATTAAAGTGGGTCCAAATCACAATCAAATGAAACTGTGAAGAGCATTGTTTGGGACTTTTTCCTCAACTGAACCAGCTGCAATCATTTTTTAAAACATAATCTACTCCATTTTTTAAATAAAGAATTTTCCTTTGAATAGAAAATCTGGCAACCTCCTTGAGTAAAATCACTCTTCCAGAAAGTAAGACCTTTCTGTCATAATTTTTTATTCATGAAGATTTTAAATTCAAACAATACCACTTTTAGAATATCTACAGGCAAGTAACCTGTTATCATAAAGGACTCAGGGAATAGATTTATAAACAATCAAAATATTACAGGCAAGAGTAAAGAAACTTTACTGTTGCTCTCTAGCTCACCATTTCATGGATGAATAAATCATTCCATGACAGAAACTGGTGTTATACCATAAAGTTCTCTACCTGGACCATCTATATGATTTAGCAAAAGAAACAGATTTAAAAACTAAAGTGACCAATCACTTACAATATGTCAACTGAAAATTCACAGTAAATCGCTACATAAAAGGTTCAGGTACTCATTTAAGTTCCCAAGATCAATCAAAACGTTACCACTTCCAAGATATTTCTTACCTATAAAAACTCTACCCCAACACATTCTATCATGTCTAAACTGACTCTAGATAAAAAGCATTTTCAAAGAACAAGTTAAGATATCCAAAGAAGAAATTCAGGATCTGAAAAATGAGTGATTTTACTCAGAAAATGGCCAGATAGAAATTTTTTAAGTCTTTAGACTTAAGAGAAATCACGCTAAGACCAGCTGGGGCATGATTCACTCTCCTATGTTACCTGCATTTTCTATCTGGTATGTTTTTAATTTTATAAATTTCATGCTGTCTGTCTCCATGGTTACCAGTGCTTAATCATAATGAGCCCCTGGTCTATACACAGGAATTGCTATTTCCTTATGAATTGCACATACTAAATTGTTAATAACCTCTCTATACTTTTGCAATGACTAGTTTAAGTTTTTCACTTCTAAGCAAAGATTTTCAAAAGGTTCTTTTGACTCTCTTTTCTTCCTTTTTGAATTTTGTGTATTATATGGACTTCAGTGATTTCGTGATAGTTGAGATTTGCCAACACATCACAATCTATATCCTTTGATATATGATGTCTGGGCCCATCAGTAAGTGCTCTTCTGAGCCTCGGTCAAACATCCCTTAATTTTTAAAAAACATTTTTTGTATATACCTATTAAATCTAAGTCAAAATCAATTAACAAATTAGGTGAATACTGGTATTCATTCATTCACCAAACTAGGGCTTAGAGGGAAGTATATAAACACCAGCAACTCTTCAGTGACTCACCACAGTTAGGCTTCCTAAGCAACACTAGAGCACCTTATTTCAAAGATAATTAAAATGCAGTTTGATACTGTGGACATTTTCAACATGAAAGCATGTGGGCAATGATTAAGAGTCAGTCTTTGTCAGACTTCCTGGGTTCATAACCTGATTCTACCACTCACTTGTTATGTGACCTTAGATAAATTACTTAACCATGCCTCAGTTTCCTCACCTGTAACAGGGGATAATAATAGTGTCTCCCTCACAGGATTATTTTAAGGAGTAAATGGATTTACATTTGTTAATGTGTGGAATAGTTCCTGACACATATTAGTCACTATTTAAGTGTTTATTAAATATAAATCAATCAATCAGTCCTAGCCTATGTATCATGAAACCATGTTTTCTAAGAAAATATTTTTTTCCCATGAGAAATATTTTTTCACCCTCCCGTGAGGCAAGATAATCCTCACTTTAAATTTCCTTGTGCAGCACTTAAATATTATCTGATCAGCTAGTCCATATCTATGAGAGTTCTAGACACTGACCATATTGAGCATTTTATGTGTCACTTCATTTAATCTACAGTGGGAGTCCTACAAAAGATTGGTGATTTTCTCATTACAGATGAGAAAACTCAAGTTTAAAGAAGTTAGATAATTTGCACAAATTCACTGAGCTAGTAAGTGGAAGAGATGGGCCAACTGATGACATCTCCAAAGCCAATGTTTTTAATCAGTCCATTACCATAGATAAAGTACTACATAAAAAGATAATTTCACAACTTTTCAAAACTATAAATTTGTCCCATCCAGGTATTCTTAGCCTGCTCCTGGAAGCCCAGAAATGTTAAATTTGAATCTGTCAGTGCCTGTGGGTGTGGTTCCTCTGCTTCCTGGACACCATAGGCTCGTGTGTGCGATTGACTCCCACAGATTACTGAGGTTCATCAGTGGAAATCAAGGTTACATCGGCAATGGGCTCTCGATGGTGCCGAGAACCATGTCAAAAATGACCTTCTGCAGCTTGCCCATTCATGTCTGTAAGATACTGACACCAGAGTGTTTAGACTCAGCAGCAGCTGAATAGCTCTGGAAAGTGCAGTTTATCTCATCCTGTTAGCTTAGTTGGCTCTAATGTAACAGTCTCGGTGATGAATGTCCTATTACTGATGGGAAATACTGATTAACTCTGGGTTGGCCTTTTTTAATTGTGAAGCTCCAATAAAATGTCTCCACTCACTTGGCTTGGTTCAATTGCTAATGAGGAAGTCTGGGTTGTATGAACTTCCTGACACAAATCAGTCACTGCAAAATCTTAATGTCAGCCTATCATGCCTTCTCTGATGGATAGCAGAAGCGCCTTCCTTCAGGGCCTACCAATGACTCACTTCTAACAGTTATAAAATAAGCAGAAGCCACTTCTTCATTCTTCTCTGAAACCTCTTTTCAGTAACAACTGACTTGTGAAATTTTGCCCTCCACCACTCAGATAAGTGTCTAAAGTAAGGTTCTTTGTCTCTGAGTATCATCGGCTACCAGTGATCTCTGTTTCAGTGAAGGATAGTGTAAGCTTAAGTTCTTCCCAATTGAAAGACTAAATTTTGGATCTGATAACACTAGACACTTAATGCCAAAAGAGGAACTATATAAAAGCCTGCAGAAGCATTCAGACAGCTTGGGCGGGGCAATGTCAGGGGAGATGGAATGTGGCACTGCTTCAGAAGAGCTGTGGTTCATGTTGCTATCAGAGATGTTCACAGGCAGAACTTGTAGCTAGCAGATGCTTGACACAGAAGAAGCTGTTCATCTCTCTAGTACTGCTAAGGAAATGATCATCTCTTTTAGAAGAGGGAACTACACATGTACAACATGGCAGTCATTGTCCTGGTCAGTGATCTGGACAAAACATCTAAATCTGAGTTATAGCTAAGAAATAACAGTTCATTAAGATGGTTTGCCAGCACGTCAGAAATCAAAAAGCAGCTTCAGGTCAAAGGAGTGGAGGAGATCATTATATTCACTGTATCCCAGAAATTAATCCCTGCCTCTACATCACTTAATACTAGTAAACCCTGAGTTGACATTTCCAATTACAGTATACAATATAAACTAATGAAAACCAATTATATGACTCTTGACTTGTAAGTCAAAGACAAACTTTAAAAAGAAACAAACATGATTTTTTGAACCTATCTGGGAAAACAGAGTTCCTTCATCCATGAGTATAAGCAAATTAGTTCTAAGTAGGGGTTGTAAGAATAATGTTTATCCTCTTCAAACAGTGGACCTTACTGAAGCCAAGGAGGTAAGGTAAAAATCTTGATACCATGTTCAACACTGTGTACAGTGCCATCTCTCAGGGGTAATACAAAGTATTTCCTTCTGTCCTGCAAGCTCTGCAATTAAGTATCCCATAACAATCTATCAAGAGTAATACATTCCTCTGAGCCTACAGTCTCATTATAATTCCCTCTTAGCAAACCTTCTAATGCTGTCATTTCCTTTGCTGCAATTTATAGAAAAATCAGTGCAGAGTTATAGATTAGCTGCTGTAATTAGAATTCAAAAGGAATTAAGAGTCCTTGTTTGTTTGCTGGGTTTTCTTGGGGTGGCCATAGAATTCATTCCAGCTGAATGATTTCTTGGAGCTATTCACCCATATCTAGACCCTCTCAATCACATTTTCAAAACCCTTTGGACCTAATATGACGAATCAGTGATGTGACAATAACTGAATGGAGAATATATTTTAAACATAAACGTAACCACCAGTAGGTATGAAATAAAGAATAAAATCCCATCAAGGCAACAAAGGGACAGCTTTTGAGTACCAGGGGAGTGTTTTCCAGTCAGCTCCCAACCCAAAGCCTAGGAAGCCTAAAATGCCTCTGTATCCAGGGAGTTCCACAGACATTTTCTATTTACCATGTTTGTCTGCAGAACAGCATATTCACAATGGAGAGAAGCCACAACCTGAAGACCCCATATATTTCATGGATTTGATTAACAGCAAATAGTAACAATAGTTAATATTTAATGAGGTCTTACTATATGCTAGCCACTAATTCTGGAAATTCATTTAATCCCATAATATACATATGAAGTAGGTACTATTATACCCCATTTTATAGATGGATAAGCTGAGTCTTAGAAAAGCTTACTAACTTGTCTATTGTCATACAGTTAGTAAGCAGCAGGGCCAGAATTCTAACCAATTGGTCTAACCCCAAAGATCCTAACTCTTAATCAGTAACCAGGGGAATACATCTACAAATAAGAGGGAATTGATAAGCACTGAGCTCTGGTAACTTTTTGGTCACTTTAGAAACATTTCATTTAATCCTCACACAGCATATTTTATAAAAGGAAAGTAAGTTTCAGAGAGATTAACTACTCAAATCCATAAAACTAGCAAGGGAAAAAGCTAATATTCTATATACTACATCACAGCACCTCTCCACAGCTTAAAGACTAAGTGGCAGAAATAAAAGCAGAAATCTCACCTCAATTTGCATATCGGCACTGTTATAAGAAAGTGACCGAGATGTCCCTGGTGGTCCAGTGGTTAAGACTCCGCAATCCCAATGCAGGGGGCCTGGGTTCGATCCCTGGTCAGGGAACTAGATCCCGAGGACCACAACTAATACCTGGCGCAGCCAAATGAATAAATAAAGAATTCTTTAAAAAAAAGTGACCAGTGGAAACTGTCTGGCAAGGATGCTGATAGGACACAGAAGGAAATCTGTAGATAACAACAAAATCAGCATAACCAAGGAAGAAAGAATCTAAAACATTAGAGCAGTGCAGTGTTGACGTTGGTGTGTGTGTGTGTGTGTGTGTGTGTACTGTTTCATTCTGTTTTCAACTACTTCTATTTTCTTGATGAAATCTTGAGTAGTTCTCAACTAGGGACCGTATCTCACCAAAGACTATCTGGCAATACAGGGCAGTTGACTGTCTTCATGATTGGGGGATTCTACTGGCATTTAGCAGGCATGGGCTAGAGATGCTGAATATCCTGCAATATTATGTCAGCACAACAAAGCACTGTCTCACCAAAAATGCCAATATTGCTCATCCAACATTAAAAAGTACTTAAAGAAACCATTCAGGTATTGCTAAGAAAAAAATACACCATCCAGATGGACTTAATCAATATTTGCACCCCAAGTGGACAGAGGAAGTAAATAGGGACCATTATAGACAGGTTCCTGAACAAAGTAGTTCCTGTTTTAGGTATTACTGCGCCTTACACATACATAGACATAAAGCCTTGCTATTAATATTATGGAGAAAATATGTAAGACCTAAATTTTGAATAAAGACTCAAAATAATCTCAGTCGAAATACCTTCATGGTTTAGCCCAAAAGCAGACTTCTTACTTATAAGGTAGTTTCTACTACGAACAGTGTAACAGTGACTAAACGTTAATCAACAAAATTTGATTCAATAAAAATTTGAATCAATAAAACCACAAAATTGGCATGCTTAAGAAACAGCAAAAAGATGAGTGTGATTGGAATGAGCATGAGTGAGTAGTAGGCTGATGTCAGAAAGGCAGGCAGAGGCCAGAATGTGTAGGGCGTTGTGAGTCTTGATAAGGAGCACAGACTTCTGCTTATTGTGATGGAACTGGAGAGCTTTAAGCAAGGAATAAATGATCTGATTTATTTTTATTTTTTTTATTTTTTTTAATTTTTGAATTTTATTTATTTTTTTATACTGCAGGTTCTTATTAGTCATCCATTTTAAACACATCAGTGTATACATGTCAATCCCAATCGCTCAATTCATCACACCACCACCCCAACCCCCCGCCGCTTTGCCCCCTTGGTGTCTGATTTATTTTTAGATCACTAGTTAGGGTAGTAAGAAGAGAACACTGAGAACTAGAATACCATTCTACTTATTACAACCCTGGAAACTAGGGTTGTAATAAGGCAGGCAAAAGCAGATACAGCAACACCTTTGTTAAATTGCCTGATTAGGGTAGATGCGGGTTAGGAAAAGTTAACCAATTTTATTTTGAAACTACACGGGCCCAAAACATCTCTGCACAAACTTCTGCCACTCTTTTTCAGATAGGCCAGGTCATCATGATCTCTTAACATAATAATTTAAAGAAAAAGCATTTTATCATCATCAGACCTTCAAACTTAAAACTAACCCATTATCCTCAACGCTAACAACCCTAGAAACAAGTCTGTAATAATACTAAATTTACCGTGGTCTCTGCTGACTTCAGCAAACTGAATAAACATATAGGGAAAAATTAAATCCCCAAATTGTTCACACTAGAATGCAAAAGAGTATCTTTAAATAGCTGCTATTTCAAATATAACTGATGAGAAAGGTAAAAAAACAGAAGTAGCTCAAGGCAAATGAGTCAAAGACAGAACTTGTTAAAATAATCAAGTTTAGAGAAGCAATGCTGACATTACTGTGTAATTATCCATAGACTTCCAATTTGCAAGCCACCTTGCTTTGGTTTATTTGGCACTGCTTTGTCTCTCAAGAAAACCTGTTGGCACATTTATTTATTCAAATAATTATTAGCCAACATTTCTGAGCACCTCTGTGTGTGTGTTAGAAGCTAGGAATATAAAGCTTTGCTGTCAGTCCAGAGAAATTAGTAAAGTGTAAGAAAAAAAGATGAACAACAATAAAAAAATTACATGCCAATTATGGGCACTGAACTGAAATATACCTGCTGTGTCTGAGAGTCCTAGGGAGACTTTCAGACAGGGCAAGTGACTTCACCCCTAACCCACATCATTAATAAATGATAATTTCCAGGGTACCAAATAAGTCCTCTAGTCAGTAAATGAGAGTTCAGAAGCCTGGGTGATTAGAAAGGTTCAGTAAGGACTTCATAGATTAAATTAGACTTCAAGAAAGCCTTTCAGAAAGGGCTAAGACTTATATATGCAAATAATTTATCCTTATGACTTAAAAGTAATAATTTACAACTTTCCATAAATATTTGGGGATACATAGGGTGAGTATCATAAACACATGAGTGAGAAAAAATCTCTAAAGCGTACCATACACTGCACTCCTGAAGTAATAGGGAAACAGAACTCCAGAACCTGAATCAGAGACCTTCTTACAGTGCTTAACCTGTTTTTCCTCAAACTGCCTGTTTTTCCCTACAGATGTTTTTGACATTTTCCAAAACGTCTTATTAAACATGTTTTCCCTCATTGCTTAAGAGTTAACAAATGTCATAAGGCACATTTGGAAGATGGTGTCAGGGGATTCCCTCCTTCAAAAATGTTAGAAGCCGCTTGTTTAAATGCATCTGAAACAGATGGCTCTGCTCGGGTGATTTCTTTCGGCTACTGTGTCTGCATTTCAGTCAGAGAAAAGGACATAACTTCTTGTGTCTTGAAACCTTGAACAGGGTGAAAAAAAAACACTTGCTGTCATTTTTTTACCTTTTTGTGTGTGTGTCAGCTTCCGTACTACACTAAACTACTTCACCGGTGACAGGTTTGGCCACGTGAAGAAGCCCCGGGAGCTCGCTCCTCAGCGTCCCCGGTAGAGCGTGACCATCTTCCCGCAACCAGTTACAGGGGAGCGCGCCGGTGCATCCTGGGAGTTGTCGTCACCGCGGATTGTGGGAAGTGTAGTTTAGAGACTCCGCCCTCCTCGCCATTCCTGTAATGGCTGCTTCCTGGAAGGTAAGGTACGAGTTTGTCCCCGAAGGCTACTTAGATTGCCCAGGGTATTTGTAAAACAGGGGGCAGATTTGTACGTTGCCGGGCCAAAGCAGGGATTCTTTTTAAAGTCCTACTATCAAGTCCTCGAACGAACTTGTTTTTTTGGTTATTTGGGGTTTTTTTAGCTTTTCCTTTATAACTGACCAACTTTTAAATCTAGTTCCCCTGCTTGAACAAAACTGTTGTCGTTAGTTATTACCCATTCTTCTCCCTTACGTACAACCTCCCCGCTCTGCACTGACTCTAGCTGCCGCTTTAAAATAATAATTAATAATGTGCGATTTTTAAAATCCTGCTACGCCCCTCTGATAATAGGCGCTGTCACGTGGACCCTCTTAGCCTCAGCATCCTGAACTGATAGAATTAAACAAAAACCGCTTTCTTTGGTAAGTCTTACTATTTCCCCCACGACTTCACAGTTATATGTGGTTTGACTTTGCCAGATTTGTTTGCATTTCCTGGATGGGAGAGACCCTAAAAAAATATAATTTTCATTCACTAGGATAGTTTCCAAGTTAGTATCTTGTGCCTCTTCTGTCTTTTCTTGTTCTACTGTTCAATTTCTGTTTTGTTGATTCACACGGTGTTGGCGTTATAGAGTGGGGAAAAATCGCTGGAGTAGGGGAATTATCATGAGAAGGGGCGATTAGCCTCAAATGATCATCTTTAAGTACCATTTACTTCCCTCAGTTTCTTCTACCATAAAATGAGGAGATGGGTCTGAATATAATTTATAAAATCTCTGATTTAAAAGGTTGTATGAACTGTTATTTGTCATGTATTCATACTGTCATTTGAAAAGGTAGGAATTTTTAATGGTTCCTTTTTGTTCCCATGTTTTAATTTCTAGGAACCTTCAGCCTTTAAGAACCAGTCACCTCAAGATCTCAACATCATGATCTCAGTTTCAACACAATTGTTCCTAGTCCTCTTTTCATTGCTTCTGGTGCTGCCTGTTGTTGAAGCAGTAGAAGCTGGAGATGCAATCGCTCTCTTGTTAGGTGTGGTTCTCAGCATTACAGGCATTTGTGCTTGTTTGGGGGTATATGCACGAAAGAGAAATGGACAGATGTGACTTTGAAGGGCCTCCTGAATCAAACCTTGCCCTGAAAACCTTTGTGCTATTGAGGTTCAGAACTGAGTTTTGGTGTCTGAAAGTTCTCAAGAAACAGTAAATAGGGTAGCTTCATAGTCTTGGTTATTTCCCTATAAATAGGAACAAATCGATATATTATGTTAAATGTAAAACAAAACGTTTTTTCACAACAAATAATGCACTGAAAAATGCCGTCTGTAATTTGCATTTGCTAGTTAGAAAGAAGGTCAAAGAAGTGAGATGGCTGAAATTTGCATAAGTAATATTTCATAGTTTCAGAATTCTCAATAGAAAGAAGAAAACTCTTGCCCAGAATCCTAGGAAATTGCCACTGTTTAGTTATAATCACTGCCTCCTGCATCACTGTGGAGTCTTTTCTCCATATTTTTAATGCATTTTTGTTTTATCTCCCAAGTTAATATTGTACCTAGATATTAAATACAGTTGGTCAAAACTTAAAACTTATCTCTTTGTGGGGGAAAAAGTTTAGAAAATGTATTCGATGTATCTAACGTTGAAATGGAGAAAAGATTTAATGTAAAAAAATACTTTATATTGATATTGAAATGGAGAAGAGATTTAATGTTTAACAAAAACAAAAAAATCTTTATATTAACTGCTAACATCTCCATGGTGAGAAGTACTATATTAAATATAAACCCATTATGTAAGTTACTGTGTGGTGTTTATTTCAGACTGTTTTTATCTTTGTGTGAACTTTTTATAAAGTAAGTGGAGAAGAGTAGGATGCCTTACCTTAACTGATCACACTAGCTTGTAGAGATACAATCAGTGAAAAATGAGAAATGGGCAGCATCAAGGGAGGGGAGAGGCCTCTGGTAGAGAATCCACAGATGCAGAAGGAAAATGTAATGGCCTACACTGATTTACACACAAGCCAGATGAGGCGTAATCTCCCTGACCTTGCTACTTAAGGTGTCCTCACACCAGCAGCATCACCTTAGGACTTGTTAGATCTGCAGAATCTCAGGTCCCACCCAGACCAATTGGATCAGAATCTGCTTTTGTTTCAAGAACCCAGGATAATTTATATGCACATTCAAGTTTAAGAAGATTGCTCTAACTTGTTTGAGCCCAAGGATCACCCAAAGCACTTGATAAAAACTGTTAGATTCTCAGGTTCCTCTCCTGGTTGCACTGTAGTAATTGTAGTTGGGGTCTGGAATTCTATGTTTAACAAGGGTCCCCAGTGATTCCTTTGATTGTGTAGATGCAGCCAGCATAGAATTGTATGAGTAAATCAAACTACTATAAGGTCTTTATGAAAGCAGGTAGTCAAATTTTTTCCTAAAATAATGCATTATCCAATCTCTAGCTCTCCAGGTAACACTGGGAGCCTTAATTTTGATCAGAAAACAGGCAGCAGCAATCTAAAATCCTTACTGTGCATTTCTCCAGGTGTGAGCAGACCTGGATTGCATGAGGGATTTGGTAGAGGGTACAAAGAGTGAGGGGCAGCCACACTGTAGACAGAGAAACCACACGGATCTGTTTTTGTTATAGTTGTTTTTTCACCAAAGAAAACACTAATAGTTTTTTATTCTGATAAATTGACTGTTACACATTGTGTAATCAATAGAAATTTTTTTAAATTTTTGTTGGAGTTTAGTTGATTTGTAATAGAACTTTTTTACATGTTTTTTTTTTGAAAGATGGAAAAAGGAATGCAGATTGCAGGACAGTTTGTCCTATCTCTTATAAAATACCAGCCTATTGGTACTGATGTAGAGAGGCTGCTCCTGCTTCCTTGTATGTCTGAACTTTTCCATTGGCATTGGGAGAAATCATACCTGAAGTACATTTTTTTTAAAAAACAGGAAAGCCTGTTTTTGTTTTTACTGGAGGCTCAGGTAGCACATGACAGTTCATAAAATGGCTTCAGGGGTAGGGGAAATCTAAAGTACATTTTAAATCACGGTGCATTGGTTATTTAGTCACCTATAGGTACTATTTTTTAAATGTTCAAAATAAGACTACAGGCAAACATTCTTTGATAAACCTGTATTTCCACAAGTGCCTAGAAGAAATTAGAAAACTGCCATTTTCCTATTTTCTCCTTAAAAGTAGAGAATTATGAGGTGGCTTTCAGGAATTTTGATGTATATGATGGGGAATACCTTCTCTGTTTTTAGCTCTTTTCTGTCTAGGTTGGATTATATAGTTTTGCCTGAAAAGAGCAGAAACTCTTTATGGTGGCTCTTAACATTTTGGGGGCCACCAGCTCCTTTGAGACTCTGATGAAAGCTATGGTCCTTTACCTAGAAAAATGCACATACATGCTGGCATTTTTTTAGATTAATTTCAGGGAGTTCACAGAACTGAAGCCCATCCAGAAATCCCAAATTACAAATTTCTGCCCTTTTATTTCCTTTTTTTGAGGTTCTTTCCAATTCTGAAATTCCTTGATTTGCTCTGAGGGATAATACCCTCTGTGGAGCAATTACAGGAAGAATGGGATTAGCAAATGTCCCCTGGGTGCCCAGCATAATTTGCAGATAACTAGTAAATGCTCTGTACATGTGAGCTTGGTTGAGTCTGGTTAAAAAGAAGACTAATTGCTGAAATCAACAAGGGAAGCGCTGGTAACCAGCCTATTCCTCCAATGCCAAAAATCAGTGCATTTCCTGTCATTTCTCTGGCTGCTTTCAAGATATTTTTTCTCTGTTCTTAGTTTTCAGAAAGTGATCTATGGTATGTCTTGGCATAAATATCTTTGGGTTTATCCTGTTTGGGATTTGCTCAGCTTGAACCTACAGGTTTGTGTCTTTTTCCCAAATTTAGGTAATTTTCAGCCATTATTTTTTCAAATACTCTTTCAACCACATCTACTTCTTTCCTTCTGGGACTCCGTCTGCCTTATCACTGCCAGACAGAGGTAAAAGTCCAGAGGGAACCTCATTACTGTTCCCTACGTGCCCTCCTCTGACCCTGCAGGCGGGGTGCCTTGTGGCTACTGGGTGGGAGTAGGAGTTCAGACTCCGCATGTGTTCTCCACTGGCCCATGGCCATGTCTAAGCACATTGGCATTTCTGGGTTGCCACCTTGTCCAGTACCTAGTCAGAGATCTATGAGGCAAAAAGAAAATCTAGAGAATTCACCACCGTGTCTTCTGGTCCTGAGGTCCCTAGCCAGTCTGCCTTCTTTCTACCTTTCAGAATCTTATGTTTGTTTTATAAATAATATCCAGGATTTTTAGCTGTATTTAGTGGGAGAAATAGGAAAAAAGATGTCTACTCCATCCTCCTGGAAGCACAAGTCTCCTCAGTGCGTATTTAAAGAGTGGAGGGATTAAAGCACCAGGTAAATGATCGATTCAAGGAATTTTACTCACAGACCTTTGTCCTAGGATCGCTCACATCTACCCTCCCCTTTTCACCCATCCAATAATATATTGTTTATTCCTGTCTCTTACCCAATAAGCGCAATCAAGAATGCAGGAGTGCAGATGAAGTTTAAAAAATGAACTGTATCCATATTTTGTCTCAGCATTGAGAGTGCAATGGCAGCTTTTTGAAAAACTATCAAATATACCACCTGTGAAGGAGCCAGCCAGGCCCAGGAAATCTCAGAAGCTACACATCACATGCACCTTCACCCTCTTAGGCTTTCTAAGCTCTGCAGAAGCTTGTCAAATGCCATTTCCAACCTTGAGTGTAGGAAAAGTGATGTAGCTATATAGCCTGCAGCACATAATGAAGGAAGAATTCTCTGCATAGGAACCAAACCATCTCCCTCCCAGAGATCCGTATCAGCCTCTTTGATGGTATCACAATAGTGATTAAGAGCCCAAGCTCTGGAATCCAATAGATCTAGATAGATAACCAGATTCCATCACTTAAAATGTGATCTTGGACAGGTCACTTAATCTCTTGTAAATTTCTGTCTCCCTATCTGTTAAATGGGGAAAATAATAGTACCTGCCTCATAGATGGGTGAGGAATACATGAAATAATTACTGTGAAAGACTTGGCATGCTGGATGTTATTATAATTGGTATTTGGAGGTATTTTCTAGACATAAGGGGGGAAAAACCTACTAGCATCAATTTTGTATTTATATATAAAGAAGACATCTTTAGAAAGTTATGTAAACAAATCCCTTATTAAACAGTTCATTATATTTTAATTTTGACATTTTCTTTGAGTCTGTTTTCTTTATTATAGTTTTCCCCTCATCATTCTAGGCTTACAAATTGCTATAACTCAAAGACATCTGTGAAGAAAAGAAAATTTGGCTTCCCTAAGTTTCCTCAAGCCTTTTCTGTACCTGAGTCTCTCGAGGAAAAGAAACAGGAAAAAAAGAAAGAAAACAATTGAATCTGTTTTAGTAATTCCTAACGTGCTCAACCATGGGTCTTTACTAAGTGACATAATGAAAGCTTAGCAGCAACTGCCCAGGTCATTTAAGGAGATGCAAGGAATTTGCTTCTCTCTGTTCAGGAAAATAGAAGATCTGGTCCATATTCCACTAGGAAAAATACTCTTAACATATCTCATCTCCTTAGAAGTCATAAAGATATAAGCACCATAAAATGTGTTTAATGTTGGTTTCCTACGTGGGGAATGTAGAGAAAGCCCTTATATTGACTTACAAACCCCAGACAGGATTTTTATTCTTAGGTGAGAATAGGTCCAAATCAATAAATATGTGTGCAGAATAGCATATTTAAGGTTTTTTTCTAATTTTTAGTAACTTCATTTTTCTAAATCGCTTCTGTGATTAAGTAATATACACCTAACATCTAAAGGCAAAAGGCAGACCAGAAAAATATGACTGCTGTAAAACATTAAAATGTGGTTTAATTTCTCATTGATTTGTAGTATCAGAGCTACAATACCCCCTCACACATTATTTCCACTGAATCCAATATATATGGGTGATTAAAATTTTGAAAATATTAGTTAGCTCTTGATAATCTGAAATGAAGTTACAAAATTTTATATACAAGAGGGTTAATTATTTTTAAACGGCTAATCATGAAGCACTTCGTTAAACATTGGGATTATAAATACCATATGTCTCAATATTAATCAAGATAATTATGCTCTGGATAAATGTGCATAAATCACTTAACAAAAGACTTTAGAAGCAGGCATGAGCACCAAGAACAGAAACTATACCATATTCTATTTCAGATGATTTGTCAGAACAACTCTTTTGCCACAAAAATTACCAGGGCATTGCGAAACCTACATAAAACAATTTTATGGGCCCTGTGACAACATGTGCACACTTTCACTTGTTTAATCAACACTTTTCAAGACATCATCAGTACAACTTAGAAAGAAATTAATCAACTACCAGGTGATTGACCTTGAGCCAATAATTTAACCTCCACAATTTTTTCATCTGTAGAATTGTCACTAATCTCTAAAAGACTTCCTAGTGATAAAAATGTGTGGCCCCATATAGTTTTCCTAATTTCAAAAATAACAAGGTCTAATGTGTTAAAAAATATTGTAATTACCCATTTTCATACGGCAGCATGAGGAGCTGATTTCCTCTTTGAACTCCTCAGTGAAAACTGTAGTCTAGTCATTTGGTACATTTTTGGATTTCAATTTAGTGAAGCTCATTTTCTGTACTGAATGAGTATGATTAGGGATTGTCTCAAGAAAGAAGAATAAAAACAAACCGTAGCCCTGCCACTCCCACTCACAGCAAACAGCCCACACACTAATTGAAGTCGGCCTGGCAGGATCCAAGAACAAACAACCTTGAAGTTTTGTGCGCTCAGTCCTTTATGGCACTACTAGTGAGACTCAGCTAATAGACACCATCTTCCCAGTGGCCAAGACAGACACTTGAGAGGGTGTGTGGCGCCTCCCTCTCCCTCACACTCCACATCCAGTCCATCTCTAAGTCCTATGGAACCCACCTCCAAATTATGCCTAGGATCCACCCACTTCTCTCCATCCTCAAGGCTTCTACCCAAGTTCAGACCACCATCATGATGTGGATGAGATCCACAGCAGAACCCTAGCTTGTCTTCTGACCTCCCATCTTAACCCTCTGCAATCTTCTAAACACAACAACCATGGTGAACTTCTTAAAACACAAATCTGACCCTGTTACATACCAGCTCAAAATTTTTTAGCAGATTTCTTAAGTTTTATGAAATCCTTAACAAACCTTAGCACTGTTAATCTACCCTTATTTCCTCCCCTACTTTTCCAGCCTCTTCTATGTCCATGACCCTCAACCAATTTCACACTCTAGCTTTCAGCCACACTAAGCTATTGCCTTCCCAGAAAGCACCACGTGTTTTCCTTTCCTCTCTCTCTCATTCCCCCCACTTACCCTGCTCTCTTCATGTGCATGTTCCTTCCTCTGCCTGGCCTAGTTTGCCCAGTGTACCTGCCTTATTCCTAAAATCTTAGGCTTGGACAGCACTTCTTTAGGACGTCTTCCCTGACCCTTCCTCTCTGAACTACGCAGACTACAGTATGCTCACACAGCATTCTTTACATCTCCCATCAGGCACATACCACCCTGTATTTGAATCTCTGTCTACTGTATTTCAACCAACCTCAACCCCATCTCAGGATTGTAAGTTCTATGAGGAGAGGGACTGAATCATTAATTCACTGTTGTATTCCTAGTTTCTAGCACAATGCCTGGCAAATAGAAATTGTTGCTCAATCTTTTTTAGAATGAATATATGATACAGAGTTAATGTAGCAAACTGTCACCCCAGCCCAGGATACACAGTGGATCATGGCACCCTCTCACTGGGCCTGTGTGTGCCCTTAATGTCCTCAGTACAGTGCTACCAACCTTTCAGATTTTGCCCAGGACAGGTCTGAGATTCACTGCAAGATTTTAACATTTTCTTGAATATCTAAATTATAATTATAGAACATGATTTTAGTAAGTTTTAAGATACAGTCTAGTTAGTTGATCTGAATGATTGCAAACACTGTTTATAATATCTTGCATTGTACACACGTTTAATGACTTGTTTAATTTAGTTTAGAAATGACCCACCATTTTGAAACACAAGATGTTTCCTGTTTATTTCTCATTCTCTTATTCCTACTCCAGCAACACCAAACTACCTGAATTACCAAAATCAAATGCCTTGCCATGCCTCCATGCTTATATTTCATTTGCTTTATAAATGTCATCTCCTCCATGAAGTCTTTCCCAAAAGGAGTTAATGATATCTAAACTCCAGAGTCCATAGCTCATTGTTTATACATGTAGTACTGCGTTTCTTATAGTCTTGTTTTATGGTTATTTAGATACTTATTGTCCCTTTTGTACCACCAGCCCTACCAACCCCTCCCCTTCCCATCGACCCCTGCCCCTGTCACCTTTATCTCAAATTTCTTGAAATCAAGATTGTGTCTTTTTATCATTGTAAGTACTAACATACCTTGTCTATACTGTTAGAGGTTTCAGTAAATACTTGTTTATTTGTGCATTAAATTTACTTCCTAAATAATCTTGAAGAATTAACACAGCATTGAATAAACAAGTCTATATGCTGAAAAAGGTATGATATTGAAGCTAATATAATTGCTTTTTAATAATACTGCAGGTTGGGAGTTTTCTTTTTACACACAAATGTGTGAACTCTGTCTATCTGAAAGCAGTTCATGTTTACTCTAAATGTCATCCATTGAAAATCATCCACTGTGAAGTAATCACAAGACAGTTGTCAACACACTGTAGTTCTTAGATGATGCTACCATAGGTGATGTCAAAGCCTACATTTCATTCAGATGAGAAGCCTTTATCAGACAAAAATTTAAAAAGAGAAGAAAAGATAACTGAAGCTCAAAGTCCTTCTACATTTCCAAAGATGACTCTCAAATAAAGAGCCCCAAATAGGGTTCCACTTTTCACCCTTAGCCATGGCAAATGGATCATGTAGCCACTCTATGATTCCGCCTTGCTGTTATGTTGGATCTTTCACCTGGGCCCTATGACTTTCCCCTTCTGAAGAGTAAATCAATTCAGTGCCCAGGTATGACTAAAGGTACAAAGAAGCAATAAAATTCACCTTTCAAATATCAACTTGATCATCCAAATGTTTGGGCCTCTATAAAATAGTTCTCTTAGAAAAATGTGGACTTAATTTCATTGATGCTTCCATTACTCAAAGCATATTTGGCCTGTGACATGCTCCTTCGAATATCCCCAACAAAGGGAAGACTTTACCATTGAGCATTTGGTTTTGGAAATGAGCCAGAAGTAAATCAGTGCTGAGTCCTATGAATAAGGTAGGTGACCAGAAATAGAATGAACAACCACTTGAGGAGATAATGCTCAAATTGTCTGAGAGCTTTGTGCTCTCACATTTTACAGTATTCTCACTTTTGCAGGCCACCTTCCACAACATAAATTTAACAAAACTGTGGTAGAGCACACATACCATTTTGTTTTCCCAGCATTTAACATTTAAGTATTTAATGGATATTTTAACAACCAAATAATATTCCATCCCATACATTTGCCATCATTTATTCAAAATCAATTTTTTAAATAATACTGGACATGTCAGTGCTTTCCAACATCTTGTCATTTATTGATAACACTGCTCTGCAATAAGCAAAATAGGCAATTCTTACCAGTTGCCAAATAGATATTCATATCCTTTGAACCAGCCTAGAAATTGACTTTTTTTTTAATTTAGGTAGAGTTGATTTACAATATTATACTAGTTTCAGGCATAAAACATTAGTGATTCAAAATTTTTATAGATTATACTCCATCTAAAGTTATTATAAAATGTTGGCTATATTCCCTATGCTATACAATATATCCTTGTAGCTTATTCATTTTATATATAGTAGTTTGTACCTCTTAATTCCCTACCTCTATCTTGCCCCTCTGCACTTCCCTCTCTCCACTGGTAACCATTAGTTTGTTCTCTATATCTGAGAGTCTTTTTCTGTTTTGTTATATTCATTTGTTTGTTTTATTTTTTAGATTTTACATATAAGTGATAACATACAGTATTTGTTTTTCTCTGACTTATTTCACTAGGCATAACACCCTTCAGATCTATCCATGTTGCTGCAAATGGCAAATTTTCATTCTTTTTTATGGCTGAGTAGTATTCCATTGTATATATATATATACCACATCTTCTTTATCCATTCATGTATTGATGGACAGTGCAGTTGCTTCCGTATCTTGGCAACTGTAAATGATGCTGCTATGAACACTGAGGTGCATGTATCTCCAAATTAGTGTTTTCATTTTCTTCAGATACATACCCAGCAGTGGAATTGCTGGATCATATGGTAGTTCTATTTTTAATTTTTTGAGGAACCTCCATACTGTTCTCCAGAATGGCTACACCAATTTATTTTCCCACCAAAAGGGTTCCCTTTTCTCCACATCCTCGCCAGTATTTGTTATTTGTGATCTTTTTGACGATAGCCATTCTGACAGGTGTGAGGTAGAAACTGATGTTTAAATATTAATTTTTAGGTTATAATTCAATAGACAGATATACGTACACAAATGTATTTGTAAAGTATCTGTTATCTTAAACCTCTAAAGAAGCCATGTTTTCTAAAATGGAGGATTGGGGAATTCCCTGGCGGTCCAGTGGTTAGGACTCCATGCTTCCAATGCAGGGGGCACGGGTTCAATCCCTGGTCGGGGAACTAAGATCCTGCATGATGCACAGCGTGGCCAGAAGAAAAACAAACCAAAAAAGACAATCAAAAGTGGAGGATAATTGAGGTTACTATACAGTATTGTACCAGATATGCCAGAAGTCTAGGTTTATAAAAGACTGTTTGAAATCTAAGTGTGGAAAGAAAGTTTTCTACCCAAGGAGAAAAGATAACAAATCTCTTATTAGAGAAGAGGCCCAGAGTCATTGTGTACTTTTATAATAAGCAGTCTATAATTGGGAGCACACGAAGTGAAAAGAAAAATCATCATATGTTCTTGAATATTCATTTTCAAGATTATTCTTATTGTTTTCATAATTGAAATAAGCATTACTTGTCCAGTGATCCCTACATTTATTATTGTTAGTGGTCAATAGTAAAGATAACTATCAAGAAATCATATTAATTTGATCATTATTACAACAATGAACAGCAAACCACACAGTGAAGTGTTTCTTTCCTCAGTGTCAGTGCTAAGTGACAGAAGTTTATGGCTAAGAAAGGCTGTGTGATATAATGAAAAGAGCAGTAAGTGAGGAGTCAAGGAGATAAGGATCCCAGTTCTGGCTTCCCTGCAAACAGGCTAGAGGTCACTGGGCAAATCACTTACAAGTTAATGTGGGCCTCATTTTCTTAATGTGTAAAAGGAAAATATAAATGAGTAGGAATGGTCTACCCAACATATCTATTCCACTGACAGGAACTTCAAACAAGAATTCCTCTTTGATAGAGGATGTGCAAAGTGAAGGCCTTGGCAAACAGGTTACCAGAAGTGGGGCCAGCCTTGAAAAAAGGCAGAAGTGGTTCCTTGATAGACGACATGATTTAAGAAAAGCCAGCAGGAAGCACCCAAAACCAAAATGCCTCTGTTCTATATACCCTTCAATATTTTTGTGATACCTGCAATTCCACCGTGAATGATACCTCTCTTCTGGGTCTTAAAGGCCTAGAGGTATTCTGGCTGAGTCTACTGAATGATCACATGATGTGAGGCTGCATCTTAAGCTAAAAGCAAGAACTTCCAAGTGGAAATCCAAATTGGGATTAGACTCCTGAGACTGAGACTAGGAAGATGAAGGATAAGGTTTCCAGAAGTGGGGAGGGGTCTGGGGTGGTCAATGCCCCCAGAATATATAGACAATTATACCATGTGACTGAGGATTGGCCCTGCTTAAAAGAAGGTTAACTTTTGCTTTATCATCCATTAAATTAATCGTGTCAATCTAATAGCAATAGTCTTAAAAGCAGAAAACTTGTCCTTTTTGTTTTGCATTATTCTAGAATACCCAAGATAAAGCATAAAACATAATGAGCACTCAATAAACATTTGAAGGCTAACTCAAGGACTCTGTCCATAGAAAAACCCCAAAATGGTTTAAATGACAAAATAAAGGATTTCATAGGAAATATAATCTACTTTGGTAGCCTGGCAAAAATCAAGTAGAATCAAAATAAAATTCAAATTAGTAGCATTACCATAAAAATATAAAATTAAAGCAAGAAAGGAGCATTTCATGAATTTATACTAAGTTGCCTGTTGCAAATTTGTTTATATGTTTTATTTTTCTAAATAAAACTGGCATAAAATGGTTGCTTTCATGTTTTTTCATGTGAATGGAAGCACTCTTCCAAATAAGAGGTTCCCCTCCTACCTCAGGCCTGGTAAGGGAGACTACATCTCATTGTACTCAAATGACAGAACTCAAAAAATAAAAGGAGGCAGGAAGGAAGAAAAGGAGGGAGGAAGGAATTTAGTTATTCTATTTAAGAGAATCCATAGTCATTTTAAAGATCTTTTACTATAATGAATAATTGTACGGATAAAATAAATTTTCACTTATGCTTTTATTTGCTGTAAAAGCAAAAAAAAAAAAAAAAAAGATAGATACTTGGTCCAATTACAAGGCTGTTACAGTGCCTTTAAGAAGAAAGGCTGGTTGTTTTGTCAAGGGAGCCTCAGGGAGGGGCTGAGAATGGTGGGACTGTTTTCTTCATACCTCTCTGCTACTCCTTTACTATCTTCTTAACTGTTTTTTCTTGCTCTTCTGATGCCTTAATGTTCATTCATTCTTTAAGTCTCAGACTTTGGCCTTCTCTTCTGCCCATACTCTTTCTTAGAAAATTCCTGTCTCCATATTACTTCATTCAGAGTAGGGCCTCAGGGCTTCCATTTTGAGCAGACAACTCCATATGGCTAGCTCTGACTCTCCACACTCCAGTTCAAGACTGACTAGCACTTATCAATGACGCCATGTGAATGGCTGGCTGTTACTTTACGTTCATTTGCTAAAATGAAACTTATCTTCCTGTCCAAACTGAATGCTTTGTCTGATTTCTCTCTCTCTCTCTCCCCCCGCCACCCCCTCTGTGTGTGTGTGTCCCCATCAATCTACTACCAGCGAAGTTTGAACTTGTTCTACTCTCATACCCAGGCAATAATTCTGATCTACCTTGGTTCTTTCTCATTACAATTCTTTCCGTTGACTGTTCTATCACTCTAGTACTCACGCCTGGACCATTTTTCATAAAGTCAAATATTTTAGAATTGTAAGTCTGTGGCTATCATCAGCCTGGCAAGGAGAAAAAAAATGGGGGGAGGGGGTTTGTATGGACTAAAGCAGTGTTTTTCACTGTGTTAATGAGACATCTAGGCTCCACAGAGCTGCCTTGGCAGCTGCCAAATCAAACAATAAAACACCAACAGAGTACGGCTCCAGCCCCAGTCCCACTTCACTCCTAGCAGCTCCACCATTATCTGTTTTATGTGTGAATTCCAAGTATGATCTCATCTGAAAAAACCTGTGCTATTACCTTAAGGAAAAAATTCCAAAACCACTATCAGGTGACTTTTTAAGGCCCTCTTACCTCTAAAATTCAAGTCCTGTGAAATATAGTAATACAATTATTAAGACAGAATTAAAGAAATTACTAGTTTAAGCTTCTACTTATTAATATGCATCTTTAGATCAATTCTGGCTCTGGCAACTTGAAGGGTTTGAATAAATTTAGGGTAAAAATACAGAAGTTATTCTGGGTTTCCGAACAGTCAACAGGAGGAGAGTGTAATAAGCCTCTAAGAGTCCACAGCATCTGTGAAGAAATAGGGAAACATCTCTAAAACAGCACACATTCTGAAGTCCATAGGATTCCAGGCTTTTTCCCAAACAGAAGCACATTATGACAATATGCTTTCCACAGCTCATTTGTAGTTAAACAGCGAATGAACCTAGGAAAAAAAGTTTCCAGACTCCTATGTTCCATGGAGATTTGAACTTTTTTTGGCTCTTTCTTTATGTTTCATGCAACTTGGCAACAGTAAATAAACAAATAGGGTTTAACATGTATCCCACTGGAGTGAAACCAGCTGGTTTGGCCTTCAAGGTGTGGAAGATGGAATGTAGTACAGTGGATTCTGGGTATTTAGGTCCAAAGACTGGCTGTTGATAGAAACCATGCAGGAGGTCCCTCAGAGCCATAACTCACACAATAGGGCAGCAGAGGATTCACCAGGCTTCAAGTCTTGGCAACTGATTTTTCTCTTCAAGTCTGGTTACCAACATGACGTTTATGCACCTGATTAACTCTGAGTATGGGAATTCACTCCTCCGAGCTTTTTATTCTTACCTATATGTAAAGACTTTAGGCTTGATGGCTCAGAGCTGGTTTGCACACTGGAAATGTGGCTAGTCTGAATTAAGATGCCCTGTAAGTGCTGCAAAATATATACTGGATTTTGGAGACTTAGTAACAAAAAATATATAAAATATCTCTTTAATACTTTTGGATTATTATATGTTGACTTAATATTTTGGATACTATTTTGGATATATTGATTTAAACAATGTGTATTATTAAAATTAGTTTTACTTGTTTCTTTTTACTTTTTTATTTTAGCTACTAGGAAATTTAAAATTACGTATGTGGCTCACATTAAATATCTCTGGACTGGTTTAGATGCTAGAGTCAGATTTAGTGTAAGAAAAACCTAAATCAAGTTTATGGTTTTACTACTTCTTGAGGTAAGTCACTTAGCACAAATATGAACTTTTCCATTGACCTTGGGCAGGTTCTTATATCATTCTGTGCTTCAAGTTTCCTCACCAGTAAAATGAATCATACAACCTGTCTTATAAAGTTTTGTGAAAATCAAGTAAGTTAATAAATGCAAAAAACAACACCTGTCACATTATAAACACCATATAACTATTTATTATTCCTATCTCTAAACTTGTCTTTTTTTATATTGAAAGGAGAATGATACTACATAGAAAGAAGTTAGAATTCAATAAAATAATGTATTATAAATTAATTTATAAATCATAAAAACTAGGTAACTGTTCAGCTCTAAAAGTCAATAAATCTGTGCAACCCTGATGGTCATTACAAAGTTTCAGTCCTCCAAGATAAACATGAGTTCAGCACTTACAGTCCTTTACCCTAGAGTATCAGTAGATTAGTCTACTGTACATATTTTTTGTATTCTATTGCAGGCTATGTTCAGAATGGGCTTTTAGTAAAAAGTCAAAAAAGCTCAGGATTGATGCCAACCTTTTCACAAAGTTGTGTATATACACATATACTGGGCATTTAACTTGCTCTCTTGCTAATTTTGACACTGCATAGTTTTTAAGTTGACCTGGGGCTCTCTAGAACATACTGTACTTTAGAACTATTTGAGCATATTATAAGAAAAAGAGTTCAGCCATAATATATGGTACAACTGCTGAGGGGAAGGAACAGATTATTCTTTAATTCATTTTCAAAGTATCATATGTACTTGGAGATTTAGTAGAAGAAATATATGTAAAGGAAAAAGCATTTAATTCTTAGTTATGATAATGGTTTTAACAGAAATACTTACTCAACTAATAATTACTAAATGCCTATTATTTGCCAGGTACTATTCTAGCCACCAGGGACACAAAGATAAGCAACATAGACAGAAATCTTGCACTCATAGAGCTATGCAGTATCAAAATTATTGAGAAAGTTAAACATCGAGCATATGTGTATATACCCAAGTTAGAGGGTGATGTTGGCATGTATCAATCCTGATTTTTTTTGACTTTTTACTAAAACATCATTCTGAACATAGTGTGTGAGTAGAATCAAACCTTCAGTCCATCTCTTCACCAAATGTCAATGTATGTATGATCTTCTACAGCAGTAAGACATCATGAAACCCCAGCAAGAATCTCACCAATTCAATGCCAGATGGCACAAAAAACAAACCAATTATACAGTGGATTATAAGCAGGCTATATACAAAAGTGCTGTCTCTGCATGATTCCTAGTTTTTCAACCAAGTGCCAAGGATTTATGTGCTTAATTCCCATTAGAATTTACGGGAATTAACAGTGCATGAATGGGTAAAAAAAAATTTTTAAGTGGAAGGTGAAATCTTGAAGAGCCCCAAGATAAAAGTGCACATCTTACATATGTTGTTGATAAGGGCCTTTTAAAGATAAATTTTAGAACTGTTTAGGTTGTAAGTGGGGGAGCAGATTAAGCATGTGCTGACTTGGCTTAACAGAGGCTGAATGTTGAAAAGGCTGCATGGTGTAGTGGAAAACATTCCCTGGTCTGGGTATGTACAGACAAACTGGCTTTTAGTCCCTAACTCAAGAACTTACAAGCTTTCGGGGTACAGAAGGACCAATGTATGTGGAAGTGTTTTATATAATGCTAAGCAATAAATACACCTGGACCTGCACACAGTATATATACCTGAACCAGTGAATACCTAATGAATAGAGAATTTTAAATTTTAAATGACGGATTTGTTGTTTTTAATTAACTGACCGATTTGCTATAAAAGAAACTCAAGAGATCCATGGTTCTATTGGAAGAAACCTGACAGTAAAGACCTGGAAGCTTAAAAAGACTCCTGATTGTTAAAGAATTTAATACAAATAGAATAAAAGGACAGCAGTCCTGGAGCTACACACCACAACCCCATAGTTACTGAAGGAGACACTACACCAACTAAAACTGTCAGAAATTTCCACACTAAGAATTCTCACAGGAGGACAGATTATTTACCTGGACCTAACACAGGTCTGTATCTCTTAGACAACTGCTTGCCCAAACAACTAACAACTACAATCATAGCTCTACTCTACAGTTTTAATTGGGATCAAGTGATATGAAATCCACAGTCAAAAAATATTTCAAATATTGGAACTCTTGGCATGGAACCATTTCCATTTCCACCTTATAAGCCTGCCCACCTCTCTACAGCACAGTGACATTCAAGGAGATGGTGGGTAACAGTTAGCAGTACAGACTATAGAGTTTAGAGGTATAATGCATTTGGTATTTTGAATCTCTATAAACAAGACTCACATTTTTCATAATATATGCAAGCAACAGTATTCCTCATACCCCATGGAAATAATTAATGACCCATTAACGATAGCTGTGCCAGAAAAAAACTGCTATAAATCACATACCAACTGTCAATACAGGATGCCATGATTCTAGATCAGATAAAGGAGAAAGGTAATCTCAACCAAATTCTATATGGTGAAATTGTATACACCCACCCCCAGGCATTACCACCTTCTGAAAGTGAGCTATCATCCTGTTTCAAGTTGTTGGAAGCATTTTTCTATGCCCTCCTTGTTCCAGGATTACAAACTCTATCATCAGCTCTGGGCTTTGTTCAATCTAAGAGGACTTAAAGAGTGATTTAGCTTTTTTTATTGTATTCAATTAATGAGATGAATCAGCACTATTTTATAGAAGAACCTCTTATATTCAGCTCTAATTTATGCCTGGTAAAGGAGGGAAAGGAATATCTTCTAAAAAGAAGACAAAGTGTAAGAAAAGATAATCCTGATTTTTACCTAAGAGTAATATCATCCTTGTGAAGTCTTTTTCCAAGTAGCTAAATGGCCAGATTCTGTTTCAACCCTTTTCCTGTCTGTTCTATAGATAATTATGAAAATCCATTTGCAAAATTAAAGAGTATTCATCATTTAAAATTTTCTTTTTATATTATCGAGTTTTCACCTCTGTATTGGTAAATCAGATTTAAATTTGTTTTCAGGATACACCACCCTTTTTGGCTGTTAAAAAAGTAATGATCATAAGTCCAAAGCCAGATAAAAGCTGAGATATTCTGTCATGTATGTGAGCACCAGGTTAGGAGCTCAAAGCATAAATTTCTGCTTTTGGCTCATAATCTGCATGACAGACACTGTTGTTAAAAAATGGTTTGAAATTATTAAGTAGTAAGGCAAATAAGGAATCATGTAAATGCTAATGTAATAAGGCTAAGAAGCAAACAAAATTTCCCCAAATCCAGAGTAAATCCTTGGCCAAGAAAACTTTCTGCCCATAATACCAATAATTATCCCAGCCTTATTAAATTAAGAAAACATAGAGTTCAGCTGGAGCCTGTGTGTCACTGTTTTTTTTCTTCTTTTTCTTTCATGTCCTCCTCACAGTGCCTAGCACAGCACCCTTTATGTAGTAGGTTCATAATCACCCATTCAACAAAAAGTGTGGAGTGCCCTCTATGTGCTGGATCTGGGCACCAGGGAAGAAAAGGGCAAAATAAGATACTGTCTGAACTCTCACAGGGTTCATATTCTGATGGAGACTGACATTTACAGAAGGAATGAAATAATGTTGTGCCGGGACTTATGTTCTTTTCGATGTAAAATTAGGCAGATACCACACTTTTATTTTTACCAAATGTTAACCAAGTTAAAGTAGTAACCATGTTTATGAAGTATGGGAATTTTGGGTTTGTCCTTGTTTTATAGAATTATTACTCTGTAAAGAGAAAATTATAAAGTTTTAAAAATTAGGAGAAATGAAAGTGAAAGGGCTAACCAGAAAATCAGAATGCAGGACTGGACAGTTACTATGGGAAGCTCTTAAATTAGAGTCTAAGGTTCTTTACTTTCAGCCATGCTTTAATAATGCCCATTTATCAAAAAGCTAAACACCACAAAAGCTTAAATAACCATAATCCGCTCATATTATCATATAACTGGTGCTTATAATAATGGCCTTAACTCACTGTATTATTGAGGTAACCCTGAATAATCAAAGAAAAAAATGCCTTAGACTTCTTGAGTTTTTTAAATTATATTGCATTTGTATTCTGTGAAAATTTATAATCCATATAAGATATGTATGACTCTCCATTAACCTGAATATTAAACTAAACTTCCCAATTCTTAATTATTTTACCAACACTTGCTTTGCCTCCCTACCTCACTCCAACACACACACACACACACACACACACACACACACACACACACAGACCACACTCGCTCATACTATACCACATAGGTCACTTTTCTCTTTTTCATGGTTGAGACTAACTTCATCTTTAAAAAAAAGACAAAGAAGAATGAGACAACTTAGAATATTTTAATAGACCAAGGGCTTTTGATCAAATCTCTAAAGTTTTACCAGGCATGGTAGGGAAAGTTGCATTTGCTCTCATTCACAGGATCACATTTAAACAATGTGTAATAGAAGAAGAGTTTTAAAGACTTCCAGAAGAAGAAGGCATGCTATATTTATTTAAATAACTAACACTGTTCACAAAACATCAAGAGAATTCATTAAAACCTTCATCACTAACAGTGCTGTCATTAATAGCAAAATAGTTTCTGAACCTGACCTTATAAGCCTTTAAGCCTATGCCCCTCACTTGTTAATCCCTTTCAGTCTGACTTGCTCTTCTGAAACTGCTCTCTCCAAGGCTGCTAATGATTTCCTCACCACCAGATTCAATGATATCTTCTAATCCTTCATCCTTTTAAACCTCCTAGATACAATATATACTGACGACCACTCCCCCCTTGAACTTCTCTCCTCCCTCAAGGTCTATGACACTGGTGTTTCTTCCTTTGTTCTAGCTCTGGTTCTTACATGTTCCTTCTTGTTTCTTACATATAGACATTATCTTAGCTTTGCAGTTTGCTCAGAAAAAGAAGGATGGGCCTGTTTGTTTATTTATTTAACCTCAACCTTATCTCTCAACAGTCTCTCCCTTGGCAATGTCATCCAACAGTTAACCTACTTCCACCGTCACCTACCTATAAGTACTTCCTGAATTTGGGGTCTTCACTTCCAACTGCATATAAGACATCAGCATTTAAATGTTCCACCAGCATTTCATATTCAATCTGTCTAAAATTAACTCATTATCTTCCTTACCAAACCAGTTCCCCCTTTTTTAACTTTTGCTACCTCTAGTTAATGGCATCCCCTACCTCCCAGTTAGTTATCCAAGCTCCAAACCTTGGAGTCAATTCTTACTCCTCAATCTCCTTTGCTTCCCTTATCTAATCATTTGATTAAAAAAAAAAAACAAAAACAGCTTCTACCTTCTCTTACCAGTCAGATCTATCACTTTGTTTCTGTTCATTCCACCCCCTCTACTTCTACCAGTTCAGGCTTTTCCTACATTGATGCAACTGCCTGTACACTGATCCTATCTCTTGATTTTTCATTTCTTGCAAGATCTAGCACAGTGATTCCTACAGAGTAACCTCAACAAATGTTTGTTAAATGAATTAAATAAAGGAACAAGTTTTAAAGTTTTTAGAGAGAAGGAAATTGTGAACAATAAAGATCAGAAAAGGTAAATTGCTAAGTTTTAAAAGCCTGGATCTTAAAATGAGAAGGAAGGTCTTAGAGACGCTAGCTTTAAATTTTTAAACGTATTATATTAACACATCGGAACCTGTTTTGTGACAGAGTAAAGAGAAAAATCTGACAAATGAACTTTTTAGCATTTTGGAAAGAAACATGCCATATTCTTAATCTTTTAAAAACTCATTAAAATTCTGAAGAAATCTCACTGTTTGACGTGTTCACACTTATGGTTATTCCAAACTCCAGAGGCATGATTTTTTAAATCCAGTGGCAGTTTTTTAGGTATACTATATTCTTTCACCATTCTGTTCCTCAAGCATGAGTACAAAGCCCCCTAGAAACTTGCAGTTACTTAGATGTCCCTGTGAAAAAGGTCATTTTTTGCCACAGACTAGGAGGTGAAAACCATTTTCAAAATATAAATGCATACTCTCCCTTTCTGTTGGTCATTTATTCTAGGTTAGTGAATTTTTTTAAAATAATCTATGTTTCTGCGCAAAAGTCCCTGGTGAGAGCCATTCTTACCAAAATCCAGAAATTTTATGGAAGCTTCTTTTTCATATATAACTTTAGACTTTACTAAGAGTTGGGACTATCAAAGATACACATTTTAAAGGTTTAATGACAGGCGTTAAGTTGGAGAGATAGTACTTTAAATGAATGGTCACAAAATCTTTAGAACGCTTATCCTAGCCTATCATTCTCTGCATTTGTGAAGGATTGTTTACTTCCTGACACACATTTTCACATAATGCATAGAACAAAAACACTGCATTTGTCCATCATGAGACTGTGCATTTGGCAAAAATCTGACATGTCCGATTAATTCTGAAAAGAAGATAATTGCTGCTTGAAATAAAAATTGTATATATTTATTACAAGAACCAAATTAAGCAGATTACATCAGTCTTCCTAATCCACTGATCAATATAGTAAATGTAATATGCTGAGAGCTTGAAAACCGTTACACTTCTTCAAACTTTTAGAATCCTTCAAACCCAGGGTATATAGTATTTTGTTGTTTGCTTTGTCTCTTTACTCTCAACCTGAAAATCAATTTTTCTAGGTTTGGTGATATAAGGGATCAAAAAGAAATTAGCTATGATCAAACAAGGTTATGATCTGAACAACTGAAGTGATAATTTTATATTTGAGAATTTGTAGATGATATGAAGCTTTTGTCCATTAACATATTAAATATATTTTTTAAAATCTCTGTTGATGAAAGATGCAGACTTCCATGTTTTCTCCAGTAGAGTAATGAACTAAATGGAAAATATCTCACTAATTTCTTAAACCCCCTTGTGAGGCAAGAAAATGACATTCTCATTTAACAGCTGGAAAAACCGAAGAACTAGTAGATGTAACTGTACTCAATTGCAAAGGAAAATAATAGCTCTAATATACCCTGAGTTGTGGATATGAAAGAATATTGCATACACATATCCCCTCCCTTATTTTTAAGGAATCAATCTTGGATCTTGGCCCTATACCTTTTGGCAGAGTAAATTATTGCCTCAAGAGCAGGCTGTGCAGTCATCCTTTTAATTTGCTTTTAAATAGCTCTTCCCTAATCCATACAACCTAAGATTGGGCCAATCATGAATTTTCAGCAAACTTAAGTCACTTATTCTATAGATTTTTTAACTAGAAATTTTTCTTGTTAAAATTTTTTTTTAAGTTTAAATTTTCTAGATTTTTTTTCCTAGAAATTCAGGAGATAATAACTCTTTGCAAAGTATATTGGGACACTAATTGGGAAGTAAAAAAGAACAAACTGAATTGATTTGTAGTTTCACAGAAATGAATTTGACATTTCACTTACAAGTTGCAAACCAACGTATAGTTTTGAACACTTCTGAATTTATTTGTTTTGCAAAAAAGTGGAATGTTTCACTAGAATGGAAATGCCCTCAAGTTATTTCCAGTACTGCTGTAGAATTGATTTTTCTAGGTTAAGAGAACGCCAAAGTGAGGAGATACTTCTTTTTTTTTAAATCATTGTCTATTTTTCTTAACTGGGTTTAGGACATCCCAAAACAAATCAGGAAAATGTAACTTCATTTCAGTATTACCAACATAGGGTGTTTTGTAATGACTGTAACATGACTGTGACATTATGACAGTGAAGTATTCATTTTTAAGCTTTAAACAGAGAAAGCTTTACCTCGGTATGTCCAATAGAAATACAATATGTAAATTAATCCATATTATCTGTATGCTGATTGGCTTGAGTTCCCCCGAATGTCACAATCTCACCACCCAGCAATGAGGTATTTTACTGCTGTCTGGAGATCAAATTATTGCTGTAGAGAAGATCTTTATTTTTTCTGTTTCATTAACAGATTATTATAAAGCAATAAGCATGCAGGAGGAGAAGCAGACGTTTTACCTTGGGAATTAATGAAAGCATTTCTGCTCGTTTTTTGAAGGTAGAGTTGTTTAAAATCTTATACCACCCCCACAAACAAAATTCTTATGAAATGGTAAAATAAGGAAATCCATGATTCCAGAGACATCCCTAAGCACCCAGGTGTCAGGCTATGTACTGTCTTGTGATATCATCGGACCTTTTGGACGGGTGTAAGTTTTATGAATCGTTATATTCCTAGTATTTTTCTTCCTTAACAACAAAGGGAGGAAGGAAACTCACATACATACAACTGCTGTGACATTACCAATCTACTAGTCAGCCTTACTTGCAAGAAGCAAAAGAAAGGCTATTGCTTGGTGGGGTGGAATGCAAGGAGCAGTCATTTAAAATATGTGTAAGGCTGGTTCTATAGTCATATTCGTTAAAGTAGAATGGACATAAATCATTTTGCAGCTTTCCTCTGAACTTAGTTTCTTCCTACTTAACACATATCTGCGTGCACTGGAGAACAGAAGACGACTAACAAAGGGCTGCGCTAACCTGCTTTCCCTTCTTCCCCATTGACAAGATTTTTCCTATGCCTTTCTTTTTTAAAAAAATTTTCTTTTCTTTTTTTTTTTTCTTTTCCTTTCTTTTTTCTTTCTCCCCTCCCCTCCACTCTCCCCCACACCAAGCTAACCTGCAAATGCAGTCAGCTGGGGAAATCATTAAACAAGAACGCTAAAAGAAGCTTCCCATGCTTTGGACCGCCCTAAAAGAGAATGGAGGAAAATGGGGAAAGCGAGGGGTCCCGGAAGCTGAGGTGGGGGCGGGCACCCGGGTGCGCTGCCCTAAGGGAAGAGGGTGGGCCTGAGATCCTGAACGAGCCTTTCCAAACCCCACTCCCAATGCAGGGAGGGAAAAGTTCAGAAGCAGCCGCAAGGGGACACAGGCCAATTTTGCCAGTTCAACAGGACAGGACATTCAATAAACCCAGCCCGCTTTGGAAACGGGTCGGGGCTCCTGTTGGCTCCAGAGAGGCTGAGGTAGCCCCTGCCGCCGCCCTCGCCACCGCTGCCGCCGCCGCCGCTGCCCCTGCGTTACTGGGGGAGACGGTGCCGCTGCGACAGGGGAGGACGCGGCTGGAGCTCAAGGAGGCTCCAGCGCGCAGGCGCCGCCGAGCCCTGCCTGGATGCTCAGTCAAGGCACTAAGGCAAAAAAAAAATCAGCAATTTATAGAAAGAAGAAGCTATAGTCTGTCGGGATATCCAACACCAACAGGTAGGAGGATATACTCTCGGTTAAGTTTGGGGGGAGGGGGCGCACAGTGGTGATGAAACTGCAGGTTCACCGGGAAAGAGCCCTCCTTGAGTTTTTTTTTTTTGTTTTTTGTTTTTGACAATAAACTGCATAATGGAAGTACATTCAGACAATGCATCTTCAGTAGGGCTTATTGAGAGCTCCATTTCTGGAAAGCGTTGCAAGACTGAGGAATATCAGACTGCGAATCACCGGGAACAGTTCCCTTGCAGCACAGAAGCAATCTCTCCCCATCTTCGCGTATGTAATGCATGTCTCTCTCCCCCTCCCCCTCCTCCACCCCCCCATTATAAATCCAGGGGTGGCGGATTTCAGGTTTCGTAATGTTGCATGATGCGATCGGTATTTACCCGGGGATGTACCGGTGGGGAAATTAAAATCATCGAACGCAGTGTTGCCTGGGCTTCTATCAGCATATTCCGGGCAAGTGAGAAGTGGCAAAGGGAACATGCTTGGTGGGAATAACAGAGAAAGCCGATTTCCCTGGTGGGGCTCCCCAACACCTAGGAGACAATGTGCATTTTGTTTTAAAATGAAACCACTTACGATTTGCAACAAAGATTATCAGTGTAAATGGGAAAAGCTTAATTGCCCAAGAAATACAGGTTCATGTTAAATTCATTTGAATTCAGGTAGCCACGGCTTACAAATGTAAGTGCATTATTCCTCTGGGTGTTTCCTTGACCAATATTTACATTAACCATTTTTAATGATCATGTGGGTTTAAAAGAGAAAAGATTTGCCAAAAATGGGGGGTGGGGTGGGGAGGGAAAGACAAAAGATTAAATCACATCAAATCCTGGGACAAGTTCCTATTAATTTAGAAGTCTAATGTTGAAATCACGCTTTAAGATGAATCAACAAATATTCCTCTTATAATATGCAGCATGAATAGTGGCACTTGAGTTAAAAGACATATATTTTGGAAGGGTTCTTTGGATCCATATCAGCAGAGAAGCTGCCGGGAAAACACTGACAGATACTAACAGACCTCAGATAAATGCGGGTAGTCTCTTCTCTGTCTCCTATTAGCAATCTTGTAGATTCCATTGCAAAACTAGTGATTAACTCCTGGACTGGCATATTTTACAACTGGGAAACATTTTATTCCTTCTCTCCTAAAGGTGCCCAATCAAATGTATGTTCTTTTAAATAGGGACATTTTAAAATTCATCTAGCTCAGAAAACTAAACAAGCCAATTCTCTGAAATCTCAAGCAAAAATACTAAAGCAAATAATATTATTCAAAATTAAAACTTTATTTGCTTCCCCATAAATGAACAGCTTTATGTTAGCACTGCCTGACATCATTGCTTGTTAACTTTAGAACTGATAGCTTTTTTTTTTTTCCAGATATTCTGATGGCAAATCAAATGGAAGAAAAGAGGAAGCATGACTGCAGATCGGATCAGTTCTCTTTGTGGATTACATTTTCAGTAAAATGTATGGATATATCTTTTCCTTGTTCTTATATCTAGATCATGAGACTTGACTGAGGCTGTATCTTTATCCTCCATCCATCTATGGCGAACTATAGCCATGCAGCTGACAACATTTTGCAAAATCTCTCTCCTCTAACAGCCTTTCTGAAACTGACTTCCTTGGGTTTCATAATAGGAGTCAGCGTGGTGGGCAACCTTCTGATCTCCATTTTGCTAGTGAAAGATAAGACCTTGCATAGAGCACCTTACTACTTCCTGTTGGATCTTTGCTGTTCAGATATCCTCAGATCTGCAATTTGTTTCCCATTTGTATTCAACTCTGTCAAAAATGGCTCTACCTGGACTTATGGGACTCTGACTTGCAAAGTGATTGCCTTTCTGGGGGTTTTGTCCTGTTTCCACACTGCTTTCATGCTCTTCTGTATCAGTGTCACCAGATACTTAGCTATTGCCCATCACCGCTTCTATACAAAGAGGCTGACCTTTTGGACGTGTCTGGCTGTGATCTGCATGGTGTGGACTCTGTCTGTGGCCATGGCATTCCCCCCAGTTTTGGATGTGGGCACTTACTCATTCATTAGGGAAGAAGATCAATGTACCTTCCAACACCGCTCCTTCAGGGCTAATGATTCCTTAGGATTTATGCTGCTCCTTGCCCTCATCCTCCTAGCTACACAGCTTGTCTACCTCAAGCTGATATTTTTTGTCCACGACCGAAGGAAAATGAAGCCAGTCCAGTTTGTAGCAGCAGTCAGCCAGAACTGGACTTTTCATGGCCCTGGAGCCAGTGGCCAGGCAGCTGCCAATTGGCTAGCAGGATTTGGAAGGGGTCCCACACCACCCACCTTGCTGGGCATCAGGCAAAATGCAAACACCACGAGCAGAAGAAGGCTATTGGTCTTAGATGAGTTCAAAATGGAGAAAAGAATCAGCAGAATGTTCTATATAATGACTTTTCTCTTCCTAACCTTGTGGGGCCCCTACCTGGTGGCCTGTTACTGGAGAGTTTTTGCAAGAGGGCCTGTAGTACCAGGGGGATTTCTAACAGCCGCTGTCTGGATGAGTTTTGCCCAAGCAGGAATCAATCCTTTTGTCTGCATTTTCTCCAACAGGGAGCTGAGGCGCTGTTTCAGCACAACCCTTCTTTACTGCAGAAAATCCAGGTTACCAAGGGAACCTTACTGTGTTATATGAAGGAGCATCTGTAAATCTTTAGCCTTGTGAAACACTAACCTTCTCTGCTAAGCAATTGTGGCCTGTAGCCATTTCTTGAGAAGAAAATCAAGAATGGGATCAGCAGTTATAAGGATTTGGGCAACATTCTGCAGTCTTTGCAATAGTTCACCTATAATCCTATTTTAAATCTCAGAGTGATCCTGCTGACTGCCTGTGAAGGTTTGTAATTAAGAAAGGACTGAACCACTGCCCTAAGTTTCTTTATGTGGTTGAAAACTAGATAATGAAAGTAGCAGGTGCTAAGTATCAGTGCTAAACGCTGTGTATATCACTACTTATGAAAAAAACATCAAAAAAAACCAATTAGCATTGGACATCTTAATAAATTAAGTTGACATGAGGTAAATGTGTTGATAAAAACTAATTTTAGAAGTTTGAAGACTTTAAAACATTTCATACTATTATTGTTTTGCAAGGACTAAAATATTTGGGGACTTAAAAGTACTGTAATTCACTAAAGACATGCCATGAATTATTGGATTACCACACTTTTAAAAAATCGCCTTGTAAGTTTTGGGGAGCATTCCAAAGCAGTATATTGGTTCCAATTAGAGTTTACTTTTTTTGTATTAATACATTACTGTTTCTAAATACCACTTTCCTTACCTACTAGTGAAATTGCTAGCATCGAACTGTATTATATGGTTTTTGTTGATTTGGTATAAAGTTTTTCCAATTCATCTATATTTTACAAATACTAGATACTGGTCTGGGAGGCAACATTAATGGTACCAACCGGTCACAATTGAGCAGTTCTAATAATGCAGAATAAACACATGTTGCCTTAAAGGATTATCTAGTATCTTTCATCTTATTTAGCATTGGAGCAAATTGGAGTCATGGGAAATTGAATCAGTAACTGGTCATGGTCATGCAACTGGAAGTGCATGGACGATCATTTAATACTCTTTTTCCTTTTTCCTCACATGGTTTGAAAATTAAGGTGCACATCACTGGGATAATGAGATTTTCTTCTGAGTTGTGCTACCCATTCTAGTGTGTTCTAAGAAGCAGGCAGTTGATGTGTATTTATATTTTAAGTCAGCTGTCAAGGGGAGACCACAGCCTTAGTATGACATCCTGCACAATTTGTAAAGCCTTTATTCTACCGAAGGCACAGTCTTGTTTATACTTTCTGCACATTCAGTGTATTGGTCGTTTAAATTATTTCAGTTTTAACTTGTGAAAGCCTATAATATGATTTCTGGTATTTCAGAAATACATTAGAGTCTGTGAGTCTCATTCTTCAAGATACAGATGTGTGAATTTCAATATAAAGTTGCATTTGCCAAAATTTACTTGTGTAGCCTGTTACTTTTCTTGGAATAAATTTTACATTTTTGGCACTTAATTTTTTTTTTTTTAATTGGGAGGCAAGCACAAAATAGGAAGACTAGCTTTATTATGGTTTTGTTTCTTTATTTTTGTAGCTACTATATTCTGGAACTGAAAATGCATGAATGATGGGGAACATAAAGCTGATAAACTGACAAATAATATTATCTGCAAAAGCATTATTTGGTAGCTTTTGTCGTACTTATCCTATTTATTCTTACAAGCCAGTAATATTTAAAGATGTAAACCTGCTTAGTTGGTTGGTTCAGAATTTTAATATAAACATCACATTTTATTTTGGGCCATGGTAGAAATTTTGGATTCTAAATACATAACTTGTAAGAAGAATGGTTTACAATTATATTATGACAAAACCAGAAAAGTTGTTATTGTTTTTGTTTGTTTTTCATTGTTTTTGTTTGTTTGGGGTTTTTATTTTTATTTGGTACTTGAAAAATAAGATTAGGAATCTAATGGAACAGAATTCTTTATTGCTACAGTGTTTCTGTAAAGAAAACATCAATATAAATATAAATAAGGAAAAATAAATCATTGAAATATTTCAATGATATATGCAACAATTCAGTTTTGCTCATACAAGGACAGCTCAAGCCATGATTTAGTGAGCACTCTGTTTGAACTCATTTTTACTTTATACCAAAGTTGACTGGATCTGAGACAAAATTTAATGTACAACAGTGAACTGAATCTAGCAATAAAGACCCCCTTTTGGTACTAAAATCATTATCTAAAATACAATTAAGGAAATGCTATCAAAAGATATTGGGATAACATTATGTTTCCAACTCAAAAAGTTTACAGTAGAGGCATAATTACCATGACTATATAAAGAGCTTCGCTTAGAGGTTCAAATATCACCAGCAATCAGTAGAAAATTCAACAATGATCTTGAGGCCAGAGAGACCAGGTTTTATCAACACTGGCCTCCATTATATACACAAAAACCTGAGGCATGGATTAAGACTAGGAGACTGGGGAGTCAAGAGCAACAACCAAGTGAGACTGCCTGATTCTACCTAGCTATTTGGAACAACATATTCCAACAGCTTTGGTAAGTGATCAGCCCCAGTGATCAGTGAATAATACTGAACTGTAGTGACTCTCATTTAAGCCTACTCTTGACTAACTTGGCATTTCAGGTCAAGGGGCAAGCAGTGGGTGAGATACATCCCCAGTTAATCAATGCTATTTGTAAGTCAATAAGTAATGGTAGCAATCATATAAAATAAAATTCTGCTTCAGTGACTCAAGGACCAAATCACATTATCTATTTTGGCACCCATTCCAATATTCAATATTTAAAAACAGTTGCAACTAATTCAATTTGAAAATGTTACTAATCTTCAACCCATAAAAATACATTCCCACTGGGGAGTCCAACTTCCCTGTGAGAAAAACCCTTTATCAATAATAATGTGTCCCTCTAGGACTAATTACATCTGAGTTGAACAGGCTTTAGATTGTTTTCCTTAATAGTGGTGATGTGTTTGCATGGATGTGTCTATAATCTCATCTGGTTCCTTTTGTGCACAGTGGATTTATTTGTGAGATGCCTGGCTGGAGCTAGGCATTAAGTCTGTGACTGTGAAACCCTATGCAGATATTAACTGAGGCAGAAGGAGGTGAGTAACTGGCTCAGTTTCCCACGGAGGCTCCATTTAAATAATACAAAATTAACCATAGTGATTAGATTTTAAAATTACTTGTGGGACAACCTACTGACTGAATTATCTTCTCAAATGTTAGCTGGTTGGGTTTCAACACGAGCATTTTTCATAGAGGTTAATAACTGATTTGTCTTTACATGGTTATGGCCCCTTATCCATTTGCCTCTACATCCATGAATACTAACTGAAATGCTTATTCATTCACTCAACAAATATGTGTTGGGCACTGGGCTTGGTGCTGAGAGCACAGTAGAAAACAGGCAGAACAGAATTAAATATGTAGTAGCAACAAGTTACAAGTGTTATAATAGTAAATGTTTCTAAAATGGACTTGATATTAATGACCATAAATGGACTGTCTTCCATTTTCCCTTCATGCCTTATCTCCTATCTTTCCCAGTGTTCCCTGGGATCTTTTATATATCATACTCCCTCAATTCAGAGGGAGCCCCCTCACTGTGCTCACATTTCATTTAGATGAATCACCCGTGCTGTGTTTTGGAACCCTGAGTTCCCACGTTGTTAGCGCTTACACAAAGTAACAGCAAACCCTGAGTGTTAAAGTCCTCCTACTCCTGACTCTCCACTTCCACGTGGAGATATTTCAATTCCTTCAAATGACAGGGAGGTGTTCTTTCTTCCATACTCATACCTTCCTGCAAGTTAGCATGAGAATGCCTGGGTAAAGTGCAATCAAAGGAAGGCACTAAGATGTCAACTCCCAGGGGGCCTCCCATGGTGCTCAAGCAAAGATGGGAATAACCTGTGAAACAGGGTACATATCTTTTATTATGAAAGCATGCTACTCCTTCAATGTTTTTCTTATTCCTTACTGGAGATACAACAAAACTCCCTACCCGTGCCCTCATCAGCTGAAAAGTTTATTTGGCCTCCAAAATTTACTTCTATTGCAAATACAATGAAATGTACTTAAAATTATAGAGACATATCCTTTTCAGCTAAGGCATGTAATAGCGCATTGTGTTGCAATGGGGATTACTGTAGGACAGTTGCAAACAGAACCAAAACCCTTCACTTCTGTAGATAAATTTACTTTACATTAGATGAATTTACTTTGTTCCATTCTTTATTCCACGTGTAGCATAAACTATATTGTTATTAAAACAAAGCAAAACAAAAACTCCAGCTTATATTAACTTTATATTAAAAAGAAAATAAAAAAGATAAGACGACAAATAGCAGTGTTTCAAGTACTGGCTAAATACAAGACTGATGATTACCAGAATTATGGGTTATTTACGATTCTAGAATCAACGTGAGTCTGTTTTTCTATGCAAAAATGCATCACTTTCATGTTTGTTAATAGTCTCATAAATGTTTTTAATGGAAATTGCAGGGTCTACTAAGATAACTGTTTGTTGCTGACATTTTTCTTTTGTTCTTAACTCTGGATATGCTAGTGTTCTGTGACTTTCCTAATTCTCTCACAAACTTTTTTTATACCATATTAAAATGATAGAATTGCTCAATTTTGAGGCACAAGTTCATAATTAGTCTATACAGTGGTTAAAACTATGGGAGCATTTGGAAATGACTGGATTATTTTTTGCCATCAGTCGAAGCAGTCAAATAAGCTAAAGGGCTATTGAGAACTGGGGCAATGGAGAAAACATTGTTTTGGCTAACTCATTTTGCCATTTACTGCATTGTAACAAGCTCTAAAAAATATATTTAAACCAAGAGGCTTTAACTTTATAAAAGGATTATATAAATAAGACCTTGTTTTTAAAACAGAGAAGCAGTTTTTATATCACATCCTTTTGCCAAGGGGATGATGTCTATTAGCTGCTCAAACCCTTTACATTAAAAGGCTTTTAAAGCTAGTTTTCTTCCCACCAGATTAGGCAGTTAATACAAGGGCTGGAGCCCTGAAAGGCCCCAGAGGAAAGTAAAAAAGAGTGTGTTTCCCTCTGAGTGACTGTGAAAAAAGGCCTTAAAGGAGTAACAGCTGGTTTGGGGTTTGAAATTATTCACACCTGGCATTCACAGCTAGTCCCTTAGCTCCTTCTGGTGCCATAGGATCTCATCATCCTCAGAAAGACAGGTTCTCAAGCTTGGCTTAGAGGCAGAAAACAGTTCCTTTTTTCTCTGTGTGTTTGGAAAATTATAGGTTCTTGACACAGTATTAAAATTGACACTGTAATGCATGTCCTGGATTATGAAGTTTTGAACAGACAATAAAATAACATTTAACTTATATGGGTATTCAAGATCGTGGGAATAATGATCAATGGGAAGTAAGTCATTTACTATAGCATGGGAAAATGTTATTATATTATTTAAAAACTTTAAAGCTGAATTGATAATTGAGCTTCAACTAAAGTTAATTAGCTGTTTCTTTTCATAGCTTTAAGAAAAAAAATTGGACTAGATGAAAGAGGAGTTTGTTCTTTTCTCCTCCATCCTAAAAGATGTTGAATTGAGAGACTTCATTTTCTCCAGGGAAAAAAAAGAAATTTTGATCATTTTTAGTAAGCATTTTTACTTAAATATAATTCAATTCAACAATCATTTATTGTGTGGCTACTGCATATATCATCTTGGACAAGTTACTTAACCTTTCTATGCCTCCTCAATAAAAAAGGGATAATAGAGCATACATCCTGGTGTTATTGAGAGGATTCAATGAGTGCATCCTTGTGAAGCCTTTAGAAGAGAGTCTAGCATCTTAAATAACTTTTAATTCTTACTGGTTCTCTCATAGCTCACCATTTAGCAGCAGAGACACGAACAAATTATGAGACAATGTGATAAGTGCTGAAAGAGAGATATGTGAGATAAGTGTAAAAGAAAACACAGACAAGCAATTAACTCTGTGAAGATGGGAGAAGGAAGGTGAGAGAAAAGGTGGCAGCTGAACTCAGTCTTGAAGGATAATTTTAATTTTATCTACTTGACAAAGTTAGGAAAGCCATTTCAGAGAAAGGAAATAATAAAATGAGCAAACTGTAGAGAGATTTGAAAGCTCATGATGTGTTCAACATAAGGATCCAGTACTAATCAGAGTTTAATGTTGTGTGGCTGGGGCTTAGGTGCCTGGAAGGGGAGGACCAAAATGGCAGAGGGGTTAAAAAGCACAAGACATGGAAGTTTAAGTCCTTATTCTGTCCCTTACTATCTTTATGATCTTGAAAAAAGTTCATTAAACTCTTTGAGTCTCAGTTTGCTTATCTGTAAATGGGGGAGTAAGTAGCAGCAACCACTACTTTTGAAGATTTGCTTTGAAGATTAAAAAATGAGATAATAATAATACCTATTATTAATTACTTACTATTTGCTAAAGACTGTTCTAAACACTTTTCATATATGAACTCATTTGATTATCATAAGAAGTAGATGCTATTATTCTCCATACTTTACAAACGAAGAAACTGAAGCACAGAGAAGTTAAGTATTGGATTGGTCAAAATTTTCGTTTGGGTTTTTCTGTAAGACGTTAGAGAAGACCCCAAGCGAACTTTTTGGCCAACCCAATAGTAATAGGCAAAAGATGGATGTAAAGCACTTAGTACAGCGTGCAGCCCAGAGTGAGCATTCACTAAATATTAGTTATGCTGCTGCTGCTATCGCTATTGTTCATTTTAACAAAATAACTGAAGGTTAGAGATAAATGGGAGCTGAAGTGACTGAGCAGAAACAGAGCTCCAAAAAAAAAACAGAGCTCCAGCCCTCAGACTTCAGCTCCACCTTGCTGTTCTCCCTTTTTCCACTAAAGGAAGCAAAGAATCGTAAGTAGTCAGTTGCCTAACAGCCCTCTCCACTTTCATGTAGGATCATATTAGCACAGAAACAGAAGAATCCATCTGATCTCTCAAATGAATGTTTAGAAGGACATTGCTCACATTACATCACTCAAATTTTGAAAGCGGACTATACAACTCATACCATGTGGAGAGTTTTACCTACATCTAGCTCATATTCTTCAGTCCTAAATCAGTTTTGTCACATTTTATATAAAGTGGAGATTTTAACGGATGATTATAGTAAGCTGGGTAAAATCCTTTCAAGGCATCTGTTACCTAGTCTCCCTTTAAAGTCCACCTTTCAGTATCACCATTCCCAGCCACATCCCAACTACTTACACTTATTTCCCTACACTGAAATCTCTCCAGAGCCTTCTGTAACTCTAGCATTCATAACATTCAAAACTATACATAGTAAACGAATGACTAATTGAGAATATAATGGCAGAACTACCTCATGAGTCCTGCCCACTTGGCATTCATGCATCCACATGGTCCTCACACTTGTATAACTATTAACTCATAGTCATTGTTTACATGCCTGGCGATCATTCACTGCATTTTCTAAAGCTGATGTTTTGCCCATTTGAACCCCCCTACATCCATCCCAATTCATCTTCATTCTTTTTATTTGATCTCTTACTTTACCAGTAACTGTACCAAGGAGATTTCATCTTCTAAAGTGACAGCCACTGCCATATCGCCACTCCAGTTTGGTCATGTGTGTGGATCTCAGTAAATACAGTTTCTATTCAATTGTCCTGTGCCATGTGGAAAAGGGTACCAGCCTGGGTGTCAGGAACTGTGAGCTGTTGACTGCCTATAGGCCATGGTCAAATCACTTGACCTCTTAGTTCCCTCAAATGTATAATAAAGTGGTTGATCTCTAAAATTCCTCCAGCTTGGACAAATCTATGGTTTGTCCATCTGGGTCAACTGTGTCCCCAGGACATTAATGACATGGTTATTTCTAACAAAGAGAGCTTCCCATGACTGACACTGGCCCACTGAGAGCCATTTCTCACATACAATATTTCAACTAACTAGGTTCCTACCTAAGCAGCTGTAGGTCCAAACTAATCCCAGCTTGTTGATAGCAATGCTAGAGAATATCTATAGCATATTAAAATGCTCTTTCACCAGGCTTCTCCTTTATTCATGTGCTAACTTCATAACAACACATTATTTATTTTTTTTAACATTTTTTTTAACATCTTTCTTGGAGTATAATTGCTTTACAATGGTGTGTTAGTTTCTGCTTTATAACAAAGTGAATCAGCCATACATATACATATATCACCATATCTCCTCCTTCTTGCGTCTCCCTCCCACCCTCCCTATCCCACCCCTCTAGGTGGTCACAAAGCACCGAGCTGATCTCCCTGTGCTATGCGGCTGCTTCCCACTAGCTATCTATTTTACATTTGGTAGTGTATATATGTCCATGCCACTCTCTCACTTCATCCCAGCTTACCCTTCCACCTCCCCATGTCCTCAAGTCCATTCTCTACATCTGCATCTTTACTCCTGTTCTGCCCCTAGGTTCTTCAGAACCTTTCCTTTTTTTTTTTAGATTCCATATCTATGTGTTAGCACAGGGTATTTGTTTTTCTCTTTCTGACTTACTTCACTCTGTATGACAGACTCTAGATCCATCCACCTCACTACAAATGACTCAATTTCGTTTCTTTTTATGGCTGAGTAATATTCCATTGTATATATATGCCACATCTTCTTTATCCATTCATCTGTCGATGGACACTTAGGTTGCTTCCATGTCCAGGCTATTGTAAATAGTGCAGCATTGAACATTGTGATACATGTCTCTTTTTGAATTATGGTTTTCTCAGGGTATATGCCCAATAGTGGGATTGCTGGGTCATATGGTAGTTCTAGTTTTCGTTTTTTAAGGAACCGCCCTACTGTTCTCCATAGTGGCTGTATCAATTTACATTCCCACCACAGTACATGAGGGTTTCCTTTTCTCCTCACACTCTCCAGCATTTATTGTTTCTAGATTTTTTGATGATGGCCATTCTGACTGGTGGGAGGTGATACCTCATTGTGGTTTTGATTTGTATTTCTCTAATGATTAGTGATGTAGAACATCCTTTCATGTGTTTGTTGGCAATCTGTATATCTTCTTTGGAGAAATGTCTATTTAGGTCTTCTGCCCATTTTTGGATTGGGTTGTCTGTTTTTTTGATATTGAGCTGCATGAGCTGCTTGTATATCTTGGAGATTAATCCTTTGTCAGTTGCTTTGTTTGCAAATATTTTCTCCCATTCTGAGGGTTGTCTTTTCATCTTGTTTATGGTTTCCTTTGTTGTGCAAAAGCTTTGAAGTTTCATGTGGGTCCCATTTGTTTATTTTATTTCCATTTCTCTAAGAGGTGGGTCAAAAAGGATCTTGCTGTGATTTATGTCATAGAGTGTTCTGCCTATGTTTTCCTCTAAGAGTTTTATAGTGTCTGGCCTTACATTTAGGTCTTTAATCCATTTTGAGTTTATTTTTGTGTATGGTGGTAGGGAGTGTTCTAATTTCATTCTTTTACATGTAGCTGTCCAGTCTTCCTGGCACCACCTATTGAAGAGGCTGTCTTTTCTCCATTGTATATTCTTGTCTCCTTTATCAAAGATAAGGTGACCATATGTGCATGGGTTTATCTCTGGGCTTTCTATCCTGTTCCATTGATCTATATTTCTGTTTTTGTGCCAGAACCATACTGTCTTGATTACTGTAGCTTTGTAGTGTAGTCTGAAGTCTGGGAGCCTGATTCCTCCAGCTCCGTTTTTCATTCTCAAGATTGCTTTGGCTATTTGGAGTCTTTTGTGTGTCCATAAAATTTGTAAAGTTTTTTGTTCCAGTTCTGGGGAAAATGCCATTGGTAGTTTGATGGGGATTGCACTGAATCTGTAGATTGCTTTGGATAGTACAGTCATTTTCACAATGTTGATTATTCCAATCCAAGAACATGGTATATCTCTCCATCTGTTTGTAACGTCTTCAATTTCTTTAATCAGTTTTCTGCAGTAGTTTTCTGAGTACAGGTTTTTTACCTCCTTAGGTAGGTTTATTCCTAGGTATTTTATTCTTTTTGTTGCAATGGTAAATGGGATTGTTTCCTTAGTTTCTCTTTCTGATCTTTCATTGTCAGTGTATAGGAATGCAAGAGATTTCTGTGCATTAATTTTGTATCCTGCTACTCTTCCAAATTCATTGATTAGCTCTAGTAGGTTTCTGGTAGCATCCTTAGGATTCTCTAGGTATGGTATCATGTCATCAGCAAACAGTAACAGTTTTACTTCTTCTTTAATGACTTGGATTTTTAAATTTCTTTTTCTCCTCTGATTGCTACGGCTAAAACTTCCAAAACTATGTTGAACAACAGTGGTGAGAGTGGACACCCTTCTCTTGTTCCTAATCTTAGAGGAAATGGTTTCAGTTTTTCACCATTGAGAACGATGTTGGCTGTGGCCTTTATTAGGTTGAGGTAGGTTCCCTCTATGCCTGCTTTTTGGAAAGTTTTTATCATAAATAGGTGTTGAATTTTGTCAAAAGCTTTTTCTGCATCTATTGAGATGATCATACGGTTTTTATCCTTCAATTTGTTAATATGGTGTATCATTTTGATTGATTTATTTGCATATATTGAAGAATCCTTGCATTCCTGGGATAAACTCCCCCTCATCATGGTGTATGATCCTTTAATGTGCTGTTGGATTCTTTTTGCTAGTATTTTGTTGAGGATTTTTGCATCTATGTTCATCAGTGATATTGGCCTGTAGTTTTCTTTTTTTGTGACATCTTGTCTGGTGTTGGTATCAGGGTGATGGTGGGCTCATAGAATGAGTTTGGGAGTGTTCCTCCCTCTGCTATATTTTGGAAGAGTTTGAGAAGGATGGGTGTCAGCTCTTCTCTAAATGTTTGATAGAATTCACCTGTGAAGCCATCTGGCTTTTGTTTGTTGGAAGATTTTTAGTCACAGTTTCAATTTCAGTGCTTGTGATTGGTCTGCTCATATTTTCTAGTTCTTCCTGGTTCAGTCTTGGAAGGTTGTACTTTTCTAGGAATTTGTCCATTCCTTCCAGGTTGTCCATTTTATTGGCATATAGCTGCTTGTAGTAATCTCTCGTGATCCTTTGTATTTCTGCCATGTCAGTTGTTACTTCTCCTTTTTAATTTCTAATTCTGTTGATTTGAGTCTGCTTCCTTTTTTTCCTGATGAGTCTGGCTAATGGTTTATCAATTTTGTTTATCTTCTCAAAGAACCAGCTTTTAGTTTTATTGATCTTTGCTATTGTTTCCTTCATTTCTTTTTCATTTATTTCTGATCTGATCTTTATGATTTCTTTCCATCTGCTAACTTTGGGGTTTTTTGTTCTTCTTTCTCTAATTGCTTTAGGTGTAAGGTTAGGTTGTGTATTTGAGATGTTTCTTGTTTCTTAAGGTAGGAATGTATTGCTATAAACTTCCCTCTTAGAACTGCTTTTGCTGCATCCCATAGGTTTTGGGTCATCGTGTTTTCCTTGTCATTTGTTTCTAGGTATTTTTTGATTTCCTCTTTGATTTCTTCAGTGATCTCTTGGTTATTAAGCAGTGTATTGTTTAGCCTCCATGTGTTTGTATTGTTTACAGATTTTTTCCTGTAATTGATATCTAGTCTCATAGCATTGTGGTCAGAAAAGATATTTGATATGATTTCAATTTTCTTAGATTTACCAAGGCTTGATTTGTGACCCAAGATATGATCTATTCTGAAGAATGTTCCACGAGCACTTGAGAAGAAAGTGTATTCTGTTGTTTTTGGATGGAATGCCCTATAAATATTAATTAAGTCCATCTCGTTTAATGTACTAAAGCTTGTTTCATTATTTATTTTCATTTTGGATGATGTGTCCATTGATGAAAGTGTTAAAGTCCTCTACTATGATTGTGTTACTGTCGATTTCCTCTTTTACGGCTGTTAGCATTTGCCTTATGTATTGAGGTCCTCCTATGTTGGGTGCATAAATATTTACAACTGTTATATCTTCTTCTTGGATTGATCCCTTGATCATTATGTCTTCTTCGTCTCTTGTAATAGTCTTTATTTTAAAGTCTATTTTGTCTGATACAAGTACTGCTCCTCCAGCTATCTTTTGATTTCCATTTGCATGGAATATCTTTTTCCATCCCCTCACTTGCAGTCTGTCTGTGTCCCTAGGTCTGAAGGGGGTCTCTTGTAGACAGCATATATCGGGTCTTGTTTTTGTATCCATTCAGCCAATCTGTATCTTTTGGTTGTAGCATTTAATCCATTTACATTTAAGGTAATTATCAATATGTATGTTCCTATTACCATTTTCTTAATTGTTTTGGATTTGTTTTCATAGGTCTTTTCCTTCTCTTGTGTTTCCTGCCTAGAGAAGTTCCTTTAGCATTTGTTGTAAAGCTGGTTTGGTGGTGCTGAATTCTCTTAACTTATGCTTGTCTATAAAGGTATTAATTTCTCCGTCAAATCTGCATGATCCTTGCTGCGTAGAGTAACCTTGGTTGTAGGTTTTTCCCTTTCATCACTTTAAATATGTCCTGCCACTCCCTTCTGTCTTGCAGAGTTTCTGCTGAAAGATCAGCTGTTAACCTTATGCTGATTCCCTTGTATGTTATTTGTCATTTTTCCCTTGCTGCTTTTAATATTTTTCGTTGTACTTTTGACAGTTTGATTAATAGGTGTCTTGGCACGTTTCTCCTTGGATTTATCCTGTATGGGACTCTCTGCGCTTCTTGGACTTGGGTGGCTACACCCTTTCCCATGTTAGGGAAGTTTTCAACTATAACCTCTTCAAATATTTTCTCAGTCCCTTTCTTTTTCTCTTCTTCTTCTGGGACCCCTATTATTCAAATGTTGGTGTGTTTAACATTGTCCCAGAAGTCTCTGCGACTGTCCTCAATTCTTTTCATTCTTTTTTCTTTATTCTCCTCTGTGGCAGTATTTCCACTATTTTATCTTTCAGGTCATTTATCCGTTCCTCTGCATCAGTTATTCTGCTATTGATTCCTTCTAGAGAATTTTTAATTTCATTTATTGTGTTGTTCATCATTGTTTGTTTGCTGTTTAGTTCTCCTAGGTCCTTTAGTTCTTCTAGGTCTTTCTTCTAGGTGTAGAAAATACAACGTTTCTTTTATTTGTTCCATTCTATTTTCAAGATTTTGGATCATCTTTTCTATCATTACTCTGAATTCTTTTTTAGGTAGACTGCCTATTTCCTCTTCATTGGTTTGGTCTGGTGGGTTTTTACCTTGCTCCTTCATCTGCTACATATTTCTCTGTCTTCTCATTCCATTTAACTTACTGTGTTTGGGGTCTCCTTTTCGCAGGCTGCACATTTGTAGTTCCTGTTGTTTTTGGTGTCTGCACCCAGTGGGTGAGGTTGGTTCAAGGGCTTGTGTAGGCTTCCCGGTGGAGGGGACTGGTGCCTGTGTTCTGGTGGGTGGGGCTGGATCTCGTCCTTCTGTTGGTCAGGGCCATGTCCAGTGCTGTGTTTTGGGGTGTCTGTGAACTTAGGATGACTTTAGGCAGTCTTTCTGCTAATGGGTGGGCTTGTGTTCCTGTCTTGCTAGTTGTTTGGCATGGGATGTCCAGCACTGGAGCTTGCTGGCCATTGGCTGGAGCTGGGTCTTAGTGTTGAGACAGAGATGTCTGGGAGAGCTCTCGCTGATTGATATAATGTGGGGCTGGGAGGTCTCTGGTGGTCCAGTGTCCTGGACTCGGCTCTCCCAGCTTGGAGGCTCAGGCCTGACACCCAGCCAGAGCACCAAGACCCTGCCAGCCACATGGCTCAAAAGAAAAAGAAAGAAAAGTAAAGAAAAAAACAACAACAGATAGAACCCCAAACCTAATAGTAGAAGCAAAACTAAACAGAGAAAATCACACAAAGAAACATACACACACACACTCATAAAAAAGCAAAAAAAAAAAAAAAAAAAGAATGATCAGAACCCTAGGACAAATGGTATAAGAAAACCTAAACAGACAAATCGCACAAAGAAACATACACATACACACTCACAAAAAGAGAAAAAATGGAAGAAAACAGAATAAATTTAAAAATTTATAAAACAATAATAAAATTTTTAAAAATAAAAAAAAGGAGAGTAACCAGACCAATAAACAAATCCACCAATGAAAACAAGCACTAAAAACTAAACCAAGATAAACATAAAAACCAGAAACAAATCAGACACAGAAAGCAAGCCCCAAGTCTACAGTTGCTCTCAATGTCCACTGCCTCAATTTTGGGAACATTTGTTGTCCATTCCGGTATTCCAGAGATGGAGAGTTCATCAAGTTGATTGTGGGGATTTAATCCACTGCTCCTGAGGCTGCACAGAGAAATTTCCCTTTCTCTTCTTTGTTCACACAGCTCCTGGGGTTCAGCTCTGGTTTTGGCCCCACCTCTGCGTGTAGGTTGCCCTCAGGCTTCTGTTCCCATCCAGACAGGACGGGGTTAAAGAAGCGGCTGATTAGGGCTCTCTAGCTCACTCAGGCCATGGAGAGTGAGGGGTACGGTAGTCATAATTGGAATGCGCGGCGAGCCTGCAGTGGCAGAGGCCAGCGTGACACTGCAACAGCCTGAAGCATGCCACGTGTTCTCCCAGGGAAGTTGTCCCTGGATCTCAGGACCCTGGCAGTGGTGTACTGCACAGGCTCCTGGGAGGGTGTGGGTAGTGACCTGTGCTTGCACACAGGATTCTTGGTGGCAGCGGCGTCAGCATTAGCATTTCATGCCCATCTCTGGGGTCTGAGCTGATAGCTGTGGCTTGTGCCCATCTCTGGAGCTTGCTTAGGTGGTGCTCTGCCTTCTGTGGGAGCACGGAGCAGGAACCCCTCTCCTCACGCACCCCGAAACAATTGTCTCTTGCCTCTTCAACAGCTCCAGACTTTTTCTCTGACTCCCTCCCAGCTAGCTGTGGCGCACTAGCCCCCTTCAGGCTGTGTTCATGCAGCCAACCCCAGTCCTCTCCCTGGGGGTCTGACCTCCGAAGCCCGAGCCTCAGCTCCCAGCCCTCACCCGCCCCAGCAGGTGAGCAGACAAGCGTCTCAGGTTGGTGAGTGCTGGTCGGCACCGATCCTCTGTGCGGGAATCTCTCCACTTTGCCCTCTGCACCCCTGTGGCTGCGCTCTCCTCCGTGGCTCTGAAGCTTTCCCCCCACCCACCCCCCCATCCCTCCCAGTGAAGGGGCTTCCTAGTGTGTGGAAACTTTTCCTCCTTCACAGCTCCCTCCCAGAGGTGCAGGTCCCATCCTTATTCTTTTGTCTCTGTTTTTTTCTTTTGCCCTACCCAGGTACATGGGGAGTTTCTTGCCTTTTGGGAAGTCTGAGGTCTTCTGCCAGCATTCAGTAGGTGTTCTGTAGGAGTTGTTCCACATGTAGACATGTTTTTTATGTATTTGTGGGGAGGAAGGTGATCTCCATGTCTTACTCCTCCGCCATCTTGAAGGTCTCCCATAATAGCACTTTTAATTTTAATCAGACAGACTTGATACTCTGCTTCCATTTCAAATGACCAAATTATGGATATCTGTGCCCTGTTATTCCTTTTTATGTTCTATTCTCAATTATAACTAATTCATAGATTTCTTTTAGAGGCCACTACATTTGTTTCAAGTTCCTGTTTCAAATCTATGAAGCTTAAAATTTAAGAAGACAGTTTACTGTACCACCACAGTTTGCAATTCAGAATAATCCATCTCTGAACATGCTTACTTAATAAGCATCTACTGTGTACAATGAGTTGTACTGTATGCTTTAAAAACCTTTTAATTGAATCTAGTATGGCTGAGGTTTTAGTCTTAAAGACTTGTGAAATGAACACAAATCTAGTTTTCTTTTTGTAGTTGTTTTTGCTATGCTTTACATGCATAAAAACACTGGCTTTTAAGTTCAACCCAGTACAAAAGTGTTTTGCTATTATTTTTAATCACACTCTAGGCTTACGTTTAAATGGCTATAATTAACTGTGCATTTAAATTTACAATTTCTGATTTTCAGCAACAAAATGATTTAGTTATACATCATTTTTATATATTTTGAGTCTAGTGGCTTGACTTTTAAGAGAATGAACTAGGAAAAAATATTATGCTTATCATGGTAGTAACTTTTTAGCTACTAATAAAGGATTTGGTAGGTAGCATGGGAAAATATTCATGCATGCTAGAATTCATAATTCAGGGAAACAAATGTTCCCATTTTTACATGGCCCTGATACACCCAACTTGCACTAGGAATTCTGTACAATTATTGCATCAGTGCTTTTAGATATGATGCCACTCAGTTCCCTGATGCAGAAAGAACCTGTATTCTTCTCTGTGGTGCTATTATTTGTTATGCCTGGAAGGTCTTGAGCATTTTCTGCAGTGCCAGAGCCCCAGTGGTTTGTATTTCCATCATGGGCATGAAAAACTATCATTTTTAGGAAGAAAAATAGTAACAGAGAAAGACATTTCTTACTACATTGACTTTTGCTGAGGAATATTTGCTCTCTGTTATAATTTTAAGACCAGCTTAAATTTTATGTACATGATAAAATAGATCTTCATAAATATTCAACCAAAAACTATTCTATTTTCAGTCAACTAAAACTATACTTATATTGATAATCATGATCAGTTATAGAGTGTTCATTATAATGAACGGGGGAAATATAAATAAAATTCCAGACCCAATTTTCTCCTTAGATATTTATGACAGAAGACAGAAAAATATAGTCAAGTACATTTCACTATTAGTAGCAGAAACAAGATGTAGCAGGACATATGTACATAATCACCAAAAAGAAGATACTTAAGAAGTGATAGAGAATGACAAAGTTGTTCCAGTGATGTGAACTAGTGACACTAGGGAAAAAAACCTTCACCTGTAGGAAAGTTAGAAAAGTTTGAAAGTAATAGGAAAAATGGATGGGGCTAATATTTTAAGCAGTTTAGAATTTGACCTTACTTTAAAGAACTTTCAATGTCTCTCTATTGTGTACATAAGACCAAGTTCAAACCCCATTATAAGACATTTTATGATATAGCACTGTTGTCATTTATCCATATTCTTCTCTTTTTCTTTTCTATTTTCCATTCCTTATCAACACCATATAAACATACACACACACACACACACACACACACACACACACACACACACACACACACACACACCTCCTCCAATATATAGGCACGCACTTCTCTTTCTCCCTCAGGCTATCCAACCCAATCCATAGGCCCACTCAAGTTCCATCTTTGATCACTTTGACCCACCTTAACTTCTCATTTCTCCAAGGCCTAGGTTATATGTGATCTGTGTGTGGTTTTACATGATATGATGCTGTTCTCTAATTGCTTCAGATTTCTCTAGTAAGACTGTAAGCTCGTGGGCCTTGTCATCTACCTATTTTCCACCCCCACAAAGTATGCTAGTTTACTACTAGGTGATAAATAAATGCTTAAAAAGTAGAAATATTATTTGCATATAAGGACAGAAGAGCAAAAAATAGTAATTTTGGAAATTTTTAAATTAGAAATATTTTTGCCTTGTCCCAGTTAAGAAGTTAACTCAAATATTATTTCCAAAACAGGCAGAGAGAAAGAGCGAGAGAATCTGTAATCAAAATCTAGATAATCCTGCCCTCTCCTTTGTAAAGGAATATGCTACTAATCTTTTAATGGCAAATGAACTTTAAAGTTTTCATTAGTAGTGATGAATTTTGAACTATCATACTTTCTCACTTGGCTTCCTTGTGATCAGTTTCAGACAAATGTCCTACATAATCCGAAAGGCTATGTGACGTTTTATTTATAACAGCTCTGCAATTTTAACATTAAGATGCTAGGCAATATTGAATCTACATGTTCAAATTTTTAAAAACATTTTTATATTGGAACATTCTTCACATTGGACAATATTCAGAGGTGGTCACATTGTGTTAATCAAGGATATCTCTTAATCTATTCTTCAATAAGGACTTAGACTTTAATAATCACATCATGACTACAAAAACAGCATCATTTAGAAATCAATTAAGCTATAGTGGAATAAGGCACACAGATGCATTTTACATCACTAAGAACAAGAGTTAGGCTTATCAAGTATAAATAAATATTGTTTTAATATCAGTATTTTTCCCCAATAATTAAAATAAATTGTAAAATATATTCTAGAGTAACCCAATTTTTACCAGATGATTCAAATGCCATGATTGAAAAATCTCTTTGAAATGCCATTAAGAATATGACCCTGGACTTCCCTGGTGGCACAGTAGTTAAGAATCTGCCTGCCAATGCAAGGGACATGGGTTCGATCCCTGGTCCGGGAATATCCCACATGCCACAGAGCAACTAAGCCCGTGCACCACAACTACTGAGCCTGCGCTCTACAGCCCGTGAGCCACAACTACTGAGCCAGCACACCACAACTACTGAAGCCCGCACACCTAGAGACCGTGCTCCGCAACAAGAGAAGCCACCACAATGAGAAGCATGCACACCGCAATAAAGAGTAGCTCCCGCTCACTGCAACTAGAGAAAGCCCGTATGCAGCAACAAAGACCCAATGCAGCCAAAAATAATAAAAATAAATAATAAATAAATAAATAAAATAAAGGAAACTTAGACTTAAAAAAAAAAGAATATAACCCTACAATTTTATAATACATTTTTTATGTGCTAAGAATATTAACCTTCTAATAGCAACTGAATTTTTAATGTATATTCAAGTCCACTTCAGAATAATTTTGTTTCATTTCAAATATAGACTGTTAACAACAACATAAATGCTGTTGACTTTGGTATATGAGGGCACTTATCATTTTATTAAATCAGTTATCATGATCATAGTTATTTTAAATCAAAATAAGTGGAGACAATTTGGGTGTCAGTTGGACATAAGAGTAAGAGAAGCCTGAAATCTCAATAGTTTGTTAGAGAAATGAACACTCTGGGTATTAATCAGTGAAAAATAAAAATGGATGGTTGGATTTCTTGATTTTACAACTATTTAAAAGAAAAAGGAAAATGGGTATATATCTGTATAAACCCATTCCTACAGCTAATACCTTTTTTAAAAACAAAAAACTGAAACTTTCAGTTCAGTGGTTCTCCTGAAAGTTAAGTAACTGTAAGAATCAGGGACAAATAATTAAAAGCCTTTATTTTGTTAACCCAGAAAAACTACAAGTAATGACTTTCTCTATTCAGCTAACTGAACTTGGCTTATGGTTTATTTCTGAAAGAGAGATCATAAAGAAGATTGTTTAATGATTGTAAATCAATGTTCAAGAGAATTCATTTACTCATTCAACAAACATTTATGCACCACCTACTATGTTCCACTGTATTCAGTACAATGATACAACAGTGAATAAAACAAAGACACACTATCCACTTCGACTGCAAGGTAGTCAAGTAAGTTTTAATTTTTGAAACTTTAACAAGCCAGCACAAAAGTAAGTGTAAGATGAGGGAGAAACTGGATTCTTTGAAAAGCAGAAGAAATTTACAATCACCTGTTATTTCTCTAGGGCCAGCTCTACTTCTCCCACTCCACAATTCATCTGCCATCCTTTCATAAAATGGCTAAAGACTAATACCAGCCTGACTCCATCATGTCAATGATAAACAAATCAGCAATAATAAGAAATGCTTTTTGGGTCAAGAGATTCAAATGATTGTTTTGAGTGACCACAACCAATACAAAAATTTCCCTATTGAATTTGCTTTTAAAAAATGCATGCTTCTATTTTGCACAAATTTCTATTGCTTTCACTCTGAATTTCTACACTATTTCGAAACTTTTAGCAAGCATTATTTTTGAGAAATTCAGATACAGTTACACTGCGTCACAACAAAAGAAGGCAAATGAAAAATGCAATTTCCTATTTCTCTTCCCTCATCACCACTGTACAGACTTGAAATTGCTAGATGCTTCCTCTTTCTAAAAGATATACCGTAAAATTAAGATTTTCAAGGTTATTGTGGTACAAGGGATTTGAATAAAACCATGTGTGAATGGATGCCCACCAAAGGGCAAATCAGGGGCCACAAAAACAAGGCTGCCCACCCCACACTGCCCTCAGGATTCCAATGACTCAGTCTCATGAACCAACCAAAATAACAGAAGAGAAGACACAAAACAATGGTCATGATTTCTGCTGATGAAATAAATGGCATCGTGGGATGAATAATACAAACAGCTGTTTTAAGTCTATGGAAATAAAAAGGCATTTCTAAGGCATAAATGTCACAACAGGGATGAGTTAATGGGAAAATGGAGTCTGAAAGGCTCTGAAGAGGACAGACCTAATCGTGTCTAAGTTTATGAGTCTGATGAATATTCCTAGGCAATAATATCACAACAGATTGAATTCTTATTATAGCACATCACATTGTTTCAGTGAAATGAAAGGAATTACAAATCACTGGATAGAGTGAAATTTCAGGGGAGCCAGAAGTATTTTGTTGACTATCCTGAAAGCCTTCTTGAAAGAAATTCACGTCTTTTAGTTTCTATGTTATCAACTGACAGCATGTCACTGGTTTGTTTATTAGTCTAGAACAAAAAAATTCGATGGGAAAAAAGGTTAATTAACCTATTCATAGGTATTATGTAGCCAAAAATGTGTGTGTACTATTTATATTTTTTACTTTTAAATTGATTATACTGGCATATTTTAGAAATAACGAGAATAGTTCTTTCTAAGTATCATAATATGACAAAAAGTGCAGTTCTAACTGAGAGTCAGAAGACCTGAATTCAATTCTAATTCAATGCCGCTGACAACCTACTGAGAGACCCAGCCAATGTCATCAATCTTTCTTGGCTTCGGTCTCATCATTCTTAAAATGACCTCTGAGACAAACTCTTTCTGTTCTCAGAGTCAGTTTCTTCCACCGTTTAAACTATGCTTTTTTATTCTACTAAGACTATCATGATGAAATTTTAATTCATACACACTGCATTGTTTCTTTCAAATGGATTAAAGAATAATGGATTTATATAATAACAATGAACTCTAGTTCCATAAATAGCACCCAAATGGTCTAAAAGAAATTATGGAGATTCTAAATGTGTGAATTATGGAGAATCTGCCCTACACACATAAAACCCTCAGCATGTAGAAAGGAACTTTAAACAATTATATATCCTGAAAGTTATACAAGCTATAAAATGACTAAGGAGAAAATATTTTTTGATGTTAGGAAGAAAGATAATATGTTATTTTGATACCTTGAAGGAGATAGGTCTGAGAATGACTGAAATAATACATTAGATGGATGGGACATGAGACGCATCCAGATTCAGATCCTATGGGTACTTGGAAAGTAGAAACCAGGTATTATTTTATTTATGGTTCTAGGAACCAAATAGTGGCAGAAAGTAACAGTGTGCAATGAAATCTCAAGAGAACTTAGATAGCTTAAAAATAATTGCAGCTTTAGAAGGTACCTGTAGCTTGAAATCAATGAAAAAGTTATGTTATTGATGCACAGAGAGCAGAGCTAATGAAGGTAAAGGCGCTTGTACATTGGACAACAGCTGGTTAAGACTAACGATACACAGAGTAGATGACCATCTACAGTGTGCAATTTGAGGCCACAAGATTCTTTCTCTCAAAATAATTTTTTCCACTTACTTGGCCTGAAATTCCTGCCCTTCAAGAGAAGTAGCCTCCAGAAGGACACTGTTAAGTTGTACATGTGTGACACTGGAGATTTGAGGAGGCCCCATGTCCCATCCCATTTTCTCCCAAACTTCCAAGAGACCTTGTTCTATCAATCACCACCACTCCACTCCTGGAACTTGACCTTTCTGCTGTCTTCTTATATTCAGCATTTAAATACATTCATGACTCTGCTGCCTCTAGTAAAAGGGGGAAACTCCTCTCAATTCTGTATCTCCCTCCAGTTACCATGCCACCACACCTTTTCACAATCAAATATCATCTTCTATTCATTTCTCCATCCATGACAGCCAGATTTCCTTCACCATTTCTATTCCCAAGGTAACCAATAATGTCCTGGCTCCTAATCCAGAGACACTTCTTCGTCCTTAGATTGCCCGATTTCTCAGCACCATCTGACACAGTTTACCATTCTGCCCTTCTTATTATGCTCTTTCCTTGGCCTTCAAAATATCATAAGCATCTAGTTTTCCTCTTACTTCTCTGACCACGCTCTTTCAGTCTCCTCTGCAGTTTCCACTTCTTCCTTAAATGTTGTTTTTGATCCTTAAAGTGCTACCCTAGGCCTTTCATGCCTCTCTCTTAACACTCTCTCCTTGGGAAATCTCATACCATAGACATAACAATGGTAATCAACTATATTAGGGCCACTATTAACTATTTCAGTACCTTTGTACAAACTAGAAAAAGATATTCCTCCCTGCTTACACCTGCCAGAAAGAGGTTATAATAAATATGCAAATCTACTATGTCTACGATATTAATGGTATCACCTTAGGTGTGGCACCTTTGTGATATGCACAACTCATGCAAAAGTGTATGGGGGAGGAGCTTCAAGATGGTGGAAGAGTAAGAAGTGGAGATCAATAACCAACCAAGATGGCAGAGTAGAAGGATGTGCTCTCACACCCTCTTGTGAGAACGCCAGAGTCACGGCTAGCTGCTGGACAATCATCGACAAGAGGACACTGGAGCTGACCAGAAAGGGTACCCAAATCCAAAGACAAAGGAGAAGCCACAATGAGATGGTAGGAGGAGTGCAATCACAGTAAAATCAAATCCTGAAACTGCTGGGTGGGTGACTCACAGAATGGAGAACACTTACACCACAGAACTCCACCCACTGGAGTGAAGGTTCTGAGCCCCATGTCAGGCTTCCAAACCTGGGGGTCTGGCAACGGGAGAAGGAATTCCTAGAGAATCTGACTTTGAAGGCTAGTGGGATTTCACTGCAGGACTTCAACAGGACTGGGGGAAACAGAGACTCCACCCTTGGAGGGCACACAGAAAGCAGTGTGAGCATCGGGACCCAGGGGAAAGAGCAGTGACCCCAGGGGAGACTGAGCCAGACCTACCTTCTAGCGTTGGAGGGTCTCCTGCGGAGGCAGGGGGTGGCTGTGGCTCACCGTGGGGATGAGGACACTGACGGCTGAGGTTCTGGGGGGTACTCCTTGGCGTGAGGCCTCCCAGAGTCTGTCACTGGCCCCACCAAACAGCCGAGGTAGGCTCCAGTGTTGTGTTGCCTCAGGTCAAACAACCAACAGGGAGGAAACCCAGCCCCACCCATCAGCAGTCAATCGGATTAAAGTTTTACTGAGCTCTGCCCACCAGAGCAACAGTCAGCTCTACCCACCACCAGTCCCTCCCATCAGGAAACTTACACAAGCCTCTTAGATAGCCTCATCCACCAGAGGGCAGACAGCCGAGGCAAAAAAAAACTACAATCCTGCAGCCTGTGGGGAAAAAAACACATTCACAGAAAAACAGACAAGATGAAAAGGCAGAGGGCTATGTACCAGATGAAGGAACAAAATAAAACCCCAGAATAACAACTAAATGAAGTGGAGATAAGCAACCTTCCAGAAAAAGAATTCAGAATAATGATAGTGAAGATGATCCAGGACCTCGGAATAAGAATGGAGGCAAAGATCAAGAAGATGCAAGAAATGTTTAACAAACACCTAGAAGAATTAAAGAACAAACAAACAGAGATGAACAATACAATAACTGAAATGAAAACTACACTAGAAGGAATCAATAGCAGAATAACTGAGGCAGAAGAACGGATAAGTGACCTGGAAGACAGAATGGTGGAATTCACTGCTGCAGAACAGAATAAAGAGAAAATAATGAAAAGAAATGAAGACAGCCTAAGAGACCTCTGGGACAACAATAAACGGAACAACATTCGCATTATAGGGGTCCCAGAAGAAGAAGAGAGAGAGAGAAAGGATCCGAGAAAATATCTGAACAGATTATAGTCACAAACTTCCCTCACATGGGAAAGGAAATAGACACCCAAGTCCAGGAAGCGTAGCAAGTCCCATACAGGATAAACCCAAGGAAAAACAGGCCGAGACACATAGTAATCAAATTGGAAAAAATAGAGACAAACAAAAATTATTCAAAGCAGCAAGGGAAAAATGACAAATAACATACAAGGGAACTCCCATAAGGTTAACAGCTGATTTCTCAGCAGAAAATCTACAAGCCAGAAGGGGGTGGCATGATATACTTAAAGCGATGAAAGGGAAGAACCTACAACCAAGATTACTCTACCTGGCAAGGATCTCATTCAGATTCGATGGAGAAATCAAAAGCTTTACAGACAAGCAAAAGCTAAGAGAATTCAGCACCACAAAACAAAGCTCTACAACAAATGCTAAAGGAACTTCTCTAAGTGGGAAACACAAGAGAAGAAAAGGACCTACAAAAAACTGAAAACAATTAAGAAAATGGTCATAGGAACATACATATTGATAATTACCTTAAACGTGAATGGATTAAATGCTCCAACCAAAAGACACAGGCTTGCTGAATGAATACAAAAACAAGACCCATATATATGCTGTCTACAAGAGACCCACTTCAGACCTAGGGACACATACAGACTGAAACTGAGGGGATGGAAAAAGATATTTGATGCAAATGGAAATCAAAAGAAAGCTGGAGTAGCAATACTCATATCAAATATAAATTGACTTAAAAATAAAGAATGTTACAAGAGACAGGGAAGAATCCTACATAATGATCAAGGGATCAATCCAAGAAGAAGATATAACAACTATAAATATATATGCACCCAACATAGGAGCACCTCAATACATAAGGCAACTGCTAACAGCTATAAAAGAGGAAATCGACAGTAACACAATAATAGTAGGGGACATTAACACCTCACTTACACCAATGGACAGATCATCCAAAATGAAAATAAATAAGGAAACAGAAGCTTTAAATGACACAATAGACCAGATAGATTTAATTGCTATTTATAGGACATTCCATCCAAAAACAGCAGATTACATTTTCTTCTCAAGTGCGCATGGAACATTCTCCAGGATAGATCACATCTTGGGTCATGAATCAAGCCTCAGTAAATTTAAGAAAAGTGAAATCATATCAGGCATCTTTTCTGACCACAATGCTATGAGATTAGAAATGAATTACAGGGAAAAAAAGATAAAAAACACAAACACATGGAGGCTACACAATACAGTACTAAATAACCAAGAGATCACTGAAGAAATCAAAAAGGAAATCAAAAAATGCCTAGAGAAAAATGACAATGAAAACACGATGATCCAAAACCTATGGGATGCAGCAAAAGCAGTTCTAAGAGGGAAGTTTACAGCTATACAAGCCTACCTCAAGAAACAAGAAAAATCTCAAGTAAACAATCTAACCTTACAACTAAAGGAACTAGAGAAAGAAGAACAAACAAAACCCAAAGTTAGCAGAAGGAAAGAAATCATAAAGATCAGAGCAGAAATAAATGAAATAAAAACAAAGAAAACAATAGCAAAGATCAATAAAACTAAAAGCTGGTTCTTTGAGAAGATAAACAAAATTGATAAACCATTAGCCAGACTCATCAAGAAAAAGAGGGAGAGGACTCAAATCAATAAAATTAGAAATGAAAAAGGAGAAGTTACAAGAGACACCGCAGAAATACAAAGCATCCTAAGAGACTGCTACAAACAACTCTATGCCAATAAAATGGACAACCTGGAAGAAATGGACAAATTCTTAGAAAGGTATAACCTTCCAAGACTGAACCAGGAAGAAACAGAAAATATGAACAGACCAATCACAAGTAATGAAATTGAAACTCTGATTAAAACTCTTCTAACAAACAAGAGTCCAGGACCAGATGGCTTCACAGGTGAATTCTACCAAACATTTAGAGAAGAGCTAACACCCATCCTTCTCAAACTCTTCCAAAAAATTGTAGAGGAAGGAACACTCCCAAACTCATTCTATGAGGCCACCATCACCCTGATATCAAAACCAGACAAAGATACTACAAAAAAACGAAATTACAGACCAATATCACTGATGAATATAGATGCAAAAATCCTCAACAAAATACTAGCAAGCAGAATCCAACAACACATTAAAAGGATCATACACTATGATCAAGTGGGATTTATCCCAGGGATGCAAGGATTCTTCAATATATGCAAATCAATCAATGTGATACACCATATTAACAAATTGAAGAATAAAAACCATATGACCATCTCAACAGATGCAGAAAAGGCTTTTGACAAAATTCAACACCCATTTATGATAAAAACTCTCCAGAAAGTGGGCATAGAGGGAACCTACCTCAACATAATAAAGGCCATAGATGACAAACCCACAGCAAACATCATTCTCAATGGTGAGAAACTGAAAGCATTTACTCTAAGATCAGGAACGAGACAAGGATGTCCACTCTCACCACTATTATTCAACATAGTTTTGGAAGTCCTAGCCACAGCAATCAGAGAAGAAAAAGAAATTAAAGGAATACAAATTGGAAAAGGAGTAAAACTATCACTTTTTGCAGATAACATGATACTATACCTAGAAAATCCTAAAGATGCCACCATAAAACTACTGAAGTTAATCAATGAATTTGGTAAAGTTGCAGGAAACAAAATTAATGCACAGAAATCTCTTGCATTCCTGTACACTAATGATGAAAAATCTGAAAGAGAAATTAAGGAAACACTCCCATTTACCACTGCAACAAAAAGAATAAAATACCTGGGAATAAACCTACCTAAGGAGACAAAAGACCTGTATGCAGAAAACTACAAGACACTGATGAAAGAAATTAAAGATGATACCAACAGATGGAGAGATATACCATGTTCTTGGATTGGAAGAATCAACATTGTGAAAATGACTATACTACCCAAAGCAATCTACAGATTCAATGCAATCCCTATCAAACTACCAATGTCATTTTTCACAGAACTAGAATAAAAAGTTTACAAATTTTATGGAAACACAAGAGACCCTGAATAGCCAAAGCAGTCTTGAGAAAGAAAAACGGAGCTGGAGGAATCAGGCTTCCTGACTTCAGACTATATTACAAAGCTACAGTAATCAAGACAGTATGGTACTGGCAGAAAAACAGAAATATAGATCAATGGAACAGGATAGAAAGCCCAGAGATAAACCCACGCCCATATGGTCACCTTATGTTTGATAAAGGAAGCAAGAATATACAATGGAGAAAAGACAGCCTCTTCAATAGGTGGTGCTGGGAAAACTGGACAGCTATATGTTAAAGAATGAAATTAGAACACTCCCTAACACCATACACAAAAATAAACTCAAAATGGATTAAAGACCTAAATGTAAGGCCATACACTATAAAACTCTTAGAGAAAAACATAGGCAGAACACTCTATGACATTAACCACAGCCAGATCCTTTTTGACCTACCTCCTAGAGAAATGGAAATTAAAAACAAAAGTAAACAAATGGGACCTAATGAAACTTCAAAGCTTTTGCACAGCAAAGGAAACCATAAATAAGACAAAAAGACAACCCTCAGAATGGGAGAAAATATTTGCAAATGAAGCAACTGACAAAGGATTAATCTCCAAAATTTACAAGCAGTTCATGCAGCTCAATATCAAAAAAACAAAAAACCCAATCCAAAAATGGGCAGAAGACGTAAACAGACATTTCTCCAAAGAGGATATTCAGATTGCCAGCAAACACATGAAAGGATACTCAACATCACTATTGATTAGAGAAATGCAAATCAAAACTACAATGAGATACCACCTCACACCAGTCAGAATGGCCATCATCAAAAAATCTACAAACAATAAATGCTGGAGAGGGTAAGAAGAAAAGGGAACCCTCTTGCACTGTTGGTGGGAATGTAAATTGATACAGCCACTATGGAGAACAGTATGGAGGTTCCTTTAAAAACTAAAAATAGGGCTTCCCTGGTGGTGCAGTGGTTGAGAATCTGCCTGCCCATGCAGGGGATATGGGTTCGAGCTCTGGTCTGGGAAGATCCCACATGCCGTGGAGCAACTAGGCCCGTGAGCCACAACTACTGAGCCTGCGCGTCTGGAACCTGTGCTCCGCAACGAGAGGCCGCGACAGTGAGAGGCCCACACACTGCGATGAAGAGTGGCCCCACTCGCCACAACTAGAGAAAGCCCTCGCACAGAAACGAAGACCCAACACAGCCAAAAAAACAAATAAATAAATAAATTTAAAAAAAAAAACTAAAACTAAAAATAGAACTACCATATGACCCAGCAATCCCACTAGTGGGCATATACCCTGAGAAAACCATAATTCAATAAGAGACATGTACCACAATGTTCACTGCAGCTCTATTTACAGTAGCCAGGACATGGAAGCAACCTAAGTGTCCATCAACAGATGAACGGATAAAGATGTGGTACATATATACAACGGAATATTACTCAGCCATAAAAAGAAACGAAATTAAGTCATTGTAGTGAGGTGGATGGACCTAGAGTCTGTCATACAGAGTGAAGTTAGTCAGAAAGAGAAAAACAAATACCGTATGCTAACACATATATATGGAATCTAAAAAAAAAAATGGTCATGGAGAACCTAGGGGCAGGACGGCAATAAAGACACAGACCTACTAGAGAATGGACTTGAGGACACGGGGAGGGGGAAATGTTAGCTGGGACAAAGTGAGAGAGTGGCATGTACATATATACACTATCAAATGTAAAACCGATAGCTAGTGGGAAGCAGCCGCACAGCAAAGAGAGATCAGCTGGGTGCTCTGTGACCACCTAGAGGGGTGGGATAGGGAGGGTGTGAGGGAGGGAGACACAAGAGGGAAGAGATATGGGGATATATATATGTATGTATAGCTGATTCACTTTGTTATAAAGCAGAAACTAACACACCATTGTAAGCAATTATACTCCAATAAAGATGTTTAAAAAAAAATGTATGGGTATGATTCTCAAATACACAACTCTAGCTTCAGATATAACATTGGCTAACACTTATTTAGGACTTACTATGTCATTCACTGTTCTAAGCACTTAACATATATTAGCTCATTTAATCCTCACAGAAACCTGTAAGGCTGGTACTATTATTACCCCTATTGCACAGATGAGAAAACCAAGGTACAAGAAGGTTAAATAATTTGTCCAATCTTTATAAATGGTGGAATCAGTATTCAAACCCAGGCAACCTACGTACAAAGCTCACATGTTTAACCATTTTATAATATTGTTTACTGAAAAATTCTTGTTTGACATCTCTGGGATACCTCAAACTCAACATATACAAAATTGAGCTCATTACTCCTTACCCAAATCTGCTTCTCTTCCTGAATTCTCTGGACATTAATTAGCCTTGCTTTCTTAGTCTTTTTTACCTTTGATTGTCAATCTATCTCATAAAATCTCTCTATCACCATCCCCTATTCTAGGTTCTTACTGATACCCATGAATCAGAAGACTAGAAAGGAAAGCTTGCACAAGAATATAAGCCCTATGACCCAGATAATTTTTTTTCTTCACTGCTATATCCTCCAAGACAAGAAGAGTTCTTGAAACACAAGAAATGTTTAATAAATATTTGTGGAATAACTGAATTTAGATCTGAACTTGCTTTTTACTTCTTTTATTTGTCTTTCAGTTGATCCCTAAAAATATCAGCTAGACATCCTCACTATAATACTCAGCACACAGTCCTAGCACTTATCACAACCAGTCAGAATCCCCCACTAAAGGCTGGGATCCTCTAGCCTCTTTCATTCACCATTTAATCCCTAAAACCCAGCACAGTACCCAGCACGATATGTATTTGTTGAATGAATAAATAAATGGATGCATGAATGATTACAGATTTCCTCTACTTCTCTGGCTCAAGCAATCTCATTGCTCACCTGAATCACTGCAGTAGCTTTCTAACTGGATGGACTATTTTCAGTATTTCAGCCCCCGCTTCCAGACCACTTTCTGTACGTTAGTCAAAATGAGCTTTCTAAAATCAAACTTGATAATGTCCCTGCCCTATTTAAAACCCCTGAATGGCTCCCTAATGCTCTTAGGATAAAGTCTAAGCTCTCTGATGTATCTTATAACCTGGGCCCTGTGTACCTCTATCACCTAATCTATTTTCAATCCCTGTTTACATGCCATTCCCCAGACATACTGAATGTTTCCTGCTCCCGTGAGCAAGTCATGCCCTCTCTTTACTCAGAAATTTTTTACTTGCTTTAGCCCGGAACACTGACTTCCAACCACCCCTTTCTCTTGGTTAAGACATTTCTCCTTCCAGGAAGCCATCCCTGATCCCTCAAATCTGGATTAGGTGCACATCCTAAGTGGTTCCCCTGCCATGGAAATCTTCAGCACACAGTGTTTTGTCTATTTACTTCCCCATCTTCCCCTCTTGACTGTAAGATCTGTGGAGACAAGTATTGCATCCATCTAATTCACCACTGCCTTCCACAGCAGGTACTACAGTGCCTGGCATCTGGCAGGTCCTTAGAATATACTGGTTGAATAAATAATATCCTCTAACTCTTTCCCGTAAGCTCAGAATAGTTTATCAGATGAGTTCATTGTCATGTTAGATAGTATGAGAACCTAGACCTTAAAGAAGAAAATAAGGGAGAAATAAGTCTCAGGGGGAGGAAGTGTTGAGTATTAGTTTAAAAGCAAAACATTCTGGATTAAAAATAGAGTCAATCAGGCACAAGTGTAAAGGACAAGCTCAGGGGGTCAGCGGACATGGGATATGGCTCCAGTACCCACAGCAGGACAGGGAAGACTGAAAATTGCTGGGGACTTAAAATTAAGCTTTTCCAGTGAGAGGTGGAAGACTTTGGGAACAGATCTATCTGTCAGTTATGGGAGGAAATCCAACACAGAGATAAAAAAAAGGGCAGCAACAGCCAATAACAGATACATGCTGAATGAATAAATAAATGGATGGATGGATGAATGCTGATTTCCTGATTCTCTGGGAGGCTGGCAAGAGAGTAACCCAGTCTTCTGATGGAAAAGCTGACCATGACAGTGAAGAAGTCAGAGAAGGCAATGTAGGACAGACAGCATTAAATTGATTTCTTGCATTCTTTCTCCAGATATACCAGAGAGTGCCAAGTAATTTAGAATTATTATCTCACTAAATCTTATGCGAAATAGGCACTATTACTCATTTGATTTTGCAAATGAGAAAACTGAGGCTCTGAGAAAAAAATAACTTGCTAGTGATGAATGGCATCAAGATTTAAGTATATGTCTGTCTGCCTCCCAAGCCCAAGCTCTGACTTTCCATGATCTCCTGCCTTGCATCATAATAAGCACCATATACTGGTGCTTACTCCTCTCTGCCAGATTAATTGCATTAATTCTCTCATTTAAGCCCCCCTACAACTCTAATTAGATAGAACCTGAGACTTAGAAAGGAAGAGTATTTTGCCTGATGTCAAACAGGCAAAAAGAGATGGAGTTGGATTTTAAACCTAGGTCTGCCTGTCTCCAAAGCGCAAATGCTTACCCTTTGCATTGTTATCCCAGCTCTTAAAAATTAATCTTTACCAGGAGATGAGTCCTGGATTAGGGCCACACAATTAACAAGGGTTTGTTGGGATAGAGTCTCAGCACTGAGCTAGAAATGAAGGGCTTGAATCTTTCCTGCAGCCAGCCCTGGCCATGATTGATCTTAGTAGCAGCCAGTCTGGTTGGGATGAGCGGTGGGTGAACTGGGAGGAGAGGTCCATGAAGAGAAGGGAGGAGGAGTGCCAGGCAATCTGGACAGAGCCTGTCCAGAGGACCCATGGTCCCAGTGATGCAGAGTTGAGAAATACGCAGGCTAGATACCCAGCCAAGAATGAATGGCAGCTGATAGAAATAATAAATGGCAAAGGAAGGATGTAGAATAAGCAGTATAAAATCCTCTTAACCACTTAAAGTTTGGTTAGCAAAACTTCTAACTATAAACCAAGACACATTTACACACTTATGCAAGTTTCTGTTCACTTTATGTCCTATAACTTGGTCATTCTGCAATGTTGTGATGAGACAGGATTTTCACTGCTATAACCATTTAATATAGAGTATTTTTTTTAGGTTATTTGGACACAGTCACATACCATACAACTCATATGAAAAGACTGGGGAATGACCTTTTGTTTAACTCCAGGAAAAAATCCACAATATGAAATGATCTAGAAGAGATCAGCAGTGTGATGATTGTGAAAGGTTTTTTCTCTCTCTCTCTCAGCTTGCCTTGTTTTCTCCAATGTTTGTAGTATAATTGGATTACATTAAAAACAATAATGACTGTTAATTAGAAGATTTAAATTAGGCTGCAAATATTTTTCCTTTCTAATATGTTAATTGCCAAAGAAGAAAGTCTATGTGGAAACTCTGGGGAGAATCTACCAAATAAGAAAGAGCTGTCTCAAAGCAAATGTTCCAAGAGACAGCTAATTCCTTTGTTTGTTTGTTTTATATGTTCATACTGTAGGAGGGAAAAACCATCAGATGATATTTTTATTCTCCTTGTTAAGAGTTTGGCAATGTAGTGGGATGGTAAGAGTGATAGATTCAAAGTTAGGAATGTGGAGTTGGGTTCTGGGTATACCACTAACTAGTGATGTAACATTGGGCAAATCTCCTCCCTTCTGTAGGCTTCTTCTGTCACATCTGTAAAAATATCCTAATCTCTTTCACTACTGAGATACAATGATGCTAAACTAATTGATTCTAACAGCTCTAACACGTTGAGTGTTCCAGTATTGAAATCCTGATTGTGAGCATACCTACACCACAGTAGTAGTTATGGTAGTAATTCATTTAACAGAAATTCGCAACTGGTGACCATTCACCCACTTCCTTCAATACCTAGTCCTTAGCAGTTTCAAAGCAAGAAATAATGCTAGAATGAAAACAGAAGCCAAATTTCCCCCACGGAACCCTGAGAGTAGTCCTGTAGCACCTGCTTCTCTATTTTGTTCATTACAAAAAATAAAATAAAATCTCCGTGTCCATCTGGTATCATTCAAAGGTTGCCAACCTGGCACCATTTGTGGATATTAAATTCACTGACTCTTATCTAAAACAAATTTTATACTTTCTGTTCATAGGCTTAGCATGAATGGAATTAGAAGATTTTGCCATAAGTAGTTAGCGACAATTATTTCCAATAAACAAACCACATATTCCATATAACTAATTTTATCCCATGCTCTTCAAAAGAGGTTACAGAAATGGCAATTTAAATTTGGGGAAAAAATAAAACAATCCTAAAAAAGTGCTTAGCGTTTATTTTTAAATGACTAATAATCTGAAATCTAATATCATATTGAATGACTCATTAGAAAATAGGTAACTAAACCTTCAAAAAAACTGGAAATGATTATTCAACTGGATGCACATAAAGATACATTATATACCACCAAATATATAAAATAATAGCCAAATAACTATTTTTAATAAAATGTAACTGGCTATAGATACAATCTCAGGAACCTTCATAAATAAAGAAGTAATAAGGAAACAGGAAAACAATGCATATTCATTCCAATAAATATAGTACCACAAGTATGTATAATCAACCTAATGAACTGGTGAAACGGTTCTATAACTATTATCACATGAAAGTTAAATTTTCTGTTTATTCTTAAAACATTGTCAAATATTCATTTGGGCTCTTTTCTTTAATATTCTTCTGGAAAATAAAAGTGAGAAAAATCACTAAATCTTTTGATACTTTTAATTTGTGTGAAATTCTACAGTGGTCCTGTGTAAGCTAAAGTTCAGGTTTCCTATTATAAAATTTATTTCTATCGAATGAAAGAATAATATTTTTCTTAAAAATTTTATAACATAAATGTCCTAGAACAGGTTAAAATACCTAAAGATTTTTCTGAAGAGTCCTAAGTGGTTCTTTTCCTTTCCCAAGGAGTTAATTCCATGTTGATGTCCAATCCTGAGTAAAACCAAGACTTTGCAGTGAGAGAAGTGACATTATCCTTTGCCCAGAGCTTCACAGCAGACATTGTTCCTGTGTGTGGCACTAAAGATAGTTTTTCCTGAGGAGTAATATCCAAGAGAAACAGAAGACTGAAGATACATGGAAAGTGGGCAAGTTATATATGAATTTCATGGAAGAGACAGCGTATAGTCCCCTCCCCACTCTACTTGCAGTGGTTCATCAAACACAGGAGCTCATCTCTGTCTTCCCAGGGAAAGTACTTTCCAAAAGGAAGCTGGATTTGGAGGGCAAAGTGTTGGAGGAGACATGGGGTAAGCTCAATTCATAGCTACGAATTGTTAGCATTCTATAAAGAGAATTTATGGCCAATTAAATGTGTGTTATTTAAATGAAAATTATCATACGTCTCCCTAAATACAAACAGAATACCCACCATTTATTACAAGCACTATGTGCCAAGCACTGTGTTATGTGCTTTATATATGTTATTTAATTTAAAACTCAAAAGAAACTCTGCAAAGTAAATGTTTTGATCTACTTCTTAAAGATAAGGATATTGAAGCTGAGAGAGGTTAAATGATTTGCTCAAAGTCACTGGGGATATATGGTAGGACTGGAATCCAAATTTAGGCTTAGCTAATTCAAAAGCAAATGCTCTATTTGCCAATAACAAAATGTCTTATCAAGTCAACAACGTATGGCTCAAGACTATCAACAAGTAAAAAGGTAAGCGTTACTCATTTGTAGGTCCTCAAGTTCCATCCTTCAACTCAATTAGGCAGCAAAAATAAAAGAGAAGTTACAAACAGAATGATTAGAAGAAAGGAGGGGAGCTAAGATTAAATGAGGAGAGGCCATACTAGCAATTCCTAGGCATATCTCAGAAAAGATACGTCTAAATAATGCACTCAACACCCATTTATGATAAAAACTCTCCAAAAAGTGGGCATAGAGGGAACCTACCTCAACATAATAAAGGCCATATATGACAAACCCACAGCAAACATCATTCTCAATGGTGAAAAACTGAAAGCATTTCCTCTAAGATCAGGAACGAGACAAGGATGTCCACTCTCACCACTATTATTCAACATAGTTTTGGAAGTCCTAGCCACGGCAATCAGAGAAGAAAAAGAAATAAAAGGAATACAAATTGGAAAACAAGAAGTTAAACTGTCACTGTTTGCAGATGACATGATACTATACATAGAGAATCCTAAAAATGCCACCAGAAAACTACTAGAGCTAATCAATGAATTTGGTAAAGTTGCAGGATACAAAATTAATGCACAGAAATCTCTTGCATTCCTATACACTAATGATGAAAAATCTGAAAGAGAAATTATGGAAACACTCCCATTTACCACTGCAACAAAAAGAATAAAATACCTAGGAATAAACCTACCTAGAGAGACAAAAGACCTGTAAGCAGAAAACTATAAGACACTGATGAAAGAAATTAAAGATGATACCAACAAATGGAGAGATATACCATGTTCTTGGATTGGAAGAATTAATATTGTGAAAATGACTATACTACCCAAAGCAATCTACAGATTCAATGCACTCTCTATCAAATTACCAATGGCATTTTTTACGGAAGTAGAACAAATCATCTTAAAATTTGTATGGAGACACAAAAGACCCCAAATAGCCAAAGCAGTCTTGAAGGAAAAAAACGGAGCTGGAGGAATCAGACGCCCTGACTTCAGACTATACTACAAAGCTACAGTAATCAAGACAATATGGTACTGGCACAAAAACAGAAACAGAGATCAATGGAACAAGATAGAAAGCCCAGAGATAAACCCACGCACCTATGGTCAACTAATCTATGACAAAGGAGGCAAAGATATACAATGGAGAAAAGAGAGTCTCTTCAATAAGTGGTGCGGGGAAAACTGGACAGCTACATGTAAAAGAATGAAATTAGAACACTCCCTAACACCATACACAAAAATAAACTCAAAATGGATTCGAGACCTACATGTAAGACTGGACACTATAAAACTTTTAGAGGAAAACATTGGAAGAACACTCTTTGACATAAATCACAGCAAGATCGTTTTTGATCCACCTCCTAGAGTAATGGAAATAAAAACAAAAATAAACAAATGGGACCTAATGAAATTTCAAAGCTTTTGCACAGCAAAGGAAACCATAAACAAGACGAAAAGACAACCCTCAGAATAGGAGAAAATATTTGCAAACGAATCAACGGACAAAGGATTAATCTTCAAAATATATAAACAGCTCATTCAGCTCAATATTAAAGAAACAAACAACCCAATCTAAAAATGGGCAGAAGACCTAAATAGACATTTCTCCAAAGAAGACATACAGATGGCCAAGAAGCATAGGAAAAGATGCTCAACATCACTAATTATTAGAGAAATGCAAATCAAAACTACAGTGAGGTATCACCTTACACCAGTTAGAATGGGCATCATCAGAAAATCTACAAACAACAAATGCTGGAGAGGGTGTGGAGAAAAGGGAACCCTCTTGCACTGTTGGTGGGAATGTAAACTGATACAGCCACTATGGAGAACAGTATGGAGGTTCCTTAAAAAACTAGAAATAGAATTACCATATGACCCAGCAATTCCACTACTGGGCATATACCCAGAGAAAACCATAATTCAAAAAGACACATGCACCCTAATGTTCATTGCAACACTATTTACAATAGCCAGGTCATGGAAGCAACCTAAATGCCCATCGACAGACAGATGAATGGATAAATTAGTTGTGGTACATATATACAATGGAATATTACTCAGCCATGAAAAGGAATGAAATTGAGTCATTTGTTGAAACGTGGATGGATCTAAAGACTGTCATACAGAGTGAAGTAAGAAAGAGAAAAACAAATATCGTATATTAACGCATGTATGTGGAACCTAGAAAAATGGTACAGATGAACCGGTTTGCAGGGCAGAAGTTGAGACACAGATGTAGAGAACAAACGTATGGACACCAAGGGTGGAAAACCACGGTGGGGTGGGGATGGTGGTGTGCTGAATTCGGCAATTGGGATTGACATGTATACACTGATGTGTATAAAATTGATGACTAATAATAACCTGCAGTATAAAAAAACAAAAAAACAAACAAACAAAAAACAACTAATACTAAACTTTCTTTGGGTTATTTGTATGGAAATATGTTAATATAAATGTTTCAGACATTAAAAAAAAAAAAAAAACCACAAACACCCCAATCAAAAAGTGGGCAGAAGCCTTAAATAGACATTTCTCCCAAGAAGACATACAGATGGCCAAGAAGCACATGAAAAGCTGCTCAACATCACTAATTATTCAAGAAATGCAAATCAAAACTACAATGAGGTATCACCTCACACCAGTTAGAATGGGCATCATCAGAAAATCTACAAACAACAAATGCTGGAGAGGGTGTGGAGACAAGGGAACCCTCTTGCACTGTTGGTGCGAATGTAAATTGATACAGCCACTATGGAGAACAGTACGGAGGTTCCTTAAAAAACTAGAAAGAGAATTACCAAATGACCCAGCAAGCCCACTACTGGGCATATACCCAGAAAAAACCATAATTCAAAAAGAAACATGCACCCCAATGTTCACTGCAGCACTATTTACAATAGCCAGGTCATGGAAGCAACCTAAATGCCCATCGACAGACAAATGGATAAAGGTGTGGTACATATATACAATGGACTATTACTCAGCCATATAAAGGAACGAAATTGGGTCATTTCTAGAGATGTGGATGGACCTAGAGACTGTCATACAGAGTGAAGTAAGTCAGAAAGAGAAAAACAAATATCATGTATTAACGCATATATGTGGCATCTAGAAAAATGGTACAGATGAACCAGTTTGCAAGGCAGAAATAGAGACACATGTAGAGAACAAACATATGGACACTAAGGGGGGAAAGCGGGGGGTGGTAGGATGAACTGGGAGATTGGGATTGACATATATACACTAATATGTATGAAATAGATAACTAATAAGAACTTGCTGTATTAAAAAATTAAAATAAAATTCAAAGAAGAAAGAAAGAAAAGTTTGGCATGAATCTGTTTTTGTGTTCTCAAATGACAACATTTTATTCATTGTTGCTTTTTTGAGGTTACAGAACTGAGAAGTCCAGAATTTATCCTCCTGGTTTTGTATTTGCATTTCTCAGCATTATGTTAGTGTGTCTTGTGGCAGACAAGATGAGGTGAACAACACCTACACTGAAAATCCTCTGGGAAACAATAGATAGTATTCAGAGTAAATCTATAAAGTGTATCATCGACTTACACACTAAAAGGGTGCTTTTGGCTGCTTTGCACAACTTTACTCCTGCATACACAGAAAAAAAACAGATCTGTTTTCTCATTTATCCTCACAACCCCCTTTTGAATTATGAAATAATACCTTACAGTAAGAGAAAGCTAAAGCATACTGGTTATAAAAAATTGAGCCTCATGTATTAGATTGTCTAGTTTTTTGTTTTTGGTTGTTTTTTGTTTGTTTGGTTGGTTTTTTGTTTTCTTTTTTTGGGTTTTTTTTTGGGGGGGGGTTGTTTGGTTCCTTTCAGTTTGGTTTTGGCTGATTATTCCATCGTCTCAAAAAATGATGTTTCAGGGCTTCCCTTGCAGCACAGTGGTCAAGAATCCGCCTGCCAATGCAGGGGACATGGGTTCAAGCCCTGGTCCAGCAAGATGCCACATGCCGCAGAGCAACTAAGCCCATGCGCCACAACTACTGAGCCTGCGCTCTGGAGCCCGCAGGCCACAACTACGGAGCCCGCAGTCCTACAGCACATGCTCTGCAACGAGAGAAGCCACTGCAATGAGAAGCCCGCGCACCGCAACAAAGAGTAGCCCCCACTCGCCACAACTAGAGAAAGCCCACACGCAGTAACGAAGACCCAACACAGCCAAAAATAAATTAAGTAAATAAATAAATTTTTTTAAATGATGTTTCTATACTAAGATTTCTATGTTTAAAAATCTTCCGATATCTAGATGAATAATTAAACATGCAACTAGTTATTTGGCTATAATTATTAAACAGTCATTTTAAATTATTCATCAATATTTGTTTCAATACCATATGCAGGCAACACAGGAGATATAAAGAGTAATAAAATTGCACGTTTGCCCTAAAGAAGCTTAGAATCTATTAATATAAAAAAGGAGAATGCATACATTATAATAATAAAATAATTATCATATAACTTGTGGAATATATGCCATAAGAGGGAAGAAGATCAGTACCAGCTAGGTGATGAGAAATGGCCTAATGGAGATGCAGCATTTGAGTTGGGTCTCCAAAGGTGAAAATTATTTGATATGAACAAAATGAAGAGTGAAAAATAGCAGCATTCAGAAGCATGAAATATTCACAGAGGCATAAAGTTGGGAAATTTTAAAGCCTGTTTGGGGGATGCCATATATTCTACTTGAACTATATCCAAAATATAAACAGGAAATATTCCCAGGAAAGTAAATTTGGGCTCACATTTGGAGGCTTGCATTGGCTGACTGCATAGACAATCATAAGGAATTCAAAGAGTAGAGTTGTTTGAAAAAGGAATGCAATTAATTCCATTTTTAGACACTAAGGGCACAAAGTCATATGGGCTGAACCTCACCAAAGTAGAAGATAAAATGATTTACCAGGCAGAGGTGAATTTGATTAGAGAGGAGAACAGAACAGAAGAATTGCTACGAAAATGTCATAATGGCTCTGCAATAGCAAGGGCCCAGCTGAGATTACACAGCATAAATGGATATTGGACCCAACAGCACTATTTTGTCATTTTATCCAACAAAGTTGGAACAGAGAAATGGGTGATGTGAGTAACTTATCATTGATAATGGATATGTCAGAAAGCCAAGACTGCAAAGAATTTTAGGATGCCACAGAAAATACTGAAGAGACACAAGAGGGCCAGCCTGGTTATGAAGGCAAGCGAATACTCTGGATCAATGGCCTGACAGAAGTGACAAGTCCACGATATGAGGATCACAAAAGGGAGGAAAAGAAAGAATAGGCATGAGGGAGGAGAAAACATGGTTGTAGCCAGACAGAGGAAGAATCACAGACAAGATACTGGTCACAGAGCATTATTTCATTACGATAGATTTCAAAGTATGTGTATGTCAATACTTAGGATTAAAATGCCAGTTTTTATTTGAAGTGAAAAAAGCAGAAGAAATACTCAGAGAAGATGAAAGGGTTTTCTCAAGGCACAATGGAAGAAACTAGTAGAGGATGAGGAGGGGAGGCAGTAGGGTAGAGCAGTTGTGAAGAGAGCTGAAATGGAAAAAATATATATTCCATAAGAGCCAGACAAGGGAGGAGGCCCTGATTGTCACAGAGATGAAGGAACATGTAAGATCCAAGCAGACAGCTGCAAAATTGTTTTACTTGGGTTTGGAGACTCGACTAATTCTGGTGGACCAACTGATATGTGGGTGTATTTGTTTGTTAAGGCTGCTGTAACAAAGTAGCACAAACTGGGTGGCTTAAACAACAGAAACTTACTGTCTCAAGGTTCTGGAGGTTAGAAGGTTGAGATGAAGGTATGTGCAGGGTTGGTCCTTTCTGAGGACTGTGAGGGAGAATCTGTTTCATGCCTCTCGCCTAGCTTCTGGTGGTTTGTTGGCAATCTTTGGCATTCCTTGGCCTGTAGAAACATCACCCTGATCTCTGCCTTCATCTTCTTATGGAGTTCTCCCTGTGTGTGTGAGCCTGTGTACAAATTTCTCCATTTTGTAAAAACACCAAGTCATATTTGATCAGGGGCCTGCCCTACTCCAGCTTGATCTTATCTTAATTACATTTGCAACCACATCATTTCCAAATAAGGTCACACTGGGAGGTACTGGGGGATTTTCTTTTTTTTAAAAGTTGTTCACATAATTCGTTAGATCTTTTTTTTTTTTTGGTTGCGCCAGGTCTTGGTTGCAGCAGGCGTGCTCCTTAATTGCGGCTCACAGGCTCCTTAGTTGCAGTTTGCTGGCTCCTTAGTTGTGGCATGAGAACTCTTAGTTTTGGCATGCATGTGGGGTCTAGTTCCCTGAGCAAGGATCGAATCCGGGCCCCCTGCATTGGGAGCACGGAGCCTTAACCACTGCGCTACCAGGGAAGTCCCCTGGGGGATTTTTAAAGCTTCAAAATATGAATTTTGGGGCAATACAAGTCAACCCATGATAGTAGACTTAGCAAAATACTGGTAGAATTGGAGCTGTGAGATCCAGTCTCCCTAGGGGCTATGTTTGGTCTGGATGTCTTCTCACAGTTTCCAGTAATGGAGAAGAAACAGGTAAAGGTGAATTTCTGCATGTTTGACCTCATGCAGACAAAGCCTTTGGATAACTGACTACAGTATTTGCTTTTTGTCTGGATGTTTAGACATTCATATATTCATAAACACAACCTGTGTGCATATAACTGTCTGCTAAAATGACTATATACAAGTCATCCAAATGCAAAGTTTGCAGGTGGGAATAATGTAAAGGATGGCAAGTTTGTAATATGATAATCCACAAGACAAGCATTACCATATTATCCTGAATTCCCATGGTGCTCTCTCTGTAAAACTAAAAGAAGAGTTCAGCCTCAGGCCACAAGACAATCAATATGAGGTTGATGAACCACAATTAAAACATGTCAAGATCTAAAAGTTATTGAAGACAAATCGTCCTTCATTGAAGATGTTTCTCAGAGAGAATAAATAATAGTCCTGGGAGAGCAGAAATCAGTTCTGGGAAGGTCTTAGCCTACTAATCCTTCAGGAAAAGCTGACAACATTCAAAATGCCAAGATTGTCAGCAATCTAGAAAAATACTCACCTTTTATAGCTTTGGTTTTCCAAGGAATCCCTCAAAAGTAAGATCTAAGAATCTAATGATAAGAAAACTTGACCTTTAGTGTTCAAAAAAATAATAAAAAGGCTACAGTGAAAAATTTATACAAAACGTCATGACCTATGAAACTATTGTTTCAAGTACACATGGAGAATGATATGAAAGATTTTACTTTGATTTTTTATTTCCATTTTTTAAATTATTCCTCATTTTGTGACCTGTGTGATAATTTGAAAGGTGCTCATTATATATGCAATTTAGCTTTTAGGAAAAGAGTCAAAGCAAAATGAGCGTAAAATACTCTACCCCTTCACTTCTCACCTGGATTACTCCCACCTATTCATTTTTAGATCTAAGCTGATTTCCCACTACCACCCTTGCCCCCACTTTAAGTAAGTTTCTTTGAACTTTTCCTTTAAAATAGTAGAGTTCCAACTTGCATATGTATTTGTGAAAATTGTTTAATTCCTGCCTCTCTACACTAAATTCTAAACTTCACCAGACCAGGGATGATGTCCTTCTTGCTCCCACTGTATCCCCAGTCTAAATAGGTATTCCACAAATGAATAAGATTTGTGAATGAATAAAGACTGTAAGGTAGAAACACTAAACAGTAAACAATATTTAGTCTAAGCTGCTTAACTAGTTCTGATAACAGAGGGAGGATAATAGCATACCTACTTTATGATACTTTCTGTAGATCTAATTTTTCCTACATCTTTCATCATTTTCAGGCCTTCAGTTGTCCCAGGGAATGGAGGAGTCCATACTAGGGCTACTTAGGAGAAGCTTTGGCACCATCATCACTCCCTCACTAGGAACCAAGGATTCCACTCAAACAGCCAATTGCAGAGTTTTCACACAACCCCAAAATGTTGCGATCCCCCACTGGAGGAACAAAAAGGAAGAGGAAATCTCTTTTTCCAGATCTTAGTACCTAAGTATTTAAAAACAGATGGGATGCCCACTAATTATAGAAGGGACACAGAGACAATGTTCACCAACACCTAGAATAATGGAAAACAAGCTTTGTTCTACTACTTAGAGATATAAAATAGAAAAATAATCTCTTACCAGATTCATGTAATTCTTGTCTGGATAAGTTTTCGACTAATAAAATGCCTTTCTCTGTAATTGAAATGAATCATTCATTTCCTATGGAAACATCCTACTTAACATCCTATGCATACATAGTGAATTTCAAAACTTCATTTCCCCTAAAGAGAGTGATTTGATATTTATACACACCCCCCCACATACAGTTTTTTCTTTTCTATATAGTGCAGTTTGGAAACTTAGGAAAACATTTTTATATATCATGGTTCTGCTCTAATCACTCTCTAGGTACCAGGAAAACTACTTTTCCAGGTGTGAGGAGAAAAACAAATGCTTAAGGAAAACATCTGGTCTAAAGTGAGCAGTTCATGTTCTATGGAGGCATATAGGACCTTGGTAATGCAAGTACACTACTCTATGGTTATGGAGGGGTGGAATGGAGCGGAAGTACTGATCTAGTATGTAAAATGGAACAGTATTAACCAAAGGCCTATAGTAATATTTGCATTCAGATAATGAACAAGTTAGTTGTAATTATAAATGAGTCATATTTGATATAGCACTTGTAATAGTCTCTATGAAATTTTAAAGTATTGTTTATAATGTATATTCCATTTAATTGTCAAAAAGTTTTAGGACAGGTTATAATAAAAACACATCATAAGTATACAGGTCATTAAATATGAAAATAAGAGCTATCATAAATCTTGAAAATGAAAGATTTTTGCAAAATAATGGTTGAAAAATAAGATAATTACTACAAATTGAACACAATTTGACTCTGAGCATACTTGCAGACAATGCAAAAATGGAAACTTAATTGGTTGTTCAGTTATTTCACCCCTTATATAAAGCAGATGTTGAATCATAATTCATTGAAGACATTTCTAATAGTAGCTAAGCTAATAAAGTCCAAATACCTACTTCTGAGTGATCTAAGGGATAGAACTGAAAGACCACAGAAAACTGTCATTCAAAAATTGCTTTAAACCAAGGAAAACTCAGTTCCAGGTATACCTAACTCAGAAGTAAGACATGGAAAATAGATCAAAGTACAACTACTCTGGTTGAAGAAGGAACAGAGGAGGCCTGGGACCCTATCTTTCAGTAATCCCTCTTTACTTTACTCCCCTACCCCATCTCTGGTCAGCTCCAATGATCAGATAGACCTCCTCAGAGCACTTTTCAAAAACCACTGCCCTAGAAAAAATGGTTGGCTAACTAGTCCTTCTATCAACTATCCTTTGACAGGTTCTGAGTAGTCATCAGTTCAAGCTTAGGCTCCATGGTGAGAGTCTAGAGTACAGATGAACTGTGTTGTTGCAAAAAAAAAAAAAATTTCACATGCAAGATACACATAATAGGCGAGCAGGTGTCCCATCAGAAACAGTTACGAACAGGCTGCAAAAGATAAGTGTTTCTAGAGAGCCCCTCCCCGACCCCTTCCTGGAGCAAAATAAATCAGAATCAAAGCAGTTTCCATGGTAGTTCTCATGAGTTTGTGAAGGAGTTTTAAAAAATCTACTTAAAAAAGTAAAATATGCATTTTTCCCTAAATTTATAAGATATTTCTTATTATTGCTGAAAATTTAGAAAACTCAGAGAGCACAAAGAAAAAAGTGCTCTATAATCTTACTTTCCCAGAGGAAACCAATGATAATAACATTTTATTACATTTCCTTTCTATCTTTTTTGTATGCATTGACACATACTTTGAAAAAAGATTATGCTGAATATGCTTCTTAGAAATCTGTTATTTTTACATACTATATCATAAGTATTTTTGTACTCTAGTCAATGTTTTCCCACAGGATCATTTTTCATGGCCTTGTGTTAATTGTATGGTTGAAACAATTTTGCAAATATCCAACAGTTGGCCATGTAGATTGCCTATACAGTCTCTATATTATCAATTGTGTTGCAATGACATCCTTAGAAATACATCTTTTCCTACATTCATGACTATTTTTTTAGAAATAGAATTGCTGAGTCAAACAACAAACCATTTTTAAGTCCTTTGATACCCATAACCAGTTTACCCTCAGACAAAAGAAAACAAGAATTGCCCTCTGGAACTAGAATACCTCTTCAGAATTGTCCTGAGTTGGGCTGAGATGCTTAGGAATTTATGCATACACACTGATCAACCACTGGATGTGGACCATGTAAGGAAGGAATGTTACTTTGGATGAGGCCTTCTTCTGCTAAGGCAATCCTCGAATCCCTGCAGATAAGACAGCCCCAGCAACTGAAACAATAATGCTTCACTGAAGGAGGATCTGAGCCTTGCATAATGTGCCCCCACACTGACATCACCAGTACTGTATGAGAGTGCCTGGTTCACCTCACTTTGATGCCACATGCTATCATTAGTTATTTCATCTTTGTTGTTTGAAAGGTGAATAATGGTGTCTTGTTTGTTGGCGATTTTTAAATTTTTTATGAATTGCCTATTTATGGTATTTGCCCATTTTTCTATACGGGTGATTTGCCAAGGGGGAGGTTGATTTGTTCTTTTTTAAAAAGCTCTTTGTATACTAAGAATATTAAACCTCCCATAAACAATGCAAATATTCTTTCTCAGTCTGTAATATTTATATTCGATTTTTAATGGTATTTGACAACAGAAGCTTTTAGTTTATATGGTCAAATATTTTTATGTTTTTTCTTTATGATTTCTGACTTGAGAGTTATGCTTAGAAGGATCTTCTCCACCCCAAGATTATATCAGTATTGATCTGTATTTTATTAACAATTATATATATACATATATATACTATATATGTATATAAATATATAATGTTTAATTTATCTGGAAATTCTTGGTGTATACATATATAAGGTAAGGAAATTATCTTTTCCCAGTCAACTGTCCCAACATCATTTATTCAATTATCTATCTTTTCTTTGATGTTTTGAAATACCATTTTTATCATGTTCTAATTTCTTAATATACTAATATCCAATGGATTTTTAATCACTGTAAAATGATTCTTGAAAAAATGCTCTCCAATGTGTGACACTGCATAGGATGGTGCTGTATATAAACATTTTAGTCAAAGTTTCCTACCATTTCTCAAAAAAGAAAAGTTTGATATAAGGAAATTAAACTAAATATTAATAGGAACACAATTTTCAATTTTGAATGATGACTTTTAATTATGTCCAGCAACTGCTTTACCTATAAAATGCTAATATTATTTAGAATCCTTGTACACCACTTAGGCACATTTTGTTTAAACAGCTGAGATGATTCTCTATTACTCCAACCCATGAGATTAAATCCTATTAAAAGTAATTCACATTAGCATCATTAAGAAGATAATCCTATTTGGCCTATATACAGTTCATTTCTTTCTTTCCTCTTTTCTTTTTTTTTTATAACAATGCAACTTAGCTGTGCGTTTCTTTTCACTAAAAAAGAAACAGAAAGATAAAGGTGCTAATCTAGAAAATACTGTCTCTATCACTCTCACTGCTTTTACATCAAGCATTCAGAAGTGTGGTTTTCATTGCAGCCTATCTGTATACAATAAATTAGATAATAAAATGGAAGCAAGACATCATTTAAAAAAACAATTTAGCTACTGAAATTCTATCCCGTGAAGATAGTCACACTCTGCCTTTTACCTAAATAATGATGCTCAGTCTACTTATATTTTGAATGCTTCAGTTGCGGGGGAAGAACTCTGACCTCATGCCTTGGGTCACCTGGAGGAGTCTGAGAGGTGTCACCAATCTCTCAAATGTCTCATGGTTCCTCAGTGAAATGAAAAATTATTCTGGCCCACTCTACTAAAATATTAACTCTGCAGTTGGTTCAATATTAGCGCTCTTTACCCAAATAAAATGTAATTCCCAGTGCAATAAATTCTTAAAATGAAATTTAAAAGATGCTTCAGATAGGCTTGCTTAGTACTTTTACTTCTGTGAAAATTTGTGGGATAATCAAGTCCATATTTCCACGTACATTACACCAGCTCCTGTCTACATTATTGCATGCCAAGAATACATAACTGAAATCATATGGAAATCTCCACAAATGATACGGTGGTTATCCGGTGGGAGGGGTGCAGGAATGAAGAAGAGAAAATTTGACCAATTACTTTCAAATAAACTGAAATGTCTTTATTTGCATCACAGACAGAAGTATGGTGCTGGTAAAGGCACAAGATGAGACGTCAGCTCTGAACTCAGGCATCTTCTTTCCCGTTCCCCGCCCTCCCAAGCAGCCCAAAATTCACCCCCACAACACACACTTGCTTCCTCTACTTTTGTATAAAAAGGAAGAAGCTTTCTCCTGCAAAAACCTGTCCTTCCTGTGTGCTCTCCACGGTGCCTCAGCAAGGGACTTACTCCAATATTTATTATCTCTTCCTCCTCACCCTTCTCTCTTCATGAGCTTCCTGCTTTTGGCCTATAATACTCATGCCCTCACTTCTTCTAGTTGATCACGTATTATTTCTCTCCTTCAAGCTTCTGTATTCTGACTCATTTTCTCACCTACTTTTTCTTCAATTCACTAAAATCTGTCTTCTGTCTTTAGCACACCACTGAAACTGTTCTTGCTAAAGATCTAATTACCAAGTCCAATATATTATTTTCAGCCCTTGTATTATCTGTTCTCTTTGTTACATTTAACACTGGTAACTACGTGTTTCCTAACATTTTCTCCAACCTCTCTATAATGACTCTCATCCCTAATTCTTTGGCTTCGCTCACTGCTCAGCTGCTTAGATGATTCTTCTTCTTCTACCTGCCCTTCATATTGTAATGTCACTGAGGTTCTTGTACCAGGCACTATTTTCTCCTACACACATTCCTGCCATCTATTCCATGATGTCAAGCAGCTGTACACTTATGAATCCCAAATCTCAAAATCGAATCCAAATCTATCTCCTAAGCCTTAGACTACCAAATAGCTCCACAAGAGAGTTGATTACCTGCCCATTTGAGTCTACATGAAGATGTAACAAACTATGCAGTTTTAACTCCATAAGGTATAGAATTCAAAGTATAGGCACCTAATTCATGTCATTAAATTCATAATGCTAATGTGTGTCTCGCTGTAACAGGAAAAAATGCTTCTCCTACTCTGAAGAAGAGATTTTTTTTTTTTTTTTTACTCTGCCTAACACCACACAATTACTTTGACTTAAGGGAAACAGAACATAAATAAATGGTGATGTGAGATAATACATACAATTTAATAATTGAAGATAATTTTTTCCAGATGCATTAGGTAGGAGCTCTCATTTGCATATTTTTCCAATTGCTATTTTCAGCTTTCTTAAATTGGTAGGGTCACCTACCCTACCCTTGATAATAATACACTATGTCTTTAATGTATATGAGTATAAATGTTTGAATTAGTTAAAATGTCACCAAAAGACCAGATTCTGTCTTGTAGATAATAGGGCTTGAGATGACTTCATTATCTAAAAATAACCAAACACAGTAGAGTTTACTGCAACAAAAATTGATATACAATTCTCCATAAATGTACTGTGCAGGAGCCTTAGATGTTGATCATGCCTTCTTGGTATAAATGAAGGCTGAAAGTATCTTTGGAAAACATAAATAAAATCATATCACTCTCCTGCTCAAAACCCTCACTCAGAATAGAATCCAAAGCCCTTGTAACAGCCTACAAGGCTCTACACAATCTGCACCACTCACTCCCGTCATCCCATGCCACCTCCAGCGTCTCATCTCCTACCATTCCTTCCCTAAATCTGTGTTCCAGCCTAATTGACTTCTTTGCTGTTCCTGCAACAGACCATGGACATGCTCTCCTAAGGGCCTTGGCTCTGCCTAGAATGTTCTTTCCCCAGATATAGGTAAATCTTCTCTACTTCCTACATCTTTCTGCAAACCAAGGTTCAAATCCCAGCACCACCCACCACTATTTCTATGACTCTACCATGGTTACCTATCCTTTCTTCTATCCCAGTCTCTTTTTCTGTAGATATGAAATAATACCACATACCTGGGCCTTTTTTCTCATGGTTCTCCTTGCTCAATAACCATTACACCCAGATTTCTGCTTAGGTCTACCTCATTTCCTTCAGGACTCTGCTTACATCTTTTCTTTATCAGAAACCTTCTTTGGTCATCCCATATAAAACAGCATACACATCAACCCCTTTGTCTTCCATCTCACTTTACTCTGCTTTATTTCTCTTCAGAGCACTTTTAACCACCTCCCATATTATCTACTTACTCATTTGCTTATGGTCTGTCGTTCCCTCACTAAAACAAAAAGTTCCTTTTTGATACTTTCATCTGTTTTGTTCACTGTTGTAACCCAGCATCTAGAATTGTGCCTGGCAAATACTCAGAGGTTAACAAATACATATTTGTTGAAAAAGTTAAAAAATGAAAGAACATGCATTTCACTCAAGGTGAATTCATTCTGAAAATTAATCAGAGGGATTATTTCTGAAATACTACATGGCTTTCAATATGACCTAAGTTTCTCCTATATTACACAATATATATATATGGAGAATGGTAGCCTTTACTTCAGCATGATTCACACTATGTATGCTCACAAGATAAACTACGGATGTAGCAAAATAAACACCAATCTAGATAATGCTGGCCCTCAGAGTAATTACAGAGTAGTTCAGAAATAATACATTTTAATCATCTGCAATAATGAAATTATCTAACAACCTTCTGAAACCTCTACTCCATCTGTGTGTGTGAATGGTTTGGGGCATTAAATCCAAACTGAAGGATATCTGATATGATTATAAAAGCCAATGCAGGGATCTGCATTTATTGGCTCAAGAACCAAAAGGATCATAGTTCCCATGCTAAGACCAGTTTTATTTCTTGTCAGCAGGTCTATTCATTGTTTTCCATGAAGAAGCCCTAAGAGATTACATATCTTTAAGTAACAGACTCATTTTAATGAACTCTTTTCCATATTTAAAATGGCCCTACTACGTATGTCTGCATCAAAGAGCCAAAGGAATTTAATCATCTCCAAGATTACATGCAAATGCAAATTTTTATGTTGGGGATTCTGTTTTATATTGGAAATATATCCTTCCTTGAGACCATTTCTTTCTCTGGAAATCATTCCTTGGCTAAAACAATATGAATTCCCTAGCTGCTTTCTCAAGCAGCAAATATATAAAGTTCAAATTAAATAGTGTAAAAAAGACCAACTTTATTAGATTATTAAAATAGATAACCTCAAAAATAGATTTTCTGGTAAAATGCTAAAAAAAATTTATATTAACTAAATCTATTAACTAACATACATTAAATTTTTGTCATGTTATTTTTTTCTATTCAGTGTAACTATGGGTATATCTCACTTTATTGCACTTCACAGAGAGTGCATTTTTTTTTACAAATTGAAGCTTTGTGGTAATCCTGCCTGGAGCAGTCTATTGGTGCCATTTTTCCAACAGCATTTGCTCATTTCATGTCTCTGTGTCACATTTTGGCAACTCTCAGTATATTTCAAACTTTTTCATATTAATATACTTGTTTTGGTGATCTGTGATCAGTGATTTTTGATGTTACTATTGTAATTGTTTTCAGGCACCACAAATCACACCCATATAAGACAGTGAACTTAACTGATAAAATGTTGTGTGTGTTCTGACTGCTCCATTGACAGGCTAATCCCATCTCTTTCCTTCTCTTCAGGCCTCCCTATTCCCTGAGACACTATAATATTGAAATTAGGCCAGTTAATAACCCTACAATGGCCTCTAAGTGTTCAAGTGAAAGGAAGAGTCAACCAATGTGACAAACTTCATTGTTGCTTTATTTAAGAAATCACCATAGCCACGCCAACCTTCAGCCACCACCACCCTGATCAGTCAGGAACTAGCAATAAAAAGGCAAGACCCTCCACCAGCAAAAAGATTACCACTCACTGAAGGCTCAGATTATGGTTAGCAATTTTTAGCAAGAAAGTATTTTTTAATTAAGGAATGTACATTTTTTGACACAATGCTATTGCACATGTAATAGACTACAGTATAGTGTAAACATAACTTTTATATGCACTGGGAAACCAAAAAATTCATGTGAATCCTTTTATTGTGATATTCACTTTATTGCAGTGGTCTAGAACCTTAGTATCTCCAAGGTATGCCTTTATTCAAAATCTTTATAATATATTGCAAGATTCTAAAGGAGTAGCTTAGGATTGGGTATTTTACAATAGGCTTAGTCTGTAAAGAAAATATAGGAAAGAAAAAAGATTTTCATAATCACATAAAATAGAGCAATATAGTATAGCTGCAACTCTATACTATATTAATATATACAATATGTTTCCAAACTGCTATGTCTGTATGTAAAGTTGGCTTTTACAGTATGAAGCCACTGTCAAACAAATCACTTTTATGCTGAAGATGGTGTAGAGAAAATAAATCAAGCCCAAATCAAATGAAACTCTATTCCATTCTTTCCCTCCAGGAATATCAGAACTCATTTAACTCTCCATTTGTCCTAATGAAATCTTCTGCTGTACTCATAATGCAGGTGAGCTGAGCAGCATCCCCAATTTGATCTGCTCTCACAAACCAGAACAAACTACCAGAGTGGTGAAACAGAAAGCACTGCAGATCTGGTTACACCCTGGCTCCTCAGCCAACTATATGGTTTGATTCTGTTTTCTCAACCCAAAACACACCACCAGACATGGACCTGCCCACCAGAAGGACAAGATCCAGCCTCATCCACCAGAACACAGGCACTAGTCCCCTCCACCAGGAAGCCTACACAACCCACTGAACCAACCTTAGCCACTGGGGACAGATACCAAAAACAACAGGAACTACGAACCTGCAGCCTGCAAAAAGGAGACCCCAAACACAGTAAGATAAGCAAAATGAGAAGACAGAAAAAAACACAGAAGATGAAGGAGCAAGGTAAAAACCCACCAGACCTAACAAATGAAGAGGAAACAGGCAGTCTACCTGAAAAAGAATTCAGAATAATGATAGTGAAGATGATCCAAAGTCTTGGAAATAGAATAGACAAAATGCAAGAAACATTTAACAAGGATGTAGAAGAACTAAAGAGGAACCAAGCAACGATGAAAAACACAATAAATGAAATTAAAAATACTCTAGAAGGGATCAATAGCAGAATAACTGAGGCAGAAGAACGGATAAGTGACCTGGAAGATAAAATAGTGGAAATAACTAGTGCAGAGCAGAATAAAGAAAAAAGAATGAAAAGAACTGAGGACAGTCTCAGAGACCTCTGGGACGACATTAAATTCACCAACATTCGAATTATAGGGGTCCCAGAAGAAGAAGAGAAAAAGAAAGGGACTGAGAAAATATTTGAAGAGATTATAGCTGAAAACTTCCCTAATATGGGAAAGGAAATAGTTAATCAAGTCCTGGAAGCACAGAAAGTCCCATACAGGATAAATCCAAGGAGAAACACGCCAAGACACATATTACTCAAACTATCAAAAATTAAATATAAAGAAAACATATTAAAAGCAGCAAGGGAAAAACAACAAATAACACACAAGGGAATCCCCATAAGGTTAACAGCTGATCTTTCAGCAGAAACTCTGCAAGCCAGAAGGGAGTGGCAGGACATACTTAAAGTGATGAATGAGAAAAACGTACAACCAAGATTACTCTACCCAGCAAGGATCTCATTCAGATTTGATGGAGAAATTAAAACCTTTACAGACAAGCAAAAGCTGAGAGAGTTCAGCACCACCAAACCAGCTTTACAACAAATGCTAAAGGAACTTCTCTAGGCAAGAAACACAAGAGAAGGAAAACACCTACAATAACAAACCCAAAACATTTAAAAAATAAACCAGAGGGCTTCTAAGGGTAAAGAAGAGAGAGATAGTTTGTTTCTTCAATGATTGCAGCAATAACGTTTCTCTAAAAGTACAGAAGAGAATTTTAGAGCTGTTGAGATCTAGAGTTTGTTAAAGTGGGAGATTTGATGCTGTTGTCCACTCCCTGCTTCCAGAACTTTTATCAAAGTTTTTGTTATAAAATCTGATGATGTCATACCTCTGGTTAAAAGTTTTTGTTTGCTTCTCCACTCGCTTAATGGCTGATGTGGACATCCTTATACTTAGCACTAGAGACAAAGATCCATGCAATTCGGTCCACTGAACCACTGGTGCCCCATTCCCTGCCATGCCTTTCATTCTTTTCATACATCCCAGCAGACGATATCCTAAAAAGTTCTACACATCTGTACATATGGTTCCGCCACCTTCAGTGTCCTTATTCCATTTTTCCCTTGGCAAACTCGCACCTAGAGGGATGGTCCCCATTGAGTACTTACAACTATTTATTGATATTTCTATCACAACCTTTATTACACTGTACTGTAATTTCCCTTTTAAAGTCTGTCTTACTCACTAAACCATTTCTTTTTGTGGGAAAGAGATCATGTCTTACTTATCTTTGTGTTGCAAGTGCCTAGTAACACGCTTGGCATGTAATCAGTGTTCTACAAGTATTTGCTTTATATGGAACTGTATAGATTTAGGCAATGAATAGTAACTGCTATGAGCTAGCTCAGTTGCTGCCTGATGTTAATACAGTGATCTGAAAACTACAAAAACATCCCCAGCATACATAATATTCCTCCTCATAACAAGTATAAGAGTGAAAGGTTTCCTCAGTCAGAAAAAAATTAGCACATCCTTCACTATGCATTTTTTTAAAAGAGCAAAGAGTAGTTATCAACAGAAATTTATTCATAAACACTTTTGTTTGTTCCAAATGGATGAAACAACTTTACAGAGCATGCTGAGTTATGAGAAATTTGGAAAGTTTGAGAGATCAGTTTTCCCCACAAAAAATCTGTCTCAGGACATCCTTTGTCACTTGCAAGCTCCTTTGAGCCTCACCATTTGCTTGCATATGAGGTTAAAATGTAACTGAAAAGTCTCTCTCTGCAGTTAATAAACGCAAGTAAAGACTGGCTGGTGATTAGGGAAAAAATGACTATAAATCTGGTGTGTTGAAATTTATTGACGCATACTGTTAATTATTGCAGTAGTAGGAGCAGCAGCAAACTATTTTGGGAAGAGCATCCTATAAGCAAAAAGTTCTTATTCTGAAATGGCTCTGCAAAATCAAAATAGATGATTTTTAGAGAGCCCAGAAATAAGTCAATGCATCTACAGTCAACTATCTTCATCAAGGGTGCCAAAATGAGGAAACAACTGTCTCTCCAATCAATGGTGTTGGCCAAACTCAATATCCCCATGCAGAAGAATGAAATTGGACACTTATCTCACACCATATCAAAAAATAAATGCAAAATTGAATAAAGACCTAAACCTAAGACCTAAAACTGTAAAACTACTAGAAGAAAACATAGGCAAAAAGCTTCTTGATGTTAGTTTCAGCAATGATATTTTGAATATGACACCAAAAACACAGGCAACAAAAGCAAAAGTAGACAAATGACATCGCATCAAACTAAAAAGCTTCTGCAGCTCTCAGCCTTAGCACCATCTTCTTAGAAACCTTTGCATCATGACAGCTAAGTGGAGGGAAAAGCAAATGCACAGGCTGAAGTGCAAAAGAAGAAAGATGAGGCAGAGCTCCAAAGTAAACTGCTAGCCTATGCACCTATGGAAGAGACAGGAGCAACAATATGGAAAGGTGGAGGCCAGGGACACAGGTAGAAATTTTTGGACTGGATGCTACTATCTAGAATTGTCTCATTGAATCTAGCACATCCACTGCCATCTGATCATTGTGACCACCTCTGAAAGACCTACCTTGCTCATACCAAAACAGTCCCTTTTGGTCCTTTGCTCTGAACTTGGTGACATTCTGGGCTACTTCTGTTCTCAGTTGTGGCTGAATATAACATGTGTACAATAAATCATCTCTTCTGCTGCCTTAGCTGAAGAATAAATAAATAAATAAATAAGCTTCTCCACAGCAAAGGAAAAAATCAACAGATTGAAAAGTCAACCTATAGAATAGAAGAAAATATTTGTAAACCATATATCTGATAATGGATTAATATCCCAAATATGTAAGGAACTCATCCAACCCAACAGCAAAAATCAAATAACCCAATTTAAAATGGCAAAAGGCCTGAATAGATATCTCTCAAAAAAGACATACAAAAGGCCAACAGATATATGAAAAGGTGCTCAACTTCACTAATCATCAGGGAAATGCAAACCAAAACCACAATGAAATATTACTTCATACCTGTTAGAATGGCTATTATCAGAAAGATGAAAGATATGTATTGGCAAAGATGTAGAGAAAAGTAACCCTTGTATGCTGTTACTGAGAATGTAAGCTGGTATAGCCATTATGGAAAACAGTGTGAAGGTTCCTCAAAAAATTAAAAATAGTACTAACTTATGATCCAGAAATCCTACTTCTGGCTATATATCCAAAAAAAAGAAAGAAAGAAAGAAAGAAATCAGTATCTCAAAGAGGTATCTGCACTCCCATGTTAATTTCAGCATTATTCACAATAGCCAAGATATGGAAACAACCTAAATGTCTGTGAATAGATAAATGGATAAAGAAAATGATGTATGTACATACAATGGAATATCATCATTCGGCCTTTAAAAAGAAGGAAATCCCACTATTTGCAGCAACACAGATGAGCCTGTAGGACATTATGCTAAGTAAAATCAGTCAGATGCAGAAAGACGAATATTACATAATCTCACTTATATGTGGACTCTAAAATAGTCAATCTCATGGAAGAAGAGAATAGAATGGTGGTTACCAGGGGCTGGGGTAAGGGGAAAATGGAGAGATGTTGGTTAAGGAGTACAAAATTTCAGTTATGTAGGATGAATAAATTCTGGAGATCTAACGCACAACAATGTGACTATAGTTAACAATACTTTATTGTATACTCAAAATTTGCTAAGATGATAGACTTAAAGTGTTCTCATCTCACACACACAGTAAAGAAAATGGTAATTATCTGAGGTGACAGATATGTTAATGATCTTGATTGTGGTGGTAATTTCACAGCATATATCTTATGTATATCAAATCATAATTGTATACCTTAAATATATACAATTTTTAATTTTCAAATATATCTCAATAAAAAATCAAAATGAATTCTATATCATTTTTTTGGTCACTTCCTAAACAAAGACAGGAGAATTATGTATATTATAAAAGTCAGCCTTTTACAGTCTTTTCAATATCTGAATCAATTCAATCTACTAAAAATAAATGTTTTCCTATTAAAAACTCCTATATGGACTGCATGTGTTACAATGAACATAATGTCTATCTAATAACTTACATTTATTGAACACATACCATGTGCCAGGCCTAAATTGCGTGTCATGTAATAACTCAATCAACATAACAATCTTCTAGGTAGGAATTATGATTTTAATTTTTCACTTGAGGAGACTGAAGCACAGAGAGACTACATAATTTTTCATATCACCTGACTTGTTAGGGTCAGAGCTACATTACAAATCCAGAACCAACACTTGTAATCGTATCACCCCATTCTTCAACACTGGACTACACTAACTTCTATACAAGGGCAATTTTAAAAAGTAAATAACTTTAATTGGTGATTTTTTTCCTGATAATAAAAGTGAATCATGTTCACTGGAGAACATTTTTGTAATCAAAAATGTAATAAAATCATATTTTAAAAGAAAGTAACCCAAAGAGGTTGAAATAGTACAAATTGTACCAGTGTGGCAATAGAATTAACTGTGGAATTTTAGGACCCACAGAAAGAGAGCAGCAGACCTCATTATTAGTTTGTGAGTCATGCTCCATTCTATAGATGACACTCTTCTTTTTTTTTAAAATTAATTTATTTATTTTTTATTTATTTATTTTTGGCTGCGTTGGGTCTTCGTTTCTGTGCGAGGGCTTTCTCTAGTTGCGGCGAGCGGGGGCCACTCTTCATCGCGGTGCGCGGGCCTCTCACTATCGCAGCCTCTCTTGTTGCGGAGCACAGGCTCCAGATGCGCAGGCTCAGTAATTGTGGCTCACGGGCCTAGTTGCTCCGCGGCATGTGGGATCTTCCCAGACCAGGGCTCGAACCCGTGTCCCCTGCATTGGCAGGCAGATTCTCAACCACTGTGCCACCAGGGAAGCCCTGACACTCTTCTTGATAAGAAAGTAGCCATGACCTCAATATCATGTGATATTTTATGGATAGGTCCAGCTCCAACACCAAAAAATAGGGCATCAGTGGTCAGAAACATCTCTCTATAGTTACTGTTCTTTACTATGATTCACAAGAGTATAAATGCTTGATATAATGGAAGGCATTTTTGTGTCAGCAAAGCATGTAATGACTTTTTCTGGTAGGTTCCTCAATTGCTTCATTTTGTTTAAGAAAAACATAGAAGGAATTAGAGTAGCCTCAAGAATGCTCAAAGTTTCTCCTGTATTTTTAGAGAAGATGCATTTTTTATTTTACATGATATAACTTGGATAGAATGAATGTAAAAATTGCTAATGCTAAGACTAGGAAAAAGATACTAGAATTGTTCTAATTACATTTTTATCTTTTTTCATTCAGATATATTGTGTATCAAATCACATAGAAATTTCTAAACTTTTCCTATGAGTTAATATGTTGGTCTTACATGAAATATGGATCTACCCTGAATGCTAGAAGCCCTCCATGAAGCACTAGAAAATTAAAGGAAGGAGCAAAACTTTAAATTTTTAGAATACTTCATATCCACCATATAGTTCACATAATAATATCAACTGGGTGTTTGTAGTGACCTCAACAACTTAGGTAAGTATCTTGTGAAAAATAGTTATAGAAGATATACGTATGTATTACGTGTTTTGAAATACTAACATAGAAAGTCATAGATATATATTCATCCATCTAACAATACAATGTTGAAGGCAATAACAGCCAGCCTATTAACATCTAGCAAGTAGTAGGTGCAAAATAAATATTACTCACTGAAAGTAGATTTTCCAAAAATGGCACTTTCATTATTCTTTATTACAAAGATTAAAATGAAACAACAGAAATTGGCATGTGTGATATTGTCAATAATCTGAAATAGATTAGAATTGACTGAATAAAACTAAAATGACATGAGGTAAAGCATCTCTTTTTCTAATAAATTAGGATGAAATCTACATCTAAATCTACTTAATGCATCCTAGGCTAGAAATGAAATAGTGGACATGAAGTGATAAATCATGTCAGTATTTTCTAGGCCTTAGCTTTTTATTTATTTTTTTTTCAAAATTTATTTATTTTATTTTATTTATTTTTATTTTTGGCTGCATTGGGTCTTCATTGCTGCGCATGGGCTTTTCTCTGGTTGCAGCGAGCAGGGGCTACTCTTTGTTGCAGTGTGTGGGCTTCTCATTGCGGTGGGTTCTCTTGTGGAACATGGGCTCTAGGCACGCAGGCTTCAGTAGTTGTGGCACACGGGCTCAGTAGTTGTGGCCCACGGGCTCTAGAACGCAGGCTCAGTAGTTGTGGTGCACGGGCTTCGTTGCTCCACGGCATGTGGGATCTTCCTGGACCAGGGATCGAACCCGTGTCCCCTGCAGTGTCAGGCGGATTCTTAACCACTGCACCACCAGGGAAGCCCTAGGCCTTAGCTTTTTAAAAAACAAAGTTCAAGTAGACCATTTGATCAGAGTCAAAGTAGACTGAAAATCAAGTGTGATGGATTTCAGCCATTAGTCATGATTAGAGCTATTAGAACAGTTAACAGAGGAAAACTTTCACATACCAAAAAAAAATCCCATAAGATTGTTGGTATCTTTTGATTTATCTGAAATCAATGCAGTAAGCTTCATCAATTATGTTGTTTTGCCAAAATAATTAATTGCAAAATGTGTCTCATCTTCAGAGAGCCTGCCATTTAACTTTCTTTATCAATCTTACCATATGCATGATGGAGAATTTAATTCTAGATGTATTCAAAAATAGTTATATAGAAATAAGTATTTTTATAAATTTCTACCTTCATCTTTGTATATGCTATAAACTGATGCCAAAATATCACAGATTGTATGTTATTTCTGAGCCTTTCCTGCTTATGTTCTCTGGAGTTCATGTAAAAGAAGTTCTTAATCTTTTAGGAATCACGGATCTTTTTAGAATATGATGATACCTATGATGTTTCCCTTTTAAAAAAAAAAGTACATATTCACAGTTTGCATCCAATTTCAGATCATCTATGGATACAGGTTAAGAACTTGTGTTCTATAACAAATACTTGATTTTTCCAGAGGGAATGTATGAAATGTGTTAGACTTCTCTAAGGAAAAATGGATCAGTGAGCTTACTGAATAGAATCTTAGAAGATTTTGGGGGGTGATTACGTACAGTACTGGAAGTGGAATTTATCCATTTATTGAGAAACATATCTCATTTCCATAGATGAATGCTTTTGTATCAACAAAAGGGTTTCCACTGGCTTATTCATCTCTTTGGCGAGATGTCTTCTCCAGGGTTTTCATCATTGTCAATTCAAGTGGCTTGGTGCTGCCAGCACAAGTAAAATGGTTCTTCCCCCCCATCCATTCATTTATTAAACAGATATTTATTGAGTGCCTGTTACATGCTAGGATCCTCCTAGAACTTTCTTTGTGTCTATATCCTCCTAGGCTTTGAAGATATAGACACAAACAAAAAAATACAAGGTTCCCACTCTCATGGAGCTTGCTTTCTAGTGGAAAGCAAGAGGAATAATAAGCAAGTAAACAAATAACCAAGATAATTTCAGATAATGATAGGTTCATGATGACCATAAATGAAGGTCATGTGATGAGTCACCGAGGTGAGGGGAAAGACTCTAGAATGTGATATTGATCTGAAATCTCAAAGGAGACTTAGCCAACAGTGGAAAGATTTAGGCAGAGAGTACCTAGCAGAGGGACCGTCAAGTAAAGGGCCCTGAAATGAGAGCATGCTTGGCCTATTCAAGAAACATAAATATGATCAGTATGGCTAGAGTATTCTAAGGGTGAGATGAAGTCAGGTGGATGGGTGGGGTGCAGATCCTGTAGGACCCTGCATATTATTAAAAGGATTCTGGATTTTATTCTAAATGCGATGAGAAGCCATTAAAGAGTTTTAAGCAGAGAAGTGACTAGCATAACCAGATTTATATTTTTTAAAGATGATTTTGTCTGATATGACCTTAGACCCAATTGTAGCCACAATAGAAAATGCAGCATTCAGGGCAGATAAATGAAAATTTCTACTACCGATACCAAGCAAAGCAAGTTACAGTTTTTAAGTAAGAAGTTACCTTATGACTAACAACCTATATATTTTAAGATTTGCTATTAACCATTAATTTATAATAATGTGAGACTTCAAAATCTCTGGTTCTATCTGTACCTTACTGAAAGCTCTAACCTTCCATTTGTCCAATAACTAATTATATTGGATAACTTCTATATCCAGGTATTGTTCTGCCTAGTGCTTTTCAAACTATCTGTGGAGAAGGACCAGTTTTTTTATTGTTGACTAATATTTTTGTAAAATACAATAAAAGTAAGTTATTAAAAATGATTTTAAAAGACAAAAACAAGCTTAATTTATTATTATCGATTTAACAAACATAAAATTACATTTCAATAGATGTAATCAGAAGAAACATAACCAAAGCAGAGAAAAAGAATTACAAAGAATTGCAAAACTAAGCATGTTTAAAAGTGTGTGCACAGGTGATTAATATAGAGAATTTCTAATACATTTGTAATTTTTTTGTCATTCCACAATAGTAACTAAAGAGTATGTGAGGAAATAGTGGCTTCCCACATTAAATACCTATTCACACACTTCAAACACCAAGATATCAGTATTTAAAGTTTTTAGTGCAATAAATGAGCTTTCTTCTTGCTTGTCAAATTATCTAATCAAGAGAGCAGTTTCTCAGAGTTATCTGAAACACTGTCTCCCGGGCTGCAGTTCTCATTTTGCCCCAAATAAAACTTTACTCACAGCTCTCATGGTTGTGCATATATATTTTTTTAAGTCAACAGTTATGGCGACCACGAATAAGGGACCCAGATTGGACTTCTCTCCTTCGCCTGAACTCTGTAAGGAACCGGAGCCTTGGTACCAGCAGAGGCTGCTTGCACCCATCTGCCTCCTCGGAGAGTCCAGACGAATCTGGACAATTCCACATGAGAAATAGGCACCATGAAGATATATGAAGCAGATTGTGTGAGTTTCTGTGCCCTTAAGTGATCCATATTTGTTGTTTTCTTTTCATCATTTTGCAACTTCGGTTAAATGAATAAGTATTGTTTCACAGTGACCTATGATCCTGTTGTGTTTTTAAAACTTTTTGATATTTTTAACCAACTTCTCAAAATCTAACTAAATTTGTTTTGGAAATTTATCTGAAATCCCTAACATCTCATATGTCTTGATACAATGTCATAATTCCAGTTATTCTAAAATGCTATATGTCACAGAAATATCCAAGTTTCCTACTAATTGCATTATACTCAGATCTTTAACCATGCTATTTTAAGTTTTGTCCTGATGCTTTTACAAAATGAAGATTTTCAAGAAGACTCATAAAAAGAACTTTTTAAACAAACACAAGTTTCTGATGGCCTTTAGATAATACCACTGAACTATGTAACAAATGACGGAAAACCTGATTACTTCATCTAAATCAACAGGAATCAATTACATGGGACTGAATGAACTGATGAATATGATTTATAACTCTATGACTTTGGGAAATATACTAGCTTTAATCTTTGTTTTTCAGAAAAACCTTTTCTCTTATGCTATGACTTACAAGTTGATAAAATATACACTTGTAAACAAAGATAAAACATTTATCTTTTTCGCTCTACCTGATCCTACCAGAATTTGGCTTCTCCAGGTGGCTCTCCTATGGACTTGATGGTTTATTGCAACTAGATTACAACTAGTTATACTAATTGTTTTAATTTGTTCTTCGTTTCCAAATTGTTTATGATTGTGTCTCCCCGCTGCATTATGACTTTGTCAATATTACTAGCTGCATTACTTATCCTGTCTATTTCATAAGATTGTTGTCTCTTACAGCACTCAGTGATAGTAACCAGGCTACTAGCCTACTGAATTCTTAGGTCTCTATGATGAGAAAAGCAGTGCTACAAAACCGCGTGGTCCCTGACATCCTTACAGCATCTCAGGGAGGTACCTGTGCCACAATTCAAACTGAATGCTGTGTTTTCATATCTGATGAATCCTCTAATATAACACGTTTAATTAACCATACGAAAAATCAGATTTTTGCCTTAAGTGACTCACTCCCAAGTCTTGATGACCTCTTAGAAAAATGGTTTGGCATGGGAAGCTCTTGGCTTAAATATTTACTTATAACTCTATTAATGTTATTAGCCATATTATTTGTATTTTGCCTGTTTTACAAGATTATTGTTTCTTGTATTACTAAATGTATGACTGAGCCTCCAACAAAAATAATGATGACTAGGCGACTTGAAGCAGTTGATAAAATATATAGTTCTGTATGCGATCAACGACTGTAATAATGTAACTCTAGATATGGGAAGATGCAACTAGGGAAAACATTTCCTGGATCAAATTAAATTAGTAAGACAGAGGATCCAGAGAATCTTTAATTATCAACAGGGCCTAATCCGAAAATTAGCACCTGGAGTGGCATATCAACAGGAATTTTCATCTGATCTGGGATGAGCCTCCCAGCACTGTGGGACAAAATTTGGTCATGAAATGTTTTCCAAATATTGGTCACATTCCTGACCAAGAGAAGGATATTTGAGAAATGAAATATTTTCTGCCATATCAATAAACAAAGGATGTCACAGTCATCAACAAATGCAGCCCTCCAACGTGAGCCTAGCTGAGGAAACTCAGGGCTGAAAAGAATACCTGCCATCTAGCAGCCATCAGATTGCAGCTGGTGAGCCCTGAGGAAACTCAGGATGTGTCAGGATACTGGCCCCAGATGGCTGAGGTGCATATCACAGGAATGATGTCAATGAGCCAAGACTCTTGCATCTTCCCATACACAGAAAAGCGCTAAATTCCTTAAACTTGAAATATCTGGTTTTCTTTAATTAACAATAATCTTTTGGCGTTCCTGACTACCTGTCTTTTGTTGCAAAACTCCTTTATATCTTGGCTTCTCCCCTCGCCTCCTCAGAGCAGTTTCTCAGAGCTATGTGAAATGCTGTCTCCTGGGCTACAGTCCTCATTCTGCCCCAAACAAAACTTTACTCACAGCTCTCACGTTGTGCATATATTCTTTTTAAGTCAACAATCCCATGAGTGTATTATTTTACACAGCCAGGCCAAAGGGGCTTTGAAGATAGAGTTAAAACTGTAAACTTTAAAATAGGGAGAGTATCCTGGATTATTCTGATGGGCCCAGTATTATTACATGAGCCCTTAAAAACAGAAGGAGGCAGAAGAGCTGTCAGAGAGATGCAACCCGGGAAGAAGAGGCAACAGAGAGTCAAAGCATGACAGGGACTTGACCTGTCATTGCTAGCGTTGATTATGGAGGAAGCGGACTATGAACCTAGGAATCCAACGGCCTCCAGAATCTGGGAATGGCTCTCAGATGACAACCAGCAAAGACACAGTCCTATAAATGCAAGGAACTGAATTCTGCCAACAACTTGAATAAGCAAGAAAACATTTTAGATCTAGAGCCTCCAGAGAGGAACAGCCTGCTGACACCGTGAGTCTAACCTGTGTCAGATTCGACCTGTGTCATTTTCTTACAACACTATAAGAAAATAAATGTGTGTTGTGTTAAACTGCTAAAAAAAAAAAAAAGAAAAATTATCTAATCAAGATCAGATTGACAACAATGTATTTCTAAACAGCTTCTGTTTTGTTTTTAATAACACTCAAAAGTAGAGAAACCAGTCTGGCAGAAGAATACTGATAGGAATGAAAAAGATTTTAAAGCAATTTTGGCAAACTCAAGATATTCACTTTTAACTTTTCTGCAAAATGAAGTGATATATTTTCAAAATTAATCTTCAATCCCTCATCATAGTCAGATATAACAAATTACTCTATAAAAATATAGCTAAAGCCCAAACTGCCTATTCCCCATTCAATGACTATAATCCTATCTTATAAATCCACTGATCATGAACTTGGATGTTGCAACAATGTCAAATTACTATAGAAGCTTCCAAACCCTTACTTCAACTTCTGCCTGTTTCTCATCACAGAAGTTACACACAGTTCTTCGACCCACACCGCTTGTGAACTATAGTTTGGGGAGCACTACTCTAGACTACCCTTTCTATGAACAAAATAAAGCTGTGTGTTTTCAAAATCAATGAATTCACTGTAGAGGGATGCTTTCTACTCATCAGTGTTATAGGTCACAAATATTAGAAATAGCAGCAATAAAAGTCAGTGTTAACTTGGAGGGATTTCTCTCCAGATAAAAAATGATTTAGGGTAATTTATGTCTCTGACTACCTGGCTTTATTTCTGATATCTGGGATTTGTTTAACACAGAGTTTCCTGCAATGATCATCTGTTTAGAAGTACTCAGATCTTTTTTCTGCTTCACTCCTCTCAAAAACAAACAACAAAGAAACACAAGAAATACATATATATTAATTTAGCATATAACACAATCTATTAGGATTTTTCAAAACTTCATTTAAAACAATCTTATAATTTCAACTTTCATTAGGTCAAATGACTATTTATAAAAATGGAATTAAAACCACTGGTTGGCTGCAGTTGGCCCATACTGGTTTAGGAGAACCAATTACGTGCATATCTTCCCAGTCAGCTTTCAGTGATATCAGGTTGGTAGTTGAAATCAGCCTTGGTGAAAGTATTTACACCATGGAGATCAGCAAACACTACTAGTCAAGGCTTTTTTTCTTTCCAGAGAGCTGGTTATTAAACATTTACAGTAATAACTGGTTGTAATTAATGTTAATTTCAAATTTCTTTAGAGTAAGAAGAATTGACAGAAATGGAATTATAAAATTTGAAGTATTTCAGGTATTATTTTCAAGATGGTCTCATTCATGGTCTTTAGCATCAGGCTAAGAACAAAAAAAAAGTCTTCCTGGATTATACAAAATAATCTGTCATTCAGGATAAATTTATATCATACATACACACACCAAATCACAAGTAAGGAAAGCAACAGGTATACAAGAAGAATAATAGTATATGTGGGTTTATGCGTGTAAAACTGTTTTCAAATGTGATTTAATAAATTATCTTTATGTTGGTCATAATACACTAGAAAAACTCCAACAATTTATTCTAGACAATAGCAAAAACTAGAGCTGATGAAAAGCTTTTCGAAACAATAGGAGAAGCACAAGTCACTGTACAGGTGAAGGCTGTATTATTGAAGATAATAATAATAGCATTATTATTTCCAATAATAGTATTAAAGGTAGACCGCATGGCTTGCTTCTATAAACAAACAAGCTACACTAAAACAAATTAAATCCAATGCTGAGAAATTATATAAATTTTTAAAACAAAATCATTTTTGAAAGAAATGGGAAAACAATAAATATAGGGATCTAATAAATGTTTGGTGAGAGAATAGATAAATGACTACCAAATAACATTTAAAGAAACGAGCGAGTTGCCTCGCTAATTAGAGTGTGGTTCCAAAGAAGTTAAGGGCAGGTTAGGTCACTCTAAAGCATGACCCTAGACTGAACACTTAGTCTGACTGAAAAATGAAAGCCTAGAGCCATAGGAGAAAGGCAGCAAATTCAATTCACTATTACGGTGAATAACCTACTGGTAACATACTAATTTCATCGCTTGTGACTCTTGGGGGCAGTGGGACAGTAGCCCAGCTTTTGATATCAGGGGTTTCATAAATCATTAACATCTATCTTGTTTCTATTCATTTCTTCTCCCGACAAGCAAAAGCACAGTGAAAACTAACTTGGAAATAAGAGCAATTCCAAACTTTAGGATAAACTATTTTTCAAATATGGTGAAAGATGTTTACAGCAAAAATGTTTAATACATTAGCCTCATCTGCACCTTGCAATATTATCTATTTAAAAGAAATCCTCTTAGGGATTGCTATCTTTTCCCTTGAATAGTTATCTTTCTATGCTATTTGAATCTGAGCTGATTTTCACAGCACAACAAAAACAGGATCTTATGGAGATCTAAATGCCACTTAAAATAATGAAATACAGAATTAAGAAGATATTCTTATCATAATATGTCTACCCTTCCCATTTTGTAAGGATTTTCTTATATTGAAAAATTTTTTTTAGTGACTAGGAATCAAAAGTCTGCTGCTTTTTAAATTATATGACAGATAATCTCTCTATTCTCAGTTTCTTGCTTTCTTTTCTCATTCAGGGAGGAAAAAGCCCCATCACAGTGCTGCTCACAAGCTACTTAATAGTCTTCTTAAGTGAGCTGTGTCAGGTGATTCCCTGTTCCCTGACACCGGCAGCCCTTTAATAACTCCCAGTGATAGCTGAGCGCCCCATGGTTTTACCAACTATATTATATCTTCCTCAAACATTTCTTACTTTCATAGACCAAATAAGGTTTATGTCAATATTAACTTCAACAATATTCGTTTAGCAGCTACAAAAATTTTTTCTTGAAATTAAAATATAAAGAATGTGCCAAATTTCAATTGATGTAAACATCGAAGAAAAACAAGATACCCTCTCCATTTCCTGATTTTTGTATTATTGATTCATTGATTCAGTAAGTTGCTGGACTTACTTTGATGAAATTTTTAAAACTGAAAATTATAATGGCAAATATGATAGTATTCTTGGGATTTTCAAAAGGCTGCATAATTATAGTCAATTGATAATAACCTCTTCATTTGAAATGGTTTTCTTGTCATAGGATTAGAACACACCTGACACTAAGCAATAGCAGTAAATAAGATCAAAGATTAATAAAAAACAATTTGTGTTCAAGTTTCAAGGCAAGCTCTCAGGCATAATTATATATTCATAAGTCATGAACTTAACTTCATCTATTTCTTTATATTTTGAGAAATAACAAAAGAAATCTCACCACATTTAATTTTTAAATGGCTGTATTTTTCCTGCATTATCATATATAATCCCCACATGAAGAATGAACTATTATTATTCCCATTTTATGGATGAAACAATGGGGGCAGGATACAAATGACTTTAAGTTTTGAAGCCAATGCTCATTTACCATTCCAAAAATCCTAGGGCCCTTGAGAATTATGCTAAATCTACTCTGTGTCTATTCTATAAATTGAAAAACAAAGCTTCGATGACAGCACATCTGTTTACAACTTGGTTTACTGAATGTTTTAAGGCCACTGTTGAGATCTATTGCTCAGAAAAAAAGATCACTGCTTATTGACAATACACCTGGTCATGCAAGAGCTTTGATGGAGATATACCACAAGATTAATGTTGTTTTCTTGCCTGCTATCACAACATTCATTCTGTAGCTCATGGATCAAGGAGTCATTCTGACTCTGAAGTCTTACGATTTAAGAAATACAGTTTATAAGGCTATAACTGGCATAAATATTAATTCCTCTGAGAGATCTGGTCAAAGTTAATTGAAAACCTTCTGGAAAAGATTCACCATTCTAGATGTTATTAAGAACATTCATAGGAAGAGGTCAAAATATCAACACTAACAGGAGTTTGGAAAAAGTTGATTCCAACTCTCATGGATGATCTTGAGGGGTTCAAGACTTCAGTGGAGTAAGTAGAAGTGTTTCAAATTCCACCACTGCAGATGTGGTGGAAATAGCAAGAGAACTAGAAGTGGAGCTGGAAGATGTAAGTGAATTGCTGCAATCTCGTGATAAAAGTTTAATAGATGAGGAAGTGCTCCTTATGGAAGAGCAAAGAGAGTTATTTCTTGAGATGGAATCTACTCCTGGTGAAGACTTTTGAAAGGACAAAAAAAAATGATTTAGAATATTATATAAAATTAGTTGAAAAGCAGAGGCAGGGCTTGAGAGGATTGGCTCCAATTTTGAAAGAAGTTGTACTGTGGATAAAATGCTATCAAACAGCATCACATGCTGCAGAGAAATTATCAGTTGATGCAGCAAACTTCGCTGTCTTATTTTAAGAAAGTGCCACAGTCACCCCAGTCTTCAGCCACCACTACCCCGATCAGTCAAGAGCTACCAATATCAAGGCAAGACCCTTCACCAGCAAAAAGATTATGACTTGTTAAAGGCTCAGATGATGGTTAGCATTGTTCAGCAACAAAGTATTTTTAAATTAAGGTATGTACATTACTGTTTTAGACATCATGCTATTGCACACTTAATAGACTACAGTATAGTATAAACATAACTTTTATATGCATTGGGAAGCCAAAAAATTTATGTTACTCGCTTTACTGCAATATTTGCTTTATTGCAGTAGTATGGGACCAAAACCACAATATCTCCAGGGTATGCCTGTAATCTAATTGATTGCATTGTACTTGACCATTTCTGAAATAGCCAATATAAAACACAACTAATCATACCAGTAATTCAGTACTTATTAGGTAAACAAAAGAAAAACTAGATCTCTTTTGTCGCACTGAAGTTACTTGCTTGCAGCTAGACTTTAAAAACTAATTTGAGGGGCTTCCCTGGTGGCGCAGTGGTTGAGAATCTGCCTGCCAATGCAGGGGGACACGGGTTCGAGCCCTGGTCTGGGAAGATCCCACATGCCGCGGAGCAACTGGGCCCGTGAGCCACAACTACTGAGCCTGAGCGTCTGGAGCCTGTGCTCCGCAACAAGAGAGGCCGCGATAGTGAGAGGCCCGCGCACCGCGATGAAGAGTGGCTCCCACTCGCCGCAACTGGAGAAAGCCCTCACACAGAAACGAAGACCCAACACAGCCAAAAATAAACATAATAAATAAATAATAAATAAAAATTAAAAAAAAAAAAACTAATTTGAAACACTTTTTATCTAATAGAAATGTATTTTCTATTATAAAGTAATTCATGCATCTTGTAAAAAATTCAGACGATATGAAAGTACATAAAGTACAAAATTAAAGTCACCTTGTAATATTAACTTTGGTTCTAGTTTTCTAGGGAAATCTTACTTTGCCCTTGTAAAGTATGTGTTTTTAGATCATCTTCTAAGTTCCTAAGCAATCATGTAATCTCAAAATTATAAATGGAAAAATCAAATTGTGATATTTAGGCAAAGAAATGCTTGTGGAGACAGAGAAAAAACAAATTCCCTGCCACTTAGCAGAAAGTTTGTATTGTTTACTCTTGCTTCTCTAACACATCTTTATTATTTCTAAATTCAATTCCTTTAATCTATGAATATTTGGTGTTACAAGAAGTTGCAATTTTTTCCATGATCATCCATTTAATTTTTATTTTTAAATTTAATTTACCCATAAGAAAATAACTATTACAACAAAACACAGAAAACTCATGTTCCAATTTGCATAAGTTGCTGGACTTACTTTGATGAATCAGATACTGCATCTCTATTAGTGGTTCCCAAACTTTAAGTGTGTATCAGAATCATCTAAAGGGCTTGTCTAAACACAGATTGCTGGGCCCCCATGTCTAGACTTTCTGAATTCCATAGATCTGGGAATGAGACAGGAGAATTTGTATTTTGAACAAGTTCCCAGGCAACAGTGGTGGGGCTAGCAGAGACCACATTTTGAGAACTAGCGATCTATATAAAGACATTAAACACCACTTTAGAGCTCATCTTCCTAAGATTTATTGTCACTGGATCTTGATTTTAATGGACAATTTAGTGCCGTGTATATAGTAGGTTTCAGTAAATGTTATTAACTGATCAATTCTAAAATTAAATATAAAATAAATTGGGTTATAAATCTACCAGTAATTAAATAACCCATTTCCCCCCCTAATTTACTAATTGAGAAAATCTTGGCCAAATTTTCAGAGAGCATAGATACATAAAATGGTCTTTGGATACAGAATCTTTCTACCTATTAAGTTTCTCTTCAGTGTACTTTTATTTTACTTACTGACAATAACAATCACAGTCATTCTGGTAAAGGCAATATAATGGTAAAATAAAATGTGCTTAATGAAACATTAGTAAAATTGTTGATTAGATTGTTGATTCAAAGAATTTTTTTAGAATCAGTGTTTTGATAATAGTAGAGAATGATTTTTGGAACAAAGAGATAACAGCTTGATTTCTTTAGTTTTAGTATAACATTAAGCTCATGTTGCTAAAATCTGGAATGTGCCTATTAGTTTGTTTTAATGTCTATGTTTCACCCTGCATGACTAATTTACGCGAGACATTTTTTCTGTTTCCAACCCTACAGTGAGATGTTTTAAGTCCTTTCCCATAGTTACACCAGTTCTACCAAATTCTGAATGCTAGTTGAAGTATCAGTAGTACTGGGAGAAAATATTTAATGATTTTTCCTTTTCCTTTGTCAATATGTTATGGTATTCATATGACTCCCTCTGGTGGCAAATGCAGTATGGAATGTTAATCTTTTTCAAGAAACGTACATGTATATATTTCTCTTCTTATAAAGTCAATGATTTATTTTTTCCCTCCTGCCTGAAGTTTTTTTCTCTATCTTACTTAATGCTATCCACAATCTAATGTGACCATTGGAAGTCATCAAAAATGATTAGTTCAATCAATACAAAGATGGACTGAATCTCTCTGTAAAAAATCAGCCTGGAAAATGGAGTCAAATAGTTTTTGTAGCCTTTTAATAATCACACCAGAATATTAAAATACTAAAACAACTGATTAAAGAAAATGACTCCCCAAAATTCAACCTCAATTCCTCTACACATAGTCCATTCATAGTCATGTATATACTTAGTCTAAGAAATCTAAGTATTGGACTTCCCTGGTGGCACAGTGGTTGAGAGTCCACCTGCCAATGCAGGGGATACGGGTTCACACATGCCATTGAGCAGCTACACCCATGTGCCACAACTACTGAGCCTGCACTCTAGAGCCTGCGAGCCACAACTACTGAGCCCGTGTGCCACAACTACTGAAGCCTGCATGCCTAGAGGCCGTGCTCTGCAACAAGAGAAGCCACCACAATGAGAAGCCCGCGCACTGCAACAAAGAGTAGCCCCCACTCACCGCAACTAGAGAACGCCCGCGTGCAGCAACAAAGACACAAGAAGCCAAAAATAAATAAATAAATTTATAAAAAAACAAAAAGAAACCTAAGTATCTGCATTCAGAAAATACCCTCAGAGCTCCATACAAATATAATATAGAGTCATTCGGAGATGAATTTGAATTCTACCTCTGCCACCTGATGGATGAGTAACCTACATCAGGTTATGTAACTGCTGTGAGATATGATTTTCAGATCTATAAAGTGAAATAATACCTACTTTATGAACTTTGTAAGAATTAAACAAGACAATGTAAAAACCTAGCACTGTGCCTTATGTTTAGTAAGACACTAGCTATTATTATAGCTATTCCTTTTAATTAACAAACTGAAGCAAACACCTCTTAAATATATTATTTATAGGAATTATTATCAACTGTCCCCTCTCCTACACTCTGTCTCACACAGGATCCTTTCAATTATACCGTTTTACAATACTCCACATTTATCTACTCTTACTGTCCTCTTGTGCATCAGTCAGGGCCCCGGCAGAAAACAGATGGTACATTAAGCTACATAATTTGATAGGAGCTTAATAATGAGAATATTTACAAAGGGCCTGAAGGAAACCATAAGGGTAATGCAGTGGTACCTTGGGAGCTACCACACCTTGGCCAGAACGGGCAAGACTAATAAGTGGCTACCAGACCTGGAGAGAAGAGTTATATGCATAGGGCTGCCAGACACAAGCTATAGCCTTTGCTGGAGGGATGCTGCCAACCTGCAGTGACCAAACTAAGAAAGATCTGGGGGGAACTGGTATCTCACCCTCACTCTTCTCCTTCCCTCTGATCACCTACGGGTGTCTCCCATTGGCCACATATACCTGGAAGCTGTAGGGCAAAGGTGATGTAGCCCCTAAGGGGCAGCTTCCCAAGGCCCAGTGCAGCAGCAAGAAAGGTAGACGGGGGGATCAGGAGATGCAACAAAAGATTTCAAGCACGTCCTGCGAACCCATAATTTTATCACAGTGGCCATCATCTCCTGCCTGGATTATTTCAATATCCTCCTAACTGGTCTCCTTGCCTCCAGTCCTGCTTCCTTCTAGTCCATTACTCATACAAGACAGAGTGATCTTTCTAAAAGTATAAATCTGCTTAGGTCACTTCCCTATTAAGTCATCCAATGGCTCCCATTGTTCTTGGGACAAATTCCAAACCCCTTAACATGTGTTTTATGAGGCCTTCGACTATCCAGCCTTGAAGAGCTCTCCAATCTCATTACTCACTGTTTTCCTGGTCACTTCACATAAGCTGAAGGGAATACAGGTCTTCTAATAAGTCGTGCTCACTTTCAGATCTATCTGCATGATGGTCCTTTTGCCTGAGTACTTATTACCACCCTCTCTGCAGGTTTAGCTCAAGACTACCTCCCAAAAGTCTCCTCCTCTAGGGAGCTTTCTCCGTCTTCCCAGAATTAGATCATATGTCTTCCTGGAACAGCTCCATCTGCTCCAGACATGGCACTAATACATTATTTTAATTGCCTCTTTACTTATCTATTACCCCCTAGAGAATCTGTGCTACTTGAGCACAAAAAGATTATATTGTTCATCATTGTCACCCCACCTCCAACCCAGGCCTGGCATCATATGGGCACCTAGGGAACTTTTACTGAATGATTAAATAAACTAAAAGAAAAAATTCCAATCTCTTCATCATGACTTCCAGACTCTCCATAATCAACCTGACATTATGAAATCACTTCACCTCATATCATCCTATCTCCAACATCTGTTCCCCCAGTCCTACCCCCAACATAAACTCATCTGTCCAACCATATTTCCTCCCTAGAGAGGAAATTAAAGGTCCCCTTTCCTTCCTTAACCCCTCTCCTAAAAACGGGTTAAAATGTAGGACTCCCATTCTATCTCCAAGGAGGAACAGTGTGCTGCTTGATTAGACCACAACACACAAGGACAGAGTATTAAACAGGTTTGAAAGATTACACAAATATAAAGATGGTTCTCTGGGGTTTTTCCTTCCAAGAGACTAGAAGGGTAAGGCAGGGCTCCAACCTGCCCCTCTGTTTCCAGTCAGCAAGGAAGATAGGCCTGGAAGTCTTTCCCTTTCCCCACACCACACCTGGGCATTGAGGCAAACCCTCTGTCTCTTACACACCCTTCTGTTTCTTGCTGTCATATTGTCTCACAAACCACACTGGAATTGTAGGTAATCTTAGTGTCCAGGTTCCCAGCACCTAACACTGAGGTTTAATGTTAAGGACTCAGCTTATAATCAAGGGTTAGCTTACCTGGCTTCCATTGTGTGAATTGCTTTCTTGGGATCTCAAGCATCAGGTACTTCATTTGAAGTAAGATTCAGATATTTCTGTGAACTGGAAAAATACCATCTTTTCAGTTTTTAAAGTTGCTGCTGTTTCAATTTTCTTTTTGTTTTTTAAATACCATATGTACATGGTAAAAAATTCAAAACTTTACAGTGAGATGTGTCCCTCCTTCCCAGGTTCTGTCTCCTGGGAATTAGAAGAAGTATCTGGTAATTATATTTTACTATAAATATGTTCTTCACAAGTTTGCATTCTTTTCTGGGGTTTTTACATATATTTTGATTGGATACACCAGAACAATCTAATATCATCCAGAATGATATCAGCCTCTGTGGAACCAATTAGACTACTTATGAAAAACCTTCCATGAAGCCTGAAATACCTGCCAGGAGCACTTCTCAGGAAAACATGAGTTTTAACATCTAAATTATTAGGAGTTATGCTCAAAGAAATAGCCCTGCCACTGTAACTCGTTATCTCCTTGACCTCATCTTCTATTACTCTCCCCTCTGGCCCATTCCACTCTAGCTTCAAAGAGGCCAGACTTGCCTCAAAAAGGCCTTTAAAACATTTGCATTGCCTTTTCCTTCTGCCTTGGGCACTCTTCTCTCAGATAGCCACAGGGCTAATTCCCTCTAGCTCACTTCCTGCATGTCACCTGAGTGGAGCTACCTTCCTGACCACAGAGAAATCATTATTTTATGGTACCTATGCCAATTTGTATTTATTCATTATTTACTTGTTTGTCTAATTGAAAGTTCCATGAAGACAGGGACTTTGTTTTGTTCCCCACTGTCTGTTTAACAAATAGCCATTCAGTACCAACTATGTGCCAAGCACCATTTTAAGAGACACAGCTATGAAAGAAGTTTATATTATAGAAGAGTAAGAGGGGGACAGACAATAAAAGTATACACGTAAAATAGCGAGATAGTTCAGATAGTAACCAATGATTTGAAGAAAACAGACAAGGGAATGTGATAAAGAGTGACTAAGGGTTGGAGGATTAATTTACATTGGCTGGTCAGGAAAGACCTCTCTAAGGAAGCAACGAGTGGAGATGGGAATTACATGAAGGAGACAGCCGTGAGAGGTCCTGGTGGCTGAGCACTCCAGAAAGAGAAAACAAAGTGCAAAGGACCCAAGGCAGGAAAATCTTTGACATTAAGGGGCATGAAGAAGTCCATTGTGTCTAGGGCTTTGTGAATGACAGGGATGAGATGAAATGGGAATGGCAGGCAGGGGACAGCTCACATAGGGCATTGTAGATCATGCTGAAGCATTAGGTTACTTTGCCTGCTATGTGTAGAATTAGATCATAGAAGAGCAAGAGCAGAATCAGCAGGGAGGTGTGTCCTGACAGATATAGGAGATTAACAGTGACTTGGATCAGGTGTAGGTAGAGAGAAGTGGAAAAAGTGGAGATAGATAGTAGAGGTGGAATTGACAAACCCTGCTGATGGACTGAATGTGTGCAGTGAAGGAAAAAGAGGAATCAGGATGACTCCCAGACTTTGGTCCAGACTTATCTGGTGGATGGATGGCATTTCCACTTACTAAGGCAAATATTCAGGGCTTGTCACATAATAAGTGCTTAATAGTTACTGAACACATCAATCAATACTGAGGTTCTGGGTGAAATTTTGTTTGAATAAAACAGTTTTGATGAAAACAGAGGTTGAAACTACTGCCGTTAGGGAGATCAGAGTTGTACATGCTGGTTTTAATCTCATTTGGGTGAGTTGGCGGAGATGGCTCTTCTATTACAATTTCCCTTGGCAATGCCTCCGATGCAGTAACAATGGGTACATGCATTCACAGAGCTGGCTTCTGGTATGGTGAGGGTAATGGGTGGTCCTTGAGAGGTTTGAAGATTACACCCTATGAAGCTAGGGCACTTTGGTTGTGAAGAAGTTCTCAACTGTGAGACCAACGGCTTAGTCAAATACGGTAGAGGTTGATGTTGATTAACAAGGAATTATAAAAACTAAAAAAAATTAAAGAGTGAGCTGAAGTTTGAATTCCATCCAGGGAGGATGACTGTGTCTCCCAAATCATTTATATCTTTTTAAATAAAGTAATTTGAGGTCTTCTAGACATGCCAATTTTATAGGAAGTTAATCCCTGGGAATTGGGTGAGGAGTGAGAGGGTGGGACAAGGTATAGCAAGGTCCTTTCCTGAGGGTCTTGTAAATCACACCATAGAAGCAGTTACCTTATTTAACTGCACACAAAGCCACTCTTAATTCTGATTGGTTGAACAAAGTAATCATGTTTGGAGAGATTAGACGCCTTGCAGAACTGCTGGGAAAGAGGGTGGAGCAGAACCACGAGCAAATACTTTATCTCCTGATCAACACTGGAAGTTTAGATTGCTCAAACCTGGGTAATCTAGAAACCTGCTGGCACTGGCACTGCCCAGGCAGCTAATAGGAACCAGCAGCAGAGACCTGCTGGGGTGTCGGCAGTTGAAGTTAATAGATGTCCACTGGTGTGTCCTCTCCAGAAAGCTAGAGCTCGATTTCAGCAGGATTATGAGGCTTAATTGATTAGTGCTGCTGAAGTGTATACCATCTAGTTGTAGAGTTTGTAGTCTTAGCTTCATAGAATTGAGTTAATTTCTTCCCAAGGGAGGCATCTGCAATTTTCTTAAGTGACAGCTTTAACCTAATACCCTCAATCGTTAAAATCCTGATAGTTAAAAGTTAATGGGTTTCTAACAAGCTATTCCCAACATATGCATAATTTGTTTTCTTTTCTTTTCCATGGTAGTTCCACGTTAAGGTTGAATTGGATAAAACAAAAGAAATGCAAAATTCTTCTTCAGAATTTGGTTTCTGAGATAATATCAAGTTCCAGACGGTATTTTTAAAAACAATGGAATTTTCATTTTCATTGAAAAATGCTATTATTTTCTGACTATAAGAATTAACAGTGCTGAATTAAAATTCTACCACCTTGTAGCTATGTAAATTTGGGCAAATTACTTAATTTCTCTAAGTCTTAATTTCCTCACCTGTAATACAGAGATAATAAAAGTTGTGACTATTAAATGAGACAATGCAGGAACAAGAGTTAATACTTGTTTGGCAGAAAAATATTTTCTATCAGTTTATTATTATTATTAAAGGTTTTGAGAAGGGGTTTTATCCTCCAATTAAATAATTTTGCATGTGGGTGTTTAATCTGTAGGGCCAAACTTGAGCTCCAAAGCTTGAGCAAAGACAAATATTTTAAATGATTTTTCAACTTACTTTCTGTTATTCCTTCGTGTCAAATCTGTCTAATTTACCTGGCAGAACACCCCCTAAAGGAAGTGATTATTATCCTGACAACTCCAATTATCCAATCTTTTAAAGATCCTAATACACATATGTATTTTCACAGTAATCTTTGAATTTTTCAAGGTTATTAATTAGTTAAAAGAATGGCCTATTTGACAAGATAGTTCTTTGTCTGTATTTACAGAAGGATAGGGCACATGCTACTGCTCTGTTTTATTGATTGAAATAACCTGGGTTAATTCCTAATCTTACTGCTAGGATAGTCTTAAAGAACAGTATATTTATATTCAGCTCTAGTGTTTAATCAGTATCCTTCTCTATCCTGCTATGTGCAAGGCACTGAAAATACAGTAATTAAGTCACTAAGAAGCAAGAGAAGCCGCTGCATTTTTTGTATAGCTTGTCTGTACCAGAAGCTGGTAGATCTTGAGAAAAAGGCTGTTTCAACAATTAAGAGAGCTTTCTTAATCTCTAATATAAAGAGAGTGAAAGAGTGAGTATGTATTGAGAACACACCACCCCCTCAAAAATCTAAATCTACATTTGAAGCTAATAATAAAGTATGTTTAAAGGTATAAAATGTTGGTCTTATTTTTATGTTGACCCTTAAAGTTGTGTTAGGCTCTACCTTCATCCACACCTAACTAGGGCTGAGCTATCCTCTGCCACAAACATTAGAAAACTCAGAACTATATGCTCCCCAGCAACAGAGTAAATTCAAAAACTTCCATGGTAGAAAAGGAAACTTCAGTTGAGTTTGTCCTTTGGGCCATTGAGCAAATTTAGAATAATGGAACTTACTTTTTTTTAACAAATACTTAGACCAGGAAAAAAATGCAACAAGCAGCCTTAAATCTGTAGCATTCTATGTATAAAACTTTATGGATTATAATGAAAATAAAAATTAATAGCATAAAAATTAACAGTCACAGTTAATCCCCAAACCTTTTTTTATTAATCATGTCTCCCTTTTCCCAAAACATCTTGTTCCCTATGCTAAATTATTTAGTATATAAATGAGCAGAGTTTTATCTGTAAAAAAAAATAGGTGGTATATTTAATTCTGTATATATATATATATATATATATATATATATCAAAATCTAATCAAAATATGCTGCTTTTACTAAAAAGCAGTAAGCTAACAAATTAGCCTGCCACAAGCTAACATACTAGTTACTTGCAAGTTAAAAGGTAGCCTACCACAGTTTCATGGGTACTGGTAGAAGACATGAACCTCCTCCATCAGAGACAAAAGACAGGTAATGACTCAAAGCAATAGCAATAGCCAGACTGTCAGCATTTGCATTGATACCCAGCCCCACATTCCCATAACATTTAATAGAAAGAGAGGTACCCTGAGCTTAGGGAACACAAATCTTGTATTTGTGAGAGTTCCTGCCCATTGCTCCAGACAGAGATACTATCTCTATCTTCCTAGACTATAAACAATCCTACCCTTTTCTCTGGAGGGAGACAAAATCTCTGTCTTCCAAGTCTTTTCTTTTTATAAACATCCTTGAAACATAGTCAAGAACAAAGAGTAGTCAGTGCCTTGCTTTGCAAGAGGTGCAGAAATGCAGGACTCATGGAGGACTGTCTCTCAACAAATCTAAGTCTAAGCAGTGATTTCCAGGGAAAGAGTCTGGAGGAAGAAAGAGAATCCTGTCCTGGTGACTTTTCTGGTACTGAGGTTAGATGAGTCCTCTTCATATTGAGTAATATGATGAAAGAATTTAGTCTGAGGTGAGCTTCCACTGCCACATGTGGCCTGAGAAGAAGAAAATTCCATCTCCTATTCTTCCTTTTCACCCTGTCTCAGTCTCTCGGTTTCCCAGAACATATTTTAGTTGCTGTCTCAGCATCCTGAAGTCTGACTTGGATATCAATTACCTTAGAAATAATTTACAATGGCAGTCAAATTCCCTGACTATTCCTCTCACTGCCTCCCATCTCAATCTCCCCAAAGGCCCTATTAACTGACAATGTATCTGATTTATAGAACATTCAGTTTCAACTCCATTTTGAATTAAATAAACTTGGCTGGCTAGCTGGATACTATAACCAGCACTTACGGAGTCTCTAGTGTGGGAAAATGTGTCTTTATTAACGAATGCACTTAACAAATGATTTTATCAGCCATGCCTCTTATTATATTGCATCTTTGTATTTAATAATCAAGTTTTTAGAATATTAGAGGAAATTTACTTTTGCAAATGTCTATGAAAAATGGCACTATTTTCTATGGCAGCAAAAAAGTTATCCCAAGCCAAAAGCCTGAAGAAAAAGTAGACTTACTCACTAACAAGAGATTAAAGTTAAGTGTATGAGCCAACATGCTGTCAGATTATCATATTCTCTCCCTAGAGAAGTGTGATGGCCAAAAAGCAGGCAGTAAAAGAAAAAAATATTTTAATGATAGTTCACAAAATCCTTGAAAAATGGAAAGTTTATACTATGTCAGGGAGAAAAAAAAAAGGAATTATATCTCTCTCACTGGACAAGGATTGTACCTTTGAGAACCTCTCTGAGCATTTCCAATTTACATCCAAATTCTACTGTTTCGGGGAGCTCTTGCTATGCAATGGAACATCGCCGCTTGTCATCAAAATATTCTCTGTGATATTCCACTTTCAAGTTTGCTTTGCTTGACTTCACCCCATTGCACACAGCTATAGAACGTTTTCTTATCTGCATTCCCATTTAGAACTTGTTTTTTATCATTTTTATATCGATTTTTACATAATTTTTTTAGAATTCATGCTCCTTTTTTTCTGGTTGAAAATTATCCAGTTAGTTCTATTTTTCCCATGTGAGGAGACTAGACTGAAAGCAGACTAGCAAAGTCAAATGTGATTTTTCTCAAGTTGTAGTGGGGGGGGGGCATTTACTACTTCTGTGTTCTGAAAGATTGCTGACATTTTTTTTCATCAAAGTAAGGGTTGTGGCGGTAACTTTTCCACCTTTAACTGTCCTTTACTTTTGCCCTTTCCATAGGATCTTACTTCATGTTGATCTGGGGGGGAAAAATACCTTTGGTTCACTTGTAATTAAGGTGTTCCATCTCTTGATTTATCTTATTGTTGAATTTTTATCTTATTTTTCACATTTCTAGGGCATATTCTTGAAATTTTACAAAATATTATTTTAAAATGTCAAATTACTAAACTATTCTAGGAGGTAATTTTGAATAAAAAAGGAAAGTTCATATTAATTGACCCCCCAAAATTAAAAATATAAATGAATATTATCTCCTTCACTATAACTTAGGAATTTCTACTTTTATTCCATTGATCTTGCCATTGTTTAAAACAATTTGGGGGACTCCTCTTTTGGATTTGCCTTTAGAATCTGCTGCTTTATTTTAAATGAACTCAGTGGTAGTAAATCTTCAGCCTTTAAGTGTGGACTTTAATTTTTGGACAGAGGTAACTGTCATCCATAGTCTAGTATATAGGTTGATGATCAGACTGGGAGAAAAAGTACCTGACTATAAGGAATGAGGGTAATATTCTTGTCTGACTAAACTCGCTGTGAAGACAACTTCAGGAAAAACTTCTAGAAAGTTCTTGAGCTTTGTCAAGAGCAACTGACTGCCATACATCCAGCTCCTGTGCAGATCCCTGGTTCAGCCAGTGATAGTGATATATCACATAGGTCCTAAACTCACCTGGTAGACCATTTTACTCTAAAGGAAATGGGGAGTCATTGGAGGGTTGTGAGCAGATGAGTGCCATGAACAGGCATGTTTTTAAAAGATCACTCTGGATGCTCTTTTGAGAAGACACTGAAAAGGTAAGGGTAGAAGGTGGGACAGATGCTAAAAGTCTAATTAGGAAGCTACTGCAGTAATCCAGACAAGGGATGGTGGTGGCTTGAACAAAGATAGAAAATGGAAGTGGTGAGAAGTGGTTGAATTCTGAATATATTTTGAAGATACAGTCAATAGGATTTCCCAATATTAGCCTAGATTTGGGCCTCGGCCAGGGACCATTTTCCCCCAAGAGGCATTTGGCAGTGTCTGGAGACATCTTTGATTGTCATGACTAAAAGCATGCTACAGACATTTAGCGAATAGAGGCTAGGCCTGCTGCTAAGCATTCTGCTAAGCATTCTTTGTTTGCCACAACAAAGAATTATCTAGTCCAAAAATGTCAATTGTGCTGAGGTCGAGAAACACTGTTCCAGTTGCACTTTGAGCATTACCCTGTGAATTTCCCTACTATATGCTTTAGGAGAGCCCTCTATAACAATTTTGACACTAAGCTAAAACTATTGTTGAAATGCCCATGGAAGAGGACAGACTCCAGCAAAATCCATTCTGCCAGTGGACTCAGCCTAAATTAGAAAGAAGCCTCCCCAATGAGCTTGTTCTAAGAATAATGAGCAAGCCTCTTCGGAGGTGGCTTTATTCACCAACACATCCAGATGGAGGGTAACCAGAGTCAAGACTTCTGCTTAGATGCCCAGCATCCGGCCTCTACAGGAGCCAATAAGTCTAAATTTATGAGAGTTCCTTCTGATTTTCCTGGCAGAGAGGGAGGAACAAATAGCAACAAATCTTTTCTTCATGAGCCCAAGTGGAGCCTGCCCTACCAAGTGTCCCAGGCCCATTATGCCAGAGGAGGGAATCTGTTGGCCACCATAGCAAGGCAGTCACTGGACAGATTTGCCATTTTAAGAATTAATCTAGTTGGATATCCTCACTTTCTAAAGACATATCAATTCTATGATAGGTGTCAAATAATTACAACTTGGAGCACTACTCTATGAATGTAGGCATCCTTTTACTTTTAGAAATCTTTGGTTTGAGAAAAGAATCATCAAATCTCTAAATCCCAATTCTAGAAAATAGAGCTACTAGGTTGGAACCAATATCAAAGTAATGTGGGCTCTTCTACTGTCAATAACACATTAGGAAGGACAAACCATAAGATTCCTGCCCTGAGTAGACACAAAATTATACAGGCCATCCTTTTTATCTACATATGTATTATTCAAGCTCTCAAACTTACAAGGTTTCATAGGCAAGCAAAACTATTATGACACAAGAATATTTGCTAAGGAACTCCCACACATAAAATTAGTTCATACTCAAAAATCCTTTCCTGCTTCACACTAGCTTTTATCCTATGCACCATTTTCATATCTTTGACATTTTCTTACAAAAATTATGACATGTTATAATTATCAGTGAAACTGAAAATCTTACAAAAGGTGCAGGCTTTCTTGATGTCCATAAAAGTGAAATTAGAAAACAGATAAGCCACTGAGAAATAAAGATCTGATGACAAAGTAAATGCTTCAGAAGCGGCTTTGAAGAAGCCCTTGAATATTTTGCAAAAATAACTCTCTTTATGAGCATGCTACAAAAGTCAAGTGAGAAGTGAAGGATGCCCTATGGTGTCATTCTATAACTTGGTTAGCAAAATTAACCCCTCAAAAAGCCTTTGATTTATTTTTTTGTGCATCCTAAGAATTAGCATAATCATATGCAAACTCTAACCTAGATGTTGTTAATTAGGAAGTAAAATAAGCTTACTTTTATAGTTTACAGACTAACAGCTTTATTCTTCAATATAAAAATACACAGGAATTTTCCTCCAAATTCCCTTATTCCCTGTCATTACCACCACTCACATTATAAACTCAATTAAACTTAAAGCTACAGTTGGCTTCTGTCTGCTTATTACAGTCTGAAATGCATCCTCTGCCCCAAGACTAGTACAAATTCCTTTTCTGTTCAGTGGTTATACACTGGCTGGATTAGTCACTGCCATTAGTTGGACACTTAATTCCAAAGAGCTATAAGAACACCTCAAAGTACCTCAAGAAGCTCCAGAACCCATTGAAATGTCCTATTAGATTAGGTTAAGACCAAAGCCTGTTTGAGAAACCTGCTATCTAAACAATTAGATGATCCTCCCAAAATCTCCAAAATTGTTTCACTGGGTCCCATTTCTTCATGTCTTTTAAAAAACAGAAATATATATATATATATAGACAGATATAGATGTATAGATATGGATATAGATATGGCAGAAGCATAATTATTTTAAGTTCCCTTTTAGGGCCAGTGTTAATTGCACAGCCTCAACTGACTGTCTAAAACTTCAATATTTTTACCACATATAGGCAAACAAGGCTTTTACAAGTAAAAATTTCTAAGATTTAGGCTCTCCTTTTGCTGCTACAAAAGTTCCATTATAATGGTGGTTCTCAAAGGGTGGTCCCAGGACCAGTAGCATCAACATCCTCTAGGAACGTTCTAGAAATGCAAATATTTGCTCTCCCACCACTGCCCATACCTATTGAATCAGAAAGTATAGGGGTGGGGTCCAGCAACCTCTGTTTGAACAAGACTTCCATGTGATTCTAATGTTCGAGAGTACTGCATCATAGAGATTATTTTTAAGGTCCTTGAAATCATGAATGATGTCTTTTCATCTTTATATCACTCCCATGAGTGTCCGATACTATGCCCTGGCACACAATATTTAGTAAATATTTCTTCTATGAATGAATTTAATGATTGGTCTATCATTTCTATGATTTGTTTGGCATTGTCTTCTCCTGACTTCTCTCTTCTTCACATTTGTCATCCATAAAACTGAAGTAATAGTATGAAGAAGCGTTAAGTGTGAACTGAACACGACTCTCACCGGGCTGTCACTGTTCTCTCAACACAATACTCTCACAGTGCCCAGTGTTTTAAATTCTCCATGATCCGTATTTTATCAGGATGCTTAAAAGTAACTTGGTTACGCAGGAAGAGCACAAAGAAACTGCAGGATTTTGAACTGTGCAGAGCACTACATTACACTTATATTATCACATCTTATTTCTCCCCACAATGCAAGAGAGAAAGTGTCATCAGATAAGCATTTAGCAGTTTCTGCCACATTGTACCCAAAATATATAGCCAGGAAGAATAACAATGATATTTGAAACTGTAGCTATAATTCTGTGCTGCAGAAGTAGTATTTGCCTGACCTGGAAATTATATAAGAACATAGTTATTGGTTTTTTACTTCAGAGAAAAGAATATTTTCATGAAGCTATCAAAAACACTGTATTTCTATATTTCATGAAATATTTACAGATAATGCCAAGTTTGCTGAAATTATGTAATCAGCAATTCCTAAATTGGTACCGTTATAATTAATGTTTATTTGAAAATCCTGAGAGACGGAAGAAACATCTCCAGTTTTGTAATGATATGAGGTATTCTCCTGGCTGCTCTTCCAAACACCTGGGCTAACACAAATGTAAATCACACAGTGCTAATTTCTGCATATTAATGAGGGTCAAGCTTTACTGTTCCCATAGCTAATTTTTAAAAAATTTCCTCCCTTTGACACTATTATCAACAGATTCTCAAACGTAACACTGAAGAATAGAAACCTCCTCCATCATGCTTCTAATATCTCATCTCTCTTATTTTAAGATCCTCTTGACTGCCATTTCTAATAGTTTTGTCTGATGTATTGTGCTATAGTATAAAGAGCCTTGTGCTTGGGTTCTAAAAACCTGAGTTTCAATCCTTTGGCTTCTATTAAAGGCAAACACTGCTCCTTTGAACTGCAATCTCCACATCTGTAAAGAAAAGATGATAGCTTGGTGAAAGGGACCTTTAAAAAGTCACTTGCTGGAGCTGCTATCAAAACAAAACAAAACTTCAAAACAACCAGAAAATAACAAGTGTTGGCAAGGCTGCAGAAAAACTGAAACCTCCCTGCACTGTTGGTAGGAATGTAAAATGGTGCAGTCACAGTGGGAAAACAGTATGGCAATTCCTCAAAAAATTAAAAATAGAATTACCAAATGATCTGGCAATTCTACTTCTAGGTATATACACAAAAGAACTAAAAGCAGCATCTCAAAGAGATATTTGTACACCCATATTCATAACAGCATGATTCACAATAGTCAAGAGGTGGAAACAACCCAAGTGTCCATTGACAGATAAATGGATAAACAAAATGTGATACATATAATGGAATATTATTCAAACTTAAAAAGGAAGAAAATTCTGACTACACATAAACAAATCTTGAGGACATTATGCTAAGTGAAATAAGCCAGTCACAAAATATATACCGTATGATTTCAGTTATATGAGGTATCAAGAGCAATCAAACTCACAGAAACAGAAAATAGAATGGTTGTTGCCAGGTGGTAGGGAGAGGAGGAAATGGAGAGTAGTTGTTTGATGGGTATAGTTTTGAAGATAGTTAGTTTCAGTTAGTTTCAATTTTGAAGATGAAAAAGTTCTAGAGATTTGTTGCACAATAATGTGAATATACTTACTACTGAACTGTACATTCAAAGAAGTTAAGAAATTAAAACAACAAGGAGATATCACTACACACCTATTAGAATGACCAAAATCCAGAATACAGACAACACTAAATGCTGGCAAAGATACGGAACAACAGGAATTCTCATTTATTGCCGGTGGGACTGCAATATGGTACAGTCACCGTGGAAGAGAGTTTGGCAGTTTCTTACAAAACTAGACACACTCTTACCATACCACCCAGGAACTGCACTCCTTGATATTACCCAAAGGAATTGAAATGTTATGTCCACACAAAAACCTGCATATTGATGTTCATATCAGCTTTATTCATAACTGCCAAAAACTGGAAGCAACCAAGAAGTCCTTCAGTAGGAGAATGGATAAACTGTGGTACATCCAGACAATGGAATATTATTTGACAATAAAAGGAAATGCACTATCAAGCCATGAAAAGCCAGGGAGGAACCTTATATGTATATTACTAGGTGAAAGAAGCCAGTATGAAAAGACTACATACTCTATGATTCCACCTACTGTATATAACATTCTGGAAAAGGCAAAAGTATAGACAGTAAAAAGATCAATGGTTTCCAAGGGCTGGGGGAGGGAGGGACGATAGGTGGAACACAGAGGATTATTTAGGGCAGTGAAACTATTCTGTATGATACTGTATTGGTGGATACGTGTCACTACAAATTTCTCCAACATAGAATGTACAACACCAAGAGTGAACCCTAATGCAAATTATGGACTTTGAGTGATAATGATGTGTCAGTGTAGATTCATCAATTGTAACAAACGTACCACTGTGGGGGTGGGAGGGGGAATACCCACATATATGGGGGGGGCAGGGGTATATGGAACATCTCTGTACCTTTCTCTCAATTTTCCTACAAATCTAAAATTCTTCTAAAAGAATGAAGTTTTTAAACTGAAAAAATAGTTAAGAAAATTTTTGTTATTTGTATTTTATCTCAATTAAAAATAAAATCAGTTGCTATATAAAATTTAACTTCTTGAAAGTATTCCATATCAGTTTGCTATTTATCATTATCCCTCAGTGTTATTATCCCCCCAAAAGAATAATCATAAAAGTATAATAAAAATATAATAGGGGACTTTCCTGGTGGTCCAGTGGGTAAGGCTCCCCGCTCCCAATTCCGGGGGCCCGAATTCCATCCCTGGTCGGGGAACTAGATCCCGCATGAATGCCACCACTAAGAAGCCTGCATGCTGCAACTGAAAAAGATCCCGCATGCCACAACGAAGATCCCTCATGCCGCAACTAAGACCCAGTGCAACTAAAATGAAATTAAATAAATAAATAAATGTTTTAAATATATATATATATAATAAAAGTATAGAGCTATATAGAATGTATCTAAGTATAGTTCCTTTATATGGAAAATCCAGGGTAGCTTTAGAAATGTCACAAGTCTTCTACTTAAATTGACTCCCAGACTCTGCACTGGAGGCAGGAGCAAGTGGAGTATTTCTATGAAGAGAGGACATTTCTCCAGTGGCAGAGGGGCTCTTTTTCCACTCACCAACCTAGTCTCTTTTTTCTGTCAGTCTGAGGGAGTGCGCAGTCCACAGGGCACAGCACTGAAAACGGCTGAGAGGCCAGGTGGAGGCGATTGTAAGAAGCAGGCTCCATGAGTGCTGAGTGACTATTTGTCACAGCACTCTTCTTCTCTTCCTCCTTTGCTTCTCACAATCCCTTCCTTTCCCCCAGAATGAAAGTCTCATGAATGCAAAAACCAAGATAAGGCAGTGACCTTTCTCAAGGCTCCAAAGGCAACCATGGTGACAGTTCAGCTAGTCTCTGGAGAATTCAACAGATAACCAGTTGGAAGAAATGTTCCCCCCCTCCACCCCTTTTTAGCCGTCTTTGCCATAAAGAGAAAACCAAGGTAGTAAGTTGGGCTGGCTCTCTGTCTTTCACAGGTGGGCTGACTTGTAAAGGAGGTCCAGTTTCTTCTCTGTTGACCGTACACCACTACCCGCCACCACCACAGTCATGAGCACCTTCTCTGTGCCAGCCTCCCATTCAGAGAGGGTCTCCACCCCGGCCAGCCCTCTCCTTCCTGCTCCAAAGACTCTGAAAACAAACATTCCAGATTCTAAACTTTTCCCCCCTCCATTTCTCATCCCTCTTCTTCAGAAATGAAGGCTTTTTCTGTGCTAACTTTCTCCGACTGATGACAAACCAGCTAAAATGCCATACTGGTTGACAATAGGTTTTCATTGTTAAGATTTATCTCCAGAATAATTTCCATTTTAGAACAGTATTCAAGGCCCAAACATAAAGTGAATATTTGTAAACCTAAGGTGAGAACCCCAGGCACTATATTACATCTGCCAAATTAAGGGACCAGGCAGTCTTTTTAGTGCCTTTCAAATCACGTCAAGTGATTAGCGGCCTGCTCTGCTACGCTAATCCACTTTACTCTTTCAACTTTGCTCATGCAGCTGTTCTTTCGTCACCAGAAAAGCCCACGGGGATCCCCGGGAAAAATAATAAGATAGCGTTTAGGAGATAAAATAAGGTCTAACCTCTTCTTCTCGGTCCAGTTTCACCTGCTTATAGTGGGTCGTGTGCAGAGGCTTTGTGCCTAACGCGTCAGGTCACAGTTTCCACAACGGACTTCTGCACGACACCTTATTCAAGATGGCGGCGGCCTGCCGTGTGCAGAGACGCTGAACCCCGCCCTTCAGTCTGAAGTGCCGCGGGAGCAGCATAGCCACACCTGACCCACGAGAACGCTCCAGTTCTCCCCACCCACCCGCGAGAACTCTATAAACTAGCCCCGCCCACCGCCTACTGGGGAGAATTGTGCTCTATAGTGCGAGCTCGCATCTCTCCCTTCTTTCATCAAAGAATCAAGCTTTCTTTTGCTATGGAACCGAACTGAGTCTCGTTCTCTTGGCTCGTACTTCAAGCATTTCCTCAGCAACCCTACACACAGCCTTTGCCCACTGCTCACCAAAATGCGAAATAAAGACACAGAAAGAAGAAAGGAACTCACTACCACACTGGTAATCAAGACGGAAGCTAGCCTAACTCTAATATGTGGGAAAGAGTAATGCTAATTCCAAAGCAGGGAGAACTTGATAGAGGCATCTTCTCAGAGATAAGGACATAACATTTCCCACCTCCAGTGTATAAAAAAGAAAGCAATAAATAGTGCACTGCTTTTAAGGCCTGGATCCTAACATAGAATACAGTAAATATTTTACACAAGTAATTAAGATTCGTGATAAAAACTGTTTTCCTGTTCAATGTTACCATTGTCTCCAAATAGGCGTGGTTCTTCTGCAGAGTTCCTTTACCTCTGGTTTAAAATAAACAATTGAACAGGCTTTAATTTCTCCATTTTTATATTATACTGCTTACTTAATCCTTTATAATAAAATGATAATAAATTCAACATATTGTTGCCAGATTTGCATAGATGCCTCATTTATGCATTCTCTTTTTTGATAACAGCATTTCATGGCTGACTCACATCCAGTGTAAAGTATGGTAACACTCCCAGAGCTTACAGTTTCTTTCCAATATCACCATTAACTATTCTTCTCCTATAACTGATTTTCATTAGTTTCTGCAAGCCCTATGTTTTTAAAATAGTATCTGAAGTGCAGAACAGTTGCACAATCAACACAATTCAAGTGAATTCGTTTTTTTAAAGAGAGAGCACCTCAAAAATGTAAATAAGAAAACAAAAGCTGACCTTTGTTCTCAAACAAATCCCACCTTAAAAAAATTGTTTTTATCTAGATGCATTTGAAACAAGTTAACAATTACTGGAGATGACAGTAAACTGGCATGAAAATTACTTAAATTATTCCCTCTGGAGAAAAGAAAATGGAAGATAATCATAGATTTAAGACGTAAGGGATTATTTTAAAATGTATTCCAAATAGCAAACCTGTCCAAAAATGTATGCTCATTTATAGATGAAGAAACAGAAGTGTAAATTAATCATTGATCAATATAGGGAGAAGAACAGAAAACTTTCTGAATCTGAGGGTCTTTTTATTTTGTTTTGTGCTCCAACCAGTATGCACTTCTCCATTTCAAATGTATCGCCAAATAATCAGAATGCAAAGAAAAGAGACATGAAGAAAGACTTCAAGCTTAAAATGACATAAGAACAAAACAGGAACTTACTAGTAGCTTAGGCATAGCCACGTTTGCAAGCAACAATTTTGTAGAAGATAATAAACTATCATATGGGTACAAAGGACTAAATGTTCACTGCTGACTCTCTAATGTTATGGAAAACGTTCACTTTTACAGCACTGTTTCCTTTATTAAATATTATGTGTCATAGCCCAGATGTAAATCTGACCTAGCTTTTGGTACAAGATAGCCCATGAGAATGCTAGAAAAGCTAAATGTCAGGATTATGCAGAGCCAAAATTAGCTGAGCATGGATAAAAGTGTGGAAAGATATACCCCAAATTGCTAACAGTGGTTGCCTCTGCAGGATGGAAGTAGAGCTGGGGAAAGAGGAGAATTATCACTTTTAAATCATGTATTTTCTGTTTAAAATTTTTTGTTTAGATTGGTTAAAATGGTCATATGTTACTTTTATAATTTAAAAAATTCATTACTGAAACTTCTGACCAGATGTCAAATAATGTTGCTTCTCAGTTGAAGCAATATCTGACTTAAGAGAAACAGCACTTACTGATGATCCACAAATTCCATTCCCTGAACTGTATCTCTACCTTTTCTCCCTCTATCTGGACATATCAACAGCCCCACAGAAAAGTCCCAGAACTATTGCCAGGTGAGCTATCATAAGATGTAGAAAAGGAGAAGTACAGGTAGGCAGAATTTTTTTAGACAGTCCTTACATTCAGAAGAGTGAGTAAGGGAAGAAGTTGTGAAAACAGTGAACACACCCTGAATCCAGTTTCCCAAATGGAACTTCTTGCTTGAATATTGTCCTGCATGCCCAAAATATTTTCTGGTTTGTTTGGGTTTTTTACACTTCAGTTATTACACCATAGAATGGTACTATAGAATTCTACCAAAAAGATAATCCTCTGGTTTACATCTTTCTTTAAAATACAAATTCTTCTTGAAAGGGTAAATGGCTCTCCACTCTTCACACATTAGTAAATGTTAGTTTAATCACATGTCCTCGTAACAGCCAGCTGAAATTAGACTTGCTGATGAGAGAAAAAGCATATGAGAGAGCATAATTACCAGTGGGAGACCTGGATGTTGAACTGAAGAGGACTTGGTACAAATGAAAGCATGTAAGCCTAGGAACTACAAAAGGGCCCTGGAAAGTCATAAAAAAAGATGGGTCATAAAGGAAGGTAGAGGATACCAGATAAACTGTGGACTGCAGAAAAAAGCACCCAATGAAAAAAAATAGACTCTTTCTGTTTCCTTTACCTTCTCTTCTTTCCTCTCCTTCCTTTTACTTCAAATACTAAAGCAAGTATGAGTACCACGTGTGAGTTATATACAGTGGCCTAAATAAACTTCAGCTGAAGCTCCCTCCTCCATCCATCTACCGCAAAGACTCACCATCACCTCCCACAGACTAAACACACAGTCGTTTGTCCATTGCCCAGGAAAAGGTTTGAGAAATAGCTCATTGAACACTGCCAGACAGAAGTATATTTTGTCAATGATATTTCTATGGACTGGACGTTTATGCTCCCCCCACCCCAAATTCATATGTTGAAACCTAATCCCCAGTGTGATGGTATTTGGCAGTGGGACATTTGGGAGGTAATTAGGTCATGAGGATGGAGTCCTCATGAAAGGAATAAGTGCCGTCCTTATTCTCCATCCTGGCCTGAGTCATATTGCCTCTGGCAAAGACTCATATTACACTACCTTGTAGGTTTTAGAGCTCTTCGGAACACAGACCTGAAACAAGACTCAGGGATTCTGAGATGAGCCTTCTGTGCATCCCAAGGACAAAGCAAATCAGCCAGGAATAGAGATGGCTGTGCCTTTTAAAACTGTGGTCATGAAATCCAAGCAGGACAGCCAGGGATAGAGAACTCACTACACACACCATCAAAAGTGGTTGATAAAGTGAGCTAAATGAAAGAGTGACATTCACTAGAGGTGTTTTCTTAGTTTCCCAGTGTCATCTCTTAATTGAGGATGCCTAATACTTTTAAGGAGGACTGGGAGGATAAGTGAGATAACACACAAACTGTTTGGAGCACTCAATTCAAGGCCAGGTATCCTAGGATTAGCTAGAAATATTTACGTATTATATATAGGCCATGGGGCCTATATAAATATGGGACTTGAGGACAGGGGGAGGGGGAAGGGTAAGCTGGGATGAAGTGAGAGAGTGGCATGGACATATATACACTACCAAATGTAAAATAGATAGCTAGTGGGAAGCAGCCGCATAGCACAGGGAGATCAGCTTGGTGCTTTGTGACCACCTAGAGTGGGGGGTTAGGGACGGTGGGAGGGAGACGCAAGAGGGAAGGGATATGGGGATATAGGTATATGTGTAGCTGATTCACTTTGTTATAAAGCAGAAACTAACCCACCATTGTAAAGCAATTATACTCCAATAAAAATGTTAACAAATATATTAATAAATAAATAAATAAATAAAATAGATTTTAAAAATCATTAAACAATTTTTGACCACCAATTTACATTAACCTCCCTCATACTTATGCTTTCCCAGATATTTCACCTTTCTTCTTCTCAGTATAAATGCACTAAAAGAACAAAAGCATTCTGCTGAAGCCAAAGTAGTAAAAGCATTCTCATAGGCAATGGCTTTTATGCAAACAAAATCCAGAGGACTTGGGAAAAAACGGATCTTATGCAGTTTCTTTTGGGGACACATTGGTTTCCCTTGTAGCCTTTCTGATCCCAATCTCAATTTTTGTAGTCCATTTAACATATACAGTTGATGGGAGGATTAGAACTAGAGTCCCCTAGTGGAGGAACAGAAAAATGTGTGTGAAGATTATGGAATTGTAGAATAATGGGTAACCGAGAGCCAGATGGTCCAGTTTCAAAATCTCAGCTCTTCCCCTCACTAACTGCATGACTGTGGACAAGTTAACCTCTCTGTGCCTCAGTTTCCTCATTTATAAAGTTGGGATAATAAGTACCTGCTTTCCAAGGTTGGATAAATTGAGTAAATTCATATAAAGTGCTTAGAACATAGTCTAACATATAGTAAGACCTCAATAAACTTGACCATTAATATTGGAAGCATCATATTAACTTTTGTGGCACTTTAGGAACTCATACTGTGGTTTACTTGGAGTTGTCACTGGAAGGTAAGAAATGAGACTGCAGAAAAAGGCTGTCTTTACTCTCACGATCCTTTTGAGAGCATTTCAGCTTGTAAATGGAGAAATATAAAGGTTTCTTAATAATGGTTATGATTAATAATAATGATTATTATAATAATAATGATTCCATAATAATAATAAAGCACAAAATTTATAATTTACTTATGAGTCAATGAGATTAAATTATCAGTGGGAAAACTGAATAAAAAAGGAATAAAAATTTTATTCCCTGTTAACCAAGTGAATTTTAGCATTGGAAATGACTTTCCACTTCTTTACATAACTATAGCAAGGACATAAACATTAAAAGATTTCTGGTCTTGCATAATTTTAGGTTCAACCATAGTTAAAGGAAACAAATAGGAATAAATGTGGATACATGCTGAAAAACTTTGCAATAAGCAAAGAATAATTTTTAACACTAGAAGAATTATTCATTTTACTGGACAACTTAATGTCTTACGTAACAGTGAGATAGAACCTAACACCTGCAGGTAAGACAGGGTGGGTGAGTGAAGCTGATATTGAACAATTACATAAAATGACACTTGGCAAACAGAGAAAACCAAAGAACGACTGCAAATGTTCCATCACTGGTAGTTTGATACTAAGGAGTAGATAAATAAAATAAGAGAGGAAATTGGGAGGCGTGTGAGGAATTGCTAAAACAGAGCTATGAGTTAGGAATACAAAGTTGCTTTAAAAAAGCATCAGAAATTTTCCAAATAACATGGATTCCCAAGTATTGCTTAATAAGAACTTTGGATGGAATATAATACTATAATAGTCTCTGCAGCTTCAAGCTTTCTTGCTGTCCCCAAAGGCAAACACATAGGGCTTCTGGTTTAAGGGGATGACAGAACCAAAATGCATGGGAAAATCACGAAGTTTAAGTAACCTTATTATGTTCTTATGACTAGGTTTCCTGATCTATGGTTGTTGACTTCTGAGTGGTCATTGGAAGAACCACTGGACTTCTGCTTCTTAGGACTTACTCTTGAATATGATTCTTTAATCTTCCCCTGTCTACTAGATCTTCAGCCCATGTCTTTTGCCTAGAGAGAGACAACGACAACCATTCATTCAAGAAGGACCCCCATGCAGACCTGAGGACCCAATCAGTGAAGAGCAAATATCAGCTTTTCCATGCAATGGATGACAACCAATTCAACAGGTTCCTATCCTTCATGAGAATGTTGTCTTTGGAGCATTTCCTTACAAGGAGTCCTATTGTCATTTGATCACCAGTTTGAAATATATTATTGCAATTGCAATATTTGTTGTTAACTTTTTAAAAAACACAAAGTGATGAAAATCACTGGATGTGATCAAGTTCAAACAGTCTAAACTATGCTCCCAAACTCCAAATTGATTCAAATTAAATGATGGTTTTAGGGTTAAAATATCTCAATAAGAAATCTAAAAGTTAAAAATAAGCAAAATAACAAAAACATCTAAATACCAGAGTAGTCTTTTCTTTAGTTTAATCTCATATTGATGTTGTTTTTTTTTTTCAATTTTTATTTATTTATTTATTTTTAGCTGCGTTGGGTCTTCCTTGCTGCGTGCGGGCTTTCTCTAGTTGTGGCAAGTGGGGGCTACACTTCGTTGCGGTGTGTGGGCCTCTCATTGCGGTGGCTTCTCTTGTTGTGGAGCACAGGCTCTAGGCATGCAGGATTCAGTAGTTGTGGCACACAGGCTCAGTAGTTGTGGCTCACGAGCCCTAGAGCACAGGCTTAGTTACACCACAGCATGTGGGATCTTCCTGGACCAGGGCTCAAACCCATGTCCCCTGCATTGGCAGGCGGATTCTTAACCACTGCACTACCAAGGAAGTCCCTCATATTGATGTTTTAAATGTACATACCATCTTTATACTTCTGAGCTATTAATCAACACTTCTGTTTTCTTTAATTTTTTGCCTCTTTTGATGTAAAATAAATTTTAAATGTAATATTTAGATATTAAAATTTTCCACTTTCACATTTTTGCAATTCTCTTAATCTGTGCTTGAAGTTAAGGAATCTTCAAAAATGTTCTCATACCTTGAATGAGTAGCATTGCCCTTATTTACAAAGGGTCTTTACTCTGAGATAATTGATAACAGAATTATATTTATGAGGATCCAAGGCCCAGAGTACCAAATGAGTAAATATGCATTTTCTACAGTTCATCATAAAGCTTAGAGAGAGCATGTAAAAATTTTCTCTAAGAAAGTAATTAAGATAAGTTGAAAGAATAATTAATAATTGCATGGGTTCATTTTATCCTGTGGTTCATAACTTTATTCTGAGCCAAATATTTTTAATTTGTAAAGTTTTATGATTAATGTCATTTGATCTAAATCAAATTCATCAGTCCAAATTAAGGTATCAATGTAAGAAGCTTTAGTAATCAATCTTTGGTTTATTGCAGCCATCAAATCATTTATCCATGAATAATTTAGATCAATTCAAAAGAATCATATCTTTCAGCTATACATTTCCCAAATATGTGTGGTGAGGAATAGCAGTAATTGTTCAATATGCTACTAATAACATTATTTTATTTTCACAAAAATTGACTTTATATCAAATTGTTTTTCATTTTTATTCTTTTCCCTCTCTTGTTAAAAAAAAAGAATAATATTCACTTTAAGTTACCTGCATTCATGGCCAGATTTTTTTAATGAGTCAGTTAGTTGGTGGATCCATATATTGCTTGAGATCACCATCAACTCTTCTTATTAGGCATTTATCTCATCAAGGCAGATATATCAGATGATTGTCAAAACAATCAAGCTTCTTGAGGGCAATTTAATATTTCCTTATAAAATAAAATACCACACAGAGAGAAGTCAGTCAAACAACAAAACAATAAAAATTTGAAGCTAAAGTGTTTTAAATTCTAGTAAGAAATAGCATGAAATGCCAAAATGTATGAATAGAATGTCTCCTTTCATGTGAAAATACTGCTAGGCTTGGGGGTGGGGGTGGGGGTGGGATGAACTGGGAGATTGGGATTGACATATATACACTAATATGGATAAAATAAATAGATAACTAATAAGAACCTGCTGTATAAAAATTAAATTAAATAAAAATAAATAAAATGGCAGATATGTTGATGGAATATTTATATGGAAAAATATGTGAAAAATATTTAGCAAAGCTATGTGTCCACTGATAAAAAGGGCCAAGGAAAAAGAATTGAAGAATATGAATAGAGGACATACCGTTGACTAGAAAACAAAAAATTACTGCTAGGCTTAAACAGCTATCATACTGAGACTTGATATTTTACAACTTAGGGCTCTTCCATAACTATGCAGCCAATAAGATCCATCTCTAAACATATTAACAGTTTATATCCATGAAACCTAGGTCATAGAACATTAATGTGTATCAGATGCAGATGGACAACTCAACAGGTACAATTCTTAAGACAATTATAATTGGTGCTATCCTGAGGGTATGGATGGAAAAGGAGGTTGCCAGGGAAACAAAACCAACTGACTGGACATGTATGGCTCTCAGATGCTTTATGATACCACTGAGTACACGAGGGCACATACAGAAGAGCATACACAGAGGGTGCATTGATGTATGTGCAAGAGCTCATTGGCTGTTGCCATGGAGGCAGCCAGTAATGGTGTGCAGGGAACAAACAGAAGGACATAAAAAGAGATGACTGTGCCACATGTACTGAGAAAGAAACCTGTGAAATTCTCTCCGCTCATTGGCCATCACTATGGAGACAGCCTTTAAAAGCCCATAGGAAATGGAAATTAGATTCTGGTTTAAACACACACACACACACACACACACACACACACACACACACATATACCTCATAGAGGTGAGTATAAGCATGAAAAATATTTAAGGTCAATTTCATAAGCTGTTTTCAGGAACAATTACTAACATATAGCAAAATCCCCCTAGACAGAAAACATTGACATTATTCAATAATTATAGAGAGTATCTTTTTTCCTACCCTGGTATTCATTTCAAAAAGTTACCCATTTCACTCAATTTTATCTCTAAGTTGTATGTCAGATGCCAATACCACTGTATGCTGTTAACAGGTCACTCTTTCAAGTAATGAATACAACCGCTTGCTGCAAAGCAAGGGCTTAGAGACCTTGAAACCCTGATGTTTGGCAGGTAGACATATTTCAAGTTTTATCAGCTCTTTATACATTGGGTAAATGTTTTTCTGTGATGCATTATTAACAAGGCTCGTCAGCACCCTGTTATGTAAAAAAAAAAAATCAGTTGAGCTTTAACCGGCTACTCATGAGGCAGAAAGGAAATCGAGGTTTCTTAAATTATCCTCTTTTGCTTTTTTTGGCATGATAGTAGTTTGCCCTGACTCAATTACCAATACAACCATCATCTCTTGAATTCTTTTCAATTTTTCATTTGCTCTAACCTCCTGCTATGAGGAGGAGGTAGGCAGCTGAGCTGCCTAAAGCTTAGGTTTATCTTGGTCCCCAAAAATACACAGACATATACAACTTGGTCTAAGAAAAATACGTATTGTAGGAAAAAATACACAAATGATGACTTTTGAGAATATGGAAATTAATCGCCACTACTTATTTACTAAGAAAAGGAAAAGGACTATTCTAACCACGGAATGGAGCTTGAGAGAGAGGAAAAAGAGAGTCACAGGTGGCAAACCCCCCTAATTTACTCCTGGCAACTTTAAAATGGAAATTCTACAACCAAGGGAGGCACATACTTCTGTTGCAAAAGTCAAAATATTAATAGAGGTATAAGTTACTGCAGAATGTTCTGAGTTTCCCCTCTAGCTGGGTGGAAGGGTTATATCTTCTGCCTGAGAAAGAGAGCACTAGAGAGAAAAAAGTCGAAACAAGGGTAGACTCATCTACCAGCTCTATGCAGCCAAACATTTAAAACAAACACTTCTGTCACCCAAAGGCATAGCCAAATGAGCTAGCTGATGGCAACGTAACTGAGTCCTCATTGTAAGTCAGGATGCCCCAAAATTACAAATTTTCTTGGCTAGGGGTCAGCCTGTATTTGGAACTGATAAAGTTCTATCCACGTACTTGGTGTCAGAAGCAATCGTGATCCCAGTATACCCTAACAGTTGTCGAATACATCTGCTGCAAGCTGCCTGCACAACAGTGTGAAAGATAAAGAAGCATCAGAACTATTAAGAGGATAAACTGGATCTTATCAGTTAGACTGAAAAGTGTGCTTATATGGGCTCTGAAATGTTCCACAGTATCTAACTTTATTTCCTCTGATGCCTAAAAAATGTGATTCAGCCTTTAAGCACGACTGGTGTGTTATTTTTAGGCAGAGGGGGAAATCTGGTTCAGTGTCACTATTAAGTACCATTGTTTATATAGGTCTTTTTATACTAGGATTTGACCTGAACTTTTAGCAAGTTGAGGGGTGGGTTGTGAAGCATATTATCTCATTCCTTTGATCCTAAACACTATCCTCAAAAATTTCATTTGCAGAATGAGTTTCATTTTCAAAGGACTTACTATAAATAATAATAATAATAACAACTTATTTCATGCTCTCATAAAGGTGTAAAAAAATTTTAGAGAATTATTTAATTTTCCTGGGGGAGTCTAATGCTCTTATTTTAGGTTATTTTGCACAGAGATCATTAATATTTTTTAAGCTGATTGACTTTTCATGCTCTAAATTTAGTTACCACTCACAGATCTTCAGTTGAAAAAAAAAAAACAAAAAACTCTAGGGGTTATTTCTAAGATACATACCTGAAATTCCTGTAATTAGCCAGCCAATAAATGGGAACAGTTAGGCTATGGCCTCCAGATCCAAAAAGTCTGACTTTCCATTACTGTATAATAAAAATAAAACATTTATTTATACTCAATTATGTTACTTCTATAAAATATTTACTCACATTATGATGTTATATTTCAGCAGTAAATATAGCAAAGTTTTAATTCCTATAAATATATTCATCAAATCAGTAAGAAAAGACACAAAAATCACAATAACAGATGAGAAAGGGCATGAATGAATCAACAGTTCACCTAAGATGATGACTAGAAAAAATGTTCAAACTCACTAAAATCTAAATATGCAAAATGAAATAATATTTTAACATATTATAGTTAAATTGCCCAAAATAAATAATGATACATCTTAGAACTTACAAATTTAGAACAAATGATAAAATGAAAATGATAGCTTTTAAAGATCAGATAATTTAGATCAAAGTTTGAAAAAATACAAATATTTGGGCAAAAAAAATTTTTTTTTGGCCACACCATGAAGTTTTATCCACTGGACCACCAGGGAAGTCCTAATTGGGCAAAATTTGAGAGCATCTTCATTAACTTGTAACAATTATGAATCTTAATCCAATTATATTCCCTACAGATTTAAACAGAGTATTTTTGTTCTCAAGTTTTGGAAGTCCAAAATTCCTCAATTGTTGGAGTTAAAATTTTACTGCACCTTTTCTCATTTTAATAGTTATCTATGATCTCAGCTTACCTTTGACTTAGCTAGTGAATTCCCCAGAGGTTTAACTCCCTTTGCCTCCGAGTTCTAACTTTTCCTGCCTTATAGGATTTGACAGAAAGAGCCCAAGGTTGAATATGTCCTATATTTCCCAGTATAACTTCCATGTGACAGCATTTTTCAAATCAGCAGAAAAATTTCCTCTTCTGAACATATTTCTTTTTCATGTCCATTCTTCTTCCTTTATGAAGCCAGGACTGGTTTAACTCCAACTTTGCACTGTATACTTTGGCTCATATTGCATTGTCCCTTGGTAATGGGTACAGGAGGTTTTAGATCACTCATAAATCTACTTGTTTTTGTTGTTATTTAAAAGGGCATGCCCTTTCCATATCAAAACAGACTATAACATACATTTAAACAGATATATAAAATTGTTTCTTTCTCTACACCAACTAAATAAACTGTCCTCACAGTTGCTCAAAAGCACAGATTCAGTCTACTACAACATTTTCCTAATTCAGTGTTCCTTGAAAACAAACTACAAATTCAGAAATTTCATCATATTTCTTAATGATATGACTATATTAAACTTTTCATAAAACAAATAATGTTCCATATTTGGAAACAGATAAAATATCTGTGATCCCACACTAGCTTACCAGACACTTTCAGTCATTGGAAATAAACTCTGTATTTTCAGTAGATAAATTATATTTTAAATTCCTATTTAGATAGCACCTAATAGTAAAATTATAGTTTCTAAAAATAGTAAACTTGATATAGTCTTCTCCATTTTTAGTTAAAACATTTTAATTTTGATGGTTTCCTTTATTCACCAGGAAAAAAATTCTAACTTTGTCATAATAGGGGGAAAAAATTACCTTTTCAGCCTTACTTTTTGCTAACCCTTTCCTGCCTGCTATTATATCCATCTGCCTGAAATACCCTTGAGTTTTTTCTTCACATTTGACAGATTTGGTACTATTTTTCAAGGCCAACTCAAAGGTCCTATATGAAGCCATCATTAATGACTAGATTTGAATTACTTATTGCATTGCACTGCTGACCTAAAACAAATAGATTGCCAGTTATTTCTCCATCAAAAATGGGTTTATTCGAATTCAGCAAAGAATTGTAATTCAGGGGGATTGGAACCAAGATGGCGGAGTAGAAGGACGTGCTCTCACTCTCTCTTGTGAGAAAACCAGAATCACAACTAGCTGCTGGACAATCATCAACAGGAAGACACTGGAACTCACCAAAAAAGAGACCTCACATCCAAAGACAAAGGAGAAGCCACAATGAGATGGTAGGAGGGGCACAATAACAGCAAAATCAAATCCCATAACTGCTGGGTGGGTGACTCACAGACTGGAGAACACTTATACCACAGAAGTCCACCCATTGGAGTGAAGGTTCTGAGCCCCACGTCAGGCTTCCCAACCTGGGGGTCCGGCAACGAGAGGAAGAATTCCTAGAGAATCAGACCTTGAAGGGTAGTGGGATTTGATTGCAGGACTTGGACAGGACTGGGGGAAACAGAGACTCCACTCTTGGAGGGCACACACAAAGTAGTATGCACATCGGGACCCAGGGGAAGGAGCAGTGACCCCAGGGGAGACTGAACCACACCTACCTGCTAGTGTTGGAGGGTCTCCTGCAGAGGCAGGGGTGGCTGTGGCTCACCCTGGGGACAAGAACACTGGCAGCAGAAGTTCTGGGAATTACTTCTTGCCGTGAGCCCTCCCAGAGTCTGTCATTAGCCCCCCCAAAGACCCCAGGTAGGCTCCAGGGTTGGGTTGCCTCAGGCCAAAAAACCAACAGGGAGGGAACCCAGCCCCACCCATCAGCAGTCAAGCGGATTAAAGTTTTACTGAGCTTTGCCCACCAGAGCAAGAGTCAGCTCTACCCATCACCAGTCCCTCCTATCAGGAAACTTGCACAAGCCTCTTAGATAGCCTCATCCACCAGAGGGCAGACAGCAGAAGCAAGAAGAAGTACAATCCTGCAGCCCGTGGAACAAAAACCACATTCACAGAAAGATAGACAAGATGAAAAGGCAGAGGGCTATGTACCAGATGAAGGAACAAGATAAAACCCCTGAAAAACAACTAAATGAAGCGGACATGGGCAACCTTCCAGAAAAAGAATTCAGAATAATGATAGTGAAGATGATCCAGGACCTCGGAAAAAGAATGAAGGCAAAGATCGAGAAGATGCAAGAAATGTTTAACAGAGACCTAGAAGAATTAAAGAACAAACAAACAGAGATGAACAATACAATAACTGAAATGAAAACTACACTAGAAGGAATCAATAGCAGAATAACTGAGGCAAAAGAACGGATAAATGACCTGGAAGACAGAATGGTGGAATTCAGTGCTGTGGAACAGAATAAAGGAAAAAGAATGAAAAGAAATGAAGACAGTCTAAGAGACCTCTAAGACAATATTAAATGCAACAACATTCACATTATAGGAGTCCCAGAAGGAGAAGAGAGAGAGAAAGGACCAGAGAAAATATTTGAAGAGATTATAGTCGAAAACTTCCCTAGCACGGGAAAGGAAATAGCCACCCAAGTCGAGGAAGCGCAGAGAGTCCCATACAGGATAAACCCAAGGAGAAACACGCCGAGACACATAGTGATCAAAGTGGCAAAAATTAAAGACAAAGAAAAATTATTGAAAGCAGCAAGGGAAAAATGACAAATAACATACAAGGGAACTCCCATAAGGTTAACAGCTGATTTCTCAGCAGAAACTCTACAAGCCAAAAGGGAGTGGCATGATATACTTAAAGTGATGAAAGGGAAGAACCTACAACCAAGATTACTCTACCCAGCAAGGATCTCATTCAGATTCGATGGAGAAATCAACAGCTTTACAGACAAGCAAAAGCTACGAGAATTCAGCACCACCAAACAAAGCTCTACAACAAATGCTAAAGGAACTTCTCTAAGTGGGAAACACAAGAGAAGAAAAGGACCTACAAAAACATACCCAAAACAATTAAGAAAATGGTCATAGGAACACATATATTGATAATTACCCTAAACATGAATGGATTAAATGCTCCAACCAAAAGACACAGGCTTGCTGAATGAATACAAAAACAAGACCCATCTATATGCTGTCTACAAGAGACCCACTTCAGACCTAAAGACACATTCAGACTGAAAGTGAGGGGATGGAAAAAGATATTCCATGCAAATGGAAATCAAAAGAAAGCTGGAGTAGCAATACTCATATCAGATAAAATAGACTTTAAAATAAAGAATGTTACAAGAGACAAGGAAGGACACTACATAATGATCAGGGGATCAATCCAAGAAGAAGATATAACAATTATAAATATATATGCACCCAACATAGGAGCACCTCAATACATAAGGCAACTGCTAACAGCTATAAAAGAGGAAATCAACAGTAAGACAATAATAGTGGGGGAGTTTAACACCTCACTTATGTCAATGGACACATCATCCAAAATGAAAATGAATAAGGAAACAGAAGCTTTAATTGACACAATAGACCAGATAGATTTAATTGATATTTATAGGACATTCCATCCAAAAACAGCAGATTACACTTCTCAAGTGTGCATGGAACATTCTCCAGGATAGATCACATCTTGGGTCACAAATCAAGCCTCAGTAAATTTAAGAATATTGAAATAATATCAAGCATCTTTTCTAACCACAATGCTATGAGATTAGAAGTGAATTACAGGGAAAAAAACGTAAAAAACACAAACACATGGAAGCTAAGCAATACGTTACTAAATAACCAAGAGATCACTGAAGAAATCAAAGCAGAAAACAAAAAATACCTAGAGACAAATGACAATGATAACACGACGATCCAAAACCTATGGGATGCAGCAAAAGCAGTCCTAAGAGGGAAGTTTATAACTATACAAGCCTACCTCAAGAAACAAGAAAAATCTCAAATAAACAATCAAACCTTACACCTAAATGAACTAGAGAAAGAGGAACAAACAAAACCCAAAGTTAGCAGAAGGAAAGAAATCATAAAGATCAGAGCAGAAATAAATGAAATAGAAACAAAGAAAACAGTAGCAAAGATCAATAAAACTAAAAGCTGGTTCTTTGAGAAGGTAAACAAAATTGATAAACCATTAGCCAGACTCATCAAGAAAAAGAGGGAGAGGACTCAAATCAATAAAATTAGAAATGAAAAAGCAGAAGTGACAATAGACACTGCAGAAATACAAAGCATCCTAAGAGACTACTACAAGCAACTGTATGCCAATAAAATGGACAACCTGGAAGAAATGGACAAATTCTTAGAAAGGCATAACCTCCCAAGACTGAACCAGGAAGAAATAGATAATATGAACAGACCAATCACAAGTAATGAAATTGAAACTGTGATTAAAAATCTTCCAACAAACAAAAGTCCAGGACAAGATGGCTTCATAGGTGAATTCTATCAAACATTTAGAGAAGAGCTAACACCCATCCTTCTCAAACTCTTCCAAAATATTGCAGAGGAAGGAACACTCCCAAACTCTTTCTTTGAGGCCACCATCACCCTGATACTAAAACCAGACAAAGATACTACAAAGAAAGAAAATTACAGACCAGTATCACTGATGACTAGAGATGCAAAAATCCTCAACAAAATACTAGCAAACAGAATCCAACAACACATTAAAAGGATCATACACCATTATCAAGTGGGATATATCCCAGTGATGCAAGCATTCTTTAATATACGCAAATCAATCAACGTGATACGCCATATTAACAAACTTAAGAATAAAAACCATATGATCATCTCAATAGATGCAGGAAAAGCTTTTGACAAAATTCAACACCCATTTATGATAAAAACTCTTCAGAAAGTAGGCATAGACAGAACCTAACTCAACATAATAAAGGCATATACGACAAACCCACAGCAAACATCATTCTCAATGGTGAAAAACTGAAAGCATTTCCTCTAAGATCAGGAACAAGACAAGGATTTTCACTCTCACCGCTATTATTCAACATAGTTTTTGAAGTCCTAGCCTCGGCAATCAGAGAAGAAAAAGAAATAAAAGGAATACAAATCGGAAAAGAAGAAGTAAAGCTGTCACCGTTTGCAGATGACGTGGTACTATACATAGAGAATCCTAAAGATGCCAGCAGAAAACTACTAGAGCTAATCAATGAATTTGGTAAAGTTGCAGGATACAAAATTAATGCACAGAAATCTCTTGCATTCCTATACACTAATGATGAAACATCTGAAAGAGAAATTAAGGAAACACTCCCGTTTACCATTGCAACAAAAAGAATAAAATACCTAGGAATAAACCTACCTAGGGAGACAAAAGACCTGTATGCAGAAAACTATAAGACACTGATGAAAGAAATCAAAGATGATACCAACAGATGGAGAGTTATACCATGTTCTTGGATTGGAAGAATCAATATTGTGAAAATGACTATACTACCCAAAGCAATCTACAGGTTCAATGCAATCCCTATCAAATTACCAATGACATTTTTTACTGAACTAGAACAAAAAATCTTAAAATTTGTATGGAGACACAAAGACCCCGAACAGCCAAAGCACTCTTGAAGGGAAAAAACGGAGCTGGAGGAATCAGACTCCCTGACTTCAGACTATACTACAAAGCTACGGTAATGAAGACAATGTGGTACTGGCACAAAAACAGAAACATAGATCAATAGAACAAGATAGAAAGCCCAGAGGTAAACCCACGCACCTATGGTCAAGTAATCTATGACAAAGGAGGCAAGAATATACAGTGGAGAAAAAACAGCCTTTTCAATAAGTGGTGTTGGGAAAATTGGACAGCTACATGTAAAAGAATGAAATTAGAACACTCCCTAATACAATACACAAAAATAAACTCGGAATGGATTAGAGACCTAAATGTAAGAACGGACACTATAAAACACTTAGAGGAAAACATAGGAAGAACACTCTTTGATATAAATCACAGCAAGATCTTTTTTGATCCACCTCCTAGAGTAATGGAAATAAAAACAAAAATAAACAAATGGGATCTAATGAAACTTAAAAGCTTTTGCACAGCAAAGGAGACCATAAACAAGATGAAAAGACAACCTCAGAACGGGAGAAAATATTTGCAAACATATCAACGGACAAAGGATTAATCTCCAAAATATATAAACAGCTCATGCGGCTCAATATTAAAAGAACAAACAACCCAATCCAAAAATGGGCAGAAGACCCAAATAGACATTTCTCCAAAGAAGACATACAGATGGCCAAGAAGCACATGAAATCTGCTCAACATCACTAATAATTAGAGAAATGCAAGTCAAAACTACAACGAGGTATCACCTCACACCAGTTAGAATGGGCTTCATCAGAAAATCTACAAACAACAAATGCTGGAGAGGGAGTGAAGAAAAGAGAACCCTCTTGCACTGTTGGTGGGAATGTAAATTGATACAGCCACTATGGAGAACAGTATGGAGGTTCCTTAAAAAACTAAAAATATAATTACCATAGGACCCAGCAATCCCACTACTGGGCATATACCCAGAGAAAACCATATTTCAAAAAGACACATGCACCCCAATGTTCATTGCAGCACTATTTACAACAATCAGGTCATGGAAGCAACCTAAATGCCCATCAACAGACAGACTAATGGATAAAGAAGTTGTGGCACATATATACAATGGAATATTACTCAGCCATAAAAAGGAACGAAATTGGGTCATTTGTTGAGACGTGGATGGATCTAGAGCCTGTCATACAGGGTGAAGTAAGTCAGAAAGAGAAAAACAAATATTGTATATTAACACATATTTGTGGAACCTAGAAAAATGGTACAGGTGAACCGGTTTGCAGGGCAGAAATTAAGACACAGATGTAGAGAACAAACGTATGGTCACCAAAGGGGGAAAGCCGCAGGGTGGTGGGGGTGGTGGTGTGATGCATTTGGCGATTGGGGTTGACATGTATACACTGATGTGTATAAAATTGATGACTAATAAGAACCTGCTGTATATAAAAAAAAAATAGAAAAAACTTATTTATTAAATAAAAAAGAATTGTAATTTAGGATCTGCAACCATGGCAAGCCATGTGCAAGTCCCCAGAAAAAAATGGGGAGGAGAATTCTTTCATAGAGGGGAAAAGGAACTTGGGAGGCCTATAGTAAACAAAGACTCCATGTCTTTTCATTGGCTGAATTGTGACTGTCTCTCATTGGCTGAGCTCTTGCCACGAAGGAGGAAGAAGTCTTCTTCCTGTTGGGCTCCCACTATTGTTGGTCATAGGGCATGAGAGCTCCCCCTTCTGGTCGCCTGACTCTATTTTTTTGTTTGTTTGTTTTGGTTTGTTTTTTTTGGCCACACCTAGCAGCTTGCAGGATCTTAGTTCCCCAACCGGGTATTGAACCCGGGACCCCTGCAGTGGAAGCGCGGAATCCTAACCACTGGCCTGCCAGGGAATTCCGTGACTCTATTTAACTGAGGTTTCCTTGTATTAATTTCTTATAGCACTATCTGTGATCTCCTAGGTCTTTGTCCACACTTCTTTTCTAAACACTTGTGTTCTTTTATTATATTATAGACATATGTGTCATCTCACATATGTCTATATCTCCTTCTAGACTGTAAGATCCTTAAGAGTAAGCGACATACCCTGTTTACCTTTATATTTTCAGGATCTTGCAAAATAGCCGCTATATCAATAAAATACTGCCACATAAACATTTAATGAAAAAAAAATCATTATTGAGATTATAAACAGGCAGAATGGTAAAACCTATAAGGGAAGCAAAGTACTTCTTTCTCTGAAACAAGAGGAAAGAAAGTTGTCCATATATAGCATTGCTCCTTCGTGAAGGTGTTTTCACCATTTCAAAGTTAAGGTTAAAAATCTTGGGGGAAACACTGGTTCAGCTAATTATGAATTTGTGTCCTAGATATTCATACTTCTAGTTTAGCCAAACTACAAATAGTTGTAAATAAATTTTACAAGATATTCTCCAAGGAAGCAGGAATAAACAAAGAATGTGGTCCAGAAAATTAGAGAATAGTTCAATGGGGTGATTAACATCCCGTCCATTATCAGACCAGGCTGTCTTGAGGAAGAACACACTCAGCTTAAACCTATTTTAGGACCAGGGCTAGGAAACAAGAGTCTATGAAATCTTGAATGCCTGCAATATCTAAATGTGCAGGTATCCTTTTTCTCTTCAAAGGCACTGAGTATTTATTTTGGCTGAAACTTTTGAGTGGGCCGTGTGATATTGTGAGTTATAATAAGAAATATATATCTGGTCTTTATCCCCATTAAAGTCATAGAGCTCCTAAAACCCTTGGAAATTCCTAAGTGACAACAGCAATAAAGGTGTCTTTTGTTATGTTCTTGATGTGACTTTTGGAAAGCCCTTGAGTAACCTAGGGTGGGGGCTGATTGCCAAGGGAATCAACCAGGTGATTAAAGGGATGGACCTTTCAGTTGTACATCCTGACCTTCCTGGCAGGGGAGAGGATCTGGAGTTCAATGTCCAATGGACAGTGATATAATCAATCATGCCTATGTAATGAAGCCTTCAAAAAACTCAGAAGGATGGGGTTTGGAGAGCTTCTGGGTTGGTGAACATGTGGAGATTCAGGGAAAGTGGAACTCCCAGAGAGCATGGAAGTTCTGAGCCCTTTTCCCGTACCTTACCCTGTTCATCACTTCCATCTGGTTGTTCCTGAATTATATCCTTTTATAATAAATCAGTGATCTAGTGAGTAAACAGGTTTCCTAAGTACTGTGAGTCACTCTAGCAAATTAATCAAACCCAAGGAGAGAGTCGTGGGAACCTCTGATCTAAAGCCAGTTGGTCAGACATACAGGTGATAACCAGAGCTTATGATTGGCATCCTGAGTTGGAGGAGGTTGTTGGAACCTCCAATTTGTAGCCAGTTTGTCAAAAGCACAGGTAAAAACTTGGACTTGTGACTGATTGGCATCTCAGATGAGAGGAGGAGTGATCTTGTAAGACTGAGCCCTTAACCTGTGGAATCTGATGCTACCTCCCAGTAGATAGAGTCAGAATTAAAGAACACCCACCTGGTAACCTGAGCATTGCTTGTTGGTGTGGGGAACACCCCTCTCCAACACACATACACAAATTGGAATTGGGTCTAAGAACCTCAAAAGAGAAGATTTTAGATAAACTAGTTCTTATTCTTCAAGCTAGTCAGTAGCCATTCTCCCACACAAGCAATTGTAAAACTGTGCCTATGCTTTGATCAGAGTGAGCAGAGTGTGCAAGTGAACACACAGACTCTTGGTCCTGTTCTCCAGACCCCTTCAAATTTTCCCTCTTCTGTAAACCAATCTATCTTCAGATATGTGTTAATATCATTAGGCTCTAGCTTCTTTCATATTTACTCTTATTTTAAATATATTTCTAGGTGTAATTCTCCTACTTGACCCACAGATTTGCTAATTTAGTCAATTATATGAAGGTGTTAGTAATTTAGCTCTTAGAATTTCACTTTAATTTTTCTAGTTTTAAGATCATCTCACTCTAGCCTTTAATACACTGTCTCTAATTCTCAGTGGATTACATAAATTATATCTGTACAAACCTAATGTTTTAAGCCTTTATGAAGACTACAGTTGGACAAAAATAATGTCCTTAGGCAACTCTCATAACCATTTCCTACAGTCAATCAACTCCATTCTTACTGAAGGGGAAGATTTTTGCAAAACTTGACATTGCCCAAGTTAGGCAGCTTGTTCAGCAACCCTGAAGTGTAGACATCTAATCATCATTAATTGAGGAATCTTCCAAGGTTTATTTGTTCAGCTTAGACTTTCTAACCCTTGGAATTAGATGTATCATGGAGACACTGTTTTATGGGCCTCCAGATAAGGTAAAAAGGTTTTTATAATATATTAGCCATAAGAGCTACAGAAGATAAGTTCTTTTGAAAACATCTACATCATTTCCTTTGGAGTCAACCTTGATCCTCAGTTCACATTCAATCTTCAAGAAATTTTGATGGCTCTTCTTTCAAAATATATCAGAATCTGACCATCTCTCACTCCTCTCCCCCTCCCATGGCAGTGCCAGCACCTCTCTAGACCACTATGAATTACTACACCTTGAATTACAATCTGCCCTCCATGTGCACCAGTTTTGCATCCACGGATTCAACCAACTGCAGATTGAAAATATTTTTTTAATTCCAGAAAGTTCCAAAAAGCAAAACAAATTTGCTGTGGGCCAGCAGCTACTTACATAGCATTTACATTGTATTAGGTATTATAAGTAACCTAGAGATGATTTAAAGTATGGAAGAATGTATGTATATTATATGAAAATACTACAACATTTTATATAAGGTACTTGAGCTCCCTCAGATTTTGGTACCTGCTGGGGCCCTAGAACCAGTTCCCCACAGTTACCGAGGGACGACTGGACTATAATGGCCTCACAACTGCTCTATTTCTATACTTTCTCTCCTATAGTCTGCCTTCAACACAGACATTAAAACATTAATCTGCTCTCCTCTGCTCAAAACCTTAGAGGGGTTCTTCTTCATTTAGGGAAGAGAGAACTCCGATTTCTACCAAGAATGTGGAAGAATAAAAGACCAAGCATTGCCAAGCATTCTGGCAACAAAGGCTGATTTTAAGACCTATTTTAGAAATTTTCACTAAGAAAAGAATATACAAGTTGGGAAAAGATGCAAAGAAGACATACATACACATCAAGATCTATGTGCCTTCATGAAAAGATGCTCAACATTGCTAATTACTAGAAAAACGCAAATCAAAACTACAGTGAGGTATCACCTCACACCAGTCAGAATGGCCATCATTAAAATGTTGACAAATAACAAATGCTGGAGAGAGTGTGGAGAAAAGGGAACTCTCCTACACTGTTGGTGGAAATGTAAGTTGGTGCAGCCACTATGGAGAACAGTATGGAGGTTCTTCAGAAAACTAAAAATAGAACTACCATATAACCCAGCAATCCCACTCCTGGGCATATATCTGGTAAAAACTTTAATTCAATAAGATACTACATGCACCCCAACATTTATAGCAACTCTATTTACAATAGCCAAGGCATGGAAGCAACCTAAGTGTCCACCAAAAGATGAATAGATTAAGAAGATGTGGTATATATATATATATATATATATATATATATATATATATATATATATATATATATATATATAATGGAATACTATTCAGTCATAAAAAAAGAATGAAATTTTGTCACTTGCAACAACATGGATGGACTTGGAGGGCATTGTGCTAAGTGAAATAAGTCAGAGAAAGACAAATACTGTATGACATTGCTTATATGTGGAATCTAAGAAGTACAACAAACTAGTGAATATAACAAAAAAGAAGCAGACTCACAGATATAGAGAACAAACTAGTGATTATAGTGGGGAGGAGGGGGAGGGGCAATATTAGGGTAGGGGAGTGGGAGGTACAAACCACTGGGTGTAAGATAGGCTACAAGGATGTATTGTACAACATGGGGAATATAGCCAGTAATCTGTAATAACTGTAAATGGAGTGTAACCTTTAAAGATTGTTTAAAAATTGTATAAGGACTTTCCTGGTGGTGTAGTGGTTGGGAATCTGCCTGCCAATGCAGGGGATACAGGTTCGATCCCTGGTCTGGGAAGATCCCACATGCCACGGAGCAACTAAGCCCATGCGCCACAACTGAGCCTGCACACCACAACTGCTGAAGCCTGCGCGCCTAGAGCCTGTGCTCTGCAACAAGAGAAGCCACCACAATGAGAAGCCCCCACTTGCTGCAACTAGAGAAAGCCCGCACGCAGCAACAAAGACCCGATGCAGCCAAAAATAAATAAATAAGTTTATTTTAAAAATATTGTATAAAAATTAAAATTAGAAAAAAATCCTATGTTCCTATATTCTGGTGAGGAGTGGTCCTTACAAAGGTCTACTGCCTGACTCTCAGGGACTGGGGCTTACTTCCTGGTCCCCACTTCTACCCCAGGATATCCCAGGCTACCTGGGTGGCACTCCTAACGCAAAAGCCTCTACCTCGGTCTCAGTCACTTCTGGCCTGAAAATTGCTGCTCCCCATTATAGATCTATTTGGTGGAGATGGAAGGAGCTTTTTCTGCCCTCTTTTCAGTTATGACCTGGGTGTTTGCATCTTCTGCTCATTTTTTCCCCTTTGCCCATGATAAAAGCAAAGAATTTTTTTTTTCAAAAGGTTCAATTAAAAACCTAGAGTAAAGCTAATGGACAAATTAAGTTATGTTGTCAGACTTAAATCTTGAAATAATATGTCAGAAAGTCTGAAGAATTGGTTAACCTATTACCTTTTCCTCAAACTGTTCACAGAATTGCAGTGTTTCAATCATAGTTATAAATCCCAGGCCTTTCAGACAAAGAGTTCAACCACAATAACAATGCTGTAAATAGGCACAATTCTTTTTCTCTTTTATCCAATATAGTCATTACCTAAATAAAATATAGGTATCTGGTCTGTCCATTCTGCTTAAGGTGGAAATAAAGTTTTACAGGATACCTTACCCTTTTAGCATTGAATTTTGTGGAGATTCAAAATGTCATACATGGGGCTTCCCTGGTGGTGCAGTGGTTAAGAATCCACCTGCCAATTCAGGGCATATGGGTTCGAGCCCTGGTCCGGGAAGATCCCACACACCGCGGAGCAACTAAGCCCGTGCACCACAACTACTGAGCCTGCGCTCTAGAATCCACGAACCACAACTACTGAAGCCTGCGCGCCACAACTACTGAAGACCGGGTGCCTAGAGCCCATGCTCTTCAACAAGAGAAGCCACAACAATGAGAAGCCTGCCCACCGCAACGAAGAGTAGCCCCCGCTCGCTGCAACTAGAGGAAGTCCACGCGCAGCAACGAAGACCCAACGCAGCCAAAAATAAATAAATAAATAAATTTATAATAAAAAATAGTTAAAAAAAAAAAAGTCGTACATATGTCCATATCTCTACTGACAATTTCCACGTCAGGGAATGTGTGTGTATTTAAGGGTAACTGAAACTATTAGAAATAATAAGAAAATTCATGTCCATGGGTTACAGAACTAATATTAAAAATAACGTTAGCTTTCCAATATTTAAGCAACAACGATACAAACTGCAGTGGAAGAAATTATCTTTTACAAGAACAATAATAAGATTAAATGTCTAAATATTAACTTACAGGAATTTTACAGAATCTCTATTCCTAAAACTTTAAAACTACACTGAGGAGTGTATAAGAAGATTTAAAAAAATTATTATGCACACTAGCCACTTGTATACAAGGGAGACAATATTGTCATTTCCTTTCTAAATTACACTATAGGTTAAATACAGTCACAAAACACCAAAAGGATGATTTTTGCACCTGGACAAAGTTATACTAAAGATCATTTGGAAAAATAAACACACAAAGATGTTGAAGAAAATTCTAAAACGGAAGAGTGAATGGGGCTAGCCCTATTAGCTCTTAAGACATCGTGTAGTTTCCATAATTAAACAGATTGGAACATGGAAAGAAATAGATCAATGAAACAGAACAAAGTCAAGAAATAGTGTGCAGGACGCACAGAGATGTCCTTTATATTAAAATTGTGTTTCACATCGATGTGGAAAAACTTCTGTATGGCTAAAACTAAAATTATAACTGTAAACAAAGTTAATGAACACATAAGGAAAAATATTTGTAACATGTTAAAAAAGGATTAATTTACAAAGAACTCATATAAATTAATAAGGAAAGAAAGAGTCATTTTGTAAGAGAGAATAAGAGGAATGAGTTGATTTTTTTCTGGAAAAAAGCAAGAAAATGGTGCCTATCATTACTTTACACAAAAAAGACTGTTGTTGTGAGTGAAGCTGTTTAGAGAGAGATGGGAAAAAAAGGCTCTACCTTTCAGTTTGTATCTTTCTCTACAACATGGATTTTTCTAATTATATTCAAGTATGTATTCATTTAACATGTCAACATATTACCTGGGTGATGGGATTTTAGGCCAGTATTTATTTTCATTATTTTATTTATTTATAAATAAACCTATATTATTGTTATTTTTAACATTTTAAGGAAATTGCTCTATATTGTCTATAATTTACTTTAGAATACCACAGTGTAAATGGAGAGATAGATATGAGTTTCGATTTAATTTTACCGTAGGAGCAGGTAATTATCATTGAAGTGTCCTAATCAGGAACATACACTTCATGGGTGGTTAACTGGCTTTGAATAGCTCTAACTAAAACAATCCAGAAACACCTACACCAGCCTTTCAAATATCTTTATCTCCAATCAGCACAAGAGGCTTTGATATATGTTAGAAGTAATTTTTCACCGTGAAATGAATAGTGTTTAAGATATATGCATTGGCTAGAAATATTGTACAGATTTTCATACCTTTGAATGAATAACCTAATATCTAAGCAATCCAATACCCTACACCTTTTAGAATAAAGCACTGATTTAGGATTATAAATAAATTGTTTGGCTGCCTAATGGCAGATTTTCTCAACTGACTCTAACTAAAACGTTAGTTATATTTGACATTAAAATATAATCACATTCATCTATATTGAAACTTGTATGCAAGATTCTGTCAGAGTGCCTAAAATGATACAGTTTATAGAGCATGATGACTTTTCCCAATAAACATTGCTATGTAATGTTTGTATGTGTGGCAAATTTGGGCTTGCTTTCATTATGACATTTCACCTTACGGTGAAGCTATGTGGGAGAAGACCTACAGTCTCACCTAACTTTTAAGGGAGGTCACTCCACTTATCTACCTCAGAAGCTTAATTATTATGAATGACCAAATTACCTTAGGTCAATTTACAACACATTTATAATAGGGGTCTTAGAGGTGGCAGCTCTGAGAAGGAGAAAGCTTGGAAACAATCTCAGCATGGTATCCTCCCTCCCAGTTATCATAATTAGTCTCCAGAAATATAGACATAGAATTCAAAATGTAAGATTTAATCATGGCTTTGATAAGGGTCTTTGTATCTCTTTATTAAGCTTATAGAGATATCTATCCTCCCTTTTCTATGTCACTATTATATTCCCAATTCTCCACCCCAATGAGCCTCTTTGCCAGGTGTATTACCAACTATTCTCTGGAGATATGCTAAGTATTCTGCTGGTTTCTGAATTTGCATACCCAAGGGCTTGTTTAGGGCCTTTGATCATTCTGCTGAAAGCCTTGACAAACTCTGCTGACTTGAAAAAATTCTGAATTAACAGTAAAAATAGAACCTTCATAATGTAAATTTCTCTGTTTTCATTCCATTTGTCCACATTTAGAATTGCCAGGCTACCTGAATTACCTGAAAGAATAAACATTTGGGCAAAGTTTATTTTCTTGCTAACTTTAAAGGTATGTGTCGTTTCTTAATTCCCCATACAAAAATTTAAATTATCTAATCCTTTGTACATTTATTAATCAACTCTTGGAATTTCATTTAGGTCTATTTTAAAAGTTTTTTCTTAAAATCTAATGTAGTCTATAGAATAGTTCACAGAAATTTGAATGCCCTACCTTTGCAAATCTAAATCTTCTGTGTATTTGATGGATAGTTTCAATCTTGGCATCTCAAGTTTCAATCTCTAGCATTATTAATTCAAATTATAATCAGAGTTTCTTCAGTCTCATACCATCCTTCCCTATGTCCCTTAACAAAACAAATTTAATCTTTTCATCTGGAAACAGTTCATTCCACATCTTGCCTTGAACTCACTACACTCTCAGATCACCTGATATCTGTGAAAACAGATGTCTGACAATTATTGGAAACAAAATCTGTAAAAGGTCTCTGAGATATCTGGTTCAGCATCCTTATTTTAGAGGTAAACTGTGTGTCCCAGAGAGGTTTAGCAAGTCTCTCAGTTATTCATCAATTTAGGATCAAAGCTGAATTATTTAGAACCTAAATTTCCATACTCCCTTAGGCCATTTCCCTCAAGGATACCACACCACTTCCTTATTCAATTGTCTGAATCACTAAGAGCCAACATTTCAGCAGTGGAAATATGGTGAAGTTGAAATAAAATCTATATGGAAATTTCAAGCTTTATTGTTTAGATCTAGAAAAATACCCTAAGGAATAGCAACATTAATTCTTTGACATTCTTTAAAAACAACAACAAAAATACTATCTCTTTTATACTTTCTTCTTTATATTCCCAGATTATAGGAGGTGGAGAGGACCGTAGTCTTATTTCTCTTTCCTCTCTTTGTAGCCATCACGTAAAGTTAGGAACCCTTAAGCTCTTGCTCTGATCGAGCCATTCCTGAAGCATCTTTTTTACGTTCCATTCGTTGTGTAATAATTTTGCTTCTAACCCTAAAACTGTCAACTTTTTCCTTTGTCTTTTTTTTCAGCTTTACATGAATTGGCAAAGGATGAACAAATAGGTCAATAAATGAATGAGACTGTAAAATGGGTTCTTCCATTCTGAAACCAAGGTAATTTTTCAGTTATATACAATTAATGCTTTCTGATAATTGGCAAAGAACCTGAATGGTATTGTATCCAAATGACTGACTGACTCCATAGCATCAGAAATGATGGTGATAATATGGGGTATGCTACCCGGAAAAAGCAAGGTTGACATCTACCAAATTATGTATGCAATCTAACATCTGCTAGAGCCATTCAAGGTGCAAAATAACTTAGTGAGTTAACATACACAATAACTTAGAAATGTCTAAATATTGTTAAGTTGTTGCTGATTAAATTTTTAAAGATTTAGTTTGGCATTTTCTTCTTTTATTTGATCATATATGTTGTACTGAGCTTTTAAGTATCTCTCTCTTAAAAACTCTAAGTTATTTTTGCTATCTAATCTGCACTGTCAATACAATCCCATTTCTCACTCTTGTAGTGTAGCTCTTTTTTCTTTTCAAGTACCAGAAATAAACATTTAACATTTGCAAACAGAAAACTCTGTGTTTCTACATGCATGAGACATGATACACTTGGAGAAATGATTATCAACTGAATTCAGATATGGGAGAATGAAAGATGTCAATTTTAAAATGTTTTTTCACTTCCTTAAGGAATCTCAGTGATCAGCTTCTGTGAACTTTCTTTCCTCATCTGTATAACAGGGATGCTAAACTATATAACCTAAAATCTAATTATAGGAAATTAAAATAGCCACTTCAATGTCTATCCCATGATATATCATGGTAATATAATCAGATAATAATATGGTCCAGCAATTTGTTAGCCAGCAAATGCATCTCCCCTTTCATGCTGCTTTACTAAATTCAGGTTTTTAATAAACATTCATTTCCGAAAGGTCCGTAAAGGTATAATTATGAGATTTTCCCATTATGGTGGCAGGTCTACAGAAGAATGAAGTGATAGTCTCTGATTATAAAATTATAACACATGCAATATGAGAGACATTATGGTAAGCCTAATCAGCTTGCTATAAAGTATTCAGAATTTTAAAGATGACATACGTGGACATTCTATGAAGTTGCAACTGCCTAATCCATGTAATTGCTCTTTTTTCCCACTTAAAGCTTGAACTATTTCCTTTGTGTGGTTAGAACTGGAAAAAAAAACTGACAATAAATCAGCATTATACCATATATTGGAACACTTAGTAAGTAAAACATCATACATTACTATTATAAAATTATAAAAAATCAATTATGGTATTGGGTTATAGATTCTTATGATAAAATATTTATTTTGTTTAGCAATACTAGCAATATAGTAAAATGAACTAAACTGGAAAAACTAAAAATCCCCCTCACCACTTTGTCAAGAGTACACACAGGAATGATGAAAGATTCCTTATTCTGTTTGTTTAATGTTTGGATTTCAGTGATGCCTACCTCTGAAGATAATCTTGAGTGGCACATTTGACATTATATGAATCTAAAGTAAGTTTGATGCCACATTTTCAAATACAATGAGATACTGCATTTCAATGTCAGTTTCCATGTTTCTAGAGAATTTCAGAATCATGCAAGAAATCTTAAGAATCAGGTCCTATCTTCTTATTTGTGAATATGAATTATTTCAAAATATAAAGCATAGGGAGAGGAAGAGAAAATTTAAGGAACATAATAGTATTACCTGGTCAAAGAAATCTAAATAGCTTTCAGTTAGAACCCCTAGTAAATAACATCATGAGTTTAATAATGAATAGTCAAGAAGATTTCAATCTTGATGTATTATACTTCTTGGGCTACTATAACAAAGTATCACACACTGGGTGGCTTAAACAACAAAAATTCATTTTCTCACAGAAGTCCAGGAGCAAGGCACTGGCAATTTTTGGTTTCTGGTGAGACCTCCCTTCCTGACTTGCAGAGAATCACCTTCTCAGTGTATCCTCGCATGGCCTTTCCTCTGTGCGTGTATGCGCAGAGAGAGTGAGCAAGCTGTGGTGTCTCTTCCTCTTCCCATAAAGACATCTGTTCTGTTGGACTAGAGCCTCACCCTTATGACCTCATTTACCTTCAGTTACTTCCTTAAAGGCCTTATGTCCAAGTACAGTCACATTGAAGGTTAGGCTTTTTTTTTCCTTTCTTTTGTGCTGTGCCATACGGCTTGTGGTATCTTAGGCCATGCGGCATGTGGCATCTTAGTTTCCTGAACCTGCGCCCCCCGCAGTGGAAGCACGGAGTCTTAACCACTGGACAGCCAGGGAAGTTCCCGAGGGTTAGGCTTTTAACATAAGAATTTTGTAGGAACATGATTCAGTTTATAATATTTGGTATCCATTGGAAATCCCTCAAAATATTTCTCTCTCTACTTTAGGTCAAGCTAGCAATAACTGGCATAAGATATTTATTAATTGTGACAATTGCAAGAAATTTATTCTCAATTAGCAGGACATCTCAGTATTCTCATATTATGATTTTAGCCTTTACCCTCAGGAGAAGAATACAGAGGCATTATAACACAGTCTAGAGGAAATACATTTTAAGACATTTTTTCCTATTGCTGAGTAGTATTCCATTGTATAAATAGATCATAATTAGTTTATTAAACTGTTGTTGGTTTTGAATTGTTTCTGCTATTAACATTTGTTTGCAAGTATTTGTGTGGACATACGTTTTCATTTCTCTTGATTAATTACCTAGAAATAGAAATGTTAGGTCATAGGACATATATATTTTACTTTATAAGAAACTGCCCAAAATTTTTCCAGAGTGGCTCTGTCATTTAACACTCTCACCAGCAATGTATGAAGGTTCCAGTTGCTCTACATCCTTGTTGATATTTGGTATTGTCATCTTTTAAATTTTAGCTATTTTAAGGGTATGAAATGGCATTTCATTGTGTTTTTAATTTACATTTTCCTGATGACTAATGAAATTGATCACTTTTTCATATGCTTATTGTACTTTTTAATTCTAGAATTTCCATTTGGTTCTCTTATATAGTTTCATTTCTCTGCTGAGATTTGCCTATCTGTTCACTCATTTTGATCATCTTTTTCCTAAGTCATGAACATCTTAATAATTATTTCTTTAAAGTACTTGCCTGATAATTTTAACATCTAGATCAACTTGGGATTTCTTCCTATTGATTCTTTTTTCTCTTGACTAGGGATTATACTCTTTGTTTCTTGGTATGTCTATTACTTTTTGATTGCACACTGAATATTATGGATGATGTATTGTAAAGACTCCAGGTTTCATTATATTTCTCTGAGAAGTGTTGATTTTAGTGTGACTAGGCAATTGTTACTGGCTGATATCCATGAACTTGTGGAGGCTTGATTTGAAAGAAGCCAGACACAAAGGCACATTTACTGTATAATTCCTTTTATAAGAAGCTGAAGAACAGGAAAAACATTCCTATGGCGGCACAATCAGAACATCAGTTGTATATGGGGAGTGGAGACTGAATGCAAGGTGCACAGTATAATTTCCTGGAGTGATAAAAACATTCCAAATCTTATTTGAATTGATGCTTACATGATCATATTCAACTGTTGTAACTCACCAAACTGTATGTAAATTTTTCTCAATAAAAATGGTATCAGAAGGTATCTGTAGACTATATATTCATTTATAAAATTTAAATTCCTCAATACCATTAGAGAATATGGACCTATTGCATATAATTATCCTCCATGAATATTTATCACTATATATAGTTTTCCATGCAATCAAATATAAATTCTAAATATAGAAAGCAATGAGAAAAAAAAAAAAAGGAACAAGAAATTTTTCAAACTTACAAAACAGTGCTTACTTGGGAAAGGGAAACTGCAAAGATATTTTCTGTTCCTTGTTAAGACCCTTTTTGCCTTCAGGATTCAAATTTACATTCTAAGAGGGAGAGAATTCAAATTGTTCCACTCCTCTGGAATGGATTCTGTGTCCAGCTAAAGAGAATAATTCTTTATGACATGGCATTTTATCTTGCATATTTATCTTATCCTAAAATATTTTAAGTTAAAAAAATAGTGACATATTGAAAGCGAACTCACACTCTGATAGAAAAAGTTGTCACTAGTGGTGCATGGTCAAAAAACAAACAAACAAAAGGCAATAAAGGAGTATGTCATCCTAAAGCAATGGTTCTCAACTCCAGCTGTACATTAGAATAACCTAGGCAGATTGTAAAATAATAAATACTAAGTCTTAAGCCTCACTAATTACAGCAGAATCCTTGAGTTATTATTCCCACTGAAATAAAAACTTCATGAGGGAAGAGCTGTTTTTTGATTTTTTTCTCTTTTGTTCATTCTTATATCCCCACAGCTTAGAACAATTCCTGGCACTAGTATGCTCTCGATATTTGATGAACTGGTGAGGAGTAAACAAGTTATTACAAGCCAAGGACAATCTTGGTCTTGTTCAAAATGGCAGAATTCTTCTAGATAATAAAGAATACAGTAGTGTGAAGAAGTTATTTTACAAAAATGTCTCATGATTTGTATTCATTTTATTTTATTTGTTTATATTTTATACAGCAGGTTCTTATTAGTTATGTATTTTATACATATTAGTGTATATATGTCAATCCCAATCTCCCAATTCATCCCACCACCCCCACCACCCCCACACATACATCCGTACGTTTGGTGTCCATACGTTTGTTCTCTACATCTGTGTCTCTATTTCTGCCTTGCAAACCAGTACATCTATACCATTTTTCTAGATTCCACATATATCCGTTAATACATGGTATCTGTTTTTCTCTTTCTGACTTACTTCACTCTGTATGACAGTCTCTAGGTCCATCCACATCTCTACAAATGACCCAATTTTGTTTCTTTTCATGGCTGAGTAATATTCCATTGAACACACATGTGTACATACATGTACCACATCTTCTTTATCTATTCATCTGTCGATGGGCATTTAGGTTGCTTCCATGACCTGGCTATTGTAAATAGTGCTGCAATGAACATTGGGGTTCATGTGTATTCATTTTAGCTGAAAATTATTATACTAAGCATTTATTGAGCATTTCCTATGTATCAGGAATTATGCTCAGAGTAAGGTATACAAATGTTAATAAGGCATAGTTCTGCATTTGAGAAGCTTCCAGTCTGTTAGGGATTAGTGGTAAAGAGAAAGTCTAGCACAAAAACATACATCTATTTATTCATTCATTCAACACTTATTTATTAAGCATTTACTATGTGTCATGGACATATGTGCCAGTATATGCTGTGGTAAACAAGGCAAATATGATAACTCTCCTCCTGTCTAGTGAAGGAGAAAGATAATAAACAAGAAAAAGAAAGAATTACAATTTGTGATAAATATTATGAAGGAAATGATTATAATGTTGTGATGGAGAATTTGGGTCAGGTAAAAGGCACTGTTTTGTATTGGATGGTCAGGAAATATCTCTCTAGGGAGAAACTTTAATGATGAGAAGAAGCCAAGAATGCAAAGTGCATAGAGAGTTTCTGGAAGAAGAAATATGTTAAAAATACTGGAGGTTGGAAAGAACTTAGCATGTTCAAGGACCTGAAAGAATCCAATAGCTAGAGCATAAATAGAAAGTAGAACAAGTTGAAAGTGGAATAATAGATGGGATTATTAAATTCACAGCCTTGTAGGCCATGGTAGAAAGTTTGGATTTTATTCTAAGGGCAATATGAATCTATTAAATGGTTTTAAACAATAAAATGGCATGATAAAATTTATATATTTAAAAGATTAAAAAGATTTCTTTTTCCAAATGTAAAATAGATTAGAAGGTGGACAAAATGGAGGTGTGAATATTAGTTAGGAAGCTTTTACAGAAGTCCAGGTGAGCGATGACAGAGGCAGTGAATTACAGAGGTTCCAGTGCAGATGGAGAAAAGTGAGCTGCTCTGAATATATCGGAAGAGAGATTTGATAGGACTTGGTGAGGAATTGAATGTGAGTGAGGGAGAGAGAAGAATCAATAATGACCCGTAGGTTTCTGATGTACAAGAATGGGAGGATCAAGTAAATATGTACATAGATGGGGAAGAATAGGTCAACTCCAACATTTAAAGTTTGGATAGAAAAGGAACCAAGGAAGAATAAAGAATAACCAGAGAGGGAGCAGAGAACTCCAGAGCATGAGGTATCTCAGAATCTAAAAATCTCCCTAAAAGAGGAGAGTATTTCAAGAAGGAAGAAGTGATCAAATATGTTCATTGGGGCTAAGGGCAGAGAAGTATCCACTGGATATGGAAAAGTGAAGGTTGTTTGCAATCTTGATTAAAGCAATTTCAGTAGAATTATTGGAACAAAATTCAGATGAAAGAGGACTGAAGAGTAAATAGGAAGGAAGGCAATGGAGGAAGCAGGAGTAGACAACAGTTTCAAGAAGTTTAGTTTCAAAGGGAAGCAGAAAAATGGAATGAGAGTTGGTATTGAATCAAGAGGAGATACCAGAACATATTTGTACATTGATGGGGATGCTCTAGTACAAAGAGACTGATGGTTCAGGGAAAGAGGGAGTATTAATAAAGAAGTCTGAGGAAGGAGCATGGTAATTGAGGATGTCCTTGAGAGAATGATGATCTGTGTAATCTAAGCTGGACAAGGAGGGGAGAGGGTATGAAAGCTAAACAAAGCTATGAATAAAGAAAGCTAAAAATAAATAAATAAATAAATAAAAATTAAAAAATAAAGAAAGCTAGAAAGAGCAATGAATACTTGACCTTCTGAGAAGGAAGCATGCTTGGAAAAGGAAGAGGACGACCCCATGGAGACATAAGGTTGAGCGAATGTTGTATTGTCTTCTGAGGCTATTATGGAGAATGGAGGCAGTGAAAAGAGATGAAACTTGAAAGCTAGTTTTTGAAGGATACTGCATGCCTGTCAAAGAATTTGAACTTAATTTGTTAACAACCATAATTATTAAGACTCTTTGAGTTACAAATAACAGATATCTACTTGGGTGGTATCTACAATGAAAGGGGATATTTAAAATAAGGATATAGGTGTCTTACAGAATTCAAGAATGAAAAAGAAGTAACGGCCTGGGAAGCACTGGAATATAGTGTGTTTATTGTCACCTATTTCTCCTTTTCTCTTCTTTTCCAGTCTGTTTACTTCTTCTCCATTTCATATATTAGAATATGGTGACCCCATTGCTCATAAGTTTTTACAGGAGGGAGAGAGATTGAGCCAGTTCAGGTATCTACTTCTGTTTCAATCAACTATGGCTGGAGAGTGGGTTGTCACTGAATAAATATGGTTTCTGGAAGCCCATTCCTGTGGATCAGTAGCTGAGCTCATAGAAGATAATATTTTTAGAAGTTAAGCAGGCAACCCTCAAATCATCAAGACATGGGAGGATTTTTTTTTTTGAATATGGAAGTAACATGATCAAACCCAACATTTAAAAAGATAACTCTGGCAGCAATATAAAGAATACATAGATACAGAGACAAACTAGATTCAGAAAGGTAAGTCGAGTTAGGAAACCACTAAGAAAAATGCCAAGCAAAAAAATAAAACGAACTCGGTTTGGAACAGCAGTAGTAGCAATGGAAAGTCGTGGATGGATATCAGACACATTTCAGAGGTTGGATGGACCAGACTTTAATATAAGCAGTGAGGAAAGGTGAAAAAGGACCAGACTTTAATATAAGCAGTGAGAAATGGTGAAAAAGAAAAGATTACTCCAAGATTTCTAGCTTGGGCAACAGGGTAAATATGATTGCTGATAACTGAGACATGGAAAACAAACAAAACAGACAAAAAAAACCCACCAAGGTTTGAGGGGCAATATCGAGACTGAAGAGTTACAGTAAATCCAATGACAGATCCAAAGCTCAAGAAAGAGTTGAAAAATCAGTATTTAAGAGACACAAAGGCAATAGTTGAAATGTTAGGATTGCATGAGATCATTCAGGAAGATCATGTAAAGTGAGAAAAGATAGTAACTCCCTTGGGAAACTCCATCAGAAGAGATGGAACTAGGAGAAAAGTAAAGAGCAGTCAGAGACGTTAGGGAAGAATAAGAGATAACTGTGTCTTAGAAGCCAAGAAAGAGCTTTACAGGAAAAAAAAAAAAAGATCAACGATATCAAATTCCGCTGGAAGGAAATATGGGCTGAGAGCTGAAAAGAGGCTAACGTATTTGGCAATCACATGATTGCTAACCTTTCTCACAGCAATTTCAGTAGAGTGGTGGGGGTGGAAGCCAGAATGCAGTGGTTTGAGAAGTGACTGAGAGAAGAGGAAGTGGAGGCAGTGCCTATGACCTGCTCTTTCCAAAAGTCGCCTATAAACTAGAATATATACCAGCATAGAATGATTTATTCTATTAAAACTTATTTTTTTCACTATTTTGGATTGAACTAAAACTAAATCATTGACAAAGCTCCAAATGAACCATGGACTCCTTACTCCCAAATATCTAGAGATCACTTTATCTTTAAATAAATTAATTCTGTGGCCTCTTAGAGAGGTAGATAAAATGATACTATATCTCGTCTTTATTTTTACTGTTTTTCATGCCATGGTCTTTAATGATTTCTCCCATCATCATTCCTTTTTACTCATTCTCAGCTCTCAGACACATGACCTTTTTGCCAATCTCATTAAAGCTTGTGCTCATTTTCTCAAGTTTCCTATCAATCCGGGTAATTTCTTCCTACACAAAACCCAGTCTCTTATTAACTGGCTCATTACCTTGAGTTAAAAGTTTAGAAACTTCAAACTGAAATCGCTGCAGTGTCCTGAAAAGAAACTGCTTTTGAAGATGCTGACACATCTGTAAGCCAAGACATTTTTTAGATTGAATTCATTGTTTTACAGCTCCAATTTATTCCTTGTCAGGTTCCTATTTTCACCAGTTTTCCTTCCTCACTGTAATGGTACATTTATTACTCTCCAGGTCATAACAGTTGCAAACATCTGGAGTAGTAGAGGACAAAAATCAGTTAATGTGTTGATCACAGCTCTGCCTGTGTTGATAGAGCTAATGTGGTTCAGAAAATGTATACTATTAATGTTCCTCTAGTTCTCTCTCCAGTTGAAGACAACTAGGTTAATAAACATTTCTCATTTATTTGCATACTAACTAGTTTTATCTCTTTGCATTTTTTTGGCTTACCTCACTGATGCTGAACATTCTAAAAAACCGTTGCTACTTTGGATCAGTGAGAAAGACCAAGAGACATGAAGTGAAAAAAAAAAAGGTTGAAAAAAATGTAATAAAATAAATGATCCAAACTCATTATACCTAATGAGTAGTTAAAAATCTTCTTTGGTAGTACAGGTAAACGTCTCCTCAAATAGATTTTTTTACAAAGCATCTATGATAAGTTCAAGACATACATCACTTCAAGCAGAATAACGTCTCCTAAAAAGAACTAAGATGCCCCAGTATTCAGCTGCTCTTTCTATCAAACATTTATTTAGTACATATTTCATGGTGGTCACTGTGATATAGAGATATGGGCCTTGGTTTGTGTTTTCGAGAACCATATCGTGGGTTGAGGAGAAAGAATATACTATCCATAGGAAAGCAAATAATAATATAAGACAGTATATTTTCAGTGACAAATGAATTTTACAGATTATAAGAGCTGTCAGATTCCATATTGGTATTAGCATACCGATATGGAATAATTTAGAAAAGATTTCATGAAGGAAGTGCTCCTTGTGCTGGATCTTGGAGGAAGTATAAGATGTAGGCTAGCAAAAAGGTATGGGGAAGACATTATAGGCAGAGGACCCAACTTAAACAATGATCCAGAGGAGATGTAGAATTGCTGAAGAATCAGGCCTGAAGGCCTGCAAGTGTCTTTTGTGCTCTGGAGGAAGTTAGCCACAATGAATAAAGTCTAACTACCCTGAGCCTATCATCATGCTGTGAGAAGCCCCACCTACCCATGTGGAGAGGTCACATAGAGACCTGAGGGCACTGGCCCTGAGCTCCCAGCTGAAACAGACAGCACCAGTATGTCAGAAACATGAGTGAGGCCACCTTGGAAGTGGGTTTTCTAGGAGTAATTGAGCTACTTACCGGATACCATTGCTCAGCCCTGCCTAAATTTTGGAATTTTGAGCAAATAAATGATTGATACTATTTTAAATCATTAAATTTTGGAATGAATCACTGCCTCTTTTCTTGATATGGGTTAAAATTATAACAAGCAAAATTTATCTGTGAAGATCTCTTGCTTCAGTATTATTCACTTTCCCAACTTTGTCTTCTCTACCACGTAGCATAAATCTTTATCCTCAAAATCCATATCATATGATGACTGGTTAATTTATTTTTAAAAAAGATCAAAATCTTCCTTCTTTTTTTTTTTTTAACATCTTTATTGGAGTATAATTGCTTTACAATGGTGTGTTAGTTTCTGCTTTATAACAAAGTGAGTCAGCTATACATATACATATATCCCCATATTCCCTCCCTCTTGTATCTCCCTCCCACCCTCCCTATCCCACCCCTCTATGTAGTCTCAAAGCACCAAGCTGATCTCCCTGTGCTATGTGGCTGCTTCCCACTAGCTATCTATTTTACATTTGGTAGTGTGTATATGTCCATGCCACTAGGGGCAGGACAGGAATAAAGATGCAGACGTAGAGAATGGACCTGAAGACACGGGGAGGGGGAAGGGTAAGCTGGGATGAAGTGAGAGAGTGGCATGGACAAAATGTTCCTTCTAATGTTATTTATCTTTTAACAAAGGAAGATAGGAATATCTTTTTATTTATTTATTTATTTTTGGCTGCATTGGGTCTTCATTGCTGCATGCGGGCATTCTCTAGAGCGAGCAGGGGCTACTCTTCGTGTGGCGCACGGGCTTCTCATTGCAGTGGCTTTTCTTGTTGCAGAGCACAGGCTCTAGGTGCGTGGGCTTCAGTAGTTGTGGCGTGCAGGCTCAGTAGTTGTGGCTCGCAGGCTTAGTTGCTCCACGGCATGTGGGATCTTCCCGGACCAGGGCTCAAACCTGTGTGCCCTGCATTGGCAGGCGGATTCTAACCACTGAGTCACCAGGGAAGTCCCAGATAAGAATATCTTTAAGATGCGAGTGCTGAAAAGGATGTAGGGTGGGAATGTAATGAAAAAGAAAGAAAAGGAAAAGTATAAAATCACCATATAAAAGCCCCAAACATCCAATTTAAGCTATATTGCTTCAGGTTATCTAGATCACAATTTTTCTTTGCTTGATTTCTCTACTTAAAAGTGTATGTCACTTCCATAGGTTTTTTTTTTTCAGTTGAGAAAAGTTAATTACTAACTATGATTGCTTTATAAACCTCATATGTCAATTTATTATAGGCTAAAATCAACTTGACAGATAAATATTTTTAAATAATCAACAGACAAAAGATTTTCCCCATCTCATGCTTTTTCTAAAACATGTAAAGTGAACCAAAGAGTAAAACAAAAATGTATTATACTTCTCTTCAACTGGTCTGCCACTAGTTCTCTTTAACTAGTCTGATACTTTAATGGCAATTTTCTTTTTCCATTTAAGAAAACATATCCTCCTAAAATTAAGTAGCACATATTTCAATTCAACACAAAAATCCAGTCTCTATCACTATCGACTTTTGGGAATTAAACCAAATTAAGAATTTAAAACTTTGTCTATCGCTTTCTATTTTAAAGTTATGGACACTGTTAAGAGATATAGTCAAGAATTATTTGATATCTCTCTTTCACTTTTATATATCTTCTCATTTAACAGATATGCTAAGTCCTTGCTATTTTTACACTAAATTTATCTAGGTAGCAAAATAAATAACTAGTTTGTATCAAATTTCCACTTACTTTATTTTATAAATAGTACATAAATAAGAATTCCACTGGGGGCTTCCCTGGTGGCGCAGTGGTTGAGAATCTGCCTGCCAGTGCAGGAGACACGGGTTCGAGCCCTGGTCTGGGAGGATCCCACATGCCGTGGAGCAACTGGGCCCGTGAGCCACAATTGCTGAGCCTGCGCGTCTGGAGCCTGTGCCCCGCAACGGGAGGGGCCGCGATAGTGAGAGGCCCGCGCACCGCGATGAAGACTGGCCCCCGCTTGCCACAACTAGAGAAAGCCCTCGCACAGAAACGAAGACCCAACACAGCCAAAAATAAATAAATAAATTAATTAAAAAAAAAAAAAAAAAAAAGAATTCCACTGGTTTGCATTCTCTTACTAGTAACTGCTAACTTCATGAAAGTATAGACAATCTCTCTCTCTTTTTTTTTTTTTTTTTTGCCACTGAAGCCACAATACCTAGCAGAATGTCTGGCATATAATAGGGCTGAATATATTACTTTTAACAGATTTATTGAGGTACAGTTAATATACAACCAAGAACATGCATTTAAAGTGTACAGTGTGACAAATTTTTACATCTGTACAGACTCATAAGACTATCACCAAATTCAGGAAAATAAACATATCCATTGCCCTCAAAAGTTTCCTCATGCTTCTTTGTAATCCCTCCTATCATGACTACTGACCCACTTTCTGTCACTATAGATTAGCTTTCATTTTCCAGAGTTCTATGTAAGTGAAATAATAAAGTATGGTTTGTTTTCTGTCTAGCTTCTTTTACTCAGCTTAATTATTTTGAGATTAATTTTTGTTGTGTGAATCAATAATTTATTTCTTTTTATTGCTGACTAGTATTCTGTTGTATGGCTAAACCACAGTTTGTTTATCCATGCATCTGCTGAGGGACATTTAGGTTGTTTCATTTGGGGCTGTTATACATAAAGCTGCTGTGAACATTCATGTATGTCTTTATATAGATATACACTTTGATTTCTCTTGGGTAAATACTTAGGAGTGGTATGGCTGGATCATATGGTAGGTGTATTTTTAGTTTTTTAAGAGTGTCAAACCGTTTTCCAAAGTAGTCGCACCATTTAACATTTGCACCTGCATTGTGTGAGAATTCTCCTTTCTCTATGTTCAAGGCAATACTTGGTATGGCCAGACTTTTAAATTTTAGTCATTAGCACTGATGTGTAGTGGTATCTCATTGTGATTTTAATTTGCTTGCCCCTAATGACTAATGATATTGAACACTTTTTCACGCACTTTTTGCCAACTATTTGCCCAACCCAAGGTCATAAGGATTTTCATCTAAAAGTTTTACAGTGTTAGGTTTTATATTTAGGTCTGTGTTCTATTTGGAGTTTAATTTTATATATGGCATTAAGCAGGGACTGAAGAACATTGTTTTGCATATGGATGTCCAATTTTTCCAGCAACATTTGTCAAAAACACTATCCTTTCTCCACCAATAAGCTTTGCAACTTTGTGGAAAAACCAGTTGTCTATACATGTGTGGGTCTATTTCTGAATGTTCTCTCCTGTTTCACTGATCTATTTGTTTCTTTTTATGCCACTGCCACACTGTCTTGATTATTGTGGCCATATTGAGATCTCCAACTTTGTTCTTCATTTTCAAAATTGCTTTGAATCTTCTGAGTTTTTTTTTTTTTTCCACATGAACTTTAGAATCAGCTTGTCAAGTTCTACAAAAAGGCTTGCTTGGATTTTGATTGGGATTACCCTGAATCTTTACATCAATTTAGGGAGAATCGACATCCTAACAACATTGAGTCTTCTGACCCATGGCTGAATACATTTTTAAGGGATAAAAGAAGAATTGTTGAAGTTCAGTTTTAGAATAAAGAATTTTCAGAAGCTCTAGGTAAATTAGAAATATCATGTTTATTAAAATATGGGAGGAAATTTTGATTTGGCTTTTCAAAAAACATTCTAATTATACTTTTAAAATTTGGGGGCGTTAACGGTCAACTTTAGGAAATGTATTGCAATTGCTTCATTCTTTGACATATAACACCTTGTAATTTCAGAACTAATACGAGATCTTTGGAGCATGCTCTATGCTCTACCTTTAGAAAAAGAAAAAGGAAATGGTGATTTGGTGACAAACTATTAAAATCTAAAGGGAGACTGATGAACATTCAATAAAAGAAAGTCTAGATATAGCTTCCTGCATCCAGGCAATTTCACTTTTTCAGGCCCCTTGAAAACAAATAATACCTATCACATTCATTTGCTTTTGTAATTTTTTAACTTTTCAAAACACTTTCAGTTCACGATTTTCTTTTATTCATACAACTTTGTGAAGTAAGAATGACAAGTCGCCGTCATTGGCAGCTGAGGAAATTGAGGAACTCAGCATATAACAGATCACCAAAAGTCACAGTGAGAGCTAGTGAAAACTGCTTTCAGGTCACCTAATTCTCTTCTGAGATGTTTCTTCACTAGACACTTCTGTGCAAAAAATAGAACTCACTCTAGCTGTTCGAATAGAAAAGGCATTTATTAAAGGATGTTAGGTGTCCCCCTAATCTCCAGAAGGACCAGTGAGGCAGACTTGCAGACTACCCAGTCCAGATCAACACCTAAGTCAGACCCAGTGACTAATGTGCTAGGTCAGACCTCACTAACTCTGTTTTTTGGCTTAAAGGGCAAATGTTGGACACTAGAAGACAGGATCTCGGTCACTATGATCCTAAAGGACCCACACCAGCACAGTCTCCCTCAACGAACCAAAAGGTTCCCTGTAGCTTCTGCTTCATTGTTCTGCCCTTTTCTGAACAGACAGGTCACTCCAGAGAATATGATTAGCAGAGTCCAGTCACTTATTTGAGCCTACATTCATAAAGGGGGAAATTCCCCAAACATAAAAATGAAATTTAAAAGGCAGTGAGTAGCCTCAACATGGCAAGGTACATGTCACAAAGCATTCTTAAAATCAGTTGAGTCACCGAATGACAGTGGTTTGGGGGTTGACAGGGATCTTTTAAATTGCCAGTATTTTCCAAATTTTAAGCCATGACTCATTAGAACACCATAAAAATCAATGTAGTGTGCTCCATAGTTTTAAAAATTAAAATAGAATTGAAAATACCACCATGGATTGCACTTAGGGAAGGTAAGTACCGTCTGGTGAAACTTTTGTCCTAATTGTATATGCGTGTCTACATGTCTATATATATGTATATGTACAATATATATGTATTCATACATATGTATAATATATATTTATATTTGTATATATATAGTGCATATATATATATATATGTGTGTGTGTGTGTGTGTATATATATATATATATATATATATATATATATATATATATATATATATATATATATACATTTTACATTGGGGCTTGAGATGTACATCCCAAGCCCCAATGTAAAATGTATCTTTTACTGTGAGTCGTGGTGAATATAAAAAATTGAAAAATGCTAGTCTAATCCAATCTCTTCATTTTACATTTAAAGGAGAAAAAATAAGGCTTAGAGAAATCAAGTACCTTGCTCTGGCGGTTAGCATAAAGCTGGAATCAAGATACAGAAAATCTCTCAGTCCTACTCTGCATTATAAGGACATTATCTATCACCTAGAAGAATACTTCCCATTTCCTATGTAGATCCTCTCCTACATTAGCCTTGTTGTGGTAATTAAATGTATTTCATAATTAGTAAATCACAAAAATATTGTAAATTTTATAGTTGCATTTGGAGTGAGGCAGTAGTTAATTGTTACCACTTGCTGTAGTTAATACTAGTCTTAACACCATTCTGCATATTAACTATGGAAAGACAGCTAACCTCTGTTATTTTAAAGATTTTTATGTTGGCAGATATGTTAAGAATTGCAGGTGACACATTGTACTAGTAACTATAAACAAATTTTTAAAGAAAATAATTTTATTTTCAATAAATAGAAGGAATTTTAAAGTTGTAATCTGCCATACTGAATGAAAACATATCAATGAAAATATTTCTTTTCTTGCTAGTTCTCTGCTATGTTTGTTTCTATCCAAACATTAAATACATATTCCAAAAAAAGTTTCTATGATTTGAAATAAAATTTGAAAAACAAAAGCTTTTCAACAGTTTCTCTAAATGTGCCCAATTAATGATACATCTACACTTTAAAAATTTGAATTACTAGAAACAAAGTACTTAAACTTCATGGATATTTTTATATTAATGGGTAAGAGTTATACAAATAATATATAAATATTTTAAAAAATAATATAGATTTTACTTTTCTGGTCCTCATTTTAACTGAATTTCTAAAAATTCTATTTCTAAATAGCCATGAGCCAAAGATTTAGCCAGCTTGCAATATCTCTATCTTCAATAATAAAGAGGTTCATCAAGTCTTTTTGCACTATTGTACACCACTGTGTATTTTATAAACAGAAATTTAATATAAATACTTCTATTACACATTAAAACCTAATTGCTTTTAAGATTTTGATGATAAAGAGGGTCAAAGAGGAGTAAAAAATACCAATGATTAATGCTTTAGATAATCAAAGAACCCCAATTTCCATTGTGTAGGCTTCTTCCTCCTACAGGAAAACTCAATAAATGTAGCAACGAAAAGTACACTTTTGCAAAGTGCACCCAGAATCTTTCTATTTGCTAACTCAGCGCCACCACCCAGATTTTGATATGGATTCTACAAGTTTACTTTTCATCACCAGTTAATATGTTTTCAACTCATACTGAAAATAGAATGCACTTTATTTTTACATGTTGACTCTTCTCGTTGCCTGTGGGAACTTGTTTTCCTTACAAAGAATATAGTTGCAAACAAAGAAGACACGGTATTTTTCTTGCCAAGGATATTTTCCTATACTGAGTGGTTCTTTGACATAGGAAGCTTACTATGACATACCAAATGTGCATGGGAAAGGGTGCAAAAGTCCATCAGGTAAGGTAAAGAATGAGGATGAGAAATTTAGTTATCAGGGCTTTAGTTTAGTGCAGTCGTTAGAAATGTCTCTTCCTCCCAGACTGTTTCGTCCCGTTCAGTGAATACTGTTTTATTCTAACATCCCTTTTCCCAACAGCCATTTAAAATAATGAGAAAAAAATTTTAAAGATATTTACAGTAAATGAAATTCTGTCACACATAGAGAGGGTAGGGGGAAGATGCTGATATTTTCCTGAGCATAGGATATGCTCTTTGAATATGGCACTAAACCTACTTTCTGCAGTGAATTCTTCTTACCAGCAATTGGGACAATTATTTTACTTAAATGGAAAATCTTGTTACCATTCTTCTGCTACCTTAACAGCCAGAAAGCTTTTCCCAATATTACTAATCACCCTGGAGGAAGATTATAAACTCCTTTTTATACTGTGGTCTATGGCTGGTTGCCATAGCCCTCCAAAGAAAATTCAGTATTGATGTATCTCAGGACATGTTGGCCTTTGCCCTATGTGAATTCATTCAAATTTAGAATAAAATCTAGCTGTTTAGTTTCTAATCTTGAGTTGCTTCTCGAGAAAGTATGAAATCAAAAATCAAATTAAAAATGTGGAGCTCTTCAATTTGCTTGAAAAATGACAACTAGATAGTCTTAAATAAGTTCCTTTTACTTGCTCTTATATTAGTATTTAGTGTTAAAAATTATGCCAACCAGAATAGCCAGTTAAGAAACAGCAGAAAATTCCCACATGTTTCTTAAAAATAGAGACCTTTAAAAAAAATCTCATTAATGACTTTGTAAATTGTACTACCTATAGTTGGTAAGGGTGCAATCAAATAGACACTCACAGTTACTTCTGGAGGTGACATAAACTACTACCACTTTTCAGAAAAGACAATTTGACAATATACATAAAAAACCTTAACATGTTTGATCCTTTGATTCAGGAATTCAACTTTTCGAAATTTAGTCTAGTGAAATGTATAATTAAAGAAATGGACAAGCATTTGTGTACAAGGGTGTTCATCAAAGCATTACTTGGAATACAAAAAAACTGGAAAAAAACCTAAATATACAATAGCTGGGAATTGGTTACTAAAACAATAGGCTATTCATATAACAGATTATCACATAGCCATAAGAAATATCTCATTTGAAATAAGTATGTACAAGCAAAGGAAAAAAAAATCACTGTTATCTTTCAATGCTGGGTTTCCAGGTGACTTTTACTTTTTTTCCACCAGCTTTATTGAGATGTAATTGACACATAACATTGTGTAAGTTTAAATTTAAGGCATCCAATTGACTTGAAACTTTTATAAACTGCAAAATGATTACCACCATAGTATTAGCTACCACCTCCATCCCATCACATAGTTACCACTTCTTTTTTTGTGACGCAAACATTTAAGATCTACTCTCTTAGCACTTTTACTTTCTTTACTCCTTTCTGTATTTTCCAGGTGTTCTTCAGTGTAATCTTTACTTTTTAAAAGGACTTTAAAATTCATATGCTAGTAGTCGCATGGAGGGAAAAAATTTTTTTAACTACAATTCAGTACAAATGAAATTTAATGTTCTCTTTACTATGATTATAACTTCCAAATATTTGCACCTCTTTCTGCCTCCGATAAATATTAAAATATGTAAGAGCCAAACGAGGTTATGTCTTTTCAAGCTCCCTTTTTTCCCAAATGAAATCCCCCCAAATAAGACCCCATATTCTCATGAGGCATATCCTCATTTTATTAGGCATGTCCATGTAATTTCTCCTCATAATTACAATTAGTTCTTATGAAGTTTATCTTGTGTTTCATCTGCTTCTTCTCTGTGCGGGTAGGGACATAATCTTCCATCTTAAATTTCACCGGTCTTCTCCCTTCACTTCCTCCCTCTTGCTCCTCCTATGTTCTGGAGAGTGTATGCTACGTTCTTCAGGGTCTTCTTTATTCAGAAGGTGCCATACAAAACGGTTACATAACGCAGGCTTCATTCATACTTATAAAATTACTGATCAGATAGTTATTGCAACAATTTCCAAACAACATCACGTAACCGACAACTGCAGTGCGGTTGGTGGAGTGCGGGGGCTACAACCTAACACAATTCATTAAGGGCTCTCAGCTGGTTGACTCTCTGACACTCCAGCTGTCTCAGTACCACTTTCGAAGCTAATGCGGAGTCCCTCTCTCTCGCTCTCTCTCTCTCTGGAAAGCAGCGTTCCACCTTTCTGGGGCAGAAGTCAGTAACCATATTCCCCATAAGCTTCCCATGAGAAGACAGAAGAGGAGGGAGGTAGAACAGGTTGCCAAACCCACTTAGGCGTTCGCATAGATTAACCTACCAATTAAAAGGCGGGAGGTCACCCAAGCCAACTTTAAAAGCGCTCAGAGTTCTGACGCAAATTAGACCAAGGCAGGCGTTCTCTGGCACCCGGGCCACCACAAAAGTTCTTGAGGGCATCTGTTGTGGATTCCCCATCTTTTCTTTCCCCTCTTCCATCTTATATTGTTTTAATTGGCCCGCTCCTCTCCCCAAGTTCTGTGTTTTTCGCTCAGCACTAGCACTAGAGGCATTAACCATTGTTGGCCTGTGAATTAAGCCAGTACTTGGCAGCCAGACCTCTCCTTGCGCCCACCAAAGCATCCACGCCTGGGTCCCCTAAAGTGTAAAATTCTAGTGCTGCCAAGTCACCTCTAAAGCGCTTCTCAGGCCTACGCAGCTAAAGGGAACCTACAACCGACAAGGTGCAGCGGGGGCTCAGGTAGAGGACCCTGGCTGCAACACACCAGAATATAACTCGCAAAGGGGGGAAGAGCTAGAAGACGAAAGAATGCTGGGCGGTAGAAAGATGCCCAACCTAAGCAAGCTCAGACGCGCAAGCGCGTGGCTCACGGCGCGTCTCCGTGGCCTCACCACAGCGCCTGCGCACAGGATCCCCGGAGCGGCGGGGAGAGGAGAGGAGCAGTCGGGCCTGGCGCTCCTACCGCCTCAGCAACTCCAGCCTGCAAGCTCCGCCTCCTTCAGCTGCTCGCCTTCCCAAACAAGCGGGTGCGTCCCTGGCGCTCTCCGTCCATTGGCCCTTGGCCTTTTCCGTTTCCGCCCAGCCCTCCAGAGTCCACCAATCAGCTTGTGCGTTTGGGTAAGTGGCCACCTCCTAGGCCGTCGCTCCAGATCCTCTGCCTCCTCCCGCTGCTGCCTCCGCTGCTGCCTCCTCCTTCCCCACCTCCTCCGTCAGGCGGGTGGCTGCGGGGTCCTGAGGGGCGGCGGCGGCGGCGGCGGCAGCGATATGGAGCCGGGGGCCGGCGGCCGAAGCGCTGCTCGCGGGCACGGGGCCAGGCCCCCGAGCATTCCGCCGCCCAGGGAGCAGGAGCGGAAGCTGGAGCAGGAGAAGCTCTCCGGGGTGGTAAAGAGCGTCCACCGGCGGCTCCGCAAGAAGTACCGGGAAGGTAAACAGCGAGCTGAGCGGGGGGAAGGGGAGGCCTCGTCGCCCCCAGCCCCTTGTCAACCGCTCCCCTCCCCCCAAGGGGCCACCATTACAACCTGAAGGAGCTGCACGTCAGCCCCTGCTAGGGCCGCTCTCCCAGGTCCGGACGCCCCCTTCTCGGTCGAGTACTCGGTTGGCGTCAGGCGTGCTCCTCCCGCCCCCTTTTCTTCGAGGGCCCTTCAGGAGAGTTCCAGGCCTGTGGAGGAGCCGAGTGCCCACCTCCCCCATCCCCTGTCCCCAGCCGGGGTGCTGAGATTGTTGTCACCACACACACAAGCACGTAGATCCTCACACAGGAGGTGGAGGTCGCTCGCTGCGAGAGACATGAAGCTAAAACACGAAGGCAGGTAGAATCCATTCGAGAAAGACGAACTGAAAGAAGCCCGAGTTACCCTTCGCTGCCTCGCGCCTGATCAGCCTGTTTGATTTGCTGCCCCGTCGGACCCCCTTCTAGTACCTAATTCCTGCGGCTATAGCCCGGGCCGGAGCTTCCTCGCATTGGCTTACAGGGCTGCGAAGTCAGCAGGCCTTAGAGCTGACTAGACTTCACCTTGTTAAAAGGGGGAGGGGTTCCATCCTTGCCACCCCCCCCCCCCATTCTTCAAATGCTGCATCTTAGGGTTTACTTAGGCGGGAGAGGAAGAGATGTGGGGCAGGTTCTCAAAATACTGTTTAGATTTGACTAATCCGTAACTACCAAGCCTCCTAAGGATACAGATCCCAGTGAAGCCGACCGTCGCTGGGAACCCTTCTTATGGAAGATCTTGAGCAAAGGAAGAAGCCATAGTAGCTTTTACTTGGGCCTGAGGAAGGTTTATAGTTGGGATCTACAGTTATCCTTGGTATTTTAAAATATAGGCTCTTTTACAGAGGTATTTTATAAGAAACTAACAGTGAAAATTCCCAGTTTTTTCATGTGCTCAGGAGACATTTCTTCTAAAGATCAAAACGAGGGATAACTTTCTTCTTCTGTCTTTAGCTTAATTGCAAACAAAAGTCAGCAGTCTTATACTTAGTTAAGTTAGGATTAGAAGCAAAATTATGACAGTGAAGGAACAGATAGGTAAGATCATGTTACTTTCGAGTTACAAACACTTTTCAATTACTCTGGAAGATTAAAACTAAGTGTCTTTTGTTCTCTTGAGTGTAGGTGATGTGTTTCATTTTTCAAACTTTAAATTCAGAGTTTTTTCCCCTTGGCAACTCAAGCCTCGATTTTTTAAATAGCTGCTTAAATAGTCGTCCTCAAAGCTAACCTATAGTTATTGTTTAATAGGTAGCAATAGAAAGAGGCTTATCGGGCATACTGAGATGTTGAAATTTGTTTTTTAAAAGAATGCTTTAAACCCCAACCCACAATTTATTCAATAAAATGAGTAGTTACCATAGCAATCGTTGCATCATTCTTGATATTCAGAGAGTGCACTTACATAATGGCATTCAGTGTAGGTTCTTGTGTTGGTTGGAGAAATGAGCAAATAAACGGACACACTTTATCATGCTATTTTGTATAAACTTAAGCAAGTACATCTTTTTAAAGAAAAATGGGTAACATATAATTCAATTTCCATTTTTACCTTTTTATAATTATTATTCATTATTAACTTATTCATAAATGAATAGATTGCACTTAATATACTACTAATGTGTCATCATGTCTTCAAGAGCTGTTTATATTTGCTTAGTTCTCACATGTTGAAACATGTCTTTAAGCCTGAATATTAACCAAGGGAACACTTGTTTATAATGAGAATTAGTATTTGGAAGTTATGAGAGCTAGAATAGATACATGTAGTGCATAAGTGAATGATCTAGTGTGCTTTAGGACAAGTAAAGCCCTGGCAGTCTGTAAACTTATGAATGAGACTGTTCTTTAGGCGTTTTAATGCCCTGAATTCCACCAATGATCTAGACTTCTCTAGGCTTTACTCTAATGATATACAAAGCCCCATCAGTGAACTAGCAAAGTAAAAGATCCTTAAGAGCATGCCCTTTCTACCTTTATTTCTGACCTGTAGGTCAAATCTTAGTTGTGATTTGACAAAAATCCATGAAAAAGCCATCTATGAAAAAGTCTGATTATGCACATAATAATACCAAAGAAGTAATTTTTAGTGCTTTCCTTTGAGGTCTTAGTATCGTTATAATATTTGCAAAGTCATCTCTGGTTATAAAATAATAATATAAATGGTGCTTAGGTTCTAGGTCAGGTTACAAAGGCCTATTTGATCAGTAACATGCCTGCACTGTAACACCAATAACTATGGAAACTTTACTCCTTTTATAACAATATTTCTATCAGAAAATGCAGTGAAAATTCCAGCTTAGAATCTTGGAATGTTAAACTAGAAGGAACTTCAGCATTTATCAGTGATTCCCAAACATGGATAAACAGTAGACTCATATGGGTGCCTTTTAGAAAATTACTCCATTCCACCTCAGATGTACAGTTTCAGAATCCCTATCTGGTGCTTGGAAATTGGTCAGCCAGATTTTGGACTGATAATCTAAACTACTTCCTTCCTTTTTACACATGAGTGAGCTGCATCCTAAAAATAGTAAAATAACTTGCTTGAAGTTTGGATAGTTTATCATTGGCACAGAACATATTTTATGGGAATAATGTGTTTTTCTTTCCAATTCAAAGCCTAATGGTGTCTCCAAATGTTGGAGTGGGAGGGAAAATGGGAAGCAGGAAGTAGCCCTAGAATTTGTGTTGGGTAAGAGGATGTAAACTGATGGGAATGGGGCAATCCCTGGGATAGGTATGGTTCGCTGAGTTAGGGCTATGTGAGGTGTGGGTTTCTTAGGGAGTTATGGCAAAGAAGGAAATAAGTTGGGGTAGAATAAAGAAGGAGGCAAAACATTCACTGGATAGTAAAGACAGGAGTGAGACCTGGATAATGAGTGTAGGGTCGGATAATATAGTTTTCCCTTTCCGTATCTCTGGTAGTGGAATTGAACATGAAGCAGGAATAAGATTGAAAATAAGATTTTTCTGATGTGGTATAAAAAGGTTTCTCTCCATCATTCCCAGTCCATTTGTCCAAACTGATGCTTGTTGTGGCAGTGAGCAGGCTTGGGGTAGGGGGTAGTGGATAGGATTGTAAAGACTAGCAGGTAAGTTTAATGCACTCTTTTACCACTTTTCCCCTCTCTGCTCCATTTTACTGCCTGTCCTGTGTCACCACTTAGAGATCCTTTCCCTATTTGTATAAGAGTAAAGTGAGAACTGGAGATAAACGTCAGTGCTCCAGGCAGTGCTGATATCTGAAGTAGTTACCAGAAGGAAATGGTAGGGAAATGTTTAGCAATGGTGATGAGAAGGGGTGTTTCTGGTATCAGCCATTTATAGATAAGGGACAGTCTTTTAGACTGAGTTTATATAAATGGAAATATGCTTGTAGATGTAGGTGTTTTCTGTCTTTGCTATACAGAATTTTCAAAATAATGGCCTTGATATAAGCCAAAAATATTTTAAAATATATCATAGGATTGGAAACAGCTTTTAAATAAGAAACAGCTAGTTTTTCTTTCCAAACAGGGAGTTTGGAACAGGGAGTCATTGTTTAATCAAATCTGCCTGATAAGTACATATCTAATTGAGAACTGAAGTAGAGCCGTGTGTATTTTCAGTTGACTTTGTATGATTTTTTCCATAATCCTAGTCACATAATCTTATTCCTGTAATGATTGTTATTATGCTTGGCATCTCTTTTTAAATTGAAAGTATCCGTGTAAAAACTACAAGAAAATGTAAAGGCTACAGCTGTTAGGAATAAAAGTATGATCCCCATTCCATTTAGTTTTGATTTTTTAACTTATCTTGTGAATGTCTTTACTTCAGCAATTTTCATCAACTTAATTAAGTCTCTGAATTTACTTATTCTATATGCCAAAACAGGTTAAACAAGTTTGTCACATAAACCCGTGTAGGTTATCAATCAGACAAAAATAAAAATGCACGTTAACCTGTTAACAGTGATATTCTCAAAGTCATGGTTTAATGGGAGATCTTTATTATACTTTTCTACATTTAAAAAAGTCAATCTTATTAGTAGCAATGATAATATTATAAAAGTAGTTAGAGTAAGTAAAACAGATTACTGATACTGAAACAGAAAAGGAGAACACAGAGTAGGTTGGTTCTGTAGACTAAGTCTGGAAAACACTGTGTTACAAAGGTTAACAGCTGTGAGCAGCATTTTAAGAGTCAACTACTAAATAGCCTAGTTTAGATGTTTAATTCTTATTTATTATTGAAATTATTCTTCCTTGTTTGAGACAAAGGGTGAGCTAGAATAGCAGTTTAGGATAAGCTGAAAAATACATTTGTGATTGAGTTTTCTTTAGCATACATCTAAAACGAGAATTGTAGGGGGGAAGGAAAAAAACCTTTGAATTAGAAATAATTTTAAACTAAAACCAAAAGGTCTAAAAATGAAAGAATAAATGTATCGTTAGAGTTTTTCCTGAAACAAAGTTTTGAAATTGTTTTTAAAATTAGGATAACAGACTATGTGTTTTTAATTGAAATTTTCTAATTTTTTTTCCTTCGGTGGCTTTCAAAACTGTTTCAAAATACAGACCAACTCCATGACCCCAAGACACTTTTCACAGGTTCTCCTTGTTTTACTTTTTTATCAAGTGAAGTTTTACTCTTTTTTCCTTACGTGGTCTTTTCTGATTCTGATATAGAATCTGAAAGTGCTGTTTTTTGTGGTAGAATCTTTGCTCAATCAACAAAATAGGTGAAAAATGTCCACAGAAATGCTTGTTAACTTTGCCCTAGGAGAGTTTGAACTGCCATTCTAGCAGGGGAAAAAAAATGAAAAGAGTTTAATAATTAGTAACACTAAAAGATAAAGGGAACATTGATAAACAGTCAGCTCAGTGAGGTACACATAGTATATTAACTATTTGATTTTGTTATTTCTAGTCATCTTTGTATCTTTTTAGGAACTTTTTGTATTTCAAAAGATACGGTAAAACTAAAAAGTATTGGTATAGATCCTTTGATTGTTTTGTGGGAAAAAATATAACAACAAATGCAGTGGATATTAGCCTTGATTCCACATCAGTATCATCTCTGGAACTTTGTGGAACACAGGCATCTGTATTATTTAAAAGCTCCATAGATTATACAGTGGACAAAAGTGTTGAGGAACACCTAGCTAAAGTACTATAGATTGGAGTAGGAAGGAATCTAGAAGAAAGTAGATCAGCTAGGAGACTCTTACACTAATCTATTTTTTAAAGGTGAATAATAGCATAAATAACAGTGGTGATCATGAAAATAGAGAAAGATAAGTCAAATAGTCAAACATAAGTCAAGGTCAGAGTGAGCAGTTTTAGTGAAAGTAAAGGGGAAAAGAGTCAATGATGATGCCAAGATTTCTTGCCTGGAAAAATATAAATAGCCATTTCCATCCAGTTTGGAAATGTCTGTGTTGAGGTGGGAGCAGGGAGAAAAGAGTAGACAGGCAGGTTGGCTTGTCATAGGGATAGTGGTAATGATTTAGTTTGGAAGGTATCCCTTGGAAGTGAAGGATTGGAAACTCTCTCTTGAAGTTACAGCTTTGAGGGCAGATGAATGACCCAGTGGAGTGATGATAATGTATAACTGAGGACAGATCCTTGGAAGATACCAGTAGTGTCCAATTTTACATAAGTACTGCCCATTCTACCATATGCTCCCATGGCACAATTGCCTTGCTTTTATCATAGTTATCACTTACCAGTTCACTTGTCTTTTTCACTGAATTTAGTTACTTGAGTAGGACTCTGCCTTTTATCTTTGTATCCCTAGTACCTAGCACCTTGCCTTGTAGATTTAAGGCGCACACACACAAAAGAAAAGCTGATATACATATTTCCTTATAGTTTGAGTCTAATCTTTTTGTATTCAGAACTTTTACATTTTAACTTTGGATACAAATTTTTTGTAATGAATTTATGGTCATATCTTTTTAAGTGAGTATGTTAGATTAACCTTTTGAAAATGGTCCAAATTATCATTATTAGTATCATTCCATTTTTTTATTAAAAAAACTGTAAATGGTGGCAAATATAGATTAAAAAAAGTTTTTGTTTTCAGAAAATGAGAACTAATAAGGATATTGTGTGTGGTATAATGTGTCTTTGTGTGTGTTGGTATTAAGATGATAATTTTGTGTATGTGTATATATATTATATACTCTAACTTCACACACAAAATTTTGCAACCCCAATATCAATTGCCTAAATTTTGGAGGTGAAATTTGTACTAGTTGTAAAATCCAAACATCTGAGAACCACTGATCTAAACTGTACTAATTTATTGTGCTTTAAGTGTCGATATATTGATGCTCATTGCAAGGGTTATTTTAGAACCCCTTGCCTTTAGAGAGACATCTGAGTATCCCCTATTCTCATTTATACAGAAATTGCTCTACTTATATAGAAATTCCTATTCCCATTTATATAAAAATTTAAGTCCCAGAAGTTTCTCCATAAGTTCTTTGCTTACACTAAACAAGAGATCTGTGTGGTGGTACACATTTCGGTAAAGTTGTTTCACAGGGGAATAACAGATACTGATGCCATTGATTCTAACTTTTCTTGATTCTTTTCTATCTCTTGTACAGGATGTGTTCAAAGTTTTACATTTCAATTAACTGTTTTTATCATAAATATGTTTATAATAAGAGAGTGCTCCATGCACAGAAGATGCACCATGGGCCAAACTGTGTTTATAAATGTGAACTTTTATCTATGCAGTGTTTTGTTTTTTAATTAAATTTGACTCTTCAGTTTGCCCCAAGTCTCAATTGCTCTGTGTATTATTTCACCAGACTTTTGAGTTTACAGTCTTGCCATAGACGCATGGCTTTAAGCCATGGCTGCACAGTGGATTCATTTGGGGAGCAGTGAAATAAACGACCAGTTCCCACTTCAGACCAATTAAATGAAACTTCTAGGTGATTCCAGTGTGCAGCCAGAGTTGAAATCACTGCCAGAAATCTGACAAATAATGCAGTTGCAGAGACTAAATAACTGCATTTGACTGACAAAAGACCATTTGTTTGTGGCTAGTAGAGTCAGTGTACTTTGCTTTAGTGCAAAGCTTTGCTCATATCCATGAAAGTTCATAAATTAAAAACTCATAAAGAGAGGCAAGGTGGTATAGCGGTTATGAGCATGGACTTTGGCCCTTGACTGCCAGGTTTGATGTGTACCCTTGAGAAGGTTACTTAATCTCTCTATACTTCAATTTCCTTATCTGTAAAGTAAAATATCTGCCTCAATGGGTTGGTATTAGAATTAAATGAATTAATATTTGTAAAGTACTTAAAACAGTATCTGGTACATAGGAAGCATTACTTGTGTTAAATACATAATTTTAAAAATAAAACGTGTATTTGTAGCTACCACCTGGATGCATTAAGGGCATTGAAGATTGAATGGTTTCTGGAATTTCTATCTAGACTGTTCTATAGTGTCTTTCTTCAGTATTAGGATGGTTGTAGTGTTTTTTCTTTTCTTTTCTTTTTTTTCTTGACCCCCTTTGCTTTTTGTATTTCTAACTTTTTATGTGAAAGGTCCAACCTTTTTAGCACATTAGAATACTAGGTTTTTCCCCTTAACAGAGAAATGACTAGTCGCAACACGTTAGGTGTAAGATGCAGGTTTGCAGGTGGTTCGTTTGTTTGATTCTCAGGAGCTGCTTCAACACCAAACATCTTGGATGTTTTTGTCCCACCTCTATGTGTGTCACTATATCAGATGCTCAAGAATACTGAGAAAGCTGGTCTGTGTGTGGTTTAACTATGTTCGTGAGACAATCTTGTCCTGATCACTTTGTTTTAATGTCTTGGAATGGCTGCTGAACTTGTTTCCACTTGGTCATGAGTTTCTCTGCTTACTTCATATTAGAGAAAATGACCTTTAAATGTTCTTTGAACTTGAATTTGGTAATCTGGTCATCTATTTGGTAATATACCTAAGTAAAAGTGAAAATTTTCTGAATTTCTAAAAGTTTAAGACTTGTTTGTGATACTCAAGGTAACTCCTTGTTTTTGTTTTCAGAGTATTTGATGACCCTCAAATTTAATGAAATATAGTTTTTATTTTGAAACTTATGCTGTGTTCACAGCACGTCATATTTTAAAATGAAATTTATTGAGGTACAGTTTATATACAATAAACTACACACAGTTAAAGTATATAATTCACTGGGTTTGGCAGATGTATACACCTTATACATCTTTTACCACAATCAAGACACAGAACATTTCTGTTGCCCCCCAAATTTCCTCGTGCTCCTTTGTGTCATTCTCTTACTCTACTCTTGGTCCCACTGATCTCTTGTCCCTGTAGATATGTTTTCATATTTTAGAATTTTATATACATGGAATCATGTAATACCTTCTCCATTGCATTGTACGCCATTTAAGGACCACAAGAGTGCAATGTTAATCTTTGGTATCGTGACTCACAAGGCTAAACTGACAAGAATGACATGCTATCCTTATCTTAAATTGGCCTCAGATTTACACTTGCTAAATGTCTTATCTTCTGTGCTTTATATTCTGTCTTTTTATACTGAGAATTAGAATAGAGTTATTGAAAAAATAATATTATTTCTAATGTACTTCTAAACATCAAATGGTCCCAGCATGTAAAAATGCATGAAACTTAGCACCTCTTATTCATTTTATTCATTTACAAGTAATTCTTTATCTATGTAATGTGTTACCAATAATTTCTTCTTAATCTTATAGATTTTCCAAAAAGACCCATGTACTATAATCAAAGAATTTAATAGATGTGATTGCATTTCCACTTGCAAGTTTGTTTTTTTTGACGATAATGTGAAGTGAAAAAAAAATGATAAATTAGCTTAAAACAGTGGAGAGTCTTCAGAAAATTGACTTTGAACCTATTGGTTTCCTAAACGTCTTGTAACTAATATTTTGAGAACACTGTTTGAAGTATTCAAATTTTACTGCTTATTCATCACTATTATCTACTGACAGTTATGAACTGTAATTTGAATTTTACTCTAGCAACTATTTAATTTGTAATTTTTGGTGTTTCTTATAATTTTTGAGCACGGTGAAAATTTAAATATTTTCTCCCCCATTAATGGGGCACCATGATTAACTTCTATAGCTTATATAAGTTATAAATCAAAAGTAGTCTTTGCCTTTCAGTTTATACTTTCTAATGGAAAAAATCACACCTGGTTTTAATAGAAAACTCTCTATATAAACAAGTGACAGAGTACTATAAGGATGGCAAATGCATATAGGGGGGAATTGTAAGATGATCAAATGGGAGGCAGGTGAATCCTCTTGAAGAATATGGGAATTCAGTTATGTTTTGAAGGAAGGAAATTTGCTATACCAGATGGCATTAGAGAGGTTAATTCAAAAAGGAAGAATAGTATGCATTCTAAAGAGACAGTTTAGAGATTCCATTGGTTCACCTGAGTTTGGACCTGTAATACAGCTGTTCTTGAGCAACAATAAATAACTCCTTAACTTATTATACTTGGTTCTTACAAAGACAGCTGCAGTCAAAGTAATAATATCTTAACTAATCACAAAATTCTTAAAAATGGAACTCTTTTTTTTTTTTAACAGCTCTATGACGTATTTATTTTATAACTGGAAGTTTGTACCCTTTGACCCCCTTCACCTATTTTGCCCACTCCCCTACCCTCTGCCTTTGGCAACTACCATCTGTTCTCTGTATCTATGAGCTTGCTGTTTGGTTTTCCTTTTTGCCTTCTTAGATTTCATAGAACTTTGTCTTTTTAATCAACTAGTGAATGTGCTATTTTTTCCTAGTTATTGTCTTTTCATAGGAAGTAACATATTTATTCTTCAGTTGTTGCATATGTTTGTGAAGGTGAGTTTAGTCAATAATTATGGTATTATCCTGACAGTAGGACCATGCTTCAGAATAATTTGGTTCATTCGATTTCCATACTGAATTTGGTTTGGCAACTTTAAGTTGACATCACTTGTGTTTTGAATTATTAATTAATTTTTTAATTAGTGTTTTTAAAAATTTAAATGTAAAGAGAATATAATGAATAGAAGTCATGTTAATGTGAACTTCATTCTAGAATTTTATGAGACTATCAGGTGACTTTATCTTTAAGACCTGGAAGAGCTTTAAGTTGATCTTAAAACGATGTATTTGAACAAATGAATACTGATTTCTTCTCTAGATTTATTATTTTAGTCTGACTATAAAATGTTTATTAACTATTAATTTCAAGTTAGGCTGCAGGACATATATATATTTAATTGTGCTTTCTAAATATAATTTTTTAATTACCCAGATTTCTCTGTGTTAGGGCAAAGTCAAATGTATGCATTAATTAGAGGTTTTCCTCTCCTCTCCATTCCCTTCTCTTCCCTTCCCTTCCCCCCTCCCCCCTTTTCTCTCTCTCTCTCTCTCTCTTTAACTAAGATACATTCGTATTTTTATAGGATGCCTGTAAGAAATAAGTAAGAAAATAGATTATTAATCACAATGATTTTGAGTCATCACAAATACCAATATATAGAAATCATTATAAAGCTAATTATTAATTCATTGAGACCTCCGATTGATTGAACTTTAATACTTAAGCATTTCTTGTTCTGTTGAGTAGATTTTTGATGCAGACCTCAGGAAGTTCTTAGTTCTTGATTTACCTTTCGATAATGAAAAAGTATTTCCTTTTAAATAAGACAGTCTTTTAAATATTGGGTGACCTAATAACTAAAATATAACAACAACCAAAAAATCCTCAGAATTGAGTTTTAACATATTTTTTTACATATGCAGTTTGACCAAGTTAGCAGCAGAGTTTTGAATTTGTATACTGGGCACTGGTGAACTTTAACTTTTTTTGACTTTTAGAACCCAAATCATAAATTATTTTGAAAATACAGTGATTAAAAGGTAAATAGCATTATTTTGAATACTGTAAAAACAAATAATGGGCTGTTATGAAGAAAACCTGAATTTTCCCATTCTGTTTTTAATAAATTTATTTATTTTAAAAATAACCTTTCAAGGGTATTCTGGAAAGTGGAATTTCTGAACGCTAACTATATTTTTTGTTCAACTTTGTAACCACCAGACATGTAACATAGTATATACCTAGTAGTTGGGGTTTGATACTTTTTGTTGAATAAATACATGATTTAAAAGTTCTGGGTCCAGAGTGGCTTACATGGACCATAGTGAATATGTCAGGTTCATATCTCTATTAGAGCAGATACCACATTTTAATACATCTTCTCCCCTTCCTTTGATGCCAGTGCTTGCTCGTTAACTTTATTATTCTCTGTAGTGTTTGACCTAGAGTATTTTTTCAGCAAATCTGTTGAAGGAATGAAAAGTATGTACAATTGCATTTAGTTTCAATTATATATTAAGTGTACTGACTTTATTAATCACATTAATCTCAGTATCAGCATATTTAGAGAGTCTGGAGACTCTTAAATGTTAGTGAAAACATTAAATTGAAGTTTGCAATCAGTTTGATAGGCTTACAGACAAAATGTGAATCCTTCCTCAAAACTTTAGTAGAGCAGATAGTAAGCCTTAAAACTACATAAAAAATTGAAGTATTTAAAGAGAATTTAGTTAAATTTAGTTTAGAATTTAGTTTAATTCTAAATTTAGTTTAGAATTTAGTTAAATAGTTAAAATAGTTAAAGAGAATTTTGAGTGTGAGAAACTAGAGGTCATCTAAAAAGCTGAAGGGCAGTAGGTTTCCATATATATATAAACTCATCTTTGTATCTCATAACTAGTAGAATAATTCTAGAGTAAATTGAGTTTCACAGTATACATGTCATAGTAAGGACTCTGAGAATTTATAGTAGATGCCTTTGGCGGCTCACATAGCATACCATTGGTCCTGGGGTGTGGTGGACAAACACTGTGAGCCCAGAGGCACTCGCCTCGACAGAGTCCCATTTTAAATGTGTTGCTTTCTTTTCTACTTTTCACCTTTTTCCAACACTGATGGAGCCCACTGAGGGCATCCCCTTTTTCAGTGCCTAAGTGTAGACTAGAGGTACAGGTTGTTAACAACCTTCAGTTAACGGGGGATAGTAACTGATAGATAAATGGTCCAGCCTCCCATCCTTTCGGTATACAATTCCAGAGGCTTTCTGTATGCGTTTGTGTTGCCCACAGGAGCAGCCTCAATAATGCACCCTTGTATTAGCATTTTCTCCTCCCTTAACTTGTTCTCCCACTCCCTCACTCCTGTTTCATAGGGTTCCCTCCTAAATAGACTACTTGAACCCAGGTCCTTGTCGTAAGTTGTACCTTCTGTAGAATCTAAACTAAGAAGTCTTAAAAAAAGGAAATCTGTTTAAGTATGTTAAACATAGCTTTTCCCAAACCTATTTTTTAAAAAAATTTTATTGCATTTTTATTTATTTATTTTATTTATTTATTTTTATATTTATTTTTGGCTGTGTTGGGTCTTCGTTTCTGTGCGAGGGCTTTCTCTAGTTGCGGCAAGTGGGGGCCACTCTTAATCGCGGTGCGCGGGCCTCTCACTATCGCGGCCTCTCTTGTTGCGGAGCACAGGCTCCAGACGCGCAGGCTCAGTAGTTGTGGCTCACGGGCCTAGTTGCTCCGCGGCATGTGGGATCCTCCCAGACCAGGGCTCGAGCCCGTGTCCCCTGCATCGGCAGGCAGATTCTCAGCCACTGCACCACCAGGGAAGCCCTTCCCAAACGTATTTGATCATAGAACTTTTGTTTGAATGACTTCTATTACCAGAAAATATAGTAAATTTATGTATTTATAATATGTACATTACATAAGACAGTGAAACTTACATATTCAAACAATGGACCTTTTAGAGTTGATGATATCCATCTCAGAAAAAAGATAAAGCACCTTTAAAATAATACCGTACCTTAATGAATCATTTGACATCAAGTCTGATGAGTAAAGTCAGGAATAGTCTTATGAACATCATAGGTTTATTGAAGTATCATTAATCAAAATATTTGTTTCAAAGACTTTACTTCCTGTAGTCCTACTTAGATACTTGATAAATAACTACATCTGAAAGATGTTACCAAAACTGAGGGGTTTTCCTTTGAGAATGTAGAAAAATTTGTTTGCCTGCTTGTTTTCAGTGGACAGTTATTGCCAACCTGCTGTATAACAAATTGAGAGCCCTGTCACTACACAAATATTAGTGATTAATGAAAATATTATTGTATAAGAACATAACAATGAAAAAAGAGAAAGCTTTTCATCCTTTTGGGGTTTAAAGTCAATATTCAGACCAAGGCTGAGACTGATACATATTTCATCTTAACTGAGCAATGTGTGTGTGAGGGCATGTTTGTACCCTTACTGCTCTTTCTGGTATTGGTCAAACTAGAAGGCTAATAGTTTGGTTTTCAACTCAGTACGTGCTGGGCTAAGTGCTTAAAATAACCAGTAAAGTTTTTCAAATTTTGAATAGATAAGTGTTGTTAACTTTGAACTATTATAATTCCTTTTCTGTTAAAAAAAACCCAACTCTTAAATACCGGAATCTAATTGTCTCACCTGGGGAAAGAACTTGACTATAATTGCCATCCCCAAATTTGGTTGTTGTGTTTATGTTTTTAAGTTTATTCTGTCACTAAACAATTGCCTATATTTGAACATGTGGCAAGAGAACCTAAAGTATGTCTAAGAACATTGATTGAAGCCAACTTGATAATTTTTGTTTACTCTTTTACCTTTACAATTATGTAAATATTATTTATTTGGCTGTGGCATATTCATACCTTTCTTTATCAGAACTCACATTGATTTTTCAAATTAAATATGATGACTGATCTAATTTAAAAAGAAAAAAGGTAGTAGCTGGAAGTAATGCTGTGGCCAGATAATGTAGTCAGCTTATAATTTTTATTCATCTTATAAAGACTCAAAACTTTGGAGAGGTTTCCAAGGTAATTTCTCTAGCAATGTTTTTGCACTAGGATTATAATTTTTTAAGTGTATGCCTACAGCAAGTCCAAGTGTATCAATACACAGCCATTTAACTTGCATGCTAATTTATGTTGCCATCTCACCTATCAACCCCTTTTAATATAGAAAACTGATAAATTTGTAGAGATCCAAGAAAATAACATACAAGAAGAAGGATTAAGTGGCTTCTCTGTTGCTGCAAGGTCATATTGCCCAATGGTAGCAGGACAATTAATGTTTGAATGCCCAGCCATACTTGTCCCCTACCAGGATGTTTTTGGTTTATAAATTGATAACTTGTATATGTCTACTTATATTTATTAGTTTTATTCAGCTTCACAAATCCATCTGTTTAAAATGGTAAAATTTATTTGGTTATCAAATCATCATGGTTAAAATGATGAATCTATTTGCATAAAGGAACTTCGAAAATTATGAAGTTAAACTTCATGGAATTTTACTTCATGAGTTTGCTTTTATTCATGTTTAAATAATTGTAGATTATGCTGAAGCTTTTAAGAGCCTGACGTATTTTAAGTCAACTTAATTTATTTTTTTCCTTGTTTTTAGTGGGAGATTTTGATAAGATCTGGCGAGAACATTGTGAGGATGAGGAAACACTTTGTGAATATGCTGTTGCAATGAAAAATTTGGCAGATAATCATTGGGCAAAAACTTGTGAGGGCGAAGGTCGTATTGAATGGTGTTGTAGGTGAGTGTTTTTATGAACTAACATTTTTGGTTTCTAATGTATTATTTAAATTCTTAAGTCTAAATAATGCCGTATATGATTCATTGTACCAAAATAGAAATGTTTTAAAACAGATGATGTCTTTTAAATAGCTTCTCCCCATTGCCTCACTTTCTCTCTGTTTATTTCATTCACCTTTTTTTAATCAAAATATTTTTCTTTGATATAACTTAAATTTCTTTGTTTCAACTTCTTAAATGTATAACTTTAAATACATTTAATATGTTTAATTAAGCACTGGTACATTTAAAATATGAGATTTAGCACTTGACTCATCATTAATAAGTTATAGTATAGAAATTTCTTTAGACAATTATATTTGGATTCAAGTAAAAATGAATACTTTCAATTCTTTAAAGCTGAAAACATCTTAAAAGTTTCCAAATCCTGAATTTTTATATGTGATTCAGGGTATTCCAGCACTTATATTGACTTTGGATAATGTTTATTTTCTCATAGCAGAGCTTCTAATTTTAAAAACATCAGAAAATGGAATACTGCTGATCATTTCTCTCAAGTGGTAAAATAATAAGAATGAATTTGTATATTGACTGAATTTAAAAATCACTTCCCAGAAAACAAAACATTATCTTTCTGCTTGGACAATAAGTTTATGGTAACTTTAGGTTTATATTTCATTTCAATTATTTTTTATTCAAAGTTTCTGTTTTGATTTCATTTAAAAGTTATGTAATAGTGCCTATTTCATTTATTCAACAGATAATCCAGAGAAAAATATGTATTTTACTTCATTCTTTTATTTATTCATTTAATAAATAAATTTAAATGCTTGTCTACTGTGTACCAGTCACATCATAGGCACTGTGAGTATAGCACTCAACCAAACAGATAAAATCCTTCCTCTCACTGAACTTACATGCTAGTGAGGGTTAGAAGCAAGAAACAATACATAAGTCAAATATACACTAGGTCAGATAATGGTAAGTGCTGTGAGAAAAATAAAGCAAGGAGAAATAAAACAATTTTAAATAGGGTAGACAGAGAAGGCCTCACTAAAGTGATGTGTAAAAGACATGAAGGAAGTAAGAGAGCAAGCCTTAACAAGTCCAGAGGCCTTGAGACAGGAGCTTGCTGGCATGTTTCAGAAACAGCAAGGAGACCAGTGTGGCTAGAACAGAATGAGAAGGGGAGAGTGATAGAAAATAAGATAACAAACAGCTAGATTTTGTAGGATCTTGTGGACCATGGTAAAGACATTGGCCTTTATTCTTCATGAGATGTGAAGTCATTAAGTGTTTTAAGAAGAACAAGTAACAGGATCTTATTAATCTTTTGAAATGTGTCAGTGATTTTTAAGAACTAATTGTAGTGTTAAGATAGACTATAGAAAAGGCAAGGATGTTAGTAAGGAAACCAGTTAGGAAGCTGCTACAGTAATCAAGGCACAAAGTTATAGTGAAACAGTTCTCTTGGAGAAGGAGAGAGTGAATGGACAGACGGTGTGGTAGGATTAATGCTCAAATGAGTATAATGACTTAAGAGAGGAGCAGGGGAGATGGTGATGTATACATGGTGGTGATTATGATGATATGTAAGAAGTGAGCTGAAAATGTGAGGTAGGTGAGGAACAGTGAAAAGATTGTTATTATCAGTGGATTGTGGAGCCAAAGAATTGTGGAGTTGAACTAAAGGAAGGAGCCAGAATAATAAGAAATGAGATGCTTGGGATTAAAATGTTTGGGTTTTTTTTTTTTTTTTTTTTTTTGCTTTTTCTAGAGGAAAAATGGTTATAAATGTGACTATTCTACAAAGTATACATTTCTCCTTCAAGCTAAGAAACGCAAATTGAGGCGTACTACTGAGCCAAATATTTCCCTTGTGATACAAAGTAATAATGTAATCCAATCAGGAAGTCAGTACCATCGCTATTTAAGACCAGCATTCTTTGCTCTTAGCAGCACTGCTTTTAAATTAGTATTCCAATACATCAGGCAAGCTCTCAGACTTTATTTCAAATACCACTTTGATATGTGGTATTCTCATAGGAGCATTTGCTTGTACCTTCCACTTGAATAATGAATATGCCTCACACTTCACTCTTCTTTCTTTTTCCTCAGATTTGTGTTTTTATCAATAGTTTTTGTATCTACATGTGTTCTGAAAGAGGTCATTTTTAGGTCAAACTGCTGAAAAAGAACATTAATAAGAATTTAGGTCAAACTGCTGAAAAAGAACAGTGGCAAAATACGGTAAAAAGATTTTACTATGGAAAGTAATCCCAAGAGAAGTTTTATAGTGTCTTTACTTTAAACTTAAAACTAGGTTGGGAAAAAAGGCTTCAAAGCAATATTGAATTTTGAAATGAGTTATCTGTAGTTCTAACTTGGGTTATATGTATTTCCTTTCCCTGTTGACAGTTCTAAGAGAGCAGCGTCACTATGAAAAGCTAAAATCAGCTTTAAAAGGGGTTTGACAAAAGTTCACTTCCAGTAGTTATACTAAAAACTTTAGAGGAATTCGATGTGTGAAATAAGTCTTACTGACATTACCTTGCTGAGATTTTGTTGACTGTTTAGCTTGAAGAATTATACATAAGATTTCCTTCTAAAAATTAGTAAAATTATATTTGTAATATGAAGTATTTAAATTAGAAACAAAACACAATATAAAGTTATAGTTGTATGTTTAATAAAAGAATTTGCCTTTTCTAACTCTCCACACAGAGGAACATATAAACACACCATTTCCTGAACCATTTGAAAGTAAATTGCAGATGACATGACATTTCATCTCCATCTCCTACATAACCACAATACTATAAACACATTAAGACGATTAACAGTAATTTCCTAAAATATCTAGTGCATAAAATTCAGATGTTTGTTATTGTCCCCATAACATACTTTATACTTTTTTTCTCCTAAATCAAGGCTTGTGCTTTGGTGGTTAAATTTTTTAGGTTATTGTTTTTGTTTTCCCTAACATTGTTTTTAGAGAAATGTCAGTTGATTTGTAAAATATACCACATTCTGTATTTTGTGATTGTTGGTTCGAGGTGATTAGTAGCATTGTTCAAATATTCTATTATCCTTACTGATTTTTCTTTTTGGCCTTCTATCAGTTACCAAAAGAGATGTTTCCAAGATACCATTTTACTTAATTTTTCTATAATAATTTGGCTCTTCTTTAAAGATTTCATTTTTCTATTGAAGTTCTCCATATTTTCATCTATTCAGTTAATATTTTTCTCTATTAAAAAAATTTATAATAGTTATTTTAAGTCCTTGTCAGCTTATTCCAACATGAAATTAATCTGTGGTTCTGTTTCTTTTGGCTGTTTTTTCTTTTGGTTATGGATCATTTTTTTCTGCTGCATTGTATGTCTGGTAATTTTTAAAAATACACTGGGTTGGCCAAAAAAGTTTGTTCGGGTTTTTCCATAACAGCTTACAGAAAAACCCGAACAAACTTTTTGGCCAACCCATGTATACTGGCATTATGTTTAGAAGAGACTGGGGTAAATATTATTTTCCCAGAGAGGGCATGGTTTTTTCTCTGATAGGCAGCTGGGATAAGAGATTGAACACTTTGATCTCATCAGGAGTTAGGCTGGGTTGAAGCTGGATTACCACTTTAGATAGTTTCAGTTCGCATCTGGCTTCAAATGCCTTGAGAGTGAGTCCTGTTCTGTGTATATTACAGGTACCAGCCTGTAGCAGGACTCTGGGACCTAAGCCCATGGAAGAGTGCAGAGAATTTTCTTTGCTTTTTTAGTCCCACTCCCAAGTCTCCAGTGCTTCCCCCTCCCCCACCTTTTTCTTACTTGAAAAAAGACCTATGGGGGGAGGGCAGGAGAATGGGGTGAACAATCTCTGCATTTGGATTTCTTAAAGTTTCCAGTGTGTCACTCCATTCTAAGCAGCCATTGAAAGCTCTGCTGCTTTTCCTTTAATCGAACAAAATTCCTCTACCTTGGAAGGCTTGATCCTTCACCACTCATGCTCCTTTTCAGCAAATGCACAAAGTGCCTGTGGTCCCTTCCATTAGACCCCTTTGCATACTCAGTTCTCTTGATTTCTTTTTAATACATTATTTTTTAGATTGTGTAGGTTTTTTTCTTTTTTCCTAGTTATAGCACAACCAGGGGTCTGTTGTGATTATCTGTATCCTAATCCAAAACTAGCTTTGTGTCTTTGTTTTGGATTTATTTGATTGTTTTATCGTGGTGCCATTTAACTATTTCCTCAGTCTCCTTTATTTCTTATTAACTGAACGTTGAGTCTAAAGTGTTGATTCAGGTCCCAGATTTTTGCCAAAATATTTATTAGGTGAAACTGCATACTTCACATTGCAACACATTAGCAAGTTCTTATTGTCAGGTTATTCCACTATTAGAGATGCTAAATTTTGCCATTTGGTTAAGGTGGTAACTACTAGATCCTTCCATTGTAAACTTATGTTTTCCCTTTGTAATCAGCAAGTCATACGTAGAGTGACATTTTTGGCTTGTGGATCAATCCTGTCTCCCAACAATCTTTCAACTAACAGGTTTACTCCATTTATTAAATAAATTTGGGGTGGTAAAATGATTTTTTTAATTGTATCATTCGTTGCATTTATTAGCGGTCATTCTTCTGTAAATAAAAACTTTCCCTTATGAACAGGGAATGATTACATGTTTTCTGGAAAGGCTAGGTAAAAATAAACATATACCTGTAATTCTTTCTGTTTAATTAGCAATTTTCAGAGTAAGGAGTTGGTGTAATAGTCAATTCCGATTGTGACAAATGAGTTGTGGTTTTGTTGTTGTTTGGTTGGTTTGTTTGGTTTTGGTGGGTTTTGTCTGTTTGTTTTTGGAATATCACTGTAGGCTCCTGGATTCACTTTTTCCATCAGTCTTTGATTTGTGTGTGTGTGTTTGTCTTCAAATTAATCCGTATTTAGCCAGTGGGAGCCTCTTCAAAGCTGGCTTCTTGGTTCTGACATCACCTTTGAGCACTTCTTGCTATCTACTACAAGACAAGCTTTACCTTCCAAGTCAAGACCTACAATCAAGGAGCCTTAGTTTCTTGTAGTGAGAAATAGAAATTAAGATCTGGGCACTAGATATGCTTCTGGGGTGTCCTTCCTTCTAGAATTTTTCACTGAACAGAAATATATATAGTCTTAAATTCATAATTGATATTTACTATTCAAATGTAACATTACAGGTTTTTTGCCTAACTTTTTTGTTTTATATTTGTATATTATCTCTTCTGTTACTCTGAAGGACTTAGTTTGGAATAACATCAACATATTTGCTTTGTTCTATAGTTAACATAAAATGGTTTCAAAATTACAGTACCAATTCTACTTCTAACAATAAACTGAAGTTTAAGATTTCTTTGCAGTTAGTTCTTTTGTCTTTAGAACATATCTCACTAAGGGTCACAATACTGTGTTTAAAAGTTACTCGAAACAATTCTTTTGTGTATGGTTATGTTACCAATTTACTTTGCAGTTAGTTTCACTTTACTTTGTTTTATGGGCTTTTTTCTTATTTTCTTTTAATCTGAGGGAATATAAGGCATTTACATGGTTCAAAAGTCAAAACTTGGGGCTTCCCTGGTGGCGCAGTGCTTGAGAATCTGCCTGCTAATGCAGGGGACACGGGTTCGAGCCCTGGTCTGGGAAGATCCCACATGCCGCGGAGCAACTGGGCCCGTGAGCCACAACTGCTGAGCCTGCGCGTCTGGAGCCTGTGCCCCGCAACGGGAGGGGCCGCGATAGTGAGAGGCCCGCGCACTGCGATGAAGAGTGGCCCCCGCACCACAGTGAAGAGTGGCCCCCGCTTGCTGCAACTAGACAAAGCCCTCGCACGAAACGAAGACCCAACACAGCTAAAAATAAATAAAGTAGCTATAAAAAAAAAAAGTCAAAACTTTACAAAAAGGTATACTCAGAATAGGCCCCCTTCCATTTTCTTCATTTGTTTCTTGTTTCTCCTTTTTGCAGAAATAAGCAAATTCATACAATGTATATACATGTATCCATCCTGTCTTATCTCTTCAAGTGGTACATGTCATATACTCTCTTTTGTACATTTCATTTTTTACTTAATATTATGTCATGGAGATCATTCTATTTGATATTGTATTAATCAGGGTTCTCCAGAGAATTGGCTCATGTGTTTGTGAAGGCTGACAAGTCCCAGCATCTGCAGGATGGGTTGACACGCCAGAGACCCAGGAGAACCAAACCAATGGTGTAATTCCTATCCTGAGGCCAGCAGGCTCGAGACCCAGGAAGAGCTGCTGTTTCAGTTTGAGTCTGAAGGCAGGAAAAATTCAGTGTTCCAGTTCAAAGGCAGTCAGGCAAGAAGAATCTCGCATACTCTGGGGAGAGTCAGCTTTTTTGTTTTATGCAGACCTTCAAGTGGTGGGATACAGCCTACCCTCATTAAGAAGGACAATCTGCTTTACTCAGTCTACCCATTTAAATGTTAGTCTCATCCAGAAACGTCCTGACCAAAATACTCAGAATGTTTGGCCAAGATATTTAGGCACCCCGTAGCCCAGTCAAGTTGACACATAAAGTGACTATCACAAGTATATAGATGTCTTCCTCATTTTGTTAAGTTACATACAAGCTTTTTCTGTTACAAATAGTGCTGTAATGAATAACCTTGTGCATATTCATTTTGTATTTTTGGCATTGTATCTTTGTAGATTTGTAGACGTGGAATTGCAGAGTAAAAGAGTAAATGCATATGTGATTTTGTTGGATATTGCCACATCACCCTCCATAGACGTTATATCATTTAATTCCACCAGCAAAAATGACAATACCTGTTTCTCCAAAATCTTACCAACAGAGTATGTTGCCTACCTGTTGAATTTTTGCCAGTCTGATAGATGGGAATTGATATCTCTGTGTGATTTTAGTTTACGTGTCTCTTATGAATGATGTTGAGTACGTTTTCATATACTTAGGAAATATTTGCCTTTTTTTTCTGTGAATTATGTGTTTGTGTTTTTGATACTTTTTTTCCTAATGGTTTTTGGTCCCTTTTTTCTTGATTTTTTTTAGAGCTCTTTATATAATTTAGAGATATGTGCCCTTTTTCTTTGAGTTTGTATCTTTTGCCATACAAGTTTTTGTTTTGCCATGCAGAAGGTTTTTGTTTTCACGTAATCAGATATATCTGTCTCTTCTTTTATTGCTTCCAGATTCCAGTTGTCTTAGAAAAGCTTTTCTGATTCCCAGACTGTAGGAATTCCTATTAGAAATTCACTCATGTTTTCTTGTAGTACTTTTATGGTAATCATTTTTTTTTTTTACATTTAGATCTCTGACCTCCTTGGAATTCATTCCAGTGTTTGTTGCAAAGTATAGATCTAACCCCCCCCAATAGTTATTTATTTCTCCAGCATCATTTATGAAAAGGTCTACCTTTTCTACAGTGATTTGACATATACTCACGTGATATACCAAGTTTCCCCACATAATTGGTTCTGTTTTAGGACTTCCTGTAATGATTCCTTGTCTATATCATTTAATCCATGCTATTCTATAACATTCTTCCCCCTCCCCACCACCATTCTTCTTTCTCAGGATTTTCTTGGTTATTCTTGTTGTTGTTTTTTTCCATATGTACTTTAGAATCAACTGGTCTAAATTTTTTAAAGTTTGTATTGTTATTGGGATTACATTAAATTTTTTAATAACTGGAGAAAAGTGGAATTTTTATAATGTTGAATCATTGTATCCATGAAAAAGTTACATATCCTTCCATTTGTTCTAGTCCACTTTTGAATTTTCAGTCGTGTTTTAAGGTTTTCTGTATAGTGATTATGCACATTTCTTATTATGTTGATTCCTAGGTACTTTATCATTTGTTGCTATTATAAATGAAATCTTTCCTTCCGTTGTATATCCTAACAGGCTATTGTTTGTATACATGTGGAGGCTTTTGATTTTTGTATGTTTTACATCCTGTTTTACTGAATTCTCTTACTGTTTGGATTACTTTGTGATTGATTCTTTTGGGTTCTCTAGGTATATTATCATATCTGTGTATACATAGAGTTTTATTTCTTTCTCTCCAATTCATTTGACTAATTATTTTTCTGTTGTCTATTGCATTAGCTATGTTTTACTCATTCAGTGATGTGTGTGGTATGTCCCCATTATATAAGTTGCTGGCTTTTTTGGCTGATATATAGATACAATTTAACTGTTAGGAAGTATTCACCAAGCTCTGATTGATTGATTGATTTTATTAGGAATAGCTGTTGGATATTGTTGAATGTCCTTTCAGCATCGATGGAAATGAATAAGTTTTCTCCTTGGTTTGTGAATATAGTGAATTATATGGAAGGATTTTTTATATTGAATAATCCTCATATTCCTGAGATACATACTCCTTGGTCATGTTTGATTCTGTTTGTTAAAATTTTATTTCATATTTTACATTGATATTTATTTTTGTATTTTGTATTTTATATTTCTGTATTTTTTGTAGACATTTTCACACCTAATTATCATTGTATTTGCTCCATAAAAAATGACTTTAGAAAATTTTCCTTTGTTTATATGGTCTGGAACTGTTTAAATAGTTTTGGCGTTGCCTAATTTGTACTTGTGTGTTTTATTTATAGAGGTGACTGAGTGATGGCATGGAGAGGTCATTGCCATTGAAAGAATTTATTACTTACGTGTCCTGAGAGAAGGGGGTATGCCATGTCACATAGGGAAGCACCACATTTGGTCAGGAGGCAGAAGCAGGAGTGAGGGGAAAAAATAGACCTGATCCTTTATAGGGTTTACATGGGAAAGGCAAAGCAGGGTAAACAGTATAGGACTGGCTAGTTTGAATAATTTTGGTGGGCTTTGGAACATAGGAGCTGTCCCTAACTGTCTGGTACCTGGACCTGGGTTAATTTAGGGTATGGGAAACATGGACTTGTGTGAGGGTTAAATAAAGGAAATGGTTGGGTTGCACATGAGAGGCGTGCTCCCAAATAAGTTGTTTATTATCTTTAGGAATTAGGTAGCCTTGGGAGAGGCAGTTTCTCCCTGGGTCTGTAAGGCCCTCCCAGATATCAAAACATCCTAAGTTACAGAAAATTAAAAGCTTGATAAATACAGGGGTTATCTGGTTTTTGAAGCCTTGGTAGAATTCCTCAGTGGATACTGATGCTTTTTGGTGAAGCAACTCTTTGATAACTTTCTCTTATTTCATCTATGAATTTTGGTTTTGTTTAAATTTTGCAATTTAACTGCAAAATTAACTGCAGTTTATTAATTCTACCAGTAATCAAGAGTCAAGTTTAATAAATTTTCCTATATTCCTATATCCTATATTTAGTATACTTACCTAGAAAAATCATGTTTCATCTAAGTTTTCAGCTTTATTTGTATAAAGTTATGCAAATTAAAGAACCAGTTTATGTATTTATTTGTTGGTTCTGTTTTTTCCTAACATTAATATCTTACTCCCTTTTTTTGGTTTGTTTACTTTTTTCCCCTAATCCTTTGAGTTGGATATTTATTTTATTTATTTTGATTCTTTCATTTGTATTGGTATAAATATTAAAGGTCTGAATTTTCCTCAGGTCACTGTTTTAGTGCATTTCTTAGATTCTGACCTGTGGTGGTTTTGTTATTGTTTTTTAGAAGTTCTGTGATTTTTATTAGTACTCTGCCTTTGACTCCAGAGTTATTTAATTTTTAAAACAATTTGCAGGTGAAATGAATTTTTTGTTTTATTTTATTATTAGTTCTAGCCTTATTGCATTGAGATTGATTTTGTCTGTATTATTTTTCCTATGGCTCTTACTGTAGTTTTATTTGTGGCCTAATACATGTATATGGTAATTTTTGTGAATATTCCATGTGCACTTGAAAAAGAATAGAGAGAGTGAAGTTTGTTATGTAGTGATAAGATAAACCTTATTATGCTCTTTAGGGCTTCTGTAACCTTACTTATTGTTCATTTACTTGATTGAGAGTGGTATGTTAAAGTTCCCTGTTTTTAGTTTTGCCTGTTTCTCCATGCATCTCATGGAGTTTCTGCTTTGTGAGGATGGCTGTTATGATACGTAGTACTTGGCTTCACTGGGAATTGTGGTCTTCAGCATGATAAAGTATCCATTTTTAATTCATTTAATGCTTTTTATTCTCTACCAGCCTCTTTGTCAACATTTCCCAGTCATCTCATAGATGAAGTTCATGCTTTAATAATCTTGCAACTGTGATATTCTATGAGTTCTTACATACCAAAAGCTATTTTTCTATAGTTTTGTTACAAGATGCATAACTTGGCTAGATATAAAATCCTTGACTCACACTTTCTTTCCTTCAGTTTTGAAAAAAAAAATGTTGCTCTATTTTAGTCTCATTTTGTATCGTTTCCCCTTTTTCTCCCCCACCCCCACACCCCCCTCGCCTTTTCCCTTCACTCTCTATTGAACCATTTGAAAGTCAGTTGCAGAAATCATAGGACTTTTGCTCCTGAATACTTCAGTGTGTATCATTGCACTTAGTTGTTATTCCTCTTTGGTCTTCTTTAATCTAGGAAAATTCTCGGTCTTTTATGACATGGACATTTTGTAAAGTCAAAGTTTTACAGACTGTCTCAGTTTGGATTTGTATGGTTGTTTCTTTGTGATTAGGTTCAAGTTAAGCATATTATTAGCAAGAATATCACATAGGTGATATTGTATCCTTCTCAGGGTATTACATCAGGAGGCACATGATGTCTATTCTGTGTGTTTTTTTTTTTTTTTTTCTTTCAAATAGTCATTATTTTTTTAGAGCAGTTTTAGGTTCACAGCAAAATTAAGCAGAAAATACAGGTAGTTCCCATACACCCTGACCCCCCACATGGGCAGTCACATCACTATCAACATCCATCTATAGTGCTACCTTTGTTACAGTTGATGAACCCACACTGACACATCATTAGAATCCAAAGTCTATAGTTTACATTAGGGTTCACTTTTGGTATTATATATTTTATGGGTTTTCACAAATATATAATGACAAGTATCCACCATTATAGTATCATACAGAACAGTTTCACTGCTCTAAAAATCCTCTGTGCTCCAACTGTTAATTCCTTCTCCCCCCAGCTTCCCCCCGCACCCAGCAACCACTGACTTTTTTACCATCTCCATAGTTCTGCCTTTTCTAGAATGTATATAGGTGGAATTATGGTATTTAACCATTTCATATTGACATCTTTCACTTAATAATGTGCATTTAAGGTTCCACCATGTCTTTCTTGGCTTGATAGCTTATTTCTCTTTAGTGGTAAATAATATTCCATCGTCTAGATGGACCACAGCTTGTTTATCCTTTCAGCTACTGAAGGATATCTTGGTTGCTTCCACATTTTGGCAGTTATGAACAAAACTGCTGTAGAGACTTCCCTGGTGGTCCAGTGATAAAGAATCCACCTTACAATGCAGGGGACGCAGATTCGATCCCTGGTCAGGGAACTAAGATCCCACATGCCACGGGGCAACTGAACCTGTGCACCACAACTATTGAGCTCGAGTGCCTCAACTAGAGAGCCTGCGTGCCACAAACAACAGAGCCCATGCTCTCTGGAGCCCGTGCACCACAACTAGAGAGAAGAAACCCAAACGCCACAACTAGGGAGAAGCCTGTGTGCCACAATGAAAGATCCCACATGCCTCAACGAAGATCCCGTGTGCCGCAACTAAGACCCGAAGCAGTCAAAAATAAATAAATAAATAAATAAATAATAAATAAATCTTTAAAAAAAAACTGTTGTAAACATCCATGTGCAGGTTGTTGGGTGGAAGTAAGTGTTCAACTCTTTTTGGTAAATACCATGAAACTTGACTGCTAGATTATATGGGAAGAGTATATTTAGTTTTGTGGGAAATTACCTGTCTTCCAAAGTGACTATACCATTTTGCATTCCCACTAGCAGTGAATGAGAGTTCTTGTTGCTCCACATCTTCGCCAGCGTTTGGTGGTGTTAGTGTTCTGGTTTTCGGTCATTCTAATAATGTGTAGTAGTATCGCATTGCTATTTTAATTTGCATTTCCCTGATGGCATGTGATATGGAGCGTCTTTTTCTTATGCTTATTTGATATCTGTACCTTCTTTAGTGACATGTCTGTTAGGTGTTTTGCCCGTTTTTTAATCAGGTTGTTTGTTTTCATAATGTTGAGTTTCGAGGGTCCTTCATATATTTTGGATAACAGTCTTTTATTCGATATATCTTTTGAAAATATTTTCTCCTAGTCTATGGCTTGTTTTCTCATTCTATTGACATTGTCTTTTGCACAGCAGAAGTTTTTTATTTTAATTAAGTCTAGCTTCTCAATTTTTTCTTTTAAGGATTGTGACTTAGATTTGGCAATGACTTTTTAGATATAACACCCAAGGTCATCTAGATTTTCTCCTAAAAATTTATAAAACTCTCTTAAGAGTTTTAGAGTTTTGTGTTTTACATTTAGCTCTGTGATCCATTTGGAGTTAATTTTTGTGAAGAGTGTAATGTCTGTGTCAGGGTTCATTTTTTGGCATGTCGATATCCAGTTGTTCCAGCACTATTTGTTGAAAAGACTGTCTTTACTCCACTGTATTGCCTTTGCTCCTTTGTCAAAGATCAGTTGAATGTATTTACATGGATCTATATCTGGGCTCTCTCTTCTGTTCCATTGATCTGTTTGTCTATTGTTCTGCCTACAACATACTGTCCTTGATTACTAATAGTAATAGTATAGTTATAGCTTTATATTAAGTCTTAAAATCAGATGGTGTCAGTCCTCCAACTTTGTTCATCTCCCTCAATATTGTGTTGGCTATTCTGGGTCCTTTGCTTATCCATGTAAACTTTAGAATCCATTTGTTTTATCTATAAGATATTTTGCTCTGCTTTTGATTGGGATTGTGTTGAATGTATAAATCAATTTGGGAAGAGCTAACATAGTGACAGTATTGAGTCTTCCTATCCATATTCATGGAATATCTATTTATGTAGTTCTTCTTTATCCTCAGTTTTCTATTTAATTTCAAATTTGAAATGTTTTTTCATATCTGCATTGCTTAATTATATATAATTAATATTGAAGTGTTATGTTACAATTTTTTTCTCTTTTATAGCTGTTATTTTCTGCGTTTTTGAGAATTTTCATCCACCGAAAAATTTTGATGTCTTTCTCTCCCCTTCTAATAGAAACTTGTATGATTGCTGGATTCATTGGACATTTCTTTTATGTGTTTTGTCTTTTATGTTGGACTGTCTCTAGAGGTATAGGTAGAGGTTTGGGTGCCTGCTTTGTTTCTTAATTCCAAAGATCCTTGCTTGATTGCTACAAATATGAAAGTGGAGTTCCTTTAATAAATATTGTCCTCTTTTGGCTGATTTATGAATTTTTAACAGGTTTAACTTATGTCAGTTTGCTCCTTATTCTTAATTGCTTCATTCTTTCCCTTTATCAACACACCTCCAGAGATACCCCCTTTTTTCAAGGTGCTTCCTTTCTCCCTCAGAAATAATATCTTCACAGGGCTCTCACCTTTGGTGACAGCCCTTCCCATATACTTTCCAAACTTTTTCCTTTTGGTCTTCCTGTGCCTAATGCTTTGTTTCACTACATCCCATAAGTCTTAAGATCTCTCCATTCAGAGCTGGACTCTCTCTGTGGTGAACCTTAGCTGGTATTATCTATTTTTCTGTGCCACCTCTAAGACCGCATCATACCTTCCTCTCTTACACAGTCCTCATCTGACTCTGTACTTTGGGTAACTCCAAAGCCAACTCAGTTGGCCTCAGATTTTTATTTCCCCAATTACATGTAAAATAAGGTGCTATTCCTGTTTCCTAGTTATGCCATAGGTGTGAACTGTGTGTGCTTTTATTTGCTCTTCCTAATGATTTGTATATTTTTTGGAAGTTTTGTAGGGAGATTGGGGTTTAGATGGCAGTTATTATCCTATGAGTATCTGGAATTCTAGCCCTTTAAGTATTTTGCAGTCAAGTCTCTAGGTAACATTGAGATTGAACCACATAAAATTGCAATTTTTGTGGGTCAAGAACTATTGAATATCAGCAGTTCTTTGTGGTTCCACCTAATAGAAAGGTAAGCAATCTCTTTACCCTTGTGTTTCATGCCTTAGTGAAATATTATATGACAAAGGTATTATTTTTAGTATTAATTCCAAGGTGATTCAGGCTATATTTTTCAATCAACCTTACTGAGGTTTAATTAATATGCAATAAAATATACCCATTCTAGTGTACAGTTCAGTGAGTAATGACAGTTGTTTACACTTGTGTAACCATCACCACTGTCTAGATACAGAACTTTTCCATGACTCTAAAAAGCTCTAGTGTACACCTCTGTAGTCAGCCCACCCCCCACTCCAAGAAACCACTAAACCATTTCCGTCATTATATTAGATTTCTAAAAAAGGCCACATTCCTAAATTGGCCTGTCAGTCTTGCATGATCTGAAGTTTGCTTACCTCTCCAGTGTCATGTGGCTGTCATTCCTCTCTATATGTGTGTTGGCCTTAGGACCTTTTCACTTATGAGTCCATCCATCCATTTTCTGCCTGGCAGTTTAAATTTCACATGCCTTGAACTGATGTCTATCTCTGCGGGATCCATGTTGCTTTTCTCTTCCATGCCTTTGCTCATGCTGTTCTCTCTACCAGGAAAGCACTTTCCTCCTTAACTAACATTCTTCCTAGCCTGATTTATTCCTACTTACCTTCCTAAAATCAGCTTATACTACTGATTTTAGATTGGGCGTTAGGTATTTATCAATTATATTTTCTTTACTATTGGGTTGGCCAAAAATTTCTTTTGGAAACCCGAACAAACTTTTTGGCCAACCCAATATATAATTATTTGTCTCCTTCACTAGTCTGAGCTCCTTGAGGGCAGCAATGCCTTCTTCAATTTGTTTTTCCATCACCTATGTGCCTGGCACATGATAGGTACTTAATAAATGTTTGATTAATGATAAATGAGTTTCAACTCCTGTATATAATTTGAGTTAAAATTAAATCTCCATAGGATAAGTTAAAGAAGTCTTTAATAGATACTTAGACAAACTGAAATTGAACTAATAGCATCCTTTAAGTGTGAGGAGAAATGGGCATTGTTCCGTTAGACACCATAGTTCTACTTGCAGAAATCAGTTTTAAATTAATTTTTCAGTTCTTCTCTAGCCATGTGTTTTTGAAACTGCACCAAGCAGTGTCTATGGAGAAAAATAGTCTAGCTTGTTCAGAGTATGAGCTATATGGAATGATAACATGGTTTAAGAATCTAAAAAGAAAGAAAATTTGTTTAGTTTCCATTTACATTCACTTTAAGCTTTGATAAGTATATCAGTTAATTGTCTAAGTACGTATCTCCTGTCATATTGTAAGCTCAAGGGCCAGAGGCAGATCATACCAGTCTTTCTTCCTTTAAGTTTCTTGTCTTTAATAGCTAGTAAGTGTTTTGAGTTGATTCTGTGGTTCATGTTTATTGTCCTGTTACATACCCAGGCATGGTACCCTACTATTTTCACCCTGAAATTGTATTAGGTATGAAGAAAATTGTTTAATCTTAATGCCAGTCATCAGTTTCTGATTACAGATAACAACTGATATGGGCTAAACTAAATGAGCTTGAAATAATACATCTTGAAAAATCTGCATTTTAATATCCATTTATATTATAAGAATTGAGACAAGTGGTAGTGGTCTCTTGATGGACAGGAATAATTTCCAAGTGTTATAAAAATCACTGTTATGTTCAAACCTTTGTTCTCTCTGAATGTATACCTTTATAATATGATACCATTTTTACCTTAACCAGATTTTTATGCTCTTCTTTCAGAGCAAATAGCATGATTCTTAATATGTTGGCAACCTGATTTTGTGACTTTTTTTTTTAACAGCAATTAGGTATAGTTTAATGGAGCTTCTCTTTTGTGTGATAACTATACATATATATATTTTTTTATTGGGGTATAGTTGTTTTACAATGTTGTGGTAGTTTCTACTGTACAGCGAAGTGAACCAGCCATATGTATACATATATCTTGCTTTTTTGGATTTCCTTCCCATTTAGGTCAACACAGAGCACTAAGTAGAGTTCCCTGTGCTATACAGCAGGTTATTAGTTATCTATTTTATACATATTAGTGTATATATGTGTGACTTTGTTTTTATAAACCAGGAGGGATCTGAAAAACAACTGTCTACTACCAGCAGAGCTGGCTCAGAATTAACGTGACTACTATTCTTTTTGGATTCTGTCACTGAATAACAGAGTTATCTAAGCTTTTCTGGAGGAACTTATGTTTTAGCTAAGAATAAAGTTCAGCAAAACATACAGGCACACTGTACTTCTGAAAAAACACTTTTAAACATAATCTATGATCATGCTTTGTTGTATGGTAATTTTCAAAATTTGAAAATGCTACAGGTGCTCAAATTTACCTCTGTTTGACATTTTAAAAATAGGACACTATAATTTGAAAATTTCCCATTTTGATTAATAAAGGTTAATATTTTCCCATTTTATATTACAGTCATACCTATTGTTTTAAAATATAACTTTATTTTGCCTTGTAGTGTATGCAGAGAATATTTCCAAAATGGTGGGAAGAGAAAAGCACTTGAAAAAGATGAAAAAAGAGCTGTACTCACCACTAAGACCACTCCAGCCTTAAATACGCATGAATCTTCTAAACTTGAAGGTCATTTAACCAACCTCAGCTTTACAAACCCTGAATTTATAACTGAGTAAGTATACTTTTCTCCTTAGATTATTAACATTATCCTGGATAGCTGTGTTAATAATGTAAAATAGTGTAATGGTTTACGCCAAGTAGTGGCAGTTTGCTTGCTTCTCTGGTAGTATGTTAGTCTGAGAAATGTAAATTTGTAATATTATTAGGTAGGAAAGTAGCATAAAATTTTAAGGGATATCTGGGAAACTAGTAGTTCCATAACATCGATTGTTCTCACTAAAAATGAGAAAGAATCATTCATTAAATGTTACATTTTATGGTAATACAAAGAATCAAAACAGTGAAATCCGATTAAATTAAATTTAAAGTGGCTATCCACTGACAAATCACAAATAAGGAATTAATGGAAGATTATTAATAGAACCAATTGCCATTATTTTATTTTCAATATAAAAATCTGCCTGCTGGTAATATATATATATATATATGCATATAGGCATAAATTTTACTTAATAAGTACATGAGTATTTTCCCAGTTTTATTGAGATATAATTGACATGTAACACTGTTTAACACATACAACAAAGTGATTTAATATATGTATATGTTGTGAAATGATTACCACAGTAAGTTTAGTTAACCATCCCTCACCTCACCTAATTACCATTTTTTTCCTTATGAGAATTTTTAGCAATTTTCAAATATACAATACAGTATTGTTAACTATAGTCACCATGCTGAACATTACATCTCCAGAACTTATTTATCTTATAATTGGAAGTACCTTTCACCCAATCCCTAAATTTGTGATCTGACAGTCACAAATCTGATTTTGTTTCTATGCGTTTTGGCTTTTTTTTTTTTGACTCTACATAGAAGTAAGATCATACAGTATTTGTCTTTTCATGTCTGACTTACTTCACTTAGTGCAGTGACCTCAAGGTCCATCCGTGTTGTTGCAAATGGCAGGATTTCCCATTTTTTTATGGCTAAATAATATTTCATTGTGTATGTATTATAATCCAATTAATTATTAACAGTATTAAAATTATTTATATACCATAGTACCAGAATAAATTTGTGGAATCAAGTAATATTGTATTACTCTCTTGAAAATGTTAAGCTCGAATAATTCTAGAAACATTCCTAATAGACACTGCAGGCTAACCATGGAAATAAAATTAAATTAACCTCTTAAAACATTTCCAAACCTGTAGATATCAACATAACATTACCTTTGGTTACTTTGATTTTATACCATGTTGAAATATTATCTAGTTAGGTATAAGCAGTTTCATTCAAAAATTAATATACCTTTGATTAGTTCTATAGGTAAAGATCTTTACCTTTATTCAAAGGTTACTACAAAGCTTACAAAGCATAATGAGTTACTAAACATCTTATAACTCAGGTGTTATGAACATTCTTAAATATTTTTAAAATATTGACCAGCATAAGAAATTATATAGTTAACAGTGCTATCGAAAACAGGTACATATGGAAAATGTGAACCCTAGAATTTCTATATCGTTCTTTTTTATAGTCTCTGTTTCATTGTTGAGATTACCTTGTTTGTTAAGTCATTGTCATATTTTCCTTTTCCTCTTTTAAACGTAGTTTCTTTGAATTCTTTGAACATTTTTATAATAGCTGATTTGAGGTCTTTGCTAAATACAACATTTGGGCTCACTCAGAATCTATTTACTTTTTCTTGAATACGGACTACACTTTCCTGTTTTTCTCTGCATGTCTCATAATTTTTTGTTGAAAACTGTCCAATATATTTTTGAAGTTATAGAAACTCTTGTTTTGGACTTTTCCCCAGGGAGGGTGGTGGTGGTGGTGGTTTTTAGTAATCTCCCTGCACTTAATCTGTGGGGTCTGTTTCCCTGGTAGTTCGTACATTACTATTATTTTTATTTTTTTAGGCTGGTTTCCTACGGTTTGTACCTGTGTCTGCACAGATTAGGGGTCAATGATAGGTCAGAGGTTGTGCTCAAACACCTCTCCAGCCTGTAAGGCTCCCACCCTCTGCCAGTGGATGTGTGTTGATTTGGGAGTACATTTAAAATTCAGGCAGTCTCCAAGTCTGCCTCACTTTTTGCTTTCCATCAGGCCCTTGTGGGTCTCCCGTGCATGTTCATTTAGCCTCCCAATCAGCCAAGGCTATGTGGAAAGTTTATCTAGTGCTTCTGTGCCTCTCTCATTTCTAGGATATTTCTGGAATTTCTAAATTTCTGCCCAGTCTTCCAGTCTACAGCTCTGGCAAACCAAAACTGCAGCCTGAAGCTAGCATAGCTGCTGACTTGCCCTGTTTGTTTCTTACCATGTTTGTTACTTTTACTGACATTGTTCTGTGGGTTTTTCACCCTCTGCTCCAAATCCCATTAACCCCTTCCAGCAGTGTAGTTGCTGTTTTTCACAGCCAGCCCTGTCCTCAAAGAACTTCCATACCAACGGAGCAAAGGGTGGGGATGATGGGAGTGGCTTCAGGCAAAGACACCACAGATCCCCACTGTTGTTAGCTAAGATTTCGCTGGTTTTCATGAATAAACACTTTGCAATGTGTTTGCCTGTGTTTGAGCCCTGAAATGGTTGTGTTTGGTGATTGTGTTCTTTGTTATAGTTGTTTACTGAGGAGTGGATTTGCCAGCCTCTCCCCTGCCATAGTCAAGAAATTTCAGTCTCTGATTTAATTGTAAAGGAGAAAAAGTAGTTTTAAGTATTTAAAGGAAATATGATTGTTATAGGTCAGGACTTACTTAGTATTGAAATTAAGCATTGAAACATCTTAGCCTAGGATGGCTAGGTTTAGATTTCCTTCATTCTAGAAACTACTTTGTATAGCATCTGGCCCCAACATGTGTATGTAGACTTATCCCTTCCGCTCCTCCTACCATTATTGCAGCCCATATTCTAGTCTTATGGAACTGTTTAAATTCCCCTAGTGGCACACGCATGTTCTCACTTTCTGGCATTTGCAAGTACAATATATCCTCTTTCTGATCAACTATTGCTGTATTATATTAGGCTATATTTGAAGCATCTTCCCTTCCAGAACCTAACTTGAACTTCTCAAAAGAACTGGTACTCTGGTACCAATATCAAACCTTTTAATACTCTATTACAGTACTTATCATGTTGTATTAAAATCAGTATTGTATATTTTCCTGACTGCAAATGAAATACGACAACAGTATGAAAAATTTGCATGTAGTGAAGATTATAGGTGTAGAAACATTATTACTCAATCCTGGTTACATTTAGGTATATTTCTTTCCAGTCTTTTTAATAGGCACTGTTTTCTTATACAATAGAGACCATGCAGTATAAAAAATTTTGTGTAAACTGCTCTTTCTGTGCTATTAAAACACTCATTCTGCATTATATTTTATCATAAATATCTACCACTTTATGTGTCTAAATATAAAGTGATCCTCATATAAAATAATAATCAATTTTTCCAAAGAGAATTTCTCGCTCTCTTACACATACACATTTTTAGAGAGGTAGATGAAATAGTCAAAGGTCAGATGTTTACTCTCTTTATTTATAGATATTATTATGTAGGAAGATATGTATTTGTTACTATCTAAATCTGTTTGACTTCCAACTTTGGGTAGCAAGTGTAGCTAGCAAGGGTTATCTTTTTCCCGGTCTTATCACAAAATCAAGTCATTTTGATTTCTGGGTTCAGATAGTGAGGGCTCACATAGCAAAAATACCTTGGGTTTTTTCACTTACATTTTACGAAAACCAAAAATTTATTACTACTAGAGTCACTTTTTAAAGTCATCTATGGCTCAGAATTGAGACGTGACACTTTTTGAATCTGTATATAATGTGATAGCTGGAAATTTTATCCCAAGCCCCAATTACTACCATTCCTTGTAATACTAAGATCGCTGTGTCCCGACCCTCCTTCATGTTGTACATATATACTTGTAAATGATACAAAATAAGTACTTTGCTTTCTTTTAAAAAGTATTATTTTTTCAAAACATTTACAAAATAGGCCATATTCTGGGCCATAAAACACACCTTAACAAATTTAGAAAGATTTGAGTTATATAAAGTATTCTCTCAGACCACAATAGAATTAAAGTATAAATCAATAACAAAGAGAACTGGAAAATCCCAAAATATTTATAGATTATCTAATTAGCACATGGGTCAAACAAGAAGTCTCAGGAGAAATTTTAAAATACTTCGCACTAATTGCACTAAATGAAAATGCATCTTATCAAAATTGAAGAGATGTAGTGAAAGCATGCTTAGAGGGAAATTTTTAACATTGAATGAATATATTAGAAAATAAGAAAAATGTAAAATCAGTAATCTAAACTTCTACCTTAGGAAACTAGAAAAACAAGAGCAAATTAGATCCAAAATAAGCAGAGAAAAAGAAATAGTAAAAATCAGAGCAGAAATTAATGAAATTGAAAACAGGAAAACCATAGAGAAAATCAGTGAAACTAAAAGCTGGTTCTTTGAAGGTCAATAAAATTGATAATCCTCTGGTCAAGCTAACCAAAAAAAAAAAAAAAAGACAAATTACTAATATTAGAAATGAAAGAAGGGCCATCACTACTGATCACATTGACAATAAAAGGATAATATAGGCATATTAGGAATAACTGTATGCCCACAAATTCGATAACTTAGATGAAATTCCTTGAAAGACACAATCTACCAAAATTCACACAAAGAGAAATAGATCATCTGAATAGGTTTTTATTAATTAAAGAAGTTAAAGCAATAATGAATAGTCTTCCAAAACAGAAAGCATCAGGCCTAGTTGGTTGCGCTGGTGATATCTACCATTTAAGGAAAAAAAAGACCAATTCTCTACAATCTGTTCCAGAATATAGAATCAGAGGGAACACTTCTGAATTCATTCTGTGAGGCCAGCAGAATGTAATTTAAGATGTTAAACCAGTGTTTCCATTTCCCAATCTAAAGTAAAAAAGAAAATTTTTAAATAAAAGAAAAAATCATATGAAATCAGAAAAATAAAATTCATTCTGTGATGTTCTAGTACTTGCCATGGTAGAAACATGGCATACATGCTTTCATAATACTTTCCAAAATCCATGATAAATGTAGGTAGTTGGTCATTGGATCTTTCCTACAGAGCCTGGACTTGGCCTCAGAATCCCTTTTACACAGTACTCTAAGAAGCTGTTACCAATTAATCAGTCAATATAAGAGAAGAAACTCATCTGCAATTTATGTCCATTACTGTTGTTACAAATAGAACACACAGTTTTGACTCTTAAGTTTCTTAGCATCTAAGCCAAGGCTTCGAATAGGATCATTTCATTATTTCTTTTTTTTTAAGGATTGTCTGTTCATGTCATTTACTCACTTAAGTTTTATGATCTTAAGTCTATCAATTTGTATGAGCTCTTTAGTACTCAGGATATTACTGGACATTTATAGTGATTTGAATGGGGGCTTAACACATGCTTCATGGGTAAAAGAACAGACAGACAGGTGGACGGATGGATGGAAGGAAATGAAAGAAGGAAAGACATATTTAGGACAGTAGAATCAGGTTTTTTTAATCATCTACTTGACATTTAGTTAACTGATAGAGAAGGGGAGAAGGAAGAGGTGGCACTGAGCAAAAGGAAAGACTATTTATTAGATGGTCACTGCCAATCCAAGAGTCTTAGGGACCTTACCTCCATACTGCCTGAGGATGTAAGATATTGGACAGATTCTTAAAAGGCTTGTGACAGAGAATACAATACATGATGATAGGTAATATCTAATAAAGAGGACCTAATTCGACATGTTAATGCTGGTTTTGAGAGTTCGGTTTATAATAATTAAATAGTGGTTTTGAATACCATTTTAATGTTCTTTTTTTTCAGAGTTTTAGTTAGCAGTTGATTTTTATTCAGTTTTTAGCATTCTTCATATTTTCTTCGGCTTTTAACATTGAAGGTTATCCTAGTAAGTAAAAGATATTACAGTAGTAAAGGAGAAAGTTAAATGTCTTTTGAACATAATGCAGTATATAAATGAAAAATTTGTTTCAGTAGTGCTTTTCAAGTGTTTTCCTTTTAGTTTGAAATGCATTACATATTAATCAAAGCATATATACAAATATAAATTTGAACCTGAGAGTAAAATTCTTCATTTATTTCACTGAAACACTAAATGGATAAAATTGTGATTATAAATATCAAATATGGAGTTTTAGAAATATTAAGATACTAAGTCCCACTTCCCTGGTGGTGCAGTGGATAAGAGTCTGCCTGCCAATGCAGGGGACATGGGTTCAAGCCCTGGTCTGGGAAGATCCCGCATGCCATGGAGCAACTAAACCCATGCGCCACAACTACTGAGCCTGCGCTCTAGAACCCACAAGCCACAACTACTGAAGCCCGTGTGCCACAACTAATGAAGCCTGTGCGCCTAGAGACCGTGCTCCGCAACAAGAGAAGCCACTGCAATGAGAAGCCCACGCACCACAACGAAAGTAGCCCCCACTCGCTGCAACTAGAGAAAGCCTGTGCGCAGCAACGAAGACCCAACGCAGACATACATACATACATACATATGTACATACATACATAAATAAATAAAATTTTTAAAAAAGAGACAGACATGGTGGCTGATGCCTCTTGTTAAAAAAAAAAAGATATTAAGTCCCATTTAAAGCCATGTATATTATAATATTTTAAAGCTATTTCTACAGAAACAATGTGTATTAATTACCAATTCAAAATGTAAAGTTTTCCTCCATAGGTTTTCTTGGTTTAAAATATATATATTGGAGATTATGAATAAGCTGAATGCTAATAATCCATGCTTATCAGTTGCTTCTTTTTAAAATGTTAGATAGTTCCTTTCCCAATTTTAACACTGGCTCAGAGAATAACCTTGGGAAAATATCTAACATTCCTGAGTCTCCCTTTATTTATAAAAATAAAATAATGCTGTATAGTCTTCTGTTAAAAAAAAAATAGGAAGAACTATGTATAAAAACCCCAAAGGTCTGAGCTTTCAGATAATGACCCAAAGTACTAGATGTTGAGAATGGAAGTAGTGATGATTATATAGGTTCAAAACATCATTTGGGTAACAATAGCACAATGGGCACATCGTCATAAGAAGAATACCGTGATCCAGACCTCTATAATCTGACTGTATATATAAATTAAAATGATGACCAAAAAATATTTTCTACCAAAAATTCTGTTTGGAGGCATTCTTTTTTTTTTTTTTTTTAATTCATTAATTTATTTATTTTTGGCTGTGTTGGGTCTTCATTGCTGTGCAGCGGCATTGTCTAGTTGCGGTGAGCGGGGGCTAATTTTCGTTGCAGTGCACGGGCTTCTCATTGCGGTGGCTTCTCTTGTTGCAGAGCACGGGCTCTAGGCGTGTGGGCTCTAGAGCGCAGGCTCAGTAGTTGCGGCTCATGGGCTTAGTTGCTCCATGGTATGCGGGATCTTCCCAGACCAGGGCTTGAACCCGTGTCCCCTGCATTGGCAGGCGGATTCTTAACCACTGCACCACCAGGGAGGTCCCTGTTTGGAGGAATTCTTAAAGTAAATGTGCTTCCTTAGTAAGATTTAAAGCATTCCCCCAAAATTCTGTTAACTTCAGTTTATAAGATTTTTATTATAGTTCTGTATATTATGTCCTCAACAGATAGTAAATTAAAGATTTACTATCTAAAACAAGTTGTTTATTATTTTGGTAACTGGAATTGAATCTAATTTGATCTAATAAAAAATATAAAGCTAATTAGACTTACGTGGAATTATAGAAACATAATTTAGGAAATAGTGTCTTTGGTGTTTTAACTAACAAATTACCATTTTCTAGTGAGTTACCTAAAGCCTAATAAAACTCGTCCTGAAACAAATATCAATGAATGTTATTCATTTTATGGGGGTGGCAGAGGCATGTGCTATTACCTATTTTATGAGTCTTAATGGTAATTTAGTGGTTATTAACAGTCAACTTATGTATTCTTCTCCTTATGACTGTAGTGTTATCTTTAAAAAATAAATGTCTTCATCTTAATACATGTGCTGTAAGGACACGTCCTTTTATCAGTCCATTTCTTGTCATTTCTTAATAGCAGTACATCCCCTTTCTTTGCCTCTTAAATGCTGGTCCTGTGCTCTCTTCACTTTCATATCCTCTCATGGCAGCTTAATTTACTTCCATAGTTTTGGTTACCACGTATATGCTGGTGATACCAAATCTGTATTTCCAGTTCAGAGCTCTGATCTGAACTTCATATATCTAGGTGCCTACTAAACTCTGTTTGCGTTTGTGCCTGTGAGATACCCTTGTATCACGAGCAAGCTAATATTCTCCCCTTTCCTACTCTCTGAATCACCCAGATTTGTTCCTCTTCCAATGTTCCCTGTTTCATTAAATGCATCTGTATGCCCAATCTAGAAACTTAAAGATTTTATCTTGACTCCTTCCCTATCTCACTTCCCACATCCAGTTAATCACCAAGTCCTATTATCATTTCTAAGTTCTCAGTATCACTTCAGTCAGTCTACATCTCTCTGTCCTCTTCTCCCACCAGGGCAATTACAGTAGACTTCTATTTCCAGTTTTATTGCAATTCATTCTCCACAGTTCAACCTGAGAATTTTTTTCTGAAACGTAAACCTGATAATGCCAACTCTCTTACCTAAAACTGTTCAGGGATTTTCTTTTGCTCTTCAGATAAAATGCAGGCTCCTTAACATAACATAGAAAATCCTTCATTATTGACCTCGGCATCCCTCGTTTCCTCAGTACCTTTTCTTTTTAACTATATGACTTAATAATACTGATCTTTCTTTTATTCATGTAGAACTCCAGCTTCGGCCTGGTGTTTTTCCTTCTGCCTAGAGCATCCTCTCACAACCCATCATTCAACCCCTTCACCTGGATAATTTCCTGTTAATCCTTACATATAGTCTTAAACATTCAACACTCTGAGGAGGAACTTCCTTTACTCCTAGATTTGGTATCATCAACAAGGCTACAGAATCCTCTAACATAGCAGATTTCAAAGTGTGATCCATGGATCTCTAGGAGTCTCTGAGGCCCTTTTGGGGAGGTCTGTGAGTTCAAAGTATTTCCATGTTAATATTAAAATATTGTTTGCCTTTTTTACCATGTTGCTATTTGTACTGATAGTTCAGAAGCAATGGTGGATAAAGTTGCTGACATCTTAGCACAAATCAAGGCAGTGAAACCAAATTATATTAATAGTCATATTCTTCACCATGCACCCACAATTTAAAAAAAAAAAAACTCCAGTTTCAACTTGATTGTTGGCGATGAAGCAATAAAAATTATAAATTGTATTAAACTTAACTATTGAGTAATTGTCTTTTTAATATGTCATGTGATGAAATGGGAAATACACAAAAAGCACACTAAAGCATGATGGCATGATTATCCAGCTATTATCTGTTTAGCTAGACAACAGAGATTTGCAAAAAAAATATAAAACAGTGTCACTTTTCTCATTAATTTTTTGTTTTGGAAAATATAATTTTTTCCAAAAATGCTATTTATAAAGTTAGCCTGTGATGATTTTATTATTGCCATTTTTATGAATAAATTTTTAAAAATTTACTCAGCTATAATTTTTATACAGTAAATATCAATTGATATAACCCATATAAACAAAAGTTCTTTGATGTCTTCAGTAACTTTTAAGAGTAGAAAGGTATTCTGAAACCAAAAAGTTTGAAAACCCCTGCTCTAACTCATCGTATTTTCCTTATTCTGTTTATGGTTTGTCTTTCCTCTTAGACCACATTGTAAACCCTGTGAAGATAAGGTCCACCCACTTCTGCCTTGTGGGTAACTCAGCTCCTAGCATAGTGCCAACACATACAAGGTCCCCAATAGATACTTGTTAAATTAATGAATTCAACAGTATGTGTTTATTATTATCCTGCATATTGTTGAAATGTGAGTCTAGAGCTAAGAAACAAATTTTAAAAATCAGAAAGTAGATATAGAAGTATCATCTGCATTTGGGGATTATTTTGATTGTTAGAAGTACCTGATATCTGAGAGTATCACCTGAAACAGTCTGGAGAAAAATTGTAAAGTAGAAGGAGAGAAGGAAAGAGAGAAACCTTAGTTATGGAACTTTAGGGAATGCTTATGTATAACAGGGATGAAAAGGAAGGTATAATGAATATAAGAGTTAGGAGGATAATCATTAATTGGATACAGATTGAGAGGATGTTCTTCAGGGGGTTTAAAGAGTAATGATACTCTAAAGAGAAGCATGATAGCAAGTGAAAAGGTTAAGATAGGATAATGTCTTTAGGGAAATTCAGGAGTTCTCCCCAAGTGACTACAACACACATATTATTTTGTACTTGTAAGTCTATAGAGTAAATTTTTTTATTATCTTGAATCATCTAAATAAGAATTTAACTGGATTTAGTTTTAATGCTAATACAACAGCATTAACTAAATTAGAGGATGGAGATATACAAGCAATTGGCTAAAGTCAAGGAACAGAAGATGTATGTATATGTATAAAATTGAGTGGGTTGAAGAGTAAATTGTGTTGTTTGTGCTGCAACTTTAAATCATCACCTCCTTCTTATCCATAGGAGAATCACTTTCTTAATAAAAATCTCCTGTTTAGTACTTCTCCAAAAGAAATGCTTTACTTGAAAGCTTTGTTCTTATCCCCCCCCCTCATTTGTAGGTAAGTCTTTCTGGTCCGTAATTCTTAAAATCACTCATTACACTCAGAGAATGGATTTTCCATTAGTTAGTGCTATCTTTCCTAGTTAACTAGTATAACTTGGTTTTTTGGTATTGAACCTTAGAAAACATTCACTAGTTTTATATGGAGTGTTTGAGAGTGATGGTACTTATGTTTTCTTTGACATTTTTTTTCTTCAGTCACTTGCCTTTTGATAAATATAACTCAATCTTTGTCACAGCATTTTGATATGAAAGTGTCAAAATATTGCTGTGATAACTGTCATGGTTAAGGATAGTACCCTACAGATTTTATAAAGCTCTTCTGAGATCTAGTACTTAGGCCTAGACAGGATCTATAGTTTGAGATCTGTAGTGAAGAATAGAGTTAGTGTCTTTGGCTTTCTAAACCTTCAACCATGAAGCTTGTGGGAAAGCTGCTATTTAGAGATAAAATAGGAACTGAAACTCTGTAAACAATAAACAGCCGCCTTCCTGGGTTTCAGCCCACTCCCTCCTGACCTCTTCTGTTTCACCAGGCAGCAGCAAGTAGCTCATAGCTTTCCTTCCCTGATTCTTGCCCATTCTCCGTGCTTCACTTGGCCCATGGAGACTGCCTACCTGCGGATCTGCCTAAGTCAGAGCTGGGGTCTTTAGATTAGTAACAGTGTTGCACAGAATTCTGAAGTGTTTCCCTGAACCAAATTTAATAACACATTGTTACTAAGTTTATTCTTACTATACTGATAATAGCCAAATTAGTGATACTGAGTAACTGTATATGGAGGAGTGAATAGACACTTCAGTTCCCAAATCATATATTATTTATGACTCTTTTTTGAAGTGGTGGTCCTCATGTAGTACTATATATTTATTATATTGTGTGTATTTCCCATTCTCAGTTCAGCTCTACTTATAGAAAGCCATATGAAAATAATTGATGATGTTTTATTTATACAGCACTTACCTAAATTAGATTCCTCCTGTGTAAGTTTAAGGACAGTAAGTTTGCCTTACCACTATATCATCAGTACCTACAGAATACCTGGCATACAATAAGTACTCAGTATATATTTGAATAAATGAAGGAAAAATGGAAACAATTGAGTAATCTAATATAGAAAGTATGAGCGTAATTGCTTTACTTCTGGAGAATATTTTAAAATTAAGAATGTGGCCTTAAGAACATGACGAGAGATGAAATGTGAATCTGAGGTGGAAGCCTTCTGTGAAATATGTAAGTTGTTAAAGAACCTTAGCCAGCTGGATTCTTTTCTACCTCAGTTTTCCAAAGCAGTGGTTTTTAGCCTTCATAGAAACAATGTTATCTGTGTTAATTTTTATCTAAGCCAACAGTGATAGAGGTCACAGCCTAGAACTTAAACTATAAATATGAGTATAGAGTAGTAAAGTATTTCGGAATGACATTGTCTACCTCACTCAATCTCTAAGCCTTTAGGCAATGTTTATTTGCTTTAAGAACCGTTTAAGAGGAAAAGCTTATTCTTCCCAAGATCTCTGTACTGTTATGGATTAACTCTAGATTGAATACATATTCTCAAAGGTAGAAACAATTTAAAAAACCTGGGAAAGTCTGTATGTTTGACAGAATTCACAGTAAATTAATCTAAGTAAAATAATCTACTCTATCGTAAAATCACAAGAGAACTTGTGTCTGTGTCTAAAGGCCAGGTTTTCTTTAGGCTTTAATAGTAGTTGAGAACTTTAAAAAAGGGTTAGAAAATTCTAAAAGAATTAAGTTATTCACTTTAGTAACTGGCCCAAAGGGCATTATAATCTTACTAACCATTATAATTTTCCAAACCATGTACTAGTGTATAAAGCATCATGAGGACAGATGTTCAAACTCTGTTATTCTCTGCTATAATTTGGGGGCTTAACACAGTAACCTTGCACATAAAGGAACACAGTAAATCAGTGAATGAATGAATTCTGTTAGAAGGGACTATAAAATTAATTTTAACCAAAACCCCAAATAGTGCCAATCTCATGATTAAGTTAACTGTGACTTTGGAACAAAGATGACTTAATCGAGGTTAGAAACAGGGAAAATTAGTAGTACTCTGTTTCCTTTATTTTCTTTTTATCCCTAGAATATCTTTTCAGTTCTGTATACCATTGAGTACGGTGATGTTGGCCCAAAGTATTTAGAGTAGGATGGAGCCATAAATACAACAGATTATGGGTGATCCCAAGGAGAAAAAACAAAGGATTAAAATGTTAGAAGTAGACTAAGAAAAGGTTTTAAAAAGGGGGTGCAGGTGTTGGGGGGTGTTGTGTGTGACACTTTATATCTTCAGAAAACATTGGTAATCTAATATCTCTACTATTTGGCTTCTTACCCTGGTTAATAAAAGACAGTATATCTAGTTTTAGCCGACTTATATTTAACCACCCTGAATAAAGATGAGATCAGTTCAAGTAATTGCCGTGGAATTAAGCCTTCATACACAAAAATGAAGGAGAGAAAATAAAGGAGAGTTTTTCAAAGCATGATAGATTAGAAACCTTAAGAAAACAGAAGAGTGAGTTTACATAATAACAAAATGTGACAGAGAAAACACCAACTACCTTAAAGAAAAGCAACAAATAATTCTAGAAACAGGCAAATTTTTTGAAGGAGCAGAGTCCTATATATCTATAAAAATGATTAATGGTCATGATGAATACCTCTGATGTCCAGAAAAGATAATGTTCAAGTCATTTTTAAGAAGACAGGTAAGACTATGTTAACTCTTAAAAGATTTCCATTACATATAAAATATATTGTCACTCAAGCACTAGATCCTTGCCTTTAAAGAATCATGCCCTATCACAAAATTTTGAGTTGTTAAAAAATACTGAAGTGTAGGTTACCAACAAATTGTTTATTTCATAAATAACAGGTGAGAAAGTTGAAATAAACAGTATTTTATTTTATTTTTTTAATTTATTTGATTTATTTATTTTTGGCTGCATTGAGTCTTTGTTGCTGCGCGCGGGCTTTCTCTAGTTGCGGTGAGCGGGGGCTACTCTTCTTTGTGGAACACGGATTTCTCATCACGGTGGCTTCTCTTGTTGCAGAGCACAGGCTCTAGGCGTGCGGGCTGAGTAGTTGTGGCTTGCGGACTCTAGAGCGCAGGCTCAGTAGTTGCATGGGCTTAGTTGCTCCGAGGCATGTGGGATCTTCCCAGACCAGGGCTCGAACCCGTGTCCCTTGCATTGGCAGGCGGATTCTTAACCACTGCGCCACCAGGGAAGCCCTAAACAGTATTTTAAAATACCACTTAGGACAAGGTCATGAGTGAATATAAATCTGCATTTCAATTAACTTTATAATTTTGAATTTTTCCAATTTCTTGCCAGATCTGATTTAGTCTTTTTTTTTTGCTTGCTTCAGTCTAGCTAAGAAATGTTTTTACTAGGAATCGAAGTGTCAGATCTGTTTTGTTTTATTTGTAACTCCCTTGCGTTTGCATTTTTAGATTATCTTCAACCTTTAAGCTTTTTTGCCAGGCATCTTGATAAGCTACTCTTTCATGAGGCTTAGTTTAATTAAAACCAATAATTCAGTCTATCTATTGACTTACCTGGGAGCAAGGAAACTCAGTATGTTGTGGTATGCTGCTAGGGAACAAATAGCAGGGATATGCCACTGATATTCCTCCGTGTTTTGGAACTCCCTCTCATCTCTCAGGTAACCCTACACAAAAACAGGAAGCTTGACCACCAGATACAGGGATTCTTTTGGGGAGTGTGTATTAGTCATGTTCTCCAGAGGAATAGAACCAATATAGTATATGGGTGTGTGTAGAGGATCAGAGATTTAAGGAATTGGCTCACATGATTGTAGGGACTGGCAGGTCCAAAATTGCAGGGCAGGAAAGTGGGCTAGAGACCCAGGGAAGCGGTAATGTTGCATTTTGAGTCTAAAAGTAGTCTGGAGGCAGAATTCCCTCTTCCTCATGTGACCTTAGTCTTTTTTCTGGTAAGGTTACTAATCCATTGATTAAGATGGGAAGATTATCTGGGTAGGCCTAATCTAATCACATGAGCCCTTAAAAACACAGAACTTTTTCCAAATGCAACAGAAGAGGAGGGGAAAAGAGGGTATCAGGGAGATTTGAAGCATAAGAAGGATTCAGTATGCTGTTGTTGGCTTTGAAAATGGTGTGGGCCATGAGCCATGGTATACAGGTGGCCTCTAGAAGCTGAGCAGACAGCCAGCAAGAAAACGGGGCTCTCAGTCCTACATCCACATGGAACTGGTTTCTGCCAACAGCCTGAATGAGCCTAGAAGTGGATTCTTCCCTCACAAAACTCTTAAATAAGAGCCTAGGCCTGCTGAAACCTTGATTTCAGCTTTATTACACCCAGAGCAGAGTACCAGCCAAGCATACCTGCACTTCTAACCTATAGAATTAGGTTGTATTTTAAAGTTAACTTTGTGGTAGTTTATTACATAGTAATAGAAAACTAATACATATGATTAGGTTGTATTCAAAATGAAGAACTACATTTATAGTATATATTTCCATAGCATCTTTATTTTATGCATGGACAACTGTTAATTTGTACCCAAACTGCTACTTCCTTCTATGCTAAACATAGTGAGCATAATTGTTAAACGCTCAGGCTGCTGAGTCAGACACATTTTAATTCCACCTGAAATCACTTACTAGCATATGACCTTCCATGTGTTATTTAACTTCTCTAAGCCTCATTCCCCTCATCTATAAAATGAGAGTAGTAGTACCTACTCATAAGAATTTTACATTGCCGATATAGTGACCATTGTATATGATTACAACGATCACCATGATGGCAACACAAAGAATGTTGTCAATAAGAGCGGGAATCTGGGCATTCATGTGAAACCATGCTGAGATCTTTTCACTTAATTCTTTATACCCTTCTCTGATCTCTGTATATGGATTTTCTGGGTTATCCTTTCAGTTTTTTTCAGATGTTTTGCTTAAAAACTAGATATCCATGCCTTTCTCATGAATCCCTATCTCGTCTCAAAAGTTTCCCAGAGAAGTTCTGTAAAATAAGTAATACATAATTTAAAAGAGAGTTTGTCAACAAAATAAATTTGGACATTAAAATTAAATTGAGTTTCTTAATTATAGAGCTATTATATGGTTACATGCCTGTAGCTCTTCAAAAAGAGATTATATTTTCCACATTCATTGACCTATTGACAAAGAAGCAACTTGCAAGACTATTTCGTGAAATGCACTTTGGGAAAAACTGGCCCTCCAGATATAAATCAACTCCATGAGCTAACTCTTGTTTTCTCTTTTCCTTGTTAAAGCCTGACTTCATCTACTTAGTGCAGATTATTTAGTCTATAAACAACCTTTACTCACACACTTAATCTCCCTCCAATATATTTTTTGTTCTTTACTACCAAAATATGGAGGGGAAGCTGTCGTCTGGCTTTACACATTGCCATCAAAATCAATAATCGTTAGCAGTCATTTCAGGGATTTGTGATACATATAGAAATGAAGTGGATTATGTACAATGCTAAGAACGAGTTGCTAAGTAAATGATAATAAACCAAGTCATCAGAGTCAGAAGTTTTCTATTTTAACTGTTTTTTCTGCTGTTCCTTGAAGAAATGATTGAGACAAGAGGATAGGTGGAACTAAGGATTTTTATATGATCCAAGGTATCTAGTAATAAATTTTCCCCACTTATTTGTCATCTATCAGCCCCAAAAGTTGGCTTTAGAAAAATTTCCATATATATGACTGTCATGAATTCAGAGTCAGAGTGACAGTGCTGTTTTACATACTGACTCTCAAAAATGCATTTTCTTCTTGTTTTTTCTTCTCAAAAAGATAAGATATGGAAATCTAATTTCCCCCTTCCTCTACGTCAAACCAGCAGGGATAATTAGTAAGGCCTAGATCATTGATTTCAACCATTTTAACCATAGAACCTTTTCTTCAGAGGAAACATTTTATGGTACGGTCAAAGGGTATAGAAGTTGTAGCCTCCAGATATCTCCCATACCTGCCTTTGTTGGCCCTTGAATGGACTCTGGAAAATACCTACAGCTTTGTAGAGAGCACTTTGAAAAACGGTTGTAAACTGCATACTTGGGTAAATATTGCCAGATTTTCTTATGTAATGAGCAAAAAATTTTACTTAGAGTTTACAACTCCCTCTTAATATGTCTTGAGGAGTTCAAGATGCTGTTGTTGACACTGGCAGTATGCCAGACAGAAAATTTTGTAGGAAATAAAATCCTGCATTTCCTTACTAAACTCCTTAACCAATGGATGGGAATTGAGGGGGAGAGAGTAAAGAAATGTGATGTTTTACTATAACTGTTTTGGAAAAGAGAACAAAGACAATATTGAGTAAACACCAACATGGGAAATTTAAATAGAAAGTTATCATTTGACCAGCCTATACATTTTTACATATAAGATTTTTTTCTTAACACTTTTGAAAAACTGCAAATAAAGTTAGAAGACTATGAATTCTTAAGTTTTAAAAATGTTTTTAAATAATACAATTTTAAGATTCTCTGCTTAAATCCGCCTAAAGAAGCAAAATGAAAATTTACTGAGGAATGTAAATGAACATTTGAAAGAGACATTAAAATGTAGAGGAAGCATTACAAACTTTCTAGCTAAACTTTGTTTTCTAATCAGTATGTTTTATCACTTTACAGAATGTAAATGAAGAGAGTGCATATATGCTGAAATTAGGAACCAGTCTAACTGTATTTCAATTAGCTGTCCTTTAGAAAACCGTTTGTTTGTTTCCTGACTAGTCAGACTGTTGACCTGTTATATTTTCCTGATTAGAAAAACTAATTTTTCTTTTTTAATTTATTTTTTTTTTTGGCTGTGTTGGGTCTTGGTTTCTGTGCGAGGGCTTTCTCTAGTTGTGGCAAGCGGGGGCCACTCTTCATCGCGGTGCGCGGGCCTCTCACTATGGCGGCCTCTCTTGTTGCGGAGCGCAGGCTCAGTAGTTGTGGCGCACGGGCTTAGTTGCTCCGCGGCATGTGGGATCTTCCCCGACCAGGGCTCGAACCCGTGTCCCCTGCATTAGCAGGCAGATTCTCAACCACTGCGCCACCAGGGAAGCCCTAGAAAAACTAATTTTTTCCAAGTATTTGCCTTACCAACATTAGTAAATTCAGCCATTCCTTTTTGTTTTGTTTCTCATAAGGTATAATGACTTTTTTTTTTTCTTTCCCTTGATCTCTTTGGAATCACATTTTACGTGTCAAAAAAAGGGTTTAAAATCTAAGGCTTACGTACGGCCTAGTGCACATTTAGAAAAATGTGTTCAAATGCCCCAGAGTAGTCTCCAGAGAACACTAACATGTTCCAACAGTGCTGCCGTAGACCACAAAATTTATTACAACTGTTTAATGAAATTACAACTCCTACATCGCATTTCTTTTAAACATTCTTAATGGTGGCAAATTGTCTATTGTGGTTGAGTTTGATGTTAGTTTTTGGAGAGATGTTTCAGTAGAAAATGATATAGCTGAAATAATTCCTAGGTTGCTATGGGAAGAGGGATAAAGCATGAAAAGTATAATCTGAGAAGGGCTATCTGAGAGTTACAAGTGTCTTGGAAGGGATTTAAAGAGCACATCCTAACGAAGAATGCTAAACATTAACTCAGAGAGGAGTTCACAAATATTACTTTATTAATCTAGCTCATATCCTGACTGTGTATGTAAATACTAACTACTCTAAACTGAAGTGAAAAATAATTATACTTTAATAGTATAGTTCAGGGATATAGGACCATGTCTATTTTTGTCATCAAAGTCCAGAAATTTTTTGTAGGCAACTGAGGCAGCTTTCTGGAAAGAAGAAGGAGACAGAAGACTATCTCCTTGGTAACTTTTCTGTTCCCATGAAGACCAACTGTGCTTCTTAAAGTTGAATTCCATGAGATATATTTTCATATTTAAAATAAATTTGCCTTTACTTAAGCTAGTTTAAGTGGTTTTCTGTTCCTTGCAACAAAACTATACCAGACCAAGACAATGATTCTATAAAACCTTATCTTCATCATCACTGCCTATACATGGAAACTCAGATAATCCAAGCAGAGTCTGTGAACCACCCTGAATTATATAAAAATGTGATTTGTGTATCATATGTGTATTGTTGTCTAGGGGGAAAAGGCCATAGATTTCATCAAATACTCAAAGAAGTTTGTTACCCAAAAAGATTAAGAACTATTGGTAGAGAGCCTCATGCAGAGGCATCCTAAGTGACAGAGTCCCTTTCCATTTTGCCTCCATGTTGAGGCAGTGAAAGACTTTGGTTCATTATTGTTGCATCTGACAGTGCCATAATTATGCCAGTTTTTATCCTATATATGGAACGGTGAAAAAAGTGCCCCTTAGAGCTTTGCTGCTGTTAGATGTCTATTAACAATCTGACAGAATAGATTTTCATGAAATTTGGACCTCAGGAAAATTTACTAGGTAGTAATTTTTTTAAGAAGTCTTAGTTTTTGTTTATTTGATTATTTTCAGTGGGACATTGATAGAGACAGGTTTCACATCTGCAAGAGGGTGGTATTTTATTCTATCAAGAACTGATCTAGAATTTTAGAATTAAAGTGGCCTTTCATTTTACAGATGAGGAAACTGAGACGCAAAAAAGGGTAAGTAAAATTTCTAAGGTCACTTGGTAGTAAAGCACAAGTGAAGATAGAGTTCTGTTGACTGTCTCCAGAGCCTTTTTTTTTTTTTTTTTTTTACTGTATCAAACTTTTGATAATTATTACTTCTCTACTCCTTGTCCCCATCTATGATGTGTAGGCAACTCATTTAATGTTTATACAACCCTATGAAGAAGGTGCAATTACTGGCATTTTAGTAACTATTTCTTCTGGGGAAATTTTCTTGGGGAAATTACATTGTGAATGTTCTATTAAAATATGTAAGTCAGTTTGAAAAATAATGCCATATACATATATGTACTTATTCATGGTAGTGGAATTAGATTTCAAGTCTTGGATAAATCAGCGAAAGAGCCATTTCAGATAATATTCTTCTCTGTTTTATAGGAAATGTGTTTAGAGGCTTTTTTGTTTTTTTGCTTGTTTTTAAAATTCAAAGTTTTAAAAATGTTAAGGGCAGAAAGAACAAAAAATTGTCACTCTGGACTTAAAAACTACAATACAGTGAAATCAGTTGCTGGACATTTCAAAAGGCACTTTATGAGTTTCACAGATTTTATGGAAAGTCCACACCTACTTGGAAACATGTACCTTTGCAGTTACTGTGGTTTCTAACTGGAATGACAGTCACCTACCTCAACAGTCCTTCCCTTTATTCTTCACCCCCCATTTCTCATTTTCTCCTGGGAGAAGCCTGCTTATCCTGCAGGTCCCAACTATGGATTTCCCTTCTCTTCTACCAGTGTTCTTCTACTCCTATAACATTTTATACACTCCTTTACTATACAATCATTGCATTGTTTTCATGTTGTATTTGCATATGTGTCTTCTTTACTGAACTGAATTACTTGGGAATCTCAAGCTCCCAAACAGAGGTAGACAGGTACAATAAGTATTCAATAAGTATTTGTCAAGTTATAGTTATGTATACATTTAAAGTATTTTTTAAAATGATACTAAAGGTATTCGGGTTTTTTGTAGAAGATTTGAAATACTGTTTCGATGAATAATTTCAAATTAAAATAACTTCGAAACTAAGATTAAACAGTCTTAACTATATATTTATGATTATAGCTATTTAGTATAAACTTGAAAATTTCCTTCCAAACTCTAATCTTATTTCTGATTTTAGAACCTTGAGGCTTCAGATTTCCATTTCCACATCAAAAATTAGAGCATACGATCTGACAAAGATTTTGTTTTGTTTTTGTATTCTGTGAGTGAAAGATATTCTGAAATATAATTTGGATGCCAAGATACAGGAATTTCAAGATCTTTCAGCTTCAGTGAGGAAGAGTAGTTTGTTGGTACTATTGAGAAAAAAAAAAAAAAAACACCCTATTATACTGTTTAATATTTCTTTTGTTAAATGAATTATTCTTACTTTGCTGAGGCCAATGTTTTGAATTCCAGATACCTAACCACCACCTTACCCATCATTTAACTTGCAAACAAAAGGGGCTTTTCCCCCAAGTAAATTTATAATATGAGAATTTGCATAAGTAGTAATGTTTGTTGCTTAATTTTGAAGTATTGGTGCTTCAAATACAGAAATATAGGTGCCAGGATTTAGTCATTATCAATAAAAATCATCTTGATGTGACAGTAGTCCTTATAAATTTTATTTATTTTGGACTATGGGATTACAAATCCCATAAGAATTTATTAAGGGTAAACCTGAGAGAGACCAGGATAGCTTTTACATAGTATTAACATAAAAGACTTGCTTATTTCTCTTGCAGAAAAATTTGAAATAGTGATTAAAATGAGAAAATTGAGTAATTCAATGTCATTTTAGTCATATCTGTATTTGGCATTTTAACTATGAAGTCTGTCATTTAAGGTCACTTAAGGTTGGCTCTCTGGCCTTTTTTGATTAAGAAGCTTCAAAGTCATTTGATAGATTATTCAGAGGCTATTTTTGCTCTTAGCACACCTAATGTATTCACATAATAAGTATTTTCTTATCTGTGAACAATAATGAAATACTTGTTCTACTTCTTTTATAATTTTTTTAAATTAATTAATTTATTTATTTTTGGCTGCGTTGGGTCTTCATTGCTGCGCGCGGGCTCTCTCCAGTTGTGGCAAGCAGGGGCCACTCCTCGTTGCGGTGCACGGGCTTCTCACTGCGGTGGCCTCTCTTGTCGCAGAGCACGGGCTCTAGGCGCACGGGCTTCAGTAGTTGTGGCACGTGCGCTCAGTAGTTGTGGCTCATGGACTCTAGAGTGCAGGCTCAGTGGTTGTGGCGCATGGGCCTAGTTGCTCCGCGGCACGTGGTATCTTCCCGGACCAGGGCTCGAACCCATGTCCCCTGCATTGGCAGGCGGATTCTTAAGCACTGCGCCACCAGGGAAGCCCCTCCTTTTATAGTTATTGACTCTTTTTGTCACAGACTGATTTTATGCTGACCAGCTAGACTAAATTAATTTTATCTGTTTATGTATTTACTTTGAATGTTAACTAGAATATGCTAGCAGAATATTCTAACTAATCTCTCAAACTTGAAAAGAATAATTTTTTTAAAATGTTGGATAAATCTTAAAAACACCAAAGAACTGGTAGGGCCAAATGCAAATGCTGGCAGGAACCCAGAAAGGGAGGCAGAGCACAAAGCTTCTTTTGCCTTGAGAGCATTTTTCCAAACTGCAGACTTCAACTTTAGTTTTTATACTCCACTGATTGGAGCTTCGACTCTGAAAATTACTGTCTCAGTTTAAGGGTGAACCAGAATAAATCTACCCCGTTCACCCACAGCATGAGAGACTCTGACAAGTTGAAACTACAGGACATCCCAAGCATAAACTCCTAAATTCACATCACGAGGGTGGTCCAAAAAACTTTAAACCCTGAATTTATTTGGTTGAAAGTGGTCCGGCACTGGTGGTATCCCACATTGCCTGACAGAGCAAAAATGAATACTTCTGCTCAAAGAAACTTCGTAAATAATTTTTTAAGAAAAACAGCTCACAGTAAGAAGTAATTATGAAGCATGTATGGAAACAAGGAACCATGATCTAAAATCAGCAGGCATCAAGAATAGATATTTTTAAAGGCCTCAGACACTAGAATTATGAGTCACTGTTTATAAAATAATATTTTAAAAATAAAAGAATGCTTGAAAGTTTCTGCAGGGACTAGAAACTTTAAGAACCTACAAGCCATTTGGAAAGCCAAAATTAAAAAGAAAACTTCTAGAGATAAAAAATAAAATAATTAAAATAACTCAGTGTATGACATGAATTAAAGAGGAAATTATTGAACTGAGTGAGACAGAGTAAATGAAATTTTCCAGAATGCCACATATGGACAAGAAAAAAAATAATAAATTAAAATGGTTAAAGACATAGAAGATAAAATAAGGTTTAACTTCTTAATGGAGTTGCAGAAGGAGAGGAAAGAATGGGAGAGAGAAATCTCTTACTAAAAGAAATTCTAGAGATGTATTTCAAGCAGAAAGAAAATGATCCCAGATGGAAAGTCTGAAGTGAAAGAAAGAATGAAGAACAACAACAACAACCAAAAAGGTAAATATGGACAAACATTTATAAAACAGAATACACAAAAAGACTAACATAACCACACAACAGAATTGTGGTCTCAAGCATTTGTATGGTTTGAGAGAAGGCTAAGATTATTCAATAGTTAAGCATACATTTTTCTAAAAGAACAAACTATAAATTTTGAAATCCGTAAAATGAAACAATATGGAATTATTAAAATTTAAAAGGAAAATTCTAAAACCAATTCTCAACCTTGGCTTACACAATACATTCACTTGGGGAGCTTTTAAAAACCCTAATGCCCAGGCTCCATCCTAAGCCAATTAAATCAGTCTTTAAGTAATTTTGAAGCTCCCAGGGTGATTCTACGGAAAGCAAGGAGCAGAGGAAAAGAAACAGAGAACAGATAGAGCAGATAGAAGGTGCAAGGTAAGATACTATATATAAAAATATGTTAGTAAATCACTTTAAAAGTAAATGATCTAAATACTCTAGTTAAAAGAAAATTTTTATTGTCATAAAAATCCAGTTTATGTTGCTTATGAGAGACATATCCAAAATATAAGATGGTAGAATAAATATAATTTCTAGAGATAAAGTATATTTCTCATAATAATAAAAGGTGTGATTTAACAGGAGAATATGTGTTTAATTTGTACGTGCCTAATAGTATAGCTTCAATATACATAAAGCAAAAATTGACAGACCTACAGTTGTTTTGAGGAGGTTTGTTTTTTTTTTCCCCAGCATTAAAGTTTGATAAGTTTCAAAACTCTAAGGGAGAGTTTAAGGGTAGTACAACCAATACCCTCATTTATGTTTGTTACCAAGATTCATTAACAGTTAATATTTTGCTACATTTACTCCATAAATCTACGTGTGTATATATAGACACATTTTTCTTTTTGTTTCTTTTCTGAACCATTTGAGTTACTTCAGCCTTAAATACGTTATCATGTATCACCAAAGATTGAGGACATTTTCCTAGTAACCACAATATAGTTGTCATCACATTCAGGAAATTTAACATTGATATAGTTACATGTTTACATAGTTCACATTTGAATTTTCCAGATTGTTCTAATAATGTTCTTTATAACTGTGGGTTGGTAGTTTGATCCAAGAGCCAATCAAATATTATATATTGTATTTAGTTGAATATCTCTTAGGCTTGATTAATCTAGAAAATTCCCCATGATTAGATCCATGTTAAACATTTTTGATAGGTATAGATGATACTGTGTTCTCAGTATATCACTAAGAGGGCATATGTCAGTTTGTCCCATTATCATTCATGTTAAGTTTCATCATTTGACTAAATTGGTATCCACTAGATTTCTTCACTGTAAAGGTACCTTTAATCTCTAATCTGTTGGGTTATACGTGAAGACCGAGACAATTTCCTCTTCCTTGACAATTTTCACTAACTTTAACATGGTCTTGCCTGAATCAAGTTTTGTTTTGGTTTTTTTTTTTTACTATAATAGTTGGAAAATGGTGATTTTTCTATTTCTAGCTCGCTTACACATTCATTGGTTGGTATTCTTCTATAAAGGAGAACTTTCCCTTTTCCTCCTCTTTTTTAAAGTTCTGTAGACTGATAGATTTTTTAAAAAATTCAGTGTGTTATAATTCATTCCTATCATTATTATGATGCTGAAATCATCTCACATTAGGCCAGTGGAAACTCCTGTAAGCTAGCTCCTTTGACCTTTTGATATATTCCTATTAGTTTTTGAGCGTTACCTTACTTTCTTGTACAACAAGATAGTCGAAGCTCACCTTGTACTTTCCCTGCTTCAACCCTGGAATAAGCCTTCTGTAAGAAGTGCAGGTTCCCTTTAGCAAGGGACCAAATTCTGGCATTAGGTATCCTCACTGCTACTGGGGTGTCATTGCATCTACACCCTTTCATATGAAACCTCTAATTCTAGTCTATCACCGAAGGATTCTTTCTCTCCTTTCCCTCATTCTGAATTTGTATCTCCAAGCAACTTTAGTTTATTTCCCTATTTGCTCAGCCCTTCAGTACACACAAAATAATTTTTAAATGGCTGCACTAGTACCACAACAACAACATACTAAGTAAAATTCAGGATTTCTTTGCAGTTTTTTGTCCTTACAATTTCACCCATTGAGATTATTATAATCAGAATACTGTGTTCAGAGTTACTGAATTTCAGTAACTGTCATTTCAAATCAATTTATGGAGATCTTTATCTGCTTCTTTAAAAAAAAGTTGGAAGATTTTTAACACACCTTCTCAATAACAGAGAGCAAGCATTCACAGTGAGTAAGACTGTTGAGGATTTGAACAACATAATTAACAATCTAATAGCCATATATAGAATAGTGTACCCCAAAACTACAAAGTAATATTCATTTCAACTATACAGGTAACATTTATAAAAACGTTTCTTAAAAATTATATTAAATACTTAAAATATTATTTAATTTATAAAAATTTATAAGTCAAATGTTAGTAAGATTCAAAGGGTTGAATTATGTAGACAATGCTATTAAGCTAAAAATTGCTACCAAACGGCAATAAGGAAGTACCCAAAGGTTTAGAAATTAGTAAATAACCTTCCAAAAAAAAAAATCCATGAAATGAAAATTTATAATAAAAATTAGAAAATATTTTCAACTAAATAATAATGATACTTTTTGTGAAGAAATGTTTTGTCAAAAAATGTTACAAATATGCTTTTTATTAAAACTTGTGGATATAGCTAAAGCATCACTTAAAGGAAAATTTATAGCTTAAATGCATATATTATGAAGAAAAGCTGAAACTAGTGAACTAAGACTCTATCTCAAGAAATTAAAGATAACTCAGCAAATAAGGCCCTCTCCCCCTCCAAAAAAAATGAAAAGGAAATAGTAAAGAGCAGGAAGATAGAAAAAGTCAGAGATAAAAGTTGGGATTTTGTAATAATATTAAAGAAATTAAATCAGTGGTTTAAAATCTCAGAAATAAAACTCCAGGCCTAAATGGCTTTACCAGCAAGTTCTAGTAAACATTTAAGGAAAAATGAATTCTGTTCTTACACATACTCTTTAAAAATAGAATGAAAGGAATTATCCCACACTCATCTTAAGAGTCTAGCATAACCTTGATATTAAAACCCATCATGGACAGTACTAGCACAGAAAATTATAGTCTGGTCTCACTTATCAACATAGATGCAAAAATCCATACACACACACACACACACACACACACACACAGTTTATCCTAATTATTCAAAAATTCCACATCTGCAAATTCACCTACTCACTAAAATTCAACTCCAAGGTCAGTACTCATGGCAGTTTCAGACTCATTTGTGGACATGCTGAGGGTGGCGAAAAATTTGTCATCTGACACACACCTTCCCAGCTGAAGTCAAACAATGCAAGCTTGCCTTATTGTTTCAGCTCTCAAGTATAAAAATGCCCCTTTTTCAGTCTATTTAATATCACATTTTTTGTGCTTTATTGATTTTACTTTTATTTTTTAAATTTTATTTTTGGCTGCATTGGGTCTTCATTGCTGCGCGCGGGCTTCCTCTAGTTTTGGCAAACGGGGACTACTCTTCCTTGCGATGCGCGGGCTTCTGATTGCGGTGGCTTCTCTTGTTGCAGAGCACGGGCTTTAGGCGGGCGGGCTTCAGTACTTGTGGCTCGTGGGCTCTAGAGCGCAGGCTCAGTAGTTGTGGCACATGGGCTTAGTTGCTTTGCGTCATGTGGGATCTTCCCGGACCAGGGCTTGAACCTGTGTCCCCGGCATTGGCAGGCAGATTCTTAACCACTGCGCCACCAGGGAAGCCCTATTTTGCTTTAAAAATGGCCCCTAAGCATAATGTTAAAGTTCTATCTCGAGCCTATCTAAGCACAGGAATGCTGTATTATGCCTTAACAGAGAAAATAGTGTATTAGATATGCTTCCCTTAGGCATGAGTTGTAATGGTGTTGGCTGTGAGTGCAGTGTTAATGCATCATAATACATATTAAATAAGGTAACTTTAAACAGAAATACACATAAATCCAAGTTATGTGTTGCTCTGGTGTTGAAAGTATTGTAACCAGAGGCCTAGTCTTGTATTTCCCTTAGGAGCATGGTTCGGTGTTTGTGGTGACTTTATAGACCAGACCCATCACAAATAGAACCAACTATATATACATATATAAAACAAATCCTTTAAATTATGAAGAGAATAATTTATCAAAACCAAATTAGATTCTTCCCAATAAGGCAAGATTGATTTAATGCTACAGAATTAATGAGTGTACTTAAACAGATTTAATCACATAAACAGATTAAAAAAAGTCATATCTCAGTAGCTGAGTGCATTTGATAAAATCCAACATAGATTTGTGTGAAATTTTTTTTTAAAAGGAACTAGCAAAATATAAAAGTAGCTTCATCAGCTTTATCAAGGATTCTATATAAAACCTACAACAGTCATTATATTTAACGGTGAGTTATACATTAATGGTGAACATTATACTTAATGTTCCTTCTGAGACTGGAAACAAAATAGTACCTGCTTGTATTAGTCCTGTTTAATCTTGTATTAGAAGTCCTGGGCAAAGCAGTGAGGCAAAAAATAGATGGATGGGTGGGTGCATGGATAGATAAGAAATAAGAAATAATATTATTTTTCACAGATTATGTAACTACGTACCTAGACTAGAATACCCAAAATAATATACAGATAAGCAGTTGAGATAACAGGAATTTAGTAATGCTGCTGGATACAAATCACTGTACAAAAATGAATTGCATTTCTGTAACCAACAATGAAAAATTAAATTTTAAAAAATAACAAGGTTTATCCATAGGGGAAAAGCAATAACAGCACCAAAAAATATGAGTTAACAAGAAGTATAAATCCAACAAAATATACATGGGACCTTTTAAGAGAAATTGTTAAAGCTATTGAGAGACAATGAGGAACTAAATAGATGGAGAACTATGCCATGTCCATGGATTAAAAGAGTCCATATTGTAAAGACATTAATTCTCCCAAATGATCTTTGGACTCAGTGCCACTCTAATGAAAATCACAGTGGGATGTGTTGTATAAAGGTACTATCACACAGCAATGTACATGAATTAACTACAGAAACACAAATGACACTCACAAACTTAATATTAAATGAAAGAAGAAAGTCACAAAAGCAAATGTGTAGTGTAAAACTAAACTATGTTATTCAGAAGACGTTCAGTCATAGGTAGCAAGACTATAAAAGGAAATCAAGGGAATGATTATCACTAAAAACAAGATAGTGGTTACCATTACAGAAAGGGGTAGGGGATGTCGTCAGGGAGGATCCTGTTTCTATGGTGCAGGCAATGTGTTATTTCTTGACCTGGGTGATAATTACTTGGATGTTCTGTTCACTTTGTGATAGTCTTTAAACTAACTATATGTTTGATGCAAAAAAAATTACAGAGCTCAGCCAAAGAATTTGAAATGGATTAAGTGTATTACTGAGAGTTAATGTTATTAAGTTAATCCATGATATTAAGTTATTGGTAATTATATTTTAAAGTTGAATTAAGTTGAATGATTTGGAATACTCCATCCAGGTAGAAAGGTTAATTTCTAAGAAGCACTTTTTTAAAGACTATCAGAAATTTTTTGTTACCCAATTTACTAGAGTCTACCAGTATAGAATTTAGTGTGAGTCAAATTCTGCTTTTACTATGTTCAGGAAGATCATTAGTGGACAAACCACAAAAGATTTTGTATATAACATGATATTAATAGCTAACAATGATATCTACCACTTTTTGAGCGTTTACCATGTACCACATACTAGGGCAAGAATTATAAATGCATTATCTCATTTAATCCTAGAAATGACTCTTAAGTGTGGGTACCATTGTTGTCCCCATATCACACAGGTAAAGGACAGAATCAGGTTTTGATTTTAGTCTCTCTGATTCCAGAACTTTTGTTCTTAACCATAGCCCCACATAAGGATTAGAATGGCAATCTAGTAGTGTACTTAGTGTTACATATTTTTATAGATTCATTTATTCAAACTGGTTATGATTTGAGTATTCAAATTTGTTAATTCAGCAGTAAATGTCAGCTATATACCAGGCATTTCAAGGTACCTATCTACTGGATCTTTTGCTCTGTTTAGCAACTTGGAACCTATACCACAGTAGTTCGCTGGCCTCCTTCTTCCTTAGAGCTAGTGTATTGTGATATTTCAAGTATCGCTAAACTTAATTCAACTTTACAGATGATTATTTGTTATACACATCACCCAAACTACATAATAATCTGCTTCCTGATTTGGCTGCAGTACAGAAAATTACCTTTTGAGCCCTAGGATCAGCTCTTGTTGCTGAGGGAGTTTCTAGCTATTCCTTTTATTTCCTTATACCCTCATAACCCCTTCTTTGGATGAGTTCTTAAATAAAATTTTGTTGACAGAAATCTTTTAATTGGTTCATACTGTTTTTATGGTACTATAAAATGCCATGTACTGTATTAAACAGGTCCTGTATACAGTTTATTTATAATCAAATGGTGATTATGGTCATTTCTGTAAAATGTTAGGACTTCAGGCTCTTGGTAAAAGATGTAACCCCTATTCCTTTTATGAAAAAAAAAAAAACTTTATATTATTTTATTTTGACTTACAGTGCCTTTTCCAGGAGCTTAACTACAGTCTGTAGTTTAACACCTCTCTAATGGACACTATGGCAGTATGCTAGCTGAGGTATAAGGAACAGAAGCTGGGCAGATTTTCTCTGCCCTATAGGCTTTAAAGAACCAAGATTCTGTTTTTACCCAGTTATTTCACTATATTTCTTTCCTTTATGTTTGCAGTATCTACTCATAATTTTTTTTCAGCAAAATTGTCTTAATATCAATAAAATGGCATATGTCTTAAGTTGGTTTTTATTATTGCTTTACTGTCTGGACACTAGGACTATAGGCTTCAGACCAACAAAAATCCACTGTTTTCCTTCATCCTTATTTGCTGCTATGTAGATCCATATTATCAATAGTTGCATTTGACTAACTTTAGTGGTCATGTCCGGTTTTGTTTACCTTCTTTTTTCCTACTACTTTTGGACACAAGGAACGCTCCTGCACAAAATAAAATTTTTCATAACTTAGGAAATACTATTCTATCATTGCTTTGCTCTTTGGTCCTTTTAAATCATTGAGACAAATTAAAGTTAAGTCCAAAGACATCATTATATTGACTACTGAGAATTAATCTGTGAATGGATTCTTTCATCTACAAAGACAGTTTTCAAAGTATGGTCTGGGGATCTGAGACCCTTCCTTCTAGGGTCTCTGTGGGAGGAAAATTATTTTCATAATAATACTAAAATATCGTTTGCCTTTTCTACTCTCATCCTCTCTTGAATGTAGGGTTGAGTTTTCTAGAAACTTCATGGCATGTGATGTTGCAACAGCTTGAATGCAAAGCAGACATGCGAATCCATCTGTCTTCTATTAAGCCAGACATTAGAGAGACTTGAAAAAATGTAAAACAGTAACTCACTTTTACTATCTTTCTAATCTAGATTTTCATTAGAAAGTATAGTTTACATTAGCATATACTATAGTGTTATTGTTTTATAAATGAATTGATGTTTTTAAACCATTCAGTTTTAATTTCAAATATGGTATTATTGATAGAACCTACATAAACAAAAGAGCTTTTAGGCTTCAGTAATTTTTAAACATGTAAAGGGATCATGAGACCAAAAAGGGAGCCAATAATCTATATGATCATTTTTATTCTCAAATGTTTGAATTTTTCTTATATTTTATTTCATCTTATAAAAGGCATAATGAAAATAATCTATTTTTAGGTTGCTACAAACCTCAGGAAAGATCAGATTACTTGATGTTGGCAGCTGCTTTAACCCATTTCTGAAGTTTGAAGAATTTCTAACTGTTGGCATAGACATCGTACCTGCTGTAGAGGTATGCATAGTTCTGTTTGTTTTGAGATGAATATTTTACATGTATATATTACAAAGGAAAGCACTGTCTTTACATTCCTGAAATAGCAAATATATTTCTTGTGTACAAGTTGATAAGAGACTATTTCTATTCAAAACTAAATGTATATTCTGTGAAAATTTGAGCATTTAGTTAACTAATATTAATTTGACCAATACCATATTTGTCTTCATTTTGTTTTGTTCCCTGTTTATCATCTATCATTTCAATCAAGAAACTTCAGTAAGTTGCAAAGATTCCTTATTTTATTTTTTAATGCATCTTTCTGAAATGTACTGTGATGTAGAGCTATTATGGAATAGTGGAAAGAGCAGGGGCTTTGGAGACAGCCAAAACTTTATTAAATCCCAGCTATTTGTACTTAGTAGATAAAACTACTTAACTTTACAAAGAATGTTTCCTCTGCTTTTAAAATTAGATTTTTTTCCCCTCAATGACATAAGTTTATAACATTTGCCATTTTACTTTTGATATGGCACCAGGCACAAAAATTTTTTTACAAATTTTTATTGCTATAAAGAGATTGTGGTAGAGTATAAACTCAGGCGCAGAGATTTTTTTTCCTCCACTCCTATATTCCCAGCACCTAGAAGAGTGCCTGGCATATTAAGTACTCATTAAATATTTCTTGAATAAAAGAATGAAATCTTATTTTCAACCTTGATTTGACTCTCTGAGCCTCAGTTTTCTCGTCTGTGCAGTGGGGTTTGTAGTGGACCATACCTTATAAGATTGTTGTCATGTTTACTTGAGAAAAAGTATTTAAAGCACCTAACAAAGCACCTGTTATATAGTGAGTGCTAAAGAAATGTTTACTGTTATTATTGAAAAGTTCCTGCATGAAGAGTCAACTTTCATATGAATTTATTCTTTAATTTTTATGAGCTTGACTGTCTATATTGAATCTATATGACTAACAATGACAAATAAGAAAATGCTAAAAGCATTACTATTATCTCCTAAACGTAGACAGATACTTGCTTTATGGTAAAACAGCTGTTCTTAGCTTACCACTGCAGAGACTTCCTGGGCCATTAGAAGCTATAGTTTTAAAGTGCAGGTGGATTTGTACATGGATTCTCTCCCCTTCCTTCCTCAAGACACACATTAGAGATGTCCTTCAGGGACTGGTAAGACATGATGGCCATTTGATCTAAACCTAAGGTTCAAATATTTAAATATTAAGCTTATTTATAGATAGGGCTATAAATTTTCAACTGTAAAGCCATTAGAGAAGGCAAAAGAACTACTATACATGAGTTCAGTAGTAGAATCAGACTTTGATAGTTCCAGAACCCTATAACTAATTTTAAAACAAAGGGAAGAAACTTATACTTCCAGTCAAGATGGAGTGACAGGGACCAGACTGATCCTCTTTCCCCCTGCCTGCAGCAACTAAAAAGTGGACAGAATATTCAAAATAATATACAAGACACTGGACATCAGGTAATGAAGGACAGTGATCCCCAAGAGATGGAAAACAAATGAGATGAGCCATATGGTTGCACCAGCACATAGCCTTCAGAGAGTTTCCAATGTGTGGCACAAACAGGGGATCCCAAGCAGAGTCCAGCTGATACTGAGTTGTAGAGGCAGAGGTGAGAGTCCTGAGAGACCAAGACAGCTGGGGCTCATGGACAAAGTACCAAAGATATGAGAGCTGCACAGAGAGAAAACTCCAGGGGTCTGCAAAGAATCCTCCCTGAGTACTCAGCTGAGTACTTATCAGTACATGTCTGTGAGAAAACTACATGAGACTGGAGGAAGTACCACCTCAAAGATCTAGAGGTTATAGTGCCCAGCACACTCACACAGGCTGGAAGTAGCACCCGTTCCCACCAGCCACACTGGAAACCTCAAGAATCACAGTATCTTGGGTAGAGTACACAGAAAAGCCTTGCATCAGTAGTGGAGAATAATTAGCTTTAGACTGAAGGCTGCTCTAGTCCCACCTAACAAATCTTGAAACAAAAACCAAAAAGATCAAACTGTCTCCAAATAATTTAACTATATCCTAGAGCAAGTTAGACTATTTATAGCAATACCAAGTCATCCAGGACCCAGCAAAGTAAAATTCACCATGCCTAGCATCCAATAAAAAAGTAATCAGTCAAGTAAAGAAACAAGAAAATAGGACCCACAATGAGGAGATCCATCATCCATCAGAGACCAACTGTGAACTAACACAGATGTTAAAATTTGGAAAAAAGGACATTAAGATAGGGACATTATGACTGTATTCTGTATGAACAAAAAGTAAAGTAGAGACGTGGAAGATAATTAAAAATACCCAAATCTAACTTCTGGAGATGGATACTATGATCTATTATATGAAACATGTACTAGATGGGATTAATGGTACATTAGATATTGAAGAAGAAAAGTTAAACTGAGGACATGGCAATAGAAACTACCCAAAATTAAACTGAGTTTTTTTTTTTTTTAATGGAAAATCATCAGCAAGCAGTGAGTTAATTTCAAATGGCCAAATATAAGCATAATTGGAGTCCCCCCAGAAAGGAATGAAAGAAGTAATGGTCAGAATTTTTCTGAACTTGATAAAAGCTAACTAATAGTAGAGCTGACCCTTAGCACCCAGGGGAATTGTTCCAGGACACCCCACCACCACCACAGATATCAAAGTCTGTGGGTGCTCAGGTCCTTAGAGTCAGCTCTTCATGTCCCTGGGTTCCATGTCCACAGATAGAGAGGACTAATTGTATATTTCTTGGAAAACTCCATGTATAATTGGACCTGTGCAGTTCAAACTCGTGTTGTTCAAGAGTCAGTTGTAATGTAGAGTTTATAATCTATATAAAAATAAAATGTATGATAACAATAGCACAAGAGGGGAGAAAGGGAAATATACTATATGTATAGTAATAGGTTTTGATACTATATATGAAGTGGTAAAATACTATTTGAAGGTAGACTATGATAGGTTAAATATGTAGACTATAAATTCTAAAGCAACCAGTAAAATAAAGAGTTACAGCTAATAAGCCAGCAAAGGAGATAAAATAGAATTATAAAGAAATTTCTTTAATCCAAAAGATGGCAGAAAAGAGAAGGAAACAATGAACCGATGGGAAACATAGAAAATAAATAGCAAGATCATACATTTAAACTTAAGTTTACCAATAATCACATTAAATAGATATGGCCTAAATACACCAATTAAAAGGTGGAAATTGTCAGATTGGATAAAAAAAAGCAAGACTCAAATATATGTTGCCTATAAGAAATGCACTTCAATTATAAACATACAAATAGGATGTGTAAAAGAAAGGCACTGTGGCACTATTACAGTCAGACAAAGTAGATGTCAGAGCAATATTACCAGCAATAAAGATGGCCATTTCATAATGATGAAAAGGTCAATTCATCAAGAGTACAAAACAATCCTCAATATATACGCATCTAATAACAGAGCTTCAAAATACGTAAACCAAAAACTGATAAAGTAGCAATTACAAATAGACATTTATAAAATTATAGTTGAAGATTTCATTACCCCTCTCTCAATAATTGATGGAACAATTAGAACATTGGTCAAAGAAGAACTCACAAGGAAAGTTAGACCATATTTTGGAATGAAGATAAATAAAAACAAGATATCAAAAACATAAGATATGTATAGGATGCCACTAAAATCACAACAATAGTACTTAGAGGAAATTTTACAATACTAAACACCTTCATTAGAAAAATAAGAAAGGTCTCAAAGCAATGACATCAACTTTCCAACTAGAAAAAAAACAAGGCCACATTAAATCCAAAATACAAGAAAGGAAATAATAAAGATTACAGCAGAAATCAATGAAATAGAAAACCTTCAGAAAAATAGTAGGGAAAAACTGATGAAAGCAAACACTACCTCTTTGAGAAGATCAATAAAATTTATAAATCACTAGCCATACTGATTAGGAAATAAAGAGAAAGGTGTGACATCATGTATATTTTACCAATATTAAAAGAAAGGAAAATAAATATTACAAAAAATGTTATGCCAATAAATTCCACACTTAAGTGAAATGGTCAAACTCCTTGGAAGACGCATACTGCCAAAGCTCACTCATGAAGAAATATATAACCTCAGTAGCCCTAAATGTATTAAAGAAATTTGAATTGGCAGTTAAAAACTTTCCCACAAAGAAAATTCCAGGCTCAAATGGCTTCACTTCCCAACTTATTCTATGAGGCCATTACCCCAATACCAAAACCAGAGACATTATAGAACAACAACAAAAACTTACAGACCACGCCCATCATGAACATAGACAGAAAAGTTGTCTACAAAATTCTAACATATTGAACCCAACAGTATTTCAAAAGGGATAATACGTCATGGCTAAGTTTGATTTATTCTAGGAGTGTAAGATTGGTTTAATATTAAAAAAAATACTCAATCTCTAACACCTATACAAAAATCTACTCAAAATGGATTAAAGACCTAAATATAAGACCAGATAATATAAAACTCCTAGAGGAAAACACAGGCAGAACACTCTGACATAAATCGCAACAATATATATTTTTTTGATCTGTGTCCTAGAGTAATGGAAATAAAAACAAAAATAAACAAATGGGACCTAATTAAACTTAAAAGCTTCTGCACAGCAAGGGAAACCATCAACAAAACAAAAAGACAACCTACAGACTGGGAGAAAATATTTGCAGACAATGCTACCAATAAGGGATTAATCTCCAAAATATACAAACAGCTCATACAGCTTAGTATCAAAAAAACAACCCAATCAAAAAATGGACAGGAGACCTAAATAGACATTTCTCCAAAGAAGACATACGAATGGCCAACAGGCACATGAAAAAATGATCAGTATCACTAATTATTAGAGAAATGCAAATCAAAACTACAGTGAGGCATCACCACACACCAGTCAGAATGGCCATGATTAAAAAGTCTACAAATAATAAATATTGGAGAGGGTGCGGAGAAAAAGGAACCCACCTACACTGTTGGTGGGAATGTAAATTGGTGCAGCCACTATGGAGAACAGTATGGAGGTTCCTTAAAAAACTAAAAATAGAGTTACCATATGATCCTGCAATCCCACTCCTGGGCATATATCTGGAGAAAACTCCAATTTGAAAAGATACATGCACCCCAGTGTTCATAGCAGCACTATTTATAATAGCCAAGACATGGAAGCAACCTAAGTGTCCATCAACAGATGAATGGATAAAAAAGATGTGGTATATATACACAATGGAATATTACTCGGCCAGAACAAAGAATGAAATAATGCCATTTGAGGTAAAATGGGTAGACCTAGAGATTGTCATATTAAATGAAGTCAGACAGAGAAAGATAAATAGCATATGATATCACTTATATGTAGAATCTTAAAAAATAATGATACAAGTGAACTTATTTACACAACAGAAACAGATTCACAGACATAGAATACAAACTTATGGTTACCAAAGGGGATAGTGGGGGATGGGTCTTGGGGGGAGATAAGTTAGGAGTTTGGGATTAACATATACACATTACTATATAGAAAATAGATAAACAACAAAGACCTACAGTATAGCACAAGGAACTCTACTCAGTATCTTACAATAATCTATAATGGAAAAGAATCTGAAGAAGAATATATATATAAATGAATCACTTTGCTGTACACCTGAAACTAACACAACATTGTAAATTAACTATACTTCAGTTTAAAAATGGTTAAAAATAAAATTACATATACCATAAAAAAAAACCCACTTATTCTTTTCATCACCATAATACACTAAAAAAGAAACCTACAGCTAACATCATACTTAATAGTGAAAGAAAAATGTTTTTCCAATAAAAACTGAAAAAAGAACAAGATAAGGTTATTTACTCTCACCACCTCTATTCAGCATTCTCTAGAGGTTTTAACCAGTGCAGGAAAGCAAGAAAAAGCAATGATAGGCATCCACATTGGAAAATAAGATGTAAAACTGTCTTTGTTCACAGATGACATTGATCATCTATTACATTATTCTGTGGAATCTACAGAGAAGCTACTAGAACCAGTAAGTGAGTTTAACAAGGTTGCAAGATGTGAGATTAACATATAAAAATCAATTCATATATACTAGCCACAATCAATTAGAAATTAAAAATAGTACCATTTATAATAGCATCAGAAATATGAAGTATTTAATATATGAACATATACTTATATGAAATATAAAGCTGACAAATATATAGCAAACCTGTATATTGAAAACTATAAATTATCAAGAGAAAGTAAAGAAGACCTAAATGAGTAGAGATATATACTGTGTTTATTGGTGGAAAAACTCAATATCTTTAACACATCCATTTTTCCCAAAACTGATCTATAGATTCAGTGCAATCCTGATCAAAATTCTAGCAGGTGTTTTTGTAGAAATTGAAAAATGTATTCTAAAATTTGTGTGGAAATCCAAAGGTCCTAGAACAGCAACTTTTTAAAAGGACAGTGTTGGAGAGTTTCAAAATTTATTTTAAAGTTACAGTAATGAAAACAGTGTGGTATTAGTGTCAGGATTATTAATGAAATATAACAGAGTCCACAAATAGGGCTAAGCCCCTTATAGGCGTCCCAGAGGGAGAAGAGAGAAGAGGATCAAAAATGTATTTGAGAAAATTATGGCTGGAAACTTCCCAAACCTGAAAGAGAAAATACTCATATCCAGGTACAGGAAGCACAGAGGGTCCCCAAAAGATGAACCCAAACAGACCCATATCAAGACATATCATAATAGAAATGGCAAATTTAAAGAGAGAATTTAAAGACAGTAGGAGAAAAACAAAGAGTCATATACAAGGGAATTCCTGTAAGGCTATCAGCTGATTTCTCTGCAGAAATTTTGCAGGCCAGAAGGGAGTGGCATGATATATTCAAAATGCTGAAAGGGGAAACCTGCAAACTAGGATACCCAGCAAAACGATTATTTAGAATAGAAAGCGATAAGAGCCTGCTGTATAAAAAAAATAAAAAAAGAAAAGAAAAAGAAAAAGAATAGAAAGCGAGATAAAGAACTTCCCAGACAAGCAAAAAATAGTTTATCAGTACTAAGCCTACCCTAAAAGAAATGTTAAAGGGTCTTCTCTAAGTGGAAAGAAGTAAGGATCTACAGGAAAGGGAAAATCCCACTAGGAAAGGCAAATATATAGTAAAGACAGAGAATCAATTGTGAAAGCAACTGTAACTGCAATAACCAGTTAAGGGAGAATCATGAAGATGTAAAATATGACGCCAAAACACAAATGGGAGGGGAATTAAAAATGTAGATCTTTTAGAATGTGTTTGAACTTAAATGACTGTAAGTTTAAAATAAGTAGATATATTATAGGTCAATACATATGAACACTGTGGTACCACAAATAAAAAAACTTACAATAGATATACAAAAATTAAAAAGAAAGGAACACAGCTTACTACTAAAGAAAGTTCATCAAACCACAAGGGAAGAAACAAAAGAAGAAAAGAACAGAACTACAAGAACAGCCAGAAAACAAGTAATAAAATGGCATTAAGTACATACCTATCAATAATCAGTTTAATGCCAATAGACTAAATGTTCCTATCAAAAGACATAGAGTGGTTGATTGGCCTAAAAAACAAGACCCATTTATATGCTACCTATAAGAGACTCACTTCAGAGCTAAAGATACACACAGGATGAAAGTGAGGGGATGGAAAAGATATTTCATACAATGACAAGAAAGTGGGGGTAGCAATACTCATATTAGACAAAATAGAATTTAATGGAGTATATAACAAAAGACAAAGAAAGGCATTATATAATGATAAAGGGATCACTACAAGAAGTTTTACACTCATTAACATATATACATCCAACACAAGAGCACCTAAATATATAAAGCAAATAACTAACAGACATAAAGGGAGAAATTGACAAGAATACAATAATAGTAGGGGACTTTAACACCTTACTGGCATCAATGGACAGACCACCCAGATAGGAAATCAATAAGGCAACAGTGGTCTTAAATGACAGAATGGACCAGTTGGACTTAATAGATATCTACAGGACATTCCATCATGAAACAGCAAAATATACATTCTTTTCAAGTACATGTGTAATGTTCTCTAGGATTGATCACATGCAAGGCCACAAAACGAGTCTCAACAAATTTAAGAGAATAGAAATTATATCAAGCATTTTTTCCAGCCACAACAGTATGACACTAGAAATCAGTTACAGGAAGAAAAATGGGAAAAGAACAAATGGGGAGGCTAAAACAACATGCTACTAAAAAAACCAACGGTTCAATTAAGAAATCTAAGAGGAAATCAGAAAATAACTGAAGACAAATGGAAATGGAAACACAACTTTCCAAAATCTATTGGATGCAAAAGCAATTCTAAGAGGGAAGTTTATCACAATACAGGCCTTCCTCAAGAAAAAAAATCTCAAACAACCTAATCGTGGACCACCTAAAGGAATTAGAAAAGGAAGAACAAAGCCCAAAGTCAGCAGGAGGAAGGAAATAATAAAGATCAGAGAGGAAAAAAATGAAATAGAGACCCAAAAAAATAATGGAAAAGATAAGTGAAACCAAGAGCTGGTTTTTGAGAAGACAAACAAAATTGATAAACTTTTAGCCAGGGTCACCCAAGAAAAAAAGAGAACCCAAATTAACAAAATAAGAAATGAAAGAGGAGAAATAGCAACTGATACCACAGAGATACCAAAAAAAAATAAAAATAAAAAAAGAATACTATGAACAGTTTTATGCCAACAAATTGGACAATCTAGAAGAAATGGATAAATTTCTAGAAACCTACAACCTGCCAAGACTGAATCAAGAATAAACACAATTTGAACAGACTGATCACTGGTAGTTTAACTGAATTTGTAATTTAAAAGAACGCCCAGCAAACAAAAGTCCAGGACTGGATAGCTTCACAGAGGAATTCTGCCAAACATACAAAGAAGAGCTAATACCTTTCCTCTTCAAACTAGTCCATAATATTGAAAAAGACAGAAGACTCTGAAATTCATTCTACAAGGCCACCATTACCTGGATACCCAAAACAGCAAAGACACTACAAAAAAGAAAATTGCAGGCCAATATCTTTGATGAAAATAGATGCAAAAATCCTCAACAAAATATTAACTAACCAAATCCAGCAATACATTAAAAAGATCATACACTATCATCAAGTGGGATATAGTCCAGGGATGCAAAGATGTTTCAGTATTTGCAAATTAATGTGATACACCACATTAACAAAAGGATAAAAGTCACATGATCATCTCAGTAGACACAAAAAGCATCTAACAAAATTTAACATCCATTCGTGATAAAAACTGTCATCATAGTTGGTATAGAGGGAACATTTCTCAACATAATAAAGACCATTTATGACAAACCCACAGCTACCTTCATACTCAACTGTGAATAGCTAAAAGCCTTTCCTCTAAATTCAGTAACTAGACAAGGACGCCCACTCTCACACTTCTATTTATCATAGTATTGGAAGTCCTAGCCACAGCAATCAGGCAAGAAAAGGAAATAAAATGCATCCAAGTTGAAAGGGAAGAAGTAAAATTGTCATTACTTGCAGATGACATGATAGTTTATATAGAAAACTCTGAAGTCTCCACCAAAAAACTATTTGAACTAATAAATGAATTTAGTAAAGTTGCAGGATATAAGTTTAATATACAGAAATCTTATGCTTTTCCATACACTAGTAATGAACTGTTGGAAAGTGAAAGTAACAAAAAAGAAGTCTCATTTAAAACCACATCAAAAGGAATAAAATACCTAGGAATATACTCAACCAAGGAGGTGAAAGACCTATACTTCGAAAACTATAAAAAACTGATGAAGGAAATTGAAGATGATGCATAAACATGGAAGTATATCCTGTGCTCTTGTATTGGAAGAATTAAGGTTGTTAAAAGGGCCATACTACCCAAAGCAAACTACAGATTTAATGCAATCCATATCAAAATACCCATGACATTTTTCACAGAACTAAAACAATCCTAAAATTCATATAGAATCACAAAAGACCCCAAGTTGCCAAAGCAATCTTGAAAAAACAAAAACAAAAACAAAACTGGAGATATCACGCTCCCTGGCTTTATACTACAAAGCTACAGTATTCAAAACAGCATGGTACTGGCACAAAAACAGACACATAGATCAATGGAACAAAATAGCCCAGAAATAAACCCACACACCTATGGTCAATTAATCTATGACAAAGGAGGCAAGAATATAAAATGGGGAAAAGACAGTCTCTTCAGCAAGTGGTGCTGGGAAAGTTGGACAGCTGAATGTAAGCCAATGAAGTTAGAACACACCCTCACACCATGCACAAAAATAAACTCAAAATGGCTTAAAGACTTAAACATAAGACATGATACCATAAAACTCCTGGAAGAGAACATAGGCAGAACACTCTTTGACATAAATTGTAACAATATTTTTTCAGATCTGTCTCCTAGGGCAAAAGAAATAAAAGCAATAATAAACAAATGGGACCTAATTAAACTTAAAATCTTTTGCACAGCTAAGGAAACCATCGACAATACAAAAAGGCAACCCACAGAATGGGAGGAAATATTTGCAAATGATATGACTGACAAGGGGTTAATATCAAAATATATAAACAACTCATACAATTCAATATCAACAGAGCAAACAGCCCAGTCGAAAAATGGGCTGAACACATGAATAGACATTTTTCCAAAGAAGACATACAGATGGCTAATAGGAACATGAAAGGATGCTCAACACTGCTAATTGCGAGAGAAATGCAAATCAAAACAACAATGAGATATCACCTTATACCTCAGAATGGCTGTCCTCAAAGTCTGCAAATAACAAATGTTGGAGAGGATGTGGAGAAAAGGGAACCCTTGTACACTGTTGGTGAGAATGTAAATTGGTGCACTTACTAAGGAAAATAATATAGAGGTTCTTCAATAAACTAAAAATTGACAACCATATGATCCAGCAATTTTACTCCTGGGTATATATTAGAAGAAAATGAAAACAGTAGTTCAAAAAGATACACGCTCCCTTGTTTTCATAGCAGCGTTATTTACAATAGCCGAGATAAGAAAGCAACCTAAGTGTCCATCAACGGATGGATAAAGAAAATACATACACATATATACACATACACACAGGTATATACACATACATACACACACAATGGAACCTTACTCTGCCATAAAAAAGAATGAAATTTCTGCCATTTGCAAAAACATGGTTGGAACTAGAGAATATTATGCTTAGTAAAATAAGTCAGACAAAGACAAATACTATATGATATCACTTATATGTGGAATCTAAAAGATAAAACAATGAATGTATATAGTAAAACAGAAACAGACTCACAGATATAGAAAACAAACTAGTGTTACCAGTGGGGAAGAGGGAAGGGAAGAAGGGCAAGATAGGAGTATGTGATTAATAGATACAAACTACTGTGTATAAAATTGATAAGCAACAAGGATATATTGTACAGCGCTCTGGAATATAACCATTATTTTGTAATAACTTTTAATGGAGTATAATCTCTAAAAATACTGAATCACTGTGCTATACACCTGAAACTAATATTATAAATTAACCATATTTCAATAAAAAAAGAAGACATTGTTAAAAGAATGAAAAGACAAGCCATAATCTGAGAGAAGTATTTTCAAGTTATATATCAGATTATGGACTTGGATGAAGAATAAAGAACTCTCAAAATTCAATAAGAAAATAGGTTTTTAAAATTTAAAACAACCCAATCATTTTTCACTATGCAAAAAAATTGAACAAACACTTCATCAAAGAAGATACCCAGGTAAACATCACTACTCATTAGGAAAATCCAAATTAAAACTTCAATATACTACTACACACCTGTGACTATGATTAAAATTTAAAAGGCTGGCCATTCCAAGTGTTGATGAGGATTTGGAGGAACTGGAACTCCAATAAACTCCTGGTAGAAATGTAAAACTCAGTATAAGTGCTTTTGAAAATAGTTTTGAAGTTTCTTTAAAAGTTAAACACGCACGTACTGTATGATCCAGCCACCCCTTTCCTCGGTATTTGCCCAAGACAAATGAAACATGTCCATTCAAAGACAAACAGGAATGCTCATAGCAGCTCTAGTTGTAATAGCCAAAAACTAGAAACAACCAAGTTATCTATGAAAGGTATATGGATAAACAAAGCATGGTATATCTTAATATAGTAGCCTACCTCAGCAATTAAAAAGGAATAAACTATCAATACATGCAAAAAAAAATGGATTAATCTGAAAATAATTGTGCTGTATGAAAGAAGCCAGGCAAAATAAGAGTACATTATTCTGTATTATTCCACTTATGTAAAATTCTAGAAAATACCCACTGATCTATAGAGATAGAAATCACATCAGTGATTGCCTAGTGGCAGGGGAAGAGCAGGGAGGGTACAAGGAAGGGATTATATAAGGGGCACAGGAAAACTTTGGCAGGTGTTGGATCTATTCATCAATTTGATTGTAGTAGTGGTTTCATGAATGTATAAATGTTAAAACTTACCAAAGTGTACACTTTAAATGTTTGTGTGTCAGTTATACTGCAGGTTGTACATCAGTTATACTTCAATAAAGCTATGCCCCTGCCCCAAAAGGAGCAAAAGGAAGAAGAAAAACAATCTTTTTTCCACATAGTTCCACGTAGTAGAACTTTATGTGTCGCATTTCCTAATAGATAGTCCGGATGCTTATGTGACCAGCTTGTCTACACACTAACAGAATTGAGGGACTAAGGTATTAGCTCGTATCTTTGATAATTAATTAACTATTGTTAAATATAAGGGTAACTAATTTTTATCTAATTTTAAAACTGCTTTCTTATTCTGGATTATTTCCACAGAGTTTTTTTTTTCCATCTCCAAAAAAGTTTATTAGCATGATTAAAAACATTTTTTGAATAATGATAGAATTTCTAAACATAAAAGAGTATCAGTGGCTATATCCTATAACCAGTATTTGCAACTGGATGGACAGCTTTATTGCCAGTCTTCATTTTATTAAAGACAATCCATATTTATTGGTTCCATGTGAAGTCCTGACTGTTGCTTTGCCTGAGAATGAGTCCCTACTGCAATTAAGTATAAAAAAAATATCTCCCAGATGAACCAGTTTGCAGGGCAGAAATAGAGACACAGATGTAGAGAACAAACATATGGACACCAAGAGGGGAAAGCGGGGGTGGTGGGGGAGTGCTGTGATGAATTGGGCGATTGGGATTGACATGTATACACTGATGTGTATAAAATGGATGACTAATGAGAACCTACTGTATAAAAAAATAAATAAAATAAAATTCAAAAAATATGTATCTCCCATAATCGGAGTGTGACCTGCATTACTGAGTAAAGAGTTAATAAAAATCCTCAAAGAGTTGGGGTTTTGTTTTTCAAAAACATTTTTTACACACTACAAAGAAATAATTAGTATTTTGGCTTTTAAAATTCCTGCATGATATTTAGAATGGCAGTCCCCAAAGGTCCTCCCTTCACAAAATTGAGAACACAGACCCTCTTCCGGAGCATACATTCTTGGGGTGGACTCTGAAGACTTCAACCTCCACGTGTTTATACTGGTTTGAGAACAAAGCGTCATCCAGAATGTAGTAGTCTATACATGTCACCTTCACACAGGTATGGCAGTCTGGTGAAAGCTTCGATAACAAAACCAGCTTTTCTGAAAACTTCAGGCAGAGACTATTCACTTGTTCTTCCCAGTTCTATCCCTTGATTTCCAAAGTTTCTGATGGTTTATCCCACTTGCCATCTATGTTTTCCACATAGGGATGAAAAGGTAAGACCAGAGCAAGGATGACCCTGCCTCTAGTTGGCTCCAAGACACTTCTGATATCTTTTAACAAAGTCAGGGGCTGATCACAGCGGTCCAGCAAATTCAAGCAGCTGATGATACCGTACTGGAACCCTGTATTCTGCCATTCATTTTTACCAAGCACTCTGTATTTCTTCTTCTGAAGCTGCCATATCATAGTTTCAGACAGCTCAGTGGCATAAATTTCTTCAAAATGAGGGCTCATGATTTTTGTGACTTCTCCATCTCCAGCACCTAAATCAAGAAGTCTGTGGGTTTTCCAGTCTGGATTAATTTTAAGCAGTCTCTGAAGCTGATCTGGTGAAAACACAAACATTGAGCCTCTTCCTAGCAACCCATTGATAGATGTTCTAGACATAAACTGGCTAAAAACAGATGACACAAAAGAGTGATATAATTGGGTACAAAGACAGCCTGGAGTGATTCGCAAAGTTTCTCTCTGTTGCACACAAACCACTGGTGGTTCTTCCTGCCGCCTGCGGCCCCCGCCAGCCCACCCCAGTCCGCTCGTCATGTTCATGTACAGGGAGCGGGTGAGCGGGCTCCGCAGGGTCCACATTCTCCGCGCCAGCCACACGGACGCCAGGCTCAGACACAGCCAGCCCGCGAGCAGTCGCATCGGGGGCCGCGGCCACTCGCTCCGATCACCGCCGGTGCCGGGGCAAGGAGGAGGACGCGCTGCCGCCTCCAGCCGCCGCCGCCGCTGCCGCCCAGGATCGAGCCATCGCGCCGAACTCGCCCATCCAGCTCCTTCAGGGCAGAGGCGGAGGGTTTCCATAGAGTTTTAATATTCAGCAAATGATACAGTGCTGTTTATTTTTTTACTTGTAGTGTATCTCATGGTCATTTGACTCAGTTAATTAAATTTAATACATAGTTTGTTTCAAGCCGGAGATTAGCTTTTTAATAGAATCAATATATTATTAAAATTACTTCTGAGATGGTTAAAGTTAATGGTTGAAAAGATGTTTTTCATGACCTTAAAAAAGTTTAAGGTATTTTGCTTTTACACATTTATAACTGCTTTCATTATCCTCTTTGACTTCTTTGATTCATCTTTATTTCATGGTATTTCTTGTTTAAAGTTATTTTTATATTAACCTGTTTTTTGGTAACTATAAATGTTTAAGTGAATATAAATATGACTAAGTTTAGAAATAAATCATCCCTGTAAGCTCTTATCCAAATTAAATTTCAAATAAACCCTTATTATTTTTTAAAAATATATACTTAAACATTATTTCTAATTGTTAATTAATTGTTACTCAGAAATATTTTTTTTTAAATGATGACTAGAAATTCTTTGGGCTTAATTACTCTGAGATTTTTCTGAGTAAAAGTTTTGGTTGAATAAGTGTGTGCAAGTGGAATATTTATAAGGGAAAGGTACATAATTAAAGCTTGAATTATGTAGAAATGCTGTGAAATAGTTTGGTTTAAAATTTATGTAATTAGGTGGAGGTAATCTTAAAATTCTTAACATGCCTTGTTTTTCCCTTTCTGCAGAGTGTGTATAAATGTGACTTCCTGAATTTGCAGCTTCAGCAACCACTCCAGCTTGCACAGGATGCTATAGATGCCTTTTTGAAGCAGCTAAAAAACCCTATTGATTCTCTTCCTGGAGAACTTTTCCATGTGGTTGTTTTCTCTCTCCTTCTTTCCTATTTTCCATCACCTTACCAGCGATGGATTTGCTGCAAGAAAGCCCATGAACTGTTAGTGTTAAATGGTTTATTGCTTATCATCACACCTGATTCCTCCCATCAGAACCGTCACGCTATGATGATGAAAAGCTGGAAGATTGCTATAGAGTCCCTGGGCTTTAAACGTTTCAAGTATTCAAAATTTTCACATATGCATCTGATGGCATTTAGAAAAACCTCCCTAAAAACCACAAGTGACTTGGTTAGTAGGAACTACCCAGGGATGTTATATATTCCTCAAGATTTCAACAGTATAGAAGATGAGGAATATTCTAATCCTTCCTGCTACGTTCGATCAGATATAGAAGATGAACAGCTAGCATATGGTTTCACAGAGCTCCCTGATGCTCCATACGACTCAGATTCTGGAGAAAGTCAATCCAGCTCTATTCCTTTCTATGAGCTAGAAGATCCCATATTACTTTTAAGTTAATATAAAAGCAAAAGGCCCTTTCAGTCCAGACTCCTAAACTTAATTGCTTACACTAATCAGAAATACTAACATGAACTCAGTACTTAAAATCTGCTTTGCATAGAAGAAATGCAAAGGTTTACAGAGTTTGCTATTTTTTTCTACTTCTGGATTTTAAAATTTATTCTTATATAGAAAGCTTAAAGTTTCACGCAGAGTGACTCCTGTCATAGCAGAAACCACTGTTACTTTAGCATTTAGCACTAAGATATTATAGAAAGGTACCTTTTTCTCTTTAGTGCTATTGTGAAAAATGAAGCATAACTTGCTATGTATTTTTCTTGTTTTCATCTTTTCAGTGTTGACTTTAAACCATTGCAATGAGAAACTAAGATATGTAGAAAGCTGTAGATTGCACTTTGATGACTCACAAGTTAAATGTGACAGAGATAGATTGGTTTAGTAGTTTTGTGATGCACTTATTCTTTTTTCTAACTAAATTGTTACCTGTTATAGAAAGCCATTTTGGCTCAGTTTTGTCTGATGATTGAACATTCCCCAAACTTTTTGGAATTGATAATTCTTATTCTTTCTTGCTTGCTCATTTGGCAGCATCAGACATTGGGGAGATATTTCCCCCGAAGTATGTATTCTAATTTGATTAGCATAGTACAGTAAACACCATTGCCAAAATAGAGTTTTCATATCTTTCTTGTTGATTTGGGCCTTGGTGTTAAGTATATTTAACGGTGAGAATTCACTTTTACTTTTTTACATTTAGATTTCATTTACAAAATTTTCTATTTAAGCAAGGAACAATATAATACTCAATACTGACCCGAAACACTTTTGTGAAAGGGTTTGCACTTGTAAGAGAGCTTATGTTCTACCTAGACCAACCTTAATAGGGTCCTCACCTTTCCATTAAGGAGGTGCTGCACTACAAGTCTGGAATTATATAGAAAAATTTGAAATTAACCCTCTGCTGGTAATCTCATAAAATGGTTTTGATGTTTCGGTATTCTAATTTCTATCTAAATCCTAGCAGAAATTTTTCTTTGAATATATAAACCATTAGTTGGCTGTGGGAATTTTCCCTTTCCACATTGATAAATGCCTTTCTGTGTTTCTGAATCAGAAGCAAATGATTAGGGAGAAATATATGTCCAACAAGACAAGATTAGTTTAAATGGCTAAGAACATTTAGTCCACATTGTCTTGTCAGCCAGCAATTGTCATGTAAACTATCATTTTTAAGAGTGCCACTGTGTGGATTTTTTTTCAAGTGGTTATTACATTAAAATTACCTCATACTGAGGTTTTTGCACTGAAATATCACAGTTTCAGATTTCATGGTTAATGTTGTGTGTGTGCGTTTTTAAAGGAAATTTGCATTTTCAATAGTTGATCCTAAATTCATAAACTGAACTTCTTTACTCTGATAAAAGTGTTTTTGTGCTTATTGTGAATTGCTGTAGTTAACTCTGAATGTCAAACTTTATTTAGAAATAAAAAATTTACCCTTTAAGATATAAATGGTTGAGTGTGTATACCCAATATTTCAAATTAAATTTCACATTCTAAATTAATGAAAGTAACAAGATTGTAATTAACCTAAAAGTCAGTTGAGTAAATGCAATAAATATTGGTTGCTCAAATATGCCAGAAGTAACTTGAAGTTTTTCGTTTACTTTCAATAGCATAAGATTACTTAATAATAAGGAATAATTAGGACTTTCTTTCCAATTAAGCACTACAGGTCAAGTCTTGTAACTCGCCCAAAAGAAGAAAAAAAACACTGTGTTCAGGGTAACATAGAAATGTGTGTTGTTAGTACCTCCTTTACCATACGGTCCGTTTTCTGTGATTTGGCTAAATGCTATCTTAAAGGCAAAGAAAAGCAACATACCAAACAAAAGTGCTTTGAAAGTAAATGAAAACAGTGCTTTTGAGAGGCTGGTGTAAGTATTGATATATGACCTTGGAGTTAGCCCATGTGTTACAGCTAAAATGTTGGTGCTATAAATTCTTCTGATTGTTTACAGATGTTGATTCTGCTTATGCTCCAAAGTGTGCATGATGTATTTTAAGTAGTACTTTAAAGAAAAATCTCTTTATAAAAACCTATACTCTCACTTAGTATAAATTTGTTTGGATTTATAAATCTCATTTGTTACTGTAAATTCATCTTCAAAATTAGGTTGGCGCAGGATTTAAACTAACACGTATTCCACCAAAGCCAATTCAACATATAAATGTTAAAATATAAGCAGTCATGTGGCTTGGTGCCAGATTATATATGTAATGACACAAGAAGTTATTAGAGCCTTTAATACTGTATGGGTACTCTTGAGAATGATTTTGTTTGGATATGAAGAAGTTAAGGGGCCTCCTGTCACATTCACAACAGTATTCTCCAAAATAATTTGATGTTTCAAAAACAAATGATCATTTGCTTGGTTTCTTCAGGATTATGACTAGATCAAGTGGTTTATATGATAGTTGCCAAGTGGTGGGAGGTGGCTTACCTGAAAATGTATGTTTGTGTTTGTTGTATTTTTTCACATTTTGTGAACAAAGCACATTTATTAAAAATTTTAAATTTTCTAATATTCCTTGTCTATTATTTACGAACTGAAAGTTTTGTGGTCTTGACCTAATCTCACTAAGTGATTTCAGAGTTGGGAAGCAATCTAAAACTTAAATGACTTAGAATTTTCTATCTGGTTTCATCTAGTCTAGTCCCTTAAGTTCATAAATTCATTCACTGAGATCCAGAGAGCTCAAGTGACTTCCCCATTATCATGCTATTTACTGACGAACAAGGACAACAAACAACAAATTCTAGTTCATTATATGTCAACTATATCATACCCTGCTTTCCTTGAAAGTTAATTACATCCAAGATAATTTACCTAAGTATATCAGTTATTTTAGGGCAGCAGATGGCTTTCTCATGATGTGAAAGAGTTCTTTATTCATTAAACAGATATTTGAATTCTACCAAGTGCAATATGCTGCGGAAACAGCAGGGCTTGGTGTGTTCACAGTCCCCTGCTTTCATTGGAACTTGGGATCTAATGAAGATGACAAGCATTCTACATGGAGTTAACATCTGTATCTAGGAATGATTGCCTACTGATCCTACATGTTTGCTCCTGCTTAACTTCCTTAATTTGTTTCCTAAATAGAACAGGAGGCAAAAAAATTTTAAAACACAACAAAAACTGTTTAGCAAATCACATACACATTGTAGATAAGAGGGATGTATTGTTCATCCCTCCAGAAAAGTGCAAACTGAAAATAAATTCTGATTGTTAAAGGCAGGGAAAAAATGGAATTGAGCTTTTGCTCCATTTTCCCACACTTTGTGAGCACAGTGCTGCAATGGTGTTCCTCTTCAAGAGTCCACATACTAGGTAAGTAGAATGTAGACTTAAGATCTGGCTCCTTCTTGGTGTTGGAAATTGTTAGACAGCAAAGGCGAAAAACAAATACCTCTAAATTACTAGTCCCAAAAAACATAATACAAACGTTTATTACAAAGAATGTTTGTATTATAATTATTTTATTCGTTCCAAAAACTTGATTTGCAGTAACTTCCATGATAGTTCACAATAAAAAATTCATGTCCATGATCAATTGAACACAAAACTCCCCAAAATTATTAGTGGTGGCCTATATTACATAATACCCAATAAACAAGCATGCTACAATAGCTAACAAATCAAGACCTCTAAATGTTATAAAAGGAGAGAAGTATTAGGTTTTCTAAACCCTATTTTGTCTTAGAGATATTCAAACCTTAACAATTGGAATCTCTTAATTTATTTTAAACTCAAGTTTGAATGTATGTTTTATCCCAAATTTGTTTCAGAATGAGCTCGGTAGTTTAGTGTGTATTTTTCAGATAAGAATTTGTTACAGATGGCGCTACTAAGTGGTAACTTTGAGTCTACATAAGCAGTGTTCAACTGTGAATTTTATTTTTAAACAGAACACCTTTGCTCAATTAATAGAAAGCTATTCCACTTTTTGCAATAATATAAAGCACTTGTTATTCATGTCACTGCTTGTCTTTAGTAATTGAATATATTGATAACTCTTGTACACTATAGATTTTAACAATTTCTAAGATTGGGCCCATCAGTAGTACCAAAGATGGTACCTATGTTTTTTAACTTACAGGAAAATACAAAAAATTAGGTAATAGGCGTTGACTGCAGGATTGTTTCTTGAATTTGTCATCAATAATAAGACTGTAAAACATAAATTTGTTAATATTGTTGGATTGGAATACCCATGTAAACAATAAAAGTAGTAGGAAGCATTACTCAAAAGACAAAACAATGCCTGGTAGCATTTTCTGGCACTGGGCCTATTTGCACCTCTTTACAGAAAATAGCCAGGAGAATGTACCTGCATTTTTATTGCTTGTATGTCTTATCTATTGAAGGCAGACACAACCAAGTAAATCAGTAATCTCCTAATGACAACATTCTTTCCATATACCTTTGAGCTGGTGGGGGAATCAGATATCTAGAAGAATATGACTAGTCACAGATACAGTCTATATGAGGCCATTATGGAATCCACATGTAAGTCATTTACATTTATTCCCTAGACCTACAAATCTTTCCTAGAGTTAACTAATGCTACTCTAGCTATTCCCATTGCCTTCTACCAAGGAAAAAGAATACAAACATGGCCATGGCCAGTATTAATTTAGTTCTCCCTCAAACTCTTGTCCTGTAACACATCCCCTGTTTGGAGAGTGCTGAGACAGGCTAAAATATGTAGGAAAGATAAAGTCATCCAGAAACAATTATAGTTTTTAAATCGCCACAGGCCTTTTCACTAGGAATCTAAGAGACAACATTCCCAAAGCCAGGCCTAGAAGTAAAGTAGATGCATGATTACTGGAAAAAAGAGAGGTAAGCAGGCTAAATCCCTGGAGCCTGCCTGCAAGTAGAAAGATGCTTAGGAAACAGACCTGAGACAGAAAGAGGGTCTAATGGCTTGACTGTAAAAAGGAGCTTTTATGTTTTTCAACCCCATTGAAATATTAGCACAGATTAAAGTACCAGAGTGCAGGTTACTGTGGAAAAATAGAGACCTGGGAATTTAAAAGGTAAGATAATATTTTGATAGAGAGGAAAAGGTCTGGATCTTGTGTGACCAGAAGTATTACCAAGGTAGGAGAGACCCCAGTGGCCTGGAGAATGATGCCAGTTGGAATGAGCTATAGAATGGGAGTTAGAATGTCACAAACCATCTCCTTAGTCCTGCTTGATTCATCATTTGAGGCTTCATTACTACACTATTACACTAGACTAGGTACTGTAAGGAATAGGTGTCTGTTGTGCTCTTCAGAGCTAACAATGTAACTTAAGAAAAAAAAGAGAAATAACATTTGCATTAATATGAAGCAAGAAAAACTTTAAAATTGAAGAATAGTATATTCTGGCACTGCTGCATTTGTTGATACATATCAGTGAAATCTGTTCATGTGATTATGGCACACTGTCCATAACCAATCTAGATGCAATCAAATATGGGTATCTCTCATCATGGAAGTACCAAATATAAATGATGCCCCTCCCTGCCTCTCCCAACTCAACCTCCTACACTCTCTCCTTCACCTTCTATGTTAACCTCCTGGGGGTGGGGGCAGGGGAGAACCAAGCCTGTGCTCACCTTTGCAACAGCTAGTCCCTCTGCCTAGAATTTCTCCCTCTTATATTGGATTTGCATGGCTAGTTGATTTTTGCTAATCAGATCTTAGCTTGCATGTCACCTCCTCAGGAGGACCTCCCCAGTCCACATAATCTAAAGTAGTCTCTGCATCACTCACCTGAAGTTTATCCTTTCCCTTGTTTGTCTGTATATATGGGCAAGGCCCTCTTCCATCCTATTCTGTATCTTCAGCTGAGAAAAGTGCCTTGCACAAACAGGTGATCAATAAATATTTGCAGATGAATTCATTTTACTTTATAGAATGCAAGCGAGATGACACAGCTTTACTACCAATACTTAGTTTATGATTTTTTTTTCGGGGGAGGGGAGAAGGTCTAGGTCTGTTTTATATTGTTTATTAATGTATTCTCAGAATCAGGATATAGCTCAATTTATATTTCAGAAAAGTCTGAATTGGTTTGTATAAAATGTAGCTTAGATCAATACTAAGTAATTTCTCCCCTCACCCCGCTTGCTTACTCCTACCCATTTAGATTTCTTGTTTCTTAATCTCAGATCCTTTCTCACCATGTCTCTGTGACATCCAATCCCCACCTCTCTCTCATTGCCAATAAAATAATTTAAGTTTGTAAGCCATCATTACCTTTACTACATACTAAAAAGGAAGATTGAGCTAATTGATGTCTTCAACTCCACAAGAGAAGTGGTACTCCAGCAGTTTCTTAATTTGTGTAAGGGATACATTATTCCAACTACTGCCCAATGACTTTATATCCAGATAGGTTTCCACCATTAAATACTATGACATCTTGGGCAAATTTCCTCAGGACTTATTTCTTAATCCACACATTTTGCTGTGTTGAAGATAGGTTTAAAAACAATTTATATAAAGCAAGTAACACAATCTTGTCACATAGTAGGGATATAACACATAGTATTATTTGTTTTAGCAAATAGGCTTTTTTTTTTTTTTTTATAAATTTATTTATTTATTTATTTATGGCTGTGTTGGGTCTTCGTTTCTGTGCGAGGGCTTTCTACAGTTGCGGCGAGCGGGGGCCACTCTTCATCGCGGTGCGTGGGCCTCTCACTATCGGGGCCTCTCCTGCTGCGGAGCACAGGCTCCAGATGCGCAGGCTCAGTAGTTGTGGCTCATGGGCCCAATTGTTCTGCGGCATGTGGGATCCTCCCAGACCAGGGCTCGAACCCGTGTCCCCTGCATTGGCAGGCAGATTCTCAACCACTGTGCCACCAGGGAAGCCCGCAAATAGGCTTTAATAGCCCTGTTACTTTCTCTTAGTCTTGCCTGTTCTGTGCCTTCCACACACATTAACCATTTCACAGCCACCATCACCACTGGATTCAAGATCTTGTTATCCACTCCTTAGAACCAACTGAGCAAGTTAAATAGTGTTAATTTTATCTTGGATTTTCTCCCCTATGAATTCCCAGCAAATGACATAGAAGATACCCAGTTCGTTACACCTACCCTGCAAGGTTTCAATGGAAACCACAAAACAAATCTCAACACAAGATTGTCTTGTCTTTTTAAAATATGATTTCATAAAGATGGGTAACCACTTCAGTATGTTTGATTCAACTGTCTAATCATTAAGCACGAAGGAGTTTCCATAAATATAAACGATGGCAGTTAATATGAACTAGGAGAATCACCAATTTATTTAAGAGTAGGAAGGGATTAGGGATATTACAGCATTAAACGGGAAAAAAACCTTTGAAACATAGTTCAGTTGCTAAAGTACCGACTTCTCTAGCTCTACAAAAGCACACCTACTGTTGCTTCTATCACATCCCAAGTTATGAGTGTAACCTCATCCATGGAGAGTACTTGTCTGAAAACCAACTAAAGCTCTGGAACCGCAAAGGCCTTGTACACAAGAACAAATTGGAGACTTGGTACCCGCTTTTGACATGACAACAGCCTAGAAAATTACAACAGGAGCAACAAAAAAGACACATTTTTTAAAAAATACCATTCAGTTCTAAGTAAAATCCTTTCAATAGTCATTATAACAATAACAAGCATGATTGAAACTACTGCATATTAGGTATTATGCTAAGTAAGCATTCCACAAACATTGCCTCAACAAGCCTTTTATCCTCTCAACAAGCCTACAAAGTACTATTATTATTATTATTGTACTAGTGAGGAAATAATCTTTGAAATATTAAGCAATTGTCTCAAGTTACCAGACAGAAAAGTGGCTCAGCCAGAATGTAACTTGGGTCTGTCTAACTTCATATCTTATGTTCATTCACCGCATTACCTGAGGTGCCTAATAAATGTGGTTGTCTGACTGACTATATATTTTTGAAACTAGTTTCATAAGGAGTGGGCACTGTATATGGTGCTGTGAGGATGCAAAGTTGAATAAGATATGAATAAAGTGTTTGCATTACATTGTGCAAAGCATTCTTTTACATTCTGAGTTCTGATACCAAGATAAATCAGACAGATTATGCCTTCAAGAAACTTCCAGTCTAGTAGGAAAGACAAAATATGTACATGAAAATTATAATACAAGGTAGAAAATGGGATGCCACAAAAGAAATTGAAAACTGAGTCAAATATTTTCTCCTTTAAAAAGGAGAAACCTTTAAACCAGGCAGTTTTACAGGTGAGTTTTAACAAACTTCTATGAATGATTTTTTCTAAAATCTGTTCCAAAGCATTCAAAAAGAACTCAAAAGCTCAAAAAGAAAGAGGAAACTTTCAGTTATAGTTAATTCAAACTTGGAGCGCACACAGATACAATTACAAGCTGTATTAATTGTCTATTGCTGCTGTAACAAATTGCTATAAAATTAGTGGCTTTAAAAACTACATATTTTGGGCTTCCCTGGTGGCGCAATGATTAAGAATCCGCCTGCCAATGCAGGGGACACGAGTTTGAGCCCTGGTCTGGGAAGATTCCACATGCCGCGGAACAACAAAGTCCGTGTGCCACAACTACTGAGCCTGCACTCTAGAGCCCGCGAGCCACAACTACTGACCCCGCACGCCTAGAGCCCATGCTTCTCAAGAGAAGCCACCACAGTCAGAAGCCCGCACACCCTGCGCACCGCAATGAAGAGTAGCCCCCACTCGCCGCAACTAGAGAAAGCCTGCGCGCAGCAACAAAGACCCAAGGTAGCCAAAAATAAATAAATAAATAAAAATAATAAAAAAGTTTAAAAAAAAAAGTAAATAAAATAAATAAATAAATACTTATCATGTTACAGTTCTGTAGGTCAGATGTCCAACATGGGTCTCACTGAGCTAAAATCAAGGTGTTGAACAAAGTTGCATTCCTTTCTGGAAACTCTAGGGAAGAATCCATTTCCTTGCCTTTTCCAGCTGGAAACCACCTGAAATCCTTGGCACATAGCTCTCTTATTCCATCTTTAGAACCAACCATGCAGATCAAGTCCGTCTCCCATCACAACTTTGAACCTCCTTATCTTTGCATCTCTCTCCATCTCTCTCTAATTGCAGCTAGTAAAGGTTTTCCCATTTTCAGGACTTGTGATCAGATTAGGCCAATGAGAATAATTCAGGAAAATCACTTTAGCAAAATGTCTTTAACCTAAATCACATGTGCAAAGTCCCTTTTACCAAGTAAAGCAGTCTATTCACAGGTTCCATGAATTAGGACATCATTGGAATGCTATTATTCTGCCTACCTCACAGACAATTTTACTTATAAATATTAATGCAAAACTAATAAATAAAATACTGTAAAAATAAAGTAAAAGTAATATATCGACACAATTCATTATCACCATCAAGGGTTCTTTTTCTTCCAAGCATTAATCCAGGTAAATAATAATGTAAGTCACTATATGCACCAATTTAAAGAGAAAAACCATATACTCATCTGGATGCTGAGAAAAGCATTTATTAAATCCAACACCCATTCATGAATAAGCTCTTAGTCAGATTAATAGAAGAAAACCTCCATAACATGACAAAAAGTATCTACCAGAAACCTATAGACAAACCTCATAATTAATGAACAAACACTAGAAGATTTGATGAACAGTGATGCTCAATTGCGCCAGGTCTATTCAATGTACAAACAGACTTAATTTAGTAAAATGAGATAAATTAATGAGGTACAATAGTAGAAAGGAAGAGATAAAGCTCATTATAGGTGATATCATTGACTAAAATGTATAAGAGAAATGACCAAAAAACTATTAGAATTAATAAGAAAGTTTAGTAGGTTAGCTTTCCTATATATCATCAAAAACCAATTATCAAATATAGTAGAAAAATATCCCATTCATGATTGCAAAAATAAAGAACAAAAACTATAAAAATACTTAGCAATAAACTAAATATTAAAAAGTTGGACTTCCCTGGTGGTGCAGTGGTTAAGAATCCACCTGCCAATGCGGGGGACACAGGTTCGAGCCATGGTCTGGGAAGATCCCACATGCTGCAGAGCAACTAAGCCCATAAGCCACAACTACTGAGCCCGTGTGCCACAACTACTGAGGTCCGCGCACCTAGAGCCTGTGCTCCGCAACAAGAGAAGCCACCGCAATGAGAAGCCCGCACACCACAATGAAGAGAGTAGCCCCTGCTCACCACAAGTAGAGAAAGCCCACGCCCAGCAATGAAGACCCAACACAGCCATAAATAAATAAATAAATAAATAAATAAATAAATAAATAAATAAATAAAATAGAATAAAATAAAAAGTATTGAGACTTATGTAAAGAAAATACTACCACTTTACCAAAGAACATAAGTGTGAATAGCTGCAGACACTGTCAAGTTCCTCATGGGAAGACTAAATATCAGAGATAAGTCTGTGATTTGGGGAGATATCAAGATTTGGAAAATGTCAGATCTTCCCATCTCAATCAAAATCCAAATAATATTTTTGTATCAATTTTATTACCAGATTAAAATTTCATATGAAAAAGAAAATGGGCAAGGAAAACCAAGAAAATTGTTTTAAAAGAATAAAGAAGATGCTGGTATAAAACATACAAGCTTTAATAATATAAATTGTAAGGTATAGGTGCAAAAGGATTAATAGAACAGAATAAAAAGTCCAGAAAGTGTCCAATGTACATATAGGAATTTAGTATAAGACAACATGACATCTTAAATCAGTAGAAAAAATATAGACAATAGTGTTGGTGGTAGACAACTGAATAAATCGTAATAAATATGAACAAAAACTAGGAACTGACAGTTCACACAAGAAAAATACAAATAGAAAAAAAAATGACAAAGGGCTCAACTCACTAGTAAAGAGAAAAAGAGCAAATTAAAACAACAGAGAGATACTGTATTTCACCCATCAGCCAGACAGAAATGAAAAATGAGAATTTGCACTACTGATATGGGTGTGGGGGGAATAAGAATATTACCTTTCCTTATTGGTAGAAATTTAGTATAAATTCAAAAAGGATTTTTGGTGAACAATTGAATATGCACTTAATCCAGCAATTTCTAATTCATAAACATGTCACTGTGTATGCAAATTTCATACATTCACTGAAGCACAGTTCTTAACAACAAAAAAAATGGGAAGTCTAAATGTCCATCAATAGAAAAATAGTTAATCTGAATCATAGTACAATCATCTTATACAGTTGTCTAAAAATTTTTTAAAAAACCAAAACCCCTAAGGGATCTCTGTGTGCTATCTTGAGAACATCTCCAAGATAAATTGCTAAAAATAAAAAAGCAAGTCAAGGACTTCCCTCGTGGCACAGTGGTTAAGAATCCACCTACCAATGGCAGGGGGCACGGGTTGAATCCCTGGTCCGGGAAGATCCCACATGCCGCAGAGCAACTGAGCCCGTGCGCCACAACTACTGAAGCCTGCACGCCTAGAGCCGTGCTCCGCAACAAGAGAAGCCACTGCAATGAGAAGCCCGCGCACCGCAACGAAGACCCAATGCAGCCAAAAATAAATTAAAAATACATAAATTTTTTAAAAAAGCAAGTCAAACAACAGTAGTAGGAATATAACAACCAAAGAACAGAATTATATGTTTGTATAAGAATTCTTATTAACACATGGAAAGAGGATAAGATCAATGACTCACAAAACTTTAGTATGATTAAGCATCATCAAAGTGCAGCTTCCTAGGTCCCACTTCCATGCCACTCTGATTCAGGAGGTCGGTATCTGTAACAACCCTCCCCCCAACCCCCCACCTGCCATGATTTGAAGTAGAGTCTCCGGCCAACATGTTGAGAGTAATACTGTTTTCCTCTATGTATGCGAGTGGCTTTGGCAAAGTGCTGAAGAGGAACTTCCACTTTTTACTCTGTGTAGTTTAACTTGTTTGAATTGTATGAATTAGTGTAGTTTGTACATTTTAAAAGCAATTAAGCAACAACTGAGAAGGAAAATACAAAAAAGATGAAGTGTCTTCAGTCACCTAACAGAAAAATCTATGAGAAATCAAAGGAAGAAAATATTTTCATCTGGGGCAATCAGGGAAAACTTCCTAGAGGAAGTCACATTTGAAATGAGCTTTGAAGGAAAAGCTAAGGTTAGGACAAGTAAAACTGAGAAAAAAAGTATCCTAGGTAGAGGAATGAGATGAGAGCACAGAGGGGGGAAATGAGGGCTCTCAATTAGGGAATATTGCCATTTGATAGAGCTAATGACACTGAAGAGAAATTATTTGGAATTAAGAGATAATAATAGTTAAGGCAATATTTTTGGAGGGTTTTGGTTATCGGGCTAAAGTATTTGAACACTATAAACAGTGAAAATGTAAAACAATTGAAAGATATCGAACTTAAGCATCTTGTACGAGTAGGGACTTCCCTGGTGGTCCAGTGGTTGAGACGTTGTCTTCCAATGCAGAGGGTGCAGGTTCGATCCCTGGTCGGGGAGCTAGGGTCTCACATGACTCACAGACAAACAACCAAAACATAAAACAGAAGCAATATTGTAACAAATTCAATAAAGACTTAAAAAAAAAATCTTGTAAGAGTAGAATGATATTTAAGAAGGTTAATTGGATACCAGGATGCATTGAAGAAGCTGAAGCTAGAAGTGGGAGGCCACAGTCCTTTCCAAAAAAATGAGCATGAATTATGGTAGAGACAGTAGATACAGAGGAACGTAGAGCCAGGGCTATGAGTAGAAAACATATAAAGAAAGAGACGAGGGGAAGAGCTCAGTTTGGGAGAAATAGCATTTGGGCAAGTTTACAACATGGCGTGGAGAGCTTGAGGTATATGGGCGTGGGAATCAGCTGTACAGAAGTGAAATTAACATCAATATCTAGCTAAGGGAGCAAAAAAGGAAAAGAGAACCAAACTGGACTTCAGGAAAAATCTATTCAGGAGGAAGTGGGACCAGTGTTTGAAGCAATTCAAACAAATAAAGCAAAGAAAAAGTAGTCAGAGATGTAGGATGAGAACAAGGAGAATATTGGCCTTCCAAGCTAATGGAGAAGGGATCTTGGTCAACCAAACCACCACCTCTCCCCCGCTACTCTCACCCGTCTTGAGTTTTTAATTTCATTTCTCTATTGGCTACAACAGTGGTTCCCAAACATGGCATTTAATTGGAATCACCTGGGAATGAGGATTTTTAAAGATTATAGGTATGGAGGCAGCAACCCTAGAACTTATAATTCAGTAGGTTTTATGTGGAGCTTCAAAATCTGTGTATTCCAATAGTTTCCTTACAGTTTGGGGGCCACTAAGCCAGATATAATTTGGGGCATAGTATGAAAGGAAAGGTAGTGAACACTGAAATCAAATAAACACATATAAATAAAACATAAATAACTTTCATAAAAATTGTTGCAAAGTTGAAAGAAAGCTATTAATTTCTTAGGATATATGGTAAAATAATAAATGGATATGTGAGAGGATAAAGATGAAGCAAAGTTGGGTTGAATCCCTCTACATGTGAAAGTCAAAGGTTATTGTTTTGTCTATTTTATAATTAGATGTGACAAAGATAAAAGGATATTAAGAGTATTTGTAGCCTTCACCCCTCCCCCTGCTTCCTAAAAAGGTTTCTGGCCTTCTTGCTGAGCTCTGGGTATTACGGAGCTGATCTGAAAAATGAGGGAAGGAAAAAATGGAAAGAAGCCCTGAGACGCTATACTGATCTATATAAAAATGAAAATGGCTAACAATTGAGAACTTACTAAGTGTCGGGTACTATTTTAAATACTTTACCTATGTTAATTCATTTAATTCTAACAACCATATGAATAAATACTATTTCCATTTTACACATGGGGAAACTCAGAGCTAATAAATATTCCAGATAGAATTCAAAGTCAGTCTCGCTCCAGATCTCTGCATCTTAACCACTACCCTATACTGCTTCTCAAAATAAATAGCAAGCGGCCGAGTCAAGGAATGAGGTAGAGAGGAAAATAAACTAGTGGAACACAGATATTTCGGAGAGTATATGGGGAACAAGTAAATAGAAGATATCAAGTAAGTTCTCAGAAATTAAATTTTAAAATATAAAGTGATAGGACACACTTTTTAAACTATCTCAAAAATTAGAAAATCTTGATTAAGTGGTCAGTATTATGAAAACATATTAGTTACTAAAATAAACTCAAAGAGGAGTAAAAACTTGAAAGACCAATGAGCATAGAATATGTTTTAATAAGGAATTACCTCTCAAAAAGAAAAAAACACAAAAACCCCACAAAACTCCAAAAAAAACCTCTAGTTCTGAATGCTTGAGGATTGAGTTCCTTCAAACTTAAAAGATGATTTCCATACCAAATAATCTGATGCACAAATAGAAAAAAATAAGGAAGCCTACCCAATTTTTTAAATAGAACAAGTATACCACTATACCAAAACCTAAAAAGATAATACTAAGAAAATACAATCATGTACAAATCTAACTTAAAATTATATCAAAAATAAAATATTGGGTATTGAATTCAATAGTTAGTTAAAAGACCAATGAGGATTTATTCCAGAATTGCAAGGATAGATTAATATTTGTATTTAATATGGTAGACTGATATATCAGTTTGTCAATGAGGGAAAATCATATAAACACCTCAAAAGATCCTTAAAAAGAACTTGATTGACTTCAAAACCAATTTCTAAGATAAAACATACAATGAAAAATTTCTTGGAGTTAACTGAGAATGAAAGAACATATTCTTTAAACATTCTACTTAAATTATCCATCAAGAATATGCTCAATGGTGAAAATACTAAAAGCTTTTCCAATAATGTCAGGAACATGACAAGAAGGCCTATTTTTACTACATATTTAAAGTTCAACCAAAATTATTAAACAATGCTTTAAATTTTGATTGAAGAATAAGAGGTATAACAAGTAGAGAGAAAATAAATGTTCATTATTTTTAGAAAAAAATTGCTATATATAATATTAAAAAATTAAGTGAGATGGCCACATTTTTAAAATGTAATATATTTTTAATAAAGTAATACTCAGAAGGTATAAAACAAAATTCAAGAAGGCAAAATCAGCAAAGACAAAAATACCCCTTTTCAACACCAAGTCCAGAAAAATAATAATATGTTCTAAATAATATAGTATAAATATAGCTACATTGAAAACTGGAAGGTAACTCTCAACAGGGAACTGTGAGCACTCAAAGTAAGGAAAGCAAGAAAAAACCCTATCAGACTGAAAGACTAAAACAGGAAGGCTCAGGGATCCCAGCAGGAAAGCTACTGTGGAAAAGCAAAAATTCCTAACACGTGAAGAAAGTCAAAGCCATGAAAGATAGATGACAAATCCAACAAATGGAAGAAGAGATGATAAAATACAGTAAAATGAGCATTCAGCACAGGACTTAAAACATGTATGTTCGATATCCTCCAAGGAGGGAAATGCCACAAAATGAGAAATAAATTATAAAAAGATAATAGATATTTCACGGAAAAAAAGAAAACAAAGAGGCCTAGAAAAAAAAATTTAATAGCTTGAGTAGTATATTACTACCTGTAAGATCAAACTGAGGAATTCTTCCATAAAACAGCACAAAGAAAAAAAAGATAAAAAATATGAAGGAAATGTGAAGTCTAGATACAGTTCTAACATATATTAGAAACAGGAATTCCAGATAAGAGAATAGAGAAAATGGAAGGAAGGAAATACTGGAAAAAATAATATGGCGAATATTTTTCCAGAATTTAAGAATGATCAGAATCCTTCAATAAAAAAAAAAAGATTACTAAATAAAAATATAGCATTTTCCTGAATTTAAACATAATGAAATTTCAGAAGATTTAGGATAAAGACAATTTTCTAAAAGGTAAGAGAGAAGACAGATTACCTTCAAGGGAATGGGAATCAAATTGTTATCCAACTTTTCATTGGCATCTTTAGATTTCAAGAAGACAGTAATGCATTTGGCCACTCAAAAACATGGCACATTTCCCAGACTCTATAAATGCTAAATACTGGTCAATGTGACATAAGCTGAAGTGTCTTATACAGCTTCCAAGAAGTGTCATTAAAGTAGGGGTGAGGGGAATAACTTTGCCTCTTGTACTTCCTCCTTTTTGTTGACTAGAATTCAGAAGTGACAGCTGGAAATTAAGCAGCCATTTTGGACTATGAGGAGTAAGCCATGCCCTGAGTGGAGGACCAAAAGGCAGAAGGAATCAGGATCTTTAACACTGAGGAGCACCACATATGCTCTGGAACACCTTCTTCTAGAAAGAAACTGCTATTAAGCCACAGTTACTGAGTTTTCTGACACATGCATCTGAACATAATCCTAAAATCTGGACTTTATGCTTTGAGTTTCTGATTCAGTAGATCTGGGGGTAGGGCCTGATAATCTGCATTTCTAACATTTGCAGAATCACTACACTAATGGAAGTAATAACTCAGTGGTTCTCAACCCTTGCTTCACATTAAAATCACTAGGGAGGGGGAAGGGAGGGCGTTTTAAAAAGCACACAATCTACCTGGGACTCACTCCAGAGGAAACTAATTTAACTAATCTAGGCTGGGCCTGGGTATGGGTGTGTAGGTTAAAGATCTTCCAGATGATTAACAAGAAGTGTACCAAGACTTAACACTAATCCTTTCCCTACTTACTGTGAACAGAAGAAATGAGACTGAAATACCTTTGTTTCATGTACAGGGAAATGATAGAAAGTTGCACTTGTGGCCTAGGACTTGAAGTCCAAAGATCGAAGTTTAAGTCCCTGCTATGGGACAGTGTAGTTTCTCTGGAGCTTGGTTATTTTATCTAAAAAATGGTGATGAAAATATTTATATCACCATGTTTTTGTAAAGATTAGATTACATGATAGAGGTGAAATAAGTCTGTAATCTCAAAGTATTACATAGAAATAACAAGGAATCAGGCCAAGAAAATCGTTTATGGAGAACCTGAGTTGGTTTAGCTCTAGAACAGGATTGAAGGATTGAAAGAAGCAGGAGGAAAATAAGAGAGAACTTAGAAATAATGTAGGAGTCATCTGTGAACCCTTGCCACAGAGGATTGAAATGGACGATAGGATCGTCCATTTCTCCTGCCATGGGTGCTGTCTCCTCCTCCTTTCCTTGATTTTTTTAAAAATCATGATTCTATTTTCAACAGGTGTTCTTAGTCTGAAGTAACTCCTCTGGTGAAATTCCTGGCCTGGAGCACACAGACCTTGCCTGCAGAGAAGCAAGTGTTGAAGAATGGATGGTCCAGCTATTAGGATCATTACACTGCCATCAATAACTGCAGCTTGAAATCTGTCACTGAAATGGTTTCCAGGCGGCTGTTTTATATCCAGGTGTTTGGCTATTGATGGGCCAGATCTCCAAGAACTGACCTTGATACTTCTAATTTCAAGATAAACGGCACCAGGCAAGGGGGCGTATGGGTAGATCATACACCAGAGGCCTCAGGTGCCAGATTAAGGAGTTTGGACTTTATTCTCGAATTCGTATAAATCATTGGTTTTAATCCAAGACTGACACAGAGTGGTACCCTGGGTATATCAGTCAGGGGGACTGTAGAGTAGGTTAGGCTGAGGTGAGGCTGACATCAAGATGACCAGCATAGAAGTTACTGAAGTAATTCAGGGTCAGGACCTCAACTAGGGTAGTGGCAATGGAAGTTGATAGGAAATGATAAATGCAAAAAATATGGTGGATGAAAATAAGCAACACTTGACCTTCACAATTGTCAGGTCCTTTTAGTAAATGCTGACAGCCTTCAACAACTAAAGACTGATGAAAGATACCCATCTCCTCCCTTGGTACTAGGTAGTGTCCTACAGTGAAAGCAAGTCTCGGACATAATAGTACTACACGAATATTCATCAACAGCAGGCACACACGAAAAAACAGTACACAAAAAATATTTTGTGACAAAGTATGAAACAGAGGTCTAGACTCTAGGGAGCCACTCTGATGAGTGTCAGTCTGCTAGACTCAGCAGACATACCACATTTATGCAAGGACAGAAGTGCCTGTACAATATTCTAACCAGCCACATATCCTGACCACCAGTTATTTCCACAATGAAAAATTCTAATCTTTTATGCTAATTAATATACCTCTAGTGCAGATTTACATAGTGATATTGGAAGCACTTGTGCATCCAACTTTGTAGTGAAGGTTCCTGATTAGGCTTTCAAATGCTAATTACCTACCCTGGAGCGTGCAGATTGAAGTTAACTCTCAAACACATACACTGAAGTATTCTAAAGTATATTGACAGAAATAACAAGCATCAAAAATGGTTGCAAGGTCACAAGCAAAGGATCATGTTTGAAGAAGATGAAAAGCTCTGTTTTAATGAGGGGTCTTAGTCCTAAGGAACAGAAAATAGCTGTGGCCGATTTATACAGGAAAGAAATTTATTAGAGGATATTGGGTAGCTCAGAGAATTGCTGGAGCGCGAGGCTTGAACTTGCATGGCCAGAGACTACAATCAATAATAAAAGACCACAGAACTGATGAGAGAAAGCTCTGGAGTTGCCGTCACCATGCACAGGCACCTTGAATCAATGACACTGCTAATACTGGATGTCACGACCAGAACCACTCTCACTACTGCGCCAGGAGCTTACCTTGCTGCATTCCTGCAGTTATCCAGGGAGCAAAGCTTTCTGTGCTTTCTTTTTTGAGTCAATAGCTTCCAGCTGGTGCTCATGATTGGTTGAATAAGTACTTGGCATTTCAGTTTCAGCTACTAGACTCGTAAGGTTGGGGGGTGTGAGTGAAAAATGTTGGCTGCCATGTCAGTAAACGAAGAATGTTGCAGCCATCAAATTACAGGTCCCTCCCCACCCCCCGAAGGTGAGCACTGAGGAGACTCAGGATGGGAAAACACAGGATACTGGCCCAAGGTAGCTGATGTACATATCAAAGAAATGATTTCAGTAAGCCCAGACGATTGCATCTTCCCATACATAGGAAAGTGTTAAATTCATTAACTTGAGATGTCTGGTTTTCTGTAATTAACACTAATCTTTTGAAATTCCGATTACTTGGTCTTTGTTGCGAAAACTCCTATATATTGAGGCTCCTCCCTTACCTCTTTGGAGCAGTCTCTCAGAGCAATCTGAGACTGTGTCCTGGGCTTAAGTCCTCTGTTTTGTCTGCCAAATAAAACATAATTCTCAACTTTTAGGTTGTGCATTTTTTTCAGTCAACAGGGGAGAATTCCCCACACACGGAAACAGGGTTCAGGTGGTAGGAATCCATTAAAGGCAAGTTGAATTAGAAGTGAGGACAATATATTCACGTAGAAACATCTAGCAGGTAGTTGGAAATGTGACACTGTATTCCCCAGAGAGACAGAGTTACAGACTTGGGAGCTGGGTACTGATTGAATTTAGAGTTAGACAGGAGTCTGGAGAGAATCAAACACAAAATTTTCATTTACAAATGAGGCATCTGAGTCTGAGGGTGCTTCATCACTTATAGACGTGCTGTCCACTCCAACCCTTCACCATCCATGAAATGAAAATGAAGAAATTCATACTCTGTTAGGGGAAATAGGACAAGAATATAGAAGACACTAATAGAAAATAAGTGGGAGGAGAGGACCTACTCTGTTCTATTATTTCATTTAACAAATATTTAAGTACCAACTATATATCAGGCACCATGTAGGCCTATTTAATGGTGAGCAAAACTGGACATGTCCCTGCATTTGAGGAAATGGAAGCAGGCTAGGGTGCAGAGTTGGGGGAGTGTGGTGGTGAAATCGTGCAACTCAGATTGGGACTTGAACCTATGGTCTTTTAATTGAGATCACACACCTGGTCTCAGGACTTAAAGAAGCTCAGGTTCTTGATGTCTCCTTGCAGAAAGAATTCAGTGAGAGACAAAGTGATAGGTAAGAAGTGGATTTATTTAGAGAGAAACACTCTCCACAGACATAGTGTGTGCCATCTCAGAAGGCGAGAGGCTCCAAAATATGCGGTGGTTAGTTTTTAGGGGCTGGGTAATTTCAAAGGCTAATTAGTGGGAGAATTATTCCAGTTATTTTGGGGAAGGGGTGGAGATTTCCAGGAATTGGGCCATGGCCCACTTTTTGACCTTTTATGGTTGACCTTAGAACTGTCATGGCACCTGTGGGTGTGTCATTTAGCCCGCTAATGTATTACAATGAGCATATAATGAGGCTCAAGGTCCACTGGAAGTCAAATCTTCCCCCATCTTGGACCTAGTTGGTTCTAACCAGTTTTTGTCATGTCCTATGGCTATGTCATTCTTTTAAAGGTTGTGCCCTGCCCCCTTCCGTACTGTTTCAGTTGGAGGTCAAAGCTGCTGTATAGTCTGTTGTTGCGCTTTATCCCAAAGGGGATAAACCATGTAAAGGTTTTAAGGTAATTTTTACATACATCATCTCATTTAATCCCTACAGCAACCCTGTAAGGTAGGTATTATTAGCATTCTACTTACATATGAAGGAACTGGGGTTCATAGAGGCTGACCTCGCTAAGTGCTATGAACAGTAGAAAATGATGGTAGGGACAGAAGGCTGGCAGGCAGGAAGGGCTTCTTGGAGAGGGAGGGGGAATTCATACTTTTTGAGGGCCTACCTTATGATGCCAGAAAAAAAAAAAATGTTTTACTGAATATTCACAACATGGAAGCAAGGTTTCCTTCCTTTGCAAGGAAGGTTTTGTTACCATTTCTTAGATGGAGAAACCTAGGTGGCACATAGGAAGGGGAGAAACCAGAATTCAAACCCCAAAATCATCAGCTCCACAGCTGTTGTGAAACACTGCCGAGTAATATCCCCTTATGTTTATCCAGTGCGTTCAGATACAAAGAAGAATTAGCCCTGGAATGTGAAGGACCCTCAGGATGCGGGGCCGGTGAACGTGTAAGGGACCGGGGGAGAGGGGTAATGGAATGGGTCAGGACTGGGGGAGCTTAGCGTTGTCGGCGGAGTAAAGACCCAGGCGGTTTACGAAAGGGAGTCTTAATTAGAAAAGGAGGCGAGAAGGGCTTTGAAGGCGAGCCTAAGGAGCTTGAGCTTTTAGCTGGTCAGTGGACACAAAGCTATATATTATGCGATAGGTATTAAGGAGCAGCAACGCCTCCTGCAGTATTTACTGTTCTTGTATGGCCGGCCGGCCCGGCCGCTTTGCCCCAGTCTCGGTCAAGCCCGAGGTGGCGGCCTAGAGGCTTAATGGTCACGGTCGGCCTGATCCTTCGTGGTCTTCCAGCTCCCTGTTCGCCGCCCATTCCAGGTTCAGGAAGGCGGCAGCTTGTGCCCCAGGTGCGGCCGTTTGCGCTCGCGCAGCGCCGATCACACCTGGGTCCGCGGCGGCTCGGAGGGTTTGGGCGGGGAGGCGGGCAGGGCCTGGGCCGGCTCTCAGGGAGGAAGCGCGTCGTGCGGCTTGACCCCGGCGGCGTTCCGTACCGTCGCGGATCCGGCGGCGGGAATATGGCGGCCGTGGCCGCGCCAGTAACGGAGAAAGTTTCCGACGAGACTGGCCTGTGCTAGAGCGTGCGGCCTCTGGCCCTCGACTCCCCTGGCGTCCCGCCTCCCCGCTCCGAGTCACAGGCTCAGCCGCAAGGGCCCTCCCTTTACCGTGCTGGCCCCAGCGCCGACTCCGAGGGTTGGGAGAGCGTTGGTGGCAGCGGCCGAGTCAGGTAGGTGGGCCAGGGGGTCACTGGCGAGGCGGTGAGACGTGGGCACAGCCACCGCCCAGGGCTCAGAGTGGTGCGGGCCCCAAGCTCCGCCCAGCCGGCCTCCCGGGGCGGGGGTAGGGATACCTGCCCGGAGAGAAGTTGATGGTGTGGGGTGAAGGATGGAAGGCGGGGCGCCTCTCCGTATCCCCCAGCAGTTCCCCACTCAGCTGGGTGCCCGGTTATGGTCGACAACAGCGAGGCTTCTTCTTGGGCCTCCCACATGTTGCTAGGAGGAGGCAGAATGGAAGAAGAATTGTTATTGCTGCCCTATTGCTGAGGGATTTAGTATTCGAGGTGCCATTCTCCTTGTATGAGATGGGTCCAAAGAGTTATTATCATGAATTCACAGAACCGAAGCACTGGAATTCCCCGACCCTGGGTGCTCAGGATGTTCTTTCAGCTTTTGACACTTCCCCTAGATGGGACGGAAATAGCGTCTGAGTCAAAAGACGTTGCACGTGATATAGTGTGTCTTGGATTCCCTAGAGGTAGGACATGAAAAAGAACTTGTTGATTTGGAGGAATTTGGATGAATTAAGTGAAGGTTGGCATAAAGCCGAGAGAGAAGCAAACCAATTAGACAACTTGTTTACTCTTTGTATATTAATACGTGTCCTATAACTGATTGGCATTGTTGTTAGATATAGTTATTTCTGCATCAGTCTTTATTTCTTCAACAAGTATGTGTTGAATACCTACTTGGTGCCGAACTTTCTGCTAAACAGAAAGTACTTTCTGCGAAACAGTATTGTCTTCAATACTGGTGTACAGTATTGAAGGCAAACTTTCAGAGACCTTGTGATCTAATGGGGAATGCAGAATTTAAACAGTTGATGATCAGTATTTTGATGTTACAGAGGAAGCACGTGGATCATATAAATGAGTCAAGGTGATTGCCCTAAGAAAATCATTTAAGCTGAGGCGTAAAGAGTAAAGAATAGGAGTGAGCCAGGTGTGAGGACTGGGATGGGGCCAAGAGGAGGGAAAGGAGTGCACCTGCAGAGGGAATAGCATTAGTACGGTTCTGAACTGAAAGGTCCATATGGCTAGAATACAAGTTCAAGAGGAAGAATAGTAAGAGATGAGGCAGGAGAGTTATGCACATCCAGTGAAGAGAGTGTTATAAGGCATTTAAAGGAGTTTAGACTTTGTTGCTTAGAGTGATGGGAAGCTGCTGGGGGCCTTTACGTAACAGAATGATGTGACAAATTTTGGCTTTAAAGAAGATGCTTCTTGGAGAAGGGCAAGAGTGGATGCAATGAGACATTCAACCATGAGATGATGGTGGCCAGAATTGGGATTGTAACCTTGAGGATGAAAAGAAGTAGAAACATCTAAGAGGTGTGCAGGAGAAAGAGGGGAGAAGACTTGGTGACGATTACATACAGGTGGTGAAGGAGAATAGGGTTTAGAGTAGTATATAGGATTTTATAAAACAGACTCTGGCAGTTGTTAGTTAACTTTTCTAGTATTCAGATTGACTCTTCTGTGCTCTTTTTTTTTTTTGGCATATGTTAATTTTTTTTCTAAAATTAATTAATTAATTTATTTTTGGCTGTGCTGGGTCTTCGTTTCTGTGCGAGGGCTTTCTCTAGTTGCAGCATGCGGGGGCCACTCTTCATCGCGTTGCCCGGGCCTCTCACTATTGTGGCCTCTCTTGTTGCGGAGCACAGGCTCCAGATGCACAGGCTCAGTAGTTGTGGCTCACGGGCCGAGTTGCTCCACGGCATGTGGGATCTTCCCAGGCAAAGGCTCGAACCCGTGTCCCCTGCATTAGCAGGCAGATTCTCAACCACTGCGCCACCAGGGAAGCCCCCTGTGCTCCTTTTTTATCTGCCTCTCAAGTAATTTCCCACTGAATCATTAGTGATGGCAGACCCACTGAAAGGATTGCAGTGCTTTGTTGTTTTACTCTGATTCAGGCTGTTTGTCTTTTGAAGAAGGTCGGAATGGGGAAAGACTTGTAAATTAGCTATTTAAAGATAATATTATGTCATGTTGGTTTTGGCCTATAACAGGGTGGCTGCATATATTCCATGCTATGAATGTGCTGTACTTTATTATTTACGTGTTTTCCTTTACCTTTTTCTAAGCTTTTATCTCAGTGCAGAACCGAGCTAGTGCTTTTATTTTTGTCAGGTAGGTTAATATATATGTGTTTAATTGTATAGTGAGAGAAGAGCCTAGGCTTGGGATGGAACATCCAAAGGATAGATTCAGAATGAAGACCCTGCAAGGAGACAGAGAGGAGAGATCAATGAGTTAGGAAGAAAATCTGGAGACTGGTCTTTGGAAGCTAAAGGAAGGGCAGGTTTCAGAAGGTGAAAGGAGTCAAAAATGTCAAAGGTTGTTTGAAGAATGTGCAAGATAATGAGTGAAAAGTACCTATGGGATTTAGGAATTTGCATGTTATATTAGAACTTGGCAGATCAGTTTGTTGTTGTGTGGTGGAAACCACGGTTTAGTTGGTGTGAGAAGTAAAGCAGTCAAATATTGGCTGTCAAGAGGACCAAAGATTGAACTTGGAAGAAGAGATGAGGATTAGTGAGGATTGTTTTAGTTTTGTTTGTTGTTTCTGTTTCTGTATTTTTTTTTTTTTGGTATCATTTTTTAAAAAGAGCTTTGCAAATGGTTAAGTGCCAATGGATAAGAGAAGAGTTGGAGTTTAACGAGAGAGGAGAGAGTGTGAAGTTCTGGAAGAGGCAGAGGGGAAGAGATACGTGTGTGGCTAAAAGATGTAGCCTTAGATAGGGAAGGGACAGCCTTCTTTTCTTGAATCAGGAAATGTAGATAGAGGTGAGTTTGTGGTGTTGGAAACTCAAGTGAGCTCCCTTCTGATGACTTCATTGGAGGCAAAGGCATCTGGTGAGAATTTGGCAGGAAGTGGATGTCAGAGATTTGAGGATAGGGAAAAGAGGTTTGCATAATCACAGAGAATGAGAGTGTGTTGACCAGAGAAACACAGAAGTATGTCTCATGAGTTGAGTGGCAACCCTTTAGTCTGGTGTGTGATTTTTTTTTTCCTCCAACAGTGTTCCGTCATCTGAGCCCAGACTGTACCATCGACCTTTTGAGGACATATATTCCAACATATTTGTTGAATGATTATATAACACATAGAAGTAATGTTTAAAAAAATGCAATGCACTCTAGATACTATCAGTTTCTTAAGTAAAAAGATAAAACCTAAATATACCAAGGAAGATAATTTCTTTAGTGGTGTGTGGTTTCTTAAGAAATGATTGAATGAAAATGTAATTGAGGAAAAATAAGCATTCTTAGTTAATTAAATAAACTTAGCTGTAAAAAATATACATGTTGAACATGTAAATTAGTAATAATACTTGGAACATCCCAGAGACCCTAAAGCTGTCACCCGGTGACATTCTTTTCCAGCCAAATGGGTAATTAAGAGTTAATTCCAAGTTATCTCATATTTCTCTTGGGTCTTTCTTTTAGTGTCCTGCTATTAGAAAGTATAAATAAGCTTATCACAAACTTGTTACTTTTTGAGTTTTTATTGATTGAGTTCTCTATGGATATTCAGTGTGACCATGAGCCATTGCATGGATCATTTCTTCTGAAATAGCATACTAGCAAATCTGAAGAATTATGTAGTAGATAGTTAAATCATTTTTTGACTACATCATGTTTGAAGTGCAACTTGAAGGGGCACTTAAGATTGAAATAATTATCTGGGTCCTTTAACAAATAATTGTTGTGGTAACTTTTTAAAAGTAAAATTATAGTTTTTAAAATTTACCTTACAATAAATATTGGTTAGCATTCCAACTTTACAGTTTTGACTAGAAAGGTCCAGAATTGGTTTGCTACAAAGATTGTAGGTTTGATAATCAAAGTAATTTAGTAGAGGAAAAAGTACAGGGAGAATTTTGGATCAACTTTAGTGACTGAGTAACTTTAATACAGTTAAACTTCTAATAAGTTTATTAGTTAAACACAGTTAAACTAAGATTTCATCTCATTTTAGAGGTGACTGGTAAAAAGATGTAGATGATTTTAGGCAGGTAGTAATGGTTGCTATTATTGGATACTGATGTTTTTCAAGTTAGAGGTAATGATGAGGTCCCTTGTTTCATTTAAGAGTTGAGTAGCTTTCCATTGTGCCAGACGCATCTGCTACATCTAAGTTGAATATCTCATCTTTGCATGTTGTTGAAAAACCAGATATCGGAGTAAAAATGAATTAGGTGAATTCCTCACCATCTCTGGAAAACAGTTTCATTGATGGTGACTTAGTCATACAATCCTAGCATAGGATAAGTAGAAAAAAATCTCCATTTTTGTTTGGATAAACTGCAGAGGTTTTAAGCCAGAGACAATTACTAAGATACATGCAAGTCACATTTTAAGCTGGGTTTCAGAACAAACTTTATTTCTCACTTATTTGTTATTTTGTATAAGGAAGACACATGTGAAAGGCAAATTACATAAAATTAACAACGAAATATTTTTTCTTCTTTTTAGATCACTACAAACAAATTCTACCAGAGAAAATGCTGAAATAGGAGTTACAGAAACATTGGATTTGCTGGATGAAATACAAGCAGTTAATTTTTGTAACGTGGGGAGAAAGCCCAGATTGACAGATTAATGTGTAAATCACTGCGTTATTGCTTTAGTCATTGTCTCTATTTAGCAATGACAAGACTGGAAGAAGTAAACAGAGAAGTGAACATGCATTCTTCAGTGCGTTATCTTGGCTATTTAGCCAGAATTAATCTACTGGTTGCTATATGCTTAGGTCTTTATGTAAGATGGGAAAAAACAGCAAATTCCTTAATTTTGGTAATTTTTATTCTTGGTCTTTTTGTTCTTGGAATTGCCAGCATACTCTATTATTATTTTTCAATGGAAGCAGCAAGTTTAAGTCTATCCAATCTTTGGTTTGGATTCTTGCTTGGCCTCCTGTGTTTTCTTGATAATTCATCCTTTAAAAATGATGTGAAAGAAGAATCAACCAAATATTTGCTTCTGACTTCCATAGTATTAAGGATACTATGCTCTTTGGTGGAGAGAATTTCTGGTTATGTCCGTCATCGACCCACCTTACTAACCACAGTTGAATTTCTGGAACTTGTTGGATTTGCCATTGCCAGCACAACTATGTTGGTAGAAAAGTCTCTGAGTGTCATTTTACTTGTTTTAGCTTTGGCCATGCTGATTATTGACTTGAGAATGAAGTCTTTTCTAGCTATTCCAAACTTAGTTATTTTTGCAGTCTTGCTGTTTTTCTCCGCATTGGAAACTCCCCAAAATCCAGTTGCTTTTGCATGTTTTTTTATTTGCCTGATAACTGATCCTTTCCTTGACATTTATTTTAGTGGACTTTCAGTGACTGAAAGGTGGAAACCCTATTTGTACCGTGGAAGAATTTGCAGAAGACTTTCTGTTGTTTTCACTGGGATGATTGAGCTTACATTTTTCATTCTTTCAGCATTTAAACTTAGAGACACTCATCTCTGGTATTTTGTAATACCAGGCTTTTCCATTTTTGGAATATTCTGGATGATTTGCCATATTATTTTTCTTTTAACTCTTTGGGGATTCCATTCCAAATTAAATGACTGCCATAAAGTATATTTTACTCACAGGGTAGATAACAATAACCTAGATAGAATCATGGCATCCAAAGGGATGCGCCACTTTTGTTTAATTTCAGAGCAGTTAGTTTTTTTTAGTCTTCTTGCAACAGCAATTTTGGGAGCAGTTTCCTGGCAGGTAAGCTTACAGTTTGTTTATTATGTCAGTGCCTACGATATGTGATTAAATGCTTGCTTCAAGAGTTGAATTATTAGAATTGAAAGATCAAGTTCCTGATTTCAGAAGTAGATGGCAGGGCACTTACTTAATTTTGTTCCTGGAATTGAAGTACTGAATGAATATTGACAGGATAATTTCATTTGCTTTCTAGCAAGAGGAACCAAAATATTAGGAATACTCAGCATGTGACATGCCTCCTACCTTCTGATTGTTCATTAATGAAACACTCATGGATTAAAGATCCTTAGAATATTAACATTTGAAGGGTGCTTAGAGATTGTTCTTTAATTTTTTCACTTTACACATGAGGAAACTGAAAGCCAGAAAACATATCCAGAGTCACTGGTACTAGCCAGAACTAGGTTACCTAGCTTCTGTCTAGTCCATTGGTCTCCTCACTACATTTCTTTTTTTTTTTTTTTTTTTTTTTTTTTAATTAATTAATTAATTTATTTTTGGCTGTGTTGGATCTTCGTTTCTGTGCGAGGGCTTTCTCTAGTTGTGGCAAGCGGGGACCACTCTTCATCGCGGTGCGCGGGCCTCTCACTATCGCGGCCTCTCCCGTTGTGGAGCACAGGCTCCAGATGCGCAGGCTCAGTAGTTGTGGCTCACGGGCCCAGCCGCTCTGCGGCATGTGGGATCTTCCCAGACCAGGGCTCGAACCCGTGTCCCCTGCATTGGCAGGCGGATCCCTAACCACTGCGCCACCAGGGAAGCCCTACATTTCTTTTATATAGTCATTTCCCTAAGATTTTATGTAAAAGGTGATTAGTTATATAATAACATATTAGATTCTTAATTACAGATTAGAGCCTCTCCTAAGAGAGAAAAAACTAGTTTTACAATACATTTGCTGCCCACAATATGTTTTTTTTTTTTTTTTTAAAAAAAGGTCTTTTGTAGACAAAGACATTCAAACTATATGGCTAGAGTTTATATCTGTAGTTTATATCAGTCTTCCATTCTCTGAACATTTATTGACTGTACTGTATATCAGGTACTGTACTGGTGCTGAAGATCTCGAGATGAGTAAAAAATGTCTCTGTCATTAAAGAAGGCACAATCTCTAATGGGAGGCGGAAGAGGCAAGGCACATAAACCAATAATTATTATTACAGTGTGACAAATACTATAATTTGGGTACATCAGGTTGTGATGTAGGGCAAAAATGAAGGTGAATTTTGCTTGGTGCAGTTCTCTGCTTTGCACCAGTTGCAGCAGAGTGATTTGTCGATGTGAGTGTCTGAAGAGGAGATGTGGAGACTTGCCTGGGAATGGTACATTTTAGTCATTGTGGGCTAGGGCATGGAGCCTGTGTGGGAGTCAACAAGATGATTTAAAAAAAAAACATCATGGGTGTTGCCTGAGGATATCTTACTCTATTTGCCAGTGCTAGGGACTATCAGAACGATGATGGTGGATGAGAACTCTACCAAGAGTTCTACTTCCTCTTCCTCTCTTCTCTCCTTCCTGTTAGCTCCTTTCCCAGCCCGACTTTTTTTCATTTCCAAATCAGCCTCATTCATGCTTGACACCTTTCTGATCATCAAATCCTGAAGCCAAATATTTTGTAAGTCACCAAATTTTTGTTTTCTCATACAAGTGGTCTTAAACATGGTGTGTGTACTACTGGAGATACACAGAAGCTTTCCAATGAGTCTGTCAACTAAGATAATTTTAAGACAGTTTCCAGATTCTCACCTTCCAGTCAACTCTTAAAGTTTATCTACTTGAGAATGGCCCTTAATGTAGGTGTGGAGTGGTATCTTATTGTGATTTTAATTTGCGTGTCTCTAATGACTAATGATGTTGAGCATCTTTTAATGTGTGTATTAGTCATTCACTTACCTTTGCTGAAGTATCTATTCATATCTTTTTTTGATCTACATTGGGTTGTCTTCTTATGATTGAATTTTTTTTTAACATCTTTATTGGAGTATAATTGCTTTACAATGGTGTCTTAGGTTCTGCTGTATAACGAAGTGAATCAGCTATACATATAGCCCCATATCTCCTCCCTCTTGTGTCTCCCTCCCACCCTCCCTGTCCCACCCCTCTAGGTGGTCACAAAGCACCCAGCTGATCTCCCTGTGCAATGCAGCTGCTTCCCACTATCTATTTTACATTTGGTAGTGTATATATGTCAGTGCTACTCTCTCACTTCGCCTCAGCTTACCCTTCCACCTCCCTGTGTCCTCAAGTCCATTCTCTACGTCTGTGTCTTTATTCCTGTCCTGTCCCTACGTTCATCAGAACCTTTTTTTTTTTTCTTAGATTCCATATATATGTGTTAACATACAGTATTTGCTTTTCTCTTTCTGACTTACTTCACTCTGTGTGACAGACTCTAGGTCCATCCACCTCACTACAAATAACTCAATTTCATTTCTTTTTATGGCTGAGTAATATTCCATTGTATTTATGTGCCACATCTTCTTTATCCATTCATCTGTCAATGGACACTTAGGTTGCTTCCATGTCCTGGCTATTGTAAATAGAGTTGCAGTGAACATTGTGGTACATGACTCTTTCTGAATTATGCTTTTCTCAGGGTATATGCCCAGTAGTGGGTCGTATGGTAGTCCTATTTTTAGATTTTTAAGGAACCTCAATACTGTTCTCCATAGTGGCTGTATCAATTTACATTCCACCAACAGTGCAAGAGGGTTCCCATTTCTCCACACCCTCTCCAGCATTTGTTGTTTGTAGATTTTTTAATGATGGCCATTCTGACTGGTGTGAGGTGATACCTCATTGTAGTTTTGATTTGCATTTCTCTAATGATTAGTGATGTTGAGCATCCTTTCATGTGTTTGTTGGCAATCTGTATATCTTCTTTGGAGAAATATCTATTTAGATCTTGTGCCCATTTTTGGATTGGGTTGCTTGTTTTTTTGATATTGAGCTGCATGAGCTGCTTGTACATTTTGGAGGTTAATCCTTTGTCAGTTGCTTTGTTTGAAAATATTTTCTACCATTCTGAGGGTTGTCTTTGCGTCTTGTTTATGTTTTACTTTGCTGTGCAAAAGCTTTTAAGTTTCATTAGATCCCATTTGTTTTTGTTTTTATTTCCATTTGTCTAGGAGGTGGGTCAAAAAGGATCTTGCTGTGATTGATGTCACAGAGTGTTCTGCCTATGTTTTCCTCCAAGAGTTTTATAGTGTCTGGCCTTACATTTAGGTCTTTAATCCATTTTGAGTTTATTTTTGTGTATGGTGTCAGGGAGTGTTCTAATTTCATTGTTTTACATGTAGCTGTCCAGTTTTCCCCGCACCACTTATTGAAGAGGCTGTCTTTTCTTCATTGTATATTCTTGCCTCCTTTATCAAAGATAAGGTGACCATATGTGCGTGGGTTTATCTCTGGGCTTTCTATCTTGTTCCATTGATCTATATTTCTGTTTTTGTGCCAGTACCATACTGTCATGGTTACTTTGTAGCTTTGTAGTGTAGTCTGAAGTCAGGGAGCCTGATTCCTCCAGCTCCGTTTTTCTTTCTCAAGATTGCTTTGGCTATTCGGGGTCTTTTGTGTTTCCATACAAATTGTGAACGTTTTTGTTCTAGTTCTGTGAAAAATGCCATTGGTAGTTTGATAGGGATTGCATTGAATCTGTAGATTGCTTTGGGTAGTATAGTCATTTTCACAATGTTGATTCGTCCAATCCAAGAACATGGTCTATCTTTCTATCTGTTTGTATCATCTTTAATTTCTTTCATCAGTGTCTTATAATTTTCTGCATACAGGTCTTTTGTCTCCTTAGGTAGGTTTATTCCTAGGTATTTTGTTCTTTTTGTTGAATGGTAAATGGGAGTGTTTCCTTAATTTCTCTTTCAGATTTTTCATCATTAGTGTATAGGAATGCAAGAGATTTCTGTGCATTGATTTTGTATCCTGCTGCTTTACCAGATACATTGATTAGCTCTAGTAGTTTTCTGGTAGCATCTTTAGGATTCTCTGTGTATAGTATCATGTCATCTGCAAATAGTGACAGCTTTACTTCTTCTTTTCCGATTTGGATTCCTTTTATTTCTTTTTCTTCTCTGATTGCTGTGGCTAAAACTTGCAAAACAATGTTGAACAGTAGTGGTGAGAGTGGGCAACCTTGTCTTGTTCCTGATCTTAGTGGAGATGGTTTCAGTTTTTCACCATTGAGGAAGATGTTGGCTGTGGGTTCATCATATATGGCTTTTATTATGTTGAGGTAAGTTCCCTCTATGCCTACTTTCTGGAGAGTTTTTATCATAAATGGTGTTGAATTTTGTTGAAAGCTTTTTCTGCATCTATTGAGATTATCATATGGTTTTTATCCTTCAGTTTCTTAATATGGTGTATCACATTGATTGATTCACATATATTGAAGAATCCTTGCATTCCTGGGATAAACCCCACTTGATCATGGTGTTTGATCCTTTTTAATGTGCTGTTGGATTCTGTTTGCTAGTATTTTGTTGAGGATTTTTGCATCTATGTTCATCAGTGATATTGGCCTATAGTTTTCTTTTTCTGTGACATCTTTGTCTGGTTTTGGTATCAGGGTGATGGTGACCTCGTAGAATGAGCTGGGGAGTGTTCCTCCCTCTGATATATTTTGGAAGAGCTTGAGGAGGATAGGTGTTAGCTCTTCTCTAAATGTTTGATAGAATTCGCCTGTGAAGCCATCTGGTCCTGGGCTTTTGTTTGTTGGAAGATTTTTTTTTTTTAATTTTTTTAATGTATGTATTTATTTATTTATTTATGGCTGTGTTGGGTCTTCGTTTCTGTGCGAGGGCTTTCTCTAATTGCGGCAAGTGGGGGCCACTCTTCATCGCGGTGCGTGGGCCTCTCACTATCGCGGCCTCTCGTTGTGGAGCACAGGCTCCAGATGCGCAGGCTCAGTAATTGTGGCTCACGGGCCTAGTTGCTCCGCAACATGTGGGAATCTTCCCAGACCAGGGCTTGAACCCGTGTCCCCTGCATTGGCAGGCAGATTCTCAACCACTGCGCCACCAGGGAAGCCCTGTTGGAAGACTTTTAATCACAGCCTCAATTTCAGTGCTTGTGATTGGTCTGTTTATATTTTCTATTTCTTCCTGGTTCAGTCTCGGAAGGTTGTGCTTTTCTAAGAATTTGTCCATTTCTTCCAGGTTGTTCATTTTATTGGCATATAGTTGCTTGTAGTAATCTCTCATGATCCTGTGTATTTCTGCGGTGTCAGTTGTTAGTTCTCCTTTTTCATTTCTAATTCTGTTGATTTGAGTCTTTTCCCTTTTTTTCTTGATGAGTCTGGCTAATGGTTTATCAGTTTTGTTTATCTTCTCAAAGAACCAGCTTTTAGTTTTATTGATCTTTGTTTGCTATCCTTCATTTCTTTTTCATTTATTTCTCATCTGATATTTATGATTTCTTCCCTTCTGATAACTTTGGGTGTTTTTTTGTTCTTCTTTCTCTAATTGCTTTAGGTGTAAGGTTAGCTTGTTTATTTGAGATGTTTCTTGTTTCTTGAGGTAGGATTGTATTGCTATAAACTTCCCTCTTAGAACTGCTTTTGCTGCATCCTGTAGGTTTTGGGTTGTCGTGTCTACATTGTCATTTGTTTCTAGGTACTTTTGGATTTCCTCTTTGATTTCTTCAGTGATCTGTTGGTTATTTAGTAACGTATTGTTTAGCCTCCATGTGTTTGTATGTTTTAAAGATTTTTTCCTGTAATTGATATCTAGTCTCGTAGTGTTGTGGTCAGAAAATCTACTTGATATGATTTCAATTTTCTTAAATTTACCAAGGCGTGATTTGTGACCCAAGATATGATCTATCCTGGAGAATGTTCCACGAGCACTTGAGAAGAAAGTGTGTTCTGTTGTTTTTGAATGGAATGTCCTATACATATCATTTAAGTTCATCTTGTTTAATGTATCATTTAAAGCATGTGTTTCCTTATTTATTTTCATTTTGGATGATCTGTCTGTTGGTGAAAGTGGGATGTTAAAGTCCCCTATTATGATTGTGTTCCGGTCAATTTCCCCTTTTATGGCCGTTAGCATTTACCTTAGGTATTGAGGTGCTCCTATGTTGGGTGCATAAATATTTACAATTGTTATATCTTCTTGGATTGATCCCTTGATCATTATGTAGTGTCCTTCTTTGTCTCTTGTAGTAGTCTTTATTTTAAAGTCTGTTTTGTCTGATATGAGAATTGCTTCTCCAGCTTTCTTCTGATTTCCATTTGCATGGAGTATCTTTTTCCATCCCCTCACTTTCAGTCTGTATGTGTCCCTAGGTCTGAAGTGGGTCTCTTGTTGACAGCATAAATATGGGTCTTGTTTTTCTATCCATTTAGCCCGTCTATGTCTTTTGGTTGGAGCATTTAATCCATTTACATTTAAGGTAATTATCGATATGTACGTTCCTGTTACCATTTTCTTAATTGTTTTGGGTTTGTTATTGTAGGTGTTTTCCTTCTCTTGTGTTTCCTGCCTAGAGAAGTTCTTTAGCATTTGTTGTAAAGCTGGTTTGGTGGTGCTGGATTCTCTTAGCTTTTGCTTGTCTGTAAAGATTTTAATTTCTCCGTCAAATCTGAATGAGATCCTTGCTGGGTAGAGTAATCTTGGTTGTAAGTTTTTCCCTTTCATCACTTTAAATATGTCTTGCCACTCCCTTCTGGCTTGCAGAGTTTGTGCTGTAAAATCAGCTGTTAACCTTATGGGGATTCCCTTGTATGTTATTTGTTTTTTTTTCCCTTGCTGCTTTTAATATTTTTTCTTTGTATTTAATTTTTGATAGTTTGATTAACATGTGTCTTGGTGTGTTTCTCCTTGGATTTATCCCGTATGGGACTCTCTGCGCATCGTCGACTTATTTCCTTTCCCATATTAGGGAAATTTTCAACTATAATGTCTTCAAATATTTTCTCAGTCCCTTTTTTTTTCTCTTCTTCTGGGACCACTATAATGCGCATGTTGGTGCGTTTAATGTTGTCTCAGAAGTCTCTGTGACTATCCTCGATTCTTGTCATTCTTTTTTCTTTATTCTGCTCTGCGGTGGTTATTTCCACTATTTTATCTTCCAGGTCACTTATCCGTTCTTCTGCCTCAGTTATTCTGCTATTGATTCCTTGTAGAGAATTTTTAATTTCATTTATTGTGTTGTTCATTACTGTTTGTTTGCTCTTTAGTTCTTCTAGGTCCTTGTTAAACGTTTCTTGTATTTTCTCCATTCTATCGCCAAGATTTTAGATCATCTTTACTATCATTACTCTGAATTCTTTTTCAGGTAGACTGCCTATTTCCTCTTCATTTGTTTGGTCTGGTGGGGTTTTACTTTGCTCCTTCGTCTGCTGCATATTTCTGTGTTTTCTCATTTTGCTTAGCTTACTGTGTTTGGGGTCTCCTTTTCATAGGCTGCAGGTTCGTAGTTCCCATTGTTTTTGGTGTCTGCCCCGAGTGGGTAAGGTTGGTTCAGTGGGTTGTGTAAGCTTCCTCTTGGAGGGGACTGGTGCCTGTGTTCTGGTGGATGAGGCTGGATCTTGTCTTTGTGGTGGGCAGGACCGTTTCCAGTGGTGTGTTTTGGGGTGTCTGTGAACTTATTATGATTTTAGGCAGCCTCTCTGCTAATGGGTGGGGTTGTGTTCCTGTCTTGTTAGTTTTTTGGCATGGGGTGTCCAGCACTGAAGCTTGCTGGTCGTTGAGTATATCTGGGTCTTAGCGTTGAGATGGAGATCTCTGGGAGCGCTCTTGCTGATTCATATTACTTGGTGCTGGGAGGTCTCTGGTGGTCCAATATCCTGAATTTGGTTCTCCCACTTCAGAGGCTCAGGCCTGACACCCGACCGGAGCACCAAGACCCTGTCAGCCACCTGGCGTTTGATCAGCCCCCTTAGAACCAGTCTACCCTCCTGTTAGGGATTCGATATCCTGCTGGTGTTGTAGGCTCTCCTGCAGAGGCAGTGGGTGGCTGTGGCTCATTGCGGGGACAAGGACACTGGCAGCAGAAGTTCTCCTTATGATTGAATTTTAAGCGTTCTTTTTATATTCTGAATACAAGCCTTTTTATCAGATATATGATTTGGAAATGTTTTCTCCTACTGTGTGGCTTATCTTTTTTTTTTAATGATATCTTTTAAAGAGTGCAAGTTTTCAGCTTTATGAAGTCGTTTATCAACTTTTTCTTTTATGGGCTGTGCTTTTAGGATCACATCTAAGATATTCATTGCTCAGGCCTAGGTCACAAAGATTTCTCTCCTATAGTTTTCTTCCAGTAGTTTTATCATTTTAGTTTTTACATTTAGGTATATGATCCATTTTGAGTTAATTTTTGTTATGGTATGAGGTAAGGATTTTTTTTTAATATGGCTTTCTAATTGGTCCAGCACCATTTATTGAAAAGACTATCCTTTCCCTTGTTGAATTGCCTTGGCACCTTTGTCCAAAATCAGTTTCTGAGCTCTCTTTTTCGTTCTATTGACCTGTATATCTATCCTTAAAACAGGACTATGCTGTCTCCCAAGATATGTTCTAATTTTCTTTGCAATTTCTTCTTTGACCTATGTTAAAGTTAAAAGTTAATAAACTTTTAGTGTGATAGTTTAATATTTGGGGGATTTCCCACATTTTTTCTATTATTGATTTCTAATTTAATTCCAGGTGATTGGAGAACATAGTTTGTATGATTTTAGGCTTTTATTAAGACTTGTTTCGTAGCCTGGCGTGTGTTGTATTCTCAAGAATACATTATGTTTCCTTTAAAAGAGTAAGTTGCTGATGTTGTTGATTAAAGTGTTCTATAAATATCAGCTAGGTTATGTTGGTTGGTGGTGGTGTTCATGTATCTATATCCTTGTTGATTTTCTAATTCTGAGAGAGTGATATTGAAAATATCCATTAAAATTAACTAAATTGTGTACTTCTCATTTCAATTCTGTCATTTTCTTGCCTCATGTATTTTGGGGCTCTGTTTCTAGGTGTATATACATCTTTAATTATACCTTCTTAATGTATCGACCTTTTTATCTTTATGGTAAACAGCATAGTTGAATAGTTACAACAGTCACCTAATGGCTTGCAAAATGTAACATTAACTAGCTAGCTGTTTACAGAGTTTGCCAACTCCTGTTTTAGACCAGTGCTTCTCAACCTTTAATATACATAGGAATCATGTGGGGATCTTGTTAAAATCCCAAAGACTGGAATTAAGTAATTTTGGGGGAGAGCCTGAAACTCTGCATTTCCAAAAATCTTAAAAGTTATGCAGAAAGTCCTAGTCAGCAGTACACCCACTGAATGGCAAAGTATTAATTTAGCTATTCAAGAATAATGTGTATCTATCAGAGTTTTGTATGCATTAGTTGCTGTTTGGTAACTGCTGCTTGTGGTGTAGAAATTGTGTCTTTGATGCAATTAACTTTTTTTTTTTAAATTGAAGTATAGTTGATTTACAATGTTGTGTTAGTTTCAGGTGTACAGCAAAGTGATTCAGTTTATGTATATGTATAATATATTCTTTTTCAGATTCTTTTCCCATATAGGTTATTAAAAAATATGGAGTATAGTTCCCTGTGCTATACAGTAGGTCCTTGTTATCTATTTTATATATAGTAGTGTGTTTGTTACTGTCAAATTCCTAATTTATCCCTCCTTCCCACGTTTCCCCTTTGGTAACCATAAATTTGTTCTCTATGTCTGTGAGTCTTTCTGTTTTGTAAATAAGTTCATTTGTATTTTTTTAGATTCCGCGTATAAGTGATATCATATGATATTTGTCTTTCTCAGACTTACTTCACTTAGTATGATAATGTCTAGGTCCATCCATCTTGCTGCAAATGGTATTATTTCATTCTTTTTTATGGCTGAGTAGTATTCCATCGTATATATGTGCCACATCTTCTTTATCCATTCATCTCTCAGTGGACACTTAGATTGCTTTCATGTCTTGGCTATTGTAAATAGTGCTGCAATGAACATTGGGGTGCATGTATCTTATTGAATTATGGTTTATATCCTCACGAGTGGGATTGCCAGATCATATGGTAGCTCTGTTTTCAGTTTTTTAAGACCATCATCAAGAACTCTACAAATAATAAATGCTGGAGAGGGTGTGGAGAAAAGGGAACCCTCCTACACTATTGGTGAGAATGTAAATTGGTACAGCCACTATGGATAACAGTATGATGCAATTAACTTTCTAAACTTAATTTTTTAAAAAAACCATTTATTTATTTATTTGGCTGCACCAGGTCTTAGTTGCGGCACACAGGATCTTCACTGCCGAGTGTGGGATCTTTTTTTTAGTTGCAGCATGGGGGATCCTTAGTTGCACCATGTGGGATCTTTTAGTTGCAGCATGCAGGGTCTAGTTCCCTGAGCAGGGATCGAACCCGGGCCCCCTGCATTGGGAGCGTGGAGTCTTAACTGCTGGACCACCAGGGAAGTCCCTAAACTTAATTTTAATTTAACTAATCTGTGCTCTGCCCAGTGTTCCATGAGATCATCTCAAATTCTTCCAATTAGATTTTTCTTGAACTATTTTTGCTTAACATTCCTAAATGATATTGATACTGATTAGCTTTTTAATAATATAATCTAAACCCATTTTTCACATTTCTGTGAGAGTAATACTAAAGTGTAAAACTGAATTTCCCCTCTGTCCCATTAAAATATCCTTCAGTGGATGGATTTCCACTGGAAAACTGATTGAGTGGGGGCAGACCCAATGTGGCAGGAAAAAAAATGAGAAACTAAAGCCTTTTGAGTAGATCAAATAGTCAGCCATAGGTAGGATCAATGAAAGTAGAGGTAGACTGAAATCTAGAAGACTAGCTAAGAGCAAGAGATAAGGACCTGGACTAAGGTGACAGGGAAAAATTGCTGAGCTAAGGATATAACTTGATAGAAGTATCAAGGGAAAAACAGATCTTGTTGAAAAGTAAAATTTATAGAGAATTTGAAATAAATTGATGAAATTTAGAGATGAAGAGTGTTTTGACATGGTATTTAGATAGTCTAAATATTAAAAAGATATTGAGAGACTGAAGGGAGCGGATGGGAATGTAGGATGATGGATTTCATTGAGTTGATGACCTAGTGGGCATTTGTTATTAACAAAACGTTTTAGAGTAGGTTTATTTTTTAAAGTATATTTTTAGGCAGTCAAATGTACTCTCATTTTACTACCAGAAAAGTAAAACCAAACAGACACAGACATGAGACTAATCTGCCTCATGGAGCACAATGTGGCTTAGACCTTACTTCCCAAAATGGGTTTAGTCACTTTTTCTTATTTTAAGCTTTTTTGCATGTCAGTAGTTTGGGGGTTTTTTAGTTTTACATAACTTAACAAAAAATTTTTATTAAGGAAAAATTTGCATACATTAATATTCACCCTTTTTAGTGTACAATTCTGTGATTTTTACAAATGCATATAGTTGTATGACCACTACATTCAAAATATAGAGCAGTTCCATCACCCCCCAAAATTCCCTGCTGCCCCTTTGTAGTCAGTCCCACTCCCAACCCCCAGTACTTGGCAACTAAACTGTTTTCTGTCCCTAAACTCTTTTATGGGGTGTCATATACATGAAATCATACAGTGTATAGCTGTTTGAGTCTGGCTCATTTCACTTAGCATAATTCATATGAGATTCATCTGTGTTGTTGTGTTATAATATCAGTTTATTCCTTCATATTGCTGAGCAGTATTCCATTATGTGGATGTCTCACAGTGTGTTCATTACTCAATGGAGGGACATTGAAATTAGTTTTTGGTGATTATAAATAAAGCTGCTGTAAACATTCATAGACAGGGTTTTGTGTTAACATAGGTTTGTATTTTACCTGGTGTGGGTTGTATGATAAACGTATGAGCCATGTTTAACTTGATAGAAACTGCCAAACTGTTTTCCAAAGTGGCTGTACCATTTTGCATTCTCACCTGCAATGTATGGGAGTTATCTCTTTGTTTTGTTTTTTAACTATTCTTATAGGTGTGTAGTGGTAACTCGTTGTGGTTTTTATTTGCTATTTCTGTAGTAGCTAAAGACGTTAAGTATCTTTTCATGTGATTACTTGTCATGAGAATTTCAGATCTCGGCAATTTTTAAAATTGGGTTGTTTGTTTTCATGTTGTATTGAGATATAAGTCCTTTATTAGATGCATGACTTGCTAATATTTGCTCCAAGTGGCCTTTTTTCTTGTTTTCTGAAGAGCAGTTCTTAATTTTTCTATACTCTAATTTATCCATTTTTTTCTTTTATGAATTATCTTTTGATGTCATACCTAAGAAATCTTTGACCTCATTTGAGTAGAATCTCTCGCTAACCCCACATGGATAGATTTGTTTTTTGTTAGTTTTACTGTATTTAATAACATTTTCAGAATGAGTCAGTAGTATCATTCCAAGTCATGTACATTAAAAAGCTGGAATTTTACCATTAGCTTCTGTTGTGTTTTGTTCATAATCTCATTCCAATTTTAAAATGCAACATTACAGCTGTTTCCTGCAATTTATGTTATGTTCATTGAATTTGCTACTTGCTTTCCTCTTTTGTACTTTTTTTCCTTAAATAAGTCAATAAGAAGTACTTACACAGTACCATAGCCATTTGGTGCTAGTTTTATTGCTCAGCCATAGGCTTTTCTGAAATTGATACTTGACAATTCACACAAGGATAAAAAGGGAGGAAAGTGTCCAGATACCCAAGGAAGCATACCCCATGGCTTGCTCTTTTGTTTAGGAATTTTCTCTGAAATCTTTCACATGAAATTTTATATGCCTTTCCTTGCTACCCACTGTCATTTGCAGATTCCGTGGGGTTCTGATGCAACTTTTGGAGGAGCCCTTTGACCCAAACCAGAAAAACCATAATCACCGTTAATTTCTCTGTAGGGGAAGCACTAGCAATCACTGGGTTTGACACATGTAACAAGACCAGCTTCATATCCAAGGAAGGGAGGGAATCCACAGATGCAGCACGGTTTCATTTCTAGCAAGATGGCTGGATCAGCCATATTATCTCACTTGACATGGGGAGCAGGGAGTTTTCAAATCTGTTGCCGAAACTAGAAGTTCACGTTTCATAATTTTTTGTTTTGTTTCATTTCTCTTCCTAAAGCTTTGAGATATTTTAGTCTAGATGAGAGGAGGGGACACTAAGTCTTTTTAGCTTGAAGTTATGCTTTTAATTTGATGTTTTATGCATTCTGCCAGAGCACAATGAAACAGGGGTAGATGCTTTTCCCCCTAAAACAACAATAACAATGATCTGAATATTATTTTATTCATGAAACAAGAACATGAATTTCTCCTTTGCCCTGATTTTCCAGCTTTAAAAAAAATTTTTTTTTAATTAATAACTGGAGATATTTTCATTTTAATAATACGGCTTACCAGTTATTAACTGTTTTTAATGTGCTATCCACCATTCTATGTACTTTGAGTGTATTTATTTAATCCTCATGACACTCTGAGATAGGTACCATTATTATTCCCATTTTGTAGAGAAGAAACATGCTTGAGAGATTAGGAAACTTGCTTGAGGCTACACAGCTGGTATGAATCCAGGCAGTCTGCCTTTACAGCCTTTACTCTTAACCACTTAGTTCCATGTATTTTTAGAGTTGGAAATGAGCATACAGATAATTTAATGTAACATCTCTATTTTGTCCAAAATAGACAAAGTACAAGTACTTTGATTCCCATACCAGTGTTTTACCTTTATCAGGATTGTGGTCTACAAAAATTTCTATTTTTGCTATCTCTTTTGAGGCTACTCAAAAATTTTTTTTTTTTCTAATGCATCTACTAGGGCCTTAACTCTGTAAGATCTCCTAAATAGCAGTAGTCATTTAGATAAAAAGTAATCGTCATTTAAATTTCTATTGTTTTGTTCATAATAACCTCATTGCAATTTATAAATGCTTCATTGTAAATTACAGCTACCATTTTATTGTACTAGACATATTTCACATATTTCTAATCTATGGAATAAGCTCATAAAATATCCCTCTTTTATAGATTCAGACTGAAAAGCTTAATTAATTTGTTCATGTACACGCAGATAGTAAATGACTATGCTAGGATTGAACCAAAGTCTAACTCCAAAGCTTGAGTCCTTTCCCCTACAATTTCTCTATTGCCTCTACTTAAAGAAATTGCTGCTTTAAAACTAACTGTAAAGTAGCTTTCCTAATGTTCTTAAAGCTCTGGAACTAAGCAAAGTTTTGGAAGTTTCCTATTGTTTCTTTTTTCTTTTTTTTTTTTTAATCAGTCATCAATTTTATACACATCAGTGTATGCATGTCAATCCCAATAGCCCAATTCAGCACACCACCATCCCAACCCCACCGCGGTTTCCACCCCTTGGTGTCCATAGGTTTGTTCTCTACATCTGTGTCTCAACTTCTGCCCTGCAAACTGGTTCATCTGTACCATTTTTCTAGGTTCCACATACATGCGTTAATATACGATATTTGTTTTTCTCTTTCTGACTTACTTCACTCTGTATGACAGTCCCTAGATCCATCCACGTCTCAACAAATGACTCAATTTTGTTCCTTTTTATGGCTGAGTAATATTCCATTATATATATGTACCACAACTTCTTTATCCATTTGTCTGTCGATGGGCATTTAGGTTGCTTCCATGACCTGGCTGTTGTAAATAGTGCCGCAATGAACATTCGGGTGCATGTGTCTTTTTGAATTACGGTTTTCTCTGGGTATATGCCCAGTAGTGGGATTGCTGGGTCGTATGGTAGTTCTATTTTTAGTTTTTCAAGGAACCTCCATATTGTTCTCCATAGTGGCTGTATCAATTTACATTCCCACCAACAGTGCAAGAGGGTTCCCTTTTCTCCACACCCTCTCCAGCATTTGTTGTTTGTAGATTTTCTGATGATGCCCATTCTAACTGGTGTGAGGTGATACCTCATTGTAGTTTTGATTTGCATTTCTCTAATAATTAGTGATGTTGAGCATCTTTTCCTATGCTTCTTGGCCATCTGTATGTCTTCTTTGGAGAAATGTCTATTTAGGTCTTCTGCCCATTTTTAGATTGGGTTGTTTGTTTCTTTAATATTGAGCTGAATGAGCTGTTTATATATTTTGAAGATTAATCCTTTGTCCGTTGATTCGTTTGCAAATATTTTCTCCCATTCTGAGGGTTGTCTTTTCGTCTTGTTTATGGTTTCCTTTGCTGTGCAAAAGCTTTGAAGTTTCATTAGGTCCCATTTGTTTATTTGTGTTTTTATTTCCATTACTCTAGGAGGTGGATCAAAAACGATCTTGCTGTGATTTATGTCAAAGAGTGTTCTTCCTATGTTTTCCTCTAAGAGTTCTGTAGTGCCCGGTCTTACATTTAGATCTCTAATCCATTTTGAGTTTATTTTTGTGTATGGTGTTAGGGAGTATTCTAATTTCATTTTTTTACATGTAGCTGTCCAGCTTTCCCAGCACCACTTATTGAAAAGACTGTCTTTTCTCCATTGTATATCTTTGCCTCCTTTGTCATAGATTAGTTGACCATAGGTGTGTGGGTTTATCTCTGGGCTTTCTATCTTGTTTCATTGATCTATGTTTCTGTTTTTATGCCAGTACCATATTGTCTTGATTACTGTAGCTTTGCAGTATACTCTGAAGACAGGGCGTCTGATTCCTCCAGCTCCGTTTTTTTCCCTCAAGACTGCTTTGGCTATTCGGGGTCTTTTGTGTCTCCATACAAATTTTAAGATGATTTGGTCTAGTTCTGTAAAAAATGCCATTGGTAATTTGATAGGGATTGCATTGAATCTGTAGATTGCTTTGAGTAGTATAGTCATTTTCACAATGTTGATTCTTCCAATCCAAGAACATGGTATATCTCTCCATCTGTTGGTATCATCTTTAATTTCTCTCATCAGTGTCTTATAGTTTTCTGCATACAGGTCTTTTGTCTCCCTAGGTAGGTTTATTCCCAGGTATTTTATTCTTTTTGTTGCAATGGTAAATGGGAGTGTTTCCATAATTTCTCTTTCAGATTTTTCATCATTAGTGTATAGGAATGCAAGAGATTTCTGTGCATTAATTTTGTATCCTGCAACTTTACCAAATTCGTTGATTAGCTCTAGTAGTTTTCTGGTGGCATTTTTAGGATTCTCTATGTATAGTATCATGTCATCTGCAAACAGCGACAGTTTTACTTCTTCTTTTCCAATTTGTATTCCTTTTATTTCTTTTTCTTCTCTGATTGCCGTGGCTAGAACTTCCAAAACTATGTTGAATAATAGTGGTGAGAGTGGACATCCTTGTCTCATTCCTGATCTTAGAGGAAATGCTTTCAGTTTTTCACCATTGAGAATGATGTTTGCTGTGGGTTTGTCGTATATGGCCTTTATTATGTTGAGTTAGGTTCCCTCTATGGCCACTTTCTGGAGAGTTTTTATCATAAATTGGTGTTGAATTTTGTCAAAAGCTTTTTCTGCATCTATTGAGATGATCATATAGTTTTTATTCTTCAATTTGTTAATATGGTGTATCACATTGATTGATTTGCATATATTGAAGAATCCTTGCATCCCTGGGATAAATCCCACTTGATCGTGGTGTATGATCCTTTTAATGTGTTGTTGGATTCTGTTTGCTAATATTTTGTTGAGGATTTTTGCATCTATATTCATGAGTGATATTGGTCTGTAATTTTCTTTTTTTGTAGTGTCTTTGTCTGGTTTTGGTATCAGGGTGATGGTGGCCTCATAGAATGAGTTTGGGAGTGTTCCTTCCTCTGCAATTTTTTGGAAGAGTTTGAGAAGGATGGATGTTAGCTCTTCTCTAAATGTGTGATAGAATTCACCTGTGAAGCCATCTGGTCCTGGACTTTTGTTTGTTGGAAGATTTTTAATCATGGTTTCAATTTCATTACTTGTGATTGGTCTGTTCATATTTTCTGCTTCTTCCTGGTTCAGTCTTGGAAGGTTATACCTTTCTAAGACTTTGTCCATTTCTTCCAGGTTGTCCATTTTATTGGCAAAAAGTTGCTTGTAGTAGTCTCTTAGGATGCTTTGTATTTCTGTGGTGTCTGTTGCAACTTCTTTTTCATTTCTGATTTTATTGATTTGAGTCCTCTCTCTCTTTTTCTTGAATGAGTCTGGCTAATGGCTTATCAAGTTTGTTTACCTTCTCAAAGAACCAGCTTTTAGTTTTATTGATCTTTGCTATTGTTTTCTTTGTTTCTATTTCATTTATTTCCTCTCTGATCTTTATGATTTCTTTCCTTCTGCTAACTTTGGGTTTTGTTTGTTCTTCTTTCTCTAGTTCCTTTAGGTGTAAGGTTAGATTGTTTACTTGAGATTTTTCTTGTTTCTTGAGGTAGGCTTGTATAGCTATAAACTTCCCTCTTAGAACTGCTTTTGCTGCATCCCATAGGTTTTGGGTCGTCGTGTTTTCATTGTCATTTGTCTCTAGGTATTTCTTGATTTCCTCTTTGATTTCTTCAGTGATCTCTTGGTTATTTAATAATGTATTGTTTAGCCTCCATGTGTTTGTGTTTTTTATGTTTTTTTCCCTGTAATTCATTTCTAATCTCATAGCGTTGTGGTCAGAAAAGATGCTTGATATGATTTCAATTTTCTTAACTTTACTGAGGCTAGATTTGTTACCCAAGATGTGATCTATCCTGGAGAATGTTCCGTGCACACTTGAGAAGAACGTGTAATCTGCTGTTTTTGGATGGAATGTCCTATAAATATCAATTAAATCTATTTGGTCTATTGTGTCATTTAAAGCTTCTGTTTCCTTATTTATTTTCATTTTGGATGATCTGTCCATTGGTGTAAGTGAGGTGTTAAAGTCCCCCACTATTATTGTGTTACCGTCAATTTCCTCTTTTATAGCTGTTAGCCGTTGCCTTATGTATTGAGGTGCTCCTATGTTGGGTGCATATATACTTATAATTGTTATATCTTCTTCTTGGATTGATCCCTTGATCATTATGTAGTGTCCTTCCTTGTCTCTTGTAACATTCTTTATTTTAAAGTCTATTTTATCTGATATGAGTAAAGCTACTCCAGCTTTCTTTTGATTTCCATTTGTATGGATTATCTTTTTCCATCCCCTCACTTTCAGTCTGTATGTGTCCCTAGGCCTAAAGTGGGTGTCTTGTAGACAGCATATATATGGGTCTTGTTTTTGTATCCATTCAGCAAGCCTGTGTCTTTTGGCTGGAGCATTTAATTCATTCACGTTTAAGATAATTATTGATATGTATGTTCCTATGGCCATTTTCTTAATTTTTTTTTTTTTAACATCTTTATTGAAGTATAATTGCCTTACAATGGTGTGTTAGCTTCTGCTTTATAACAAAGTGAATCAGTTATACACACACAATATGTTCCCATTTCTCTTCCCTCTTGCATCTCCCTCCCTCCCACCCTCCCCATCCCATCCCTCTAGGTGGTCACAAAGCACCGAGCTGATCTCCCTGTGCTATGCGGCTGCTTCCCACTAGTTATCTATTTTACATTTGGTAGTGTATATATGTCCACGACACTCTCTTATCCTGTCACATCTCACCCCACCCCCTCCCCATATCCTCAAGTCCATTCTCTGGTAGGTCTGTGTCGTTATTCCCGTCTTGCCACTAGGTTCTTCATGGCCTTTTTTTTTTTTTCCCCTTAGATTCCGTATATATGTGTTAGCATACTGTATTTGTTTTTCTCTTTCTGACTTACTTCACTCTGTATGACAGACTCTAACTCCATCCACCTCATTACAAATACCTCCATTTCATTTCTTTTTATGGCTGAGTAATATTCCATTGTATATATGTGCCACATCTTCTTTATCCATTCATCTGTCGATGGACATTTAGATTGCTTCCATGTCCTGGCTATTGTAAATAGAGCTGCAATGAACATTTTGGTACATGACTCTTTTTGACCTATGGTTTTCTCAGGGTATATGCCCAGTAGTGGGATTGCTGGGTCGTATGGTAGTTCTATTTGTAGTTTTTTAAGGAACCTCCATACTGTTCTCCATAGTGGCTGTATCAATTTACATTCCCACCAACAGTGCAAGAGTGTTCCCTTTCCTCCACACCCTCTCTAGCATTTATTGTTTCTAGATTTTTTGATGATGGCCATTCTGACCGGTGTGAGATGATATCTCATTGTAGTTTTGATTTGCATTTCTCTAATGATTAATGATGTTGAGCATTCTTTCATGTGTCTGTAGGCCATCTGTATATCTTCTTTGGAGAAATGTCTATTTAGGTCTTCGGCCCATTTTTGGATTGGGTTGTTCGTTTTTTTGTTATTGAGCTGCATGAGCTGCTTGTAAATCTTGGAGATTAATCCTTTGTCAGTTGCTTCATTTGCAAATATTTTCTCCCATTCTGATGGTTGTCTTTTGGTCTTGTTTATGGTTTCCTTTGCTGTGCAAAAGCTTTTAAGTTTCATTAGGTCCCATTTGTTTATTTGTGTTCTTATTTCCATTTCTCTGGGAGCTGGGTCAAAAAGAATCTTGCTGTGATGTATGTCATAGAGTGTTCTGCCTATGTTTTCCTCTAAGAGTTTGATAGTGTCTGCCCTTACACTTAGGTCTTTAATCCATTTTGAGTTTATTTTTGTGCATGGTGTCAGGGAGTGTTCTAATTTCATACTTTTACATGTACCTGTCCAATTTTCCCAGCACCACTTATTGAAGAGGCTGTCTTTTCTCCACTGTATATGCTTGCCTCCTTTATCAAAAATAAGGTGCCCATATGTGTGTGGGTTTATCTCTGGGCTTTCTATCCTGTTCCATTGATCTATATTTCTGTTTTTGTGCCAGTACCAAACTGTCTTGATTACTGAAGCTTTGTAATATAGTCTGAAGTCAGGGAGCCTGATTCCCCCAGCTCCATTTTTCGTTCTCAAGATTGCTTTGGCTATTCGGGGTCTTTTGTGTTTCCATACAAATTGTGAAATTTTTTGTTCTAGTTCTGTGAAAAATCATTTTCTTAATTTTTTTGGGGTTTCTTTTTGTAGGTCCTTTTCTTCTCTTGTGTTTCCCACTGAGAGAAATTCCTTTAGCATTTGTTGTAGAGCTGGTTTGGTGGTGCTGAATTCTGTTAGCTTTTGCTTGTCTGTAAAGCTTTTGATTTCTCCATCAAATCTGAATGAGATCCTTGCCGGGTAGAGTAATCTTGGTTGTAGGTTCTTCCGTTTCATCACTTTAAGTATATCATGCCACTCCCTTCTGGCTTGTCGAGTTTCTGCTGAGAAATCAGCTGTTAACCTTATGGGAGTTCCCTTGTATGTTATTTGTCGTTTTTCCCTTGCTGCTTTCAATAATTTTCCTTGTCTTTAATTTTTGCCAGTTTGATTACTATGTGTCTCGGCGTGTTTGTCCTTGGGTTTATCCTGTGTGGGACTCTCTGACTTTCCTGGATTTGGGTGGCTATTTCCTTTCCCATGTTAGGGAAGTTTTCGACTATAATCTCTTCAAATATTTTCTCGGGTCCTTTCTCTCTCTCTTCTCCTTCTGGGATCCCTATAATGCGAATATTGTTGCGTTTAATGTTGTCCCAGAGGTCTCTTAGGCTGTCTTCATTTCTTTTCATTCTTTTTTCTTTAGTGTGTTCTGCAGCAGTGAATTCCACCATTCGGTCTTCCAGGTCACTTATCCGTTCTTCTGCCTCAGTTATTCTGCTATTGATTCCTTCTAGTGTAGTTTTCATTTCAGTTATTGTATTGGTCATCTCTGTTTGTTTGTTCTTTAATTCTTCTAGGTCTTTGTTAATCATTTCTTGCGTCTTCTCGATGTTTGCCTCCATTCTTATTCCGAGGGCCTGCATCATCTTCACTATCATTATTCTGAATTCTTTTTCTGGAAGGTTGCCTATCTCCACTTCATTTAGTTGTTTTTCTGGGGTTTTTTCTTGTTCCTTCATCTGGTATATAGCCCTCTGCCTTTTCATCTTGTCTATCTTTCTGTAAATGTGGTTTTTGTTCCACAGGCTGCAGGATTGTAGTTTTTCTTGCTTCTGCTGTCTGCCCTCTGGTGGTTGAGGCTATCTAAGAGGCTTGATGGGAGGCTCTGGAGGTGGGTAGAGCTGACTGTTGCTGTGGCGGTCAGAGCTCCGTAAAACTTTAATCCACTTGACTGTTGATGGGTGGGGCTGGGTTCCCTCCCTGTTGGTTGTTTTGCCCGAGGCAACCCAACACTGGAGCCTACCCGAGCTCTTTGGTGGGGCTAATGGCAGACTCTGGGAGGGCTCACGCCAAGGAGTACTTCCCAGAACCTCCACTGCCAGTGTCCTTGTCCCCACGGTGAAACAGAGCCAGCCCCTGCCTCTGCAGGAGACCCCCCAACACCAGCAGGTATGTCTGGTTCAGTCTCCCCCAGGGTCACTGCTCCTTTCCCTGGGTCCCAATGCACACACTATTTTGTGTGCGCCCTCCAAGAGTGGGGTCTCTGTTTCCCCCAGTCCTGTCGAAGTCCTGCAATCAATTCCCACTAGGCTTCAAAGTCTGATTCTCTAGGAATTCCTCCTCCCGTTGCCAGACCGCCAGGTTGGGAAGCCTGACGTGGGGCTCAGAACCTTCACTCCAGTGGGTGGACTTCTGTGGTATAAGTGCTCGCCAGTCTGTGAGTCACCCACCCAGCAGTTTTGGGATTTGATTTTACTCTGATTGCGCCCCTCCTACCGTCTCACTGTGGCTTCTCCTCTGTCCTTGGACGTGGGGTATCCTCCTTGGTGAAGTCCAGTGTCTTCCTGTCGATGATTATCCAGCAGCCAGTTGTGATTCTGGTGCTCTCGCAAGAGGGAGTGAGAGCACATCCTTCTATATATATTCTTTTCCATTATGGTTTATCACAGGAGATTGAATATAGTTCCCTGTGCTATACAGTAGGACGTTGTTGTTTATCCATCCTATATATAATAGTTTACATCTGCTAATGCCAAACTCCCAGTCCTTCCCTCCCCCACTTCCCTTCCCTTTGGCAACTATAGGTATGTTCTCTATGTCTGTGAGTCTGTTTCTGTTTCTGTTTTCTTTTTTTTTAATAAATTTTATTTATTTGTTTTTGGCTGTGTTGGGTCTTCGTTGCTGTGTGCAGGCTTTCTCTAGTTGTGGCGAGCAGGGGCTACTCTTCATTGCGGTGTGCAGGCTTCTCATTGCGGTGGCTTCTCTTGTTGCGGAGCACCGGCTGTAGGAGCACGGGCTTCAGTAGTTGTGGCACATGGGCTCAGTAGTTGTGGCTCACAGGCTCTAGAGCGCAGGCTCAGTAGTTGTGGTGCATGGGCTTAGTTGCTCCACGGCATGTGGGATCTTCCCAGACCAGGGCTCAAACCCATGTCCCCTGCATTGGCAAGGGGATTCTTAATCACTGCACCACCAGGTAAGTCCCTATTTCTGTTTTGTAGATAGGTTCAGTTGTGCTGTATTTTAGATTCTACATGTAAGTGATATCATATGGTATTTGTCTTTCTCTTTCTAACTTCACTTAGTATGATAATCTCTAGTTGCATGTGTGTTGCTGCAAACGGCATTATTTCATTTGTTTTTAATGGCTGATTAGTATTCCATTGTATATATGTACCACAACTTCTTTATCAATTCATCTGTCAATGGACATTTGGGTTGTTTCCATGTCTCGGCTATTGTGAATATTGCTGCTTGTAAACGTTGGGGTATGTGTATCTTTTTGAGTTACAGTTTTGTCTGGGTATATGCCCAGGAGTGGGATTGCTGGATCATATGGTAATTCTATTTTTCGTTTTCTGAGGAACCTCCATATTGTTTTCTGTAGTGACTGTACCAACTTATATTCCCACCAACAGTGTAGGAAGGTTCCCTTTTCTCCACACTCTCTCCAGCATTTGTTATTTGTAGACTTTCTAATGATGGCCATTCTGACATGTGTGAGGTGGCACCTCGTTTTAGTTTTGATTTGCATTTCTCTAATAATTAGTGATGTAGAGCATCTTTTCATGTGCCTACTGCCCATCTGTATGGCTTCCTTGGGGAAATGTCTGTTAAGGTCTTCTGCCCATTTTTCGATTGGGTCGTTTGTTTTTTGTTGCTGTTGTTGAGTTGTATGAGCTATTTGTATATTTTAGAGATTAAGTCCTTGTCTGTCGCATCATTTGCAAATATTTTCTCCCATTCCGTAGGTTGTCTTTTCGTTTTTTTAATGGTTTCCTTTGCCGTGCAAAAGCTTGTAAGTTTGATTAGGTCCCGTTTGTTTAGTTTTGTTTTTATTTCTCTTGCCTTGGGAGGCTGACCTAAGAAAACATTGGTACGATTTATGTCAGAGAATGTTTTGCCTATGCTCTCTTCTAGGGGTTTTATGGTGTCATGTCTTATGTTTAAGTCTTTAAGCCATTTTGAGTTTATTTTTGTGCATGGTGTGAGGGTGTGTTCTACCTTCGTTGGTTTACATGCAGCTGTCCAACTTTCCCAGCACCACTTGCTGAATAGACTGTTTCCCATTTTATATTCTTGCCTCCTTTGTCAAAGATTAATTGACCATAGGTGTGTGGGTTTATTTCTGGGCTCTATTCTGTTACACTGATCTGTATGTCTGTTTTTGTACCAAAACCACACTGTTTTGATTACTGTAGCTTTGTAGTACTGGCTAAAGTCTGGGAGAGTTATACCTCCTACTTTGCTCTTATTTTCCCCTCAGGATTGCTTTGGCAATTCTGGGTCTTTTATGGTTCCATGTAAATTTTTGAATTATTTGTTCTAGTTCTGTGAAAAATGTCATGGGTAATATGGTAGGGATTGCATTAAATCTGTAGATTGCTTTGGGTAGTATTGCCATTTTTACAATATTAATTCTTCGAATCCAAGACCATGGGATAGCTTTCCATTTCTTTGACTCCTCTTTTATTTCCTTTATTAATGTTTTATAGTTCTCCACGTATAAGTCTTTCACCTTCTTGGTCAGGTTTATCTCTAGGTATTTTATTTTTTTTTTGGTGCAATTTTAAAAGGTATATATGTATATATTTTTACATTCCCTTTCTGATATTTCATTGTTAGTGTAAATAAATGAATGTTAATCTTGTATCCTGCTACTTTGCTGAATTAATTTATTAGATCTAATAGTCTTTGTGTTGAGTCTTTAGGGTTTTCTATATATAGTATCGTGTCATCTGCATATAGTGACAATTTTACCTCTTTCCTTCCAATTAGGATACCTTTTATTTCTTTTTCTTGTCTGATTGCTGTGGCTAGGACTTCCAATACTATGTTGAATAGAAGTGGTGAGAGTGGGCATCCTTTTCTTGTTCCAGATTTTAGCAGGAAGGCTTTCAGCTTTTCACTGTTGAGTATTATACTGACTGTGGGTTTGTGATAAATGGCTTTTAGTATGTTGAGATATGTTCCCTCTATTCCCATTTTGGTAAGAGTTTTTATCATGAATGGATGTTGAATTTTGTCGCATGCTTTTTCTGTATCTATTGAGATGATCATGTGGTTTTTGACTTTTCTTTTGCTACTGTTGTTTATTACATTGATTGATTTGCAAATGTTGAACCAGCCTTGTGAACCTGGGATGAATCCCACTTGGTTGTGGTGTATGATCTTTTTTATGTGTTGTTGGATTCGGTTTACTAATACTTTGTTGAGAATTTTTGCATCTATATTCATCAAAGATATTGGCCTGTAATTTTCTTTTTTGGTGATGTCTTTGTCTGGTTTTGGTACCAGGGTGATGGTGGCTTCATAGAATGTCTTTGGGAGTGTTCCCTATTCAGTCTTTTAGAAGAGTTTGAGAAGAATTGGTATAAGTTCTTCTTTGTATGTTTGGTAGAATTTGCCGGTGAATCCATCTGGTCCTGCGCTTTTGTTTGTAGGGAGTTTTTTTTATTACAGATTCTGTTTCACTTCAAATGATCAGTCTGTTCACATCATTTATCTATTTCTTCTTGATTCAGTTTTGGTGGGCTGTATGTTTCTAGAAAGTTGTCCATTTCTTCTACGTTGTCAAATTTGTTGGCATATAATTGTTCATAGTATTTCCTTATGGTTTTTTGTATTTCTGTGGTATCAGTTGAGATTTCTCCTTTTTCATTTCTTGTTTTGTTTATTTGGGTTCTCTCTCTTCTTGGTGAGCCTGGGCAGAGGTTTGTCAATTTCGTTTACCCTTTCAAAGAACCAGCTCTTGGTTTTGTTGATTTTTTTCTGTTGTTTTGAATCTCTGTTTTTTCCTCCCTGGTCTTTATTATTTCCTTCCTTCTGCTGACTTTAGGTTCTGTTGTTCTTTCTCTAATTCTTTTAGGTGGTAAGTTAGGTTGTTTACTTAAGATTTTTCTTGTTTTTTGATGAAGGCCTGTATTGCTATGAACTTCCCTCTAAGAACTGCTTTTGCTGCGTCCCATAGATTTTGTATGGTTGTGTTTTCATTGTCATTTGTCTCAAGTTATTTTTTAATTTCCTTGTTGACCCATTGGTTTTCTAGTAGCATGTTGTTTAGTCTCCATGTAGTCATTTTTTTTTCTCATTTCTTTTCCTGTGGTTGATTTCTAGTTTCATGCCATTGTGGTCAGAGAAGATGCTTGAAATAATTTCTGTACTCTTAAATTTGTTGAGGTTAGTGTTGTGCCCTAGTATGTGGTCAGTCCTAGAGAATCTTCCGTGTGCGCTTGAAAAGAATGTGTATTCTGGTTTTTTTGGATGTAATGTCCTGAAAATATCAATTAAGTCTAACTGTTCTATTGTATCATTTAGGATCTCTGTTGCCTTATTGATTCTCTCTCTGGAAGATCTGTCTGTTGATGTGAGTGGAGTGTTAAAGTCTTCTACTATTATTGTATTTCCATTGATTTCTCTCTTTATGTCTGTTATTATTTGTTTTATATATTTGGGTGCTCCTATATTACGTGCATGTAAGTTGATGAGTGTAATATCCTCTTCTTGTATTGATCCTCGTATCATTATATAGTGCTCTTCTTTATTTTTCTTCATAGTCTTTAAAGTCTATTTTGTCTGATATGAGTATTGTAACTCCTGCTTTCCTCTCATTTCCGTTTGCCTGAAATATTTTTCCATCCCCTCACTTTCAATCTGTCTGTGTCCTTTGCCCTGAGGTGGGTCTCTTATAGGCAGCATATTGTAGGCTCTTGTTTTTTTATCCAGTCTGCCACTCTGTGTCTTTTGATTGGAGTATTCAGTCCATTGTCATGTAAGGTAATTATTGGTACATATGTATTTATTGCCATTTCAACCTTTTTTTCCAGTTGATTCTTTGTTTCTTCTTTGTTTCTTTTTCTTCTTCTTCTTGTGGTTTGATGATTTCTTTTCATTTTATGCTTGTGTTCTCTTCTTTTTGGTTTTTGTGAATCTATTGTATGTTTTTGATTTGTGGTTGCACTGTTTTTCAAGTATGTTAAACCCTTCCTATATCTGCTTGCTTTAGACTGATAATTGATACATGGCCTTTATTATGTTGAGGTAAGTTCCCTCTATGCCCACTTTCTGGAGAGTTTTTTATCATAAATGGGTGTTGAATATTATCAAAAGCTTTTTCTGCACCTTTTGAGATTATCATATGGTTTTTAGTCTTCAATTTGTTGATATCACACTGATTTTCAGACATTGAAGAATCTTGGCATCCCTGGGATAAATCCCACTTGATCATGGTGTATGATCCTGTTAATGTATTGTTGGATTCGGTTTGCTAGTATTTTATTGAGTATTCTTGTGTCTATGTTCATCAGTGATACCTGTAATTTTCTTTTTTTGTCGTATCTTTGTCTGGTTTTGGTATCAGGGTGATGGTGGCGTCATAGAATGAGCTTAGGAATGTTCCTTCCTCCGCAGTTTTTTGGAAAGGTTTCAGAAGGATGTGTTAACTCTTCTCTACATGTTTGAAAGAATTTACCTGTGAAGCTCTCTGGTCCTGGACTTTTGTTAGTGGGAAGTTTTTTAATCACTGTTCCAATTTCAGTACTTGTGATTGGTCTGTCCATATTTTCTGTTTCTTCCTGGTTCAGTCTTGGAAGTTTGTGCCTTTCTAAGAATTTGTCCATGTCTTTTAGGTTGTCCATTTTATTGCCGTATAGTAGTTTGTAGTAGTGTCTTAATGATCTTTTGTATTTCTTTGGTGTCAGTTGTAACTTTTCCTTTTTCATTTCTAATTTTATTGATTTGTGCCCTCTCCCTTTTTTTCTGGATGAGTCTGACTAAAGGTTTATCAATTTCATTTATCTTTTTAAAGAACCAGCCTTTAGTCTCATTGAACTTTTCTGTTATTTTCTTCATTTCTATTTCATTTATTTTTTGCTCTGATCTTTGATTTCTTTCCTTCTACTAAGTTTGGGTTTTGCTTGTTCTTTTTGCTCTAGTTGCTTTAGGTGTAAGATCAGGTTGTTTGTTTGAGGTTTGTCTTGTTTTCTAGGTAAGATTGTATTGCTATAAACTTCCCTCTTAGAACTGCTTTTGCTGCGTCCCATAGGTTCTGGATCATCGTTCTTTTGTTTTCATTTGTTTCTAGGTATTTTCTTTTGTTTTTAATTTATTTTTGGCTGCGTTGGGTCTTCGTTGCTGTGCGCAGGCTTTCTCTAGTTGCGGCAGGTGGGGGTTACTCTTTGTTGCGGTGTGCAGGCTTCTCATTGTGGTGGCTTCTCTTGTTGCAGAGCATGGGCTCTAGGCACGTGGGCTTCAGTAGTTGTGACTTGTGGGCTTCACTAGTTGTGACTTGCAGGCTCTGTAGTTGTGGCTTGTGGGCTCTAGAGCGCAGGCTCAGTAGTTGTGGCGCAGGGGCTTAGTTGCTCCACGGCATTGGGGATCTTCCCAGATCAGAGCTCGAACCCATGTCCCCTGCATTGGCAGGTGGATTCTTAACCACTGCGCCACCAGGGAAGCCCATGTCTCTAGGTATATTTTGATTTCCTCTTTTTCTTTCTTCAGTGATCCATTGGTTGTTTAGTAGCATAGTGTTTAGCCTCCACGTGTTTGTGTTTTTTACCTTTTTTTCTTGTAGTTGATTTTTAATCTTGTAGTGTTGTGCTCAGAAAAGATGCTTGATATGATTTCAGTTTTCTTCAATTTACTGAGGCTTGCTTTGTGGCCCAGTATGTGATCAATCCTGGATAATCTGCTGCTTTTGGATGAAATGCTCTATAAATATCACAATCATCTGGTCTAATGTGTCATTTAAGGCCTGTGTTTCCTTATTGATTTTCTACATGGAAGATCTGTCCACTGATGAAAGTGGGGTGTTAAAGTGCCCCACTATTATTGTGTTACTGTTGAGTTCTCCTTTTATCGCTGTTAGCACTTGATTATTTATTGAGGTGCTCCTATGTTGGGTTCATATATATTTACAACTGTTATATCTTCTTCTTGGATTGATCCCTTGATCATTATGTCGTGTCTTTCTATGTCTCTTGCAACAGTCTTCATTTTAAAGTCTAGTTTGTCTGATATGAAAATTGCTACTCCAGCTTTCTTTGAATTCCATATGCATGGAATACCTTTTTCCATCCCTTCACTTTCAGTCTGTATGTGTCCCTAGATCTGATGTGGGTCTCTTGTAGACAGCATATATATGTGTCTTGCTTTTGTATCCATTCAGCCAGTCTATGTCTTTTGGTTGGAGCATTTAATCCATTTACATTTAATGTAATTATCGATATGTATGTTCTTATTGCTGTTTTGTTCATTGTTTTGGATTAATTCTTGAAGGTTTTTTTTCTTCCCTTTTTCTTTTGTTCTCTTTTGACTTGATGTCTATCTTTAGTGTTGTGTTTGGATTGCTTTTTCTTTTTTGTGTGTGTATCTATTGCAGATATTTGGTTTGTGGTTCCCATGAGATTTTGATATAGCAGTCTATATATGTACAATGTTGTTTTAAGTTGCTGGTCTCTTAATTTCCAGTGCATTTCTAGTATCTTGCATTCATACTCTCCTCACGATTGCTGGTTTTGATATTATATTTGTGTGGGGGTGATTTCCTACCTTTGTTTTATGTTTGCCTTTACCAGTGAGTTTTCCCACTCATAATTTTCTTGTTTCTAGTTGTGGCGTTTTCTTTTTTGCCTAGAGCAGTTCTTTTAGGATTTGTTGTAAAGCTGGTTTGGTGGTGCTGAATTCTCTTAGTTTTTGTTTGTCTGTAAAGCTTTTGATTTCTCCATTTAATCTGACCGAGGGCCTTGCTGTGTAGAGTATTCTTGGTTGTAGTTTTTTCCCTTTCATCACTTTAAATATATCATGCCACTCCCTTCTGGCCTGCAGAGTTTCTGCTGAAAAATCAGCTGAAATGGGCATTCCCTTGTATGTTATTTGTTGTTTTTCCCTTATTGCTTTTAGTATTCTTTTCTTTGTGTTTAATTTTTGTCAGTTTGATTACTATGTGTCTCAGTATGTTATTCCTTGGGTTTATCTTATATGGGACTCTGCACTTCCTGGACTTGAGTGTTTCCTTTCTCACGTTAGGGAAGTTTTCAGCTATAATCTCTTCAAATATTTTCTCAGACCCTTTCTCTCTCTCTTCTCCTTCTGGGATCCCTATAATGCAAATGTTGGTGTCTTTAATATTGTCCCAGAGGTCTCTATAGATGGTCCTCATTTCTATTCATTCTTTTTTCTTTACTCTGCTCTGTGGCAGTGATTTCCACCATTCTGTCTTCCAGCTCACTTACTCGTTCTTCTGCCTCAATCATTCTGCTATTGATTCCTTCTAGTGTATTTTTCAATTCAGTTATTGTATTGTTAATCTCTGTTCTTTAAATCTTCTAGTTCTTTGTTAAACATATCTTGTATCTTCTCGATCTGTACCTCCATTCTTTTTCTGAGATGTTGGATCATCTGTACTATCATTACTCTAAATTCTTTTTCAGGTAGGTTGCCTATCTCCTCTTCATTTGGTTGTTCTTATGAGTTTTTAATCTCATTCCTTTGTCTGGAGTATATTTCTCTGCCTTCTTATTTTGTCTAATTTTCTGTGTTTGTGGTCTCCTTTCTGCTGGCTGCAGGATCGTAGCTCCTCTTACTTCTGGTGTCTGGCCCCTGCTGGGTAAGGTTGGTCCTGTGGCTTGTGCAGGCTTCCTCGTGGGAGGGACTGGTGCCTGCCCACTGGTGGGTGGAACTGGGTCTTGTCCTTCTGCTGGGCAGGACCGTGTCAAGGGGTGTGCTTAGAGGTTGCTTTGAGCTCAGTACAGCTTTAGGCACCCTGTCTGCTGATGGATGGGGCTGTGTTCCTATCCTGATGGTTGTTTGGCCTGAGGCATTCCGGCACTGGAGCCTGTAGGCTGTTGGGTAGGACTAGGTCTTGATGCCAAACTGGCGATGACCTCTCGGAGAGCTCATGCTGATCAATATTCTCTGGGGCCTCTGCCATCAGTGTTCTTGCTCCCCCTCCCCACTATTTAACCACAGCTGACCCCCATCTCTGCCAGAGATCCTCCAAGTCCCATAGGCAGGTCCAGCCCAGGTTCGTATGGAGTTACTGCTTTGTGCTGGGTCCCAGTGTACGTAAAACCTGTGTGCACCCTCCAAGAGTGGAGTCTGTGTTTCCCCCACTCCTCTGGAGCTCCTGCACTCAAGCCGTGCTGGCCTTCAAAGCCAAATGCTCTGGGGGTTCCTCCTCCTGATGCCAGACCCTCAGGCTGGGGAGCCTGACATGGGGCTCAGGACTTTCACTCTTGTGGGAGAACCTCTGAAGTATAATTATTTTCCAGTTTGTGGGTTGTCCACCCGGCAGGTATGGGATTTGATTATGTCACAAAAGCACTCCTCCTATCATCTTGTTGTGGATATTTTTTTGTCTTTCTTTGTCTTTGGATGTAAAATATCTTTTTTGGTAGGTTCCAGTCTTTTTTTGTTGTTGGTTGTTCAGCAGTTAGTTGTGGTTTTGGTATTTTTATGGGAGAAGGTGGGCTCAAGTCCTTCTACTCTGCCATCTTTTCCGAAATAGAGGGGCTGCTTTTAGTTTGGATGCTTGCTGTCTCTTTTCTCAACGTGTGCTGGCCTTTGCCTTTTGATGTGGGGTGTGTGGGTTCAGTGGCCCTTGTGCACTCACAGGACAGTGGGGGCAGGGCTTGGCACCTGCTTGGGGGTCTCCTATGGGCGGCTGCTGTCTGTACACTCCTGGGATAGCGAGGGCAGCCTGCTTTTAGGTCTCATAGCGGCCCACCTCTGGAGCCCAGGATGGCGGTAATGACTTGCACACCGCCCCCCCCCCCAATGGAGCTCCTGTGGGCAGTGTCCTGTTGCCTGGGAGCACTCACAGGGAAAGGAGCTCTTAATGGTGGTCCCACCCCTCTCCCCCTGCACCCCCCAACAATGGCGCCTTGCCTCTGTGGCAGGCCCTGGCTTCTTCTGAGTACCCCCTCTGTTGCCACAGTCCAGCCTCTTCAGGCTGTCTCCATGCAGCCAACCCTGGTCCCTTCCCTGGGTCTGACCCCTGAACCCTGTACTTCAGCACCTAGCCCCCACCCTCACCAACAGCTGACTGTCTCAGGTGGGGGAGCACAGGGTGGCAGTGACGACCTTCTGTGCAGGTGACTGTCTGTTTTACCTTCCGCAAACCAGTTGTTGCGCTCTCCTCCTAGGCGCCAAAGCTCCCGTCCATCCAGGCTGATTTCCCTACCAGTGAGGGGACTCCCCAGGATTCAGGAACCTTTTCTCATTCATAGCTCCCTCCCTGGGGTGCAGGCCCTGTCCCAATTTCTTTCTTTTTTATTTCCCTTTTGTCCTACCCTGTTACGTGGAGGTTTTCTTGCCCTTTGGGAAGTGTGAGGTCTTCTGTCAGTGTTCAGTAGATGTTCTATGTGAATCGTTCCACTTGTAGATGTGGGGGTTTTTTTTGTTTTGTTTTAAATTTTTTTATTTATTATTTATTATTTTTATTTTTGGCTGTGTTGGGTCTTCGTTTCTGTGTGAGGGCTTTCTCCAGTTGCGGCGAGTGGGGGCCACTCTTCATCGCGGTGCGTGGGCCTCTCACTATCGTGGCCTCTCTTGTTGCGGAGCAGAGGCTCCAGACGCTCAGGCTCAGTAGTTGTGGCTCACGGGCCCAGTTGCTCCGCGGCATGTGGGATCTTCCCAGACCAGGGCTCGAACCCATGTCCCCTGCATTGGCAGGCAGATTCTCAACCACTGCACCACCAGGGAAGCCCTAGATGTGTTTTTAATGTTTTTGTGGGGGGAAGGTGAGCTCCCTGTCCTACTCCTTTGCCATGTTGATCACCCCACCAATAATTATTTTATATAAATGGCTGACATAATTTGAACGTACAGTCCTCCCTCGGTATCCACAGGGGATTGGTTCCAGTACCCCCTGTGAATACCAAAATTCGCAGTTGCTCAAGTCCCTTATATTTATGGTGTAGTACAGTTGGCCATCCATATCTAAAAGTTCCCTATCCACTTTTATGTGAATAATTGTTTAATTGATCAAAGCATTTTCTATTATAATGGAGCAACATATGCAATAGAAGGTGTAGAAATTGAAAAGAAAATGAAATTATCAATATTTGTAGATAAGATGATTACCCGTTAAACCTATGAGTTAACTGAAAAAGCAGTTGAAGTTTCTGTAGTAATAGTTGTGAGAATTGTTCCATCTTTTAAGTTGTAAGCTATGTCAAAAAAGGGTAATTTTGCTCACTGATACAGTTATCATTAATCCAACCAATATACAAACTATGTAAATTCTCTTGGACATACATAAGTTGTATGAGAAGAAATGGTGTTTATAGCAGAAATATATTTTTTAATACGTACATTATGTCCTTTAACGAATTTGCCTCCTGACATTGTATCCTATTAGTGATCCAACCTGGATTAAGTGGTCAAACCTGGATTAAGATATGTAGACTGTTAATAACCCCCAGCATCCTGGAAGAAACAAACATCCTCTTGGAGAAGGTATAATTATTCTAGGTCCGAAATTAATCATAAAATAGTTTTTTTGCATACAGTGTTCAGCTCATAAATATAACCAGATACACACACACACACACACACACACACACACACACTCACATGGCATTGAGAGCAAGAAGCAGCAGAACCAACAGACAATAGGCAGACCAAAAAGTCTTGAGATATTGGAATTATCAAACAAAGAAAGCCATCATACTTAGCAAGTTGAAAAAAAGCAAAGATAGTACATAATGGTAGGAAGTTAGAAACTATAAGAAAGTGACAAGGCAGATTTGAAAAAGAACTAGACAAGTTTTAGAATCAGAAAATAAAATACCTGAAATTCATTCAGTGTGCTAGTTTAACAGATTAGACAAATGACAAGTGAGCATTAGTGAACTGGAAAATATAGTTCAGACGAAGCTATGAAAGAAGGAGCTTAAAGAGGAAAAATAGAGAAAATACCATACAGAGAAAAGGATAAGACTCATTGAGGATACAGAGAGATATCATCTGTGTTTTACTGGAGTCCCAGAAAGAAAGGAGGAAATGTAGGCAAAAGAAAATATTTGAAAGGATAGACAGATAGGCCAGTGGAACATAAGAGTATAAAAGTAGATATCAGAATACTTGATTTATGACAAAGATGGCACAATAATGTGGAATGGTTGAGATTTTCAATAATTAGATAATTGGGTGTTCACATAAAAAACTTAATTTGGACTGTTATTATAAAAATAACTACATTTGGATTATAGACCTAAAAGCAAAGTGCAAAACAACAAAGCCTTTAGAGGATAATGTACAATACCTTCTTGACTTTTAGGTGGGTGGAGAAGATTTAACAAGACGCAAAATGACTACATTACACTTAAGAACTTATGTTAAGCAAAAAACAGTATTAACAGAGTCACAGAGAGGGAAAGGTATTTGCAATACAACCAACTAAAGACTTTTTTTTATACATCTTTATTGGAGTATAATTGCTTTACAGTGTTGTGTTAGTTTCTGCTGTACAATAAAGTGAATCAGCTATATGTATACATATTACCCATATCCCCTCCCTCTGAAGCCTCCCTCCCACACTCCCTATCCCACTTTTCTAGGTCGTCACAAAGCACTGAGCTGATCTCCCTGTGCTATGCGGCTACTTCCCACTAGCTATCTATTTTACATTTGGTAGTGTATATATGTCAGTGCTGCTCTGTCACTACATCCCAGCCTCCCCTTCTCCCGCTGTGTCCTCAAGTCCGTTCTCTACGTCTGCGTCTGTATTCCTGCCCTGACACTAGGTTCATCAGTACCATTTTTCTAGATTCCATATATATACATTAGCATACAGTATTTGTTTTTCTCTTTCTGACTTACTTCACTCTGTATGACAGACTCTAGGTCCATCCACCTCACTACAAATAACTCAATTTTGTTTCTTTTTATGGCTAATATTCCATTGTATATATGTGTCATATCTTCTTTATCCGTTCATCTGTCCTTGGACACTTAGGTTGCTTCCATGTCCTGGCTATTGTAAATATGCTGCAGTGAACATTGTGGTACATGTCTCTTTTTGAATTATGGTTTTCTCAGGGTACATGCCCAGTAGTGGGATTGCTGGGTCATATGGTAGTTCTATTTTTAGTTTTTAAAGGAACCCCCATACTGTTCTCCATAGTGGCTATATCAACTTACGTTCCTGCTGACAGTGCAGGAAGGTTCCCTTTTCTCCACACCATCTCCAGCATTTATTGTTTCTAGATTTTTTGATGATGGCCATTCTTACTGGTGTGAGGTGATACCTCATTGTGGTTTTCATTTGTATTTCTCTAATGATTAGTGATGTTGAGCATCTTTTCATGTGTTTGTTGGCAATCTGTATATGTCTTCTTTGGAGAAATGTCTGTTTAGGTCTTGTGCCCATTTTTGGATTGGGTTGTTTTTTCTTTTTTGATATTGAGCTGTATGAGCTGCTTGTATATTTCAGAGATTAATCCTTTCTCAGTTGCTTCGTTTGCAAATATTTTCTCCCATTCTGAGGGTTGTCTTTTCGTCTTGTTTATGTTTTCCTTTGCTGTGAAAAAGCTTTGAAGTTTCATTAGGTCCCATTTGTTTATTTTTGTTTTTATTTCCATTTCTCTAGGAGGTGGGTCAAAAGGATCTTGCTGTGATTTATGTCCTAGAGTGTTCTGCCTGTGTTTTCCCCTAAGAGTTTTATAGTATCTGGCCTTACATTTAGGTGTTTAATCTATTTTGAGTTTATTTTTGTGTATGATGTTAGGAAGTGTTCTAATTTCATTCTTTTATGTGTAGCTGTCTAGTGTTCCCAGTGCCACTTATTGAAGAGGCTGTCTTTTCTCCATTGTATATTCTTGCCTCCTTTGTCATAGATTAGGTGACCATAGGTGCATGGGTTTATCTCTGGGCTTGCTATCCTGTTCCATTGAGCTATATTTCTGTTTTTGTGCCAGTACCATACTGTCTTGATTATGGTAGCTTTGTAGTATCATCTGAAGTCAGGGAGGCTGATTCCTCCAGCCCTTTTTCTTTCTCAAGATTGCTTTAGTTATTGGGGGTCTTTTGTGTTTCCATACAAATTGTAAAATTTTTTGTTCTAGTTCTGTGAAAAATGCCATTGGTAATTTGATAGGGATTGCATTGAATCTGTGGATTGCTTTTGGGTAGAATAGTCATTTTCACAATGTTGATTCTTCCAATCCAAGAACATGGTATATCTCTCCATCTGTTTGTATCCAACTAAAGACTTTTATCTAAAATATACTGAGAGCAAAGTAAAACTGTAAATCAGTGACAGAAAGGCAGCCCCATGGCAAAATACTTCACCAAAGATGAAACCAAAATGATCAAAGGTATTTAACATAATTAATAATCAGAGAGCTCCATACTTATTCTGGTTTTGTTTATTATAGGAGAAAATTAAAAGGAATCTAAATACAATAAATAGGAAATCAGCTAATTAAAATTTTATAAATATGATAGTAACATCATTTGGTATTTACAAATGATTTAGAATTACATTAATAGGCTTTAACATATTAAAAAGTTTGCAGAACATTATACATCATTGCACTTTGGTAAGAAACTAAATAAATATTTGTGAATATTTGTATATATTGTATGATGTCTGAACATATTTTAAAAAGTTAGCTGTGTGTGGATGATGGTACTTGGAATTATTCTAATCATAGTTCTACTCATTTGTATTTTCTGTTGTTTCTAAATTGAGCATGTACTGTATTATTTATGTAATTGATAACACAGAATGTACCAAAAATAGGGCATTATATCCATTTTTCCATTATGGGAGTCAACTTCATTTTTTTATTAAAATTCTGATCAAATGAATGACTTATTAGTGTTAGAATACTGTATTCATGCACATAGACACATAACTGTGTAATATGTGCAGTAGCAACACAAAAAATGTGGGATACTATCTGTATTGTAAAAATATAGGTCAGTACTGGTACTCATCCTTCCTTTTCCTTTTCATTTAAATGGGTTGTTTAATATTTTGTTTGTTTCTTTTAATTGCAAATACTACTTAAATCTTGTCTTCTTTTAATATGTCTCCTGCCTCCCTTTTTCCATTCTGTTTTTAGGCTGCTTAAATGTCTTCAATATATGTCATATATATATATATATATATATATATATATATATATACACTTTTTTTTTTTTTTTACAGTTTTGAATTTATAGTCTAGAGCTGTTCAAAGGAAAAGTTTGTTATAAGTTTAATTTAAGAATGGAATTCATTTTGATAGCTTTAAGGAGCTTACAGTTTAAGATTTTCTCTTGATTTCTGGATATTTCACAGGGGAAAGAAAAGCCCTTTCTAAAGTACCTTTTCTGATAAAGTAAATGAGTGTGTTATTTGTAAAATGATTTAGAGCATGTGGGTTTTAACAGGAAAGGATTTGTTTTCTGGCTTTTTCTGTGTCATATCAAGGGTGTAGTTATATTTTTGTTTTGTTTTTTAGTTTGAGTGGGATGTTATTTGACATCCCATCATAAAAATACAGCACATCATAAAAATACAATGTGCTGTATTTGTTTTGCCATGACTTCCAAGGAGCTTAGAGATAAATTTAGGGTTCATTGCTCATCCATGTATACACATGTCTCTTTCAACTTACAACGGTTTTTAGGTCATTAATTATCCTTTTTATCCTTTTTGGAAGTAGAGGCAAAAAAATGAATGAATATGCATTTATGTAAATATATGCATATACACATACATAAGTTCAGTCACACACTCTATGTAAACATTCTGTTTTAAATTTTTTTTAGCCAACAAATGGAATCTTCCTGAGCATGTTTCTAATTGTTTTGCCATTGGAATCTATGGCTCATGGCCTCTTCCATGAATTGGGTAACTGTTTAGGAGGAACATCTGTTGGATATGCCATTGTGATTCCCACCAACTTCTGCAGGTACGGTAACCTAGTATAATAAGTAATAGCTACTTGACTCTTAATATTTTGCTAATATTGGTATAAGATGATAGCTCATTTTTTCAAAACTATAATATTCTCGAAATATAATACTTTTGCTTTTTTATTTTCCATTTATCCCAAATGTTTAAAAACCTTTATCTACTCTGAGTAATAATATAATCTTCAGGGTTCAATGAAAATTTTATTTTTGATAAACGTGATTAGCTTATATTTTAGCTAAAAATCATAAAATATGAATGGATTTTCTAAGTAAAGTTCCTACCCTTTCTTTAGAGAGGGATATCTTGTTTAAGAAAATGTGAAACAACATGGTGAAGTATAATAAAATGTACACTGGACCTCAGCATCCTAAATTCTAGTTCTGTGTTACTTTATGCAGATCATAACTTCTCTGGACCTCAGTGTCTTTATCTAAAATGCAAACAATATCATTCTGCCTGTATAGAGAAATGTTATGAAGCGCTAATGAGACTGTAAATGTAAAAACACTACTAGAAAATGTCATACAAATACCACGAATTCAAAAACATTGGCAGTGAAGTTAAATATTCGATTGCAGTTTTATTTGGAAATATTTTTGACCCCAAATGTATGGCAAATCTGTTTCAGTCTGGAAATATTGCCAAATTTTAGTTTTTCTTTTGTAGTTAAGTACCTTTGAAGTAGAAAAAATTAGTTCCTTGCCATTAATGAATTCTGTTGACCAAGCAATCATCATACTTTCCTTGGCCAGGGGTGGGAGAGGGCTTGAAATGAAGTTTTTATCTGATTTCAAATATTTGACATAAAAACACAAAGTACACTCTTTATAGTCAATATTTTCTCCATGTTAAAGACTTGATATATAAGTTGAAGATTCTCATGAGAAGTAAAAGAAATACGTTTAGAAGGATCACATAAAGTGTGACAACTCTGCAGGAAGAATATGTGGAAATAGTAATTTGCACAGTTAGATTTTTATTCTGTTATAATTTTTGATTATGCATTGCTTTATTCTTTTGCTGTTTTGTGGCTGTTAAATGATACAAATATGGGACAAAATGTTTTGTTCTTTTAATGAAAACTTTTATCGAATTATTAGAATAGTATTGATAATACATGAAGCAAAATATAAAGTTTTCAAAATTCCTACTAGAAATCTCTTTTCTGGATAGGAGTTATGATTTTTTTCTCCCTCAATATTGATTTGATCCTGCTAGTTTTAAGACTTGGTTTATTATCTTTACTAAAATGCCATTTTATATTTTACATGTATTCCAGGATCAGGTCTAAGTCTTCAGTTAGTATTCAGTAGTATATAAGGCAGTGGACCTAAATTGTAATAATTTTTTTAAAATAAATTTATTTATTTTATGTATTTATTTTTGGCTGTGTTGGGTCTTCGTTGCTGCACGCGGGCTTTCTCTTGTTGCGGCGAGCAGGGGCTACTCTTTGTGGCGGTGGGCAGGCTTCTCATTGTGGTGGCTTCTCTCATTGCAGAGCACGGGCTCTAGGTGTGCGGGCTTCAGTAGTTGCAGCGCGTGGGCTCAGTAGTTGTGGCTCGTGGGCTCTAGAGCACAGGCTCAGTAATTGTGGCACACGGGCTTAGTTGCTCTGCAGCATATGGGATCTTCCCAGACCAGGGCTCGAACTTATGTCCCCTGCATTGGCAGGCGGATTCTTAACCACTGTGCCACCAGGGAAGTCTATAATAATTGTTTTAAAATGTCATTTATTAAAAGGTAAGTTCTATCATTTAGGTACCTTAAGTTAGTAAAACTTGAACACAACTTTATAAACACTGTCTTTTTCAACACCGAAATTAAATATATAATTTAAAATATCGCTTCCATATTTTGTTTAAATTTTTTTCTCAAGAAAAAAGTACTTTCATTATTGTCCCCATTCAGGTATTCTTGAAACATTTTGGGGGTAGAATTAGTACAGTCTTGCTTTTTAAAGTTTTGTTTAATATCTGTCATTTGGTAAGAAGATATGAATAAAGAATGAAAAGTAGTACTATCTACATTTGGAGATATTCTCCCAGCTTCCAGTTTTATTGATAAGAAATATAATTTTTGGAAACTAGGCATTGATTTTCCAAGCTTAATTCTTAGCATTGTAGAAAATTTACGAAAGATGTTTTTTAAAAAAAAAAATCGTGCTATTTAATTAGCCACTTATGATTCTTAGATAATTTATTATAAATGAAGAATAGGAATGTGACATAGAATGAACATTTCATAAAGACTAAAATGATCTTTTTATCTCCTTCTTCAGTCCTGATGGTCAGCCAACACTTCTTCCACCAGAACATGTACAGGAGTTAAATTTGAGGTCTACTGGCATGCTCAATGCTATCCAAAGATTTTTTGCATATCACATGATTGAGACCTATGGATGTGACTATTCTACAAGTGGCCTGTCCTTTGATACTCTACATTCCAAACTGAAAGCTTTCCTTGAACTTCGGACTGTGGATGGACCTAGACATGATACGTATGTTTTGTATTACAGTGGGCACACCCATGGTACAGGAGAGTGGGCTCTTGCAGGTAAATCCACCTCTGGCAATTTCACTATTGTAAAAATACGCCTATTCGTGGAAATCTGTCCTTCACACTGAAACATTAAGTTTCCAGATTCTCAGTTTTCCACTTCACAGATTACCAAGTATACATACGACTGTTTTGTTTGCCTTTTCTCTGGCATACTGGTTTAGCATAATTTTAGTAATCTCTAAAGGTTTTGAAAATTATGTTTTGCGTTGATTGGAAGAAAAAAATCTGACTGCTTGATCTGAGACTTATAATTAGTTTCCCTTTAAAGTATTTTCAGAATTATTAAATGTAGTTACATTTTTCAGAAGCTGATTAACTTATTTGACTAATACTTCTAAGTCTTTAAGGTGTTACAGGATGCTGATGTCAATAGTTCTTCACATATGCAGTTTTATTTATGTTAGAAAGCTCACCATAGTTTTAAGCAGCAGGTGATATGATATGGTTGGAGTAGTGCTTAGATCAGTGCTTCGTCCTCATTTGCCCCAACAGTGTTGTTTGAGGCAAGTTACTGTCTGTTTCAGTTCTCTCATCTGTAAATAGAAGGGGTAATATTAAGTCTTCTTGCCAAGGGAGAAATGAGGCTCTGTAAGTCAAAGGCTTTGTTTTATGAATTACTTGCTTAGTGCCTGGAAGAGAGTCTGGCATATAGTAGGAGATCCTTAAGTAATATAGATAGATGGATGAAATCATTGAATGAATCATGAAAAAAGGTAATTTCTTATTTTAGATTAGAAATAGTTCTTTTAGATTTAATTATATCCTACTTTTTTTCTATAAAATATTTCAGGTGTTTTACACCATGAACACAAACAATAAAATAATCATAAAATATAAGTAGAAAAATATATTCAGAGCAAAGAAAAATATAAACAAAAGTATTATGGAAGGACAGAGGTAGAGTGCCAACACAAGAACTCCAGAAGAAAGGAAATAAACTCAAGGTTAAAGTAGACATGATTTCAAACCATCATGGTCTCACTGATTTCATGCCAGATTGGTTTCCAGGGTTTTATTATAAATACATTTTTGTTATTTTTTGGTTTTGCAACTAAATATTGAATAACTCAATGGCTGTCTAGAAGGAGTAAAGGCAAACTAATACTTAGCACATTTGAAGCACAGCTACTATGCTTGGTACTTTATACACATTATTAGATTTAATCTTCACTTGAAATTTCTTGAAGTAAATACTATCACCTCTATCATCTTCATTTTTCAGAGGATGAAATGAAAGCTGAAAGTGGTTACATAACTTATCTATGGTCATGCTACTACTAAGTGATGGAATCATGATTCAAGCCCAGATCTCCCTGACCCCTAAAATCTTCCCCCTATTGCACCATGTTGCTGCCAAAGGTGAAAACCATGAAGATAGAGAAATGGCATGTTCTGGTTCAGTAGATATTTTTGTTAGCATGGTTCACCCATTTTCAAAATACAGTTATATAGAAGCTAGTCAACATTAAAACTACTTCAGTATAATAGTTTATAAAATCATTTACTTGACCTATACTTTTTAATAACACAATGTGTAAAATAACTTTTTAATCTTTATGGCTATTTCAAGTTCAGGTAAAGTATAGCATTCTGTGTACTTCAGAGCACAAGAGAAAAAGTTCTAGTCTGTTCAAAAATCTTTACAGAAATATATTTCAGACCCAAAAGCAGGGACTGATTATTGAAAGCTACTGCAATGCTTATAATAATAACCTCTTCCCTAAGCAAATGGGGCGAAAAAGGCATAACTTCGGTGGCCATGTATATATCCTTAGTTATTTTTAAGTTTTATAAGAAAGTAATTTAAGAAGCAAGCATGTTATACATTTCTATGAAGGATTTATTACTTAATGTAAACATTTTCCCAAAAGTTTGCATTTTTCTTAAGTCTTTTATAATTTATCTCAAGTATTTTTTAAAAGGTGGCTTTGGAAATAAATTCTAGATGTTCAGTTTACTGATTTTTTTTTTTTTTTAGTTTTTTTTTTGTACGGTGTTAGGGAGTGTTCTAATTTCATTCTTTTACATGTAGCTGTCCAGTTTTCCCAGCACCACTTATTGAAGAGGCTGTCTTTTCTCCATTGTATATCCTTGCCTCCTTTGTCATAGATTAGTAGACCATAGGTGCGTGGGTTAGCTCTGGGCTTTCTATCCTGTTCCATTGATCTATATTTCTGTTTTTGTGCCAGTACCATATTGTCTTGATTACTGTAGCTTTGCAGTATAGTCTGAAGTCAGGGAGTCTGATTCCTCCAGCTCCGTTTTTTTCCCTCAAGTATGCTTTGGCGATTCGGGGTCTTTTGTGTCTCCATACAAATTTTAAGATTTTTTTGTTCTAGTTCTGTAAAAAAAAAGCCATTGGTAATTTGATAGGGATTGCATTGAATCTGTAGATTGCTTTGGGCAGTATAGTCATTTTCACAATATTGATTCTTCCAATCCAAGAACATGGTATATCTCTCCATCTGTTCATACCATCTTTAATTTCTTCCATCAGTGTCTTATAATTTTCTGCATATAGGTTTTTTGTCTCCCTAGGTAGGTTTATTCCTAGGCATTTTATTCTTTCTGTTGCAGTGGTAAATGGGAGTGTTTCCATAATTTCTCTTTCAGATTTTTCATCATTAGTGTATAGGAATGAAAGATTTCTGTGCATTAATTTTGTATCCTGCTACTTTACCAAATTCATTGATTAGCTCTAGTAGTTTTCTGGTGGCATCTTTAGGATTCTCTATGTATAGTATCATGTCATCTGTAAACAGTGACAGTTTTACTTCTTCTTTTCCAATTTGTATTCCTTTTATTTCTTTTTCTTCTCTGATTGCCGTGGCTAGGACTTCCAAAACTATGTTGAATAATAGTGGTGAGAGTGGACATCCTTGTCTTGTTCCTGATCTTAGAGGAAATGCTTTCAGTTTTTCACCACTGAGAATGATGTTTGCTGTGGGTTTGTCATATATGGCCTTTATTATGTTGAGGTAGGTTTCCTCTATGCCCACTTTCTGGAGAGTTTTTATCATAAATGCGTGTCGAATTTTGTCAAAAGCATTTTCTGCATCTATTGAGATGATCATATGATTTTTATTGTTCAATTTGTTAATATGGTGTATCACATTGATTGATTTGCATATTTTGAAGAATCCTTGCATCTCTGGGATAAATCCCACTTGATCATGGTGTATGATCCTCCTAATATATTGTTGGATTTGGTTTGCTAGTATTTTGTTGAGGATTTTTGCATCTATATTCATCAGTGATATTGGTCTGTAATTTTCTTTTTTTGTAGTATCCTTGTCTGGTTTTGGTATCAGGGTGATGGTGGCCTCATAGAACAAGTTTGGGAGTTTTCCTTCCTCTGCAATTTTTTGGAAGTGTCTGAGAAGGATGGGTGTTAGCTCTTCTCTAAATGTGTGATAGAATTCACCTGTGAAGCCATCTGGTCCTGGGCTTTTGTTTGTTGGAAGATTTTTAATCACAGTTTGAATTTCATTACTTGTGATTGGTCTGTTCATATTTTCTATTTCTTCCTGGTTCAGTCTTGGAAGGTTATACCTTTCTAAGAATTTGTCCATTTCTTCCAGGTTGTCCATTTTATTGGCATAGAGTTGCTTGTAGTAGTCTCTTAGGATGCTTTGTATTTCTGTGGTGTCTGTTGTCACTTCTCCTTTTTCATTTCTAATTTTATTGATTTGAGTCCTCTCCCTCTTTTTCTTGATGAGTCTGGCTAATGGTTTATCAAGTTTGTTTATCTTCTCAAAGAACCAGCTTTTAGTTTTATTGATCTTTGCTACTGTTTTCTTTGTTTCTATTTCCTCTCTGATCTTTATGTTTTCTTTCCTTCTGCTAACTTTGGGTTTTGTTTGTTCTTCTTTCTCTAGTTCCTTTTGGTGTAAGGTTAGATTGTTTATTTGAGATTTTTCTTGTTTCTTGAGGTAGGCTTGTATAGCTATAAACGTCCCTCTTAGAACTGCTTTTGCTGCATCCTAAAGGTTTTGGATCATCATGTTGTCATTGTCATTTGTCTCTAGGTATTTTTTGATTTCCTCTTTGATTTCTTCAGTGATCTCTTGGTTATTTAGTAACATATTGTTTAGCCTCCAAGTGTTTGTGTTTTTTACATTTTTTCCCTGTAATTTATTTCTAATCTCATAGCATTGTGGTCAGAAAAGATGCTTGATATGATTTCAATTTTCTTAACTAACTTTACTGAGGCTTGATTTGTTACCCAAGATGTGATCTATCCTGGAGAACGTTCTGTGTGCACTTGAGAAGAAAGTGTAATCTGCTGTTTTTGGATGGAATGCCCCATAAATATCAATTAAATCTATCTGGTCTATTGTGTCATTTAAAGCTTGTTTCCTTATTTATTTTCTGTTTGGATGATCTGTTTATTGGTGTAAGTGAGGTGTTAAAGTCCCCCACTATTATTGTGTTACTGTTGATTTCCTCTTTTATAGCTGTTAGCAGTTGCTTTATGTATTGAGGTACTCCTATGTTGGGTGTGTAAATATTTACAATTGTTATTTCTTCTTCTTGGATTGATCCTTTGATCATTATGTAGTGTCCTTCCTTGTCTCTTGTAACATTCTTTATTTTAAAGTCTGTTTTATCTGATATAAGAATTGCTACTCCAGCTTTCTTTTGATTTCCATTTTCATGGACTACCTTTTTCCATCCCCTCACTTTCAGTCTGTATGTGTCCCTAGGTCTGAAGTGGGTCTCTTGTAGACAGCATATATATGGGTCTTGTTTTTGTATCCATTCAGCCAGTCTGTGTCTTTTGGTTGGAGCATCTAATCCATTTACATTTAAGATAATTATTGATATGTATGTTCCTATGACCATTTTCTTAATTGTTTTGGGTTTGTTTTTGTAGGTCGTTTCCTTCTCTTGTGTTTCCCACCTAGAGAAGTTCCGTTAGCATTTGTTGTAAAGCTGGTTTGGTGCTGCTGAATTCTCTTAGCTTTTGCTTGTCTGTAAAGCTTTTGATTTCTCCATCAAATCTGAATGAGATCCTTGCTGGGTAGAGTCATCTTGGTTGTACATTCTTCCCTTTCATCACTTTAAGTATATCATGCCACTCCCTTCTGGCCTGTAGAGTTTCTGCTGAGAAATCAGCTGTTAATCTTATGGGAGTTCCCTTGTATGTTGTCATTTTTCCCTTGCTGCTTTCAATGATTTTTCTTTGTCTTTAATTTTTGCCAATTTGCTTACTATGTGTATCAGCGTGTTTCTCCTTGGGTTTATCCTGTATGGGACTTTCTGCGCTTCCTGGACTTGGGTGGCTATTTCCTTTTCCATGTTAGGGAATTTTTTGACTATCATCTCTTCAAATATTTTCTCGGGTCCTTTCTCTCTCTCTTCTCCTCTGGGACCCCTATAATGCGAATGTTGTTGTGTTTAATGTTGCCCCAGAGGTCTCTTAGGCTGTCTTCATTTCTTTTCATTCTTTTTTCTTTATTCTGTTCCACAGCAGTGAATTCCACCATTCTGTCTTCCAGGTCCCTTATCCGTTGTTCTGCCTCAGTTATTCTGCTATTGATTCCTTCTAGTGTATTTTTCATTTCAGTTATTGTATTGGTCATCTCTGTTCATTTGTTTTTTAATTGTTCTAGATCTTTGTTAAACATTTCTTGCATCTTCTTGATCTTTGCCTCCATTCTTTTTCCGAGGTCCTGGATCATCTTCACTATCATTATTCTGAATTCTTTTTCTGGAAGGTTGCCTATCTCCACTTCATTTAGTTGTTTTTCTGGGGTTTTATCTTGTTCCTTCATCTGGTACATAGCCCTCTGCCTTTTCATCTTGTCTGTCTTTCTGTGAATGTCGGTTTTGTTCCACAGGCTGCAGGATTGTAGTTCTTCTTGCTTCTCAGTTTACTGATATTTATATTAGCTTTTTCATTTCTTAGGAAATGTAATAGACACCAAGATAAATAGCATAAAAGTGTTGTTAAATTTTCATTCACCATGAATTAGGAATAATTTATGAAGACAAACTAAAGTAGGGTTATATTTTGGGTAAATGTCTAGCAGTTACATTCTGCAATGTTATCTTTATAATATTTTTTAAAGTATGTCAATAAGTTAACCATTATAGAATTCTTCTATTAGCCCAGAAGATCTATTCCTGTATGTGTAACTTTCTTTGTGAGAGTCTTTCTTTGTTGTAAAAGAAGTAGGGAAAAAAATGGAGAAAGCATAGCTTGACAGGCCTTCCCTTTCCCAAGGCTAGGTTTTGTCCCATAATAATTCAGCAACTGTATACTCCCCCACGGCCTGAGGCACCCGGCCCAGTGGATGAGTCCTCCTTTCAGTCAGTTCCTGCTCCTCGCCTGCCTGAAACAACCCTCAAAGGTTGTTTTTATCTCAGAAGTAGTATTGAACACCCCTGCTCTGAAGAAAATGCTTTAATTCATTCCAAGCCAAGTGACAAAGAACGCTAAGCACTGAGGTTTATCAATAGGTATTTTTCTAAAAACCTCTAAATAGGAAACATCACGACTGGATTTTACTTGAGCAAGTTAAGAGTAGGTCCAGAAATCACTGTGAGAAAGAGAATCTGTATGTGCCCTTTATCCCATACCTTTACTCATAGTACTTTGTAGAATATGTAGTCTTCTTACATTTATGGGGCTTCATAATGTAGAACCTGATATTTTTGCCTCTTTGATTGAGGGTAAAAAACAATTATGGTAATGAGAAGAGAGACAGAAATGCATAAAAAATGTAGATAACCTATAAAGCAGTTTATCATAGGTAAACAAAGTCTTTAAAAAGCAGTCTCAATTACTTGAACTGTTGGCTTGAATTAGATTACTTGAATCAGATGGCTGTTATCTGAGATAAATGTAAATATTTTGCATCTGGGCCAAAAGCCAAATGCAACATAGAAACTGTTCATAGGAGAAAGCAGAGCAAAACAAAACAAGAGGAGAGAAATAGTATAAAGGGCTTTAATACTGCTTTAAATTTCTTGCTGATATCTAAAGAGTGTGTTTATAAGAGAATTAGTGTAGAGTGTGCTGAAGAATATTTATTGAAATAGTTGTAGAAGGCAAGTTAGAACGATGATACAGGCAAGTTAGAACAATGATGTTTTGTGGCAGATGGAATTTGTATAATAACTCTTGTAATCTGTGTTGTCCTGTCATCTCCAGAGAAGTTTAATAAAACTGGCCATAAAGAAAAGTGAGCTTGATCATATTTAAAAAGATATCTCCTGGAGGTCTTTGTGAAGCAATATGTTAGTAATATGTGAAAAATAGTGCCTCTGAGATAATAGGTATGAGTGTAAGAGCAGTTCATGAAACAAATTTTTCGTTGTCACAGTCTAAGATACAGCAGGCTGATGAATAAAAGAATATTAATTATTCATAAAAAATGTTATATACCCTGACTTTATAGGTCATATTATTAATAGAATCCAAATTCTAAAGGATTCTCTATCTCTCCGGTATTGTCATTTTGATAGTTTAGCAAAGAGCATGGTTGCTCTTGGTAAAAATACATATTCTGAAGTTAGGTTGTTGGAACTTGTATTAGTAAATTGTAGCATGTTAAAACTTTTTTCTAATTATAAAAGCAACATATATTCAACATAAAAATTTTGGAACATATAAAGAAGTATAATAAACACCACCTGAAATCCAAATACCTGGAAATAACTACTGCTGTTATTTTTGTAGATACACTTCTGTGTCATGCTTTTTCTAATATCATAGATATTTTTGTCATTAAAATGTCTTTATAAATATCATTTATTATAAAACTCTTCTTATAAGGTTATACCATAATTTATATCCATTCCCCCAGTAGTTTCAGATTTTGCACTATCTTAGATAAGTGGGAAGATGATCTTTATATGTAATTTTTTGTCTGCATTTCTGCCCTTTCCTTAGGGTAAATTCCTAGAATTGGAATGACTGGATTAGTATACCATTTGAGACAGAGCCAGGACTAGGGTGAGGTGAGAATGGCAGTTGCTTGGGGCACAGAATTTAAGAGGGTGCTAAAAATTAAATGATGGAGATAACATTTTAATGCAATATATTTAAAAATCAAAAGTAATGCAAAAAAAACCCATCCATAATGAACCACATGTAAATACTAGCTATAAGACAGATTTCTAAGTCAGAAATATATTTACTTTAGATCTGTCTGGTATATGTTTTTTTAATCCTTTGTTGTTGTTCAGGTATAAAACTGATTTAAAAATAAACCCATTCCAAACTCATTCTTGTTACTGGTAGGAAGAGTGTTTTTCATCTTGTAGGTACCTATATATGAGGATAAGTTAATTTATCAGAAGTGTAGAATGGGGTGAGCCAACTTTCTCTGTAAGGACCAGATATTTTTGGCTTGGTAGGCCATAAAGTCCCTGTTGCAACTACTTAGCTCTACCATTGTAGTATAAAAGCAGCCATAGACTGAATATAAATAAATGAATGTTATAGAAATATGAAATTTAAATTTCCTATAATTTTTACATGTCACAAATTTCTGCTCTTTAAAAAAATTTTTTTTACCATTTTAAAAATATAAAATCAGTTCTTAGCTCTCAGGCTATGCAAAACAAGTGGCAGGCTGGATTTGACCACAAGCCATAATTTGCTGCCCCTGATGTAGAATATTTGCTTTGCTGTATAATTTTAATTTTTTTCACTAAATTTAACTTTATAGAATAATTTTCTTATTTTATCATAGCATATCCCTTTAATGTGAATAACAGGATGATTGGGGGGTTGGGAGTGTTTTTTTTTTTTTTTTGGTTTGATTTTTTACCTGAAGCTGAAAGTCTGTTTTTTGTTTTTAAAAATTCTTCTGAAAAAGATACTTTGAAATAAAGGCTCCCTCTTTTTTTTTTTTCTTACATATTTTAAGAACTTAAAGAAAATACATTTAAGACAAAAGAGTATTCTTAGTAAGACACTTCAGAAATTCTTGCTCTACTGAACTTTCTGTTGTTCACAGGTGGAGACATACTACGCCTTGACACACTTTTAGAATGGTGGCGAGAAAAGAACGGTTCCTTCTGTTCCCGACTTATTATCATATTAGACAGTGAGAATTCAACCCCCTGGGTGAAAGAAGTGAGAAAAATCAATGACCAGTATATTGCAGTGCAAGGAGCAGAGATGACAAAAACAATAGATATTGAAGAAGCTGACCCACCACAGCTGGGTGACTTTACAAAAGACTGGGTAGAATATAACTGCAACTCCACTAATAACATCTGCTGGACTGAAAAGGGACGCACAGTGAAAGCAGTGTATGGCGTGTCAAAACGGTGGAGTGACTACACTCTGCATTTGCCAACAGGAAGCGATGTGGCCAAGCACTGGATGTTGTACTTTCCTCGCGTTACATATCCACTAGTGCATTTGGCAAATTGGTTGTGTGGTCTGAACCTTTTTTGGATCTGCAAAACTTGTTTTAGGTGCTTGAAAAGATTAAAAATGAGTTGGTTTCTTCCTACCGTGCTGGACACAGGACAAGGCTTCAAACTTGTGAAATCTTAATTTGGACCCCAAAGTGGAATATTATTGAGAGTTCATTTTACCAGTTATCACTAACTTGCCGTTTTTTTGCATATTGTATTTTTATTTGTAAAAAATATCTTGCTACTTCTGTAGCTGTTCTCATTTTGTCTTTTCTCCAGTAATTATGGTATATGTAAGGTGTTGGGAATAAGCATTATTTTATACTAAAAATATGTAGGGAGTCACAAATGTTCACTTTGTAAATGTATAAGAGATGTTAAAAATAATAACAATGCACTTTGAGGAATGTTTGCATATGCCTCTGATTAGAAAGAAGACACTCGTCTCTGCTCTGCAGTGGCCAATGAAGAATTACTAATGCCTTATTTTCTAGGCATAGATTAAAGAATGTAAACCAGACAATTTGTTTACTATTGTAAGAAAACTACCAATTTGCTTACAGAAGATTATTTTTTGTGAACAGTAGGTTTGAGTCCAAGGCCATTTGAAGAATTACAAGCTCTCTCTTAGAAAAGAGAAAAGGAAGAAGTCTGCTTAAAATGAATGCAAAATTTGCTTGTAGACCATCACGTTTAGTTACTTGGCTATGACCTGTTATCCGTATCATCACACAGAAGCCCAAATCACTGTTTAGGTCAAGACATTCTTCTTCATATAGGTAACTGTAAGAAGCTAGAGCCTACAAATTGCTCTTTCATGCATTGTTGGGGGGCCTCTGAAAGCACTGGCAGTTTTAAGAGTCTTTCTCAGGGTAACAATGTTTGTTTTCTTAATGAACAATGTTTTCAGCTACAAATTCCTTCCAAATAAATTGTCTTCCCTTTCAAAAAGTAATCTTAAGAAATTTAGCCATTTGTCATTGATTTAGGCTATTTTCAGTACTGAGAAATGATTTTGAGCTCTATAGAGTTAATGCTCTGTCATGAAAACTATTTTTCAGATCCCCGTTAGTGGTAACATTTTTTTCTACTGAAGGTCAAAGGATTGGAAACAGGTCATTTTTCTTCTTATATACATGTAATGTGTTATGTAAAAAAGTATTCATATTGGCAATTTTACTTAAGCACAATGGTGTGGTTGTAATTTTTAAAACTTAATTCAGTGTTTTCTCGGATTAAAGCAGGCATGGATCAGGGTATCTCCTAAGAGGTAATTTACCTCCTATTCCCTTCCAATAATCCTTACATTCTAAGTTTTCATCTCTGAGAAATAACAAGAAGGGAATAGAATTAAATTGGGGGATAATCTAATCTTTGTTGTTTAAATGGTGTGACATCCCACCATTAAAGCCATTTTTTCCAGCCTCAGAGAGAGGAAATAATGCCTCTACCATCTTCTACCTGGTGACTTGAAGTTTTAGTTAGGAAGAAGTCACTTAGCGTCAGGGAACTTGTATACCACTATCTATGCAGCGTTGTTATAGAGTCTGATTATTTCTGTGTTTTGAGTATGATTTTCCTAATGCTCTGAATAAAATTTTGTCAAAAATTAATTTTTCACATAATGTGCAAATAAGTTATTGAATATTTTAGTGTATTAAGAGAGATAGTCATAAAAAATGTCCAAGTATTAGAGTTCATGGTTAGTAGCAGGTTGATTTAAAATTTTCCAATATTTGGTTACATATTTATATAAACATCATCCAAATGAAATAGTAGAGTGTTTCATTACTATTCAGAAATAGTGTAGCAGACAAGCCAAGTGTTAAAATTATGAGCTTACAGCTACAAAACACAGTTTAATTAACGTTAAGTAAAATCATCTTTTAAATTCTGAGCCAGTATTAAGCCAATTAGCTTTAACTAAAGCGTATCTCTTTACTCTGAGAAAGCCAAATATAAAAGTATATCCTGCATTCTTTATAAAGTGATACTAAGATTTTACTAAAAATCACATTCAAAAGGTAGCAGACGTTTTTACAGCCACAAAGCTAATATTTTGATAAATATTTTCTATAAAGTACAACCGAAAAAGGTCTGGGCTAAAAATGTGACTTGAGCCTATTTATTAAGTTTGATGAATTCTCCTACCCAAACAAATAAGACACTATAAATGACTCTTAGGAGATGGCATCCTAAATTAAAGATGCCTATTAAAAACATTCAAGTATGTTAAATGATAGTATGGAGAAGGAATATTACAGGAAGGGTAAATTGATTGGTTATTTTTACCTAAAGATTAAAAAACAGACCTGACAATGAGACTAATTGTCTTATGGCTTCCATTTTATATATCATATGTTTAGGAAGGAGTTACTTGAAGTGGTAGAATTTATGTTAGGGCAAAATTTTACCATCCCACTAAAAAAAAATAGATAACATGGAGATGTTTTTCAACATAATGTTGACTTAATTTGTTTCCTTATATGATACCTTGCTAAAACCATAAAAGACTCCCCTCTAAAAACATCTTTTTAAAAAGTGTATACTGTTATGTGATAAATTAAGGAGTCAAGTTCTTTTCTCATAATTTTTCAGTTATGCTATTATTTCATTCAAAATTTATTTTGCTCTGACTAAACTCTTCTGGGATATTTGGATTTATCTTTGCATAGCTTTCTATCTCACTCTTCTTAATAAATATGAAATTCTATAGACAAGACCTTTTTCAGAAAACCATTTTTATGAACAGTGTTTTCATAAGTTACATACTTTTTAAAAGTTACATTGCTAATTCAAATGCATTTATATTTAATGCATTAGTGGGTAGAATTTTTTTGGAGTAAAATCTTCACTAAAGTCTATTTGTAACTGTACGTTTTGTTTGTAAATTTTGGCTTGAATATATTTGCTGTTTTGGGTACTGCATTTTTTATAGGTATTCTTTCACATTTAGAGCATAGTCTCTTTCAAAATAATGTTCTACATTACCTTTCCACAGGTGATGTGATAGTTAATATTATGTATGCCAGAAGAAAATGGCTTAATTTTAAGCATGTGATTAAGTATATTTGATAGTAAGTGCTCAAAGGAGTTAGATCTGTCAGTACTTTTGAACATCTCCTCTGTTGGGAAGTTACTAGACTGTCATCTCTTTTCAGGCAGAGGCTTGCACATCTTGGTATTTCGGGTACACAATTACCCAGAAGAGTGCCTTGCCTATAATTCCTATTATTTAAAAAATATTTTTGACTGAGTGAATGAATTTAGACTCCTAATGAGAAATTGGAATAACTTGATTGTAAATTATTACATTTTCTTGACAGTTTTACCTTAAGTGGATATTATTTCAAGATCCTCATTAATAATTACCAAAGACAGTTACAGAATCAGTGAAATGAAAACTAATATCACATTTGTAGTTAAAGAGCCATAGGATCAAGATTAGGGAAGGAAAAACTTTAAGATAAGTTTGAATGAAAACATAGCTGCTATCAATCACCAAAAAGTGGCTTTTTGTGGGTTGAGTCCCTTTTCATCATGTCTCCAATATGATTAAGGTTGAATCTTTCATTGATTTCCCTTTAGAAACATATAGACAGGTTGGAGATTTATCACAAATGGAAATTATTGAAAGAAAGAAAGTCTGACAGATGAACAAAGAAAGAATTTGGCTGTGCCTGTCACTGACAACTAGACTGTAAAATCAGAAAACAATGGGCCTGCGAACATAAGCAGGTTCAGGACAAGTTAGGGAAACTAAAATTATATCAGCTTTGGAGTATCCTCACTAGTTGCAACACATAGGTGTACAGTATGATACAATGAAATTTAAGCAACAATTGTTCTGAGCAACTATTTTGTTGATAAAGTAATTTACATTTATGTTTTTTAGGAAATATTACTTAGACCAAAGATGATTCAAAATTGAAATCTGTAGGCTAATCACTAAGCTTTCTTTAATATTAATATGTAAAAACCCTTTTGATTGATTTAAAAATCAAATTGGCCAATCCTCTTGTGTGATGAACTCACAGTATCTTTTTTTTTAAGTATGAACTTAAAATAAGAGTAAGTAGACAAGTTTAGTAAACTTCTGTTGTTACTGTTTGGTCTGGACCTAAAAATCTCGATCTGTCTTAAATCAGTGTGGCAGGGTCAGTGAGGAACATGGCATATCTCCCTAGACCAGCAATATTTACTCCATGTGAAGTAAAAATATTTTTATATTAAAACATACTAATGTACTGAGCAATATTTGCATTAATTTTTAGTGTAAATCACACGACTTCAAAGCAATTTTAATATTGCACTAGGTCCTTTGTTCTCCTTACCGCAGAACACTGAAGATTCTTTGGACACAATTTTGGACGTTAATGATACTCTATATTAAAAAGAAAAAAAAAATCCTTTGTCTTATGTCTTGGAAACATGAATAGCATGATGAATTTTCGCTAAAAAAATAATTTTGTTTGAATATAGATGGAATTTCAGGTGGGTACTGTTTTAATGCACTTTTATAATAGATATTTCTAGGTTCTTTGGAGTCCTTATACATATTGATTTCTTGTTCTACACAACTAGGTATTGGTAAGGAAAGTGGGGTGAGAATTTTGATTTGTAATCTACATCCCCGTGCATTCATACCCATTTTCACCTATTTCTCTGCTACCTAATTAGAAGAGATACTACTCTTTCCAAAACCTAACCTTTGGATTCCTTTCCTCCTTTCTACATAAAGCTAATCCATCAATAACAATAAAAACGACAATGGCTATCATCTGCTGAATGTTTATTATGTTCTAGGCACTGTGCTAACCACTTCTCTATACATGATTTCATTAAACCCTCACAACCACCTTTTGTGATGGATGTACTTTTATGAATGAGGAAACTGAGGCAATGAACTTAAGTAACTTTCCCCACATGACACATCTGTGGCTAAGAAGTTGGGTCTCAAACTCAGCTCTAAGCCATATTTTATGTTGTGGGGACTCCCACATACCAAGAAAAGGAAGGTTTTACTCGGGTATATATACCTACATGCCCTTTAAAGAACTGTTTGCGTATTTTGTCAAGGGGGTAGACACCTGGCTATAAGCACGTAAGCATAGGGAAGAGGGGCAATTGGTCAATATAAAGACCTTCAATTATTAATTGTACTAATATCAGTCCCACTTCTCAGCTACTTCCTTAATTTTCTAGCAGTCTCTGATGCTAGAGCCGTTCTGGGGTTGTACTGGACTGCTCAGACACACCTCCATATTCTGGGAGGCTGCTAGGCTACTGCTTGCTTTTCTCTGCCACCCAGTTCATACTCTTTTATCCTTTCTGTCTTTGGATGTGTGCTGAAATCTCTGGTCTGATAATAGATCCCCCCAATTCCCTACGTCTTGATGGTATAGTCACCTGTTTATTCCTTTACTATTAATATAATGGGAACTGGAGGAGAAGATATGGAGACATGTGTTCACTATCTTGAACTCAAAGCCAAAGTAAATTTCATTTAAAAAAAATGGTGAAATTGACTTTTACTTCTGGTTAGGATATAAAATACAAAAGAACTTTGATCCAGTGGAAACATTAGAAAAATTCCAGGTTAAAATAAACATACTGTTTATTGGAGCTGCTGCAGAATAGTACATACAAGCAAATCTAGGTGAAATAAATCCCAGAGAGCAATAAATTCTTCATAAATAAGCAGAGACTGCAGCAGCTTCTATACCTGGGGCAAATGCCTGTCTTGAGTGTTAGTGTGTTAGAATCGGAGCTGCCATGGACTGGGAGATTTTGCAGGAAAGAGGAAACCAGGCAAACTTGTGACAGCATTATGGGCTGGTGAGATGGGTCTGCAAGGGCAGTAAGCGCTTGACCCAACAATTCTGCCCACTTTCCCTGGAGTTTTGCCAAGAAAGTGGCAGTGGAGGAGGGTCTCATAAGCAAAGAGAATTCATGCAGCTTTGCACATCACACTTAATTGCCAGGGTTGGAATCAAATATGAATCTGAACTATGTAAAACAGATTTATTCCAGTTCAAACACTAAAAAGATCAAATCAGTATCTTGGCAGATGAGGCATGGGAAGTTAGGGACTGGGCTAACTGAAGGTGAACTCAATCTGATTAAAACTTCTGCCCAGCTCTGGCTCAATTAAACCTGTGGGAGATTCAGAAGGGTAAGTCCCTCACCTAAACCACCTAGAATGAAAGGCAGGCCATCTCTGAACAGACACAAATTACACTTTTCACTGTTCTTACATGCATAATACAGAATACATTTTTTAAAATTATAAGACATGAAGGGGGAGGAATTGGACCCATTATCAAGAGTAAGCAGTCAAAAGATAGACTTGTAGATTACTAGCACACAAGAATTTTGAAACCAAATGCATATTCTAGGATTAATAAATATGTCAGAAAACTTTTAAATCACTGGATGGTACTTGGAGGTGAGGGTCAGTCCCTAGCATAGGGTGTCAGAGTGTATGGCAGGAACCACAAAGTGGAGCTATCTGGCATGAACTAAGGAGGGCATCCACACCAGGGACAGGGGAAAGATGATAATTGGAGATTGGTTACATAAGCATGGATTTATCAAATATGAAAATATATTTAAGATGATGGGAACAGATTCTTCTGTTGAAGGGAATTGCAAACATGGAAATAGAATAGTCACTAAGGTGTTGGATTCGAAGAGGCAGTATTAGATATAGAAATTAATAAGATGTAAATATGTGTAAGGATATGTGTTAATGTTTTTATACATGTAATCCCTAGCTTTGTTTACTAAGAAGGTCTGAGATTACCAGTGCCCCCATAGCAATGAACACACCTAGATCCCAGATCATGGCTTCTGAATATTATTCTCCACTGAAAGGATCCAGGGCTCTTTGGAGAAATAACTGATTACTTCTGATGAGCCTGGAATATGTTAGTTCCAGAGAGCTGGGACAATTTGAGCGTTAGGAAACTAAGTGCCCTTACTAAGTGCCCATACACACATATATGTATATCTATATGTGTATATGTAAACATATATACATATGCATACATACTTCATGACTTTGATGAACAGGACAATAATGTTAAAACAAAGAGGCAGAGGAGGAACCAAGATGGCGGAGTAGAAGGATGTGCTCTCACTCCCTCTTGCGAGAACACCAGAATCACAACTAGCTGTTGGACAATCATCGACAGGAAGACACTGGAACTCACCAAAAAAGATACCCCACATCCAAAGACAAAGGAGAAGCCACAATGAGACGGTAGGAGGGGTGCAATCACAGTAAAATTAAATCCCATAACTGGTGGGTGGGTGGGTGACTCACAGACTGGCGAACACTTATACCACAGAAGTCCACCCACTGGAGTGAAGGTTCTGAGCCCCACGTTGGGCTTCCCAACCAGGGGGTCTGGCAACGGGAGGAGGAATTCCTAGAGAATCAGACTTTGAAGCATACTGGGAATTGATTGCAGGGTTTCGACAGGACTGGGGGAAACAGAGACTCCACTCTTGGAGGGCACACACAAAGTAGTGTGCGCATCGGGACCCAGGGGAAGGAGCAGTGCCCCAGGGGAGACTGAACCAGACCTACCTGCTAGTGTTGGAGGGTCTCCTGCAGAGGTGGGGGGTGGCTGTGGCTCACCGTGGGGACAAGGACACTGGCAGCAGAAGTTCTGGGAAGTACTCCTTGGCGTGAGCCCTCCCAGAGTCTGTCATTATTAGCCCTACCAAAGAGCCCAGGTAGGCTCCAGTGTTGGGTTGCCTCAGGCCAAACAACCAACAGGGAGGGAACACAGCCCCACCCATCAAATTGGCAAAAATTAAAGACAAAGAAAAATTATTGAAAGCAGCAAGGGAAAAACGACAAATAACATACAAGGGAACTCCCATAAGGTTAACAGCTGATTTCTCAGCAGAAACTCGACAAGCCTGAAGGGAGTGGCATGATATACTTAAAGTGAAGAAAGGGAAGAACCTACAACCAAGATTACTCTACCCAGCAAGGATCTCATTCAGATTCGATGGAGAAATCAAAAACTTTACAGACAAGCAAAAGCTAAGAGAATTCAGCACCACCAAACCAGCTCTACAACAAATGCTAAAGGAACTTCTCTAAGTGGGAAACACAAGAGAAGAAAAGGACCTACAAAAACAAACCCAAAACAATTAAGAAAACGGTCATAAGAACATACATATCGATAATTACCTTAAACGTGAATGGAATAAATGCTCCAACCAAATGACACAGGCTTGCTGAATGGATGCAACAACAAGACCCATATATATGCTGACTACAAGAGACCCACTTCAGACCTAGGGACACATACAGACTGAAAGTGAGGGGATGGAAAAAGATATTCCATGCAAATGGAAGTCAAAAGAAAGCTGGAGTAGCAATACTCATATCAGATAAAATAGACTTTAAAATAAAGAATGTTACAAGAGACAAGGAAGGACACTACATAATGATCAAGGGATGAATCCAAGAAGAAGATATAACAATTATAAATATATATGCACCCAACATAGGAGCACCTCAGTACATAAGGCAACTGCTAACAGCTATAAAAGAGGAAATCGACAGTAACACAATAATAGTGGGGGACTTTAACACCTCAATTACACCAATGGACAGATCATCCAAACAGAAAATTAATAAGGAAACAGAAGCTTTAAATGACACAATAGACCAGATAGATTTAATTGATATTTATAGGACATTCCATCCAAAAACAGCAGGTTACACTTTCTTCGCAAGTGCACACAGAACATTCTCCAGGATAGATCACATCTTGGGTCACAAATCAAGCCTCAGTAAAGTTAAGAAAATTGAAATCATATCAAGCATCCTTTCTGACCACAACGCTATGAGATTAGAAATGAATTACAGGGAAAAAAACGTAAAAAACACAAACACATGGAGGCTAAACAATACGTTACTAAATAAGCAAGAGATCACTGAAGAACTCAAAGAGGAAATCAAAAAATACCTAGAGACAAATGACAATGAAAACACGACAATCCAAAACCTATGGGATGCAGCAAAAGCAGTTCTAAGAGGGAAGTATATAGCTATACAAGCCTACCTCAAGAAACAAGAAAATCTCAAGTAAACAATCTAACCTTACACTTAAAGGAACTAGAGAAAGAAGGACAAACAAAACCCAAAGTTAGCAGAAGGAAAGATATCATAAAGATCAGAGGAGAAACAGATGAAATAGAAACAAAGAAAACAGTAGCAAAGATCAATAAAACTAAAAGCTGGTTCTTTAAGAAGGTAAACAAAATTGATAAACCATTAGCCAGACTCATCAAGAAAAAGAGGGAGAGGACTCAAATCAATAAAATTAGTTAGAGTCTGTCATACAGAGTGAAGTAAGTCAGAAAGAGAAAAACAAATACAGTACGCTAACATATATATATGGAATCTAAGGAAAAAAAAAAAAGGTCATGAAGAACCTAGTGGCAAGACAGTAATAAAGACACAGACCTACTAGAGAATGGACGTGTGGATATGGGGAGGGGGAAGGGTAAGCTGTGACAAAGTGAGAGAGTGGCATGGACATATATACACTACCAAACGTAAAATAGATAGCTAGTGGGAAGCAACCGCATAGCACAGGGAGATCAGCTTGGAGATTTGTGACCACCTAGAGGGGTGGGATGGGGAGGGTGGGAGGGAGGGAGATGCAAGAGGGAAGAGATATGGGAACATATGTATATGTATAACTGATTCACTTTGTTATAAAGCAGAAACTAACAAAACATTTTAAAGCAATTATACTCCAATAAAGATGTTTTAAAAAAATAAAAATAAAATAAAATGAGAAATGAAAAAGGAGAAGTTACAACAGACACCGCAGAAATACAATGCATCCTAAGAGACTACTGCAAGCAACTCTATGCCAATAAAATGGACAACCTGGAAGAAATGGACAAATTCTTAGAAAGGTATAACCTTCCAAGACTGAACCAGGAAGAAACAGAAAATATGAACAGACCAATCACAAGTAATGAAATTGAAACAGTGATTAAAAATCTTCCAACAAACAAAAGTCCAGGACAAGATGGCTTCACAGGTGAATTCTATCAAACATTTAGAGAAGAGCTAACACCCATCCTTCTCAAACTCTTCCAAAAAATTGCAGAGGAAGGAATACTCCCAAACTCATTCTATGAGGCCAACATCACCCTGATACCAAAACCAGACAAAGATACTACAAAAAAAGAAAATTACAGACCAATATCACTGATGAATATAGATGCAAAAATCCTCAACAAAATACTAGCAAACAGAATCCAACAACACATTAAAAGGATCATACACCACGATCAAGTGGGATTTATCCCAGGGATGCAAGGATTCTTCAACATACGCAAATCAATCAATGTGATACACCATATTAACAAATTGAACAATAAAAATCATATGATCATCTCAATAGATGCAGAAAAAGCTTTTGAAAATTCAACACCCATTTATGATAAAAACTCTCCAGAAAGTGGGCATAGAGGGAACCTACCTCAACATAATAAAGGCCATATATGACAAACCCACAGCAAACATCATTCTCAATGGTGAAAAACTGAAAGCATTTCCTCTAAGATCAGGAACGAGACAAGGATGTCCACTCTCACCACTATTATTCAACATAGTTTTGGAAGTCCTAGCCATGGCAATCAGAGAAGAAAAAGAAATAAAAGGAATACAAATTGGAAAAGAAGAAGTAAAACCGTCACTGTTTGCAGATGACATGACACTATACATAGAGAATCCTAAAGATGCCACCAGAAAACTACTAGAGCTAATCAATGAATTTGGTAAAGTAGCAGGATACAAAATTAATGCACAGAAATCTCTTGCATTCCTATACACTAATGATGAAAAATCTGAAAGAGAAATTATGGAAACACTCCCATTTACCATTGCAAGAAAAAGAATAAAATACCTGGGAATAAACCTACCTAGGGAGACAAAAGACCTGTATGCAGAAAACTATAAGACACTGATGAGAGAATTAAAGATGATACCAACAGATGGAGAGATATACCATGTTCTTGGATTGGGAGAATCAATATTGTGAAAATGACTATACTACCGAAAGCAATCTACATATTCAATGCAATCCCTATCAAATTGCCAATGGCAATTTTTACAGAACTAGAACAAATCATCTTAAAATTTGTGTAGAGACACAAAAGACCCCGAATAGCCAAAGCAGTCTTGAAGGAAAAAAACGGAGCTGGAGGAATCAGACTCCCTGACTTCAGACTATACTAAAAAGCTACAGTAATCAAGACAATATGGTACTGGCACAAAAACAGAAACATAGATCAATGGAACAAGATAGAAAGCCCAGAGATAAACCCACACACCTATGGTCAACTAATCTATGACAAAGGAGGCAAAGTTATACAATGGAGAAAAGACAGTCTCTTCCATAAGTGGTGCTGGGAAAACTGGACAGCTATATGTAAAAGAATGAAATTAGAACACTCCCTAACACCATACACAAAAATAAACTCAAAATGGATTCGAGACCTAAATGTGAGACCAGACACTATAAAACTCTTAGAGGAAAACATAGGAAGAACACTCTGACATAAATCACGGCAAGATCGTTTTTGATCCACCTCCTAGAGTAATGGAAATAAAAACAAAAATAAACAAATGGGACCTAATGAAACTTCAATGCTTTTGCACAGCAAAGGAAACCATAAACAAGACGAAAAGACAACTCTCAGAATGGGAGAAAATATTTGCAAATGAATCATCAGACAAAGGATTAATCTCCAAAATATATAAACAGCTCATGCAGCTCAATATTAAATAAACAAACAACCCAATCTAAAAACGGGCAGAAGACCTAAATAGACATTTCTCCAAAGAAGACATACAGATGGCCAAGAAGCACATGAAAAGCTGCTCACCATCACTAATTATTAGAGAAATGCAAATCAAAACCACAATGAGGGGCTTCCCTGGTGGCGCAGTGGTTGAGAATCTGCCTGCCAATGCAGGGGACACAGATTCGAGCCCTGGTCTGGGGGGATCCCACATGCCGTGGAGCAACTGGGCCTGTGAGCCACAACTACTGCGCGTCTGGAGCCTGTGATCCACAACAAGAGAGGCCGCAATAGTGAGAGGCCCGCGCACCGCGATGAAGAGTGGCCCCCACTCGCCGCAACTAGAGAAAGCCCTCTCACAGAAACGAAGACCCAACACAGCCAAAAATAATAAATAAATTAATTAATTAAATTAAATTAAACAAACAAACAAAACCACAAAGAGGTATCACCTCACACCAGTTAGAATGGGCATCATCAGAAAATCTACAAACAACAAATGCTGTAGAGGGTGCGGAGCAAAGGGAACCCTCTTGCACTGTTGGTGGGAATGTAATTTGATACAGCCACTATGGAGAACAGTATGGAGGTTCCTCAAAAAACTAAAAATTGAATTACCATATGATCCAGCAATCCCACTACTGGGCATATACCCAGAGAAAACCATAATCGAAAAAGACACATGCACCCCAATGTTCATTGCAGCACTATTTACAATAGCCAGGTCATGGAAGCAACCTAAATGCTCATCAACAGACGAATGGATAAAGAAGTTGTGGTACATATATATAATGGAATATTACTCAGCCATAAAAAGGAACGAAATTGAGTCATTTGTTGAGACGTGGACGGATCTAGAGACTGTCATACAGAGTGAAGTAAGCCAGAAAGAGAAAAACAAATATCATATATTAACTCATGTGTGTGGAACCTAGAAAAGTGGTAAGGATGAGCCAGTTTGCAGGGCAGAAGTTGAGACACAGATGTAGAGAACAGACATGTGGACACCAAGGGGGGAAAACTGCGGTGGGGTGGGGATGGTGGTGTGCTGAATTGGGCGATTGAGATTGACATGTATACACTGATGTGTATAAAATTGATGACTAATAAGAACCTGCAGTATAAAAAACCAAAAACAAACAACTAATACTAGAAATAACTACATTTCCTTGTCAATTGCATTATTATGAACTTTCATCAAATCTTTAACCATGGTCATTTTTAAGTCTTTTGTCATTTACAGACAGTTCTGGGTGTACTCTGATGCTTCTGCAAATATGTTCCTATAAAAGGGTTTCATCTTCAAGGAATTCATGGAAAAGACTCTGACAAGTACAGGTTTCTGGTAACTGACTATACTGTTGAACTGAATGAATAAGCATTTTCAGAACTCTAATGGAAAACTGATGAACTCATAAAAGTGCTAACAAAAGATCAAGATGAAAAAAAATTAATTACACGGGACTGAGTGAACTGATGAGGATGATTATAATTTTTGTGACTTTCTGTTTGAATAAAAAAAAAAAATCCCACAAGGACTCAGAGGCAAAAAATACACAAATCAATTTTCACTGCAAAGTAAAGGAGCTGTTACAGTGGAGGATTACTGGACTGAATGTCAATATTATGACATAGTATGAGTGTGTTTCGTGTTTGGTAATTGCAATTATTGTTGCCTTTGTTGTGGTCATCCATTTACAATGCTTGGTGTCAGTCTATTTATCTCTTGTAAAAATAAAATACAGTGTGTGTGTGTGAAAACAAAACAAAACAAAACAGAAAACAAAACAAAAACAAAAAGAAAAAGAAAAATAATGCTCTATTTTACATACTTAATATCTAATTTACAATACATATTATATAACACATTTATAGCATATATATTATATATGCATAAATTAGAACATTATTTTCCAAATGGACTAGACTATATATATAAAAGACTACACACACACACACACACACACACATACCAAGGAGAAGACTTTTTAAAGAATAAAAGGACTGCTTCACTTCTTAAAAAAAAAAAAAGCAACGACAACAGAGAGGCATATTTTAAAAAATCAATAGAGGAGATAAAATAGAATACTAAATATATATATACATATATATATATGTGTGTATATGTATATATTTGATTAATTCCAAAGAAAGTAGGAAAGGAAGAACAGAGAACCATTAAGAAAAATAGAAAACAAATAGCGAGATGCCAGATTTAAAATTAATCTTATTAATAATTATACTGAATATAAATGAACTAATGGCTTCAATTAAAAGTCAGAGATTTTCAAACTAGATCAGAGTTTCTCAGCCTCAGCACTACGGACATTTTAAGCCACGTAATTGTTGTAGGACGTGCACTGCAGGCTATTTAACAGCATCTGTGGGCTCTACCCACTAGATACCAGTAGCACCATCCCTTTCCCTTCAGTTATGACAACCAAAATTATCTCCAGGTATTTCCAAATGTGCCCTGAGGGACAAAATCACCCCTGATTGAGAACCACTTGGCTAGATGAAAACCAAGATCCAACAATATGCTGTTTACAAAAAAACCGCATGTTAATTATAAAGACACAGATAGTTTTAAAGGAAATGGATGGGGAAAAGATGCAAATATTAATTATAAGAAAGCTGGTATGACTATATTAATATCAGACAATGCAGATTTGAAGACAAAAGGCATTTCCAGAAAAAGAGATATTTCATAATGATAAAAAGAATCTACCTATCAAAAGGACTTAAATGTGCATGCACCTAGTAACAGAGCTTCAAAATACATGAACTATAGATTGACAGAAACAAAGGAAAAAGACAAAATCTATAACCATATTTGGAGACTGAAACACTGCTCTTTCATTAACTGCTAGAATAACTAGATGAAAATCAGTAAGGTTATACAAGATTTGATGCTTTTAACCAACTTGACCTAAATGATACTTCTAGAATATTACAGTCAACAACCACAGAGTATGTAGTCTTTTCAAGTGCACCTGGAATGTTCACCAAGATAGACCATATGCTGGGCCAAAATACAAGTCTCATTAAATTACAAATGACTGCAATCAAACAAAACATTTTCTATGAAAACAGGAATAAATTAAAAATCAAAAATGAAAAGGTATCTATAAAAATCCTCAAATATTTTAAAGTAACATACTTCTAGATAACTGCTGGGTCAAGGACAAAGTCACAGGGTAATTTAAAAATATTTTAAATTCAACGTCAAAGTTCTTCAAAATAATGTGTTTTCATACACCATTTCTCAGGACCAATTGGCTTTGGATGGTCAAAAAAAAAAAGCTTCATTAAAACCATTCAATTGCTTTCCTTGAATCCTTGGGCAGTCAGTTACCCTTCGTTTTTAACCTCACACCTATAGGAATGGAAAGCTAAAAAAAGCGTTGTTATATTCAGTTTGTTATTCAGGGAAAGGTGGAAAATAAATAAAAAGATTTCCAGCTTCCCTTATTTTATAAGTCCAGAAATTATTGTTTTCTTTGAGTGTAGTGGGTATTAGGATTGTAGAAAATTATGGTTATAACTAGCTTTTTGCAAGTAAGGTGTTTGCAAGTAGGAATGATCTTATAATGTTAACTGTGATGTGAAAAGGAATTATTTTAGTGATGGATTTTGATCAAGATAAAATTTTTAAAAATCTACATGTAGACATATCAGTGAAATTGCAGAAAAAAAAAACAAAGAAAAATCTAAAGCAACTAGTTTTTTTTTTAAAGGATAGATTATCTTCAAAGAGGCAAAATGTATACTGACAACTCTACTTAAGCAAGGGCAGCAAGAAAAATCAAAGCAGAATAGAATTATGCAATCAATGTGCTGAAAGAAAATAATGACCAACATAGAAGTCTACACCCAGCACAAATATCCTTCAGGCATGAAGATGAAATAAAGACATTGTTGGGCAAAAATTTAGAGAATTTACTACCAGCAGACCTTCAGGAAGGAATTAAGTATATTCTTTGGGCAGAAGGAAATGTTAATGGTTAGAAGGTTAGCTATGTAGGAAGGAAAGAATTCCATAGAAAGCCATGAATACATGGTAAATCTAAACGAACATTGACTATGTAAAGTAATAATAATAACCTGATGTTTAAAGTATAGAGAGTATTAAAATAGAAAGCATATTTAAATAATAGCATATTGGTTGTATTTTCCTGTGGAGGGTTAAAGTACTAATTAACTTACCATTTCTATCTAGGGTAAACAAAACTTGCCTAACTTTCAGACTAACAGAGAAAAAAGTGGAATTATAAAAATTAATGACTTCATAAAAAAGCAAGAAAGGGGAAAAAACAGAACATAGCATGAGCAGAATAAACAGAAAACAGTAAAATGGTAAATTTAAACCCACATTTACTGTTTTAAGACTCTTGAGGACAGTACATGGGTGTATGATAGAAAAGAATAACTGATTTAATCACTTTACTTTGTCCTAAGAAGTTCTCCTTAATAAGTTCCCATAAATGGAAGTTTAAAAATGCTACTTCTTGAATACTTTAGATACCCTCAGCACCAGCAAGGCACTCTGCATGCATCCTGTCTTTTTATCCTCACAATGAACCTGCAAGGTGTGTTTTGTATACCCAATTGGAGGTGAGGATTGCCTGAGGTTGCTCAGGCAGTAAGTGACCAAACAGGATTCAAAACAGTTCAAACTCACCCCAACCAGAATATGCATCCAACCATGATGCAATTCTTACCATTTAATAAACAAGGTTTGGTCATGTTATTTAAATATATCTTAAGTTCTTAACTGCCCAGAAGAAACAGAGGGACAAACGTTTTGCAACAAACCCAACTTTTAAAAAGTAAAATTCCTGAGATTCCTCAAGTTAAATAAATAGATCTTTAAAACAAATGTACCAAACTTAGCCTACAGTCCTGTGCAAAGATACTCATATTCAAAGCAAGCATTTATGGAGATGCTATGCATCCTATATTTTTCCATTTTGTGGCCCACGGGGCGTATGCATTTCAATTTCTACTTAGATCTTCATGTAATTCTGCCAAGAATATGCATTCATTTCTTGTTAAAAGTAGTTTTCATTTCTGAAATGATTTATACTGGAGGACAATATAATTACATTAGAAGACATTTTAATTTGCAAATTCATTTCCAGCCAAGATTTGTGCAAAATAAAATCTAATTTATGCCAAAGGATATCAAACTTGCTAATCAATTCTTTTTTAATGACTTCCCAGGAAGAAACTCGTGTTGTCTATGATTCTTTACACAGCACTGGTATCTTCCAACCATATTGCTTTTTACAAGTATTCAATCTATTTTTATCCTCTTTCAGAAATGAGGGTTGCATTATCTATTTACCACAAAATGAGAACTTTGTTGCTCAAATGATAAAAAAGGAAGACTTTGATTGTTTTCCTTCAAGTCATTTATTTCCAGGTATGTTCACTTTTATTTCCGTCACTTCTTTACTGCTTGATCCCTAATGCCTTCTATACTGATCTGTTAACTGTATTTTAATATTATTCAACATAATGCTGAAGTGACTGTAGCTTGTCCCAAGACCATTACAAGAGAACAAGTTGGAGAAAGATAAATCGTCACTAGAAAAGATAAATGGGTGACACACTGGACCTTAAATTCTGTTTCTAATGGAAATTCCCACGCAGTAGATGAAAAGTTACCAGAAAACATGAACTGCCTCATTAACTTTATGCCCAAGTTCTATCAGCAATTGATTTTTAATGCCTATGTTCATCATTTATGAGCTCTTCCCATTCTTTATATACACTTAAAATTAAGCTTTATAAGATGAACTAGTTCCATGGTGATGCTCACTGCATCATCTATATAAAGCACTTTAAAGAATAATTCACAGAGAAGAAACATAAAGCTGATGAGCCAGTATTGTTTTGTGATACAAATTACTGATTATCAAAGTCAAATGTGGCAGCTATAATTGCCACTTTATTTGCAATAACCTTAATAATCGCCAACATATCATGAAGATACTTTTGGAAAAATGGGGTAATATTGTTTTCTTTTTTGTATTTCCACAGCATCTTTCAGCCAAGGTTTCTGACAATACTACGGTGAGGCCATCTGCATCACCAACATATTTGTCATTGACAGAGAGATAACAGATTTGGAAATTGTTGCACATAAAAACAAAGCAGATTAAAGTGAGCCAAAGACATCAGTTTTCAAAGTGGGTTCTAAAATGCCAATTCTATAGACTCAGTAAATAACCCATTGAGCTTTGTAGAGTTGCTTGGAATAGTTTTTTTTTTTCTCTTAATAGAGAGCCATATTTTTAAAAAGTAAGTAGAAAACTAGGTTTTAAACATGATTTTGTTAGTTTACTTATAGTTGGCGGTGAACAAAACTGTTAAGGCTAGCTTTGCTGTTACTGGAACTAAGTTAAAAATAAATTTCCAGAAGCCAGGTTCTGGGAGATATGGGAGATATTTTTTACTTTACCCCTAGAGGATAGCTAACATTGGCTAACATAGCCAACCTCTGTTGTAAGCCTCGATATATGTTAACTCATTTAATCCTTTCAACAATCCTGTGAAGGAGGTACTATTATTATCAATATTTCAGGAATGAGAAAATGAGGCAGAAGGGAAAAATAAATCACCTGGATCCTTCAGTAAGAAAGGGAAGGATCCCATCTAGGCGGTCTGGCTCCGAAGCCTAATTCTAACCAAAGTGCTATCTCTCTTCAATTGAAGTGTTCAAATTGAGTGTAAAATGTTTTCTTTCATCAAAGGCACAGAAGAATAGTTGGAGGAATTCTAGTATATTGCAGGAAGCCTCAAAGAATCTTTAAAATGGAGCCACTCATTAATTGGATTAGTGAACCATCAGTGGGTTCTTCCCTCTCTAACAGAAGACTGACCTGCAGACTTTCACTCTGACACTTAAAGTCTTGCTCAGTGCTCTACTTTATATCATTTAATCCTCACAACAACTTTATAGAATACAATGGAATTATTATCTTCATTTAAATCAACACATGATGTGGACTTCTGTGAAAATGAGGGCAGAGGACACTACAAATATTCTGAAAATGCCAAGGGTTCAATATAGTTCTACATCCCTTTTATATATTTGTGAAAAGTTTTGCCTTAAAAATTTGAGACCTCAAATATCAACAGATATTCTGATAGTCTGTTCTATAACAGTTTTCTTTTTTTTTTTCTTTTATTTTTAACTGAAGCATAGTTGATTTACAATATTGTTAGTTTCAGATGTACAGCAAAGTGAATCAGTTGTGTGTGTATATATATATATATATATATATATACTTAGATTCTTTTCTTTTTTTAAAATTATTTATTTATTTTTGGCTGTGTTGGGTCTTCGTTGCTGCTCACGGGCTTTCTCTAGTTGCGGCCAGTGAGGGCTACTCTTCGTTGCAGTACGCGGGCTTCTCATTGCAGTGGCTTCTCTTGTTGCGGAGCACGGACTCTAGAGCACAGGCTCAGTAGTTGTGGTCCACGCGTTTAGTTGCTCCACAGCATGTGGGATCTTCCCAGACCAGGGGTTGAACCCGTGTTCCCTGCATTGGCAGACGGATTCTTAACCACTGTGCCACCAGGGAAGTCCCAGATTCTTTTCTAAGTTATTACAAGATATTGAATATAGTTTCCTGTGCTATACAGTAAATCCTTATTGTTTATCTACCATATATATAGTGGTGTGTATCTGTTAATCCCATACTCCTAACCCAACCCCTTTCCCCTTTGGTAACCGTATGTTTTTTTCTATGTCTGTGAGACTGTTTCTGTTTTGTAAATTCATTTGTATTGCTTTTTTTTAGATTCCACATATAAGTGATATATATAATATGTCTTTCTCTGTCTGGCTTACTTTACTGTGATAATCTCCAGGTCCATCCATTATAACAAAGTTTTTCTAACATAGATAAGTTAATACAGGAGATATATGGGGTGACGATGTTAAGATAATGTGGAAACCGGGTTGGTTCATAGACTGTTTTTCCAAGTCAAGGGCATTCGAAATTGCAGAAATAGAAAAAGGAAAAGAAAAAGCCCTCTGCTGGGCTGGTAACCTGGCAACAAGAGCCTTTTTTGGCTGTATTTTAGAAAAATGAGCAACAAGAGCGTATTCGCAGGGCTCTCTCGGAGAGAGGCACCACAGCCTCGGGCAGTTCTTGGCTGCTGGCAGGTCCACTGCCTCCTGTGCCTGCTGTGAATGCAGCCCCACAAGTTCTGATCTCCATGTCATTCGGCTTCGTCTCAGCGGAGACTAGTCCTTGCCTAATTAAATTCTGTCCTCATTCCTAGTCTACTGTTTTGTGCGATCTATGTTCCTTGTGTCAGATTCCAGCTACACTGAGCTGCCTGCCTTGATGGGCCATTTTAATCCCCAGTTATGAATGAGGATTATTTTTTTGGTGATGGTTGATGTTATCAGCGCTCTTCTTATCATTATGTAGGATAGCTTATAATGCAAAACAATAAAATAATCAAAAACATCATCAGATGGAAAATCTTTTTTTAAAGGGTAACATATTTTCAGATATTGCAGTTCTCTACCTCCATGTTTGCTTTTTTCCACCAGGTTCTAAACCTGGTGTGTGAGAGGGGAGAATATCAAAGTTGACAAGGAAAAATTCTGTATAACTCATACCTTTCTACCCTTCCCTTCTGCAAGACTATGTTATGTTGAAAACCACCATTCTTGGGGAGGAAAAGTGGAGAATAACCTACATTTCCCTAATCCCTCAAAATTTTAAACTCAAGAGTTTCAGGATCCTTAGGAATTTATATATATATATATATATATATATTTTTTGATGTCAGGGAGGAGGGTTCTATGTTTAAATGCACTTATGTAACAAGCTTTCCTTAGAGTAAGTAAAAGCATCCTGTTTCATGTTAAGTACTACCAGGTAAGATGTATCAGTATATATTTTTTGCAGCAATTTTAAAGATTCTTTCAAATCTAGATTGACAAAGAAGCTGTTAGTTTTAAAAATATCAGTTAAAGGGAAAAAACTGAAGACTCCTCCTAATTCTCTGAAGGTTTTCAGAGTAAAATTATTTCCATCTTGCTTTTCATTTAAAGAAATCTTAGCTTTTTTTTTCTTACTTTAAATATGTATGTACTTTGTCATTTTCTGTATCTCCCAAATGGCTTTTCTATCCTGAAGTTGGCAGGCATTCCTTTAGACTGGTGGCCCTCAGGTGAGTAAGAAATGCAGTTGAGATTGAAGAAATGCTGTGTCTGCTCAAACTATCTCCTCTTTCTTCCATTGTGTCTTGATATCTAGCTTGAAATATTCGCTATTAAAATCGTACCTCCCATCCCCAAGTTAGACAATTGGGGAAATGTTGAGAATCTCTTTTATTAGTTGGGACAACTGAGTTTTCTTTATTTACAATTTTTACTCCACATATCGCCAACATATTTGAGACAGTCAACAATAAAACTGTGTACATTATGGAAATGAAAAGTAATCCTTCCCTTCTTTCTTACTTATCCCTCCTAATAATAAAAAAGCAAAAGTCAACTTTGAATCAACATTTGTTAAAATTGTCAGAAAACATAAGCCAAAATAACATTTGATTATTTCATATCAGAACATTCTGGTAGTCTTAGGCAAAGGGGAAACTGGATAGGTAGGGAAAAGGTTTTATTTAGGATTAAAGAAATGTGCCAGTTACTAAGATTTTGACTCTCCTTCCAGCTGTTTTACGTGATACTGGAGTGGGGACTTTGCAAACCTCTTTGCCAGCTGGCTCCCTATTAAGCTCTGCCAATTGTGCTCTGTGTGTGTAGGTGTGTGTGTGTGAGAGAGAGAGAGAAGTTTTAAATACGTCCAAGATCTTTCCTTTGTTCTTCCAGCTCTAAGGGAGGTAGCTGCTTCCTCATTTTCTCTTTTTTGCCTTTTCAGTCACCCAATTAACTTTATACCTAATTGATAATTACTTATATGTTCTATTTTCTCTGTTAAGTGACTAGTCTGACTGCAGTCTCCTGACTAGATCTTAATGGATACCAGGCAGTGTCTCTTAACATGTTTACTTACGTGAAGCAGTAAGCCTCTTAAGACAGTCACACACTCTTCCTGAGCTATTAAGGCAAAGGTCTTCCCATAATATCCAATTTTTGTTAAATATAATGTTTCTTTTAACAAAGAAGCATGTAAAGCATTGTTTTATTCCCTTTTTAATTTTTGGTAAAATACTTATTGTAAAGATTGTAATTTGCTTCCTTTGGATGTGTAAATGGACTATGTTAGTCAGACCCATGATTGCATGAATCACACATGGGTAGGAAAGCTCCAAATCACCCCCCAGTGCTAATTTTTCTATATGATAGCTTGGTAAATAAAATGAGGATTGTGGTCCTAGAAGCTTAAAAACTAAACCCAATTGGAAATCTGGTTTCTTTAATAATTCACTATCAGAATATTTAAAAACAAAAAAATTTTAAAGTTGTTAGAAAGACTGCTAGTTCTATAAAGAAAGGTGATTATATTAAGAGTCAGTGATTATTTTTTGCATGAAATTTAACTTTCAGCTTTCTGACAAGCCACAGCAACACCATTGTTGTTATGGACAAGTAAAGTTCACTTTTTCTTCCACAGATTAGTCCATTCATTATAGGAAAGTACAATCACCAAGGCTCAGGGGTTTTCAGGACTGCTGTATAATGAAACATATGGCCAAGGAGTCCAGAAAAAAGGGCAATATAAGGGCCAAGATTATGAGGCAGGAAGGACCTGGAATTTGAGTTCAAAAAGAAGGTAGAAGCCAAATTTACTTAGGATTACCTTAACAGTGGAGTGCAGAGGACAGAAGAATAGCATATTTAAAATGCTGGAAGAAAAAACTATCAATCAAGAAATCTATACCCGGCAAACTTTGAGAGAACTTAGATCTGCCTAACAAATATTTACTAAAGAAAGTCCTTCAGACTACTAAGAAATGACTCAGGATGGTGACTTGAATCCACAGGAAGAAACAAAGAGCACCAGAAATGGTAAATATGTGGGTAACTATAAAAAAGTGTATAAATATTCCTTTTCTTTTCTTATAATTACTTTAAGAGACATAAGATCCAAACGTCCATTGGCAAGTGGAGGGGTAAACAATGATACGGAATATTTTCATTATGACAAGGATCCCTATGTTGCCCTTTCATAATCACACTCAACTCCCTTCCCCACTGTACCTCCCACTCTACTCCCTGCCCTGTCCCTGACCCCTGGCAACCACTAATGTCTCCTCAATTTGTATAATTTTGTCATTTCAAGACTGTTGTACGATGGAATCACACAGATATTATGTAACCTTTTTGGATTGGGTTTTTTTCACTCATCACAATTCCCTGGAGATTCATTCAAATTGTTGCACGTATCAATAATCCATTTCTTTTTATTACTGAGTAGTATTCAAGGTTATGAATTCCAGTTTCTTTAGTCATTCACCCACTAAAGAATGTTTATTTCCAGTTTTTGGCTATTCCGAATAAAGCTGTTATAGACATTTGTTTACAAGTTTTTATGTGAGGATAAGTTTTTATTTTTCTGGGATAAACACCCAAGAGTACAACTGCTGGATATTATGGTAGTTGCATGTTTAGTTTAAGAAACTGCCAAACTGTTTTCCAAGAGTGGCGAGGAATTATCTTTTAAAAACTTCTAGGCTGGGAACAGGGAGCAGATCAAGTCTGTTGAATGGGGTTTGCTGCCAGGCTATGGAGCAGGTAAATGAGCTAAAGTGAAGGGCAATAAGGCCCTGAGTGCTGGCAACATGGATGGTGCATTACAGTGCTGCTCTGAGGCGGTAAGTCAGATCCCCAGGCCCATGTGCTCTCCAGCAATCGCTCAGCATCCTACACCAAGAACAGAGACCGCCAGAAGGCTTATGAGGATGGTTGCAAAACCATTGACTTAAAACCTGACTGGGGCAAAGGTTATTCCCAAAAAGCAGCAGCTCTTGAGTTCTTAAACTTATTTAAATCCGCCACTCGAACCTATGACAAGGGTTTAAAACATGAAGCAAACGATCCTCAGCTCAAAGACGGTTTACAGAATACGGAGCCTCAGTCAGCAGAGAGGAAATTCAAGAATGCTTTCAACATGCCCGGTCTTTACCAGAAGTTGGAGAGTGATCCCAGGTCAAGGACACTGCTCATGGATCCTACCTACCAGGAACTGATAGAACAATGTCTAACAGGCCGTCTGACCTGGGCAAAAACTGCAACATCCCCAGATCGTGACTACCCTCAGTGTCTCCTTCGAGGCTATCTGGGCAGTATGGATGAGGAGGAAGAAGTTGAGACACCTCCACCACCACCACCTTCTCCCTAAAAGGAGACCAAGCCAGAGCCAATGGAAGAAGACATTCCAGAGAATAATAAGCAGGCACTGAAAGAAAAAGTTGGGGAAGGATGCCTGTAAGAAAAAAGACTTTGACACAGCCTTGAAACAGTATGACAGAACCAATGGCCAGGACCCCACCAACATGACTCACATGACCAATCAAGCGGCCATGTATTTCACAAAGGGCGACTAGAGTGAATGTCAGGAGCTTTGTGAGAAGGCCATTGAAGAGGGGCTAGACAAGCAAGAAGACTATCATCAACAGATTGCCAAAGCTTATGTCAAATTGACAGAGCCTGTTTCAAAGAAGGAAAGTACAAGGATGCCATCCATTTCTACAAATCTCTGGCAGAGCACTGAACCCCAGATGTGCTCAAGAAATGCCAACAGGCAGAGAAAATCCTGAAGGAGCGAGAGTGGCTAGACTACATAAACCCTGGCCTGGCTTTGGAAGTATCCCCAGGCCAGGAAGCACTATACAGAAGCCATCAAACAGGACCCCAAGAGATACCAAATTGTACAGCAATCGAGCTACCTGCTTCATCAAACTCCTGGAGTTTCAGGTGCCACTCAAGGACTGTGAGGAATGTATCCAGCTAGAACTGACCCTCACCAAGGGTTATACATGGAAAGCAGCTGCCCTAAGAAGCAGTGAAGGACCATACAAAAGCCATGGATGTCTGCCAGAAGGCACTAGACCTGGACTCCATTGTAAGGAGGTAGCAGATGTTTACCATGGCTACATGATGGTCCTGTACAACCAACATGACAGCCCTGAAGATGTGAAGCGATGGGCCATGGCCAAGGTGCAGCAGATGAGTGACCTGGCCATGTGGCTCATCCTGCAACAGATGCAGAAGGACCCCCAGGCACTCAGTGGACACATAAAGAATCCTGTAATAGTGCAGCAGATCTAGAAGCTGCTGGATGTGGGTCTGATTGCAATTCAGTGATGACTTGCTCATCATATCCCTTCCCTTCACCCTCATGTGGAAAAAGGAGCTGGAACTGTGGCAAGCAGCATAGAGCAGAAGGGAGAGAAAGGGAAAAGGCGAACATCTTCTCTCTATGCTTATACAGACCTATGTGGAAGATAGAGAAACTTGTACTGGGGTCATTTGTGCGGCCTCTGGGCCCTCCTAGCACACACACGGTCTCTCCTGCTGCCCCGGAGTTTCATGTGTCCCACCCCCGGCGCTCAGTCGCTGTCCCAGCTGCTCTCGCATAGTTGGTGATTTGGGGGCGGGGAGTAGGCATGTATGTGGAGGGGAGGGTGTCCTTCCCAACCTCAGGCCCAAGTGTCTTCACACTATTAGCTCCGTGACCCCTTCACCAACAACACAAGCCAGTCCGGCATGGTTACATGTTTAAAAAAAAAAAAAAAAGAAAGAAAAAGTAGCTCTCTGTTTATTGTTAGTACTGACCAGACAAGAGAAAGATAAAGAAAATACATCTTTGTTCAAGCTTAGTTCTTTTACAGGAATAGGAAACTAGAAGTCTATTCAGATCCTCTTATCATAGTTTAATTAATGAGAAAAGGTGACAGTGCATTATTATCAAGGTGTCTTTGAAAAAAAAAAGCAATTTATTAATAAAAGCAGCTTAAAACTTCACAACTATTTTTAACGTTGACCTAGGAGCTCAGTACCTGTAGTGTTTTCATGGTCTACTGATGTAATATTTGGCACTGAGCAGACTCTGAATGTTTTACTCAACGTTTTGGGATTAAAATACAGAAACGTTCTTCCCATGTTCCCAAGTATGTAAACCTATTTATCTTGATTTATTTTTATAAAAGAACAAGGCCTCAGAAATACAGATACATGTTCTCTTCCCCAAAACAAAATAAACTGTATCCTTTGAAGCTGAAAACTAAAAATTTCAGAAGATTTTTGAATAATTTAGAAGGTTCTAAACCTTGAGACATAGTATTCCAATTATGAAATCATTACTGCACAGCAAGTAATTTTGGCCCAAATCTGTTCTCTTGAAATCTGAAGTCAACAGGAGTTCCGTGCAGGAGACAATCACGTTCAACCAGTACAGGGCCACTCCTAACCTTAAAGCTTTTCAGTTCATGAAATATTTATGCATCCTAAACTGGATTTAAAAGTCATCACAGGCATCTACCTGCAGGCAAACTATTCAGTGTTTTCTGCTTTCTCCACATACCAGCTGCCTAGGGTCCCATCCACTCCAGTTGAGTATTTCATACTATTCTCTATGCAACTCTATTCCACCACATCTGAATATCTGAATGCAAGAGATCATAGCTCCTAAGATATTTGGTGCAGGAAGGTCCCTAGAAGTCCTATGTATAATCACTGTGAGGTCTTCAGTTTCTTTCATACAGACAAAAGTCACTTCTCATCATTGATGACATTTCCCTCCTCATTCTATCCAGGTTGGAGCTGCTACGATGTCTTTCTTTGTTCCTATCAGTTATGTATTATCAACATTCATTTTCCCCTGTAGCATTTTGTATTAATTCACTATCCTTATCCAGAAAATAAAAATTTTATTTAAATTTTTTCTAATTAGTCCAGTAGAATTCCTTCCTTTCCCATAATAACCCTCTTAATGACGAGTTTTTATTTCTTATTAGTTGTTATAATACTGGCTTACTTGAAGGAGTTGTAGCCTTTCCTTATATTGAATAAATATAACACATAGTCAGTGAGTGCCTACTATTTTCACTGTGATATCACTGGAAATTCTGTGGTTTAAAAGTTGGATAAATTTCCTACCCTAATGGAGCTTACAGCCTAATGGTGAAGAGAGACATTAAACAGATCATCACACAAGTAATTAATTACAGTGCTAGCAAGCATAAGAAAAAAAATGCTACAAATGTACACATAAAGGGACTGGTAATCTGGCAGGAATTGTAGCCTAGCAAAAATGATGCTCAGCCTGAGATCTGATAATGATTAGGAGTTAAGAGACAAACGGAAGAAGAAGTGTGTCACTAGAGTGAAAAGGATTTTGGCATAGTTAGGAACCCACAGAATGTCACTGTGTCTGGAACTCAGAGCATAAAGGGGAGAAAGCTGCAAAAGAAAGCTGGAGCCAGATCCTGCTGAGTCTAGTAGGCTCTGAATTTTATTCAACTTGCATTTGAAGTATTTTTAAGCAAGGGATTGCCATGATCAACTTTATACTTTAAAAGGATCACTCCTGGAAAATGAAACAAAGTAACCATTTGACTTAGATGGGGTGGGGGGAGAACAAAAGTGGATGAAGGAGCACTATTAGGGGCCTTTTATAGATGCCTAGGAGAGAAATGATGGATTTCTTGGATGATTGTGTTGGTACTGAAGAGGAAAAATACCTTACATGTAAAGCTAATGAGATGTGGTTTTTAACCAGAGCAACTGAATGGCTTGGACAGGTTTAAGGTATATGATTTCAGTTTGGGACGTGTTTGAGTATGGGCTAGAATATGAGTTCCAGGATGACAGATTTTTTTTTGCCTTTTTTGTTCACTGCTGCAACCTGTGCCTCCGGAGACATTCAAGTGGAGATATTGAATAGGCAGCGAGATTATATGGAATTGCAGCTCAGAAGAGAGATTTGGGTTGGTTATTAAAAATGTGGGAGTCGGGGGGCTTCCCTGGTGGCGCAGTGGTTGAGGGTCTGCCTGCCAATGCAGGGGACACGGGTTCGAGCCCTGGTCTGGGAGGATCCCGCGTGCCGCGGAGCAACTGGGCCCGTGAGCCACAATTGCTGAGCCTGCGCGTCTGGAGCCTGTGCTCCGCAACAAGAGAGGCCGCGATAGTGAGAGGCCCGCGCACCGCGATGAAGAGTGGCCCCCGCTTGCCGCAACTAGAGAAAGCCCTCGCACAGAAACGAAGACCCAACACAGCCAAAAATAAATAAATAAACAAATACTTAAAAAAAATAATAAATAAAAGAAGGAACATGCAGGGAGCTTCAATTGTATCTATAAAAAAAGTTTAAAAAAAAAAAAAATGTGGGAGTCGGGACTTCCCTGGTGGTCCAGTGGTTAAGAATCTGCCTTCCAATGCAGGGGATGAGGGTTAGATCCCTGGTTGGGGAACTAAGGTCCCACATGCCGAGGAGGAACTAAGACCCAACACAGCCAAATAAATAAATAAATTAAATATTTTTTTTAAATGTGGGAGTCTACTGTATATTAACGCATATATGAGGAATCTAGAAAAATGGTACAGGTGAGCCAGTTTGCAAGGCAGAAGTAGAGACACAGATGTAGAGAACAAATGTATGGACACCAAGGGGGGAAAGCAGGGTGGGGGTGGTGTGATGAATTGGGAGATTGGGATTGACATGTATATACTAATATGTATAAAATAGATAGCTAATAAAAAAATAAAAATAAAATAAATAAACTTTGTACCTGTTTTTAGAAAAAGAAAATGTGCTAGTCAGCAGGATGTAGAATGTAGATCCTCTCAGAAGCCAGGACAATACCGAGCTCCTCTAGGGGAAGGCTGAAGAGTGGGGAAGTCAAGATCAAGGACCAGTGCCCAGCTCGCCTTCTAACAGCTCTCTGCAGCACCATGTGGTTGCCAAAGCATTTAATCATTCTCATCATGACCTCTGTGAGACCCAGTCCTTGTGCTGGAAGATGTTCAGGCCCCAGTATCTCCCATTACAGCATTCAATTTAGACCTGTTCCACAGGAATACTAAGCCCTTCAACTCTCTCTCTCCACTCCTTCTTTCAAGAGCAGTGGATGGAAGGAAATTTAGGAAAATGGGTTACAGTATAAAATGGAACATGATGCTGAATTGTTGATGGAAGATACAGACTTTTAAAAAAATTAATTAATTAATTTTTATTTTTATTTTTATTTTTTTGGCTGCATTGGGTCTTCGTTGCTGTGTGCGGGCTTTCTCTAGTTGCAGCGAGCGGGGGGCTACTCTTCGTTGTGGTGCGTGGGCTTCTCATTGTGGTGGCTTCTCGTTTTGGAGCACAGGCTCTAAGTGCGCGGGCTTCAGTAGTTGTGGCACGTGGGCTCAGTAGTTGTGGCTCGAGGGCTCTAGAGCGCAGGCTCCGTAGTTGTGGTGCACGGGCTTAGTTGCTCCACGGCATGTGGGATCTTCCCAGACCAGGGCCCGAACCCGTGTCCCCTGCATTGGCAGGTGGATTCTTAACCACTGTGCCACCAGGGAAGTCCGGAAGATACAGATTTAATGCTTGACCCTTTCTAGCCATCAGAGCCCAAGTCAGGGTGGTAGGGTACATTTTTTAGCCAGGAAGTCATTTCTACGCTCTTTATAACTCAGCATACATTTCACACTTAATTTCTCCTTAATACAATACTGGTTAATAAAATGAGATCTCTTCATAGTATGACAGTTGCTAAAAAGGCAAAACTTCTAAAAACCAAACTGGTTAGAACCGGTTTAGAACCAGATTCATTTTTAGAAGTACCTGTCTTATACAACAATGAATTCAAAAGTGTAATTTGTTTATTCTATCTATGTGCTTATCAGAATGTAAAACTGCACTAGGTAACCAGTACAAATTGTCACCGAAATGGAGAAACCAGAAGTCACTGAGAGTTATGTTAAAAGGCAAAAAACAACCACCAAACACTCTGCTCTGTGTCCAGAATAATTGAACATTACTTCTTTCGTAAGCAAGTTGAAATGATTTCTTTTCAAAAGACAGAGTTTAAAGATGCAGTCTGCATAAGATGCTCTTCTCAGTACATGACCCCCCAAAAATCTCTAGTTAATGAAGTTCATTGAATAAACATGGCTATCATCATAACTGATATCATTAGTTGAAGAGAGTTTAAA